>NC_064643.1:422859297-424192630 GCF_023864345.2 Schistocerca serialis cubense | reverse complement strand
ACAGTTCTTAATTAATTCATCGTCGGTAAATGAATTACACTGTTTCGCTACTAAATGAGCCACACGAAAACTAGCACGAGTTGCTGCATGTTGTTCACCATTTACTTTCTTAAACAGCGACTGCTGGGTTTTTAGCTGCGTTTCAGAGACTCATACCTTTCTAATAGTTCGCACCCTGTAAACTTTGAGTAATTCTGAGAGTGCTTAGTCTCATAATAACGATTTATTTTGTATTCTTCGAAGACTGATATTGCTTCATTGCAAATAATACAAATTGGTTTGTTGCTTGACTCAACCACGAAATATTGACATCCCCACTGCTCTTAAAAAATTTTACATTCTGTGTCAACCTTCGGTTTTTTTTCCATTTTTGTACATAATTTCGCAAAAGATTGTAACCTGAAGATAAAATTGTGCTTTTTAATACTAATAAAACTAGGGAGCAGTCTGCCTAAACACAATGCAATTAATTTATTTTAAGGTACTTTAATTACTAAATTAAATACTCACAATTACATTGTAGTTCCACTAAAAACTACAGTGAGAAAATACTCATGTCATGCTATATGTAGTTCGATTTTCAGATTTTCCTTGTCTTTTCGAATTCAAACTTTGAATTGTTCCACACTTCGTCGTCTCACCTACTAGTACAGCGCATAAAACACTAAAAAACTCGTGAGACACTCGCGAACATAGACACAATCACGCAACAGAACTATCAAATGTATGCTCTCGCTCTGCTACTCGCTACAAGACTACATAACTAAACTTAATGTTGCGCTGCTTGAAATAACAATGCCTTGATATACACTACCTCTGTTACGTCTTGCAGTAATAGTGTTGCTAACAATGATTTTGAGATTTCGTTAAATTTGCAGGACACTTTCGTGAAGAATGTGCTATGACATACTTTTTTGTCGGTGAAATTCGCCAGAATAAAATACGCCAGAATTTCGGTCAGGTACGCCCACGAATCAAGATTACCTAATTAAATAAAAATCGTAGTTCGTTTAAGTGCTAGCTATTCGCACAACCTAAGATTTTTGCGTTTTCATCTTTCCTTTAGCCTTACATTACGGTGATCATGGAGTGCTAGGGTGCTTTAATCTCACTAGGTTGATCTTGGCCCTTACGACTTCGTGGAGGAGACAATGTGACCCGCAGACTAAAAAGTTTGCAGACCCCTGACGGTCATGCTGTGTCTCTAAATCGGATACGGTAATTTGGTTCACCAAATTTTAATTACTTTTTTCTCCTCGTAATGCACGTCCAGGAGCTGCCTATATTTCACCATCTCTTTCAAATGCCATATCGGATCTTGGTATTGGTATTCAGCGTATAGTTCCTTTGTTAAGAAAAGCTCTTGCTATATGTTGCTTGTATGCATTTCAAAATGTTCGCTTAAATTTCTCATACGTTTTGTACACAACTACAAATACTCACACTTTTGCTGACGGTTCTTCAATGAGGCGATCACACAAATGTAGTTTATTTTATGTACTGCAGATAATGACATTTGCAGTCCGTCTTGAAATTGTTCACTCAAAATTTTCGGATGAAGACTATTCAAACGATCAGGAAATAATGTGTGTGTTTGTACAGAGGCAAAGTTCTTTCGTATCTCGCCTTCCTCAGTTTACTGATACCTCGTGCCTATTGGTACTGCAAGTTGTACACGAGTAGACGAGTTATTTGGCACCTCACATAATAATTCGGCAATGAGTGTCAGTGAACTGATGCGACTCTTTCTCTTCCTTACTCTTGGCCGGCAGTTGTGGCCGAGCGGTTCTAGGCGCTACAGTCTGGAACCGCGCGACCCCTACGGTCGCAGGTTCGAATCCTGCCTCGGGCAGGGATGTGTGTGATGTTCTTAGGTTAGTTAGGTTTAAGTAGTTCTAAGATCTAGGGGACTGATGACCTCAGAAGTTAAGTCCCATAGTGCTCATAGCCATTTGAACCTTACTCTTGTTCCGGTTCGCTAATGGTTTGGTCGCTATCCATTCTGTTATTCCCTGAGCTGGTGTAACGCACCTTCTCATTAGACAGTTCGACCAATGCTTCACAACTTCTGCAATTTACATCTGCCTGAATCCCTTTAAACTGGAATAGAACTTTGGCTCCTTTCAGATCTTTTAAATTAACTGGCATGTTCCTGTCTGATACTGCATCACTTCGCAACGACAGCTTTTCGACTGGTCTTTGGCTTTATTTACTTCGACTGTGACTTCGTCTTTTCATTCTTTGAATACGTCATCTTCTTTACTTAGTTCATCCATTGTGTCTTTCATTCATTGTAACAGTGGACCTATTTAACTGTCGCAACCATGCACCTGCTCATCGATTATTAGAGTTAACCTATCTTCAGAGTGTTTTGTCTCCTCCTCGTATTTTTGTCTAGTTTAATAAACAACTCATCACTCCTCTTCGACTGTCCTAACTTCGTGAAATTTTCTTGACGTTTTGTACTGCTGTTTATTTTCCAACGCTCTTGTAGCTAAATTTTCTTTCATCTGCTTGAATTACTGTTTACTTTATAACATTATTACTGCGACATTGGCTTTCTTTTTGTAACGCTCACACTCTTTCTTGCATTGTTTATCGTGTTCTAAGGCCAGCTCAATCAGAAATTTACTGATAATGTGGCGTCGTTACTGGAGCATGTAGCACACGGTCCATAAAACTCTGGGTTGCTTCCTTATGGCCAGCTGCTTCGGTATATTCTCTCGCCTGTGGCATTGTGACATTTTCCTCACTTACAGATTCATTCTCTAACTGTATTTCCCTTAGCTCGATTCCTACTCAACGGTTCTCAGCAAATTATTATTCCAAATTTCCCTACCCTTGCTGTGGTGCGTGCTAACTTGCTGCATATCCGTGGTTAAGACACTAACTCTAGTTTCTGAATGACTGGATTCTTCTTTCTCAAATTTGTTCACAAAAGTTAAACTGCATGCTTTGGTTAAATTCGACACTCCCTGATCCTGACACAAACAAAATACTTCTCGCTGTCCACGAAAGTATCTGCATCCATGGTATAAGAAAATGTAACAAAATCTTTCCAAAGCCACATACATACACAAGAAAATGAAACTATCAAAATTTCATCGTTGAGACTCAGTACAACGACTGACTTCCGTTAACTCCTTCTTCTTGCTGAAAGAAGAATTAGTACAGCGCCTGAAACTTACAACTATTTAAGCGTGTGAAGTTTAATGCTATTATGACGATCTTATGTCCTTTTCTGTTCTTGGATTGTAAAAGCAAAACTGTTAAAAAATTTGAAATGCGAACGACTGGGGAGTAAAAGATCGCAGTGAACAAAAAATTCTAAAAATGTAGTTGTTAAATGCTCAATTTGGCTTCCTGCCAATCTTCTGCATATCGCGAGAGACGACCAGTGTTCAAAAAATCCTGGCCATAAGTTACTAAAACTTTGTGTGAGACTACAGCTGAGTTTTAAACACAGTCCTGCTTTGCTGTCAAGGTCAAACTGTCGATCTAAACAGTGCAGAGTGGATATATTAAAAATTAGGACCAAGTCGCAGAGTGGATGTTATTGAGCATCTGACACCCAACCGAGGTGGCTCAATTAAACATCAAATATGGGTATCATACCTCGCTTGGAAATAAAATATTGAATGATACTGTAGGCCAGAAGAAAGTCTTGTTTGCTGTTAAATGCATGGACATGGACATGACTTCAAACCTGATGAAGTGCGCAATGGTTAAAATGGATAACTGAACATACACGATAATAACTCGGAATGGGGGTGGAGCTGTAAAGAAAATACTAATTATGCATAACTTTAAAATATAGATAGGTCTTGATCGCACAATTCATTATTAAGTTTTACGTGTTTGAAAATTTCATCATTACATTAAAGCTTTACAATAAAATACAAGAAAAAGAGCGACAGTAAATATGTACGTAACAACGCAGTCAGCATTCCATTAACAGAAATTTCAGTTACTATCATACCTATAATTGAATCAAACTTTAGCAAAACCTTACGAGAGTGAGCTCATTGACTGAAAATAATATAGATCTCATGTCATATAGTGCTGTCGTGTGTTTGAAAAGAATCAGTGCCGAACTGACTATGGCGATTACGCTGTCAAAGTAGTAAACGACGAATGGTAGGTGTCAATAGCATTAACCATAGAAATGAAGTAAAAAATTAACCTCACAAAAAACTATAAAGCGCAATTGACTGCTTGTCAGAACATTGTGAACTACTTGACAAAGATACATTTAAGCTACTTTTAAGGAAAAGAAACGCATATATTGACAGCGTAGGTAACATCGTGAAAACGTTTGAGAGATAGTCGTTAGTTAATAATCAGAACAGAAGACATATTTACAGCCTGTAACTGGAGTGGTACAATATAAACATAAAACTGATGTACATCGGAAATAGAATATAAGTTGTGAAATAATACGTTTAAAACCATCTCTAAATGAAATGTTACATATCACCAAATGCAGTCATATTACAATAGTCGAACATACCACACATAACAGAACCATTTATGTGAAGCTAGATTAGTGGCAACAACTTGAAATAAAAAGGGAGCTGTATTAGCAAAAAAGTGATTTTTGTAATTTTTTTTTAAAAAAGAATTATAGGTACAGTGTTAGATCGTATAACATTCCCGCTATTATCAGTTTACAACCATCACAAAATGGAATGCTGCAAGAGTATGACCAGCTATACTCATATTACAGTAGTCGAACAGATGACAAGCAGTACAACCCTTTAGGTAAGCCTCAATGAGTGGCAACAATTTGAAATAAAATACAAGTTAATATAATTTCTTTTCCCTCTTGCTTTTTTCGTTTTCTTTCTCTTTCTCTTTATTTTATATTAAAAAACGTATAGGTATAATAAAGGCTGTACAACAAGATACATTGAAGCAGATGCGTGAGGACACCGTAAAAACATCACACCATATTTTGGTTGAGGATGAATATTTAATACCATTAGTTGGCAAGAACTGATGCGTAGGCAATCGTAGTGCTAAAATAGTGGGCACACTATTTCGGAATTTGTGGATTGCCTTGGACATGTAGTTATACCAAATGTAAAGCTACGTGTATAACAATATGGAAATGTAGAACTTCTCGTCTTCAGTCTAGTTACATTACATGTACATTACATTGTGGCTAACCTTACTATAATTGAATGTTGGCGTTTCGCTAACATTTGAAAGAATTATTATGTCAGAAGTGGTTCTGGGCATAAAAATTACATGTGTCTTCCACCAACACACAGAAATAAGATGAAGACGTACTAATCATATTCAGAAACATTAATACTTGTATCAGTTACTAGAATACTTTTACGCTTTGCGTGTAATTTGAATTGGTTTTGTGGTCTAATCTTAGTAATGGTTTATTAATCAGGTGACGGAGTTGTTTTGTAGTAACTGTCCAGTGACAGTCCACTTATCTCTTTTTGTATCGGAGGCAAAACCGAAAAGAAAGTTTCACAACAACAAAATATTGTATAGAATTTGCTATGACGCAGTGGATCAAACGTTTTCAATCTTACATGTAAATTTTTATTTACATTAAAAATAAAATTTTACGTAAGGAATTTCCAGGTAATGCTATAGAATTTATTTTACTGTAACACCGATCTAAATTGGCTTAAGGACAAAATATAGGCATCAGCCTCTAAACTTTTCTTTCTCTGTGTAATTCGTTTCAAAACCACTAATCGTCTCCATTCTTCTTTCTATAAACTAATTTCGAGTAATTCGTAAGGTTACGTGATTTATGTGTGCACAAAGGACTGAATGATTACGGTGAGGTTCTTGAGGGGTTCATATGGATTGCTACCATTTAACTAACCAGAAAACAGAGGCTTGTTTACGTTTCACGGCACTGGCCAATGCTACACCGTCAGTATGAACGGTACATGTATCTTGTTCTGACCAGTGCCATATAACAGGTGCTTACTCGGTTCGGCTTATGAGTAACAGGTTCGCATAGTTACGTGATCCTTCCTGCGGAACATATCAACGTGAGACGGAGTTAACCATCTCTGTAAACTATTTGCTGCTAGTAATGTCCAAATCGTGAGCCAATAATAAGCAGCCGTGTGGTATAAGCGGTCGTGGCATGGTATCTGACGTTGATATAGTCTAATAAGAATTGCTAAATGCAAATCTTGCTAGGTTGGTATACAAAATACTTATTATGTATGCCAGTATTTGATGGGATGTGTTTCTGCTGAAGGAAAGCACATATCAGAGAGTATCTGCACTACACTATATAACTCATCCGACAGTTAATCGGCTAAGATTTACATAGGTATAAGATATATATGCTGTTGGAATTTAGAAACAAAAAGTGTGAAGTCAGCGTCACATTGGAAGAGGTCAGGAGTCAGGAATTACCTACTACTGGCATTACAGTACCTCTCTTGTGTCTCCTTTTACAGTTACACAATTCCTAAAAATCCTTTGTCCTACTTTTTTTTAATACACTGGTTTCCTGACAGCAAGGTGAAATTTTAAACATACCAGTAATTCAATGAAACACCAAGTAATTGCACATTCAGTGGCATCTGGTGATATCTCAAGTTGGTTGTTGCACAGAAGTTACAGTGCTACATCTTTTCTTACAGGGCGCCTGGTTTTTTCGACATTCGTTATGACGTAAGCCCCACTATAATTTGTGTTGTTTGAAGGTTACAAAATTAAGTTATTTAAACCCGGTTTACTATCCCACCTTAAGTTACATGTATATCTATCACAGGAAAATTTCTGTAGCAGAGAGCGTGTTGTGATTTATCAACTATATAGAAAAACTCTCATCATTACGTAATGGGCTACATTCCTAGAGAACTGAAATAAATTCGTCATTTACAATACTTGGAATAAGAGACGAAACATACATTACAAGCACACTTATTTTTATCTCACTTTCATTGAAAATTTGCGCTCCTTTTTCGGTACTGATGCAAACCTGTCAGTCACATGCTGAGTGAAGTCTGCGATCTTCATCAAGAAATTTCTTTTAATGGAATGTACTGCCAAGGCTGACAGTCATTCCTGGATCATACAGATTCATAACAACGATTTTATTCTTTCAAAAGTAGAAATGTACCTTCCTGCTTCAGCCGATTTCATGGGAATTTTGGAAATTAATTTCAATAGTTTACAGCACTTAGTGAACGTTTTCCCTATGTTGTTGGATGTTATAAACTCTGCTACACTAACAGCACCAAACAATAATCCAGATTGTTCTGCTAGACACAGAAGATAGTTCGTGTCATAATTTCAGGTTACCCAAAAACCTACACACTGAACACATTTCCTTTAAGATGCCTTCGGGGAAGACAGAACAGCACAACGGGAACTTCTCTGAAAACAAAATACAATTATGACGCTACAAGACGATCTAACAAACTAAAACGATTTTTAAACTCATAAATTATCACATAGAAGATCTCCTTTGCTTCTCTTTTTCACTCACTCTTGACCAATTCCTTTTCTTCATTGAGCAACCAGTAGATTCGTTAGCGCTGGTGATGTCAATTTCTCCTTGGATCTGATAATATTTATTTCAAATGCTAAAATGACCTTATGAGAAGAGCATGCATTAGTGTCTCCAAGCTGTAGCTGACCGAAGAGAACTTCGCTTAATGGCGCGACTTTACCGAAGAATACCAGTCGATAATTAAAGCTACGGATGGAAACAACTTTCTGACCGAGAGTCTGAGAAACTGAGGCTACAGTCAGTATAGAGTCAACTTCCAGTATGTGATTGTTACACTCCATAACGTCTTTTTTGCACTCATGAGATGTGTTTATCGATCGAGGTTCAAAATTCCATAATCGACGCCAGCGCTTTCTCACCACCTCGTAATGGATAGCGGTACGCTCTGCGCTGTTTGAGAAGAATGCACACATTTCCTGTAAACCCAAGAAGAAAAACCCATTTTTGTTGACTCAAGCCGCCTTGCTCGCTGCAAGATTAACTAGATGGGACTACTAATGTACATATTCTGTGTTACGACAGAACTTTTTCACAGTTGGTTTTCCCCCACCATAGCGGAAGCCCCATCACAGATCAGTGTGGTTAACTTTTGGGGAGTCTGAACTACTTTTTCCGTGTCTAATTATTCAAGTTACGTCGCAGCTAACACCTGTGTGTCATGTTTGGAAGGAAACAGGAAACTCCATAAGATTTCTAATGGTTTTCCTTTTAATTCATAACGGCGTAGAACAGCCATCTGAAATACATTTGGTTTATCACTAGTTTCATCTGTTACAGCACCTAGAAATCATAAGTCCCTTATTTGCTTTGAAAGTGCTTTTAGTCATACTTCTAAAAAAAATTTCAATAGTTCACTTTTGGTTATTAAGAACGTTACTTTGAAAGTAGTTGCCTTTTCCAAATGATCTTCTAGTGCTGCATCCAGTTCAGCGCTAAAATTAATCGGTGGTCCAGAAACATCAAGATTTGATAACTATTCCGTTTCATCATTACTCCTTAGGTAAATGCAAAGGAACCACAGAAACGAACACAGTGTATGAACGTTTTCCTTCTGTATGCACTATCCAGTTCTTCAGTTACTTTGATCGTTCCAATAATTGTCAATCCTATACAAATTGTCAGTCCTGTGAACAGCTGAAAATTCAAGCTTATTCACTTTGGTACTCAGATGATTTATCTTCGTAACCCCCACTTTCGTCCTCGAGGGTTCCCCACCAAACAACAGGCATGTGAGGTAGAAAAATACATTTTTTTCTTCACAGCCACCAGTGACTGTTTTTATAAATATTCATTTTAAATGCTATCCTAAACTATTTCCAGTACAGTATTAAAAACTGGTAGCGGTCGCCCTAGGATCTTTACAGCAGGTTTCTCATCATCTGGAAAGTGCGAAAAGTCTGTATCCTGTAAACTATTTACGTTATTCATTATCACTCGCTCTCCACATCCTAGTATCTATGTGATGAGGTAGTTCTCACTGTCTATAATGTATCAGATACAGCAATGCTTAGAAAACAGCAGTGTCAAGAATCAAAACCTCGGTCATCCTGTATCACCACTAATACCATGCACGTGGTATCTAGAAATAACATTCATGTACCCGACAAACCAGAATATTACGGCTGCAGTAACACCAACAATCGCAATATTCTAGGCACTTTCCTAATGTCAGAATGTTAACAATAAATGTGAGCTCTAGTTAAGATTGACAAAAGTATGAAATACAGTTATACTGATGAAGAAACATGTACTCCGAATATTTACCGTGAAAACACTTTTGCTAATGAAACTAAATAAGTATGATTGCTATTGAAATATCAAAACTGATAACACTGGGAATGGTGGAATGGGGTATCCTGGCGGTGGTGCTGCCTAAGGATGCATTTAGAGCCGTTTCTAGTCAGGGAGTTTGCACTTCGACTACAACATCCTGTGACGTCACCGACGAACCTGCTACCTAGTGTTGCCAACAGACCTCGATCTTGCCTGCTCGAAGTACAGTGGGCCACCAGTCCGCCAAAGAGCTGCCGTAGGACTGCAAACCCCTGAGTTTGCCTCGAGTCCGGGAGCATTTTCAGATCCGTTAGGGCCCGCATCTCGTGGTCGTGCGGTAGCGTTCTCGCTTCCCACGCCCGGGTTCCCGGGTTCGATTCCCGGCGGGGTCAGGGATTTTCTCTGCCTCGTGATGGCTGGGTGTTGTGTGCTGTCCTTAGGTTAGTTAGGTTTAAGTAGTTCTAAGTTCTAGGGGACTGATGACCATAGATGTTAAGTCCCATAGTGTTCAGAGCCATTTTTAGATCCGTTAGGAGGAGGCAACACGACGATGGTAGATCGAAGGTAGTTGATCGTAACATATTTCATTGTATATATATTTGTCTTCCTAAAACAAAACATATAAGAGGACAAATGATGTGTAAAATTATTGGGAGTTGTGCACCAATGCAACAATACTACACGGCTTCACTGATTATTATCACATCAGTATGGAACAAAACTGCGACAGCAAACCAGTGACGTCGACTTTGGCTTACCTCATCTGACCATAACAATAACCAACAGATTTGAAACACACCAATGACAACTGATACAGATCTATCATCAGCAGGATTAATGATCTTCCTTTCTTCTATGACAGACCTTAACTTCCTCTTGTGATGCTTTGCCTTCTGGTTCTCTGTCTTTCGTCAAAGTGTAACCCGGTTTGTCCCAAATAGCAATTTTTAAAACAAGATGGCATTTTAAAGGTAACAGCTATATTTATGTTCATCATATAAACATGAAAAACATAATTCATCGATTTAGTACTTCCGTATTTCTTGACAGGTAACGTTCCTCTTCAAAACACTGCCACAAGAAGCGCCAACAAGGAAGCAAATTTCGGCAAGTCCAGATGGAAAAGGAATAGACATCTGCTAATGACTATTATCGGCAACACTCCGAAATGGATACTGCTATTAGTCCGAGCACTATCGGTATGATAGTGCTCGGACTAATAGCAGTATCCATTTCGGAGTGTTGCCGATAATAGTCATTAGCAGATGTCAGTAGTAGTCACAGAGATCTGGAGATACACGTTTTCACGTGTATACTCGGTTTTACCCAATTTTCCCATTTCTGTTACATTTGTCCCTAGTATTTAGTGCCTAAGCAAATAAGCGACGTAACAGATTTCTTGGCGAAGGCACAGTTTGCATATGTTCAAGAGAAAATTACAAACTAGGGCAAGGCATTGGAGCTAAAGAAAGTGTGTCGCTATTTTCTTGAGAAATTATGGTTGTGGATAATCGGAAAAAAGACATTCATGCCTTTTTCCGTCCATATAGTGTGGAGGAAATCTGGAGATTTTTACTTCCGTGTGGGTCAAGGAATCTTCTAGAACAGTTATGATGAGAAAAAAGACATGCATGCCTTTTTCCGTCCATATAGTGTGGAGGAAATCTGGAGATTTTTACTTCCGTGTGGGTCAAGGAATCTTCTAGAACAGTTATGATGATGTATTCAACCCTAAACACAACTGTCCTTCACCCAGTTCTACAGTACTCTTAGAGCGAACTTAACGATCAGGTACGATATCTGAACGTGATGAAGGACTCTGCAGAAATGATTCGCTCATGGAAAGTGTGCTATTTCCCGTGGTACAGACACAGAGAAAAAGACCTTTCGTTTTCTACAATGACAGCAAGAATCCAGCAAGTATAGAGTACTAGGAACACATAAATCTGTGGTTTCAAATTTACAGAAATTTTATTAGAACAGCAAGCTGGATACAAGAAATTGCCATACTTTTTATATAAGTGCGCTATCCGGGGAAAACAAAAACGTTGAAATGTTTTACCCAAAAGGATACATCTTGTTCTTGAAACCAAATCTGTCTTACACGAACTGCTTCTAGAGAGCAAAAAGATATTGCTTGCAACACAACCTGGGGACTGGGTTTTCTGAACCTATTTTCGAGGTTCTTCTACAAGGTGAATCCTGATTCAAGTGCCTTTCCTTATGACTCAGTATTTCAGTAAGGTGCTCGTGAGCATGTTGTGCAAGTCGTTTGGCCAATTGAGCACTGAATTTTTTGTTTCTTTAAAAAAATTAAAGGTTTGATTGTCATTATCGTTTTAATTGTGTTTAAGGGGCCTTCGCAGTTTATTTCAGTATTTAACGTGATTTATGTGGAACAGGCTTGTGGCCAATCAGTGAAGTTCAACTGCTGCTATGGTCTTACATGTGGGTAGCCTTTGCGCAGCTTGTCCGTATTGTATCTATATTAGAGCAGAATAGCCAGTGGAGATGAATGCATTCCAATTTCTTTTATTTAATGTTGTTGAACTTATATTAAAGCTCTGTTGTGGGATTAGCTCACAGTTGTACTCTAGCTTGTGGGACAGAATGCCGCCGCAGGTTGTTTTTTATTAATTAACTGCTTGTAGTCGGGGAACTGTTGTGTTCCACAGCTGACGTTTTAGAGTCATTTTTGTAATTTTATGTATACTGCAAGTGTCCTTATACATTGTGTATTTAATTTAAACGTCTTAATTACTTTTATGTATTTGGAAACTGTCAGTTGGGTCATGACATAACTGTTATTCAATAAAAATATTTGTTTGGGAATGATAATGACTCATCAAGTTGGGCCACCCTTCCATGTGTTTTGCTTAAACTGATCCTGATCCTTGTTCTTGACCTCAACATTTTGAAGAATACCCAGACGTTGATCCTGCCTCGGGCATGGATGTGTGTGATGTCTTTAGGTTAGTTAGGTTTAAGTAGTTCTTAGTTCTAGGGGACTGATGACCTCAGATGTTAAGTCCCATAGTACTCAGAGCCATTTGAACCCAGACGTTGAACTGTAACACTTCCTGCAGTCGCATATTAACTGCTTCTCTGACAATCATGGACATTATAGTAATGAGCAAAGAGAACGCGTCCATGGGGACGTTCAGAATGAGTGGACTTACAAAGGAAGATGGAATGAGAGTACGATGGCTAACCATTAGTGGAGGTTATTTCAGCATCAGTAAAGGTGAACGTTCTGGGAGGAAAAAAAAAAGAACCTGAAAATTAAATGTTTCCAAGAAAACTGCTGTAGTATTCTTAGTACATGGTTAAAAATTAAACCAATAATTGTAAAAATAATAAGCTTCATTAAATTTTGTAATACTTGTGCATTAATTAATTAAATCTTTAATCTATGTGATCCAATTTTGAGAAAAATCATGGCATGACAGAACAAAATAGAACTATTTTCAGAGTCAGCATTAAAATTGATTCTAGGACACATATTGTAGAAAACTTTCTCAGAATTTTTTTGGTGTAATCTCGTAATGACATTTATCAGACATACGAAAAAGTAACACCAGCGTATACGACATTGTATTTCCGGGGGCTATTGTAATAGAAGGAGACCAAACAGCTGTTAATGGTGTTTCTAGAGAAACAATGACTGCTTAATTATAAAGAAATGACAGTCTCCATAATCGTGTGAATCTTTACACAGGACCAATAGTTGATCATTAAATCAACAGGTCACAGAGACATACCTGAGGTCGTTTACTTAACAACAAAATAGAGGTCATAGAGTCGCCTGCGCAGTCTCACAATAGAATCTCACAGAATCTGTGCAAGATGCTGTTGGAATGCATGTAACTTCTCGATGTACGTCTTAAGACAATTATGGCATCAGGGAGATTTCCTGAAAAACAAAATGTAAGAAAAATTCATAGTCCCACACAAATAGATTTAGAGATAGTCCGTATTTGAAATTCACAAAGTAGATCTCATTTCGGTACGGCAGACGTGTGGCTAATCCCACGATAATAATGCAGAAAGACTCATTGCTGCTATTGACAGTTATGCATTTGATTTATTTTTCATGATTTAAGGATTTAATTCTAAAGTGATATGGGTTCTTGTCTCTGGTTAAGTTGAAGAGCTTTAAACAATTAATATTGCATTATTCTACTTTATAAATTCTATAACTGTAACTTACATGAAAGATATTTTGCTCAGTCTTCCTCCATTTCTTGCTACTTTTGTTGTCCATACAGTCCTTATGTTGCAGCCACAGTTTTGCAGTCTGCCAAAGACAAAGGAATATCATTCATATTTTAAAAAATCATGTCATTACTGAGATGCCGACACTACATTCGTAAACCGGTTGAAAAAACCATAAGCATAAAAATAATTCCCTGTGATAGATCACTTCTACTCACAATATCATGATGACCGCGAACTGTGCCTAAGAGAGACGGTTCGTGAACCACCACCTACCTGTGATTCTGGAAGTTTTCCCGGCGTACTGAAGGTCGATGAAGTTTCGGTATTGTAGCCGGATCATGTTAGTTTCTTGCCACAGTATTTCGGATGCAAGATGGCTGGACGATTGCCAGCCGTAATACTGTGACAAGAAGTCAACATGATCCGGCTGCACACCGGAAACCTCATCGAAAACCACTTACCTAACGCTAAGGACAAATATAATTTCAGTGGATGTACAAGAAGTGCTGCCACTTTAAATACTGGAGATAATTCTAGCAATGTGGGGCATAATCACAATATCAGTAACTTCGCGGCCGGAAAAAGATCCTGAAAGAAAGGGACTAACGACGTCTGAAGAGAATCGTTCAACTTTACCTTTCCGCCAATTGCTGCAGATTTCAATGTTGACAGCGTGCGAACCATTCAACGAAAAAATTATCGATATAGGGTCTCGGAGCCGAAGGCCGATTCGTGTACCCGTGATGACTGCACGACACGAAGTTATGCGTCTCGCCTGGGCCCGTCGACGCCGACATTACACTGTTGATGACTGGATACATGTTGCATAGTCGTACGAGACGTGTTTCAAATTGTATCGAGGGGGTGGACGCGTACGTGCATGGCGACAGTCTCATCAATCCATGGAGGGGCCCCTGTTATGTCGAGATATGACTCTGAGAGTTGACACATACGTAGGTATTCTGTCCATTGTACATTTCGACGGACTTGGGCGATTCCAGCAGGACAATGCGACACCCCACACTTCCAGAATTGCTACAGGGTGACGCCCAGGAACCCACTTCCACTGGGCACCAGACTCCTCAGGCATGAACATTACTGATCATATCTGGGATGGCTAGCAACGTGCTATTCAGAAGAGATCTTCACCCCCTCGTACTCTTACAGATTTATGGACAGCCCCGCAGGATGCATGTTGTCAGTTCCTTCCAGCACTACTTTAGCCACAAGTCGAGTCCATGCAACGTCGTGTTGCGACACTTCTGCGTTCTCGCGGAGGCCCTACACGAAAATGGCCCGGTCCACAAGTTTCTTTGGCTCTTCAGAGTACATCTACATCTACATTTATACTCCGCAAGCCACCCAACGGTGTGTGGCGGAGGGCTCTTTACGTGCCACTGTCATTAGCTTCCTTTCCTGTTCCAGTCGCGTATGGTTCGCGGGAAGCCTCCGTGCGCGCTCGAGGCTCTCTGATTTTACATTCGTGATCTCCTCGCGAGGTATAAGTAGGGGGAAGCAATATATTCGATACCTCATCCACAAACGCACCCTCTCGAAACCAGGACAGCAAGCTACACCGCGATGCAGAGCGCCTCTCTTGCAGAATCTGCCACTTGAGTTTGCTAAACATCTCCGTAACGCTATTACGCTTACCAAATAACCCTGTGATGAAACGCGCCGCTCTTCTTTGGATCTTCTCTATCTCCTCTGTCAACCTGACCTGGCACGGATCCCACACTGATGAGTAATACTCAAGTATAGGTCGAACGAGTGTTTTGTAATCCACCTCCTTTATTGATGGAATACATTTTCTAACGACTCTCACAATGTATCTCAACCTGACACACGTCTTACCAACAATTAATTTTATATGATCATTCCACTTCAAATCGTTCCGCATGCATACTCCCACATATTTTACAGAAGTAACTGCTACCAGTGTTTGTTCTGCTATCATATTATCATACAATAAAGGATCCTTCTTTCTATGTATTCGCAATATATTACATTTGTCTATGTTAAGGGTCAGTTGCCACTCCCTGCACCAAGTGCCTATCCGCTGCAGATCTTCCTGCATTTCGCTGCAATTTTCTAATGCTGCAATTTCTCTGTATACTACAGCGTCATCCGCGAAAAGCCGCATGGAACTTCCGACACTATCTACTAGGTCATTTATATATATTGTGAAAAGCAATGTTTCTATAACACTGTCCTGTGGCACGACAGAGGTTACTTTAACGTCTGTAGATGTCTCTCCATTGAGAACAACCTGCTGTGTTCTGTTTTCTAAAAACTCTCCAATCCAGCCACACAGCTGGTCTGAAATTCCGTAGGCTCTTACTTTGTTTACCAGGCGACATTTCGGAACTGTATCGAACGCCTTCCGGAAGTCAAGGAAAATGGCATCTACCTGGGAGCCTGTATCCAATATTTTCTGGGCCTCATGAACAAATAAAGCGAGTAGGGTCTCACACGAATGCTGTTCCCGGAATCCTTGTTGATTCCTACAGAGTAAAATGGTTCAAACGGCTCTGAGCACTATGGGACTTAACTTCTAAGGTCATCAGTCCGCTAGAACTTAGAACTACTTAAACCTAAGTAACCTAAGGACATCACACACATCCATGCCCGAGGCAGGATTCGAACCTGCGACCGTAGCAGTGCGCGGATCCAGACTGTAGCGCCTTTACCTACAGAGTAGATTCTGGGTTTCCTGATATGACATGATACGCGAGCAAAAAACATATTCTAAAATTCTACAACAGATCGATGTCAGAGATATAGGTCTATAGTTTTGCGCATCTGCTCGATGACCCTTTTCCCAGACACTTACTGATTTAACGAAAGACAGAACTTTCTAGGATTCACTGAACGCTTCACGCATGTGTGTTCCTTACGCTAACTTTGACATCGTTTAGCTTCTGTTTGTCTGAGAGGTTTCGGCTGCGTTTAAACTTGCAGCGAAACTCTCTTTGCTTTCGCAGTAGTTTCCTACGTTTGTTGTTAGTGGCTTAACAGAAGGACTTTACCAATTTAACGCGCGCTTCACGATTACAACTACCACAGATTGCGTTACAGTTGCTTTATAACTGGTTTTCACCATGAACCGACGTAATTAAATTTACGGTGTACTTATATGGAGTAAGCTTTTCGAGGCTCGTTAAAGTGAAATGTGGCAGACATGAAGGAAAATAAAAGGAAAAAAACCGGTTTCATGGAACCCATTTAGTGAGGTATAAGATGTGTATTTTAGATGGAAAACTTAGGAACTACCGGTAGCCGGTGCAGACGATTAAAGTATATCATTCCTTAAAAATCTATTCAAATAAACACTAAAGAAGAGCAGAGTACAGTGTTCCCTCAACAATTAGAACACTAAATTTTTAACTCAGCCTCGGACAAAAGGGCCGAATCCTTTAAATATGAGTTATCTAGCTACCACCTTACTCGATTTTGGGAACACAGGAAAGTCTGTAACTTAAATATGAGGTGGAAACTTGAAACCTGCTGCAGCCAAACGCGCGTTCTTTGAATGAACTACCGTATCAACGTGCTCAGTGGTGATCCTCAACCCAAAAGAAGAAGGCTAACATTACTGTAATTATCCCTTGCCGCAGTTCTGCATTCCACAGTGGTCTCGCGAATACATACCGATTGTAATGTCTGAGGCGAATCTGCTTGTGTGAATTTTTGCAACCAGAGACTAGCTGGGTACCTGGTATTGTCTGGGTTTATTACTTTTTTCGGTTAGTCGATCTACTCCTTTCCCCTCTCTCTGTCCATTCCTCCTTCCCCTCTCTCTGTCTACCTCTTCCAACCCTGATGTCCACCTACTCCTACCCCTTTCTTTCTCTGTATCTGTTTCGCCAGGCTGGCTGTCCATCTGTTCCTCCCTCTCTGCCCATTTGATCCTTTCCCATCTGTCTGCCTCCTCCTCCTCCTCCTCCACCAAATAATCTCATCTCCTTCTCACCCTCTCTTTGTTCATACTCCCCCTCCCTATGCCCATCTCCGCCTCACCCTCTGTCGGTCCCTCTCCATATCCAACCTTCCCCCTGCCCATCAGCACCTCCACTTTGTCACTGTTCATCTTCTCCTGCCTTCTCCCTCTGTGCAGTTCCTCCACTTCCCTTTCTCTCTTCCCTTCTCTTTCAGTTCATCTGATTCCCTTCTCTGTCCATTTCCTCCTTTCCCTCTCTATGTTCATCTCCTCCTCCCTCTTCACCAGCTCATCTATTCTTATCCCTCTCTCCCTCCAACTCGTCCTCTTTCCTTTCTGTGCCTCTCTCATCCTCTGTCATCTCTCTGCCCATTTCCCTTGAACTTTTCTCTCTCTATGTCCTAGTCCCCACTATCGGTGTCTATCTCCTCCTTCCACTCTCTGCCTGTCGATCACCTCCTACCACCTTATCTGTCCACGTTATCACCCTCATGTCAATAGGAGGCTAGTGGTTGCTATGCACAAAGTTTTCATTTCCTGATCGTAAATAATATGTATACTAAATCCGGTAGAAATCGATCCTGGGATTTGGGAAGGACTTCTTATCTGTGGCTGAGCCCACATACGCACATGTCAAATATATCTTTTACGTATAGGGGAACGGCGGGTAGTATGGGCCAGCTGGCGGTATGGGACAGTTCATATTTCAACTAATCTCTACTAGGTAGCAGCACAGTACACAGCGTGATCTTTGGCTTGTGTGCCATTTCGCCATATGCAAAGAGTTTGTTTGATTCACAGTGTCATATCGTCTGTGAGTGATTATTGTTTGTTTGTGCTTCTGTCAGTTGTTGCCTCGAATACTTTATAACATCACCCTGAAGCATTACAGGTAAGAATATAATTTAGAGCTGTTATTTAATTTACTCTATTAATATAAGACACTGACAATTGCATTTCGCTGGCTCTAACAATGTTTCGCTTACTACCATGTTTTCATATCAGTGTGAGTCGGATAGTATGGGCCATGCGACATACGGGTGGTATGGGCCACGGAACTCATTTCCAATTTTTTAAGATACTATGCCAATATTTAAGAAAAAACCAGAAGGTGAAGGTCGGGGAGAATGGTCAGAGAATGATATGAAAAATGCTGTTGAATGTGTACTGGAAAGAGCCGCGTCTGACAGATACCATGTACCTAGAAGCACTCTACAAAGAAAGTTAAAAGCTATAGCAAATAATGGGGCAACTGATATGATATGGGGTCTTTTAGGGCAACCATTGATGAAAGATGTGAAAAACTGTTAGTAGCTCATTTGATGGATTTCGATTCGAGACTAATGCCTCTGTCCAAAACAGAGTTTTTGAAACCGGCCTATGATCTGGCGGAAAAATTAGAGTCACAGATTTAACAAAAGTACAATGGAAAAGATTTTTATGCCAGTCTTATGAAGAAGCACCCAAATTTGACCTACAGAAAACCACAATCACCTGGTGTGAAGCAGTGTGTAGGGTTAAATAAACCACAGGTCGAAAGGTTCTTCAGCCTATTTGAAATTCTCTTGAAAAAGCATTCCTTTCGTCCATCCGGAATTTTTTATGCGGAGGAGATTGACGTATCATGTGTGCATGAAAATGACAGGGTCATTACAGTGAAAGGCAAACGTCAAGTGGGAAAAATTACTTCTGGAGAGAGGGGATGTAATGTTCCACTTCCATTTTGCTTGAGTACAACCAGTCAATTTAGTCACCCGCTTTTTAGTTTCCCAAGGAAATGAATGAATGACCACCTCATGACTGGTGCTCCAACCGAAAGCATTACTCTTCCAACTTCTAGCGATTGGATGAGACCTGAGGCTTTCCTTCGACCCTTTGTTTCCTTCAAAAAGCCCACAGCAGGAGAACTTGCCTTGCTGATTGTAGACGGGCAGGCCAATCACAAGGACTTAGATGTCATTATGATTGCTCGGGAAAGCCATGTCCATATGTTAAGTTTTCCCCCATACACTTATCATAATTAGCAGCCTGTGGATAGGAGGTTCATGAAACCATTCGAAAGCTGCTACAACACTGCTTGCAATCTGTGGATGTTCGTTAATCAAGGGTCAAGAAATAATGACTTTGATGTTGCAAAATTGGTAGCTGATGCCTACAAGCAAGTGTGTCGACTAGATTTTGCTAAAAATGGATGCACTGGCATTTACCCGACAAACCCAAGAGACATATACTGATTTGGACTTTATGGGCAATGATGTTACCAACATTGCACAGGAACCTCTTCCAGAGATGACGCCTGATGGAGCTGTTGTTGCTACATCTAGGACACCAACATCGATCTCGCCATCAGCTCTGATAGCCCCCCCCCCCCTTCTTAAGCTTGCTTCCCAGGCAGAATCTACAATCACTTCTGGAGAGACCACCACTTCCTCCAATGCACTACACTCAAGTGAAGAGTCTGATTTTGCATTTGTTTTAAAAAGTGTGTGACCTTTACCCTCCTTCAGAGAGGTTGACATGGCGGAAAAGAAAGGCAGAGAGAAGCGAAATATTCACATCAACTTCAATAAAAAATATACTGACAGACAAAAAATATTCAGAGGAGCAAACGGAAAAATTACAACAGAAAAAGAGACAAATGAAATTTTCAAAACAAGAACAAACGATTATCAATAAGAAGAAGAGAAATGAACCAATCAAAATTTTTCATAATGACAGTCATAAGCGAAGCACTTCTCAAGACGTTGTAGATGTAAAATGTATTGTGTGTGGAGAAAGCTATGACGAAAACTGGATTCAGTGCAACAAGTGTGAAGGCTAGGCACTTACCTCTGTGCGTACATTGACGACTTACTTTTGTACATTTGTGATGTCAGTAAGCTAAATAAATCATAGGAAAAATCAGCTATAATATGTTATACATTGCGTATGGTATTAACAATAAAACTTTTATTCAAAACATTTTTTAAAAATTTATAATCACATTGGTGTGGCTCATATTACCTGCCAATTTTTAAAATGTCCAAAATGCAAGGTTAATTCTAATTACATTCTGTGTCATGTTCCCTTCATATGTTGCTAAATATATTATTATTAGTTAGAGGAAAGAAGTTGAAAATATGATTTTTTTGCTGATAACTGAGTTCAACTACAAATATATTTTCTAACTTACATTTTCCCTTAACTGGCTCATAATACGCGCCGTTCCCCCATACATATTTCACACTTATTTGTACACATATTTAGCCCTCCAGTTTCATTTTCACGCACCTCAATATTTATG
This sequence comes from Schistocerca serialis cubense, assembly GCF_023864345.2. Lineage (NCBI taxonomy): Eukaryota > Metazoa > Arthropoda > Insecta > Orthoptera > Acrididae > Schistocerca > Schistocerca serialis. The sequence continues at coordinate 424,171,909 of NC_064643.1, read as the reverse complement.
ACGTCGTATCTCCTGAACCATGAGCCTTATACTATTATAATTATGCATCTCCATCCAGCGGTATATGTGGTTAATATCTGTTAAATGAGCTGTGAATAGAATTAGTAGCAAAAATCTAGTAAGTTGAAACTTTGTGCTTGGTGCGGCAGGTTTTCACGCTTGTTAGTATTTGACCTCATAACTATAGGTCGTACAATGAAATTTGTAAGTTCGTCGAATAGTGTAAGTACATACTATCAGCTAAATATGTTGTGAATAGTGATTGTAGCAAGGAAGTAATAACTTTAAACACCATGTAAGCTGAGGCAGATTTTCACGCGTCGCAGTGTTTATGACGCCATGTCTTCTGCAATATGTCTCTTAAAATTCTATTACTCTTCTATATTAAGTGATACATTTTATACTGTTTGCAAAATGTATACTAAATACAGTGAGTAGTAAAGAAGTAATAAATAGAAATTTTACTGCGTGATCAGCGAAAGTCTATGAAGCGATAAATTATTTCCCTTTCATCGTTTTGTATGGGTTATCAGAAAAAAAATCGGTAAGGCTTGAGGTTATGCGTAAAGTTTGTTGCGTGTGACTAAGTGTTGTATTTCTCCAATACTAAGTGACTAAAGTAAGGGAATTCGCACCTAGTGGAAACACTGCTTTTCCACACTAGTCCTCACCCCTTTGAGAGGTATGTGGTTATTACCCCTAGCGATTCTTTCCAGACAGTTAGCGGTACGTGAACCAAGTTTGGTTCAAATCAGTCTAGTTGTTTAGCAGTAGATGTATAAGATGCGTACATAGATATATTTTTATAATATGTATTGATAATTATTTAACCCTTCCTTGTTCATCCATTCCTTATTTGCTTGATATCTGTGGTTTTATCCTTTCATCAGAGAAATTATTTCATTTTACTTAACAAACCTCTCGTTTCCATCCGGTCTGCAGGGGCATACAATGCCAATTACCTATGGAAAAATGGGCTAAATGCTCCATGAAGTCACTAAGAAATTTAATACGCACCCTTCTAATGGGACTTACACGACTTCTCACCGATCAGTATGATTAATTTAAGGTGTTACGACTGTATGCTTACAAACTGATTCTCATATATTTACGTTACAGAACTGATTTAATCTGCACTCCCTTCAATTTTGGCCTTTAGCAAATTTGTTAAGTGGTAATCACTGTTTCTGTGACAATAAATATAAACTGGTAATTATCTGCACTGACAAGTTTCAACTATCCGTATTGTACATGTTTATGTATTACGAAATGCCCCAGCCGCGCCCTTCATTCTTTTTATTAGGTGTAACAGTAAATCATACTCGCGCCTGCCTAACTTATACTTTGTCGTCATTAGCGAGTCGTGATTACCAACCGTGGATGTCAAGATGTAATAACCAGCAGATGCCAGCTCGAGCCGGTTCTGAAATTGGGCTTTCCTGACGGGCAATTGCTACTGTGGTAAGTCCTGTAGCAGGTGCCAAGTCCGTCATCCTCACTTCTTAATAGACAAGCAATTATCTTCTTTCAGTAAAAGCTTTGTTAATTTAATTACATATGTTGCCAACGCAGCGATTATGAAATTTTCCTGCGCTGATGTTTATCTCCTAAGCTCAATTATGTTTCGCGTGTGAACGTACGTTTGTTTGAAGACTGTTTTGAAGGGTATTACGGGGCCAATTCTGAATGACTTGATACTAGAACATAACTAGATACAACACGGGAAAACGGTTTCTCTTATCTGAATTGAATGATTTCTTGGAGAAGCCAATATTGATTTTATTGCATCACAGAATATTATACACCAATATATTCACAAGTTCTCACAGCGTCCTCTTAATAATCATGTGAGTTTTAACTTTTACTACTGCTCGCTTCTCTTGCGTCATTACATTTTTCGCTCTACCATCGAGGTGGCGTATTTGGCAGATGTGTAGTGTAAATCACTTTCCGACTATTCAGGTTTAGATGTTCTGTGATTTTACCAAAAATCGTCAGGAATGTATACCGTCGCGTCCTTACAAGGCACACGGCTACAGCCAAGTTTAACTACAGTTCTTTGTCCCTTCTTCATGAGATTATGCCTTATTAGCGACGTTGAAATTTTGTCCAACAGCAACTGATCTCATTAACACGTCTTCAGTTCTGCGGTTGAGGAGATGGACCAGTGTCCGATCGGTCATAGGATTTAGGTCCTCCATGGTTTCCTTACATTGCTTAAGGTAATAACCGGAGTGGTATCTGCGAAAAGGACACTGCGATCTCTTTTCCCATCCTTGTGCTGTCTGAGATTACGTTCCGTCTCAGACAACCCCGTCGTTGACGAAACATTACACTTTTAACTTCATCCCTTGTTTCATTTTGATGTTCCTTCATGGGAATACATTTCAATAACTATCAGTCACCTCTTCTCTGACATCTTACGTCTCACATTTACGGCAGACAAGCTGCATCAGTAGCTGATAGTCCGTAATTGTACATCAATGTTTGACAGCAACAGATTTATTACATTTAGATATCATTCTCGTTGGTAGCAATTTGCTCTTTATCTTATGTTTGCTTTACCTAATAGAACAATGTGAAAAAAATTCAGTCACTATTTCTGATTTTCTATCTCTCGAATTATAGCTTACTAGTTACTTTTGTTTCTGGTATTAGTACCGCAGTTCGAAAGGTTATGTAATTACCGTCGATTAGACGTGTGTTTCTTTGTGAAACTTGTCTTTTTAGGAGCATTCCATTCATATCTCTCATTGCGTATTTAATATCCAGATTAGCAGTAGTAGTTTTAATGAGGACCAAATTTACTTAATTTTTCCCTTTATTAATTGCTAAATAATTTTTAATAAATTTTATATATTCAATGTTCCCATATGAACTGCCAACCAAACTATTTTACAGCAATTATCAAAGGCCTTCGGTTTGTGAACAAACAATGAACTCGCATTTTCTACTTACCCACAGCTTCCAGGCGCCTATTGAGGTTCCAGATTCACAAGTGTTGCTTCTCTACACTTGCCAACACCGTTTTACACTAATTCATAATTGATCTTTCTGTTCTACAGTTAATTATTCTAGCAACACTTTAGAAAAGAATAAAGGAAAATCTGTGTTTGCTGTCCTGTCGACGTCGAGTTCATTAAATGTGAAAGACACGTTAGCGGTGGACAGTGAGCGAGAACAACACCGGTCACTCGTCCGCAGAGGAAATGTCCAGGCAGTCACTTTAAGTAATTAAGGGAACTCACAGAATATTTTAATTGGTTGGGTGGAGGGAGACTTGAATGTTCCTGCTGTGTACGAGAGCTGTGACTTATCAATTTTAATACCTTACCCGATACCATAGCTGTAAAACGTAGGAAGTAGTATAGATATTTCAGTGTCTTACATTTTTCTAATTTTGATATTTTCCACAAAAACGTTCATACTTTTTACTGGCCATACTGAATAAGTGTCTAATTGTGAAATATTTCGGTGAATACGGTACCAGAGTTGGTAAGACATTAACGTTTTCTGTCTATGTATATGTTAGTCCACTGACAAACCTGTTTATCTTCTTACTGAAAAAAGTTTACCTATTTTTAGTTTCCCCAGCCTCATACAGCTTTTGAGTAGGTTAGCCTGCCACATATTTCTTTTCGTTGACGAGATTAGCTGTCCATCTGTGTCACCGAGCCACACAAAGACCGCAATTTCAGCAAAATGAGAACTCTGAATAAATATTCAAACCTAATAGTAGTTAGTATATCTGGCAGTAAAGATCAAGTGAACCACACATCTTTTAGTTATATATTAATTTGTAAGATTAAGTGTTCCACGGATACAGTGCTTTTGTTGTCGTGTGTACCTTAGGGAGCGGAGCTCTCCAGAGAAATTCATCGTGGGTCACGATACAAGATTCTAATACCTAATGTGCCCTACAGTTACAGTCAACCTGATTAAAAATATCTGGACACCCCTACGTAATGAAAAGAAATCACTGTTGAGTCCAACTAGCACAATGCTGTGCGTGTGGACTTAAAAAGGGTGGAGTGCAATGGTGGAGAAACTCTACACGACCCACATGTAGTACTGTGTACTGCGTAAAGTAGAGGAGAAGACGGTTTTTTGTATCAGGATGACAATGCACCCTGCCATTAAGTAGCATCTCTGAACAAAACCATCCCGGAAATTGACTTCCCTGCCCCGGGTCCCGACGTGAAACCAGTGGATTAATCTTGGGATGAGCTACAATGGGGACTGCCCTCCAGATCCCATTGCCCAAATGCACTACCTTTTTTGGTCTTGGCTATGGGCTGCCATTTCTTTATCAACATTCAGATGCCTCATTCAAAGTATCCCCAACATGGTTCGAGCCGTCGTAAAGAAGATGGTTGGACACAGCCCATATTAATGTCCACTAACAGTTGTCTGGATAATTTTGATCACGTAAAGTAGTTACACGCTTTTACCTCTTGAAGAGCCTGATAGTGACAGAAAAATCGATAAAAATTAACATAATATGTGCTGCAACATGCCCAACATGCAAAATCCAAAGACGTGAAGTAAGGAAGAAAACAACGCTGGTCTCGCATCTCTGAGGGTGATTTGCGATACCAAAGTTCCATGAGGCTTCGATAAAAGTAACCCTGCTATTCTGTTACCTGAGGAAATCTATAAGAAGACATATGGTATGCTCAGTTCCGGTCTGTACTAAAAGATTAACAAATGTCCTACCAACAAGGTGACAATGAGGACTACTGAAAGCTTCATTGCAACCAAATAAACTTATAAGAGATGCAGTACAATCGCGATTTTATAGGCATCCTAATGTTCACAAAATATGTAACGATGAGCATCTAGAGGATTTGTCTATGCGGCCAATAATGAGTGCTGTTGGTTCACCAACCTTTCTTTCTGCAATATATTTAGCTTCATTATTAAAGCCATTGGCAGAAAAATGTAGTCACCACATACGTAATTCTACGCATTGTATTCAGAGACTTAGCAACCTCTTGCTAAATAGTACGAATGTGCAGCTTAATTTTGACGTGGATCATTATATGCCAAAGTACCTTTGTGTCTTACCTGCCAGCATTTTGGCAAAAACATCACAACCTTATTTAAGCAGGTATTCCTGTCATCTTATTTTCAGTTCCATTTTACGAGCAGGTTAGTGGAGTTGCTATAGCAACCCCACTCTCCCCTCTAGTATCTAATTTATTCGTGGAAGACTTTGAGGACAAGGCACTGGACTCACTAAGTCTTCAAGCAGCGGTCATGGGTAGTGCGTGAACGAAACTTTTGTAGCATGGCCTCACGTGCAGGATGAAATACATCGATTTCTTGAACAACTGAATTTCATTCATGCTAGTATTAGATTATTATGGAAATAGAAAAAGATGTCTCCCTCAATTTTTTTCATGTTTTCGTTCATTGTAAATTTTATTGTACATTAGGACTTCCTGTAAATCGTAAACCAAAGACACGGATCTACACTTAAAAGCCAAAGAAACTGTTACACCTACCTAATATAGTGTACGGCCCGTGCAGGCACGGGGAATTGCAGCAACACGACGTGGCGTGGACTCGAAGAATGTATGGAGTAGTGCTGGAGGGAAATGACAGCATGAATCCTGCAGGGCTGTCCTTAAATCCGTAAGAGTGCGATGGGGTGGAGATCTCTTCTGAACAGCACGTTGCAGGGCGTCCGAGATATGTTCAATAATCTTTGTGTCTGGGGAGTTTTAAAGTTTTTAAACTCAAAAGAGTATTCATGGAGCCGCTCTGTAGCAGTTCTGGACATGTAGGGTGTCGCATTGTCCTGCTACAGTTGCCCAAGTCTGTCAGAATGCACAGTGGACATGAATGGATGCAGGTGATCAGACAGGATGCTTACGTACGTGTCACCTGTCAGAGTAGTATCTTGACGTGTTTTGGGTCCCATATCAATCCAACTGTACACGCCCCACACCATTACAGAGCCTCCACCAGCTTGAAGAGTCCCATGCTGACATGCAAGGTCCATGGAGCCATGAGGTTGTCTCCATAGCTGTACACGTACATCCACTCGTTACAATATGAAACGAGACTCGCCCGACAAAACAACATGTTCCCAGCCATCAGCCATACACTGTCGGCGTTGACTGACCCAGGCAATGCGTAAAGCTTTGTACAGTGCAGTCATCGAGGGTACACGAGTGGTCCTTTCTCTCCGAAAGCCCATATCAATAATATTTCGTTGAATGGTTCGCACGCTGACACTTTTTGCTGGCCCAGCGTTGAAACCTGCAGCAATTTGCCGAAGGGTTGCACATCTGTGTCTTTAGTCGTCGTTGGACCCGTTCCTGTAGGATATTTTCTGGCCTCAGCGATGTCGGAGATTTGATGTTTCTCCGGATTCCTGATATTCACAGTAAAACTCGTTAAATGGTCGTACGGGAAATGCGGAGATTCTGTGTCCCGTCGCTCGTGCGCCGACGCGTTCAAACTCACTTAAATCTTGATAACCTGCCATCATAGCCGCAGTAACCGATCTAGCAACTGCGCCAGACAGTTGTTGTCTTATAGAGTCGTTGCTTACAACAGTGCCGTTTTCTGCTTGTTTACATACCTCTGTATTTGAATAAGCGTGCCTATAGCAGTTTCTTTGACTCTTACAGGGTGCGGCGCTTTAATCCGGATAAATGAAACATTTTTAACGGCACATTTATTGCAACAAGACTAACATAAAAATGAAAATCCTTTTACATATGTATAGTGGTGTCGTTGAAGTGTAATATTACCCGACGTAACCATCTTCAGCCTCAATGATCGCCTCCAGTCTTGTACTGAATCGATCGCAAACACTCTTTAAAACAACGCTGTCCATATTCGCTAATTCTACTTCGATAGTGGCCGAAGAGATGTTACATTAGGGTGCCTCGTCTTATTCATAACTCTTTAGACTACTCTCCTAACATACACTATGTGATCAAAGTATCCGGACAGCCCCAAAAACATACGTTTTTCTTCTTAGGTGCATTGTGATGCCACCTACAGCCAGGTACTCCATATCACCGAACTCTGTAATCATTAGACATCGTGAGAGAGCAGAATAGAGCGCTCCGCGAAACTCGTGGACTTTGAACGTAGTCAGGTGATTGGATGTCACTTGTGTCATACGTCTATACTCGAGATTTCCACCTACAGCCAGGTACTCCATATCACCGAACTCTGTAATCATTAGACATCGTGAGAGAGCAGAATAGAGCGCTCCGCGAAACTCGTGGACTTTGAACGTAGTCAGGTGATTGGATGTCACTTGTGTCATACGTCTATACTCGAGATTTCCACGATCCTAAACATCCCTACGTCCACTATTTCCGATGTGATAGTGAAGAGGAAACGTGAAGGGATACGTACAGCACACAGCGTACAGACTGTCTTCGTCTGTTGACTGACCGAGTCCGTCGAGAGTTGAAGAGGGTCGTAATGTGTAATAGGCAGACATCTACCCAGGCCATTGTAAAGGAAGTCCAAACTTCATCAGGACCTTCTGCAAGTACTATGACAGTCAGGCGGGAGGTGAGATATCTTAGATTTCATGGTCGAGCGGCTGCTCATAAGCCACACATCACGACGGCAAATGCCAAACGACGCCTGGCTTGGTGTAAGGAGAGTAAACATTATACGATTGAACACTGGAAAAACGTTGTGTGGAGTGACGAATCACGGTGCACAGTGTGGCGATCCCATGGCAGGGTGTTGGTATGGCGAATGACCCGTGAACGTCATCAGCTAACGTGTGTAGAGCCAACAGTAAAATTAGGAGGAGGTGGGGCAATGGTGTGATCGTGTTTTTCATGGAAGGGGCTTACACCCCTTGTTGTTTTGCATGGTGCTATCACAGCACAGGCCCTCATTGACGTTTTAAGCACCTACTTCCTTCCCACTGTTGAAGAGCAATTCGGGGATGCCGAATGGATCTTTCAACACTATCGAACTCCTGTTCATAATGCACGGCCTGTGGCGGTGTGGATACACGATAATATCATCCCTGTAATTGACTGATCTGGAGACGGTCCTGGCCTGAATCCTATAGAAAACCTTTGGGATGATTTGGAAGCCGTCATCGTACCAGGTCTCACCGACCGACATCGATACCTCTCCTCAGTACAGCACTCCGTGAAGAATGGGCTGCCATTCCCCAAGGAACCTTCCAGCACACGATTTAACGTATGCCTGCGAGAGTGGAGGCTGTCGTCAAGGCTAAGGGTGGGCCAACACCATATTGAATTCCTGCATTACCGATGGAGGGCACCACGAACTTGTAAGTCATTTTCAGTCAGGTGTCAGGATACTTTTGATCATATAATGTAGTAGTCGAGGGGGTTCAAATCGGAGCTCGGGAACCTGAACTCTTTTGACTAGAACATGTCAACGTTAAGCGAGAGCCAGTTTTGGGGCTAAATAGATCGTGTGAGTCTTTCTCTGCCGTCCGACGCATTGTTCGCCCTGAGACACTCAATCCTGACGCCAGTTTCCACTGCTATTGTCCCGGTTCCTCGAAAATGAGCACCTAAGCCTTTTCGATGACTGCCGTAGTTCGTGACACGGTTTCCCCCCAATGAGTTCTCTTCGCGTGTTAGCGGAACCTTTCCCAGACTTCTCCAAAACATTATACTTGCCACAATTTCGTAAACAGTTGATCTCGTGCACTCAAATAATCGAATTATTTCAGGTGGGCGAACGCCCAGCGCTAAGACTTACTGATAATCGCGGTTCTTCGGTTGTACTCCACACTTGTCCGTAACATCTCGGCCATTTTGAGGTTCTGAGTGTTTACTACATATGCCTATCGCTTTCAAGTACGACAATGGCGACCTCCGGCAGAACTGCGATATGGCAGGAAATTAAAATTGAAATTTGTCCGGATTGAAGCACTGCGAACTGTACATGCGAGAAGGTGCTATAGCCCTTCGTAAAACGTATGTGTCCTTAAGACCTTAGTGCACAGGGCACACTGTATATCTGACAATGGTAATTCACAAGAGGAGTTCACACGCCTCAAGAACGCTTTTAAAGCGAATCGATATCACCAGCAACAAATTCGCATAGCATTCAATCCTAGAATGCATGTACATGATCTGGAAGAAGAAATTAATACCTTGAGATCATGTGCATTTTTGCCTTATGTGAGTGCTGTCCTAGAAGATAAGCCATATTCTCGAGAAAATCGTTTGAAGATGCACTTCCGGCCTCGTACGAAGAAGCAGTCTTGCTCGGTTCTGTGAAGGATGATTTATTGCTTCGAAAGCCAGATGTGTGTCAGATACCTTACGGGAATTGTGATAAGCCGTATCTAGGTCCGAAAACACGAACCGTTAACGAGATGTCAGTGGAAAACCTACCTACAGTCAGTCAAGACAGCTGCGGCAGAACATTTCATAGAGACGGGTCATTCGATAAATTACAGTGACGTAAAGATTTTAACATCCACAACTTCCTTTAGCATTCCATTTTCAGGGCGGCCACAGAAATTTTACCACCCGTGGTCTAGGGGTAGCGTCTTTGATTCATAATCAAAACGTCTTCGGTCCCGGGTTCGATCCCCGCCACTTCCTAAATTTTGGTAAATAATCAGCATTGGCGGCCGAAGACTTCCGGCATGAGAAGTCAGCCTCATTCTGCCAACGGCCTTGTCAAAGATGGCGGAGGAGCGGATAGAGGTTAGGGGCACACTCTTGTCCTAGGGGTGGGAAATTGCCCCTAAAGGCAGAAGAATCGGCAATGATCAACGACATGAGGATGCAGAAGGCAATGGAAACCACTGCATTAAAGACACGTAACGTGTATCCACAGGACATGTGGCCTGTAATTGAAGAAGTGTCATGATGATCTCTCCATTGGCAAAGGATTCCGGAATAGTCCCCCATTCGGATCTCCGGGAGGGGACTGCCAAGGGGGAGGTTACCATGAGAAAAAGATTAAATAATCAACGAAAGAATAACGTTCTACGAGTCGGGGCGTGTAATGTCAAAAGCTTCAAAGTGATAGGGAAACTAGCAAATCTGAAAAGGAGAATGCAAAGGCTCAATCTACATATAGTAGGGGTCAGTGAAGTGAAGTGGAAGGAACACAAAGATTTCTGGTCAGATGAGTATCGGGTAATATCAACAGAAGCAGAAAAAGTTATAACAGGTGTAGCATTCGTTATGAATAGGAAGGTAGGGCAGAGGGTGTGTTACTGTGAACAGTTCAGTGACCGGGTTGTTCTAATCAGAATCGACTGCAGACCAACACCGACAACAATAGTTCAGGTATACATGCCGACGTCGCAAGCTGAAGATGAGCAGAAAGAGATGGTGTATGAGGACATTGAAAGGGTAATGCAGTATGTAAAGGGGGACGAAAATCTAATAGTCATGGGCGACTGTAATGCAGTTGAAGGGGAAGGAGTAGAAGAAAAAGTTACAGGAGAATATGGGCTTGGGACTAGGAATGAAAGAGGAGAATGACTAATTGAGTTCTGTAACCAGTTTCAGCTAGTAATAGCGAATAGCCTGTTCAAGAATCACAAGAGGAGGAGGTATACTTGGAAAAGTCCGGGAGACACGGGAAGATTTCAATTAGATTACATCATGGTCAGACAGAAATTCCGAAATCAGATACTGGATTGTAAGGCGTACCCAGGAGCAGATATAGACTCAGATCACAATATAGTAGTGATGAAGAGTAGGCTGAAGTTCAAGACATTAGTCAGGAAGAATCAATACGCAAAGAAGTGGGATACGGAAGTACTAAGGAATGACGAGATACGTTTGAAGTTCTCTAATGCTGTAGATACAGAAATAAGGAATAGCGCAGTAGGCAGTGCAGTTGAAGAGAAATAGACATCTCTAAAAAGGGCCATCACACCAGTTGAGAAGGAAAACTTACGTACAAAGAAGGTAGCTGCGAAGAAACCATGGGTAACAGAAGAAATACTTCAGTTGTTTATGAAGGGAGGAAGTACAAACATGTTCCGGGAAAATCAGGAATACAGAAATACAAGTCGCTGAGGAATGAAATAAATAGGAAGTGCAGGGAAGCTAAGACGAAATGGCTGCAGGAAAAATGTGAAGACATCGAAAAAGATATGATTGTCGGAAGGACAGACTCATCATACAGGAAAGTCAAAACAACCTTCGGTGACATTAAAAGCAACGGTGGTTTGAGAGTAAATCGGAGAAAGACGAAGGTAATGAGAAGTAGTAGAAAAGAGAACAGCGAGAAACTTAACATCAGGATTGATGGTCACGAAGTCAATAAAGTTAAGGAATTCTGCTACCTAGGCAGTAGAATAACCAATGACGGACGGAGCAAGGAGGACATCAAAAGGAGACTCGCTATGGCAAAAAAGGCATTTCTGGCCAAGAGAAGTCTACTAATATCAAATACCGGCCTTAATTTGAGGAAGAAATTTCTGAGGATGTACGTCTGGAGTACAGCATTGTATGGTAGTGAAACATGGACTGTGGGAAAATCGGAACAGAAGAGAATCGAAGCATTTGAGATGTGGTGCTATAGACGAATGTTGAAAATTAGGTGGACTGATAAGGTAAGGAATGAGGAGGTTTTACGCAGAATCGGAGAGGGAAGGAATATGTGGACAACACTGATAAGGAGAAGGGACAGGACGATAGAACATATGCTAAGACATGAGGGAATGACTTCCATGGTACTAGAGGGGTTGTAGAGGGCAAAAACTGTAGAGGAAGACAGAGATTGGAATACGTCAAGCAAATAATTGAGGACGTAGGTTGCAAGTGCTACTCTGAGGTGAAGAGGTTAGCACAGGAAAGGAATTCGTGGCGGGCCGCATCAAACCAGTCAGTAGACTGATGACCAAAAAAACGCCACTTGACACAAGGCCGTCCTTGGTACCTTGTCGTCGGGTGTCTATTTTCGCCCGACAGCACTTCACTCTGTTGAGTGACACATAGACGCATGTATTGAACGTTTTAAACTCTTTACGCCCAAGGTTACGGGATGTTTTCCTTGGCTGTAAGACGTATGCTGCACCTGGTTAGCCCTTCCCTTTTATTGTCTACTGAGATCAGACCCATCTCGGTTGTGTTTAGCCAATTACCAGACTAACTCAGTGGGAGATATGGACATTTATCCCACTATGCTAGTCTGATAATTGGGTGATCATTACCGAGACACTTAATGGGCCTGATGTTGAACAGCCCAGTCCACTCTTAGGAGTGGAAATAACAGAAATAAAATAGATTAAAAAAATTTTAAAAAACTTGTGGAGTAACACTGAGGATAGTTAGACTATACGCACTCGAAATACCGGTTGAAGAAGTAATATTTGCGCGACTGCATGTCCAAAATGTAGTGGATCATTCATTACGCAGCAAAAGTTAAAAATGCATAATAATGCTGATATTTCACAGGATTATGACGGTAGCGGCGTGGATACTCACTGGCAAGAACAGCAGTAGAGTCTACGCTTGCAAACGTGACTTCTTATGTCAGTTATGGGGATGAGAAAGACGAAAGTAAGGGAAAATAACGACACATGGAAGACACTCAACATCGACATCTTAACCGACAGAATATAACAATACAGCCTAAATTGGAAATTTAATGTAGTTGGAGCGAATGAGCTACGAACGCTTGCCAAAATTGATCTACATGTATAACCTAGAGGGTTACGTAGAGCTGGCAGAGCAAAGACTGCAGTAGGTCGAAAGCATGAAGAGGAATGTTTCCAGATGAAAGAAAAAGGAGAAAACGAGAGAAAAAAAAATAGAGCCAAGTTTACCATGAAAAATTGTAAAATTTTGTACCGTAAGTCATGATAAATTTCTCGGCCGAACTAAGCATTCTAATCTCACTGCGACAATATCTCATCTGTGACGTATGCAGTCATTGAAAACAATGTCTACTTACTAAATGCGCGCCAGATGATGATATCTTGTAGCCAAATGCATCGCGCTTAAGTAAATATGCTGATGCAGCAAATTGTGCGTAATAACATTAGTAAGACAGTCTCAAAGTTATACCAATATATACATTATGGGTAAACATAGAACATTTACGGAGCTTAATCGAGAGGTCACTTCCTGCACAGACAGCGTTATCGCAATTGTGGACTGCTATAGAAGAAACACCGCTCAGTACTTCTGTAGCGGACTTCTAGGTACTTGTTCAGTCCATTCCACATTGAGTTGTTGCCCTACACTGGGAAAAAGGAAGTCCGACGCTATATTAAGAGGTATCCGATGACTTTTGCCACCTCACTGTAGCAATAGTCTCAGTTTTCAGAATGCATGGCGAAATGCAATGTCCCAGTTTCCGCAAAATATAGTCCCAGCGGTCAGACTACCATTACCTGAACCTCCTCGTGAGGGAGGCATAATTCAGCAATATTTCAGTTTTCTTACTATCAAAGACAACTGCTCCCCATTCAGTATAATTCCCTTTCGAGATACCTAAGCAAGTTTCCTTTTTCAGTAGTGTGGTGGTTATAATCTCCCTTTCTACTAAACACAATTAAATTCGATATGTACTTTTTGTTTGCCTATTGATCCCTTCACTCATGCTTAAGAAATGAATAGAATGCTAAGCGTGTCATACATTCTGAGCTCGTATTTTAAAAGTCAAAGAGCTCTCCCTCACAAGTGCAGCAATCTATATCAAGGCTTTACGCTACTATTCATTACTATGCTACAGCGTAACATCTCAAAAACACTAAAATGCGCTAAATGATGCATACTTATGTTACTGAACTATAATTAATAGCTATTATTTCGGAGTTCCTTCCATATGAGTTTTGCTAGTTACTCAACCTCGCCAAAATGAACACAAATTCATCCAGTATCTCTATACCTGTTGTTGTTGTGATCTTCAGTCCAGAGACTGGTTTGATGCAGCTCTCCATGCTACTCTATCCTGTGCAAGCTTCTTCATCTCCCAATACCCACTGCAATCTACATCCTTCTGAATCTACTAAGTGTATTCATCTCTTCGTCTCCCTCTACGACTTTTACCCTCCACGCTGCCCTCCAATTCTAAATTAGTGATCCCTTAATGCCTCAGTACATGTCCTACCAACCGATCCATTCTTCTACTCAAGTTGTGCCACAAATTTCTCTTCTCCCCAATCCTGTTCAATACCTCCTCATTAGTTATGTGACCTACCCATCTAATCTTCAACATTCTTCTGTAGCACCACATTTCAGAAGCTTCTATTTTCTTCTGGTCCAAACTACTTATCGCGTATGTTTCACATTCGTACATTGCTACACCCCATACAAATATTTTCAGAAACGACTTCCTGACACTTAAATCTATACTTGATATTAACAAACTTCTCTTCTTCAGAAACGCATTCCTTAGCATTGCCAGTCTACATTTTATATCCTATCTACTTCGACCATCATCAGTTCTTTTACTCCCGAAATGGCAAAAGTCATCTACTACCTTAAGTGTCTCATTTCCTAATCTAGCTCCCTCAGAATCACCCGACTTAATTCCAATACACTCCATTATCCTCGTTTTGCTTTTGTTGATGTTCATCTTATAACCTCCTATCAAGACACTGTCCATTCCGTTCAACTGCACTTCCATGTCCATTGCTGCCTGCGACAGAATCAAAATATCATCAGCGAACCTCAAAGTTTTTATTTCTTCTCTATGTATTTTAATTCTTACTGTGAATTTTTCTTTTATTTCCGTCACTGCCTTCTCAATATACAGATTGAACATCGGAGATAGGCTAGAACCCTGTCTCACTCCCTTCCAAACCACTTCTTCCCTTTCATGTCCGTCGACTCTTATAACTGCCATCTGGTTTCTGTACAAATCGTAAATAGCCTTTCCTCCCTGTCTTTTACCCCTACCACCTTCAGAATTTGAAAGAGAGTATTCCAGTCAACATTGTCAAAAGCTTTCTCTAAGTCTAAAAATGCTAGCTTTCATTAATCTATCTTATAAGATAAGTCGTAGGGTCAGTATTGCTTCAAGTGTTTCAACATTTTTACGGAACCCAAACTAATCTTCCCCGAGGTCGATTTTCCATTCGTCTGTGAGGAATTCGCGTTAGTATATTGCAGCCATGATTTATTAAACTGATAGTTCGGTAACTGTCACATATGTCTTCAGCTGCTTTCTTTGGGATTGGAATTATTATATTCTTCTTGAAGTCTGAGGGTATTTCGCCCGTCTCATACATCTTGTCGCCAGATGGTAGAGTTTTGTTAGGGCTGGCTCTCCCAAGGCTGCCAGTATCTCTAATGGAATGTTGTCTATTCCTCGGGCCTTTTTTGACTTTGGTCTTTCAGTGCTCTGTCAGATTCTTCATGCAGTATCATATCTCCCATCTCATCTTCACCTATATCCTCTTCCATTTTCATAATATTGTCCTCAAGTGCATCATCATTGTATAGACCCTCTATACACTCCTTCTACCTTTCTGCTTTCCCTTCTTTGCTTAGAACTGGGTTTCCATCTGAGCTCTTGATATTCATACAAGTGGTTTTCTTTTCTCCAAAGGTCTCTTTAATTTTCCTGTAGGCAGTATCTATCTTACCGCTAATGAGGTATGCCTCTACATCCTTGGATTTGTCCGCCAGCCATCCCGGCTTATCCATTTTGCACTTTCTGTCGATCTCATTTTTGAGACGTTTGTATTCCCTTTTACGTGCTTCATTTACTGCATTTTTATATTTTCTCCTTTCATCAGTTAAATTCAATATATCTTCCGTTTCTACTGGCCCTCGTCTTTTTATCTACTTGATACTCTGCTGCCTTCAGTATTTCATCTCTTAGAGCTACCCATTCTTATTCTACCGTATTTCTTTCCCCCGCTCCTGTCAATCATTTCCAATGCTCTCCCTGAAACTCTCTACAACGTGTGGTCCTGACAGTTTATCCAGACCCTGTCTCCTGGAATTCCCACCTTTTTGCAGTTGCTTCAGTTTTAATCTGCAGTTCATAACCCAATAGATTGCGGTCAGAGTCCACATCTGCCTCTGGACATGTCTTACAATTTAGAACCTGTTTCCTAAATCTCTGTCTTACCATTATAGAATCTACGTGAAACCTTCCAGTATCTCCAGGCCCCTTCCATGTATACAACGTTCTTTCATGTTTCATGAACCAAGTGTTAGCTATGATTAAGTTATTCTCTGTGCAAAATTCTACCAGGCGGCTACCTGTTTCATTTCTTATCCCCTTTCCATATTCACCTACTACGTTTTCTTCTCCTCCTTTTCCTACTCGAATTCCTGTCACGCGTGACAGTTAAATTTTCGTCTCCACTATCTGAATAATTTATTTTATCTCATCATACATTTCATCAATCTCTTCGTCGTCTGCAGAGGTAATTGGCATATACACCTGTACTACTATGGTAGGCGTGGGCTCGTGTCTATCTTGGCCACAATAATGCGTTCACAATGCTGTTTGTAGTAACTTACCGCATTCCTATTATTTTATTCATTATTAAACCTACTCCTGCAATACCACTATTTAATTTTGTATTTATAACCCTGTATTCACCTAACCAGAAGTCATGTTCCTCCTGCCACCAAACGTAACTAATTCCCACTATATCTAACTTTAACCTATCCATTTCGCTTTTTAAATTTTCTAAGCTGCCTGCCCGATTAAGGGATCTGACGTTCCACGGTCCGATCCGTAGAACGCCAGTTTTCTTTCTCCTGATAACGACGTCCTCCTGAGTCGTCCCCGCCAGGAGATCCGAATGGGGGACTATTTTACCTCCGGAATATTTTATCCAAGAGGACGCCATCATCATTTAACTATACAGGATACCTGAATGCCCCCGGGAAAAATTACGCCTGTAGTTTCCCCTTGGTTTCAGCCGCTCACAGTACCAGCGCAGCAAGACCATTTTGGTTAGTGTTACAAGGCCAAATCATTCAATCATCCAGATTGTTGTTCCTGCAAATATTGGTTCAAATGGTTCAAATGGCTCTGAGCACTATGGGACTTAACATCTATGGTCATCAGTCCCCTAGAACTTAGAACTACTTAAACCTAACTAACCTAAAGACAGCACACAACACCCAGTCATCACGAGGCAGAGAAAATCCCTGACCCCGCCGGGAATCGAACTGCAAATATTGAAAAGGCTGCTGCCCCTCTTCAGGAACCACACGTTTGTCTGGCCTCTCAACAGATACCCCTCCGTTGTGGTTGCATCTACTGTACGGCTATCTGTATCGCTGAGACACGCAATTTCAAATTAACACCTCCCTCGAGGCATGGCATGGCAGTGAAATTGAGTGTGTCTTTCACAGGTTTTCCTAAACCCAACGATATTCGTCACAGTGTGGTCATATGTTAACTGAAATGTCGTGTGGCTAGGGCCTCCCGTCTAGTAGACCGTTCACCTGCTGCAGGTCTTTCGAGTTGACGCCACTTCGGCGACCTGCGCGTCGATGGGGATGAAATGATGATGATTAGTACAACACAACACCCAGTCCCTGAGCGAAGAAAATCTCCGACCCAGCCGGAACAGATCAGATGGAGAAGTCTGATGATTTGGAGAAAAAAAAAAAAAAAAACGTAACCACGAGGTATATGCGCTATAGGAGAACAACACAACAATGCACTCCAGCGGAAAATTAAAAGTGATTTTATTCACAATTGCGTCGAAAGTGAGTCTGAAACGTATTTGTTACTAGACTGGCCTTCTAGAAAGTCACTAAGGTAATCCCTTTTACGTTGTGGTCGTTATCACATGTAGCCAACACACATACTATTCAGAAACAATACACATAAATTGTGTTATCCAGCTGCAGTCCGTTTATTCATTGGTTCGCTGGAACAAGGAAACACAGTCGACGTACATTAACATAACCGGTTATTCTGCCAGCCTTCCGACCTCCGGAACATGTTTGTGGCGTAGGAATGCATAAACAAGCTATTTAGCACAGCAACCCCACATCTTCATTAACAGCATTATAGACGTATTATTCTTCGGTTTGTTGTTTTTGCTTCTGTGACGGTATATGTGACTGAGCCTTGACTTGTTATTATTTCCTGTTTTGCGAAGTATTTACATTTTCCGGTAACACAAGGATATGCATCAGATTTAATTCCCATTATTTTTTTTCGTATCTGTCCGTATATTATCTTCAATATAACTTTTTTCTAATTAATAGCAGAATTCCTTCTACCCTTCTTTCCTGGTAACACCCATGTCATGATTCGTCGTTGCAATCTCTTGTCTAACATCCTTCCAGTACACTCAAGCTATATGTGTGGTTTTTCTTCCACAATATCAATAATCGAATTTGTGACACCCATTTTCTAACGCTCTGCCACCAGAATATCTCTGCAGATCGTCTCCAAACGTCCATCTCAGATATCAAACTTTTAATTACATCTGTTTTAACTATCCATAATCCTGATCCGTATGTAATAATGCTTCTAATAAATGTTTTGAAGATTTTTTTTTACTTTCTTATCTAATAGGATGATACGATAAAATATTATTTATACTAGCAATACTGCGTTTTCCAGTATCAGTTATTGAATTAATTTTCCTTTCTCGTCTCCCATGTAGTGTGGCCTTTACTCCTACATATCTACACTCTTCGTTCTTCCCATTCCTTTTGCTAGTGTCATTATTTTTTCCTCCTATTAGCATGTATCTTGTTGCGCTTATGGTGATGTGGAGGCAACGTGTTTATATTCAGGTGTTAATTCCCTGTCGATGTATTCAACATCTTCTTCACCTTGTGTGAAAGTAAGCTGATCATCAGAAAACTGTGCTGGATATATAATATGAGCATTTATTGGAATTCCATTATTCTTACACTTTTTGCTTCCGATTTTCCAAACCTTTCTCTGTATATAAAGTACCGGTGGTTGGCTGCATCCCTCAATAACTTTAAATCCAGCTGCCAGAATGTTTTACATTTTTATTCTTGCTCTAGAATTTTCGTATACGTTTCAACCACAACCTTAAATCGCTATAACTTTAGCAGTTTAGTTCAGCTTCAGTTCTAATTATAATCATATTACCATTTAAATAATATATGAACCACTACCGTCAAGATATCTGAATGAAGGTGATCATCAAAACGAAAATTGTTCCTAAGTGGATCCAAACTCGTTGTAAGAGCATGGACCGAGCAGAAGGGCGCTCCTGCAGATCGGTTTAGTACGATGTAGTGGTTACACCTCTTCCTCAACACTGACGTGTTACAAGCACCTTAGACTGAAATACGAGGATTTCTGCAGTTTCACCGCAAAGATGCCTGATAACTTTCCTTTCCGGAAATTGTGAAGATAAAGAAGGATGTGCAGAAGTTGCTTGCTGAAGAGATAAGACAGGTATTGTCTTGCAGCTACTGCCTATTCGTTGTACTCATATTCGTGGGCTGTCTTCCTGCATTTGGTGATTATTGTGGAACAGAGTAAGGAGCAGAATAAGGAGCAGAGCAAGAAGTCAGCTGCTCCCGTAAGTGGTACGGTGCACCTTGTGTGTGGTGTGAGAGGTTACACTATAATTCTGTGCAATAATTCTACTGGAAAGAGTATTTCAACATTTGTCAGTTACTTATTGCAGATTTTCTTTTGTTCCTCCAGTCAGTGGATAATGATTACGGGAATTAAACCTGTATTTGTAGCTGACTGCTTAGTCTAGTCTTCAAGAAGTTTCCATACGACGATTTTAAGTGTACGTCAATAATAAGAGCCACCAGAGTCTTAAGAATAGCCAAAATCCACATCATGTTTCGGGGAGTACTGCAGTATGAGCGTGACATGTATCATCAATCTCTGTGTGAACTGGATCGTTTGCTATACAGTCCAATGGAAAACTGATGTAAATTATCTTAAAAACTATTTAATTTTGTGGTAATAGCATTACGGTGCAAGGTCGTCATAAGTAGCGCACAGAGCAAGAATACGACAGTTGATATATGAGGACACTGAGATCATCATTGTCATGTTAATAAATGAAAGCACGTTTGATTTTGTTCTACAATATTACTTTTATTGTGTTAGCCGGCTTTCAGCTTACAAGGCTGTCTTCAGACATTTACTGAGTATTGTTACCAAAGAAGTTACAATATTGGAAAAAACATTGGATATGTAGATTTTGTCCTACGTATGTGGACTGGTACTACAAGACAATTCAACACATTTTTGAAAAAACTAAACAGTCAACATAAAAATATTCAGTTTACAATGGAGATTGGTAAAAAATCCATAACACATCTTAGATCTCACTATTGGTATCAGTACGCACACACACACACACACAGTATTTCAAAATTTTTAGAAAAACGACAGCTGCAGACACTGTAATACCTTCTTCCTCACAACACCCCACAGCTCACAAACATGCAACTTTCCACTCAATGGTACATTGTCTCATATCTATCCCCATGTCCAGAGATGATTTTAAAGCAGAGGTAGATACAATAAAATTTATTGCCACAGCCAATGGCTACAGTCCAGTTCTTATTGACCACATGTTGCACAGGAAACAAACGGAAAATTATACCCCTCCTCTATGCCCCACCTGCTTCCCCATCCACTGTCTGCAAGAAATGGTGTATCCTACCATTTCTAGTTGTTGTATCACAGATTGTAGCCAAAGCACTGAAAGCCTGCAAGTATTGGCTTTTCCACTATGTTAAGAACATGACAGTCCAAAGTGTTTTTAATAGCAAAGATAAGATTCAGTTATTAGCCAACAGTGGGGTATACAAAATCACCTATTCTGACTGTGACAAATTTTACATCGGTCAGTCAGGGAGAGATATAGCAAGTAGGCTGGCTGATCATGAACGCAGCTGGAGGTTTCAGAATTCTGACTCCGCATTTGCTGAGCATGTGTCCTGTGTACTTCACTTAGCAAACAAAGGCCATAAACTTAACCTGCTGGATGACCTGGAATTTGACAAACATCTTGCTCACAGTCCATATCTAATCCTAAATGACCAGACACATCTCAACACTTCCCCTCTAGTAAATCTCATATGATCATCTCTGTCGTTCATTGTTTCCCACACTGTCTGTTCCTACATATTCCCATTTTCCTGTGTCCTTTAAGTTCTTTTGTTTTATCGAATTTGTCTTTGTATTTCATATAGATTGCATTTTCAATAGTTAAGGCTTTCATTTAAGTGGTACTTGTATTACTGTCCATGTTTAACACCTCTTGTAGTTGTCTCATCAAATATCGTTCATATTTTACTTGGTTCATTTATTTAATGCAATCTGTTACGTAGCCACTGTTTTGAATATAATGTTAATGTTAAAATGCAGTACCACCACACTCTTAAATATTTGCGTTTACTGTATGTTCCCTCAAATTCCTCCATTTTCATGCATTTACTTATTTCTGTTTATCTTATTGATATTGCTTAAGTTCCTTATACTCTGAAGCTACACTGATAATTGTTTCTTCTTTCAACTGATTTGTGTATCACTCTCCATGTCTCATACCTCCTGATGTTAGCCTTGTCTAGTACTAATTTTATTTTATTTTATTATTTTTGTATATTTTCCTGTCTACTCCATTGTTATTTATTTACTGTTCAATTTTTTACTTTTTCATTACATTACACCAAACTATCAAAGATGTTACTTACTGTATGTTTCTGCTTCAGTTTAGACTTGCAAACATTGTTACTTCTTTCGTGACAGTACTCAGTAAATGTGTGAAGATGGCCTTGTAAGCCAAAAACTGGTTAACACAATAAAGTAATATTGTAAAACAAAAGCAAACTGGTACTTATCATTTACTATAATGTTGTTCTACCAAGAACCGACGGAAGATTCCGTTAACATTGTCATTTTACGTTATTGTAAAGCACCATCAGAAGCAGTGGCTGTTACAGACGCTGTAGAAAGAGATGCCTATTCCACACTAGCAACTAACATTATATAATCTCCATGTGAACGTAAACATTATGAGGCACTCATTATATAAGCCTCGCTAGACTAGGAACTGGCCACGTCCTGCAAGCAACAGACTAACCGATGTTATGCATTTGTCAGATGACGCTAATAATTAATTAATTTTCCTTTTAGCAGACCTAACGAACCGTTAAGGCCAACATGGGTAATTAATTATACAAAGCTAAAGAATAGAATATACTTAATATTGGCTGAGTGTCATAACTAAGGCGGCATAAAAATGTTGAAAATTCACACATATTACATGTGTGTCCTAAACGAAGCATAATTAGTACATTTCAGCTGAACTTAATACAAAAAAAAGAACAAAGAAGAATACAGATTGAAATCCATATTGGCAGTGTGAATAGAATCTAAGCTGACAGATATATTACACATGGAGTACTTTGCTAGATGAAATAAAATGTCGGGAAAGATACATGTTACAAATCTGTGTTAGTCTCGAAAAGAAAATCTATAAACAATGTGAAGGTTTTGAAATCATAAATGATACCTCTTTTTCACATTGTGTGGTTGTAAGTACCTATGGGACTAAACTGCTGAGGTCATCGATCCCTCGGCTTACACATTACTTAAAGTAACTTGAGATAAGGACAACACACACATCCATGCCTGAGGGAGGACTCGAACCGCCGACGGGGGAAGCAGCGCGAACTGTGGTGAGGTGCCAACAATCGCACAGCTACCCCGCAACGCTCACATGAAGTATCAGTTTCATGAAAGAGTAGTAAATCCTAGTGATATTAACTTTACCGAGGATAAGCATTCATGACTGCATAAAGGGGGTGCAATAAATATTCAGTCATAGGTAAAACCCACAACATTTAAGGAAATTATAATTGAAAGCAAAACAGTGGCAGAATGAGCAAAACTGAATACATCCTACATCGCAAACGTTACCATAACTACTTAAAAATAATGATAAAACAATTTAAACCCTCCTTTCCCCTGAGGGTGAAAGTAATATATTTCAGGTACTAAATAAGAATTAAACTTTGTTAAAGCCATCATTAGTAAGGCAGATGGAGGTGATTCTGCAGTTATCATATGTGACGAGGCATATGTAAATAAGGCTAAAATATTCCTTTGAAAAATAATATAATCATGGGTAACAGACTCTACAAAAACTTCCATACTGATTTAAACTTTAAGATAGACAATACTTGTTTCCTTCTTACAGCTAGAAAGAAAAGGGTGACTACAAAATTGTACTGTGGTATACCATGCCCTAGATGGTAAAATAAAGTTCACAAACGAGATAAGGCAATATGTCCCATAGCCAATAGCATAAATACGAACAAAATAACATTTTAAACAGAAAATTGAAGGAAACGTTTGCCTTTGGCAACACATCAAATGTTAAAAGAATTTTGGATGGGCATAGTGCCTTCAACGTAATGCCATTCTAGACTATGCAATATTAGCATCGCTTGACGTAATGAATTTATAAACTGAAATAACTACTGGAGAATATTATTAGTCAAAGAAATATTAATAAAATCTAAAAATATAATTGCATGTGAAATTATTGAATTAATCAACCAACTTGAACGGTCTTTGTCACATAATTACTTTGAAATCAGTGGTAAAATCTATCACCAAAATGACGATCTTCGAATGGGCAATGGCCCTTTGTCTATTTCAGCTTATGTATTTGTTAATTATCCCGAAAACATGGGCCGGCCGCGGTGGTCTAGCGGTTCTAGGCGCTCAGTCCGGAACCGCGCGACTGCTACGGTCGCAGGTTCGAATCCTGCCTCGGGCATGGATGTGTGTGATGTCCTTAGGTTAGTTAGGTTTAAGTAGTTCTAAGTTCTAGGGGACTGATGACCACAGATGTTAAGTCCCATAGTGCTCAGAGCCATTTGAACCAAAAACATGATCCACTACAATAAAAGACAGTTCATTATAAAAGATATGTTGATATACTACTAATATTATTTCAAGGTAGTGAGGAAAAGAATAACAACATTTTACTGATATACTCACCAAAATGTATCCTAGAATTTAATTTATGATGAACCTCAAGTAAAGTGGTACCATCAACTTCTTGGATATATCAATAACTAGAAAGTATGGCAGGCATTTATTCAATATGTATCGTAAGTCGACCTGCACTGATAACATGAAATATAAAACAGTTACTTGTGTTCAATGGTTCATCATTTACTCAGACTCCCATTAGAACAGGAAGCTTTGCACATAATCAATCCCCTAATATGAATAGTTCTGACTGATATTATCATATCTGCAAGAGCAACAAAAAGTATACTGCAGTGCCACACAGAAAAACCGTCTCTGACAAAACAGAACATCTGATTAAGAATGTTAGTAATACATTAAGTTACAGAGTAAAATAAATTGAAATTACAACTCTCATACTGCCTAGGTGACAGAAGAGGTAGAACAAGTATGTTTAATAATTCTGGAACCTATACACTCAGGCACAATGACTGCCAACAAGTGTGTATTGACCAGAGAGGCTTCACATTAAAATTAGCTTTCAGGAACACACATATCTGCACAATGGAGTTGTTTGGACGAGGAGACCAGACAGCGAGGTCATCGGTCTCATCGAATTAGGGAAGGATGGGGAAGGAAGTCGGCCGTGCCCTTTCAAAGGAGCAATGCCAGCATTTTCCTGGAGTGATTTAGGGTAATCACGGAAAACCTAAATCAGAATGGCCGGACGCAGGATTGAACCGTCGTCCTCCCGAATACGAGTCGAGTGTGCTAGCAACTGCGCCACCTCGCTCGGTATGTGCACAATAAGACTGCTTTTGTCTTGACTATGAGATTGCCATATCATAACATACGAGTGTGCTAGCAACTGCGCCACCTCGCTCGGTATGTGCACAATAAGACTGCTTTTGTCTTGACTATGAGATTGCCATATCATAACAGTTAAAGGTTACATGAAGGTTTTACATAATGCATCTACAGGTAGGAGATTGGACTTATTACAAATATACAGTCATAACAAACAAGTACCCAACCAGAGGTTGACCGAGTTATTTTACTAGCTTGTTTGATAATTCATTACGGCCTGCTTCAGTCTACCATACTATGTCTTAGTTCACAATCTTTCAGTGATTGTTGAATGTCTACTTTCTCTCTGTTTATTCAATAATTATTACATCCTGGTCTTTGGTAAAATATTTATATTTATATTATATCGGTTGATATTGTAATACATAGATGTTGGAATCTGTATGACAATAACACATTTTATTCTATGGCTAAAATTAGGATTATATTACACCTTCCATAAACTTTTATGTGTGAAGATTATTCCCTCATTGATCTCCTTCCTTTGGTAACGAGACAATCTTTATGAACAGGTATTCAATAAACCTATTTATTGCTTTATACTCTTATTAGCTGACCATTGGTTAATACTGTTGCATTATTTGTTGCTCAGAAATTAAATCTAGATCTATTCTTCAAGTTACCAAATTTTCTTGGAATTAGAACGAAGCCGCATACTGCTTGCCACAATAAATTAATCCTGCGGAACGTAAGCAGTGTGGGACTTTTAATTTCTTAGGTTATTAGAACGGTGCACATTTATGGAGTACAGAAACACATGATCACGTGAAATTAATTTGACCACGACCTGTGTTCGACGTCACTCACACATTCACAGACTGCAGGTGGCAGTACTAAAAGTACAGGATAAATGATGTGAGTAAGGAATAAGCGGAAAAAATGCAGTCATACTATTAATGCGATAACAAAGAGATTTATCTGACGTCTAAATCGGCGTGATCACTGGCTTGCAAGCCAAGTGTGGAAAGATTATCGAAAGTTTTTGACCTGTTCACTTGGCACCATGATTAAAGTGCATTGTGCATGACAATCTGACGCAATCTAAAGCCATTTCTGAGGCTGCTGTGGTGAACCAGGAGTCATAGATGACAACCGCAGACATGTGTATGGGCAAAAAGACGTGCAACTGTTTAACTGTCGGCCCAGATGCACCAAGGGGACCGTTCAGCTTACGTTGCTGCGTATGGGACTCTGCAGCAGTCACATTCATGCAACCATGCTGACTGCTGAAGGCTGTAATTTACATAGCAGTACCACATCTCCATATCTACTGAGTGGTGACAGTTGGCCTTTTCAGTTGAATCTTTTTTCGGGTCTGCTCGCACTGCGCGCTGGGTCGCTACGTACCGGACCGGGCTGGGTTGTGCCTGGGTATGAACCCCATTGTTTTGCATTACGGTGTTCAAACTGGTGGCCGTGCCGCACCAGCGCGGTGAGTGTCCGACGCGCGACGCGGGTAATATCAAGATTGTCTAATAGTGGCGAGCCAAAAGGTAGTTTGCAATTTTTGAATGATATATAAATTTAACAACCTCAAGTTTGATCCCCGTAGTGCATCAGTAGCCCATTCCGTTACTACATCGCCAGCGAAGTGCATAGTTAAAATGGCTACTTCCACTAGTGAGGAATGTGCTCGCTGTGTGTTTTGGTTTCATGAAACGAACACCAACTGTTCGGTGTAAATTTCGCACTGTGTACGCTAGAGAACCTCCAAGCTGGTCTACAATTTCCTCTTGCACAAGGAACTTTGTTCAGACTGGCTGTTAACTGCGACATGATAAATCACCAGGCGTGTTGATTATGTCGCACTAGTTAGGGAGAGTTTCGCCCACAGTCCACAAAAATTAACGCTACTAGCGTCTCGCGAGACTGGCGTTCCACAAAAGGCTGCTTGGTAAGTGCTGCGTCGACATGTACATTTGAAATCGCACAAATTCACACTGGCACAGCACGTTAGCGACGTAGGTAAAGTTCCTCGTGAGGAATTCTGTGCTATAATGATGCTCCTGAATGCAATGATCTTTAGCGATGAGTCAGCATTTTAAGTCAGTGGCATCGTAAAAACCCACAACTGCAAAATACATGGAAGCGAAAATCCACGTGCAACCTATAAAACTTTCATGACAGTCCCAAAGATAATGTATTTTTTGCCCTTAGCCTTTTCTTCTTGATGGAGAAAACTGTTACTGATGTCGTGTGTATGGACATGCCACAATTTTTTTTAATTCCGCATGTCGGTGAAGACGACCGAGATGGGTTGGTTTATTACCAGCAAGGTGGTGCACCACCTCATTTCCTCACTAAGGTTCGAGGCTTCGCTGACAATCGCTTCCCAGGGCCAATCTCATTGTCACCTCGCTCTTCACACTTGACGCCACTGGCCTTCTTTTTATGGGGTTCCTTTAAAGACAGTCTGTCTGTTACTCCCCTATCAAACAATTTAGCCGACCTGAAAAATTGAATCCACGTTGCCGTTACGTAGGTTATGCCAGAACTGCTGCAACGAGTATGGGAAGAAATTTGTTACTGGTGTGATGTTTGCCACATCAACCACTGGGAGTCACATCGAACCAAAGTGCCACTTGCCACTTCTATGTGAAACGTGAGGTTATTTGCTACAAAATGATACATCTACGAATTCTATAAATTATCTCGATAAATCCCTATGTTATTCGAAAGTTGTAAAGTCTTTATTGATTCATCCTGTACTTCTAGTGCGAACCGGTTGCCGAGAGAGCTGCTGCAGCTACACATCAGGTTATGCCATAAACGTTTCAGATTTCTCCCTGATATGCGTCAGTTTAAATTAAATAATAAAAAGGACCGATGAAGGAGGAGCACACGTGGCTGTGGAGTGTTTACTGAAAGTAAACATACAAGGCTTTCAGCATTCATAGTCACACACACATTCCTTTGCAGTCCAAACGTTGTTTCCATCAGAATGCAAGCATTCAGATTCCCACTAATGAGTAAGCTGTGATATAAAGTCACATAATAACGTTAGTCCGTCATTTTCGCCCAGAATAACAACAACGATCACAACCAGAGAGTTCCACGCTAAATTTAACTGACTGCTAATTTGAAATACACTTCATTTATCAGAACTGACTCTAACAGTAATATCGTCTATATGCCCAGATGGGGTTAATAGAAAAACTAGAAAATCTCATTTAAAGGAGTAAGCAATAAAACACAGAAGCAAAAGTGTTAGGTAACTCCAGTACTAAAAAGCCAATTTCATTTCCAAAATGACTGACATCTTGTGCCCACAGTGGTGTTAATACTAACGACAGTTAATTATCAGTCAAACTGTGAATTTAGATGATTGAGAGTTTGAAATTAACTTCAGATACAAATTGATGAAGACGAGAAAATCTCGTTTAAGATAGCAAATAATAAAATTTAAACGACTGAAAATTTTAAAGCAACTTCAGTTAAATACATTGGCTGAGACAAGTGAATCGCATTCAAAGCAGTAATTAATAAAGCACTAAAATATTGGTGTTAAATAACTTCAGTATTCTTCAGACTGATATGTTGTGGTGCATTCTGTATTATAGTCGCGACTGGTTACCTAACTTGCATTTTCACAGTTAATCTGACGTATCCAGGACTTCCTTGTCTATCTTGAGCTATGCTTCTTTTTTTGATGATTTTGTTGTCGATGGAACGATGAACCCTAACCATTGCGCTTGCTCCTGGCCGCGATACTAGATTCACTATCCTCAGAACCCTGCTATACTTTTGCAAAGAGGCCAGAACAGTGATACGCAACGTCTCCTGAAAAGTCATATCCTTTGTATGTCTCGACCACTCTTACGACACAATAATAGCTCCGATTCCAATGGAAACATAGGTAATTATGATAGAATGGCCACTGAATAAATGTTTGTCTCTTAACACAGAAACTTGCCGAATAGGTGTAGTTGTAGAAAGTTTCACAATAAAAACAAGTCTAAATCAGTAAATCTTTGCATTCCGTTAGCAGACATGCTTCGTCGTTATTTACTAGTCTCACTATTAAATGATACACGACACAGTACAGATATTCTTGAAGATATAGCTCCTTCCGTGGCATTCGCGTCCTCTCAGTGTCACCAATCGAAAATTTGTGTGTAGCTCTTTACTTGAGACCTCTGATGACAGAGACCACGAATTATGAACTTCCTAGGGTCATTATGAAATTCTATCGATAAAAACTAGTTTTTATGCGGAAAATATCAATATTACTCCACGGGAGATGTAGTGAACAAATGTAATTTCAATTGTACGTTATTGGCATCATTTGTTAATTTGTGTTTTTTATTGCGGCATTTTGCGAAGAAGCGGACCAAATATGTCTCCTATATATGTGAGAGGTTGCGTTGCTTTAGAGAGCAATAAAGCAAATAGAGAATTATGCTACTGGTATTGCACACATTATCCACAGAAAGACGTGGTGTGCTGCTGTAAGCCTCCAACAGGAAATAGTTCTCCAGAGATACCCTAAATCCTCTAGATTTCTTATATTAATTTACTTGTCCACATCAGCAGCTGTCGAAGTGAAATAAGTAAACTAGACTAATAACTCAACAAAATAACTGACAGGTAACGGTATGGGAGTTTGTAATCCGTCACTGTCGATTAGTGACAAAATTATTTGGGAATATTCACGGCGAACACGATTGAGACAAAAATTTTTTTTTGTGTCAAAGAGAGAAAATGGCTCACTAGACAGGGAGTACTGTCTAACGAAATACTGCACTGTCAAACCAGAGCTTGGTAAGATTTCAAGGTTGTATCCTGCACCTACAATATCAACGAGCTGCCGCTGGTGTCCGTTGTCATATAGAAATAAGTGATCGTAATGCTTTGTTGTGACATTAAATGGAAGGACCACAAAGGTAGGTAAAATGCATAGTAGTTTACTTATAGATTACTGGCGAACTGCAATAGTCTACACAGAACATTACTCACAAAATTACTCGTGCAAACATCCTAGAATATTCCAGAACGAAATTTTCACTCTGCAGCGGAGTGTGAGCTAATATGAAACTTCCAGGCAGATTATAACTGTGTGCTGGACCGAGTCTCGAAATTGGGACCTTTGCATTTCGCGGGCGAGTGCTCTACCAACTGAACTAACCAAGCACGACTCACGACCCGTTCCCACAGCTTCACTTCTGCCAGTACCTCGTCTCCTACCTTCCAGACTTCACAGAAGATCTCCTGGGAGGCTGGGAGGGCCAGCCGTAAGTTGTTTTGGAGTAGCCCAGCTGCTAAAGCATTTTCCCGCAAAAGGCAAAGTTCCCAAGTTCGAGTCTCGGTCCGGCACACGGTTTTAATCTGGCAGAAAGTTTCATATCAGCGCACACTCCGCTGCAGGGTGAAAATCTCATTCTGGAAACGTCCTGCAGGCTGCGGCAAAGCCATGTCTCCGCAAATTCCTGTCTTCGACGAGTGCTGGTTCTGAAAGGTTCGCTGGAGGTCTTCGGTGAAGTCTGGATGCTAGGAGACGACCTACTGGCGGATGTAAAGCTGTGAGGACGGGCCGTGTATCATGCTTGGATTGCTCAGTTGGTAGGGCACTTGCCCTTGAAATGCAGAGTTTTCGAGTTCGTGTCTCGGTCCAGCACACAGTTTTAATCTGCCAAGAAGTTTCATCCTAGAATTTTGCAAAGTGTGCGGGACTTGCAGCAAATAGGAGGAACAGATAATTTTGAACGTATAAAGAGAAACAGCACGAAAGGTAACAGCTTTTTTCACTAGTGATAAAGTGCCACAGAGGTCGTGAAGAAACTAAACTGGTAGACACATTAAGAGAGACGCAAACTATACCGTGCAAGCCTATTTAAAAAGTTTCAAGGAGAGGCTTCAAATGGTGAGTCTAGGAAAATACTACACGACCTACATATCGCATCCGTAGGTATCGCTACGACAGGGTTAAATCAATTACGGCTTGTGAAGAAACATTATTCAGTCACTGGTCACGAGTTTCATATATGAAAGGAACGGGAAATCCCTAAAAACTGGCCGGCCGTGCGGTTCTAGGCGTTTCATTCGGGAACCGCGCTACCGCTGCGGTCGCAGGTTCGAATCCTGCCTCGGGCATGGATGTGTGTAATGCCCCTAGGTTAGTTAGGTTTGAGTAGTTCTAAGTTGTAGGGGACTGATGACCTTAGAAGTTAAGTCCCATAGTGCTCAGAGCAATTTGAACCATTTTGAACCTAAAAAGTGTACGATGGGACGCACCGTCTGTACTTTATTTCATTGTTGAAGTTTGCAGAACCAGAATATGAATGTAGAGGCAGACTGTAGTAACAGAAGGCTTTAGGAACACCTTACCTGTAAGTGCACGTGTAGCAGTAAACATGGCTAGAAACGCAAATTATTCCAAACAATGGCTCAGAGAAGTAGCTAAGCATTTATTCAAGGCAATCTCAAAGAAACGACCTAACTTACGCAGAAAATTCGTCCTCCTTTCACAGTCCACAACAACGAAATAAAAATAAGAGAACAACAACTCACAAATACACAAGGATACAGTGAAACCATCTAACAAATGTGTGACGTCAGGTGTGCTGCACTGCTGTTGAATTGCTTGTAATATTTTATAAAGTTTTAGTTTTCAGTTACTTATTTTAAAGTTTATTTGTGTTAATATGTGATGTAAAAGTAACTTATTAGTAGATTTTCGTTAATCTCAGTATTTCTTCCTGTGTTATTCACTCGAGTGGTCTATTGTTCGTGAGTGTGCCTTCGTCGTTTGTCTATGGCTCACGCCTCAGTAGTGTGGTTTCATTTTTCGGAGCACACTGCAGCTGTAGCGCTTATAAATCGAAGTACTGACAAACTTATTTGTGCACTGTCATACAGTTATTAAGTTTAATAGTTTTCATCTGTTTTTCGTGGCGTTTGTGGCAAAATAACGATTTCATAAACTTTTGGAAACGAACGCTCGCTGTGTTTTTTAGAGTTTTCTGTGCATTGACGTCGTTTAATAAATGTCGAGCTTTAGTTTTCAACTGACTTTTCTTATTGTTCCTAGTGAAACATTTCAGTAAAATTTTCATTCAATGTTTTAACTTCGTTTAGTGTTCCAGTGGCCGTTGAAATTTTTTGGTTTTAGCTAATAATTTTATGAAGTTTTGTTGATATTGGTATTAGCTGTGGTGTAGTAGTATTAATAATACAAGTAGTTGCTTTCTTAGTAGACAGAGAATTTACAGACCGCTATTGTTAGTTCTATATATAGTTCTACTGGTGTAACTGAACTTTGGTAACGTAGACGTACAGTATTTTGCAGCAACTCTAAAATTTTAGCATGAGAAAGAAGTGTGGGCCTTGTCCTACGTATGTGAGTAGTGCGTTACAGTGTGTGGGATTTGTTCAAAGTATCTTCATCAGGGGGAATGCAGTGGGGAAGCCATTGGGCATTCTAGTGAGATCCTCTCCTGGGAATGCACAATCTATGGTAGATATAAGTTGATAGAGGAGCAGGAGCGTAAGATCTGGCCCTTCAGGGCTGTTACAACGCGCAAAGGAGGAACTAGATAGGTTGGAAAGGGTGAAGGGTGGTGGGGAATGGGAAATGGCAGTTGACAAGAAGGTAGCTAGGAAGAGGAGGTATTAAGACAGTTTTACTTCGCACATATGCAATAGATTTGACCAACAGTCGGAGCTGAGTGGAGAGGAGCCTCGTGTAGCTGTAGATGTAGGGTACATGCAGCAGTCCTCAGCCGTTAGGAGGCCTAGGTTAGTTGCAAAGTATAACAGAAAGAAGGTTCTGCTGCTAGGTAGTTCTCACGGTAGTGTGAGCCAGTAGCTGCAGGAATTGTTGGGGAGTGAGTACTAGGTCACTAGCACTGTGAAGCCTAGTGAAGGGTTGGCTCAAGTGACTGACAGTATAGGGGAGTTATGTAGGAATTTTACAAAAGAGGATCAGGTAGTTATTGTGGGTGGACAAGGGAACAATTTTGATAGGGACGGGGAATATGATGTAGGTGGTGACCTGGTAAAGATAGGTACTCAAAATGGTAGCACTAATGTGCATTTCAAGCAACTGTTTCAGCGTCATGATCGGCCTCAGCTTAATGCGGCTGTTAGGTGCGTTAACATTGGGCTGGGGAGGGTTCTGATGGCAGAGGGCGTGGGTCACATGTCAGCGGTGACAGTTGGGTCTGTCAGTAGATCAGGTTTCACTAGGCATCGCCTGCTCCTCAATAGGTGGCCAAGCTTATAGATGACGGTGTAGTGGGTGGTGTTGGTGGTCGTGGTGGTGGTGGGGTCACTCTTGGAAAAATTCGTGTAGTAGTTGGTGTGAGAGCTGCACCTTTTTTAGATTGAAGTCAGCTGATGAGTATACCTGTTTAAAGGAAGTCTCTCTAACTAAGGGCTAACCTTCCGAGGATGTAATGTTTCCAAGTAGACAAGGAATTAGCATATTTCATCAAAATATGAGAGGTATTGGAGATAAAGTTAGTGAACACCTTATAGATGTTGACTCTGAACTTGTTGGTATTTCAGAGCACCACTTAAATAATTTGACAATTCAGGGGCTTCCTTTACCAGGATACAGATTAGGTGGCTGTTTCCCAAGTAGTTCCTTGCAGTGTGGGGGAGTTGCTATGTCCTTAGAAAACAGTATTCCATTTGAGTCCAAATACGTATCACGACACTGCACTGCACATATATTTGAATGTTGTGCAGAGGCAGTTAAATTTAGTAAAACTAAACTTCTAATTGTTGTTATTTATAGTTACCCTAACTCCGACTTCAGAGCATCTCTGGTCGAGATAGATAGGGTTCTTGATTCACTTTGTAGGAAGTACCAGAAATCAGTTATATGTGATAACCTCAATATTAAATTCGTATATGATGGTCCAAGGAAAAGGATGTTGGTAGATCTCATAATTTCATATGACCTCAGGCGCACTGTTCTTCCCAAGTAGGGTGCTGGGGAACAGTAGCACAGCCATAGACAATATTTTTATTCATTCTTCATGACTCATTATTAGATGGGCATTCTGTTAGTAAAAGCCTGAATGGCTTTTCGGACCATGATGCACAAATTTTAACACTAAAAGTCTTCTGTGCTCAAACAAATGTCATATTTAATTATAAACTATGTAGGAAATTTAATCCAACAGCAACAGAGAGTTTTTTAAACCTTGGCAAGGACCATGACTGGCAGGATGTTTATAGTGCCGATAACATAGATGATAAATACAATGGTTTTCTTAACACATTTCTCATACCCTTTGAGAGTTTCTTTCCATTAGAACGTTCTAAACGGGGTATTAGCAGTAATAGGCAGTCAGGGTGGCTGACTAGTGTGATAAGGATATCAAGTAGAACAAAGCAGGAATTACGTCAAAACGTTAAAAGTAGTCAGAAACAAGCTACAGTCGGCCATTACAAATATTATTATAAGGTGCTTCAAAATGTTATTAGGAAGGCAAAGAGTATGTGGTATGCAAATAGAATAGCTGATTCACAGGATAAAATTAAAACCATATAATCAGTTGTGAGGGAAGTGTCTGGTCAGCAGTATAAGGTCGATGATATAAAGTCGGTTCGTAATAAAAATATTTCTGTTACTGATAAATCAGATATATGTACAGTATTTAACAATCATTTTCTGAGCATTTCTGGCGAATTAGATAAAAATTTAGTTTCTACCAGAAATCACATAACTTCCTTGGCAAATGCCTTTCCGAAATTGATGTCTGAAATGCTCCTCTGTGATACAGACAAGAAGGAGGTTGAGTCAATAATTAAATCACTGAAAACTAAGGACTCTTATGGTTATGATGGAGCGTGTAGCAAAATATTAAAGTACTGCGCTGCCCATGGTGGCCCTATATTTACCCATTTTTGTAATGTTTCCTTTAGGAATGGTTAGTTTCCTGAGCGATTAAAGTACTCAGTAGCAAAGGCGCTTTATAAAAAGGGAGAAAGGGATAATGTAGATAATTTTAGACCTATTTCTGTGCCATCGGTGTTTAGAAAAGTTATTGAAAAGGCTGTGTATGTAAGGGTATTTGATCATTTTATGTCACACGACTTGCTATCAAATGAACAGTTCGCCTTTAGAAGTTGTTTAACAACTGAAAATGCTATATTCTCTTTTCCCTGTGAGGTACTGGATGGTTTAAACAAAAGGTTTCGAACGCTTGGCATATTTTTTGATTTAACTAAGCAATTGATTGTGTTGATCACAAACTATTGCTCCTGAAGTTGGACCATTACGGAATACGGGGAATAGGTCACAATTGGTTCACCTCTTACTTTAGCAACAGGCAGCGAAAGATCATTATTCACAATGTTGATAGCAGCTGTGATGTGGAGTCTGAGTGGGGTACTGACAAGTAGGGGGTGACCCAGGGATCACTGTTCTGGCCACTCCTGTTCCTTAGTTATACCAATGATATGCCCTCTACTATTATGGGTAACTCTAAAATATTTCTGTTTGCTGAAGACACTAGCTTGGTAGTGAAGGATGTTCGGTGCAACATTGGCTCGGTTTCAAATAGTGCAGTACATGACCCTAAGTTCAGGGCTTGTAGAAAATAAACTAACGCTAAATCACAGTAAGTCTGAGTTTTTACAGTTTCTAACACACAATCCAATAAAACCTAACTTTTTAATTTCACAGAACAGGCATATGATCAGTGAAACTGAACAGTACAAATTTCTGAGTGTTCAGATAGGTTGTAAACTGCCGTGGAAAGCCCACGTTCAGGATATTGTTCAAAGACTTAACACTGCCATTTTTACTATTCGAACAGTATCAGAGGTGAGTGATCGTTCAACACGAAAATTAGTCTACTTTCATTATTTTCATTCGCTTATGTTGTATGGATTTATATTTCGTGTTAACTCTTCCCATTCTAACAGGATATTTTTGGCTCAGAAACAGGCAGCTCGGTCAATAAGTGTTGTAAGTTCATGAACCTCTTGTCGAACCCTGTTCACGAGTGTGGGTATTTTGACATTAGCCTCTCAATATATATATATATATATATATATATATATATATATATATTTCTTGTTAACAATATTAGCTTATTCCCAAGAATAAGCAGCTGTCATCGGTTTATACTCGGCAGAATTCAAACCTGTATATGGATCGGACTTCCTTAACTCTTCTGCAGAAAAGTGTGCAGTATACTGCTGCATACATTTTCAACAAGCTCCCACTCTAATTCATAAATCTTAGCAGTAAGCGACGCGCTTTCAAATCGAAACTGAAGAGTTTCCTCATGGGTCACTCCTTCTATTCTGTTGAGGAGTTCCTTGAAAAATTAAACCGATTCTTATTGTATTGTTGATTGAGTTTACTTAAACGTATGGACTGACTAGTCTCTAGTCTCTGGTTCATAAACATTTATTGTTATCTGTTATTACTTTTATGTTGTAATTTCGTGTACTGACACGTTCCATGACCTTGGAGATTTGCTCCTCAATTTGGTCCTACGGAACATGACGTGTAAATAAAAAATTAAAGAAAACGAATACAAGGCTTATGAGAGTTCGATGACCTCCCAAGGACTTTGACCTATAAATAGATGAACAGAGAAATCTCTTATATCTCCTCATCCAAAAGGAGGATTGACGATAGGCTGAATTTTTTTTAATCACCGGATAAAATTTTAAAATCAAATCTGAACGACTTCGAAAACCGTTGCTGAGAAATTATGCTGTTGGCAACGTCGAGGCCATTGTGCCTGTGCTTACAAGAGACCCATGTCTAACACCGTCCGGCAGGCTTGTGCTAGGCCGTTGCAGCTTTCTCAGGAAGGATTATGTGTGTGGCGACGGGAGTCAAAACTAATGCAGAAGCCGCAGTGACATCGCAAAACCCGTGCTACACAACTCACCATGTCTCCCACTCAACGCTAACAATGAAGTAATAGCTACAGACACTTAAACGGTATTTAATGCTAAATTTTTGCATTACTTAAGTGGCAAATACAGCGAAATTATCCGCACTGTGTTGCGTTTTTTTAATATTTTGAGGAAAGACATGGAAAGCAAAGACGAAAAGGATGAGAAATTGCAGGGTACTCTCACTTCTGATTCGGTGTCATGCCACTTAATGATCTTAGGAAAGATGATCTTTATTACGATCTGACCTCATACATCATGATGAAATGGTGGGCAGTAGTTTACACACTTGCTTTTGTTCTCTAGTGAAGGAATTGCAGTAACCTTTACCTGATTTCAGAGGAACAGGGTACCGATTTAAAGACTGCAGTAAAAGTATACGGCGACTGAGGGCCTAGGGGAGCGCGTTTTTTCTGGGGAACCTGGGTCAAAACATTTCCAGACGGCCGAGTTCCTTGGTCTCATAGTGCAGACACATTGGATGGCGCCGGTCAGTTGCAGGCCGCGTTGAGGTAGACTGACTAGCGCCAAGGAGACGCCCCTGCAACGGGCAAAGCATTGAAGATCGGCAATAAAGCAGAGGATGCGCCCTTGTTAGGCAGGAAGCCGACGAGACAACTGTGAGCTCTCTGCGAATTCTGTGGGACAGGTCATTGGTGTTACAAAACATATTTGTGGAGGCATGAGGATTTTATCGATTTTATCGCCATTCTTTGGAAAGTTCGAAAATGGACGGCACAAAGGAGATAACAATCTTTTTTATGGAGAACTGTGGTTCCATCCTGGTCATTTTTCTAGCAAAAGACATGGCGTAAACTCGTGGGAAAGAGGCTGCGAGGCTGAATCTTTTTTTTTTCTTTTCTCCCAAATAATTTTAAAGTCTCTGACTGGTCAAATCGGTGTATACAGAGCAAGCAGCAGTCTCCCAGCTTCGAATGCGGCAGTCCAGTTCGTGACTGGCTTGTGCTAAGGTGGGAGTAGTGTGAGAGGTAAATGTGCTTTGGTACCGAGCTGGCGTGGAAAGCCGAGGGAAAGAGAAGAAGTCACTCTTGTACTGGCGCTTCGCTAGTAAAGAACTGCAGGTCTCTATCTAAATGGCGAGACTTGCGTCCCTTGCCAGTGTGCCACTTACAGCCTATGCCAGTCACTTTCTGAACCATCAGAGGTACTGTTTCTAGCATCAAGCACACAACGAGTGATTCATGGGTGTACTTATTTGTGTAGAGTCGGCTGTCGTCTAAACATTTGACATATTCCGGTCCGCATAGTCGTGGGACGGAGTCAAATTGGTTTTGCAGGCCAGCAAACCGATCCTCCTGCACACTGGAATGCACTGGGGTTTCAGAAGCTCACAGGGGTACCTGCGTTCTGAATTAGCCGAATGCGAGACCACGTACTTGCATTTTTCGGGTGCACGCCATTAATAACGGATTGCTGCCGTTCATGGCTTCAGTCGCTGAACGCACGGTGGTGTGCCGCCCTGACCAGCATAAGGGTAAAGTATTCACTGTTATGTCGTAGGGCTCCAATATATATTACTCAGCACCCTGTTCTTTCGAACCATATTTTTCATTTTGGAATAATAGAGTATAGATGCTTCATGGTACCATAGTTTTTGTGCCATACCCCGGATTCACGTGTACGAAGTTAGACAAAGCAGTTAGTGTTCTGTGTAGTGTAGTGTCGATCCCCAGCTGATTACCTTGTTCACCATAGATCCCATATTAGTGAAAGCGTTTGCCAAACAAAAATGTGTGTGACGTTCCTTTAGCCACTTTTTTTGACTTGTGTTGTTAAGTATGAATAAATCTGTTGTTATTCAGATCGCAACTTCTTCCTGTGTTCTGATTAACTGTACCTTGCCATTTTTATGCAGGTCCAGATTATAAAAGAAAGTAAGAAGTTTGCAAGGAAAGGCAAAGGAAAATTTACAATGGCAAATAAGTTTCCACGAAGCGATTGTTAGGGTTGAAGAGAACTTAGTATATAAAATTAAATACATTTGTTACTTTACAGCTGATGATTTACATGTTCTGTGTGCTACTAATCGTAAAAAACAGGGTAGGCAGTAATTTTCTCAGCATACTGCACCGGGAAACCATTGTTCGTGTGCGGCTGCTGAGGGCTACTCGAAGGTCAAAATGAAACGAATGGAATACGAAGTACAGTACGCATTAATTAGAATCCTTTCATTGGCAGTTTCTTTTTTTCAATGCCCTCATGAACACTGTGCCCATTATTTCACGCCTTTGATGAAGATTTTAAGAAATATAATTTATTCCGTATTATTTCGATTTATTGGCAGTAATGTAAAATCTGAAGGTAGAAAAATTTATCCCCGTAGGGCCCTGTGCCAACGACCGTATAATTATTGTTCGTTACGTCTTCCGCTACCCCAATTGCTGCCAGGAACCTACGATTGTAATAATGGCTCATATCGCTTGATTCGCGACAAAAATTCTGTTTTTGCTAAACGTTTGACTGTCTGCAGCTCCCACTTCTCTGTCTTCCACTTCTGGACGACAACTGCATATGCCACAAATCTGGACGAAACGGTGTCGATGAGTAGGCACGGTCCCATTGTTAGTTCACTTTACGGAGCCAATACTGTGGGGAGCGAGGTGGCTAGATCATCTCTATTCGATGATCATTTCTCCAGTCCAGTTATCATGCTTGATACTGGACAGAAGTTTGTTGACTAGTAATCAAAACGCCTGGACACAGGCACTGATTAAAGATTGAAAAAAAAAGTCATTGGTAATGGCGGCCGAAGACATCTTGGGTAGTCTCATAAGTGCCGTGTCAAAGAGAGCAGAGGAGTGGACAGAGTTTCAGCGTATCTTTCTGCTCTTGGAGCGGGTACCCTAAAACCTAAAAGACGGAAGTAATGATCAGCCGCACTGGGACGCAGAAGGGAATAGAAACCATTCCATTAAAGAAGCCACAGTGTTTATCCACATTATTTGTGCCTGTGACGGAAACATATGATGATTAAAGAGGAAGAAAAGTATTTCTGGTTAGACTACTATAGGGCAATATGAAAAGCCGCAGAAAAAGGTATAACGGAAGTAGTATTCGTTACTTCGAAAGTGTGGAAGATTCAGTTACTGTGAACTATACAATGACAAGTTTGCACTCATAACTGACAGAATACCAAGGCCAACAACGATAGTTCAGGTAAATATGCCGACATCATAAGCAGACGTGAAGAAACAAAGTAACTATGTGAGGATCTTGAAAAGGTAATTCAGCATTAAAAAGAGGTGATAGTGTATTAATCCTTGGGTGTTGGAACACGACAATTGGGTAAAGAATAGAAGAAAGAGTTCGGGGAGAATATGGGATTGGTGGTAGGAGTGAGAGTACAAACAGAGTAATTGAATTCTGCAACAATAGTTCATTTGAAAAGGAGTGGACATCTCTAACAAGACAAGTCGTCGATGTTGGGAGACAAACATAGGTACAACGAAGGAAGCTGCGATGAAACATTGGCGAATATGAGAAGTACTTCAATTGATGGACGAAAGCAGGAAGCACATAAATATTCAGGGAAAGACAGGAATCGAGATAAATGAAACAGACATGAAACGAACAGAACGTGCAGGGGAACCAAGGCAAGCTGCCTTCAGGTGAAGACTGAACAGAACGTAAAAGAAATTATCGTCTGAAGGACTGATTCAGCACAGGGAATAGTCAAAACACCTTCGATGAAATTAGAAGCATGGGCGGCAACATTAAGAGTGCAATGTGAATTTCATTGTTAAACGCAGCATAGAGAGGGGGTAGTTGGGAGGCGTACTCTGAAGGCACCAGTGTAGGGGACATGATATGGAAAAGATAGGGGACCCAGTGTTAGAGTCTGAATTTAAATGAGCTATGGAAGATTTCAGATCAAGTATG
Organism: Schistocerca serialis cubense; assembly: GCF_023864345.2. Lineage (NCBI taxonomy): Eukaryota > Metazoa > Arthropoda > Insecta > Orthoptera > Acrididae > Schistocerca > Schistocerca serialis. The sequence continues at coordinate 424,131,391 of NC_064643.1, read as the reverse complement.
GCAGAAGGAACAAATAACATTCCATTGGAATTTCTAAAGCCACTTGGGAAAGTGACATCCAAACGACGATTCAGGTTGGTATTAAGACTCTGTGAGATAAGCGACATGCCATCGTACTTTCGGAAAAACATCATGCACACAAGTGCTCACAAGTGCGAGAATTATCGCACAATCAGCTCGTGCATCCAAGTAGTTAACGAGAATAATATACAGAAGAATGGAAGAAAAGATTGAAGATCTGTTAGACGACAATCTGTTTGACCTTAGGAAAGGCAAAGACGCCGGAGATACTGTCTTTACTTTTGCATTTGATGAGAAAGCAAGATTGAAGAAAAATCAAAACACGTTCATAGAAACTGTCGATAAAGAAGAACTGCTGAACTATGAAAAACGGTGCAGGATGTTCTGAGGAAAACAGGAGTAACCCATAAGAAACATTGTGTAATATAGAATACATACAAGAATTAAGAGGAAACACCTAATACTAGACGACCAAGAACGAAGTGCTCGGATTGAAACGTGTGTAAGACATGGATGCAGCCTTTCGCCACTACTGTTCACTATACACATGGAAGAAAAAAGAACGGAATTAATGGATAGATGAATGAATAAGATTAAAATTCATTGTGGAAGAACGTCGATGACAAGATTAGCTGATGACGTTGCTATCCCCAGTAAAGACGAAGTATTAGAAAATCTATAGAATGGAGTGAACAGCCTAATGAGAATAGATTATGGATTGAGAGTATACCGACGAAAAACGAAAATAATGATGCGCAGCAGAAATGAGACTAGCGATGAGTTTGACATAAAAATTGGACACGATGAAATAGAACAAGTTAAAGAAATGTGCTAGTTTGGAAGCAAAATAACACAAGACTGACGAAGGAAGGAGGGCATAAGCAGACTGTGAAAGGGAATGAGGGCGTTTCAGACGAAAAGAAGCGTATTACTATGAAAAATTAAGCTTGCCTCTTGACTAACTGAAGAACTGAAACAGGTCATGAATTTCAGAGATGCTTCACATACAAACTACGTCCTACGCCTCAAAATCATGTTGTTTACAAGCAGACATGGAACAGAATGAGTAACGCTTAACTCACGCATGCACACAAATCAACCGACAACAGAAGTAGACCAGTTGTCCTATGGAAAAATTTGCGTAGTCTTGGTATAAGCCAAGTAAAAGTCGATCTCACTGGCCCAGACGAACAACTGATCCGGTACTTCACGTTACGTACAATCACAACCGAAGCGAAAACGAAGCAGAGATTCGTTAATTACCTTCTGGGGGTAAACGACTGTAACCAGAAAGAATTCTGTATACAGCATATTATTTGCAGTTCCCGAAGAAAAACAATAACGCGCATCAGATCAGCGTCCACTGGACACGATGGCATCACAGTCCAATTTATGAAGCATCTTATTGACCCTCTACTGCCCAGAGATCCTCAACCAGTCTGTAACTATAAGTGTTTCTCCTGTATGCGGAAAACTTCGACTAGGTAAGCCACTGCCAGAATACCAAATTAGGATACTGCCACAGCGCCTTTCGATCATCGACTTATTGCATTCTTCCTACGGTGTCCAAGGCCTAAGAATATACACTCCACGACCAGGTAACAGTCTACTTAGCCACAGAGAATTTACTGGAGGAATCGCAATAAGGTTTCCGTAAAAATCGAAGCGCAACCTGTCGTAACAAAGGTTGCAAGTGCAATTGCAAAGGATGACAAAGGACGACTGATATTCACTTCACAGATTTAATCAAAGCCTGTGTGCACTGTAGATTTAGATATTTTACACTCCATGCTTTGCAGCCTAAATTTCTCTCCAGCTGTAGTGCAATGTTTCCGCTCATAATTGACGCCTCGACAGGAATGCGTGATTTTCGGTACCAAAAAGCCACAAAAAACACCGGTAGTATCAGGTGCCACCCATGGTTCGGTATTAGGTCTTATATCAATTTTTTTCTTTTGTTTCATTGCTGTGTCACCTTTTTTTGTCCTACTTCGGGTACCACACGTACGTTGAGGGCCTCCAGTTGTACCTGTGTGCAGAACCAACGAATCTGAAGGTGTCGAGAATCTCAATACCGACCTCCAAGTTATTTAAATCTAAAATAGGACAAACATCAATTTACCTCCCTAAGCAGAAGTCTGGTAGTAATAAGAGATGAAACTGTAAACTGATTTAAACACGTAACTCCAAAGTGCAAGAAGGCATCAGCTTCTCTACATACCCCGGAAAAAATGTAAATAGGTCTTCCATCTTGACCTTAATGATTGGAGGTACAAGTATGTCCACAAGTTTCTTTTGGATTACAGCGGCGTTATCCTGCAAGGCAATTCTTAGGAAAGCTCACGGCGCAAGGAACTGGTTATGAACGCCCGTGCTTATTATATCAGTGGTGGTAGATTCTTTGATCCGATTGCACCATTATACGCACAGCTGACCTGGCTGCCAGCAGACGAGAGCAGAGATTTCCATGCCCTCTGTTCTCTCTACGGCCTTATCCACATATATTGTCCCTCGTATGTTTCCTTCAGATTAACCCTCTTGTTCGAACAACATGGCAGAAGCGCCTGTGCCCATCAGAGCAAGAGCGTCTCTGTCCCACGCCGTCGTTCAACCGCTTTCTCGAATCCTTCTCACCAGCAGGAACTTGACTATCCAATAACCTCCCGCACTATATTCGAGATCTGAATAACGTCTCCAGCTTCCGAAGGCAGTTAATGACATATCTACCGAAGAACGTATAATGATTACAATTGTCCCTGTACGCACTCGTTACCCTTGTACACCCTTCTTTCCACCTAACCTTCTTCATTTCCCGGTATCCTGAGCTGAAGCAGTCTCCTTAATTTTCCTTTCCCCAGAAATCTCTAACAGAAAACATCTACAATGTATACCTACAAATTCTTTTTGCATCTTGCACCATCATTATGAGGGAATGACTTTCATGGTACTAGATGGAGCTGTAGATGGCAAAAACTGTAGAGGAAGGCAGAGATTGGAATACGTCAAGCAAATAATTGAGGATGTACGTTGCAAGTGCTACTCTGAGACGAAGAGGTTAGCACAAGAAAGGAAATCGTGGCGGGCCGCATCAAACCAGTCAGTAGACTGATGACCAAAAAAAAAAAATTCTGCAGCTTCACACGCAATTCTCATTTCCATCTTTCGTCTGTCATGAACTACTGTGTTAACTACCGCGCACTACCTAACGGTGCAGCAGTGTTCATCGGTAGCACTTACTCATCACTTCCTTCCTTCAGCCCATCTTGTGTAAATTAATTTCCCAATTTGCTTATTATATCTCCGTCTTCTCCTGCCAGTTTTGACAATAATCATATTTGGTTTCTTCTTGTGTTCCTTCCACTTCACTTCACTGTCCCCTACTATATCTAGATTGAGCCTTTCCATTTCCCTTTTCAGATTTTCTAGTTTCCCTACCACGTTCAAGCTTCTGACATTCCACGTCCCGACTCGTAGAACGTTACCCTTTCGTAGATTATTCAATCTTTTTCTCATGGTAACCTCCCCCTTGGCAGTCCCCTCCCGGAGATCGGAATGGGGGACTGTTCCGGAATTTTTTGCCAATGGAGAGATCGTCATGACACTTCTTCAGTTACAGGCCGCATGTCCTGTGGATACACATTACGTGTCTTTAATGCAGTGGTTTCCATTACCTTCTGCATCCTCATGTCGTTGATCATTGCTGATTCTTCCGCCTTTAGAGGCAATTTCCCACCCCTAGAACAAGAGAGTGCCCTGAACCTCTATCCGCTCCTCCGCCCTCTTTGACAAGGCGGTTGGCAGAATGAGGCTGACTTCTTATGCCGGAAGTCTTCGGCCGCCAATGCTGATTTTTTATTTTAATTTAGGTATTGGCGGGGATCGAACCCGGGACCGAAGACGTTTTAATAATGAATCAAAGACGCTACCCCCTTTCTTTTTTTTAATCTCACTTTGTTCCTAGCATCTGCGCGGGGCGGACGTCGTAAGACATCCGTTTAAGTTCGTTGTTGATCGATTAACTCAGTTTTTTTATTACAGAGGGCAGCTAACCCTCTGACCGAACACGCTGAGCTACTGTGCCGGCTAGCCCTAGACCACGGGTGCAGCCGCAGAATTATGTTGAAAATACTGTGGACGGGTGACGTGAAGACTTTTACTATATATGAGTAATAATTCTACGAGGCCATTGATATGGTATGCAATGGGTAACGTGGGTAACGTGGAAACTGAAGCACTAGGAAAGAAAACTGGAGTATCAACAATGGCTTTTGACGTCATTACTCATTGTAGAACAGAAATAAAAAACGCATTATTTACATTTCATAAAGTAATAATTCTTAATTACGTATTACCGTAGTGGGATTAACGTTAGGCACACGGTCTGCTCTAGGTTGTCGAGGACTGAGGGAGTATCCGGTGACAACTAGTCGGTCAAGATTTATTACTGTGGAAGACAGCTTTACTATTAAAATGAACTAGTCAGTTTTCAGCCTCCGAAGAACGTTGACGTTATCATTACAAGAACAACAAAAGAACAAGTGTGAAGTGCGTACATACATTAGACGTAATCATTCATTTAACCTCGAACAATTGGAGTACAGGATCCAATTAATGTGTCTTTTTTTCGTACCTGTTTCGACGAAACTTGCTGTAGTCACCAATCTCCGAATAACTTATTTTGACGCCATCTTTAAAAGAACTACAAAAGAAAAAGTAGGAAATGCGTACATACATCACATATAATAATTCATTTAACCTTGAACAACTGGAGAACAGGATGCAATTAATGTCTTTTTTTTTCGTACCTGTTTCGATGAAACTTGCTGTAGGCAGGATATACCTGTTTCCCTGTGCTTTTTGTTACGCCGTACTCGCCTGCCTTGAAAAGAGGTCGCACACCTGCACATTGCCCACGAGTAACGCTTGCATCAACATTTTCATCGGCGTAGCCGGTGACATTACAGCGAAATCTGCACATCTGGTACTGTTCATATCCGTGAGATATATGTACGTATCTCCGTCAGAATTTTACATACACTGGTGTCTTCTTCTTATTTCTTCTTCTTATTCTGTTACAATTGAGTAAATGATACTAAGTTATAACTTTATTATGCAGACTGAGACCTTTCTGATGTAATAAATGCTGCCGAAGCTTGTAACGGTACCATCGGAATTTACTAAATTCTTGCTCTTTCTAACAACAAATAATAGCTGTAGGCACAAGTGACACCATCTGCTGCGTTATAGGTAAATTTTTATAAGTACACGTACTAGGCGTACTTTACTTTTATGTGACCAATTTTGAAATTTAAATTAGACAAAAAGTAATTTTATTCATACGATAACTGGAAGGTTGACTTAGGGACTTTTAGAGATTTAGTATTCTACAGCACTGTATTTACATAACAACAATTTGACGGAACAATAGGAAAGCATTCACAGACACATTCAAAGGAATGACATTATTAATCACGCACGGAAATAACACTGGAACTATAGCAGTATTAAATATATCGTACAGGCAGTAAGATTCTGTGAAGGGAGCTCTAAATAAATTGAACTTTAATATCATTACTGCACAACTTTAACTTTCCATTTCAGTGGAAAACCTGCAGTTTCCTTACTTTCCTTATATTTGTGATAAATATTGTTTTGTTATTACGGGTTTAAAGATGATTAGAGGAAAGCTACATAGATGAAATTTATTTTAATTGATGAAAGAAAAGAAAAGAAATATTGAGAGCTACACTGTATAATTTTGTAAGTTGACATACCTATGTGAACGGATTGTTGATGTTTGTGACTTTAGTGGCAGATTCGTATCTTTTTTTCTCTTGGTCGCTCTGCTTATCTGTGGAGATTTTACGCTTAATAACGCAGGGAGGTAAATATAATCTTCTATTATTTCAATACATCGCCACTACACTTATTCAAAGCAAAAAGTTTTCCTCCTGTCAGCATAAGCGTGTTTCTGCTACAGTGTCGCTCTTGTGAGTCCTACTTAGGAAACACAGGTAGGAATTTTATCACCCGTAATAAATAACGTGTTAAACCTAACAATAAAACGGCGTTAGGTCAAAATCTTCAAAAGGATCGCCATTCTGTGATAATATAAACAGTATTTCAGAAGTATGGCATTATGAAACGAAATGGCTGCAGATGAAGATCCTGGAAGGATTGAATATTTTCAAAAAGAAAATAAAAGAACCTGATGAAATCCTAAATGAATAAGTAGATTCCGGGCTTAACAAATTCTGTGTTCTCTTCGGGAATCTGTTGTAATCCATATTTCATAGAGTTTATTTAGATGTCTGTATCCACCCCGTTTTCCCTTCACCTTCTAAAACTTTTTGTTCCTTCCTATTCACCACCGCCCCTCTCCTCCTCCATCTACTGCAACCCCAACTTTCTCCATCCATTCGATTTTCATTTGCTCTTTTCCCCTGTTTTCCTTATCCACTTCCCCACCTCCCTCACCACGATCCCCTCCCACCCTCCTTTCGTCCACCCTTTTTAATTCCCCCCCCCCCCCTCTTCCTCCATCCTCTGAGCTGCTTCTTAAATTTTTATGCACTAATTAATTTCAGCACCTAATAGTTATCTGTGGGTGTTGCTTGATGAACCTATTTTCGGTAAGATGTCATCTTCCGTAAAATTAAATTGAGTTTAACTACACTTATGAGATCGTCACAAACCGTTGCCCCAAGTGTCTTCATATTTCATTGTCGTTGAGAGTGGTTCATGTTCGTTACAGTTGTATATCAGCAGCAATTCGTGCAGTGTTACATATATTCCAGATTATACACAGATTATATATTGAAGAAATGTATATTTCATGTATTTATCGTAAGTCAGATTTTGTAATTTATGCTCATTTATATACTCTGCATTTTAAATATTTATTGTACTCTAACGGTGTTCAGAAAGGATAGGCTAAACCCTTTTGGCTTTGGCGTGTTTGTTGTTGTTACAAACAGTTTATCTTTTAGCGAAACAAGTCGATAGTTCCTGTGAGTTACTACGGGGAGAGATCATTTTTGGCAACCGGAATAAAATACTAATTGTATTCTCTTACCGACCTCCCATCTCAAATGAAACATTTGCTGAGAGTTTAGTTAATCACTAAAATGTTTTTACGATAGTTCGTGGATAACGTCTGTGAGTAATTCAGACTTTTAAGCAGGAATTGATTCTTTCTTTCGGAGGTTATAAATTCTCATTGTCATTTATTTCAATAGTAAATGCGAACTTGAAGAGTTCTCTAAGTACTACTTAGTAACTGAGCCAGCATAAAAACCCATTAAAGACCACGTATTCTCACAAACTGCTTCTTAGCTGAAAAAAATGTGACTTTGCAGGTAGGTTATTTAAGCAAATTTGTGTGCATAAAGGGACAATATTGAAAACATGGTTTGGTAGGTAGAGGCAGACCTGATGACATGAACTTTAGCAGTATAATACAGTTAAAAACTCTGTGTACCCTGTTGACATTCATAGTACAGCTGTTCTTTTACAGATTTTCTCAGCTGAGGAACATTATATGTCGTCTCAAGTTAGGGGCTGTAATTTGAAGAACTCAGTAAGTTTCTATGTTAACAGGAGAGCAGAAGAGATTTCGCTCCGCCTTGCTACCAAAAACTCATATATATAACCTTTAATTTGGTCACCTTTTGGTCAACCGACTTTTCTGAGGGTTACCACATCCAAACATTAGAGACAATGTATCTTTAAGCAATGTAGGTGTATCATGCCTTTAAAGTTTCCACATGACCAAGATGCTTATTTTTTTATAATAAAGGTTTTTGTTTATACACTCCTGGAAATTGAAATAAGATCACCGTGAATTCATTGTCCCAGGAAGGGGAAACTTTATTGACACATTCCTGGGGTCAGATACATCACATGATCACACTGACAGAACCACAGGCACATAGACACAGGCAACAGAGCATGCACAATGTCGGCACTAGTACAGTGTATATCCACCTTTCGCAGCAATGCAGGCTGCTATTTCCCATGGAGACGATCGTAGAGATGCTGGATGTAGTCCTGTGGAACGGCTTGCCATGCCATTTCCACCTGGCGCCTCAGTTGGACCAGCGTTCGTGCTGGACGTGCAGACCGCGTGAGACGACGCTTCATCCAGTCCCAAACATGCTCAATGGGGGACAGATCCGGAGATCTTGCTGGCCAGGGTAGTTGACTTACACCTTCTAGAGGACGTTGGGTGGCACGGAATACATGTGGACGTGCATTGTCCTGTTGGAACAGCAAGTTCCCTTGCCGGTCTAGGAATGGTAGAACGATGGGTTCGATGACGGTTTGGATGTACCGTGCACTATTCAGTGTCCCCTCGACGATCACCAGTGGTGTACGGCCAGTGTAGGAGATCGCTCCCCACACCATGATGCCGGGTGTTGGCCCTGTGTGCCTCGGTCGTATGCAGTCCTGATTGTGGCGCTCACCTGCACGGCGCCAAACACGCATACGACCATCATTGGCACCAAGGCAGAAGCGACTCTCATCGCTGAAGACGACACGTCTCCATTCGTCCCTCCATTCACGCCTGTCGCGACACCACTGGAGGCGGGCTGCACGATGTTGGGGCGTGAGCGGAAGACGGCCTAACGGTGTGCGGGACCGTAGCCCAGCTTCATGGAGACGGTTGCGAATGGTCCTCGCCGATACCCCAGGAGCAACAGTGTCCCTAATTTGCTGGGAAGTGGCGGTGCGGTCCCCTACGGCACTGCGTAGGATCCTATGGTCTTGGCGTGCATCCGTGCGTCGCTGCGGTCCGGTCCCAGGTCGACGGGCACGTGCACCTTCCGCCGACCACTGGCGACAACATCGATGTACTGTGGAGACCTCACGCCCCACGTGTTGAGCAATTCGGCGGTACGTCCATCCGGCCTCCCGCATGCCCACTATACGCCCTCGCTCAAAGTCCGTCAACTGCACATACGGTTCACGTCCACGCTGTCGCGGCATGCTACCAGTGTTAAAGACTGCGATGGAGCTCCGTATGCACCGGCAAACTGGCTGACACTGACGGCGGCGGTGCACAAATGCTGCGCAGCTAGCGCCATTCGACGGCCAACACCGCGGTTCCTGGTGTGTCCGCTGTGCCGTGCGTGTGATCATTGCTTGTACAGCCCTCTCGCAGTGTCCGGAGCAAGTATGGTGGGTCTGACACACCGGTCTCAATGTGTTCTTTTTTCCATTTCCAGGAGTGTATAATGAATAGCCTCTTGTTCTGAACACTCTGCCAAAGTTGGTTGTGTGGAACCATTTAAATCTAGTGACAAATGTTTCGAGTGTTAACAACGAGGCTATACTTTTTAGAGTTTGATGCGAACGTGATGACAAGTGTAACCGCTCTCCATAAAAAACGGTAAAGAATGGATGCTATAGCTGACATATGTGCTGTTACTTGGTATATCACCTCTGTAGCACTGACGCAATCGGGACTGAAGGTTAATTCTTAGCAAGCACGCTTTTCAGGCGTGTAACAAGTTCTGCAAAAGCACTGGCCAACCTCCACAGAGCACGGACGTTAAGCAAGTGACCGCCCCCCCCCCCCCCCCCCAGAAAACGGCAGTAACAAACTTGTTCGTAATGCAGCTCGTGCCGACCATGAAACTCACAATCCACAATATACAGTCGCTAGTAAATTGCGAGACCCGAGTCACCATACGAGCCGGGCATGAGTCATACGTTTCATCACCGTGCAACCACAGCTGGTGAGAGAGATTGGTCGGTTTCTCTCCACTACCAAATGATAAAATATCACCAATTGGGTATTCTGTGGTTTATCGAACTCATTTCATTGTGTCACAACATTGTCTCAGAGAAGTTTGTGTTTTCAGCAATACTCAAGTTTAACTTTTATTTAAGAAACATAATGCAGAAAGATACTCAAGCCTGTTTGCGTGATACAAAGAGCGACACCACATGCTCTGCAATGAGAGCAATTATAATGGGATTCCAATAGAGTTCGATCACTGGTCCACTAATATTCTTTATTTTTTTAATGATCTGCCATTTCATTTGGCAGGCAGAATTAGTCCCATATTCAGGTGCGGTTGAAGCGGATCAGAGGAGTACCAAAAAGAAAACAGAAAATGTTATTTTTGTGAAGGTTACTGTCTGGTTGTACACAAATGGGATAGCTTTAAACTTTGAATACACAGATTATCCTGTTTTATTCTGCCAAAATAGCCTACCTCCTGTGAACCTAGTACACCAACAAGAAATAGTGAACAAGGTTAGAAAGTTCTCTGTTCTTAGGAGTCCACAATGATGAAAGCTGAACCTGGAAAAACGCTGTAGTAAACCTGTCGATACACTGTGATACATCTAAATTTGCAGTAAGAATAATTGCAATCCTTGACAAATATATGTCAGTACGTTATTGCATGTATATTTTCATTAACATATGTCTGATAATATTCTGGGGTATATCCCCGCTTAGGCATGAACTATTCATTGCACCAAGGAATGTAATTAGAATTATTGGGGTTCACATGCTCACTTCTTGCAGTCATCTCATTAAGGACCTTGCAATATTAAACAATGTCTCACCGAATATTTATTCACTTATGAAATTTGTCAAGAATCCATCTGAGTTGGAGAGTTACAGAGATACTCACGAGCACAACACTAGCATGGAAAATGATATGCATTACCCAATAAAGAATCAATTTTTTTCAGTGTCAAGTATGAAATATGGAGCTATGAAACTCTGACTGTCAATTTATTGAAATTAAATGTCTTTTTGAAGTGCAAATTAATGGTGCTTCTCCGTAACAACCTCTTCTATACAATAGAGGAATTATTTATATACAAATATTGGCGGGAAATGCTACACTATCAACGACTGTGTCCATTGACACCAGAGTATAATATGTGCATACTGAAGGGTGGCAGTGCCAGTGTTTAATGTATCGTGGTCACTGGCGATCCGATGGCGCTCGGGAGATCTGTCCGTATGCCCTCTAATTGGACTCTTCATTCAATAACTGTGCTAACTCTAGAGATGCGCAGTGTTTGCAACATTTATTCTTGCGTAAAATCATGCCCCATCAAGGAGTATGTACTTTGCTGAACAGTGTCACCCATGTGAACGGGACAGCTTTGTGGGCCTGCGGCAAGCTGGATTGTCCCTTCGGCTGAATGCTGCACATTTTGGGCACAATGTATCGGTTGTGTGTTACTGCTTTTAACAGTGGTCTGTGGAAGATTACCAGACCTGTAGACGAGCTTCTCGTCGTCCGAGTAATAAAGATGTACATCCAGATCGATGCAATGTGTGAAAGGCGGTGACCGACCGAACATAATATAGGGACGTAATCGGAAAACATGTTACACCTGGTGTACAAACAGATACCATTTCGAACGGCCGGCTTGCAATAGAATGAAGATCATGTGTGCCCCAGGCCAGGCTACCACTTACAGTGCGTAAACGCCTAGTGTGACTACTCTGATATCTCGAAACAACTGATCGGAGTGTGGATTGGCGCTCTTTTATCTTCAGCAGGTTGTGTATGTGAGCGAAGGAAGTGCATGTGATCCCGGGTGATCTGTTGAGTTGCCTATACCATAGTGCAATCGCTCGAGACACACAGATCGTATTTCAGGTTTCGTTGTGCATGGGATGGGGTGCTCAGTTGCCGCTCCCAGACACACTTGGTTTTCCTGCAGGATAAAGTAAACAGTGCCCACAAAGTTGCATAGGCGGTTATCGAGAGTATGACAACTGACCTGGCCTGCAAATTCACCAGACCGACACCAGTTGACCTTATAACATGGGTTGATGAGACAGCTTGACCACCTGTACTTTAGGGTGCATTGATGCAACATAAGACAATTGACTTTACCTGCAAATTCACTAGACACCCTCTAGTTGAACTCATAGCATGGACTGATGAGACAGCTTGACCACGTGTACTGTAGGGCACATCGATGCTACATAAGACAATTGATCTGACCAGCAAATTCACCAGATCCCGACCAGTTGAACTCATAAAATGCATTGATGTGACAGCTTGACCACCTGTACTGTAGCGTGCATCGATGCGACACCCTTATCGAGAATAAGACAACTGATCTGGCTGGCAGATTCACCAGACCCCCACCAGTTGAACAAATAACGTGCATTGATACGACTGTTTGTCCACCCCTAATGTGGCGTGCATCGATAGAACAGTCTTGCATTGATACGCCAGTTTGGCCACCCTCACTGTGGTGTGCATCGATGCAACAGGTTGGCCACCCTTGCTGTGACGTGCTCTAGCACACACTATCGCAGTCTGACGTGCCTATTTCATTTGGTATGAATTTGGTATCATCACACCGAACTATTTTGTACTACCTGTCATCTCACTTGTCAATAAAATAGCCTTGTCCTTGAAGGTGTAGCACACTGTATAATTATATTTGTGTGTGTGTGTTCACACTTTCTACTTCATAAAGTTTATCGAATATATGGCCTATAGTGTAAGCAACTCACTAATTACATCAGGCGCGCTCCCTTTCACACTTTTTCCGTTGTGGTTATTTTTAGTGCTCGATAGCTTGTAATCAAAAAGTAGTCGGTTGTTCAGCGTGCTTACATGTATCATCTTGCAATGATACATCGTACATCTTTCTGGCACTACATGGTGTTGTCCAGATATATATACACTCCGGGATATGGAAAAAGAACACATTGACACCGGTGTGTCAGACCCACCATACTTGCTCCGGACACTGCGAGAGGGCTGTACAAGCAATGATCACACGCACGGCACAGCGGACACACCAGGAACCGCGGTGTTGGCCGTCGAATGGCGCTAGTTGCGCAGCATTTGTGCACCGCCGCCGTCAGTGTCACCCAGTTTGCCGTGGCATACGGAGCTCCATCGCAGTCTTTAACACTGGTAGCATGCCGTGACAGCGTGGACGTGAACCGTATGTGCAGTTGATGGACTTTGAGCGAGGACGTACAGTGGGCATGCGGGAGGCCGGGTGGACGTACCGCCGAATTGCTCAACACGTGGGGCGTGAGGTCTCCACAGTACATCGATGTTGTCGCCAGTGGTCGGCGGAAGGTGCACGTGCCCGTCGACCTGGGACCGGACCGCAGCGACGCACGGATGCACGCCAAGACCGTAGGATCCTACGCAGTGCCGTAGGGGACCGCACCGCCACTTCCCAGCAAATTAGGGACACAGTTGCTCCTGGGGTATCGGCGAGGACCATTCGCAACCGTCTCCATGAAGCTGGGCTACGGTCCCGCACACCGTTAGGCCGTCTTCCGCTCACGCCCCAACATCGTGCTGCCCGCCTCCAGTGGTGTCGCGACAGGCGTGAATGGAGGGACGAATGGAGACGTGTCGTCTTCAGCGATGAGAGTCGCTTCTGCCTTGGTGCCAATGATGGTCGTATGCGTGTTTGGCGCCGTGCAGGTGAGCGCCACAATCAGGACTGCATACGACCGAGGCACACAGGGCCAACACCCGGCATCATGGTGTGGGGAGCGATCTCCTACACTGGCCGTACACCACTGGTGATCGTCGAGGGGACACTGAACAGTGCAAGGTACATCCAAACCGTCATCGAACCCATCGTTCTACCATTCCTAGACCGGCAAGGGAACTTGCTGTTCCAACAGGACAATGCACGTCCGCATGCATCCCGTGCCACCCAAAGTGCTCTAGAAGGTGTAAGTCAACTACCCTGGCCAGCAAAATCTCCGGATCTGTCCCCCATTGAGCATGTTTGGGACTGGATGAAGCGTCGTCTCACGCGGTCTGCACGTCCAGCACGAACGCTGGTCCAACTGAGGCGCCAGGTGGAAATGGCATGGCAAGCCGTTCCACAGGACTACATCCAGCATCTCTACGATCGTCTCCATGGGAGAATAGCAGCCTGCATTGCTGCGAAAGGTGGATATACACTGTACTAGTGCCGACATTGTGCATGCTCTGTGCCTGTGTCTATGTGCCTGTGGTTCTGTCAGTGTGATCATGTGATGTATCTGACCCCATGGATTTTGTGTCAATAAAGTTTCCCCTTCCTGGGACAATGAATTCATGGTGTTCTTATTTCAATTTCCAGGAGTGTATATCAATATGGAGGACATTCAACTGTTAGCCTGTTCAGGACATTCGCCAGATCTCTCGTACCAAGCTTCCTTCCTGTTGTTGAAATCGTTATACCAGCGGTCTTTGTATCGTGCTTCGTTGTAACTTGTACATTCATATCTTAGTTAATTCCCTCGTTTATGAAATACAACGTTAGTTTTACTGCTTATGTTACTTAACATCAACGTTGTACATAAGCATACAACCTTCATTTGATGCATTTTATAAAGTTTTCTATGACCTTTATTTGATGTACTGTAGAAAGTTTTAACTTTTGTCCAGCATACCTTGCTGTGTCATAATGTTAAATGGAGCTTTTACAACCAGTTACTCAAGCATTTTGTACGAAGGACAGATTTTGTTGAGGGAGGAACGATTTTCGGCCTGTCTGCCTGTGATGTGACAGGCGACAGCGTCCTGTTCCTGAGGTCACAAAGAAAGAATATTACCTTTTCACTTTGAAAGTTGACTGTTAATTGCCTCTTCCAATTGCCTCTTTCGCTTCTTCACAGTATATTTTACATTTTTCGAATGATTTTATTATAATTTTTGAAGACTGTTTCTAACCAGTATACATGTTGTGTCAGTAGAAATGGATAATATTCAGAGATACGACGGAAATGATCATACGAATTACAAAGGTCTAAGTTTCCAGAAAGCTTGTGACACCGTACCTCAAAAGAGAATTCTGAACAAACTACATGCCTACGGAGTATCGCTTCTGTTGTACTAAAGAACTCGTGATTTAGTTGTGCTACAGAAACCGTGATTTCAAAAGAAAGGTCACAGTACGCAACAGTCGACGGAAAATCATCGTTTATACCAGAACTGATACCCTGCGTTCGCCGAGGAAGTGTTGTAGGCCGTCAGATTTTCCTAATCTACATGAACGATTTAGGAGGCAATCTGATCGGCCATCTGAGATTGTGTAAGATGATGGTGTCATTTGCTGTCTAGCAAAGCCATCAGAAGATAAAAGCAGTTGGAAAATCATTTGGACAAAATATTTGTATGCCTCGAAAAATGATCACTACCTGTAATGATTGAAAAGTGTGAGGTTATCCTCATGAGTACGAAACAAAAATTCTTTAGTGTTCGGTTACACGATAAATCACACAAATTTAAAGGCTGTCAGTTTAACTAAATACCTAGGAATTAAAACTGCAAACAACTTAAATTGGAACGGTCACATAGATAATGTTGTGGAGAGTACGAAACAAAGACTCCATTTTGTTGGCAGAACACTTCGGAGCTTCACCGAGACTGGTTACATGATATTCAAGGAGGACATCGTAAAAGTTCAAAAAAGAACAACTCGTGTGGTACTGCCGTGGAGTGGTGTCACCAATATAGTACACTAGTTGGGGCAGTAGTAATTAAAACAAACATGTTCGTTGAGGCGAGATATTCCACGAAATTTCAATCTTCAACTTCCTCCCTGAATGTGAAACTATTTTGCTGGCGCTTACTTACATAGGGAGTAATTATCACCGTAATAAAATCAGAGAATTCGGAGCTCGCACAGAAAGATTTAAGTCTTCATTTTTCCTGCACACTGTTCCAGATAGCAATGGTACAGCAATTGTGTGAATGTGGTTCGACGAAGTGTGAATTTCAGACTAGTCTTGTAGATGGAGGTGTAAGAAACCCGCTTTGAGACCTGTTCCTTCTTTTGCCTTCCACTCAGCGATCTGCGAATCCTCCACTGTGCTCCAATCACACTTGATGGACCAGTCAGATATTGAGTATCGGAAGACACAGCAACACCAGGTCACCACGGCACCAAAGGTTTTGTACGTGTCGACACTGCCTCCGCGATGTCGCCGTAGAATTGATCTATAACCAGAGGGCTGTCGGCCGTGGCCAAAACATTTTTCAGCTGTTAACAGACAGCAGTCAATTGTACTTCGATCCGTTCGCAACAAGCACAGTCTCCATCCATAGAGTACTGTGTAAAAATGTGAGTAAGGTCTCAAAAAATACAAACAAATCAGTCAGGAGTTAGTGAGAATGTACAAACAGACCGCTACAAAAGAGAAAATTACCGACTGTGACGCCATTGAGGTTCAACTGTACGCAATATGTAAACGAGGAGAATGAAGCGTTACTATAACCTGGTCTGTAGAGTTATCACTATAGCCTGAGGTAAATACTGGCTCACTGCCGACAGATGTTCAGCATACAGGCAGACAAAAGAACTGTGGCCTCCAACTGGCTTCTCTACGCTATGTTACTAAACTGTGTCGCTGCAAGCAGCCTAGATGTACACTACTGAAAGTACAACACACGCAAGTATTTACACAAGAAAACCCAAACTACCTCTGGTGTATTTTAGGCGGCTATAAAGGTGAGACTAGTAATCACTATTACAAAAGGGAAAGTGCAAGCTGTTATGTTCGAGGGTTGCCTAGAAAGTAATGCACCGTATTTTTTCTTCAACAATTCTTTATTGAACACAATGAGAACTATGCTCACGAAAGAACGGTGTTCTATCCACACACCCTATTTTTCCACGTAATCTCCATCCAGTTCTATGGCTTCTCCAGCGGGAATCAAGGACGTGTACGCCCTGTCGGCACCAATCCTTGTTCTGGTGGCGGAGCCAGTGCTTCACTGTGTCAATCACATCCTCATCGCCCTCAAAATGTCTTCCATGAATGGCGTCTTCTAATGGGGCAAAGAACTGGAAGTCCGAGGGTGCTAGATCAGGTGTGTCAGGTTGATAGCCGTGGATGGTCTCCCCGACCGCAGCAAGTAGTGGAACTTCGCCGTACCGCCATCTGATGACCTCACCCTCCGCGCCCAGCAACTAAATGTACTTCTGTCAACAGTTGAAGCTCTATAGACTTTGCAGAAGTGTTTGTGAATATTCACCACAGTTTCTTCCTCTGCAGCGAGGAATTCAAAGACGGCACGTGGCTTGTAACATATGATACAACACCTACAGACGCCAGTTTGAAACTGTCCAGCAGTTACGCTATCTGTCGGAAGTGACGGAAACTTGGTGCGCTCACACAGGAGACTTCAAATAATACATACGTAACTTTTAGCAGCCGTGGCATTGTTTTCGGCTGAGAAAAAAAATGCGGTGCATTACTTTCTGGGCAAATCTCGTAATTCCTAGCTCACTGAACACTAGTAGTCAACGCATAGGCAGACAACGAACTGAGGCTGACAACTTGCTGCTCTAAAATCTTTCAGCAACTAACATCTAGTTCTGTTGTACAAGAACAACGTTATCTTCATCCGTACTATGTGTGAATAATTGTTATCGTGGTATCACGTATTGAGAACACTGAACTGGCGCTCTACAGTTCGTAATGTAATGGCAAGTTTCCATTAGACGCCGACAGTGGTCGCCCGTGATCTGGCAGTCCCAACGGTGCACGCCCTATACCAGAACAGATTTTCTGTCTGTAGTGTCACAGGGGACAGGAACTGGTTCCTCAGAACACAAAGAAAGTATATTGCTTTTCACTTTGAAAGTCGACTGTTACTTGCTTCCTCCATTTCCTCACAGTACATTTTACCTTTTGGTGATTCCCGTTATTTGCCTTGCTATAATCCACAAGGTAGCGTTACAGCTCCTCTGCTGTTGCTAATCTATGTGAACGATTTGGAAGACAATCTAAGTACCCACCTTAATGTGCAGATGACGCTGTCATTTACCATGTAGTAATCAGAAGATCAAAGCCAATTGCAAAATGGTTTAGACTAAATATCTGTATGATGACAGATAAGGAAAAGTGTGAGGTCAATCACACGGCTATGTAAAAAAATCTATTAAATGTCGGTTGCATGGCGAAACACACAAATTTAAATGCTGTCAATTGAAGTAAATACCTAGGAACGATCACATAGATAATTTTGTGGCTCTTGCGAACCAAAGACTCTGTTTTATTGACGGAACACTTAAAAGGTGTAATAAACCCACTAATGAGACTGCTGCCAGCTAGAGTGCCGCAGTACAGTGTGGGATCGTTATCAGATGGGGCTCACGAAGGCCATCGAGAAAGTTCAAATGAGGGCAACTCGTTTGGTACCATCGCGAAATAGGGAAGGCAGTGTCACTAATATACGACACCAGTTGCGACGATATAATTTCGCGAAATTTCAATCTCCAACTTCCTCCCCCGGTTTCCAAGATGTCTTGTTGACGTCCACTTACATAGGGAGAAATCATCATCTTAATAAGACAAAAGAACATTTCGCTCGAAGAGAAAGATTTAAGTGACTTTTTTTATGTGCCCTTTTCGGGAGAGTAATGATAGAGAAGTAGTGTGAAATTAGTTTGATGAACACACAGTCAGGCGCTTAAGTGTCAGTTGGATTGTCTTCATGTAGATATAGATGCAGATGTAGCTGTAGATGTATGGAGCCAATCATGTATATTGTTCCTTCTTTCGCCTTTCACTGAGTGACACGTGATTCCTCCTTGTTCTACCAATCGTTCTCGGCGGACTGATCACATATTGAGTATCGGAAGATGCAGCAATAGCCAGGTAACCAGGCGATATTAACGGCATTAAAAATGAGAAATACAACGAATTATAAACATTTATTAAGACGTAAAGGACCTACAGAAATATATACAAACATGCATGACTGAAGAAAAGGTATTCTGAATGCCATTCATTGTCAAGTTCCGGAAAACTTTGCAGTAAAGAGAAGCACCGGTAAGAACATCAAGAGCACAGTTAGAAATACAGTACTAAGCAGAGACATAAAGGTTAAATTGGAGTCAGTATGTGGAAGTGCTGCGTTACTGAAAGGAATTTTAAGAGAGTACTATGAAAACGAAAGAAGAAGTGGATAGAGACAAAACAGATTACGTGTTACCAGGAGAAGAGTGTGACAGAACTCTGGAAAACCTCGGTCGAAACTCGAGCAAATGATATTTCCTCAGAAACCATACATTTTGTAAGAATGGTTGTGCGTATCTACATCTACATGCCTACTCTGCAAATCACACGTAGGCGCCTGGCCGACGGTTCATCGAACCACCTTCCCAATAATTCTGTGTTATTTCACCCTCGAACAGCGTGCTGAAAATACGAACACCTATATTTTGCCGTGAAAGGTCCGATTGTCCTTATTTTATTATGATGATCGTTTCTCCCTGTGTAGGTAGGCGTCAACAAAATATTTTCGTTTTCGGAGGAGAAAGCTAGTGATTGAAATTTCGTGAGGAAGTCCAGCCCCAACGGGAAACGCCTTTCTTTTAATGATGTTCACCTCAAATCCTGTATCACGAGTGTGACATTCTCTCCCCTACTTCTCGGTAGTAAAAAACGTACTGCCCTTCTATGAACTTTCTCGATGTAATCCTTTTAATGCAATCTGGTAAGGATCCTGCATCGCGCAGCAGTGCTCCAAAAGAGGATAGACAAGCGTGGTATACGTAGGCTCTTTAGTAGATCTGGGGCATCTTCTAAGTGTTCTGCCAATAACACACAGTCTTTGGTTTGCTCTCCCCACTACATTTTCTGTGTGGTCTTTTCAACTCAGTTTGTTCGTAATTGTAATTCCTAGGTATTTAGTTGAATTTACGGCCTTTAGATTTGATTGATTTGTCTTGTAACAGAAGTTTAATGGATTCCTTTTAGCACTCATGTGGATGACTTCACATCTACGTATATATGTATTTGTGTATATTACACACCTCCCCGTAAACCAATGAACGAACTTCAACCAAACGCTGTAGAGATTTCACTTATTGTCTGGAGTAAATCGCTGTGCGGATAAGAATAAACTGCCTATCAAAGCGGTGGGGCTGGGGATGAAAGAAGAGCGTAGCCATCGACGCGCGGAAACCCGTAGTTCAGTCACCCAGAATTTGAGAATGAGAGCACTTATAAACTCGTAACGAAGCTTACACACAATTTCAAACTTTCCCGAAACTTTCTTCTCCGTGACAGCCTGCGTAAATTATCAATGGAAGAAAGTTTATAGTTTACTGATTTTTCGCTATTTATGCACTAAAACTGCCGCATGAAGCATGACGTTTTAATTCATTACTTCATTACTACTGTATTTGCGATAAATTTTTCAGATAATTTTCTCGTAAATCTACTGAATCTAACAGCAGAACTATGTCATATCACGCATGACGTTTTCGTTTATTACATCTTCACTACTAGTTCTATTCGAGACATATTACGCAGAGAGCCTCCGCAAATATCTCTGAATATAGTTACTAAAGTATATCGTTGCGCAACTCATAGTTCAGGAGCTATGATGTCTTAAACACTGAGATGCGTGAAAAACTTCAGCATCATACTTGACGCTTTAATTAATTCCTTCTTTACGACTAACACAGTCTGCAACATTTCACAGACAGTAACCACATATGCCTCTGGATGTACCTGCAAAATTATTTTATTGTGCAGCACATAGTTCAGAGAACACGATGTCATAAGGATTTAGCTGCGTGAAAACGAAAATGTATGGTGAAATTCACCAGAGGTACAGTAGAAATATATGTACAGTTTAATGAGAAGTATGTTAAATACATTTGAAACATGTGTGACATGTGCGTACGCTAGCAATGCCATGGGTCAGATCTCCTAATAAATCTCTGGAACGGTTTGAATGATATTTGGTACATATATTTGTTACAATCTAGAAAGAAATACTGTGGGCGTCTCCTATTTGGGAGAGCAAGATAATGTGAAAGAGGAGGGGAGGAGGAAATGGAAAAAAGCAAGAGGAAAGAAAGAGATGGGCACAGGTGCGGGCACGAGGAGACACACAGATAGAGGAAGGGTGAAAAGCACAGAGATAGGGAAGAGGAGGAGATGGACAGAGAAAGCAGAGACAGGAGGACTAAGAAATAAGCAGAGAGTCGGGGAGAAGGTGGTGAACAGACAGTATGAGGAGAAAGTGGACAAAGAAGGGGAAAAGGGGGATGGAATAAGAGAGGGGGGGGGGGGGGGGCGCGGGAGCGGAGGAAGGAGAATATGGACTAATTGAACACTGGAATAAAAATATACCCCGACAATGCCCAGTACTCGGCTAGTTGTTAATATTATAGGGGGAACCTATCATGAAAAACTTTTCGACGTGGTCCTCAGAATACACCAGTCAGGGTAAACACCTTCAGACCGCAAGAGTAATACAATAATACCAAAACAATAAATCTTATGAATCGAGTCAGTCCTGCGACTCAAGACTCCTATAACAATTAAACTTCCTCTCGAATTACTCATTAGATGATTGTCCTCTTATTCCTGTAAATCGATAAACAAAGCAGGCAAAGACATTAAATGAATAATAAACGAAGAGGTATTTTGTATTTATTGCATGTCACTATTAATGACTACATTAGGCTTTTGCATGTTCACATTGGTAAAATATATTAATCTTATGGCAGGCTATGTATTAGCGCTTGTATTGTACTGGGAGGCAAGAAATACATTTAACAGTTATCAGCATCATGATCAGATCCGTGAACTGGGACATTTTTTCATGTCAGTCATTTACAGTTAACTTCGCACATATAATCAGAGGACTGAGGCAGGCAATTTAAAATGAAGGAAAGGGTATAGGGAAGTGATTCCTAACACTGAAATTTATATACATCGATCAATTTTATGACATCTGCTTATTTATATATTCGTTATTCAACAGCTCTCGTCAAAATACACTTACAGCTGCGTGTAAGACCAGTAAAACGAATATTTATATGTAAGAACTATTATTTATCACATATGCTGCAATAACAGTAGAACCGAAACTAATCTTTCCTAGTAAATCGCAAAAATTGTTACTTTTTGAGTACAAAAATGGTTTCCTTTATTTCTGTGAGGTCTATAAATTTTCTGGTTGCAATCATCAATCGCTTCTAACTTTACCTTACACTGATATTTTCAAAAGTTACTGGAATGAAAAATTTTACATAAGTATGTAGAAGAAAAATGACTCATTTCACATCGCAGTCCAACTGTATAGCTATGGCCTAAAAGTTTTGTTAACCATTGAGGTTTTAGTAGCTCTCTCTCAAAGCGGTTAAGTACACAGGTCTCATTAATACATCAGCGGTAAATTTTTTCTCCTCTTCGGATATGTAAAACCTAAAGAAATATTTTAAATCGGTTAATAAATGTATTGAATTAGAGAAAAAACGTATAACAAAGTTTTCTCACTGTGAGAATACAAATATAGTAAATATGAAGTGAAATGTACGGGTGCTCTTTTGTTGATATGAGATTTCATACTTGGAAAGCTTGTACACATTCCTTATAATGCACTTCCGAATAATTTCGTTGTTTGACATTGCTACCCATTCTGCCATTCTGTAATTCTGAAGGTTTTCACTATTTTAAATTATTTTTCTTACATATTTATTAATAGCTGCAGCTTCTATCCACGCCTCTGAAATTCTCATCGAGTGTTTAAGCCGTACAACGGTAATGGCAGCGCTAATACTTATGTGCTAAGTTTCTAACAGTTCTAGTAGATGGGAGAACAGTAGTGAACCACCAAAGCGTCATTTGTGCAAGACTCATATTAAACTCAATGTGCTTTAATTGAATCCTTGGTTGGAATGAAGATCCATGAACGTTTGTGTACACTGTACTGCAAAAATGAGGTTAATAGGAGTTCTGTTGGGTAATGGGTAAAGATAATTACGGCCATAGGAAGTGCATACATTGAGCAATATGTTCGGTTACGTTCGGACCACATTTTCACAGCACTTGTTCCCGATATGTTGAATCGCACGTATGCCATTATTCTTGCTGATCGGAGTACTGCAATTCAATATTTGGCTTTACTTTTATCGTTAGGCAACAGAAGAGTATGAACAATCATTGAGACTCTTAGATAATCAGATCGGCGCTCAAGATTGATTGCATAAATGCTCCAAGTAAATAACAAGACTGAATGAAAAGACATTTCATGTGAAGTGTTGGAGCAGTCAGGGCATTACGAAGGCCTGCCTCTCTCACGTCGTTACGCATTATGAAACCTCAGTGCGATTTGCAGTGGAACCAATAGCAATCACCAGAAAAGAATAAACTCAAGGCAGCTACCTCTAATGGAAAACGCATCATGACTCAGTGATGGCGTTATTTGTGATGATGTGCTACGATAAACATATATCATTGTGTCGAGGGCATTCGTGAGGTTTCTGAACGTATTCAAAAAGTGATTCCAACGTTTTCAGTCAGACAACAATCTAAAAGTAATCTTCGTTCTGTATGGCAATGCACACCCACAGACAAATCTTAGAAACCAGAACACTTTGGACAAGTGTGTTGGACATACTGCCTCATACTTCATATAATCCAGACCTGGTGTCCTCACACTTTAATCTGTTTAGGCCATTTAAATATTCTCTATGTGGGACACACTTTGAAAATCATGGGAGCTCAATAGAAGCAGTGAAAACATGTTTACTAACACAAGACAAGAGCTTTTACCAATAGCGAACTCATTCTCATGTACACCACTGGCGTAAACCAATGTAAAAGAAATGTTGACCGATAGCATCCCCAAATTTCGACTGTTATACGTTCTGAGAAAGAAGGTCTTGGGCCTTATGTACTGAATGACCCTAATTTTTTTAACAAGCAGAATTCTTGTCCTGTGCTAGCTTCTTCATCAAAGAGTAGCACTTGCAACCTAGGCCCTCAATTATTTGCTGGCTGTATTCAGTCTCCGTCTTCCTTTACAGTTTTTGCCCTTTGCAGCTCCCTCTACTACCATGGAAGTTATTTCCTGATGTCTTAACATATATCCTATCATCCGATCGCTTCTCCTTGTCGGCGTCATCCACATATTCCTTTCCTCTCCGATTGTGAGCAGAATCTCCTCATCACTCACCTTATCTGTCCACCTACATTTTAACATTCTTTGGTAGCACAACATCCCAAATGCTTCGATTGTCTTTATATTTTACTACCACACAATGCTATGCTTCACACATACATTCTCAGAAATTTCTTCTTCCAATTAAAGCCTATGTGTGATATTAATAGATTTCTCTTGGCCAGGAACGCCCTTTTTGCCAGTTCTCCGTCATTGGTCATTTTACTGCCTAGGTAGCAGAACTCCTTAACTTCATCTACTTCATGAGCATCAATCCTGATGTTAAGTGTTTACCGGTTTCCATTTTTGCAATTTCTCATTACTTTCGTCTTTATTGAATTTACTCTCAATCCATGTTCTGTAATCTTACTTTCAGAAAAATATCATCTACGCATATCAAAGACTTCAAGAGCTGACAAGTGCGAGAATTATCGCACAGTCAGCTTAACAGCTCATGCACCCACGTTGCTGACAAGAATAAAAAACGCAGATAAATGGAAAAGAAAACTGAGGATGTGTTCGATGACGATCAGTTTGGCATTAAGAAAGGTAAACGCCCAGAGTAAAAATTCTAACGTTGAGGTTGATAGTGGAAGCAAGACTAAAGAAAAATCAAGACACGTTCATAGGAGCTGTCGAGCTGGAGAAAGCGTTAGACATTATAAAATGGTGAGTTATGTTCGAAATTCTGAGAGAGATAGCGGTAAGTTGTCGGAAGTGAAGGGTAATACACAGCATGTACGAATTCCAAGAGGGAATAATGAGAGTGGACGACCATTAACGATGTGCTCGGACTAAAATTGTGTAATAGAGGGAAATAGTCTTTCATTCCTACTTTTCAGTATGTACATCGAAGAAGCAACGTTAGAAATGAAAGAAAGGTTCAGGAATGAAATTAAAA
The DNA here is from genome assembly GCF_023864345.2 of Schistocerca serialis cubense. Taxonomy (NCBI): domain Eukaryota; kingdom Metazoa; phylum Arthropoda; class Insecta; order Orthoptera; family Acrididae; genus Schistocerca; species Schistocerca serialis. The sequence goes on along the minus strand of NC_064643.1, from coordinate 424,106,536 downwards.
TACATTCCGTAGCGAAATTAATATTCCAGGTGAAAAGATATCAATCATACGATTCGCCTATTACATTGCTCTCCTCAGTGAATGTGAAGAAGGATTACATAATCTTTTGAATAGAATGAACAAGCGGATGAGTACAAAATATGTATTGAGAATAAATCGAAAAAAGACGAAAGTAATTTGAAGTAGCAGAAATGAGAACAACGAGAAACTTAAGATCGGGATTGGTGATCACGAAGTCGATGAAGGTAAGGAATTCTGCTGCCTAGGCAGCAAAATGACCAGTGACGGAGTGAGCAAGGAGGACATCAAAAGAACACTATCATTGTCCAGAAGGGCGTTCCTAGCCAAGAGAAATCTACTACTGTCAAACATAGCCCTTAATTTAAGAAAGAAATTTCTGAGAATCACGGTTGGAAAACAGCATTTTATGGCAGTGAAACTTGGACTGTGGGAAAACCGGAACACAAGAGAACCAAGGGATTTGATATGTGTTGCTACAGGCGAATGTTGACAATTATGTGGACAGTTAAGGTAAACAAGGAGGAGGTTCTATGCAGTATTCGAGAGGAAAGGAGTATGTAGAAAACACTGACAAGGAGAAGGGAAAGAAAGTTGGGACATCTATTAAGACATCAGGAAATAACTTCCATGGTACTAGAGGGAGCTGCAGAGGGCATAAACTGTAGAGAATGACAGAGATTGGAATACATCCAGTAAATAATAATTGAGTATATAAGCTGCAAGTATTAATCTGAGATGAAGAGTTTGGGACGGGAGAGTAGAGTAATTCGTAGCGAACTGCATCAAACCAGCCAGTAGACTGATGCTTTAAAAAGAATTGTTATTTGCAGTTTTTGAGAAACTTAACGAAACTGAACAAACCGTAATGGGCCAGAAGCTAATGATTTCGTCAGAAAACACAATTATCAAGAGACACAAAGACACTAAATCAACAACTATTAATAACACTGAATAGCGCCATTCCATCTCTTGTCAAGTATATTACAACAGCACCAGCAGATACCTCTGAATACTCACAGAAAAACAATTTGTAAAGTTACCTCTATGAGCAGCCTCTCTACACATCGTATCTCCCAAAAATGGCACGGTATCTTGACCTTACAATTTCCAGTTTCTACTTACAGATGTTAAACAAGAAATAGAATTGATAAAAAGTGCTGCAATAAATATTGTATTTCATCCTTCACTCATTAACACAGCGTTACGATACATAAGAAACAAACTGAACAAGCAACAACAAACTATACTCATAAAGGGAGAGTACCTCAACAGCGACATATGTAAAAATGTCATGTCTTGGTGTAATGTATGGTACATTAGCTAGGTTATTCAGAAACACAAAAATAAAAAAAATTAGCTTCACCATCACCATTAACCCAAATAGGAGACACATTCACAATATCAGACAGAAATCTACATGTTTTGACGCATCCGGCATTTACAAAATTACCTGCAGCCAACGCAAGAGAAACGTATCATACGCCAGACAGGCAAAAATTTCAGAAGTCAGCTTAAATTACATATACACTGATACAGACGACAGAATTTAGCAAATGTGCAATAGCAACATAAATTAATAGCACAGGCCCCCTTTGAAGATGGAGATAACCTTGGGAAAGGTAAAAGAATGGATGTCATGGGAGAAATGGTAGTGTGTGAATGGATGATCGTATGACACTGCTGGCCAGAAATGCCCACTTGGGGAAGTTCGGATGCCTAGTTGGAAGTCTTTTCAGTTGGTGTCCCACTGAGCGACTTGCGTGTCGATGATTATGAAATGACGATGAGGACAGCCCACCCAATCACTTAGCGGAGAAAATAGCTGGCCCAGCAGGCGATTGGACCCTGGCCCACTGCACGGGAGTCAGACGCGCTGACTACTCAGCTAAGGAGGCGGACACAAAAAACGTTGATAACATTCATGCGTAGCTAACTGAATTCAAAAACTAAAATTCTTATGCTGCATGAAACAATTACTAACGTAAAAGATTTAAGATGTGACGGTATGAAACAAATGACTACTTGACAGTCAGGTCACGAATATTGCTGGAGTGAAATGATGTTCGATACGCAAACCATATGTTGTAAGACCGCCATATTGTATTTTAAATGTACTGTTTTTGCAGCGAAAGCATGTCGAAAGCAACAGCGTTAGATTAGATTAGATTAGAATTCCAATTGATCTGTAGTAAGGAGGTCCTCCAGGATTTAGAACATGTCAGACAAGCAATAATACATGACAAATATTTGCAACTGAAACAAATAAGCTAATGTACCTTCCGTAGGTCCCAAGTGGAATGATCATCATTTTTTTAAAATGAACACTACGTGAAACAATCGTTTTACAGATACTCATTTACTAAGATCGCATTAAAAAAGTTTTTTATTTATAAGGTAATAGACGTATAATAGAACTACTGCAATACTTATTTATTTAGTAATTGTTCCGTGGGACCAAATTAGGAATAAGTCTCCATGGTCATGGAACGAGTCAATACATGGAATTATAACACGACAGTAGAAACAGATAAAATGAAATATAAAAAACATATTCAGGCGATAAGTCTTAAGTTTAAATAAAGAAAATCAACAATGTAACACTAGACTTTGCTTAATTTTTTAGCTCTTCCAGGAGCTCCTCGACAGAATAGAAGGAGTGAGCCATGAGATAACTCTTCAATTTGGACTTAAAAGAGTTTTGGCTACTGCCAAGATTTTTGAGTTCTTGTGGTAGATTATTGAAAATGGATGCAGCTTAATACTGCACTCCTTTCTGCACAAGAGTCAAGGAAGTGTATTTCACATGCAGATTTGATTTCTGCCTAGTATTAACTGAGTGAAAGCTGCTAACACTTGGGAATAGGCTAATATTGCTAACAACAAACGACATTAAAGAAAATATATACAGTGAGGGCAATGTCAGAATTCCCAGACTATTGAATAGGGGCCGACAAGAGGTTCTCGAACTTGCACCACATATAGCTCGAACAGTCCGTTTTTGAGCAAAAAATACCCTTTTTGAATCAGAAGAATGACCCTAAAAAATTATACCAAACGACATAAGTGTATGAAAATATGCGAAGTAGTCTACTTTTCGTGTTGAAGTGTCACTTATTTCAGATACTGTTCTAATGGTAAATAAAGCAGCATTTAGTTTCTGAACAAGATCCTGGACGAGGGCTTTCCACAGCAGCTTACTATCTATCTGAACGCCTAGGAACTTGAACTGTTCCGTCTCGCTTATAATATGCCCATTCTGTCTGATCAAATTATCGGTTCTTGTTGAATTGTGAATTAGAAACTGTAAAAACTGGGTCTTACTGTGATTTAGCATCAAATTATTTTCCACAAGCCACAAACTTATTTCATGAACTACATTATTTGATACTGTTTCAATATTACACACAAGATCCTTCACTACCAAGCTGGTGTCATCTGCAAACAGAAATATTTTTGAATCACCTGTAATACTAGAAGGCATATCATTTATACAAATAAGAAACAACAGTGGCCCCAGCACCGACCCTTGGGGAAAGCCCCACTTAACATTTGCGCATTGGGACTGAACATCACTACCACTCTCTATATTGCGGAGAATTACCTTCTGCTTTCTGTTCTTAAAGTAAGAGGCGAACCAATTGTAAGCTACTCCCCTTACTCCATAATGGTCGAACTTCTGCAGTAATATTAACCTTTTATTTAATCTGTCCAAAACCTCACAGAGAAAAGAGAATATAGCATTTTCAGTTGTTAAACCATTTCTAAAACCAAACTGTATATTTGACAGCAAATTATGTGAATTTAAATGCTCCAGTAACCTTGTATATACAACCTTCTCGATAACTTTAGCAAACACCGATGGCATAGAAATAGGTCTAAAGTTGTCAACATTATCCCTGTCTCCATTTTTATAAATTGGCTTCACTACCAAGTACTTTAATCGGTCAGGAAACCGACCATTCCTAAAGGAAAAGTTACAGATATGGCTAAATACTGGGCTAACATACATAGAACAATACTTCAGTATTATGCTAGATACCCCTTCATATACATGATAGTTCTTGGTCTTTAGTGATTTAATTATTAACTCAATCTCCCTCTTGTCAGTAACATGGAGGAGCATTTCAGGTAACAGTCTCGGAACACTTTTTTCTCAAAGCGCTATGTGATTCCCTGTTGGGACCAGGTTTGTATTTAGTTCACCTGTTATATTCAGAAAGTGATTATTAAATATTGTACATATATGCGACTTATCAGTAACACGGACAATCCCACTACGCACTGATTCTATATCCTCAACCTGTCTCTGCAGACAAACCACTTCCTTTACAACTGACCATATGGTTTTAATTTTATCCTGAGACTTAGCTGTTCTATCTGCATACCACATACTTTTTGCCTTCGTAATAACATTTTTAAGAATCATACAATACTGTTTGTAATGGGCTGCTGCATTTAGATTTTGCATGTTTTTAACGTTTTCATATGATTGCCACTTGTCCTACAAGATATTCTTGTCCCTCTAGTCAGCCACCCAGGCTGCCTGTTTGTGCTAGTACCCTGATTTGAACGTTCTAACGGAAAGCAACTTTCAAAGAGCACGAGAAAAGTCTTGAGAAAAGAATTATATTTATCACCTACTGTATCAGCGCTATAATCATCTTGCCACTCTTGTTCTTTGATAAGGTTTACAAAGGTCTCTACAGCAACTGGATCAGCTTTCCTAAACAGTTGATAACTATATTTAACATGTGTTGCAGCACAAAAATCTTTTAGAGTTAAAATTTGTGCATCATGATCTGAAAGACCAGTCACCTTTTTGCAAACAGAATGCCCTTCTAGTAATGAGGAATGAACAAAAATGTTGTTTATGGTTGTTCTACTGTTCCCTTGCACTCTCGTTGGAAAGAATACGGTTCGCATAATATTATATAAATTAAGGAGGTCTACCAGCATCCTTTTCCATGCACAATCACTCATACAATTAATGCTGAAGTCACCACATATAATTAAATTTTGTATTTACTATGAAGTGAACCAAGAACCTCCTCTAGCTTTAGCAAAAATGTTGTGAAGTTGGAGTCTGGGGATCTATAAATAACAATAGTTAGAGGCTTAGCTCCATTAAATTTAACCACACCTGCACAACATTCAAACACCTTTTCAGTACAGTACTTTGAAACATTAATTGACTCAGATGGGATGCCGTTTTTCACATACATGGCTACTCCGCCACACCGCAAAGAGCTCCTAGAAAAGGTGAGAGACAACCTGTATCCTGGTAAAGGAAGCCTCTGAATTATCTCCTTATTTAACAAGTGTTCAGATATACCAAAAATTTCAGAGTCAACATCTGTAAGCAGTTCACTAACTTTATCTCTAATACCTTGTATATTTTGATGAAATATACTAATTCCCTCATTACTCGGATACCTAAACTTTGTCAAAAGTGGTTCCTTTGCTGGAGAGACTTCCCTTAAGCAGGAATACCTATCAGCTGACTTCAATCTAAATATGGTGCGGCTCTAACACCCACTACTGCAGGAATTTTCCCATGAGTGATCCCACCACCCCCATCTATGCTGTCACCTATAAGCTTTGCCAACCTCCCCTTCCCATACTTGTTGAGGTGCAGGCCATGTCTAGTGAAACCCGTCCTGCTGATAGACTCCACCGACACCACTGAAATGTGACTCATGCTCTCTGTCAACAGCGGACCCCCAAGTCGCACGTTATTACGCCTGACGGCTGTATTAAGATGAGGCCGATCGTGACGCTGAAACAGTTCCACGAAATGCACATTCGTGTTGCCAGTCTGAGTGGCTATCTTTTCCAGGTCACCATCTATGTCATACTTCCCATCCCTATCAACACTATTAGCAGCCCCACCCACAATCACCTGATACTCCTTAGTAAAATCCCTACATAACCCCCCTATGTTAACAGTCACCTGAGCCAATCCTGCATTAGGCTTCACAATGCTGATGACCTGGTACTCACTCCCCAACACTTCCTACAACTGCTGGCCTACACCTCTGCCATGAGAACTACCTAACAGCAGAACCTTCTTCTTCCTCTTCGACTTTGCAACTGTCCTAGCCACTGTAACTGCTGAGGTGTGCTGCATACTTCCTACATCTACAGCTACTAGAGATTCCTCTTCACTAGACTCTGACAGTTGGTCATATCTATTGCAAACATCAATAGTAAAACTATCTGAAAATCATCTTTCGCTAGCAGATCTCTTGCCAACAGCCAGCTCCCAGTCCCCAATCCCCTTCTCCCTCCTCATCCTATCTAGCTCCTCCTGTGCGTTGTTCAACTGCACCTGAAGGGCACAGATCTTACGCTCCTGCTTCTCTATCAATTTACTCTTGCTACATAACCTGCAGTTCCAGGAGAGTATCTCACCAGAATGCCCACTGGCTTCCCCACTGCATTCCCCCCAGTGAAAATACTTCGAACAAGTCTCACACCGCAATCCACTACTCAAGAACCTACGGCAAAGCCCACACTTCTCACTCATGGTAAAATTTTACACTTATTGAAACAAGAAAACTACTTATCTAAGTTCCGCTACTACAATAAGACGATGTTAAAAACCTGGCTACAATAATCACAGGCTTACTATACAAGGGAAGTAACTACTATTATTAACAGTGTTAATCAACAACAAATGAGAATATTACAAAAGACCAATACAGAAAGAGAATCAAACGTCTAATGACACAGTAACGAAACTGAAAACAGTTCCCAAAAGGTTCTTCTGAAATTATTTCACCAGAAAACACCAAGTACACCGGTTGAAGACTACTAAAGTTCCTAAATAAAACCGCTATACACACAAAATTAATTAGTACTTAGCTTTCGATGCGCCGCTACAGCTGCAACTGGTCAGCGCGGAATGTATACACAGGTAAGAGGCTAAGTTGCTCGATACGAAACACTCACAAGTATCAGGTCACAACACAAGAAAGGCAGAGGTGAATGAAGAAACCACTAATAAGTCACTTATATAGTAAATAATATCACAAAAACAAAATGTGTATCTGAAACCTAAAAATATATAAAAACTTAGAGAGCAATGTCACACGCAGTCACTCGCTTATGATGTCACACCAAATCTAGAAAACGTGCAGCTCTAACACCCACTACAATGAACACATTACTGCATATAAATCAGTTGGTTCTATTGAGAAATTCATTAATGGAGTAGAAGGAATTGGCCATCCATAAATCCTTTAGGCTTATCTTAAACTGAATTTCATTAGCTGTTAATCGTCTTATGGCTGCTGGCAAGTTACTGAAAACGTGTGTTCCTGAATAACGCACAGATACTTTTACAAGAGTAAGTGACTTTAAATCCTTGTGACGATGATTCTCATTTCTAGTATTGATTACATGATTTGAGCTGATGGTCTGAAAAGTGATATATTTTTAATGACAAATTCCATTAAGGAATAAATGTATTGGGAAGCAGTAGTTGGTATTCCTAGTTCCCTAAACAGACTACTGCAGGATGTTATCGAGTTCACACCACATATAAGTCTTACTGCACGATGTGCGTAATACTTAACAACAATTTCACCAGTGTCAATGTCGCAGATGAAGGTTTGGGACGTCAAAATTGCAAGTGAACAGCCAGTATACATATAACGTATTTCTCGCGATTAACACACCATAGAAACTGACAGAAAACTACATGTTTTGGTGTCAACCACTGCATCGAAGAACATCTCCACAGTGGCAGAAGACACCTGTCGACATCGATTTCTGCCACCCATTGCCAGTCTGCCCCCCAAATGCAAATGCTATTGCAGCAGAAAAGTGGAGAAAAGTGTTCTGGGTTAATTTAGAGTGAGAGATTTTATTTTCGAGTCTCATCTGTTGTCATAAACACATAATGATGAGTATAAAACTTATGAAACACGGTGCACTGTGGAAAATTAAAAGTAAAAAAACAAATATGACTGGTAGCAGAAAAATGTAAACAATTCACAATATTTATTACATCGACATTTATATGAATGAATAGGTTTCTCAGACCATAAAAACTGCGTTGACTGGTGATCAGTAATTTTTAATGGTATCTCATAGGGATTAAGGAATTAAGTGAATCCAATTAGTAGATAAATTGTCTATTATTTTACAGCAAATAATGTTATAAAAATGAATTATTTCCGAATCTTGATAGTAAGATTAAAAATCTATTTATTAAGGTAAAACACAGGAAAACGTGTACTGAAAGGCATATCAAGGAATTTTGTTTCTTTCGGAGAAACTAAACACGCAAGAAAACACATTTTGGATTTCTAAATTAAGCTGTATAAAATTATAATATTACTGCAATGGAGGTACATGTAGGATTCATACTGACGTTGAAATATTAAACACCATTACAAGAAGCATTTACCAATTGTATCTCAGAAATATATAACGTCTATAGATAAGCATTTTACCTTCCTTAGCGACATCAAAAATTGAAATTTAATAAGCAGATGCTGTGTATACCTCTCAGATATCAGACCTGGAATTCGGAACAGATTCCAACACAATTACGTTTAAGTTGTAGCAATACACATCTCCGTTAGGGAATTCGACAATTTGTTGAGTATTTGGCGTAGTGAAGGCTTCCATCAACTAAGAGTAACGTTATGTTACCAGTGAGTGTGCCAGGTCTTCAAGTTGAGCTGCACGAAGGAGCTAAAGAAGATCAATTAATATACATGCTACTAACAGTAATTCAAGCCATTTCTAATATCGCAAGCTGTGATACCTTGTACAGGCTCTTGTAATAACAACAGTTAATACAGTAAGAATATCGGTTTATTATCTAAAGTAACATTTTATACAGAAGAATTACTTATAACACAAAATTTATGTGTTCATGAATAATAAATTCCTGGCATGTTAGTATATTTTTTGTGTAATTCAATGTAGGCCATTAAGTGAGTATGCAGCTTTTTCATGGAAAGACAACTTTATGAAACTGTTTCAGTTTCAGACTACTACCATTAGTTTATATACTGGACGATATTGTTTTCACCTGGTGTGGTGTCTGTGTGAATGGGGGAATTAGTGCTGCATGTATGTGAAGCATAAGTAAGTGTAACTTGTGATGTAATGAAATAAAAAGTATTTGTCACTCTTTTCCTTTGCTATCAGTGTAATGTAATAGAATGAATATGAGCCGTGACTTATATAAAAAAGAAATACACATTTATGCAATGGCTCAGCATAAAAGAGAAATAACTAAAATAGGAATATTATTAAGAGTGTAATATGTTGTTTAATTTAACCCGACGAGTATAAGCACTCAGTAACCTAGCTCAGTTCTCATGGTAGTTACGTAATCGTTGATGATTAACTGTCCTCTTCTTGTTTACCCAACGCTACAGATATTATTCCAAGCTCGTGAGAAATCGTGTGCTTATTGCACCAGAGAATATTGGCCAAGGATGTTCGATGTACACTACTGCAAGACGTAACTTAACATTGTGATTTCGTCTCGATTCCCCAATGTAAGATAACAAGAGTAGCATCTACAGGTGAAATCTCATAATGGTACTGGAATCCTGTGACCAGACCTTTTGTGCCTGGGATGTAATATCGCTATATAAATAAAATCTATAAGTAAAATTGTTAAATTATTAGTAGCTGCCACCGGTCTCGTGTGATCTGAAATAAGGTTAATTGTCCTAACCGACGACACGTCTCGTAGATGAGCTAAAAGAAAAATGTTAATGATTTTTCTAAGATGGTGCCTAACAATGAAAATTCTTTGTTAAGGCTCATATTTACCTAAGACAATCCAGGTATCAGACTACCAATTGATTGACCACATACACAAATTCTTTTGACAAAATAATCATTATATTTTTCGGGTTTTATGTAGATCTTACACTATCAGCTGGTACAGCAAGATGAGCTTTAGACAAGAACGTCCTCTTAGGTCCGAATCCAAGCAGATAAGGTAAGTGAAAGACAAAGGAAAGATAGTTCATGCATGTAACAGCAAGAGTCCATGGAATAACGTGTCCATTATAGTTCTATCTCTTCTTCTTTGGCATACTTATTGATTATTTATAAAATTAATGGTAATATTTTGTTTGCTTTTTTTAAACCCAAGCCCACGCATGAGAAACAGTACAAACTACATGTGTGTAAGTTTAGGAATTAGATTGTGAAATCTTAATGGGAATCACATACGTGAGTAAATCGATAAATCTATAGCAGAACGTTTTCGATTCATTATACACGTAAAATTCACTCAGTTCTTCAGACTATCAAAAATTACTTGATTTAATTTTCTTTTTGGGAATACATTTTCGTGTAAATTGAGAGCAGTACTGACATTGGACCAGAGAGGAATAGTAACGGGTTATGTAAATCGGAATATGAAGCTAACTGGCTATTGTGTTATTCAGCTAAACAGAAAAGAGATCTGGTGGACAGAAATTTCGCATGTGAGTGTTAAATACGACTGCAGCCAGTTTTTGTGACGAAAGGTCACATTCGTTGGTTGGTTTAAAAGGGGGAAAGGGACCAAACTGCTTGGTCATCGGTCCCTGAAAGGTCACGTATTCCAGAGCTCTAGGCATTTTTGTTAAGACTGAAAGATATTCATTTTTTTAAGGATTTGGGTAATCAGTAAAACTATTTTTTGATTTTTCGTACGTGACGTGCACGAAAATTCCAGTCCTTTTTGCAAGAACTGAGACTTTCTTCTGGAAAGTATAGATTCTGCTTGGTGCGCAGTCATAAGTGTGAACTTAAAAGTGTATGGTATTGGAGCAATCATTCGAAACTATTGAACACCACGTATTTTTACAAACCTCTTATCAGCTGATGAAACGTGAGAGTCAGAACGAACATGGAAGGAAAAATGTCTACATAAAGTGTACAGAAGAGATATTTTCCTCTATTTAGTAGTTGCAGCCAAACATGAAATTAAGTAACCTCAGTAGTGTAGTTAACTCTCATAGTGTATAAGTTTGTAACTGTCATACGACTGTACTCCAGGAATACAATGAACCTCAATTATTCGATGGAGAAATTGCCTGGATGCACAATATTTTATAACGAAAGTGAACTCTCATATATACCAAACGCATTTTATTTCGGCTCTGTCAGTATTAGTATTAATACATGCAGAATTCGAGACTAAGAAAAATTGCCATTGAAGCTTTCAATGATGAATCTTGAAAGTGATCTAAAGACTTTATTCGTATTTAGATTCGATAAAGATGCTATTAATTAAAAAGCGCACATATTACAGAAATATTTAGAGGTGTTCTTATTTATTCATAAATAGATTAATCTATTATTTCCGCATTTTGTAATATAGACTACAGTGTTATGGTCAACTGATACGTCTTTTTTATTAGGTACAGCATTCTTAATGTAGACAACAGTATTTTCTTCATCCCTGAAACTCGGCAGACTGCCGAATTTCGCCATTGTCCGCAACTACTGCAGGAGCATCAGCTTAAGAATCACTTTAATCTCGAAAATCGTATACGTCACCTTTATGATTGAGTTTTCGAATAAAGCTTCCCGTATAACAACTTTAGTTCGTAAAATGTCATATTCTAGTGCCATTTTTCACGTAAACGTACATCAGAATCGGTGACAGAATAATTACACGATGTGCTTTCCAGATTGGAAAATATATATCTTTAAGTTGCATTACAGGTGTGTTACTTATTTAACTTATCAATATTACTAGCAAAGTTAATTTTTTTATAGTGACGAATTTGTACTTTTTTCTATAGCGACGTGTCTCTTGTTCTGAGCACTTTGCGAAAGTAGGTTGGGTACAGATATGTAGGTCTGTAGTTCAAAATTAATTGAGTACTAAGTAAGTAAGTATGGCAGTTAACGGAGAAGACTTATTTATGTTAACTTATTTGTTTCTAAATTCTAGAGAGGAAACATTTTGATGCTATGAGTGCTACTTTGCAGAGCGCGCTGTGATATTGCTGACGAAGAGGTGCAGAAAGACTGTGGATAACGAGCTGACGTACGAGTGTAGCGTCATTCATGTCATCATTCAACTGATTATTAAAAACTATTAATCAATAAGATTGATGACATCAGAAGTAAAAGACGAATTCGCAAGAACTATTATACTTTCATTGCATGAACGAGGGATTTTTAACATCGTCTGTATTAACTAACACACCCTGCGTACATGGTACGCAGTTTATAGATAGCTAGCGATAGTTTTATTTGTATCCATTGCTTGTAATAAGGCGTCTAAATTTTTTCTTATAAAATTTTTCTGTTTGCACATTTGAATAAAGATAGTTGTGTCATGGATATGTTAGCACGTCCACAGTTGAATTATTGCAAGAAACAGAATTAACACTACGCTACTCATCAAAGATAATGGTTTATGTTGAGAAACCTGAGCTAGTTTTATCCAGCAAAGTATCTCGTTATGTATTTAGTGTCAAACAGGACTTATTATCAAACCGTATTATATTTTTTTTACTTTCTTTATTAACATATTTTCTAAAGTAAACCACTGTCTGCTAGTTAATTGTGACAAATTTTGTAAGACGTGCTGATCTAGGACGTAGTCAATCTAGCGAAATGTAGTCTTCATCAGCAGTTAAGTCCCAACAATTTGCATTGTAGTTAAGGTTTATAAATTGCAAAACGTACTTACTTACTAAAACAGTCATGTCTTAAGGATGTTGTCAGACGTTTCTGATGGTAACAAATAGATTATAGATTTACGTTAAGCAGAGTTCGATCCGAACGTGTTGACAAGTGCAGAATGTGCTTGTAAAGATAGGTAAAGTACCGATGCTATAGGAGACAAACGTACTGTTAGTTGGTATTGACCCTGGTAGCATTGACTCAGTCGGAACTGAAGGACAATTCTGCGCGAGCGCACTGTATGGCGTGTAACAAGTCCTTCAAGAGCACTGACCTACCTCAACAGAGCATGGACGTTAAGCAAGTGGCTGCTGTCTAGAAAACTACCTTGACCAACTTGTTCATAATGCTACTCGTGCCTGTCCCTACGGGTTATTGACATCAATCCCAGGTTCGTCAGTACGTATCTGAATTTCTGACTCCACTATCAAATGATAAATATCACCACTTTGGATATGCTGTGGCCTACCGAAGGCGTTTCGTTGTGTCATAATATTCTATTAGAGAAGTTACGTTTTTGTGGAGTATGTTGTTCACATTTCTTGTTTAGTTTTTATTTGAAAACCGCGTTGCAGGAAGGTACCTTATGCTGTTCGAATAACACAAAGAGCACACCACATATTCTGTATTGGGAGAAATTACAGTTGGAGTCCAATACGGTTCGATCAATGGCTCACAAATTTTCGTGACCTTTGTTTACAATTTGTCATTTCATTTCAGTTGGCAGGCAGAGTTAGTCCTATTTTCAAATGTTACGAGCAATGTTCTGAAGACGAGCAAAGAAGACCAAAGGGAAAACAGCTAATGATTTTTTGTAAAGTTACTGCATTGTTTTTGCCAAATGGAACTTTGAAAACACCATTCATATTTCTGTTCTTTCATTTGTATAATAGGACTGGTCCAAGACTTGAAGAAAATTAATTATTTTACTGGACTGCCAGTTTCAGTGCTTCATTGGCATCACCTTCAGGTCCCTGTGAAAATCGACAAAAACAAGCTTAATCTAGAACAGGGGTCCCCAAAAAAATTTTCTCCAGGACCCCGTCATCAATCATGATTGGTACCTTGTCATATCACAGTACCAAGTACCTAAAACAGCCAAATTAAGAGTCTTTTTATACGTTTTCTATTTTTGGTACTTAGAAAAAAATTGACGTATATATTATTGAAAAAATATTGAGCTTAAAACTTTTTCAATTTAGCCATCATTGCTATTCCTAATTTTTTAACTTTTGCTCAAAATCTTTGTCTTCAAATCTGAGTGTTTAGTATAACAGACTCCTTAAAAAAATGACATTTGAGTATCATACGAAATATATTTTTTATTCTAATAGCATCTTGCGGACCCCTCTGGAGTAGCTCGCGGACCCCTGGGGGTCCGCGGACCACCTGTTGGGAACCACTGATCTAGACAATAAATCAGATTGTCAACACAGTTGTCATTATTTAAAATAAGTTAACCATATACATTAGTAAAAAACACAAGAAGAGAGATCAATGTGATCAAAATGTTAAACTGAAATGCATGACATACAAACATTGGTCATAGAATTGTCGTGTACCCGTCACCTGTGTTAACAGAAACAACATGTAATACAATGATAATGGTGGTGGTTTGTACCTACGGGACCAAACTGGTCAGATCATCAGTCCCTAGGCTTACACTCTACTTAATCTAACTTAAACTAACTTACGCTAATGACAATATATACACGCGTGCCCGAGGAAGGACTCGAAACCCGAGGGGGGGAGTAGCGCGAACCGTGGCAAGGCGTCTAATATAACGCGGCTACCCCGCATAGTATACAATACAACGATACTGTAATATTATGAAATGTAGTAAAAGTTCTCATACGGCAGAAATTTGGAAAGCCTTCACTGAAAAAATGTGCTGAGTCACTTTGTACAAAAAATTGTGTCACATACATTGGTCGTATTTTAACTAACGTTCTGAAGACAAAGAATCTGTCTCTGTATATATATGTTGAAGAAAAGGGAACCGAAATAATGAATGCGTAAATATGATAAAGAACAAAAGCAAATTAATCCTGGCAGTATCTACCTAGGTCGAAGCTGAGTGTGACAGTGAAGTTACCTGATCGCGTAAAACGGGTCTAGGTGGCACCACGTTTATTTAGGATTTTTTTACTGGCCATCTGATTCTGCTGTGAGAGTTCCAGAGTCATTCAAAAAATGTCTACGGTCAGTGCGTAAATACCCAGATTATGCATTTCTAATTGGGGGATACTTTAAACTACTCAGTTCGACTTACGGATTCACTGCAGGGGGCACAAACAGACAGTCTAGCTTTTTTGAGGATGTTTTCCGAAAACTGTCTTGAGAGGCTAGTTTAGTAGCCCAATCACAGTAAAAGTATCATAGACTTTGCAGCTACAAATAGGCCCGACCTCATCGATATTGTCAGAATAGAAAAGGGGATTAGCGACCATGCTGTTATAGGAAAGATTGTTAAGAAATCAGTTAAGAAAGCTTGGAGAGTGTTTCAGCTAGAAAAAGCAGATAATCAGTTGTTTGACATCAAGTAGTTCCAGCTAGATGGACGCAGAGGAATTATGGGTAAAGTTTAAGCAAACTGTAAATCATGGTCTGGAGAATTATGTGCCTAATAAGTGGGTTAAGGACGGAGAAGACCCACAATAGTTTAGTAATGAGATTCGGAAAATTCTGAGGAAGCAGAGGCTGTAGCACTCTTGGGCCAAAGGAGAACATGCAAATGACGACAAGAAAAAATATTTATGCCCGAAGTATACAGCAACAACCATCGTCATACCGTAGCAAAAGGTCTGACACAGAACCGGAGAAAATTCTAGTCTCATGTAAAATCGCTAAATCGGTCTTAGGCTTCATCCAGTCACCTGTTGACCCGTCTGGTGTGGTAGTCGAAGATATGAAAGCTAAAGCCGAAGTTTTAAATGTCACGTTTAAGAAATCGTTCAGGCAGGAGAATCGTACGAACATACCATTGTTTGACCAGCGAATAGACTCCCGTATGAACTACTTAGTAAAAAGCATCACTGACGTAAACAACTGAAGGAGTTGAAAATAAATAAGTCACTAGCTCGGGATGGAATAACAGTCCGGTTTTTCGAAGAGTATTCTAGAGCACTGGCCCCTTACCTAGTCTGCATTTATCGCCAATCTCTCCCACAGCGCAAAGCTCCACGCGACTGGAAAAAAGCGAGGGTGACGCCTGTATATAAGAACGGCGAAAGAACGGACCCGCAGAATTACATACCAATATCGGTAATACCCGTATCTAGGAGAAACCTTGAACACATTCGCAAGAATATAATTATTTTCTTCAGACAGAGAATCTTACGTCCACGAATCAATATGGTTTTAGAAAGGATAAAGTGCAACAGGCAGATTCCATATTTCTAGATTTGCGGAAAGTATCTCACACGGTGCCCCATTGCAGGCTGTTAAAGAGGGAACGAGCTTATGGAATTGGTTGACTCTACCGAGAAGACTTCTTAAGTAAAAGAAACAACTGTCGTTCTCCATGGCTAGTGCTCACCCGTAGTGCCTTAGGGAAGTGTGATAGGAGTGCAATTTTTCATTATATACATAAATGTTTCGGCGAAAAGGGTGGGCAACAATCTGCGGTTGCTTGCTGATGGCGTTGTGATGTACGGTAAGTTGTCGAAGTTGAGTGACTTACGAGGATACAAGATGACATAGACAAAATTTCTAGTTGGTTTGGTGAATGGCAGCTTGCTCTTAATGTGGAAAAATATAAGTTAACGAGTATGAGTAAAAAAAACAAACTCATAAAGTTCGGATACGGCATTAGTAGCGTCCTGCTTGACACCGTCACGCCGTTTAAATATTTTGGCATGTGAGGATTGTGGTAGGGAAGGCAAATGGTTGAGTTCGGTTTATTGGGAGGAATGTAGGAAAGTAAATCATCTGCTGTAGAAGCGTAGATGAAGTCAACTCTGAAACTCAGTATACCCTTACAGTAGCTACCTTTATGTAACTTAATACGAAAATTATCTTGTCCGCCGTTATAAGCTGTAATGGTATAGAATAAAATAGTTTATGAAGAAAGCTGATATATTAAGCATGACTGCCCTGGTGTCAAGAAACAATTCACTGGAGTGTGGACTGTGCCTCTTTTGTCTCCAGTGATGAGAGTAGGTTGTGACTGTAGGCCCGTGAAACACGTACACCTGTCAGGCGAAGACCTGGCGAGCTGCCTAATACAGAGTGGATTCGTTCGCGACACAAGGATCCCATCCCAGATTTCGTTGTGTGTGGGTCCATCAGTTACAGCTCGCGGTCATATTTCGTCTTCCTGCCGGATAAAGTAACCAGTGACACGTTAATTGTACCATTGCTTTTCACGCGCTACTGCCGCTCTTTCGACAAAAGATGGTGTGCCTTATCAGGAGGACAACGCACTCCTTCAGCGACGAACCGTTGTCCTGGTGGTGTACAACTGTCCTAACCTGCAAGATCAACAGACATCTTATCGGTTGAAACGTATGGGACATGACGAAGTGGTAATTTATTCGTTCCCCAGGGCCTGCAAGAACCACTGCCGAATAGCAACAAAAAGTGCGAAATGCTTCGGAAAATGTATCGCAGGATGATATTCGGCATCTTTATGATCGCTTCCATTCGAGAAGACATGTGAGTCCTGCAACGAAGGGGAAAGGGGGGGGGGCGGTAGTGGTATACTGCGCGTTGATTTTAGCTGTATGCGAATGAAGGGTGTATGCGTGTGTAGTGTGGACCTGGTGAGCTGCCTATTTTGGAGTGCATTTCTCAGACAGACAGACAGATCCCGTGCGGGAAAAGGGGGAAAATGGGGGGGGGGGGGGCTGCGAGAGGGTTACACTGGGCACTGATCACTGATGCGACTGTTTGGCCACCTTTATTTTCACATGTGTATTTCTTTTGGCTGTGAGGTGTCAAGTGGTACCAAATTCTGTGCATGTGCGTGTGTGTGTGTGTGTGTGTGTGTGTGTGTGCGTTGACACGGTTTGCACGATAACATTGATCGAAAATGTGCTCTATATTGTAAATAAATAACTAATTACATCAGGCCCTCAGGTGCGCTCGCCTAGAAATTTTTTCGGTTCTGATCATTTGCAGTGAAAAATCACCTGTAATCAAATAATAATTCTTTATTCATCGTAATTATGTTCATCGCGTTACACTGATATAATATATTCTACATCTTTGTGAGATGACGTGGCGCCATGACCATTATCATCACCCAAAGATTATGAAGCCCCACGCGACTAGCTCGAATGAGGAATGTTACATTCACCCACATGTGCATGATCATATGGTACTGTCACGTACCGTGATTCAAACACCCACACGATTGTGCGAAGGCACTTGGATCACCGCTGACTGTCGTACGGCGGCCGTTCTTCAGGCTTCTTTTGAGATGGCGGCAACTAGAGTCTTGCCGACATTGATGCATCCAACGAAACCACTGGACACAATATAGGCCATTGCATTCGTTATCGTCGCACGGTCCCAGCCCCTGGCGTGAAGGCATGCGATGGCACTGGGTAATCAACACAATCACCTCCAGCCAGCTGAACTAGCAACTAGGACAGTAGTAGATTTGTGACATGTTGAGGCCAGAAGCTGTGACGGGTCTCCGACGTCTTCATGGCCCTATCTGTATTCATCGCAGCTACACTGCCAAAATAATGTTATACAGACTGTTGTCGTGAAGTCAGGACATTCACAGATACAGAGGACAATCGTATGTTGGTCTGTTAAGTACATTGTCCATCTCTATCGTATTCAGCATGTTTGCTGATGAAATCGCACTAGCCAGCGGTGTATGTAGCATGCTTGAATGCCATTCACTTTATCCCCTCTTTAACGAAACACGATGTTAGTCTTACTTCATATATTATTTAATGTCACCGTTGTAATCTTCATTTGATCTATATAAGAAACTGACTTTTAACTTTCGTTCAGCACATTTTGCTGTATCAGCGTGTTCAGGCGAATTTATACCATCAGGTTTCTCGAGCGTTCTTTACTTAAGGACGGATTTTCTTGTTGGAGGAATTATTTATGGGACATCTTTCCTTGGATCAAAGGAGAAAGGAACTAATTCCTGAGATCAAAAATAAACAAGATAACCTTTTCACCTCGATAGATGCCTACTACTAGCCTCTATTATTTCCTCACAGTATATTTTACCTTTCGCAGAATCGCATTATTTGTTTCGATATAATCTTTGAAATCGTTCTCTAACCCGTACCAATATGCATGGTGTCCCGGGAGGAATGGCCAATATATAGGGATATGAAAGAAAAGGTAATTCGAAGTTACAAGGAGTAGTACACTAGGGTTGTAAAACGTATACCATAAGAGCTGTTAGTGTTATGCACTCTGAAACAAATATCTTGTAATGAAGAAGTGGTCATAGATTTTATTGTACGCATTTTAGACACCTTGGTTACAAGACTTTTTGCTTTGAATCATTGTTTTTCTCATATTCCTGTGTATTGACCATTCGTCCTGGATTTTCTAAATCACTGTGTCGAACGTAGTCTTTGGCGATACTGTTTTGCTCAAGAGCAATAGCAAGCATTCGCAAGTTTCAGGCCATGTGGTTGCCTTGTTTGAAGTGAGTTAACATTCGAGGACGGCCTTAGTCTTGTTCCGGGAGTAAGTTGGAGAGCTAGTATTTGAGTTACAACGATGCTGTGATAGTGCCACCTCTGTTTCATGGACAGCCATGTTACCGAGGAGACCATGTGGAAAATATCCGTAAGATAGTCCAGTTTATATTCGTACTCAAGTATAGTTTTTCGTGTGAGGTTAGCCGGCTATGTTTACCGGTATTGTTCTGCGTTCAGGTACTTGATCTATATTTCTAGATAGTGGAATACGGGCGAACAGGTTGCGAATCCACAGACAGTTGGAAGCTGGTTACTTTATTATTGATAACTCTATTCATCTGCGTGAAATGCTGAATACGATAGAGATGGACAATGTACTTAACAGAACGACATTCGATTTTCCTCTGTATCTGTGAAGGTCCAGACACCACGACCAACAGGCTATCTTACGTTTTTTCTGGTGAATCTGCAGTAGATTACTTATTTCATTGAAGTTTTCTTGATCTGTAAGAATGAGCCTAGGTTACGTTATTCCTATAGGGTTGTAAAGTGTTTCAGTTGTTCTTAGGAGCCACTATATTCCTTATGAAAATCACGTTGTGAGAACTCGCTACCCAGAAACTCTGTATCCCGTGTACTTGCGTTATATAATTTTGCCACGTTAGTGAGCTGCCGTCTAGTCATGCTATGGAACTCAAACACGCTATTTACACCCACTTTAAGGAATCGACACTCAACTGTACAGTAAGGGCTGAGAGTCACAAATAACAATAAGTAGAATCTGCCTGCTAGTTAGGTTTCAGAAAGTGAGTAACGTAGGGCTAGGTATGATGTGCTGCTACGATATAATGCCCGGAAGTAACTTACGCCTTTATCAATTGCTCTTTGAGCTAATTAACTATTTCCGGCATTCTCATTTAATGTGAACGTAAGAGATGGGACTGATCCATAGCACAGCTGGACGCTGTAATCAGAAATCTTACATACATTTAGAGTAACCTGTTGCTTCAAAGAAGCTGTTCATTCATGTAATAAACACTAATATTCGATATGCAGGTCCATTCTTCTTTCTACTGCACTAAATATATGTAAGCGTGTTGTGTGAGATTTCTTGGGCTTTCTAGTTCACAGTGTACGTATTATTAAGGTATGAGGTCATATTTTAACACTACCTACGAGAGTAGTCTATGTTTCATTACACACACACACACACACCTTACAGCCTTACATATATCCATATTCTTTGCCAGGTATCTCAGGCTACAAGGGTACATCATACTCAAGGCAACAGTAAAAAATTGAGCCACTTGATTTCGTAGTATCGCGTCCAATTAATACCGTGCTCTGATTCTTCAGCGGTAAAGATACTGTATTCTGCGATGTAACGTCCATACTTATAGAAAATTAAGTTTACTTCGAAATATCTATCCTTCGAACTGAAGAAAAACTATCCAGTATATACTCTCCAGCTAGTACAGTGAAGGATATTTCAGAAAAAAGATACAAGATCATCTGGTAAGAAGGAATACAAGAATGTTTACTTGCAATATAGATAAAAAATCGAAATTTTCGTATGGCATATGTGGCTGGGAGTCCCCGTCTGCGGAGTTCAGCTGCCTGGTGCAAGTCCTTTTATTTGTCGCCACACCAGCAACTTCAGTGCCGAAGATGATGACAAAACACACACGCACACACAGACATCAGTCCTTAGAGGAGAAAATCACCGAACCGTCCGGGAATCGAACCCAAGGCCCTTTCATGCCTTTCCGCGTGGTCTAAGGCGTCTTGTCATGGTAAGCGCGGCTCCCCCCCCCCCCCCAACCCCCCACGTTTGACGTTCGAGTCCTTCCTCGGGTGTGTGTGTTGCCCTTATCGTAAGTTAGTTAAGTTAGATTAAGTAGTGTGTAAGTCTAGGGGCCGATGCCCTCAGCAGTTTGGTCCCATAGAAGCTTACCACAAACTTCCAAATTTTTTTCATTGCCGTTGTCAACACTTTCAAAAGTCAAGAAATATGACCCAGTGACTATCGCTGTAAAGAAATGACATACAAAGTATTAAAGCCGTCTTGCACACCTTCCACTACGTGTCTTACACAACAGGAATATACTTAACATACGATATAAAGTCTTGTGAAATGTTTCCCACTTATGATGGTAAAATGATGAATCTTTTTCTGTTTTCATTACAATTATTATGTATTTTTGCAGTTATATGTTTTGTTCACAGGGATATTAATTCATTACATTTTAAGTGTTGTATGTTTAACAGCCATGTGAGTGGTTTGGAAAATCAGAAATACACTGGTTTATGGATATCCAAATTTTTCATCGAATGTTTTCCCAATAGAGTCCGAGCTGTATAAAATATGAGGGCTAAGGCTATAGGCACAGCTCAATTGTACCAACTGCGCTACTATTTTTTAAATAATTTCAAGATATCTCCTAATATTCCGTCAATTACATTTCAGATTATGATACAGTATACCTAGTAATAATGTGTCAAGTAGCAAAAATTTCTTTAAACATCTATATAGTACGGAAGGTTAGACCAAGAAGAGATTTTAAATAGGAGTGTAGATGTTAAGCCTTTAAGGTAATTACGAATTCCACTCACAGAGACAAATCACTAGACAATTTAGTTCAAATATACCCCGGAACTGATGCAAATTGAATTAGAGTTCTCATCATACTTCACAAACAGAGCAGACACGTATATTCATGATATCATCAGTGTTGATGATTTTTATGAGAATATAGACCTTCCACCGATGAACGGCGAAGAAAACCGTTTGGTAAAATTTTAAAAATCCTTGGTGTTAGGACTGTATGCCACCACTACTAACACGTCACGTCCTGAAGACTATCTACACTTATTTATCGCACAAGACAGTGAATAGCAGCAGCATTTGTAAACATTCACTTGCAGAGGTCTCGTATTAAGGTTGGAGTACTAAGCGTAATTTGAAATGACAAAAGATAAGGGCTGCTGCCTATGACATCTATAGCATTTAATCTGGTGACTGAAAGTTGAGTAACACTGTGGATGATTGTGTTGCACGAAACAATTAGCTCCGATTGGACAGAGGGAGATGATACTCTACTACTGTTTAAGAGATGACTGTTTTAATTGTATCCTATCAATTCCTTGGTGGAGGGTCTCTGAAATGTCGGAAAACTCAAGGAAGTTTTGTTAAAGGGCAATTTAAAAAACTGAATATTTTATTTTTCAAAATATTACTGTGTTACAGAGCTATTGTTATATGATATTATAAATTTAAGAGTTTCTATCAAAATACCATTCAGTGAAGTAGAATGAGTCTTCCAACAGTAAATTTATTTCTTCATTCATACGTCATCGTGTAATCTAAAGTACATTTAGCAGGTTCCGCCAGATTGTTGAAGACATGTGAAGGCATGTATCAGACTTATCTATGTACTAGTGTTAAAACTTTGTAGCAGTTATTTTAGATCCTAGCCTTGTCTTTATACACTGCATTATTTTAGAGGAGAAAAAGACGTATTATCAACCCCGAAGGACACAAATTAAGTCACACATGTTGAAACTGATATGAAAAATCAACTTTTTCCGGTTCATAATGGGGTTTGTAAAGTGTTAAAATTTTTTCTTGTTTCCCAATGACGCGGTAATTTAGGCATCTTCGGATTGGCCTACGGAAGAAAGTTTCACAATAGTCGTGTGAGCCCGTATAGTGAGACTGTATTACCAAGAAAATATCAAACAAGTTACTGATATTTGGTAGGGATGAGTACATGAGATATCGAGCATAAGACATCCCAGCATGTAAATGCCTGTTGTGAAAGCTTTAAAAACACTGCGTGGTGTCGTATAAAACAGAATAAAGCAGTAGACGACCGAAAGGGTTGTTTCAGAATTATATGTACCTTGCTTTGTGCGTATTCTGGTTGCACACATCACTCTGAGTAAGAAAACCCCCCTAAGACTAGTGCACGCAGTTCTCGGCCTATAGCGCTTGCAAGCTGTGAGCTACGATAGTGTTCAGTTGCTAAACCCTGACATAACAGTAACATGACATTTATTATAGATGACTGGTGTTCTAAGAAATGCTGATAATATGTTTATGTTAATAGCACAATAATAACGATAAATAAAAATTAAAGACTAAAGTATTTAAAAGAAAATATTTTCCTGTAATGGGGGAGGATAGAAGTACATAAGGGAGTTACGAATACCAATTCTGAGTGTCCCAAGTATTACTATACCCAATAACACTGTGCATACCCGAGCCCCCCCAAGATAAGGGACCTATCCCCCTCTCCCTGCCCCCGATACATAAGATCGTGCCATGCTGTGACTACTGAGTAACAGTGTCAATATTATGTCCGGATGCCAAAGCAACTGCAGCATATAAATCGTAAAATACACTTAAGTGGGACACTGATATACGCAAATACAAACGTAAAATGCAATACATAGTCACATCAACGTTAAGAACCTGTCAGTGTTAACTACATGGCACCTTATACGAAACACAATGGTTCCTCAGTGCAAAATCTGATAGCAAAAATTAATTACCTTAAAAATCCACCTTCAGGAGAGTAATGGAACTTCTTGTTAAAAACACCGAGTTACACCAACGTATCAGAGCTCGTGACAGCTATATTTTACAGTATGATAGTAAGACTCAACAAACTGATTTTTTTTTTCTTTCTCCAACTAATAATGGGCCTTCGTTTCATCAGCGTTACAGCTTCAGTGGCCGCTGTATGTGACAATGTGCATAATACAGAGCACCCAATGAGTGAAAAAACTGAAAAATAAAAATCGGTAAACTTTAAAATTAGAAATTTGAGAAGGTGACCCTTTTAAAAATGCAGTAGGTGGCACGGCTAAATTACATAGCATTCAGGGCTTAGCTAATAACACTAAACAATTATCTCACAGTGTCAAAATACCTTTCTATCATCTTTTGTTTTATTCCATTTTATACACACCACGCAGTGCTTTTAAAGCTTTGACGAGGGACGTTTACCTGCTGCGATATTTTTCGCGTGGCATCCCTTGCACACATCGCAACGAAATAAAGTTGTTTAAAATTGTCTAGGTTATTCAGTCTCGCGATATGAAGTCACACCACTATCAAAAATCTTTCAGTTTCTTTCACTGGCTTACCCGAAAATGCCTAAATAAAGATGAAACGAGTTTTTGGGAAATAACACAGAATTTTAACACTGCAACCAAGACTGATTGTTTCTTCATATAAAAAATACAGTTTCATTAAGAATTTTTTGTTGGATGCCTTATAGTTAACACATAACATAATTCCAATTAATGGTTTTGTATTCCGTACTCATACCCGTAATCAAGGGCTAGCGTCTTTGATTCATAATCAAAACGCCTTCGGTCCCGGGTTCGATCCCCGCCAATACCTAAATTAAAATAAGAAATCAGCATTGGCGGCCGAAGACTTCCGGCATAAGAAGTCAGCATCATTCTGCCAACGGCCTTGTCAAAGAGGGCGGAGGAGCGGATAGAGGTTCAGGGCACTCTCGTGTTCTATGGGTGGGAAATTGCCCCTAAAGGCGGAAGAATCAGCAATGATCAACGACATGAGGATGCAGAAGGCAATGGAAACCACTGCATTAAAGACACGTAACGTGTATCCACAGGACATGTGGCCTGTAATTGAAGAAGTGTCATGATGATCTCTCCATTGGCAAAAGATTCCGGAATAGTCCCCCATTCGGATCTCCAGGAGGGGACTGCCAAAGGGAAGGTTACCATGAGTAAAAGATTGAATAATCTACGAAAGGATAACGTTCTACGAGTCAAGGCGTGGAATGTCAGAAGCTTGAACGTGATAGGGAAACTAGAAAATCTGAAAAGGGAAATGCAAAGGCTCAATCTAGATATAGTAGGGGTCAGTGAAGTAAAGTGGAAGGAAGACAAGGATTTCTGGTCAGATGAGTATCGGGTAATATCAACAGCAGCAGAAAATGGTATAACACGTGTAGGATTCGTTATGAATAGGAAGATAGGGAAGAGGGTGTGATACTGTGAACAGTTCAGTGACCGGGTTGTTCTAATCAGAATCGGCAGCAGACCAACACCGACAACCATAGTTCAGGTATACATGCCGACGTCGCAAGCTGAAGATGAACAGATAGAGAAAGTGTATGAGGATATTGAAAGGGTAATGCAGTATGTAAAGGGAACGAAAATCTAATAGTCACGGGCGACTGGAATGCAGTTGTAGGGGAAGGAGTAGAAGAAACGGTTACAGGAGAATATAGGCTTGGGACAAGGAATGAAAGAGGAGAAAGACTAATTGAGTTCTGTAACAAGTTTCAGCTAGTAATAGTGAATACCCTGTTCAAGAATCACAAGAGGAGGAGGTATACTTGGAAAAGGCCGGGAGATACGGGAAGATTTCAATTAGATTACATCATGGTCAGACAGAGATTCCGAAATCAGATACAGGATTGTAAGGCGTACCCAGGAGCAGATATAGACTCAGATCACAATATAGTAGTGATGAAGAGTAGGCTGAAGTTCAAGACATTAGGAAGAATCAATACGCAAAGAAGTGGGATACGGAAGTACTAAGGAATGTCGAGACACGTTTGAAGTTCTCTAACGCTATAGATACAGCAATAAGGAATAGCGCAGTAGGCAGCACAGTTGAAGAGGAATGGACATCTCTAAAAAGGGCCATCACAGAAGTTGGGAAGGAAAACATAGGTACAAAGAAGGTAGCTCCGAAGAAACCATGGGTAACAGAAGAAATACACTCCTGGAAATTGAAATAAGAACACCGTGAATTCATTGTCCCAGGAAGGGGAAACTTTATTGACACATTCCTGGGGTCAGATACATCACATGATCACACTGACAGAACCACAGGCACATCGACACAGGCAACAGAGCATGCACAATGTCACCACTAGTACAGTGTATATCCACCTTTCGCAGCAATGCAGGCTGCTATTCTACCGTGGAGACGGTCGTAGAGATGCTGGATGTAGTCCTGTGGAACGGCTTGCCATGCCATTTCCACCTGGCGCCTCAGTTGGACCAGCGTTCGTGCTGGACGTGCAGACCGCGTGAGACGACGCTTCATCCAGTCTCAAACATGCTCAATGGGGGACAGATCCGGAGATCTTGCTGGCCAGGGTAGTTGACTTACACCTTCTAGAGCACGTTGGGTGGCACGGGATACATGCGGACGTGCATTGTCCTGTTGGAACAGCAAGTTCCCTTGCCGGTCTAGGAATAGTAGAACGATGGGTTCGATGACGGTTTGGATGTACCGTACACTATTCAGTGTCCCCTCGACGATCACCAGTGGTGTACGGCCAGTGTAGGAGATCGCTCCCCACACCATGATGCCGGGTGTTGGCCCTGTGTGCCCCGGTCGTATGCAGTCCTGATTGTGGCGCTCACCTGCACGGCGCCAAACACGCATACGACCATCATTGGCACCAAGGCAGAAGCGACTCTCATCGCTGAAGATGACACGTCTCCATTCGTCCCTCCATTCACGCCTGTCGCGACACCACTGGAGGCGGGCTGCACGATGTTGGGGCGTGAGCGGAAGACGGCCTAACGGTGTGCGGGACCGTAGCCCAGCTTCATGGAGACGGTTCCAAATGGTCCTCGCCGATACCCCAGGAGCAACAGTGTCCCTAATTTGCTGGGAAGTGGCGGTGCGGTCCCATACGGCACTGCGTAGGATCCTACGGTCTTGGCGTGCATCCGTGCGTCGCTGCGGTCCGGTCCCAGGTCGACGGGCACGTGCACCTTCCGCCGACCACTGGCGACAACATCGATGTACTGTGGAGACCTCACGCCCCACGTGTTGAGCAATTCGGCTGTACGTCCACCCGGCCTCCCGCATGCCCACTATACGCCCTCGCTCAAAGTCCGTCAACTGCACATACGGTTCACGTCCACGCTGTCGCGGCATGCTACCAGTGTTAAAGACTGCGATGGAGCTCCGTATGCCACGGCAAACTGGCTGACACTGACGGCGGCTGTGCACAAATGCTGTGCAGCTAGCGCCATTCGACGGCCAACACCGCGGTTCCTGGTGTGTCCGCTGTGCCGTGTGTGTGATCATTGCTTGTACAGCCCTCTCGCAGTGTCCGGAGCAAGTATGGTGGGTCTGACACACCGGTGTCAATGTGTTCTTTTTTCCATTTCCAGGAGTGTACTTCAGTTGATTGATGAAAGGAGGAAGTACAAACATGTTCCGGGAAAATCAGGAATACAGAAATACAAGTCGCTGAGGAATGAAATAAATAGGAAGTGCAGGGAAGCTAAGACGAAATGGCTGCAGGAAAAATGTGAAGACATCGAAAAAGATATGATTGTCGGAAGGACAGACTCAGCATACAGGAAAGTCAAAACAACCTTTGGTGACATTAAAAGCAACGGTGGTAACATTAAGAGTGCAACGGGAATTCCACTGTTAAATGCAGAGGAGAGAGCAGATAGGTGGGAAGAATACATTGAAATCCTCTATGAGGGTGAAGATTTGTCTGATAGAAGAAGAAACTGGAGTCGATTTAGAAGAGATAGGGGATCCAGCATTAGAATCGGAATTTAAAAAAGCTTTGGAGAACTTACGGTCAAATAAGACAGAAGGGATAGATTCCATCAGAATTTCTAAAATCTTTGGGGGACGTGGCAACAAAACGACTATTCACGTTGGTGTGTAGAATATGAGTCTGGCGATATACCATCTGTTTTTCGGAAAAGCATCATCCACCCAATTCCGAAGACGGCAAGAGCTGACAAGTGCGAGAATTATCGCACAATCAGCTTAACAACTCACGAATAGAAGCTGCTTACAAGAATAATATACAGAAGAATGGAAAAGAAAATTGAGAATGCGCTAGGTGACGATCAGTTTGGCTTTAGGAAAAGTAAAGGGACGAGAGATGCAATTCTGACGTTACGGCTAATAATGGAAGCAAGGCTAAAGAAAAATCAAGACACTTTCATAGGATTTCTCGACCTGGAAAAAGCGTTCGGCAATATAAAATGGTGCAAGCTGTTCGAGATTGTGAAAAATGTAGGGGTAAGCTGTAGGGAGAGACGGGTCATATACAATATGTACAACAACCAAGAGGGAATAATTAGAGTGGACGATCAAGAACGAAGTGCTCGTATTAAGAAGGGTGTAAGACAAGGTTGTAGCCTTTCGCCCCTACTTTTCAATCTGTACATCGAGGAAGCAATGATAAAAATCAAAGAAAGGTTCAAGAGTGAAATTAAAATACAAGGTGAAAGGATATCAATGATATGATTCGCTGATGACATTGCTATCCTGAGTGAAAGTGAAGAAGAATTA
Source organism: Schistocerca serialis cubense (assembly GCF_023864345.2). Lineage (NCBI taxonomy): Eukaryota > Metazoa > Arthropoda > Insecta > Orthoptera > Acrididae > Schistocerca > Schistocerca serialis. The sequence goes on along the minus strand of NC_064643.1, from coordinate 424,077,892 downwards.
AATGATCTGCTAAACGGAATGAAAAGTCTAATGAGTACACAGTATGGTTTGAGAGTAAATCGGAGAAAGACGAAGTTAATGAGAAGTAGTAGAAAAGAGAACAGCGAGAAACTTAACATCAGGATTGATGGTCACGAAGGCGATGAAGTTAAGGAATTCTGCTACCTAGGCAGTAAAATAACCTATGACGAACGGAGCAAGGAGGACATCAAAAGCAGACTCGCTATGGCAAAAAAGGTATATCTGGCCAAGTGAAGTCTACTAATATCAAATATCGGCCTTAATTTGAGGAAGAAATTTCTGACGATGTACGTCTGGAGTACAGCATTGTATGGTAGTGAAACATGGACTGTGGGAAAACCGGAACAGAAGAGAATCGAAGCATTTGAAATGTGATGCTGTAGACGAATGTTGAAAATTAGGTGGACTGATAAGGTAAGGAATGAGGAGGTTCTACGCAGAATCGGAGAGGAAATGAATATGTGGAAAACACTGATAAGGAGAAGGGACAGGATGACAGGACATCTGCTAAGACATGAGGGAATGACTTCCATGGTACTAGAGGGAGTTGTAGATGGCAAAAACTGTAGAGGAAGACAGAGATTGGAATACGTCAATGAAATAATTGAGGTCGTAGGTTGCAAGTGCTACTCTGAGATGATGAGGTTAGCACAGGAAAGGAATTCGTGGCGGACCGCGTCAAACCAGTCAGTAGACTGATGACCAAAATAATATTCTCAAATTTTGTAGACCAGCAGATACCAAAGTTACTTAAGATCAACCAGGGAAATTAATAAGGACCCAGATATGACAGAATACCATTATACTCGTGTATACTAACATTGACAGTGTTAGATAACAGAATATCGACGTCCGGTACGTTGAGCGCCATAAAGAACTACGGACCAACTGTATTCAAGAAAAACTGCGTTGGCTTTACTGTAGACTTGCTACTGGCTCACGTAATTTGGCTGTAAGAGAGTACCACATTTTACTAACATCGAGGCAGCAGTACAGTGACTGTTTCTTGTGGTTTTATAACTATTACTTTCTCGTTGTGGGCTGTTTACTTCTGATAAATTTTTTATTTCTATTTTCACAAGGCACAACTTTCTTACGCACATTGCAAATCAGTTACTGTTTATGCTTGGATCCATACTCTACCAGCAACTCATCTACAGGAGAGATAGTGAAATTTCTAATTAATCCTGATACTCTGTAATGTTAAGAAATGTCCGAATGGATTCTTGGAAGAACTTTTATTTTCGTTACTGTGTCTACTTCCTGTACCTATTCTCATTTATGCTGTGGAGTTGAAATATTTTTCCTTATCATCGAAACCAAACTGATATTTACTGATACGGCCGTAATGTAACTAGGTACTCTGAAGAAGCCTTCAAGCACAAGGTTACAACTTTCCTGCGCTGATCCTACGACATTCGTTGTAATATATTCCTGTGTTCCTTGCTCTTTCAGTCATACGTTCTCCTCTTCCGATCTATCTGCTCACAGATTGTCCGTACATACCACTCATTATGCAATAAATGATGTTAAATCTGCTGTTTTCCGTTATCACGATGTAATCTTCAGCGATTATTAAAATTTTGGTTTTATAGAGTTTCCCATATAATCGTCACCTTGATCAAAATCATCATCAGGATCTAAACATCATTATCATCCTCATCACCATCAATTCTTGGGCCCTTAGATCCTTTCTGAACTTCAAACCTCTCCGTTCTATATTTTCTGTCCACTCTGTGAGATCCTCTTGACCAGTTTTTGGGAAATGGCTATAGTTCACCTGTTCAAGACGTGATCTCCAATTTGACGATATGGTACTTAAGCTGTGAATGTATTCTGCCCTATATCTTCATTTATCTTCGTGCCCCTCTGTCCCGATATCACATCGCAGCTCTTCTAAGAAATCGCATCTTAGAGGACGGGACTTTTACATTTTCCTTTCCAGTGAGGATCCACGGCTCAGTCCCACACAAATCTGGGAGCTTTATTTACTGTATCTCACACTACATCAAATGTTTTCTAATTTATTTCCAGTATCAAGTATTTCAAAAGATGATTTGCCTGACGTGTTTAATGGGTTTGTTATACTAATCGACCAGAAGTGGACTTGCAAGAGATCACAAATTGTTATGGATTCTGCTTTATGCAGAACAATTTTACAATTGTACTGTTCCATTGCTCTACTACACACTGTAGTATATCTTCAGAATTTGGACCTGTTGGCTGATTACCACAAGTGAATGCATCAACACAAACCTATATGTATTATGTTTGCCGTCTTACTGTTACATGTAGCTTTTTCCATTTTCAAATGTTCTTACCTATGGTCACGACATAGTCCCGAGTCTCTCTATACTATTTCATTAAGCCCGTGAGAATTATCCTGACGAGACGAGGTTAACTGCATCAGGTGCTAGAGGTCATTTGAAAGGTTAAAGAGCAACACTCGCCTTGACGCTGAGGCTACGTGCTTGCTAACCTTACCCAACGTTGGGGCAGGTCTCGCTGGTGTCAGTGAACACTTGTTCCCTGGCTCTCAAACCGGTTACACTACATTCGTGCCCTGCAGAGAGGTGCTTGCACTGTTGCGATAACTGTTCCGTGCACACTACACTTGGAATACCTGTACTCTCTTAGAGCTATCACCAACGTGTCACGTCTTTGAAAATAGCAAGAGATATAAGGGCCAATCAAAACGTTTCCGCCTGAGGGTGTTGCTGAACGTATATGCAACTTAGGGCGCCTCGTATGCGGGTATATAAGTACGGATATATATAGGCATAGTATTACTGTGGCATTTATATGTTTCCAACGTGCATGCGGCAAATTTGAAGACGAGAATTATAGCGACATTATTACCAAATGCGTCCAAAAAGCACCAAAGTGCTGTTGTTCTTTCCTTGACTGCTAACAGACAAAGACCGGTAGGCATTCATTGGGCAATGAAGACTGTGTATGTGACAGCATGTCTGTCGACAGGGGATGCCGCTGTTTCATGATAAAATGGTTCAAATGGCTCTGAGCACTATGGGACTTAACATCTATGATCATCAGTCCCCTAGAACTTAGAACTACTTAAACCTAACTAACCTAAGAACAGCACACGACACCCAGTCATCACGAGGCAGAGAAAATCCCTGACCCCGCCGATAATCGAACCCGGGAACCCGGGCGTGGGAAGCGAGAACGCTACCGCACGAACACGAGCTGCGGACATGTTTCATGATAAATCACGTCCCGCTATCGCAAACGCCATAAGGCAGAAGTTACGCCAATTAAAGTCGGTGACACAAGAGCAACCGTCCTTTAGTCCTGATCTCTCCCCATGCGATTATCACACCTGTGGTGGATTAAAAAAGACATTGATCGGTCCACGATTCCTGTTGGACGAGGATGTTCACCGGACAGTTACAAATTTATTTACGTTGCAATACACGGTGTCTTACCAAACGGGTCTCTTAAGCTTGGTGTGTCGGTGCGATAATTGTTCGACGCTAATGGGGATTTGGCCTGACTGGCGTACCCCTTATACAAAATTCACACAATAACAGGTACAGTATAACGTTAATTTGTTCTGTGGGATAAGCATATAATGCATTAGAGAACTTTATATATCTGAGAATTCTAAATTCTCACATCTAGTCGGTTTTTACTGCTTGTGTTGTACTAAAGAAGTGCTAAGGCAAAATTTATACAGAGCTCGAATATGAACTGCTAGTTCAGATTGCAGGTACTTCAAGGATTGATCTGTGAAAGAACGGTAATTCTCTTCTCTCTCTTAGCACCAAAACCCACATTTATTAGAGTATGTGCATACCGTATGTTAAACACCCTCCCAGATATCTGCGCGTGTGTTAGCGCGCTGTTTCTAGGATTCAGAGAGGCGCCTCAGCCCTAGATCGAGTATGTTCGTGGGATTAACGGCGAGGGCCGATGTGCCGGCCAATATGGATGTGGTTTTCAGGCACTTCCTCACTACTGCCAAAGGAAATACCGGGCTGGTACCCACATCCCGCCCCTGTACATGTTTCGCCAACATTTATGCACATATCAAACATCAAGTTTTGTATCCCCTCGGTTTCGAGAGTTCTGGAACCTGTACAGCAAATTGGAATAGAGATCAACATAAACATCATTTTCTCCATTTTATTGCTCATTAAAGCCGCACACTGCATGTTGTACCACCGTACAGCGAAACCTTCAGGAGTGGTGGTCCAGATTGCTGTAAACACCGGTAACTCTATTACCCAATAGCACGTCCTCTTGCATTGAAGCATGTCCGTATTCGTCGTGGCATATTCTCCACAAGTTCATCAAGGCACTGTTGGTTCAGATTGTTCCACTCCCAAACGGTGCTTCGGCCTAAATCCATCAGAGTGGTTGGTGGTCACTTCGTCCATAAACAGCCCTTTTCAATCCATCCCAGGCATTTTCAATGGGGTTCATGTCTGTAGAACACGCTGGCCACTCTAGTCGAGCGATGTCGTTATCCTGAAGAAAGTCATTCACAAGATGTGGACGATGGGGGCGCGAATTGTCGTTCATGAAGACGAATATCTCGCCAAGATGCTGCAGATAGGGTGCACTATCGGTCGGGGTTCGGCGTGACTGGGTTGCCTCCAAACATGTCTCCGACGTTGAAGGCATATGCGACACCCATCGGTAAAGAGAACGTGATGGCAATCCTGAGCGGTCCATTCGTCATGTTGTTGGACCCATCTGTACCGCGCTGCATGGTATCGTGGTTGCAAAGATCGACCTCGCCATGGGCGTCGGAAGTGAAGTTGTGCATCATGTAGTCTATTGCGCATAGTTTGAGTCGGAACAAGACATCCTGTGGCTGGACGAAAAGCATTATTCAACACGGTGGGGTTGCTGTCAGGGTTCTTTCGAGCCATAATCCGTAGGTAGCGGTCATCCACTGCAATAGTAGCCTTGGGCGGCCTGAGCGAGTCATGTCATCGACAGTTCCTTTCTCTCTGCATCTCCTGCAATCCGAACAACATCGCTTTGATTCGCTCCAAAACGCCTGGACACTTCCCTTGTTGAGAGCCCTTCCCGGCACAAAATAACTATGCGGACGCGATCGTCTAGGCATTTTTGAACTGCAGACAACACGAGCCGTGTACCTCCTTCACGCATTCTTGTTTACATCTTTGGGCGGGTTTAGTGACATCTCTGAACAAAGAGACTGTGTCTGTTATACAATATCCACAGTCAACGTCTATCTTCAGGAGTCTGGGAACGGAGATGAGGCAAAACTTTTTTGATGTATGTAGAACTATTAGCGCCTTTCCCTGAGGAGAACAGTTACAGTACACAAATTCCGTCATAGGGGTAAGCGTTTGACGGCAATGTCAATGCCAAATCCGGTAACAACCATGCCGACCCTAGGCAGCTACGGGATAAAACCAAAATAAAAAGAAGTTTCATAAATGGATAATTATTAATTTACAAAACAAAATTTCGTCCAAGTATTTACATTTGAATCCTTCTCTGAATCAATAGCAGGGTCATAATAACATGACAGTAGAATTATCAAGAATATTCGACCATCTGTTGCAAGTGCAAAATTTTCGTTGAAAGGAATAAAGTAGTCACTGTAACATGCAACTGTCTCTGCTTACTGCATTACTTGAAACAGGGAGATTACGACGGGCGAGTGAGGACTACCGATGGACTTCGTAATCAGTCAGCTGAAGTCAGGTGGTTTATCTGTATGCCACATGCTATGGGCAACGCATTAACGCACAGTTGGGGTACCCCGTAGCAGCACTGCCCACATTTTACGCTAAGTGTAACACAGATTAGACACCCTCTATTTGTGTGTCATTAACTTTTACTGTTTACTATCGCTCTAGAGTGCGTGTCGGCAACTTCTGCTCTGTTCGAGACTCAACTTTAAAAACTAGTAATCGAGGCATTTTACTTTTTAACGTGAGCGGTCATAATCCATAATATTATAAAAATGGCTAGGTGTATTATGTATGTGTGTTTTATATCCCCTTCCAAACAACTGAAGCGATTCAACCTAACGTGGCAGACATATAGTTGTCTGGAAAGGATTGCTATAGTGGAAAGAACCATTTACCTATCTAAGGGATGTGGGTGGCGGTGAAAAAGCTGTGTAGCCCACGACGCACAACAATCCATACTTTACTAATGCAGCATTTGATAATGAGAGCACTTAGTGGCTTGTGACTTGCAACAAACATTGTACGTAATATAAAACCTTTACGAAACTTTTTCTCGCTGACAACCCCCACAAAATGATTAAAGGAAAGACGTTCATCGCTTACTAAATTTTCGCTGTTCATGCAGTAAAACTGCCGCATTTAGCATGGCATCTTAATTTGACCTCCATGCTACTAACTGTATTCACGACAGGTTTTGGAGACAGTATTCACATATACCTCTGAATCTGATAGCAAAATTATATCAATGAAACCATGACACATAGCTCAGAAGATGTGACATCATAAGCATTGAACTGCGTGAAAATGAAACTGTAGGGTGAAATTCGCTACGAACGCATGTCAAATATGTGTAACAATACGTCTTCAGTACGTTAAATATAAGTAAAATAGACGTGGTATGGGAAAACGCGATTTCAACAAGTATGAGACACATATTAGTTACTTTAGTTACTTTAAAAATGGATTACGTGTAGTGTCGACCGCATTAAAACATTTATTCAAAATGTGACTGGCTTCGGACAGCTCGAGATCGTCATCAGACGCTTTCAAGATAATAGGCGGTTGCGGTGATAGGTGCAGGTTTCATGACTCCACGAACGTTGTGGGCTCATAATACCTGCTCCGACAGAGTAAGTAAACTGGTCATTATTTCATTTTTCCATGAAGGCATTAAACGTATTCTCTCACAGTGAGATACATTTATAAATTCTTGAGCCGATTGCTTTTTTTCTTTAAATCTTATGGGACTTAACTGCTACGGTTATCAGTCCCTAAGCTTACACACTACTTAACCTAAAGTATCCTAAGGACATACACACACACCCATGCCCGAGGGAGGACTCGAACCTCCGCCGGGACCAGGCGCACAGTCCAGGACTGCAGCGCCCCAGACCGCACGGCTAATCCCGCGCAGCAATTGCTTTTAAGATGGTAAACAGTTTACTCACTTTTTTTCGGTCTGTCCAGTTTTCATTGGACTGCCCCTCATTGTTAATGAACACAAAATAAGATCCTTAAATAATAAAATACCATGTTGGATTCTTTTGTGACTTACCCAAGGTATGTTCGGCAAGAAATATTAAATTTTTGTGGGACACGTGGATCAACATATATGAGTTTAGTGAGCATTTAAGAAACATAATACTGAAGGTAATATTATTTTGAGGTCATATCATCTCGAAGTGGAGAAACCATTAGAATGGGAGACCCGAAAACCTCCATCATTGGCCTACTACTGTTCTTGATTTACATTAATGAGTAATCATTTTATTTGAATCTGTTGTCAGAATGTGTCCGGTTTTCAGATGATACAAGCATTGTTGTGAAGCCGAGCAAACAAGAATGACCAGTTAGAATAGTAGATGAAATCTGCAGGTTGCATATTCACAAACGTTCCAGCTGTAAGCTTGAAAAAAAAAAAAAAAAAAGCGGAGCTCATACCGTTTTGACTGTCAAATGGATCTCAATTCATGTTGACCTAGAATACCAATAATAAGTAATAAGAAGCCTAGAAAATTCTAAGTTTTTAGTCGTGCGTTTTTTATGAAAGTATGTAGCAGACCTGCCATACCTTTTAGTCTCAAGTGCTTTTATCATAAAATAATTACCAGTAACAGATATTGAGATGTACAACACTAGAAGGAAAATTGGATTATTATCTTCAACGAATCCATATGCGGCACAGAAAACAGCGAAATATGCAACCTTAAATCTCTTTGACAGTATAACAATGTCTTTCTACGTCCTTGAGGAATTCTCGAATAAAAATAAATATCCGTATATGCGGAAAAAATCTGTATAGGCAACGCATATAGATATTATAGAACCCATATTTAAAATTTGTGTACCATTCTTTTCAGTTAACACGCCCTACAACATAACGTTTATCTTCAATATGATGTACGGTACAAGTAACTAAGTAAATAACAGCATCGATGTATGCTGCTACGGTATCGCTAGTCATGTTACACACTCACACGCAGACAGCGGACAAGTTGAGCCAAAACCATGGGAAGTAGCGGTATACAGTTTTGTTCGAAATTTATGAAGGAGATACCTATTATTCACAAAAATCCAGCTAAATAACCTATTGTAATGGCAACAAATCTAATTCAGCTACATCTAATATGAGAGAAAATAGTGAGGCTCCTGAGAGTTGACAAGACCATGCAGCACATTACACATGATGGCAGTTACTGAAATATATGAAATAAAATCGTCATAGCTTCTGAACGGTTTGCGTTAGGACGTTAAAACTGCAAGGTTGGCCGCCGGGTATGATGGAATTTAGTATGTGCTGTAGGGTTTGATTTAGCGACGAAGCTCACTTTCATTTGAATGAGTTCGTCAATAACCAGAATTGAAGCATTTGAGGGGCTGAGAATCTGCATTTCCCGATCGACAAGTCTTTTCACCATCAGAGGGTGACTGAGTGGTGCGCAATGTCCAGTCACAGAATAACCGGTGCGATATTCCTTGATGGCACGGTGGCTACAGAACGGTGCGTAAAGGTTTTGGAAGATGATTTCATCCTCATTATCCAAAGTGACTCTGAGACAAGATGTGGTTCATGCAGGAGAGAGTTTTATGTCCGCGGACCGCATTCTGGCTATGGAGTACCCGGAGGCTACTGGCATGGGCTTCGATTGGCCGTCATATTCGACGGATCTGAACACATGCGACTCCTTTTTTGTGACGCTATATTAAAGACAAGGCGTACAGCAATAACCCCAAAATCATTGCTGAGCTGAAAATAGTCATTCAGGAGGCCACCGACAGCATCGGTGTTCCGACACTTGAGCGGGTCATGCAGAATTTCGCTATTCGTTTGCGTCACACGTCATCGCCAATGATGGCAGGCATATCGAACATATCATAAACTAGTTCCGAATATATGCAGTGACATTTACATGTTAAAAAAAGTATGTGCGAGCCGTTGTTTGTAACTAATTTAGGTTTTTTTTTATATAATTCAATAATTGACACCCTGTAAATGTCGTATTGAATGTTTGCTATAAGGTTAAAATATTCAATATTAAATTTGTTGTTGAATTCGAAACTGGGACTTTTCGTGAGCAGTTGCGTTTATAAATTAGATACCCACGTACAGTGTTGGACAGACTAAAACTGTCCTTTAGATGTGTTTATCTCAAATTATCTCCGAACGTGACTGCGGGGTTTATAACTGTTTTAGCCAATTCTAATAGCATGATTCCTTGTCCCGACATTAGCCATGTCTTTCAACCAGCTTTTCTTCTGTTCTGTTGTTCGTAATGTAACGGAGAACTGAGGCTTCTGTCGGAGAAACTGGAGGCAAAAATTGTGCTGTAGGGCATTGCAGTCATTCTGGGATGTGTGTATTGGTGATTTAATGTAAACGGCAAGCACACACGAAAAGTGGGAAATCCGGGTTACAATATCGTAACTGCCACAAATTCTCCATGGTCACTACGTAATCACCATAACGCTTATTTAGCGTTCACGACCTGCTTTCTCCGGCTTAGGTAGTCTGGTATTTCCAGTATGGTTTTGCGTGGCTTGGAAATGAATATTAGCAAAACTCTACGTGTCTTGTACCTGGAGCTTTTTCATCAAAGGAATTAGTGGCACTAAGCAGACATCAGTCAGTTGTAAAGTTATGTAAAAAATGTTTCACTCCCTTTTGAGAACAAAACATAGTTTCATACGTTAGTAAAATGACCTACATTTCTGGGGAAGTTGGCTTTTTGAGACAGCCTGTGGGGCACACGAGATACATCGCAACTGAATTGACACTTCTTTCCGCAGTAACATTAACTAACTTTGATACTCATTATATTTGGTGAGTGTGACACGCTCTTAACCTCCATATGTGACTCTGATTGAGATATTGCGCGGGTTTAACATAATATGTGCATCTGCTTAGTGACAGTGACCTAATTACATTACATGGCTAACAAATTGGTAACAATCTGACGTCTGTCTGGGCGGCACAATTGTCCATTTAATATCACTTATTACAAATATATCATGAGAGGCTTTTTACACATGTGGATTTAAAATCTGGTGCAGTCGTGGTAGAAAATATTGTTTGCTAGAGGCGAAGGCCTGACTGGTTATGAGAGTGCTGAAACACATGCTGCAAAGTGCAGAGATGGAGAATCCTTTGTAATCCTCTGTTTATTTTTGCCTTGATGTCCTTTTGTGTAGATTTTGTCTAAACAGGATATTCATGATTACATCCGCAGGTGGACGGATGAGAGGTGAAATATATCTGTGCATTCGTGTTGCGATTGAAACGCATCTTCTTATTATTCCTTCTGTTTGTTTAAGAGCAAATGCTGTAGATGCGTTTAATATGCCATTTTTATGCCACATTCAACAATATACAATATAATACAAAATATTTAAAACGCTTATCCAGACCATTAGATCCTAGAAGAATATTTTTAATCACCTGAAAACACGAATCATGGAAGATCCACGCGTCAGGAGCATAAACGTTGTAACTCTTCTTAAAGCTATCTATTTACATTTCTAAAAGGTGGTTTTCCCTTGCCCTGTGAACAGACCGAAGAAATGTATGCTGGATAATATTAGTGTGCTTACTAATGTACAATATTTTAGTGCGTCAGTTTAGAGCATGTATTTTTCGTAACTTCTGCATTTTTCAGTCTGTCACCTGCTAGACTCAGACAATAAATACCTGTAATAATTTAGGTTCCCGCATAGTACTCCTATCTGCTTGCTAACTCCATTGGAGAAATCGTATACGATTTGTTAGTCATGATTGCTAATTGTTACGAACTGATTGTTGCTGTGAAATATGTTCTCAGTAAGAATTAAAAATTAGTACTAAAATAAATGGTTCAAATGGCTCTAAGCACTATGAGACTTAACATCTGAGGTCATCAGACCCCTAGACTTAGAACTACTTAAAGCTAACTAACCTAAGGACATCACACACATCCATGCCCGAGGCAGGATTCGAACCTTCGATAGTAGTAGCAGCGCGGCTCCGGACTGAAGCGCCCAGAACCGCTCGGCCCCTAAAATAAGTTCCGGTGTGTGCATACATGATTGCATATAACACTTCAAGCAATAAAAACTAGTACTAAAGTAAGTTTTGAATGGAGCGAGGTTGCGCAGTGATTAGCACACTGGATTCGCGTTCGGAACGACGACGGTTCAAACCCGCGTCCTGATTTACGTTTTCCGTGATTTCCCTCAATCACTTCAGGCAAATGTCGGGATGGTCCCTTTGACAGGGCACGGCCGAATTCTTTCCCCATCCTTCCCTCATCCAACTGTACGGATGACCTCGCTGTTTGGGGACTGATGATCACAGCAGTTAAGTCCCATAGTGCTCACAGCCATTTGAACCATTTGAACCTCGCTGTTTGGTCCCCTCCCCCAACCAACCAACCAACCAACCTGGGCTGATGATCAACAGTATGTGATTGAAAAATTTTGAGGTAAATTCTGTAATGTGCTACGTAGTCCATACTACCTTCAGAGATTAACTTTCGCAATAAGTTGTAACTGCTCTTTCATAAAACTAAATCTTTTCTGTGAACGGACACGGTAAAAAGGGAGAGAGACTGAATTGTCATGAATTAAATGTAAGGGCCAATTTTTGTTTCATGTACTGATACAAATGATACTTAGAGGGAAAAAAATTGTAAGTGAGAGGAACTTCATTTCTAGTGTGCTGACCCAGCAAGATTGTCATTGCGGAAACATCAGATTCAATACAGCATTTATCTTTTTCTTATACTGACGTGGGTCCCCTCGAGTAAGAGATAACAAGTTAAGTCTTCAGTAAGGCTCATATGAATGTGTTGTGTTAACACCTACGACGGCTGATAGTGACTCGCCGTGCGCATCAGGAGGGCAACAGATAATGAGAGTCCGGGAGGTGCAGAGGTCAGTCTTCTGTGGAACGTACGGGTTACACGTCACAAAATAGACATCGTCGATATTCATGAAATCTTCAGAACAAAATAACAACTTGCACCACGAACACCGAATGAAAACTGTCTCGCTACAGTGTTCACAAAGGTTCGCACCATCGAGATCGAAGGCGAACTCCTTGGCTGCTACAAACTTCGCAGGGCATTCAGCAGGTTATATGCTCTTAAGAAATACATATAGAATCATATTGGTGTAACAGGGTGATGAGAAATGATGGAATGGCATGAAGTCGAATGCGAAACAGTCTTTCGTGGAGCTTATCGTGAAACTGGCTATCCTGCAGCATAGCTGCAGATATTACAATAATATGTTTTATAAGCATAGGAAAAAGAAACACCCAGAGGCTGAATGTGTCCCTTGGTTGCAGATGGTACGGACTGCAATGTCACACATTTCTCAGGATGGATAGTTTGCACTAAGGAAGTATGATTTTTATACGTAGACCAGGAATCAACCAAAAGCAAGTTATTTTGACCAGATATTGGCAAAAAGCAGTGCTCCAACCATGGATGTGCTTCTCTGACGGCAATTTCCGCACACTTGCATTCTGTGACGTATATATTGCCTACCGTTCTTGTGATACCGTGCACACGAGAAAGAATCGTGTGGGTCAGAGCATCTCCAACTATTTTCAGCGCAATAAATAACTTTCCAGCCAACTTACCGTTTAGATTAACAGTGAGTGTAATTGTGTACGAATGCTTAAGGCACTGATCCTGGTTGATACAACTCTTCTAGTATTTCCACGGTTCTTTTATATGCATTTCCTCTTCAAACCCCTGTTAGTTGGAGTTGGAAACAAGTTCCCTACTGAACGATGAGTTAAGGTTGTTTACGTCATCTACAAATTTTCGGAGCCGATTTTACAGTTTTCTGTGTACACTTTCTTTCAGATTTCGTTATCTTTTTGTCTTCCAGTTTTGTAGCACTGTTTAAAAGGGATGCTACCACCCACTGCTTCTCTTGAAATCATCGCAATCTATGTCAAGCACAATCTGATATGTATAACGTTATCGGTCACTATTATGCACATCCTGTAAATTGTATCGAGCATCATTGAAACGTGCGAACACTAGATTTTGTAACAAGTGGACCTTGTCCTCCCTTCGATATCAGTAGTTCTCAGGCACTAGATGGATATATTTCTGCGGACATAATAGAAATTTGTTCATAATAGTTTTTTATACTATTCTGCTTTTGATCTTCCTTGTACGTGACAAGGTCAAGCTGATTACATTGACCGATAGAATCAGTCAGGGAATACGAGCACCAGTAATATTGTTAATAGTGATAATAGGGACAGTAATAACAAGCCGTTTTTCAAGAGGAAGCAAAGAAGACCAAATTACAAATTAGATCCAGGATAAACAATATACGTTGGGTACGATAGCAATCGACAATGCCAACACACATATAGGGATCTAGTGATTACAATGTGATTCAAAACATGAATGGAATTAATGTTGAAAGGATGGGGCAAATGTCGTAATATGACCATCAACATGACAACAGGAAAACTATACCAAACCATATTGAGCCCCGATTGTGCAGTTAAAGAATGGGACAGGGACGAAATACAAGTAATCGAGCCTGTCTACTGTGGCAGTCAGCATTCAGGCCATATGTAAGGTATACTGTGGTTACAATTGTCGTAGCCTTGGGGGTTGCAGCAGGTGTAATGTCAGCTGAACTGTGTGGTTGAATTCCTGAAGTAACTCACATACCCATTCTGCTGATAGGTAAATGTAATATATTGAGAACGAGTGGCACCAGATCATGAAATATAAATCGCTAAGTTTACCTTCCATTAAAATTAGATAATGGAAGAACATTAGACGCATTCCTGGTGGCAGATTCTTTGGTGATGGTCTGTGCAGTGCAAAGTATTTTTACACTACTAACTGATGGTGATGGAACAGATGAAAACTCTGGATGTGTATGGAAGATGTTGTCACCACATACAGACAGAATACATAGCCAGAGAGGATTATGACCTAAGAGTGCAGCTGTCAGAGCCTGATGTAAAAGAACTAATAAAACAAAAGATATTGGAGTCGACTTATTGAAGCGCAGTAAGCAGACTTGGCGAATGTTTTATTAAATACTACCAAAGTTTTGTAGAGAAAGTGGTTTACTCCTTCACTGGGGTTATAGGATTGAAAATCCCACGCAGTTTACAGAGCAACCTTAGGTGACGGAGTAACCACAGAGTTAAAACAAATGAATCGTTCCGATACACAAAGCACCATGCGGTACACCAAGACTCAGGACTGAAGGCGAGACAGGCAGCACTTTCGATGCTATCCTCAAACCAAATGGCAAAGAATGAAAGGACAACAATAAGTACGAATTGGAAAGATTAACATTCACAAAGAAATTTTATATAGTATGAAAAATATAAAGTTCCAAGTCGAGAAACTAACCTTAGCAAGGCAACTTTAGTTTTCTGGATCTGTAGACGATGAAAGGAAACAGTAATTATTAAACTTTAAAAAGGCACACGAAGTACAGAAAGTAACTGTGGAACTTCAGGTCCATTTGTAATGCAAATAAATGAACCTTTTAATTCCCCCATATCAATAAAATTTGGCAGCTTACTCTACATGTTCAGAAATGTAAAATTGTGCATTTCATAAAACGAAAAATAGTAGTATCCCCTGATTACAATATCAATGACATTTAGAATTCATAAATTTTTGTAAATACCTGAATTTATCAGTGCGTAAGGATAAGGATTGCATAGGTCCAGTCGTAGGTGAAACAGGTAATAGACTTCGGACGTTGGTAGAATGCTAGAGACATGCAACCATACTACGTAGGAGATTGCTTGAAAGACACTCGCGCGACCCATCCTAGTAAGTTGCTCAAGTGTGTGGCACCTGTGCTAAATACGACTAACCGCGGATACTAAATGTATACAGAGAAATGTAGCACGTACGATCACAGGTGTGGGCCGTGCCAGAGTGTCACAGAGATGCTGAAAGAACTAAAGTGTCAGACTTTTGAAGATAGGCGTGAACTATACGGAGCAATTCTACTTCAAAATTTCATGAACCTACTTTAAATGATAACTCTTGAAATACGCTACAATCCCTTACATGCCGCTCCTGTACGGTTTGTGAGGAAATCATAGCTGTAATTAGTGCATGCACATAGACATTTATTCTTTCATTCTTCTCGCGTTCCATACGTAAATGGAATGGGAAGAAACCCTAATAAATGGTACAATGGTAAGTAGCTCCAGCGATACACTTCACAGTAGTTATCAGAGTATAGATGTAGATGCACACATTGCAGCATCTTTGTGCCGTCTTGAGCGGATACTTTTGCGCATTTCTTATTTTCTGATTTGTTATTCTTATACGACCTATCCTTACATTATTGTAAACTTTGCCATAGTATGTGTCCTCATGTGCATACACGCACATATAAAACAATGTTTTTGAAGAACTATAGATATAAGCTACGCTATTTTTAATTTCACAAACGTGTTGTTTCTATGTGTTTCCTCCATGTGGATGTTTGTGTTTGGATGTCAGAAGAAAGATATCGATATCCGGTTCAGCCTTCTTATGCTCTAGTTTTTGAAAAACAAGCCCACATTTCCATAGTTACTAGGTTGCTGGCAATTATGTGTTGTAGTCCATAAGCTGCCCAATTACGCCTTTATGTGTAATGACTGAACACTTACCCTTAATGTATTGTCAGTACACAAATAATTTAACCAAAAAAAGGTTTTCTCCAATTTCTGGCTCTCTAAAGATGCCTATGAACATTTCAAGTAGGTGTTACAATGGTAAAAATTTATTCAGATGCTTTTAAGTAATTAATCTATACATTTTATTTATTCGGACAGTCAGATCACATAAACCAATTAAACACTCTAAATAATCTCTCCACCACATCAGCCTCCAGATAGAACTCTGAGATGGGTATATGCCTTATCCCCATATCTTATAAACAGATTCGCCTACAAGCATTTGTAAAATTTCAAAATAATACTTTGGAATGACTATCATGCAATAACTCACAACTCAGTTAGTAGCACAGAGCTTGTTGATCACTTTTAATTTTAGTATGAGCTCCTGCTAAGTAGTAATGGAATGTAAGGAAAGCCCATACTATGGCCAGAGTTTCATATATTATAGTTATATAAGATCGTTTTGGATTTTCAGACTATGTTCCTAACTTAGAACAGACAAGTCCCAGTTGTAACTGATGGAGAATATGGTTCAAATGGCTCTGAGCACTATGGGACTTCACATCTGAGGTCATCAGTCCCCTAGAACTTAAAGCTACTTAAACCTAACTAATCTAAGGACGTAACACATATCCATGCCCGAGGCAGGATTCGAACCCGTGACTATAGCGGTCGCGTGGTTCCAGACTGAAGCGCCTAGAACCGCTCGGCCGCACCGGCAGCTAACTGATGGAGATTCTCTCACTAAACATAATTCCTGAAACATATCTGAGTAATGAGGCGATTTGGAACTGACTAATGCCTCTTTGATTTTCTCAAAACTTACGTGACTTCCTACTGACCAGAACCATTTGACCTGTTTCCAGAGTAGATGTAGTACAGTTTAAAAATTTCACAATAGGTCTGGCACGAAACAGCGATCACGTGATGTTAACCCTAGGAATGCTTTCGATTGTTGGTTTGTCTTAGACACTAGAAATGTTCTTATTCCCCTGATTTCACTTTCATCTGACATTATTCCTTGAGGCGTCCTAACATGTCTCAACATTCCCCTGTTTGTCTAGCCAGTAACGAACACTTAAATATGCACTGAACTAATCTGCTTCGATCCAGATCAGAATGGATCACTCCGGATTGGATTTGAGTCGGAGCTCACACGTGTACCTGCACTAATTACAACATTTCATCGACCCAGTGACCTAACATCTCCCCACCAATCAAGACCTAAACATTCTTTTACGCGTGAATACCGTTTATTACAGTGGAGGCGCCATTTTTGATTACTTACAAACAATACTGGAGCCGCATCGAATTGAGGTAGCTGCTGCTAGGTGGGAGCGGCTGCCAACAGATATACCTCTACAGTGTGAAATCATTTGCTCCGCTGTCGTGTAGTGAAGATTACATTAACCTGAGCTGTCATAGGAACGAGGAATCGTCGCGTCGCGAATGAAAGTAATCTGCGCGACACGATATTGACGCGAAAGACCAGCCACTCGTGAAATACTACAGATTGGTCAGAATATTTCTGAAACATTGTGGGGATGTACTGAGGCGTAAATTTTAAGAAAAATTTTCGATACGTTGCGCCGTTTCCGGGTTGTTTAGCACTGAAATTAGCCAGCCATAAGGTGCGTCTAGCGCTTACATTCATGCGGCCTGCCAGGGCGGTGTTGCCTAGCAAGCGCTTTGTTTCGTTAACTGAAACAGGAATTGGCGCGCGACGACCTGCGTGCCTCACTTCATGCTAAATACCTCGGAAAAGGCGCAACGTACCCAATTTCTTTTCTTAACATTTATATCTCAATACTACCTGGCTTGTAACATCCCTACAAACGTTTTAGACATTTTCTGACCACCCTTTACAATCGAGCGAACTCTATGGATGGGCATGCCTGTCGCGAAGCGGATGAATGTAATCTCCAATTGCGTACTTTATATTTCAGGACGATACATACATACATATTGGAGGGCAGCGTGGAGGGTAAAAATCGTAGAGGGAGACCAAGAGATGAATACACTAAGCAGATTCAGAAGGATGTAGGTTGCAGTAGGTACTGGGAGATGAAAAAGCTTGCACAGGATAGAGTAGCATGGAGAGCTGCATCAAACCAGTCTCAGGACTGAAGACCACAACAACAACACATACATTTAAAATTTGCATCCATCAAGTCAGACGAATTGCGGCTAGCTATTGTCCTAAGAGCAAGGCAAAAACCCAAGTTAAATTACGAGTAAATATGAACAGAATATCGCAGCCTGCCTTTAAATACAGGGTGCCCCAGGAGGAATTGTCAATATTTAGGTACATCCCTAAACTCTCATTTGAAGCACAAAACTTCATAAGGACATATGCCCTGTTACGAATGGTTTCCGAAATAAAACACATTTAAAGTGCGTTTGTTTTGGGGCTAGAGGAGTGCATGTATGTGTTACACCGTACCAACTTCTCCGACGTTTCATAATAACACAAACTACTTTGTTGCTTTCATCCACTTGGCTTGGGATATCTTTCTGTCACTCATCTAGCCCACTGAAATCGCAACTGTCCATGCTGTGTCGTGAGTGAAGTAATGCGAGGGACTGACAATCTTTCAGAGAAAAGCGTCTACACTAATAGAAAAAACACTGCTCCTGTGACTTACTCTAACAATTTTCACCTGTAAAAAAAGAATTATCCAAGCATATGGGTGCTTTCTAAACGAACGGTTAAAGTAGGAAACTACAAAATGTATGTAAATAATGAAATAAAAATAAATACATAATAAGCTTACTATACTGACGGGGGTATTGACTTCTAATGCATGGTGCAATAGGAACAGATCAATAGGGTAATTGCGGTGTGTGAGCGCACTTCTGTAGCCGCTGTACGCTTATAACTGCTGCCCTGTTTACGTAGCACACTAACGTAATTGAAGTGTCGACTTATTCTATGGAGTAAGATCGTTCATTGTTAAAAGTACCATCGCATTCGAACACATAAATTTGAGGTTATGGTGTAATGCAGGTCACTGATTTCAACAGCATGTTATCAACATAAATCCGGTTGAAGTAGCTGAAAATTTATAAAAAATATGGAACTTCGTTATCAACAATTAATAACTAGCAAACGCGATCGTACTTCTCTTAAGGATGGAGAATGTAATAGTCTCAAGCCAGCAGCGTTACAATACCGATACATGGTTACAAGTGTTTGAAATAGCTGACACCATAGGCGTAGAACAGGAAACTACGGTACTTTCAACATTTGGCAGGCTGATGCCACAACGAAATGATCGAAAATTCTATCATATTTGGTCTCGTTTTTCACGGTGTTCACTCCAGAAGCCAAACAGCAATCAGATCGAAGGACAGAAGAAGGTGGCACCGGCCGACCTGTACCAGTGTGTATTTTCTGGGATACAAATATCCTTTTCATTGTTTGATTTGAATGTACAACAGCAATACATGGCCGAGAGTAATCACATCTACATCTACATGACTACTCTGCAATTGACATTTAATTGCTTGGCAGAGGGTTCATCGAACCACAATCATACTATCTCTCTACCATTCCACACCCGAACAGCGCGCGGGAAAAACGAACACCTAAACCTTTCTGTTCGAGCTCTGATTTCTCTTACTTTATTTTGATGATCATTCCTACTTATGTAGGTTGGGCTCAACAAAATATTTTCGCATTCGGAAGAGAAAGTTGGTGACTGAAATTTTGTAAATAGATCTCGCCGCGACGAAAAACGACTTTGCTTTAATGACTTCCATCCCAACTCGCATATCATATCTGCCACACTCTCTCCCGTATTACGTGATAATACAAAACGAGCTGCCCTTGTTTTGAACCCTTTCCATGTCCTCCGTCAATCCCACCTGGTAAGGATCCCACACCACGCAGCAATATTCTAACAGAGGACGAACGAGTGTAGCGTAAGCTGTCTCTTTAGTGGACTTGTTGCATCTTCTAAGTGTTCTGCCAATGAAATGCAACCTTTGGCTCGCCTTCCCCACAATATTATCTATGTGGTCTTTTCAACTGAAGTTGTTCGTAATTTTAACACCCAGGTACTTAGTTGAATTGACAGCCTTGAGAATTGTACTATTTATCGAGTAATCGAATTCCAACGGATTTCTTTTGGACTCATGTGGATCACCTCACACTTTTCGTTATTTAGCGTCAGCTGCCAACTGCCACACCATACAGCAATCTTTTCTAAATCGCTTTGCAACTGATACTGGTCTTCGGATGACCTTACTAGACGGTAAATTACAGCATCATCTGCGAATTCAGTCGCACAACTGAGACGATACCCCATAGGCCCGCAGCTTGATTAGAAGTAGCTTGTGATGAACGGTATCAAAAGCTTTCTGGAAATCTAGAAATACGATTTCAACTAGAGATCCCCTGTCGATAGCGGCCATTACTTCGAGCGAATAAAGAGTTAGCTGCGTTGCACAAGAACGATGTTTTCTGAAACCATGCTGATTACGTATCAATAGATCGTTCCCTTCGAGGTGATTCATAATGTTTGAATACAGTATATGCTCCAAAAGCATACTACAAACCGACGTCAATGATATAGGTCTGTAGTTCGATGGATTACTCCTACTACCCTTCTTAAACACTGGTGCGACCTGCGCAATTTTCCAATCTGTAGGTACAGATCTATCGGCGAGCGAGCGGTTGTATATGATTGCTAAGTAGGGAGCTATTGTATCAGCGTAATCTGAAAGGAACCTTATCGCTATACAATCTCGACTTGAAGACTTGCCGTATCAAGCGATTTGAGTTGCTTCGCAACGCCTAAGGTATCTACTTCTAAGAAACTCATGGTAGCAGCTGTTCGTGTTTCAAATCCTGGAATATTCCATTCGTCTTCCCTGGCGAAGGAATTTCGGAAAACTGCGTTCAATAACTCCGCTTTAGCGGCACAGTCGTCGGTAACAGTACCATCGGCACTGCACAGCGAAGGTATTGACTGCGTCTTGCCGCTTGTATACTTTACATACGACTACAATTTCTTCTGATTTTCTACCAAATTTCGAAACAATGTTTCGTTGTGGAACCTATTAAAGGCATCTCGCATTGAAGACCGTGCTAAATTTCGCGCGTCTGTAAATTTTAGCCAATCTTCGGGATTTCGCGTTCTTCTGAACTTCGCATGCTTTTTCCGTTGCCTCTGCAACAGCGTTCGGATCAATTTTGTTTACTATGGGGGATTAGTTCCATCTCTTACAAATTTATGAGGTATGAATATCTCAATTGCTGTTGCTACTATATCTTTGAATCTGAGCCACATCTCGTCTACATTTGCATAGTTAGCTCCGAAGGAATGGAGGAAGGCTTCTAGTGACAGTTTATCCGCTTTTTTAAATAAAATTATTTTGCGTTTGCTTCTGGTGGATTTGGAAGAAACGGTATTGAGCCTAACTACAACGATCTTGTGATCACTAATCCCTGTATCAGTCATGACTCTCTCTCTATTAGCTCTGGATTGTTTGTGGCTAAGAGGTTAAGTGTGTTTTCGCAACCATTTACAATTCGGGTGGGTTCGTGGACTAACTGCTCGAAACAATTTTCGGAGAAAGCATTTAGGACAATCTCGGAAGATGTTTTCTGCCTACCACAGGATTTGAACAAGTATTTTTGCCAACATATCGAGGGAAGGTTGAAGTCCCCACCAATTATAACCGTATGTGTGGGGTATTTATTTGTTACGAGACTCAAATTTTTTCTGAACTGTTCACCAACTATATCATCGGAGTCTGGGGGTCGGTAGAAGGAACCAATTATTAACTTAGTTCATCTGTTAAGTATAACCTCGACCCATACCAATTCGCAAGGAGTATCTACTTCGACTTCACTACAAGATAAACCACTACTGACAGACACAAACACTCCACCACCAATTCTGCCTAATCTATCTTTCCTGGACACCGTCTGAGACTTCGTAAAAATTTCTGCAGAAATTATTTCAGGCTTTAGCCAGCTTTCTGTACCTATAACGAATTCAGCTTCGGTGCTTTCTATTTGCGCTTGAAGCTCAGGCACTTTCCCCGCACAACTACAACAATTTACAACTACAATTCCGACTGTTCCTTGATCCAAGCACGTCCTGTTTTTGCTATGCACCCTTTGAGATTGCAGGCCACCCCGTACTTTCCCGAGGCCTTCTAACCTAAAAAACCGCCCAGTCCACGCCACACAACCTCCGCTGCCCGTGTAGCTGCCAGCTGAGTGTAGTGAACTCCTGACCTATTCAGCGGAACCCGAAACCCCACCACCCTATGGCGCAAGTCAAGGAATCTGCAGCCAACACGGTCGCAAAACCGTCTGATTCTCTGATTCAGACCCTCCACCCGGGTCTGCACCAAAGGTCCGCAGTCGGTTCTGTCAACGATGCTGCAGATGGTGAGCTCTGCCTTCATCTCGTAAGCAAGACCGGCAGCCTTCACCAAATCAGATAGCCGCTGGAATCCAGAGAGAATTTCCTCAGACCCAAAGCGACACACGTCATTAGTGCCGACATGTGCCACCACCTGCAGCTGGCTGCACCCTATGCTCTCCATGGTATCCGGAAGGGCCCTTTCCACATCAGGAATGACTCCACCTGGAATGCACACGGAGAGCACACTGGATTTCTTCCCCTCCCTAGCCGCCATATCCCTAAGGGGCCTCATTACGCGCCTAACATTGGAGCTCCCAACTACCAATAAGCCCACCCTCTGTGATTGCCCGGACCTTGAAGGCTGAGAATCATCCTCTGAAATAGAGCAGGCAGCTGCATCTGGCTCAGTCAGAGACAGTGCCTGAAACCTGTTTGTCAGACGCACCGGGGAGGCTTTCTGATCAGCCTCCGGGGACGTCTTTCGTTGCCTGCCACGCCTTGGAACGACCTCCCAATCAACCATAGCCGAGGGCTCAGCCCCACTGCGGGCAGCAACCGGGGCAACCACAGCGGCAGATCGATCTGGGGACAGACGGGACGAGATTGACATCCCCATTATACCCAAGTCCGGCTCCCCACAGTGGTGCCCATTGGTAACAGCCTCAAGCTGAGCGACCGAAGTCAGCGCCGCTTACAGCTGTGAGCGAAGGGATGCCAACTCAGCCCTCATCCGAACACAGCGATCACGGCCCCTGTCCATTCTAATCGATGTTGAACAACAGTTACTGAAACATGAGTCCGTGCCTAGATAACGCGAGGGAAACACGCAAAGAATGTATGAACTAACCTGTACAAATGCCTAACGACTGCGCTACAATCTGCCTGAATTTACGATTACAGTAACTAAAACTCGAAATTACAATTCCTATACGAAACTCACACGCAATTTAAGTAAGAATCTACGAAGTAAACACTAAAGCGCGATGTTAAAACTCTTAAATACTATAATACGTCCGAAATTTATGAATTAAACAATGCAAGTACCGAAAAACACGCAAATAAATTTAGAATTAAACTATGTAATAAATAAGTAAGCTAGGGGTATACGTCTTGCTGCTGGCAGCTGATTATCCAACGGTGGCAGGGAGCACTTGAATGGGTCACCATTCAGGAGCCCTGTTCTGTATCGTTCATACAAATCGGTGCGTGAGGCTAGCCTCGGTAGTGATGTCATTTTCGGTTCTTTAGCCAAAGTTACTAGTCTGTTAGCCACGTAGACCTGTTAGCGATCGTTCTGCCTGACGATTTTCCGGCAACTGTACTGCACTGTGTTTCGGTATGGCCACTCATTCGTTTCGGTATGATTTGTTATTTTGGAAATATTGAGTGGTTTTAGTTTCGGATTTAGTAATTATGTATTACTGAAGAATCACCAGGAAGCATCTGAATGGAAAATGAGTTCATAATACACTGGTTTCCTTTTGTTGAAGTATGGTTCGTATAGTTGTTACTGTAAATGATTATAACATCAAAAAAACATTTTCGGTCAATAGTCTGACAAAATATCTGTTTAAAAATCATTAAATTTCAACACGTCAACTGTTCTTACATGAGTGTTGTCTGAAATTACTAGAAACTTTGTGTACTTTTCCCCTCACATGGTTTAATTATTACCTATCTAACTTGTTTGCAACTTTTAAGTAACAACGGAGAGGAATTATGTGAAGCCTGACAGTGGAAACCCTCCAAGATTTCATGCCTTTACGGTTTAAACCTGCACTATTCGGCACGAAGTCAACTTGCATCCATCTCCATGAAAACCAGCAGGAATAGAACTCCCACTCTATAGCAGTTGTCATGATCATGCGGAGCCGGCATGGTAGCTCAGCATGTTTGGTCAGAAGGCTGTTTGCTTTCCGTAATAACAAAGTGAGTAAAGGCATCAACGATCAACTTCAAGGCATGCTATATGACGTCCGCTCAGACCAGACGCAACTAACAGTACTGAACAAACTGAAAAGAGTGAAATACAGTGTTGAAGACAATGGACGGTTGTGCAAGAGTTCCTAGGTTCGCAGCGACTGGCTGCAATTTTTTTTTTCTTTTCATATTTGCAGCACATTCTGGGACTTTGTTATTCGTGAAAGTTTTATATTTTTCTGCAATATTCGTTGTTATTTACATGTATGAGAACACTTTCTCAGTAATGAGTGTCTTCGACTTTTTGACCCGTATATTTCAACAATGAAGATGAAAGTGCTACAGATCAAATTGCTATAGATGAAATTGCTGTACGTGGAACAGCTGACAGTGACATTTATATTTATTCTAAAATAATTCATCATATTTTACCGAATACAGTGCAAAACTCGATTAACCGTCATCTTCGGGACCGTGGTCGGACGGTTGAGCGAATAGACGGATAACAGAAACACTGTATTCCTCCAAAACGTAATCTCAATCAATTATTTTATGTAAAGACACATATCACTCTCACAGTAATACAATAATATTTCGGAGTGAAAACAAATTAAACACGATTGTAATAGTAAATAAAACTATTACATGATAAAATCATCCGTACAGTAGCTACAAAATTTGCAAAATACGTAATGTACAGTACTGCACTGTACTATAAACTTACAGGTGAAATAGTTTATCTAGCTTGGAATTAGTCAGTCAATTTCATCCGCCTTTTTTATGTTCGAGCTTTCACCGCGGCAATATTTCGTATTTTTCGGAGCAGTATTGCCTGCGTTGCATTAGCCTCTTCTTGACTTTCAAACTATTCTATACACCTGTACAGCATTGTTTCGACCTCTGAATGGCTAATAGTTTGTTTTTCTTCATGGTTTAAACACTCGCCGTCATCAGTCACTTCTTCGTCTTCTTTGGTAGCACTTACGCTGGCAACAGTTTCGTCATCACTCAAAATTTGAAACCCCCGTCCACTTTGTCACACTCTAAGCACTATGATACTTCTTCTGAAGTCAAATTTGTGCTGATTTGTAAATTATCGCACAAATTGACCATCTCGTCAACTGTCACACTCTCAGGTTCCTCCGATTCTTCACCTCTAGGTTGAGGCCAAAGTTTATTCCAGCCGTTCTTGAGATTTGACACTGACAAATCACTCCATGCACTGGCAACATTGAAAATGCCATCTTTAATATTGTAAGACACCAAAACTGTTTTACAGATGTTGATTCATTAGATGAGAGCAAACTTTCGATAAATATTTTTCTATAACGACTTTCATGTTTACGATGATTCCCTGATCCATGGGCTGTATAAATGAAGTTGTGTTTGCTGGAAGGAAGAGACATGTTATGTTGCGGTCATCACTTTTCATTTCACAAGTAGGGTGCGTTCGGGCATTGTCTAATAGAAATAACGCTTTCTGTGGCAACTTTTTTCAGCCAAATGTGCTCTAACTTGAGGTACAAATTGTGTGTGAAACCAGTCAGACAAAATTGATTGATTCATTCAAGCACTCTTCTGGGCGTAGTATTGTGCAGGGACAGCATTCAAATTCAAATTCTTGAATGCACGAGGTTTTCTTGATTTCCCAATCAAAAGTAGCCTATGATTGCCGGTCGCATTTGTGCAAACCATAGCAGTGATGCGATCTTCTTGTACTTTGAAACCTGGAGCAGCTTTTTCAGAGAGTGATGCTAATGTCTTTCGTGGTAAAGCCTTCCAATGAGGCCCAGTTTCATGACAATTGTAAACTTGCTCCCTAACAAGATTCAGTTCAGCGATTTTTTCTTTAAATTGTTCTCGGAACTCAGCAATTACAGAGCTATCCGCGCTGAGTTTTCCTCCACTGATATCAGGTTGGCGAATGCCATGACGAAATTTAAACTTGTCGAGCCATCCGAAACTTGCTATAAAAGACGAGTCACCATCAAGTTTGTTGTTCATTTCAACAGCCTTTGCCATTATTATAAGCCCTGAAAGCGGAATCCCCTGACTTCTTGCTTGTATAAACCATCAGTACATTGCAATGTCCAATTCATCATATTTTGCAGGTTTCATTGTCTTTCTTGTTCGCACATCTCCATCCATGCTCTGCATTGTTAACACATGTTGTTCTATTTTATCAGCATCACGTTTTATATCGTTAACTGTTGTTCTTCCAGTGTCATAAATCAGAGCTACAATTGTCGCAGTTTCGCCCTTTCTTAAGCGTTTTATAATTTCTAGTTTTTGATTAAGTCCTAGAACAACACGTTTACGTTTTTCAGACATTTTATCAAGTCACTGTATTACACAAACCTGCACTAAATACGGTAGTGTAAAACAATAGCCAATAAAGCTTATTCAAGTGGAAAACACGTAACACGGCACAGCCTGCTAGATACACTGCGGCAATTACAGTCTTCTCGCCACAACTGGAAACCGATCCAGTGGTGATTGTTGACTCACAAGTGAGACAAAGACAAGAAAAGGGGGAGATGTGTTAGCACGTCAACTGAAGGTCATATTTTAAGAACCATTCTACGGCGGGTGGATACATTCAGTTCCCACTAAAATAAAGTACATTAACAAAGCGCTCGCGTTACTGCACTCTAGAGCATTCTGTCATTACAGTATTATTATGTTGTTACAGCAGTGGCGGTTAACAGAAACTGACGATTTAAAGAGTGACGGTTAATCGAGTTTTTACTGTACGTAGCAATTTCGTAGTGTGTAGTTAGACAGGAATCTAAGAACAACACTTAAGTTACTGCGAATGAAACTATCAGCACTCATCTTTATACTCTTGCTTGTCCCAAGTATTAACGTGCGACTGAACCCTTACAGCAGTATAGGGAGATGAAAGATCCCTACCAAAATATTCTTGGACAACAATACCACCACGCGTGAAACATTTTGATTCATCAGATGCATGTTACAAACTACAGCGAACTTCACTAGCTCCACTCGCCACACGCTCTCCAAAAGGCGTTTTTATTTTTTTTAAGACCGAAATCGTTGATGT
Organism: Schistocerca serialis cubense; assembly: GCF_023864345.2. Lineage (NCBI taxonomy): Eukaryota > Metazoa > Arthropoda > Insecta > Orthoptera > Acrididae > Schistocerca > Schistocerca serialis. The sequence continues at coordinate 424,050,655 of NC_064643.1, read as the reverse complement.
ATCATAGAGGGAAGTAGGGTACTTCATCATTTAGATCCGTAGATGCGAATTACAACCACATTTTATATGTCTTATTATTCATTGAAATTCTCTTAAACAATTTTTGGGTGCTTTTATAGATGTATTTGTTACATATGGTACTGCACATCATTTCTAGCTCATATTCCAAAATGTGAAATCCAAATAAGATACCAATGTGAATGAGAATATAATGACTTAATATGGCATTTATGCCGGCCGGAGTGGCCAAGCGGATCTAGGCGCTACAGTCTGGAACCACGCGACCGCTACCGTCTCGGGTTCGAATTCTGCCTCGGGCATGGATGTGTGTGATGTCCTAAGGTTAGTTAGGTTTAAGTAGTTCTAAGTTCTAGGGGACTTATGAGCTCAGCAGCTGAGTCCCATAGTGCTCAGAGCCATTTGAACCATTTTTTGGCATTTATGACACTTTCAAGAACACTGTCAAATACCCTGCCGTTATTATGCATGCATGGAAACACGTGGTCAGCGAAATTAGAGCAACACTGTGTACGCTAAACACATTTCAATTCAGCGAAGAAATAGTATGCCTATACCAGCCGCTAGCCTTCAGGTTAGCGGCACTGTGCGTTCTGCAGTGTGCTTGCATGGAGCTACGGCAGCTTGCTCTCGATAGGTTGGCGACAGGAGAACTGACAACAGCGCTTCGGTTAGCTAGAACCGTGTGTCATCGCTTCCGAAATGCATACAGAATAATGTATGCGCTCTCCTTAGAAAACAAAGACGCTCAATGCTCTCACCTACCGATCCGACAGGCAAAGTGGATGAAAGATGACCCCGATCTGCAGAGTGCTGTTGGCAAGCGGAATGTATTCAGACCTTTTTGCACTCAATCCTTTTGCAGCCAATCGAGGAACTACTTCACTGAGAAGGAGCAGCACCCGTTAAAAAAACTGACCATGGTTAGGGGAGCTGTGAGCTGACCAAATGCACATCCATATCTGGATCCAGTGATGCTGACGGTGAGGCGGCAGCCAGTTGTTACCATTAGGCCTTCAAGGACATGTGAAAGGTGATCTGCATAAGCGAAGGGTAAACGAAGAAAGCTTAAGTAAAATTTGTGGTGCAAATTCTATATTAACAATGTTTGGCACATTCTAACAATACATTTGTAGAAATCCATACTTATGCCAGTTGCACAGTCAGTGCAATCTCTCGCCTCAATGTTAAGCTCAGCTGTACACCTTACTGCCTCTTAACACAGAATAACATGCAAGGATGTTAAATCTACCAACATACTCCCTACAAGCGTAAAGTCAAACATTATCCAAGCGCTGTAAGACTATTCTGCATAATGTGGGACACTGTGCTGCTGGCGATTAATTTATCTCTTATATTTATCTGAAGTGTTCAATAAACTAACGAAAAACGCTACTCAGTATGCGCTGTACAAATTCAAATGATTTACAGCATATCATGATAACATTTAGAAAAAAGACTTTCCTTAATAAAACAAGTGAGCCGTGGCTGGGTTGCTGGCGTCGCCCTTCGAATTCCTGGTACCACTAGCTCGAACTCCCGTCTGGCATCTCTCTGGTTTGTGGCCACGACGATGTTTGCTCGAGGTTGTTAATAAGGGACATGGCGTGTTGGGGAGTGGTAACGGAGTGAGGAGGGTTCGCCCGGCGAGTGAGGCGAGTACTTGCGTTAGCATCTTGGGCACGGAGTCCACCGAGTGAAACTGGCACCCTGCTGTGTTACAAGAGAATGGTACTTATCTTCTGTTCGAAGGCTTTTGTAAGGGAGGTCGGCAAAAACCCAGCCATCTAGGTAATGGGTGACGACGGTGGGTGGGAGCTGATGGTCTGGCTACAGCATAGTTTCACTTAGCCAACCTGAAGGTACCAGGGTTGAGCGGTTGAATGATCGAGCGAGGGTTTTGCATGTCCAAGCAGCGTCCTTAAGCTTGGAAAGTCAGGAAGCAGAAGCAAGTCCAGCAGCTACAAATCAGTTATTTGATCAGGCGTCTGGGTCCAAGGTTTAGATAATCATTTCTCTAGACTGCCCAACCCCATTATGAACCTGCTCAGCGGTTCCAGAGCTTTCACTCGCTACCTTTGGCCGTGTCCAGCAGTTTTTGTGGCTGTTCGTGCTATTTGAATTTCAAGCAGATGCATTACTTTACCCCTTGACGAAAGGGACTCTGTGTGATTTTATATCTGAAGTCTTAAAGTGGAAGAACTCAATAAGACAATTAAGAGGACTGATAGTCGATAGGAAGTTCTCGCTGTGGATGCAGAACGAGTTTGAACGCAAATACTTCTGGAGGATGCTGGCATCATTTGAACCGCTGAGCCAGTATTTCGAGAGAGTGCGCCTAGGCACCTTGGCTCTTGGTTTCGGAACTCAATACTGTATCAAACATTTTGGAGGGGAAGGGGCTCAAGGATAGGTCATGCTTGAGCCTTTTCTTCCCACCCCACTAACTTCCGGGGATTGCAAATATTGGTTGATACCATTGAATCCCTGTCATTTGCCGATGAGCAGCGGAAGCGTGAGAAGCACATGAAAACTCATGCGCCCACCTTGAGAAGTAATAGAGCTCCTCAAGCATCCAACAAATTTTCTGAGAAAGGTTGTTTTCTAAATGGCGACCGCAATCACTTCATGCAAGAGTGTCTCATAACACGAGCCCCTGGACCTGCGAAACGACGCCAGATGAAGAATGCGGGGAGGGGGATTGTTTCCGTCCGAGGCGTGCGCCAAGGTGCGCGTGTGCTCAAGCTCATTCCGGATCTGGCCTCCCGTTTATGTGTGCCCATATAGGACAAGAATCATTGTGCGTGCTGTTGGATTCTCGTAGCTCCGTGTCCTCGTTGAATTATAATTTGTATTTGGAGTTTGGGCATTTATGTAAATTATCTTCTGTACGCCCCTGCCCTGAGAGATGTCGTGTGACCAATGGAAACCGTTGCCTCTGGTCAGCGAGGTGCACCATAGTTCGTCCATTTATAATTTCTCGGGGTCCGTTACGATCTTGCTTGTTAAACATTTAGCGCTCACTTTGTTGACCAGGTACGATTTCATTCAGAAAACAGGATTAGTTCTTGACTTTGCAAGATGCACCGTCTCTTAGGTTTTCGCCTAGTGACAAGATAGCCTTTTGCCCTCGTCGTTGCGTAAGTGTGGGAGATTCGGAAAACTGTAGCTCTGGTGAGTTTGATGCGGTCCATCCTGAGCCAGGTAATTCAGGGCTGTTGTTGACTTTATTGGGGGAGTTTTCGGAGGTTTTCTCTAATAAGTACACTCCTGGAAATGGAAAAATGAACACATTGACACCGGTGTGTCAGACCCACCATACTTGCTCCGGACACTGCGAGAGGGCTGTACAACCAATGATCACACGCACGGCACAGCGGACACACCAGGAACCGCGGTGTTGGCCGTCGAATGGCGCTAGCTGCGCAGCATTTGTGCACCGCCGCCGTCAGTGTCAGCCAGTTTGCCGTGGCATACGGAGCTCCATCGCAGTCTTTAACACTGGTAGCATGCCGCGACAGCGTGGACGTGAACCGTATGTGCAGTTGACGGACTTTGAGCGAGGGCGTATAGTGGGCATGCAGGAGGCTGGGTGGACGTACCGCCGAATTGCTCAACACGTGGGGCGTGAGGTCTCCACAGTACATCGATGTTGTCGCCAGTGGTCGGCGGAAGATGCACGTGCCCGTCGACCTGGGACCGGACCGCAGCGACGCACGGATGCACGCCAAGACCGTAGGATCCTACGCAGTGCCGTAGGGGACCGCACCGCCACTTCCCAGCAAATTAGGGACACTGTTGCTCCCGGGGTATCGGCGAGGACCATTCGCAACCGTCTCCATGAAGCTGGGCTACGGTCCCGCACACCGTTAGGCCGTCTTCCGCTCACGCCCCAACATCGTGCAGCCCGCCTCCAGTGGTGTCGCGACAGGCGTGAATGGAGGGACGAATGGAGACGTGTCGTCTTCAGCGATGAGAGTCGCTTCTGCCTTGGTGCCAATGATGGTCGTATGGGTGTTTGGCGCCGTGCAGGTGAGCGCCACAATCAGGACTGCATACCACCGAGGCACACAGGGCCAACACCCGGCATCATGGTGTGGGGAGCGATCTCCTACACTGGCCGTACACCACTGGTGATCGTCGAGGGGACACTGAATAGTGCACGGTACATCCAACCGTCATCGAACCCATCGTTCTACCATTCCTAGACCGGCAAGGGAACTTGCTGTTCCAACAGGACAATGCACGTCCGCATGTATCCCGTGCCACCCAAAGTGCTCTAGAAGGTGTAAGTCAACTACCCTGGCCAGCAAGATCTCCGGATCTGTCCCCCATTGAGCATGTTTGGGACTGGATGAAGCGTCGTCTCACGCGGTCTGCACGTCCAGCACGAACGCTGGTCCAACTGAGGCGCCAGGTGGAAATGGCATGGCAAGCCGTTCCACAGGACTACATCCAGCATCTCTACGATCGTCTCCATGCGAGAATAGCAGCCTGCATTGCTGTGAAAGGTGGATATACACTGTACTAGTGCCGACATTGTGCATGCTCTGTTGCCTGTGTCTATGTGCCTGTGGTTCTGTCAGTGTGATCATGTGATGTATCTGACCCCAGGAATGTGTCAATAGAGTTTCCCCTTCCTGGGACAATGAATTCACGGTGTTCTTATTTCAATTTCCAGGAGTGTAGTACGTTAATAATGCCATACAGTACCACACACACTTGGCTGACGATATTCCAGCGCGACAGTCTCCATATCGCCTTTTGCCATCCAAAATGAAAACCTTGAGACGGAAATTGGCGAGTGTGTTGAAGAAGGAGGTCATTAGGCCATCTACCTCTCCCTACGCCTCACAGATTTTTCTCGTTCCTAAAGCTCAGGGCCAAGACTACAGACCGGTGGTTGATTGTAGACTCCTTAATAAAAAGGTCATCTTAGAATCCGTTCACTTTCCGGATCTTCACAACTGCTTTACCTGGTTTTCAGGCGCTAAATGATTCAGGTGTTTGATCTCAACAAAGCGTATTATCAGATACCTCTTACTGAGGAACCTAAACATGTCACCTCGTTCTGCATTGATTGGAAGCTTGAACTGGTTGTCGTTCGGCTTGTCCACTGGGGTTGTGTTTGTTAGATCATATCCTGAGTGACTTGAAGTTTTATTGTGTCTTTAATTACCTTTACGATGTTGTCATTTATAATGAGTGGGTTGAGGATGATATCTCCCATCTTCCGGAGGTTCTCGCCAAGTTTCGGGATTCGAGATTGACCGTCAAGCCGTCCAGATTACACTTGATAGGAAACTTGTCCTTTCTGCGCCATTTAACTTCCGAGGACGGCATTAGGATTGAACAAGAACGAACCAAGGCGTTGAAGAAATTTCCTCACCCTCGAAATAGGAAGAAGATAGCCAGATTTATTGGTATGGCAAATTATTTTCGCCGTTCTGTCCCTGATTTTGCCCAGCTGGCCACTCTCTTGAAGGAAATATGTAGGAAGGGGGTGAAATTTGTCTGGGGTGAGAGCCAACAGGCGTCTTTTGAAGCTACAAGGACGCTGTCACCAACCCGCCGGTCTTAGCCATCGCGGATTTTGACAAAAGGTTTATCGTTCAAACTGACGTGACAATTCCAGTGTTGCTGCAGTGTTTTTGCAGGATGATCAAGGTATAAGACGCCCAGTAGCTTTCGCGTCTAGAAGCTGTCTGGTCCCGAGATGAATTACTCCTTTTATGAGTGCGAGGCGCAGGCTGTGCTTTTCGCCTTAGAGAAGTTCCAGTTCTATCTTGAGCATAGGGAATTTGATCCCGAGACGTACAATCACGCCGTAAGTTGGGTGTTGGCTCCACCAAAAAAAAAACTGGTAGGATTGCCAGATGGGGGCCCCGCAGTTCCGCATTCCATTTCAAGGTGCGATACATAAAGTGATCTGACAACCAAGTCGCCGACGCCCTCAGTCGCATGTATCAGGACGAGGGGGCTGTCGAGAATAAGAGCGTTAGTGAGTCTTACCCACTGCGTATACCATTTTAGTTGAAGTTCCCTTGTTGTCTGTGGATCTTAAAACAAAGCAGGATCAAGGTCTATTGCGGGTTCCATTAAGAAAGTAACTCTTACCTAGTGGTGAGGTTAGCGAATACTCCATCAGGAATGGCACATTACGGAAACACATTAACGAAGCGAGGTACTTTCACATTATTTTGCCTCACGATCTGGTGCCTTCTGTTTTCCACTATTTTCATAGTTCTGTACTGGGAGGACATCTGGGCCCCTACAAAACTTTAGAAAAAGTTAAGGCACACCTCACTTGGTCAATGTTGTATAAGAGTATCAGACGATAAGTGGGTGAGTGTGAAGCCTGTAAGAGGTCTACACCTAGTAATAGTCCTCCGAATAGGTTGTTACAATCCAAGGGCGAGGAGAACCCTATGGACAAACTCTTTATCGATTACGTAGGGCCTCTTCCTCGTACGAAGCCGATATATTCTGCTGGTTGCTGACGAGTTTTCCAGATTTGTATGGTTAATACCTAATCTTGGGGTCACGGCAGCCATTAACATTGCACATCTGACCAAGATCATCAGCTTGTGTAGACCACCTTAGGGTCTTGTTAGCGATAGCGCTCCGGCTTTGTGTGTAAACAGTCTAAGCAGTTTTGTTTTCGTAACGCTGTTAAGCACCAAACCACCACGCCATATTATCCCCAAACATCGTTAGCTGGGAGAGTGAATCTCAGACTCAAGTCAGCTTTCTTCATTTACAATCATAAGTCTCGGAATTTGTAGGATACCTCCTTGCCTTGGTTCAATTTTGCATAAAACACTGGACAGCACGAAGCATCCAATGCAGTTCCTACCGTTCTCTTGTTTGCATATCCCATCAGTTCTTCTCTGTTCAACTTGTGGGATGTCAGTTACCTCCAGTCTTTGTCCGTTTCTCCTGAAGAACTTAGAAAATATTGGAAAAGTGCCAGGATTAACATTAGGTTACCTCACCGTCTTCAAGCACGGCGGCATAATAGGAATAGAGGCCCCTTTCACCGCACGAACATCAGCCGCCACCACCTCGACTGAAGTCCAGGAAAAACTTTCTACAATCTTCTGTTCCAACTGACAGAGCCAAAAGTATAGCCATGGCTGAACTGTGGAAAAAAAGACATCCTGTCCATCCAGAGCGAGCCGTAACTGAAGAAACTCTGCCACCTGGTCACCAAGAAGGATGGTGCACATGGAAGTCCTTGTACGGACTGCACACCGGTGTTGCAAGAACGAAGGACAACTTGAAGAAATGGGGCATCACACAAGGCGGAGACACATTGTGTGAGTGTGGAGATGAACTAACTACAAGTCATCTCCTGGAGTGTCGTCTCTGCCCATACTCTTGTACAAGACTGGAACTGGCCCTATAGCAACGCAGTCAATGTTGCAAAATACTGGACATAGCTAGTGAAAATGCGTTTATTATGTAAACATTGATTTCTTCCTCCTGTGCGTATTATGTAAATACTTTCTTACTATTGTGTGTATTATTGAAATATTTATTTCTTCCTCTTTTTTCCCTATGTGTTCATTTTGAAGGTCTGCCAGTTGGCTATTTGGAAACTTTACTTAAGTGAAGCTCTTATTACTGAATGTCTACCTGTTTTCTATTTGGTAATTTTACTTAACTTAAGCTGTTATCATTGGCGGCCTGCCTGTTCCCTTTTAATTAGGAGCTATATCATAATTTGGGTTAGCTGAGACTCTTATTAATCAAGGCCTACTTGTTTCTATTGCCATATTATTGAGATCCGATATCTTGCTCATTCTATGTTGTAATTAACTAAAACTGTGATATGCTAAAGGCCTACCTGTTCCAGAAGTATTTATGTCAGTAGTAACAGGAAATGACACATGATGGGACATAGTTCCTAACCTTTTGCCTTACATCCTTTTATCCATTATCCTAGGTTTCATGAAGGTGACATAAACTATCACGAATTAGCAATAAAATGCTCAGTTTCGGCTTCGAAAAATTACAGGCTCAAAATTTTGTAAAAATGCCGTTGGATAAGCAGCTGAGCAGCAAGTCGTATACTCCTAGCTCACTCGTTTGTTACATAGTTTAATTCTTAATTTCTTTGCGTGTTTTTGGTACTTGCATTGTTTAATTCATAAATTTCGGGTGTATTATAGTATTTGATAGTTGTAGCATCGCGTTTTAGTACCTGAATAGTGTAAATTCGCGTAGTCGTTTGTCTACTGTTTTTGTTTTGAACGGCCAGTGTCGGTTGGTCACAGTCAGTGTGCTCCCTGCCGCCGTTGGATAAGCAGCTGAGCAGCAAGTCGTATACTCCTAGCTCACTCGTTTGTTACATAGTTTAATTCTTAATTTCTTTGCGTGTTTTTGGTACTTGCATTGTTTAATTCATAAATTTCGAGCGTATTATAGTATTTGAGAGTGTAGCATCGCGTTTTAGTACCTGAATAGTGTAATTTCGCTTAGTCTCCTTCCGCCGCCGAGCAGTGTCAGCAGTGTGCAAGTAGCAGCATTACTGCATTTACTAGGCAATCTTGTATTTTAAAATCCGTTTAAATTTTGTCGATTTGTTTGCGCTCTCTGTAGATTAGTTCAGACGTTCTTTGCAAAACAGTTTCTAGCATGGATAGGGACTGCAACTGCTGTGTTCGGATGCAGGCTGAGTTGGCATCCCTTCGCGCCCAGCTTCAGGCAGTGTTGGCTTCGGTCACACATATTGAGGCTGTTGCCAATGGGCATCACTGTGGGGGTCCGGATGGGGGTTTGTCGGGGACGTCCAGCTCGTCCCACGCATCCCCTGATCGGACTACGACTGTGGTTGCACGGGATACTGCCCGCATTGAGGCTGATCCCTCACCTGTGGTAGAGTGGGAGGTCGTCTCAAGGTGTGGCAGGGGGCGAAAGACATTCCGGAGGGCTGAACGGAAGGCCTCTCCAGTTTATCTGACGAACCGGTTTCAGGCTCTGTCTCAGGCTGATACTGATCTTCGTCCTGACATGGCTGCTTGTCCTGTTCCAGAGGTTGCCCCTCAGTCTGCAAGATCCAGGCAGTTGCAGAGGGTGGGCTTACTGGTAGTTGGGAGCTCCAACGTCAGGCGCGTAATGGGGCCCCTTAGGGAAATGGCAGCAAGAGAGGGGAAGAAAACCAATGTGCACTCCGTGTGCATACCGGGGGAGTCATTCCAGATGTGGAAAGGGTCCTTCCGGAAGCCATGAAGGGTATAGGGTGCACCCATCTGCAGGTGGTCGCTCATGTCGGCACCAATGATGTGTGTCGCTATGGATCGGAGGAAATCCTCTCTGGCTTCCGGCGGCTATCTGATTTGGTGAAGACTGCCAGTCTCGCTAGCGGGATGAAAGCAGAGCTCACCATCTGCAGCATCGTCGACAGGACTGACCGCGGACCTTTGGTACAGAGCCGAGTGGAGGGTCTGAATCAGAGGCTGAGACGGTTCTGCGACCGTGTGGGCTGCAGATTTCTCGACTTGCGCCATAGGGTGGTGGGGTTTCGGGTTCCGCTGGATAGGTCAGGAGTCCACTACATGCAACAAGCGGCTACACGGGTAGCAGGGGTTGTGTGGCTTGGGCTGGGCGGTTTTTTAGGTTAGATGGCCTTGGGCAAGTACAGAAAGGGCAACAGCCTCAACGGGTGCGGGGCAAAGTCAGGACATGCGGGGACCAAGCAGCAATCGGTATTGTAATTGTCAACTGTCGAAGCTGCGTTGGTAAAGTACCGGAACTTCAAGCGCTGATAGAAAGCACCGAAGCTGAAATCGTTATAGGTACAGAAAGCTGGCTTAAGCCAGAGATAAATTCTGCCGAAATTTTTACAAAGGTACAGACGGTGTTTAGAAACGATAGATTGCATGCAACTGGTGGTGGAGTTTTCGTCGCTGTTAGTAGTAGCTTATCCTGTAATGAAGTAGAAGTGGATAGTTCGTGTGAATTATTATGGGTGGAGGTTACACTAAACAACCGAACTAGGTTAATAATTGGCTCCTTTTACCGACCTCCCGACTCAGTAGCATTAGTGGCAGAACAACTGAGAGAAAATTTGGAATACATTTCACATAAATTTTCTCAGCATGTTATAGTCTTAGGTGGAGATTTCAATTTACCAGATATAGACTGGGACACTCAGATGTTTAGGACGGGTGGTAGGGACAGAGCATCGAGTGACATTATACTGAGTGCACTATCCGAAAATTACCTCGAGCAATTAAACACAGAACCGACTCGTGGAGATAACATCTTGGACCTACTGATAACAAACAGACCCGAACTTTTCGACTTTGTATGTACAGAACAGGGAATCAGTGATCATAAGGCCGTTGCAGCATCCCTGAATATGGAAGTTAATAGGAATATAAAAAAAGGGAGGAAGGTTTATCTGTTTAGCAAGAGTAATAGAAGGCAGATTTCAGACTACCTAACAGATCAAAACGAAAATTTCTGTTCCAACACTGACAATGTTGAGTGTTTATGGAAAAAGTTCAAGGCAATCGTAAAATGCGTTTTAGACAGGTTGGTGCCGAGTAAAACTGTGAGGGACGGGAAAAACCCACCGTGGTACAACAACAAAGTTAGGAAACTACTGCGAAAGTAAAGAGAGCTCCACTTCAAGTTTAAACGCAGCCAAAACCTCTCAGACAAACAGAAGCTAAACGATGTCAAAGTTAGCGTAAGGAGGGCTATGGGTGAAGCGTTCATTGAATTCGAAAGTAAAATTCTATGTACCGACTTGACAGAAAATCCTAGGAAGTTCTGGTCTTACGTTAAATCAGTAAGTGGCTCGAAACAGCATATCCAGGCACTACGGGATGATGATGGCATTGAAACAGAGGATGACACGCGTAAAGCTGAAATACTAAACACCTTTTTCCAAAGCTGTTTCACAGAGGAAGACCGCACTGCAGTTCCTTCTCTAAATCCTCGCACAAACGAAAAAATGGCTGACATCGAAATAAGTGTCCAAGGAATAGAAAAGCAACTGGAATCACTCAACAGAGGAAAGTCCACTGGACCTGACGGGATAGCAATTCGATTCTACACAGAGTACGCGAAAGAACTTGCCCCCCTTCTAACAGCCGTGTACCGCAAGTCTCTAGAGGAACGGAGGCTTCCAAATGATTGGAAAAGAGCACAGATAGTCCCAGTCTTCAAGAAGGGTATGAAACGTCCCCTTTGAACAATTCTTACAAGACTGTGCTTAACCTGACACACAATATTTTTAGCGCAACGCAATCTGACTTTCAAAATTTCCTACTAAAGAATGGCCCTGACAAACATTAAACTATACCTTTCACAAATCACTTACCTCACAAAAATCTTCGCTGCTCAAGCTACTGCAATACAGCGAGCGCCACTACTGCCAGCTAAATAAAAGATTCAAACTACTGAAGGCACTAACTACTGATAGGGATAGTTAGCAAATGAAAGATATTAATAGAGAACAAACAATGTATTTACCTTGATATCATCATATATAAATATATCAGTTCATGAAAAATTACAAAACTCCGCCATCTCTCTCCCCACATCCACCACTGCTGGCGGCTCACCTCCAACTGCGCAACGCTACGCGCTGTTCACATCCAGCTGCCTAACACTACAATGGCGAGTATTACAACAATGCAAAGCAGCCACAGACTGCACACATCACAGCCAGTGATTTTCATATTGAGCGCTACGTAACGTTGCCAATAAGAAAACATAAACAGCCTACTTACAAGGGTCGTCGAGCAGATGCGCAAAACTATAGACCTATATCTCTGACGTCGATCTCTTGTAGAATTTTAGAACATGTTTTTTGCTCGCATATCATGTCTTTTCTGGAAACCCAGAATCTACTATGTAGGAACAACATGGATTCCGGAAACAGCGATCGTGTGAGACCCAACTCGCTTTATTTGTTCATGAGACCCAGAAAATATTAGATACAGGCTCCCAGGGAGATGCTATTTTTCTTGGCTTCCGGAAGGCGTTCGATACAGTTCCGCACTGTCGCCTGATAAACAAAGTAAGAGCCTACGGAATATCAGACCAGCTGTGTGGCTGGATTGAAGAGTTTTTAGCAAACAGAACACAGCATGTTGTTATCAATGGAGAGACGTCTACAGACGTTAAAGTAACCTCTGGCGTGCCACGGGGGAGTGTTATGGGACCATTGCTTTTCACAATATATATAAATGACCTAGTAGATAGTGTCGGAAGTTCCATGCGGCTTTTCGCGGATGATGCTGTAGTATACAGAGAAGTTGCAGCATTAGAAAATTGTAGTGAAATGCAGGAAGATCTGCAGCGGATAGGCACTTGGTGCAGGGAGTGGCAACTGACCCTTAACATAGACAAATGTAATGTATTGCGAATACATAGAAAGAAGGATCCTTTATTGTATGATTATATGATAGCGGAACAAAAACTGGTAGCAGTTACTTCTGTAAAATATCTGGGAGTATGCGTGCGGAACGATTTGAAGTGGAATGATCATATAAAATTAATTGTTGGTAAGGCGTGTACCAGGTTGAGATTCACTGGGAGAGTGCTTAGAAAATGTAGTCCATCAACAAGGGAGGTGGCTTACAAAACACTCGTTCGACCTATACTTGAGTATTGCTCATCAGTGTGGGATCCATACCAGATCGGTCTGACGGAGGAGATAGAGAAGATCCAAAGAAGAGCGGCGCGTTTCGTCACAGGGTTATTTGGTAACCGTGATAGCGTTACGGAGATGTTTAATAAACTCAAGTGGCAGACTCTGCAAGAGAGGCGCTCTGCATCGCGGTGTAGCTTGCTCGCCAGGTCTCGAGAGGGTGCGTTTCTGGATGAGGTATCGAATATATTGCTTCCCCCTACTTATACCTCCCGAGGAGATCACGAATGTAAAACTAGAGAGATTAGAGCGCGCACGGAGGCTTTCAGACAGTCGTTCTTCCCGCGAACCATACGCGACTGGAACAGGAAAGGGAGGTAATGACAGTGGCACGTAAAGTGCCCTCCGCCACACACCGTTGGGTGGCTTGCGGAGTATCAATGTAGATGTAGATGTAGATGTAGAGTTTCTAGGCATGCTGCAAAATTATCACCAGTTCTGAAGTTACTTAGGAGAGTCAGTGAAGTAGCATTTCCTATTGATATTTACATTCAAGAACGTGACTATAGCAAATTTGCTTCCGAAAGTTACTGATAGTGCTTCGATCTTATATTCTTTGTACATATTTATGTCACATATGACTCTGGGGACCACGCTGATTCTATTGGAGTATAAAATGAAATATCAAAGCAAAAACCGGTGTACTTCATTTATATGATTTTAATAACATTTTAACTGCCTATTCTTTTTGTAAATAACTGAATTTTATTTGCCGATGCACAAAAATTATTATGCCATTGATACACATATATACGACAGAAAAAGAAGTTAACGTAGCACTGGATTTTGGACTAGGAGCCCAAAATTTTGACACATTGCTGTTACGCACTACGCTACCAACTTGTTTGGTATAACATGATGCGTGAGTACTGTTGCACTGTCTTTTTCGGAAACTTTTGAGTGTTGGACGTAAACAAAAGAAGTGTCCCTTCATTTTCGCCCTTCTTTCGCTAAGCGAAGATTCTACTCTGTCAGAGAGTGACATAGTGAGTGTCCCCCTTATAGGATATGGTTTCAAGGAACTGTTGATGTAGCTCCATCACTGCGCATGGAACATGGAGTTCTTGCATGATTGCCACACCAGAAATAAAAGTCATGTAGTCCCTGTGCGCCCCAAATGCCTGTCTTAAGGAACTGGTGTACTACCGAAAGTAATCACCGCGACCTACATCTGGACTGCTGTGATGAGACATGTTAAATTAAGATTAAACCGTATTTATTCCTCAGAAACTGACATGCTCCATTTTATGGTTTGTGGAGATTTTATTCTCTCTTTTTTACTCTGTTCCGAGCGTTTCGATGAAACTGTAGGGTGCTGGTCGTGGATTGCATCGCAAAGGGACTGCGACGACCAGAGTATTAGTTGGCAGGCTGTCAGTTCGAGTTACAATATCGTTTAAAGCTAATCAAAGAGTCCTCAAATCACACGTATTTGGCGTTTGTTAGATGTGTCGAGGCCTTTTGAAAGCGAAAATACTTCCGAAGTAAATTATTTAGGATTCTACTTGAAATAATGAATATATTTCATCCACCTCATTTCATCTGAATTCGATGTCTTACGAATGCTTAACTTTTTCAAGTTATTCTACGCTGAAGTAAAGAGCAAGATGTCTGGTCTGCATGTCTACATGGCCTTCTTGTTTCACTCTAATGCGACAACTGCGAGATACTGCATAGAAATTGCGTTCTTCGCTCACTTAGGGTATCCTCTTCTTATTACTTAGGTTCCTCTCTGTTTTCCGTTCTGCGAAAATTGATAAGCTCCTGTATCAGGCACTTTTAGCTTTTATTGACAAAGCATCATCTGCATTAATATCCTAATCTATACAGACAGATGGTTATTTACGTCTCTTTAGTTTTTATAGAATTAATTACAGTTTTGCATAAGAATAACATATCCGACAGAGTATTATCGTCACTTTTGGTTTCTTGCTTCACATGTTCATTACAACTGCTTCTCCGATAACGTCATCAGAAGCTGGAATCGAATTTGCACTGCACTGATTCAATTGTTTAACTATCTTATCAGGTTTTCAGTCTTATTTTTCTGTTATTCTGACAGATTTTTTGCAGTGTTTGCTTTTATGATTTGATACTCCATGTTATTAATGGTTTATGAAATTTGATTATAAAACACGGACATCCACGGGTAGTGTTATGTTGTTCTTTCATTGGTGATACCATTATCAGAGGTGCACCAGTGCAAGCATTTATCGGGAGTCTCTTTTCAAGTACGCAAAATTAAGAGGAATGTAATGTACTCGTAGTGTGATCAGCGTCTGGTGCCACTAAAAAAGCGAATCCCAGAAATGGCAATTAAACTTATTGGCTTACAGTAGGTATAGTGGGTACTTCTGCTCCCAGTCAATGCAGTGGCAGTCTTCAACGGACAATCTTCCGCAAAGAGGTGGCGATTATTGTTGAAACAACCGTTTTACGCCTATATCGATACTTTTCCTCGCCAGTTTAATCTAAATATTAAGAAAGCTCAAAGTAATCAGTTTCTGAAATTACCGATTCTTGTTTTTTCTATTATTTCCTACAATAAACGTAACATCGAACAAAGATAGAAAAATTTTGACTCCCTTTGTTTCGAGACACATAGAATGAAAATATTAAAATAAAGGATCGAATAAAGGAACACTTAGTCCGTCCAACTTTCGCTGCTTTTCTCCAAAAATGATAAGTCGTTCTGTACTAAAAAAATCACCAGTATTCTCCTGAATACTAATTTCTTGAAAGTCAGCTAAAAAATAGTTTTGTAGACGCCGGTCATACCACTGTTTGAGCAGTACGAATAGTCAGTGCGAAAGGGTGAGATCTGAGGTTGAAGAACCAAATTTCTAGTGTTAATTTGTCCAATTTCAATGGCTACCAGCAAATAAATACAAATTATGTAGACATAGGCAAAAGATCAGCTACTTCCTGTTTTTACTGCTAACCGCGAATGGATTGTTGTTAAGTTTTTAATTTATTACTGCTAACATTATTTCATTGCCCTTTTACTGTTTCACATAAATGTCAGACAAATGTTTAATCTTCTAAAGCAAATGGAACATTGTACTTCATTACTAGGTCACTTTATAAACATTTTCAAACTATGGTTAGTGCTATTCTGATATGCAACGGCCGTTCGGTGATGACAGTAGGAATCTACCATACAGACCAAAAGTGGCAAGTCTTGCAAACTGCATATCCACGCGTACCATCGAACAGGGTGCACGACATGCTAACAGGTACATTATTGTATCAGGAAAATGGTACCTATTCTTACCCCATGTTTCCGTTGCTCGTTTCAGTCGGCATTGTTATCAAAACAACACCTTCCACGTTTGCCATTTTTCATATAAACACAGAATTTCAAAGGATCACGTATGTAGCTACTTTTACGTAAGTCTTCATTACCTTCAGTTGATTTTGTCTGCGTAGCCATGCAAGATAGGACCATGCCTTTTCCCTCCTTTTCTATCTAACTGATTGGTTTCTTGTTCTTGTAGAAAATCTGAAAATGCCCCAAAAGGCTTACACGCCTCATTGAAATCAAACAATTTTCCAACCGTGTCTGTTTTTGTTCTGAAACACTTTTTATCCCGTTGCTATAACAACCTGCCATGATGGGCCGGGGAAATCTTTGCATAAAAAATAAAAAACATATGTTATAACCGAGTCCAAATAAATACCGCAAAATATCTGTTATTCAGAACTAAAGTAGCGGCATCGGTTTTTAACCAGTCCGGTTTTTCCATCCCAATTTCCCCAGTCCAGTTAGCTCAAGTGGCACATGACCTGAGCAAATGTAATCCGAAGCTGGGCGAATAGAGATCTGGCAACGTTGCAGAACACATCTGACTGTCGATTTACTACCGGGAGTGGTTCGAAATTATCCTGGTAAAAGTCATATCAATTAAATATTCTGAATTTTTCTCACGTAAGGGAAGAAGCAGAGTTCGAAAATTCATATTTTTGAGTACAGAAAGCTCGTTCCAATATACGTAAACTGCAGTTTACTTCACCGATTACGGTTAGAATTCCTTTGGAAACAAGGGAGCGATGTTTGTACGCTCCCTTAGCGGTAAAGTGTTCGCCGTTCAACTCGAATACGTAATTATCTTCCGGTTCTTATCCAGCTTGAGTCAAGTTTTTCTCCTCTTTTGTGAAAGAGTCACTAGCAGGCAGATCGACGATCGGAAAAGACTTCCTAAGACTTCTCCCACAAAGTGCTGTCGCCACCTTGAAATGAAATTAAATGTCGTGTGGCGATAGCCTCCCGACGGATAGACCCGATCGCCTGCAGCAAGTCTTTTGAGGTGACGCCACTTCGGTGACTTGCGCGTCAATGATGATGATAGAGACGACACAAACACCCAGTCCCTTAGCGTATAAAATCTCCAACCCAACCGGGAATAGAACCCGGGCCCCCCGGCATGACAAACAGGCGGACTGTCCACTCAGCCGACTGTCGCTACCTGGATTCTATGACTTGTAAATCTGAAGGTGAAAAACACACAGAACTTCAAAGTTGTTAATGCCTGCTTTTCCTGCTTCTGTCAAGTGTATTGACTTAATTGTGGTACACAGTGACTAGTCGTCCGGAATTTGTTACGTATCTACACCTTCTGCTACATTTGCACACTTTAGTGGAAGTCCCACAACGCTTCTTCAGAATGGTTGTGGACTGAAAATTGGTCGTTTAGATACAGAAAGCGCGCATTACTCTGTTAATCTGTGAGGGTTGGGATATTTTGTTCCCTTTAAAAAAATGTTTGTATCAATACAACGCACACTAAAGACCGTCTTTGCGATAGTTATTGAACATAGAAGGTAAACATAAGGAACAAATTAATCAGCAGCGGTACAGTTTCCCACATTAAACAGTCTGACAATGCTCCGAGTGTTTTCGACTTCACACCTGTTCGTCTTCGTGTTATGCTGTGTCAGCAGGCAGTAAATCTGTGCAGTCGAGCACAACGATGAGGCGAGGGGTTTCGTAAATTGTGCTTGTGACTGTACGTATGTATATACTGATATTTCTAGTAAGAAAACTGTCGAATCTGTCACGTCGAAACCTGCTCTGGATTTTTATATACAGGAGGATTACACTGAAAGAAACCCTATGCAAAAAAAATTTCTGCTACGGCACACGGTCAGTGTTTTTTAACGGCAAATGGCCAAATTCGTAAATCGCCGGGCGGCTGGAGAAGTGTACACCCCTACCACAGCTGTAGCAGACGGTGCACCTACAACACAAAAAACTCATCAGCTTGATTAACGGTTTACCAGTAAGCAGACGACGCGGCACAACGCGATCGTAAGCTGCAAAGCGAATTTCTGGGTCCATTGCAAGTTTCTCTGACACAAAATACGTTCCTACTTACAATTTGCTCGAATTTGCAACTCATTTAATATCCGTACGAATTATAAGCAGACTTTGTGACATCACTAAGTGTTGTCAATGAAAATAAAATTGTATTAATTTTCGTTGTCTTTTCTTCATATATGTTTCCTAATAGCATTTGTCTTTGTCTTAGGTCCCAGGGTTTTACGGTAATGAGGAATCCTATAAATTTATAAACGTTGCAAAGACGAAATACTTAGAATGAGGTATACAGTCGAAATCATCTACTTCTCCTGAAGATCTACCTGTGCGTTATTTAATAGTTAATGCCTTGAACATTCAGTAGAATTATGATGACATATCGTTACAAATTGTGGAAACATTAGAAGGAACAGGAAACAACACACGATTCCATGAATTGAGGTCGAACGATGGTTTTTGGGCTAACTGAAGACCAAAACTTAAATACAGTACCTTTCTAACCTAAAGAAATCATTACAGTATTGGTTTTCATCGATAAAAGAAGGTTCTAAATTTTTAGATGAGCAAAGATGAGGGAAAGTGTACATGTGCAAACCCAGCTTCGTTTCATAAAATTTGAAATTCATTTGTATAAATGGAAGAAGGATTTATACGAACTACAAAATATGCACCAGTATGAAACGTACAAAGATTTAGAATTGTTCGTTGGAGTAATCCATGTTTTAAAGAGAGATCTACGAGTCACAGCCCCATGAATTCCAAATGGGGTGAACATTCCCCATTTCCAGGCTTCTTTGCCCTAATGTAACACATTCAGCGAATAATGCGGAAACGGAATTCGCAAAACTACGAATTTTACCTCAAGTTCACACATAGAGGAGACGTCATTACTAGGTAAATATTATTAAAAAAATTGTAGATGACATAAGACGAAGCTTCTTGTCCCTAAAAATTCCATGAATAAAGCTAACTAGTCACGTTTTGTCCCAGAACTGTGTGCAGAATGCACTTTGTCAATTTGACCGAGATAAGTCGCTTTGCGGTCTCTGAATGCTAAGACACATGCTTATACAGCAACGCTGTTGACAAGTGTGAGTGATTTACTATTTCTGCAGCTTTATATTTTTCTTGAGGAACCTCAAATTAGGATCAGAAGTTATTAAAATTAGCGACTGTTAAGTTAAAAAAATCTTGTAAAAGACTTAATAAAATCTGTGAAAATGGAAGAGATTAATTTTCAGTATTACATGCTTTATTTGTACAGTTACCTTCTGCAGCGGTTGTGGCAATAGCAGTAAATTGTACCAAATATACGTCAAGATAGTCTTTTATTACTATTTCGTTTGGTATCCTTGCTATGCGACATGTTTCAGCTAATTAGATCAACTTAACATCAGTGGACGAGAAGTTTACCACAGGCGTGCTCTTGAGTTCTTCCGGAAGGCAAAACGACGGAGCTAATACGTGCTCTCACGGAAAACGTCATAGACAAATGATTGCAGCTGTGTAATGTAGTAATAAAATGTGCGCATAAAAATGCGTCTCACTTTACAGGCTACCATTACCAACACACATTTATAGCATGCTAAGAAAACAAATTTATAGCATGCTTCATCGCTTATATATCGTGTTCAACATTTTTCAAGCGAAGCCGAATAATATTACTGTGGTCAATTCCTCGACCGCTGACGCTAAGGTACTGGGTTTTATCGAGACTTGTCACAGAATAAGAAAGCTACTGAAGGTCGATAAGCAGTCGCTCAGTACTATGCCACGACAAACAGTAACTCTGCAAAGCGACTAATACCTTTATCAGGAGCCAGGTTTATCAAAAACCGAATACTAATGTGGATTCGTAGAATGAGAAAATTATTATATGTCACTGCATGGATTCGTAGAATGAGAAAATTATTATATGTCACTGCATATGTAGGTTCTAATCACCTGCGTAGACTTAGACAAAGGATGAAAGAGGCTGAAGGAAGAAACGGTAACATTTCAGTTACCTAATCTGCCTATTATTACGGAAATTTAAATGTAGTGAGTGTAAGACAGTGCTAAGACTTTTGTATGAAGTGTACGGCTATCAGGTGTTACGAATTTCATGCTTCATGCGAAATTATATGACCGTGTGACTGCGTGAAAGCCAGTGTTCTTGAGTACATTCGGTGGTTTACTTAAAACAAATTTGGTATGGTAGCATCTATAGTGGCCGTGTAGATCGCAAACTAGATTTCTGTGGCACTCCGTTATTTGTAATACATGCACAGTTATGCGTTAGTCTTAAAAGTCTTTGCGCACAGGAGTACAAGTCCGTTTGGAATCAGTGTTTACTCTGTATTATTTAGTAGAGTTAAATGATTAGCTATGAGGGTTAGTACGACATTCCTTGAGTGAAATTTAATCACACGGATGAACTTTAATTTTATTCGGAAATTCGTACAAAGAGCAACAAAGGAATGGTATTTACTAATTAGTTGTCCTTGTTGAAGAATCTCAGCCGCACTGCAATGTGACAAGCTGTACAGCCTCATTAGGCCGCGTTAAAATTGTAAATATCGCTCTAGCCTATTTGAAAGTTGTCAGCGAAACGACTGAATGGGGCTATAGGTATGAAGTACCATGTTAGTGCCCTATTCATGCATTTTGAGAAACCTGTTGAATCTGTTTGAAAAAATCTATACTAAAGGACCATGACAAAAAGGCATTCAAGCAACTTAGTACACCCAGGGGACAGTGGGTGAGGCAATGCAACAGCTTGCATTAGGCTTCATCATAACAGAAATTCACATGTAGGAGAAGAATCAGGAGAAGAGGTCACGTACTACCTCAGTTATTATCATCCCTTGACAACTAGCTATCGCTAAGGAGTGAAGAAAAAATACGTAATATGGAACGTACCTGAACCATCTTCGTTCTGCCTGTGGTGAATTGTCTTCAACAAATGGGAGGAAGTTAGGAAACAGGCCTGAAAACCAGATACGATAAGATGAAGATAAAGTATAATCAGAACATCTAAAGTACAATACTACATATCAATAACTAAGCCTCTGAAAATGTTTATGAATTTATGTTTTCAGACCAGCTGAAAAAGACGGATGAATTGACAGCAAAAGGAGGAAACTAAGAAGTAAACGTGGCCTGATGTGAACGTCGAAGTCTGACATTAAAAATCAATGCTTCCACTGTGTCTTAAGCTGGGTGTCGGCTATTAGTGTCCGTTATAAGTTTTCAATTACAAAGGATTATTAAAATAGTGGATTATTTAGGAATGAATAAAAAATACAGTAATTATTAGGACCGACAAAATAAGAAACAAATGGATCTGCTAAATGTCAGTAGTGAACGACGTAAGTATCACTATAAAGAAAGTGGAACGGAGGTGGCAGGACATATAGCTAGAAGAATGGATGCAAGACAGACAGAAAATACAATTTCCTAGATTCGAAGTGTTATGAAACTGAGGCAACTTCGTAGTTGAATGACATTGGGTAACATACAGTTTATGATCTCCCGTGCTCTCTGTTGATATAAGAGTGCAAAAAGACATTAGATATTGAAAAAACTGCTAGAGCGTGCCTGGTTTGGGGTTGGGAAGCATTACTTCTGATCTTGTGAAACAGTAGCTGAAAATTCTGAAATAAATACGTATTGACTATCTTACATAATTCGCGAGATAAAAGACAGTTATCAGCGAGACTTAGGTTTTTATTTTAATAGGGCTAGATGACACATTGACATGCTACAAAATGTTGAATTTCTTCTTATTCAAACAAGTGAACCTCTTTTCTTAATATCGCATGGTAGACGAATGTAGGCGAATTCCAGAGATGAAAAGTTCCGATAGCATTGTTAATCTCTCTGGACTAAGAGCGTCAAGCGACAGAAAATTCTGCTCGTATGCGCCACTCTACATGAAAATCTTATTTAAAAATAAACTAAAGATGATAGAGGAGACGTTAGAACCTAGTACATTTATGGGAGCCTTTATATTTTATGAAGTAACAGCTTTTTCATGAGATGAGAAAATATTTTATTTTTCAAGCACAGACCAAAAACTCACAAGAATAAACAACTCGTAACCAAGCCGGCTACGGCAAAGATAAAAATCTGTCAGCTACAGCTTTCACCCGCTGTTTTTGGCGCAGTGGATAAATGACGTCGCCACATCAGCCCCCCTCCTTTTGAAACCGGGTGCACCAGGTATGTGGGGAAACTTGCACTTGATTTTTCTACCAGCTCTCGTGAAAACATCTGGTGCAGGCAATGGGTGCTCCTGTTCTGCACTTGCTGCTTCGTTGTCCTCTTCTGAAACCGAGGGCTCGGCGAGACTATCTGCTGTTTCTTTGGCCTCCACGTTGGAGGGTGATTGTGCAGACCGAGGAAGGAGTGTACCCTCTTTGGTATAAGCAGGCTTAAGCCGCTCAATTGAGACTGTCTCTTCTTTACCATCTTTATCGATTTTGAAGCTGTGGCTTCCTCTTGTGATTACCCTGTATGGTCCAGAGTAAGGCGAAACAAGCGGCGGGCGCACCGTATCATCCCTATGCCACACGTGGGACGTTGCTTGCAGGTCTTTATGTACAAACACTCTCCGGTCACCATGTCTGACAGGGTTAGTGGGTTTGATGTTTCTCATTCTATCGCTGAGTTGTCTCACGAATTGCGTGCATATCTCAGGGGCGAACGTCTGTGTAGATGCTGGAACGATAAATCCTCCAGGAACCCTCAATTGCTCGTCATAAACCAATTCTGCGGAAGAGCATTGTAAGTCCTCCTTCACGGCCGTTCTCAATCCGAGTAGGACCAGCGGTAGTGCTTCAGGCCATGACGTGGAACTACACATTAATGCAGCTTTGAGCGTGCGGTGTAGTCGTTCCACCATTCCATTACTAGATGGATGATAGCTTGTGGTGCGTAGGTGGTTGCACCCGCACAGTAGTAAAAGCTCATTGAAAAGTTGGCTTTCAAACTGCCTTCCGCGATCTGTTGTTATGTTTTGCGGAACGCCAAACCTAGAGAACCATGAATGCAACAGTGCTTTTGCAACCGACTCCGCAGAGATGTCTTGTATTACAACTACTTCTGGCCACCGGGTAAAACGATCAATGATTGTGAGCAAATAGCGTTGTTCTGAAGAGCATGATAGCGGGCCCACAATGTCCACATGTATATGTGAAAATCTTGCAGATGGCGTCGGGAAGTCAGCAATAGGTGCAAAGACATGTCTGCCGATTTTATTACGCTGGCATGTTAGGCATGCACGCGCCCATGCACGACAATCTTTTTGTATTCCGGGCCACACTACTTTGGAGGAAACTAACTTGGCTGTAGCTCGTACTCCTGGATGTGATAGATTATGTAGTGCACTACAAATCTCGCGACGATATTGTTCTGGAATGTAAGGTCGCTCCTTTCCTTTTGCTACATCACACCAAATTCCATCTTTAACATTTGGGACGGACACATGTCTGAGCTGCAGCGCAGTTCTCTGTTCCTCTATTAGACGGGGCAAGAAAGGATCTCCTCGTTGTTTAGACGCTAACTCGGTCCAACGAATTGAATTCAAACTGGCACAATTCCTAGACAGGCAATCTGCGACCAGGTTGTCTTTTCCTGAAATGTGACGCACGTCAATTGTGAACTGTGCAATGTACTTGACTTGCCTGCACTGACGTGGTGAATTGAGCTCTGTGTCTCGTTGAAATATAGCTACTAACGGCTTGTGATCGGTAAAAATTGCAAAGTGCCTCCCTTCGACAGACGTGCGAAAATGCTTTATGGCTAAGTAAATAGCCAGCAACTCACGGTCAATAGCACTCCATTTTTGCTGCTGTCGAGTCAGGTTTTTAGAGAAAAATGCGAGCGGCTGCCATCTGCCATCAACTTCTTGCTGTAGCGCTGCACCCACTGCTGTTTGGCTTGCATCAACCATGAGCGCTATACGAGCGCTCAATCTTGGATGTCCCAGTAGTGTTGCCCGAGAAAGACATTTCTTTAAGTCATGGAAAGCTGATTCAGCATCTGGACTCCACGGAATTTTACGATTTCCTGTTGTATTTTTACCTGCAAGTAACGTTGTGAGTGGCTCTTGGGCGGCAGCTAATTTAGGTAAGTGACGTCTGTAATAGTTGAGCATGCCTAAAAATCTGCGAAGTCCTTTGTAAGTTGTGGGAATGGGCATCTGTTGTACTGCTTCAACCCGCTCAGGCAAAGGTGACAGGCCTGCTGCTGAAACCAAATATCCCAGGAACTTACCAAACGTGCACTTTGTTTCGTTAATAATTATGCCATACTCTGTCAGACGGCGGAAAAGCTGCCGCAGATGTTCGACATGCTGATATACAGAACCAGAGAATACTAAAATGTCGTCCATATAACAAAATACGAATGGTAATTCTCGAAGCACCTCATACATGAATCTTTGCCATCTTTGGGCAGCGTTTCTGAGGCCAAATGGCATAAAATTGTACTCAAACAAACCGAATGGTGTGATAACTGCTGTTTTTTTAATGTCAGATGGAGCCATGGGAATCTGGGAAAATGCTTTGGCGCAATCAATCACACTAAATATTTTGGCATTGCTAATCGTACTGTTAAAATCAGTAACATTGGGTACTGGGTAGCGGTCGGGAATTGTGCGGGCATTGAGCGCCCTGTAGTCTGCACATACTCTCCATGAATTGTCTTTTTTACGGACCATGTGAATTGGAGATGCCCATGAACTATCAGACCTACTTACAATACCTGTTTTTAAAAGTCTGTCGAACTCAGCTCGCGCCGCGAGCAGCTTCTCTGGAGGCAGACGCCGCGGGCGGAAGGCAACGGGTTGACCTTGTGCCGTGCTGATGTGGTGTTGAGTATTGTGTCTGCATATCCTGGTTGCGTTGACGGGTTCGGTAAGTGCTGGAAAGTCTTGAAGCTGTTTACGAAAAAGTGATTCCTCCGACAGTGCTCTGATATTGCCTACAGTATACGAATCGTTACGACTGTCGGGTGTCTTCTTGCGTGACGCACACGTGTGCGCCCCGCTTAGTTGCGGGTACGATATAGTATCACAATATCCCGACGCGGATGACGCGGTAGAGGAGCCGGAAATATTCGTGCGGAAAGACACGGGCACTTCGCACTGCACTTGAACCGACGCGGAAGACGCTGTAGGCAATATCCCTTCTGTGGGAACTGTCACCAAACGACGGTTAACCAGGTCGGGCATAAGTCGGTAGTTCCGTAAAAAGTCCGCCCCAATCATAGGACTCGGCACATCAGCAACCACAAAAGTCCATTTTGGATGGAAGTTGGAATTCAGATGTAATGCCAACTGTTTCTCACCATAGGTAGATATTCTGGAATTGTTTGCCGCAGTCAGCACATGTTGCGTCGTTGTCGTGAGTATCTCACCTCTCTTTCTTGGATAAACACTGACTTCTGAACCTGTGTCAATCAGAAACTTCTCACCTGAAGAGAGGTCCAACACGAACAATCGGTGTGATTGGTTGACTGCAGATACCGTGGCGTTTTCACCTCTTTGAATCACGCTATGACTCGGGCGCCTATGTTGTTGTTGACGAACGTTAGCGCCCTTTAACGCCCGCCTTTTAAGTTTGGGTAGCTGCAGGGTTGAATACATTGACGGGCAGTGTTACCGAAGCGTCTGTGGTATCAGCACCAATGATCTGTCAAATCCTGTTGGATAGCATTTCTTCGTCTTTTCCAACTGCGACTTCGTAGCTGCTGGTGGTGTGAAGTTACTTGCACGTTGAGTTTTGCCACTTCTGCTGCCAGTTGCTGTATGATGGGTTCGGTCGATGCGCACTGCTGTTGGGAAGTATTATTGCATGTTCCTTGCTCACTGACGTTAGATTCCATCACACTACACGTTCTTGGGCATCTATCCTGGCTGTAGTTGAATTCGGAACACGCAGAAACTTCGGTTAAGGTGTTTGCGATGATGTCTGCCTTTTTTGCTAAGACTTGCAATGGTAAGTCTGTTTCTGCTGCAATGACGGCACGGTTGTTGGCAGGAAGTTTACGAAGCCATATTAGACGTAAAGACTCTTCAGGTAGGAGTTCCGGGCCGACTAATGTACGTAAGGCTTTGAGTACTTGTGACGGAGTCTTGTCGCCCATATCTTCGTATGCGAAAATTTTTTGTAGTCGCAAATCTGGTGACAACGTATAATGCTGTATGAGAGCTTCCTTTAGCACAAAGTAATTTTGTTGCGACAAGGTTTCTTCTACTTGCTCTAGAACTTCTAAATTTAGATGTGAACCCACTATATTCAATTTGTCAATGTTGTTAGACACCCCACGCTGCCGAAATATGCATTCAGCCGGCGTAAACCAAAGCTGGGGGCGCGTCGGCCAGAACGCGGAAAGCTTAACATTTCCGTGTCGCGCGTAGGTACTCTTATCTTTTGCGTTAACATCTGTCGTTCCGTTTTGTGGCGAATCAAAGGGCGTGGACCGCGATCCGTGGTCGAACAGACTGTAGTCTTCAATCTTGATTCCATTGCCCCATGCTTTTGTCTCTGAATTCATTATTCTCGTCGGTATATATATTTTCCTTATGCTTCTGCTACGATTTTTCGGGGTCACCACTATGGGAGCCTTTATATTTTATGAAGTAACAGCTTTTTCATGAGATTAGAAAACATTTTATTTTTCAAGCACAGATCAAAAGGTCACAAGAATGAACAACTCGTAACCAAGCCGACTACGGCAAAGATAAAAATCTGTCAGCTACAGCTTTCACCCGCTGTTTTTGGCGCAGTGGATAAATGACGTCGCCACACATCGGAAGGTACAGAAGAAGGGTGTAACAAATAGGAAAGTTTGGAAGACACCATTATGCAGGATTAGATGTTAAAATGCTGATAATCATTAATGTGATTATAATGATGATGATGATGATTATCGCCAAGAAGAAACAAAGCAGGAAGTTCTATGTCTCTGGGTATGCATCTTCAACAGAACAGAAGATATAAGGAAAATAAAAAATCCTTCCTAACAAGCTCAGCATACGTTCGTTATAGACATTAGCGAACTTCAAACTGTGCAGAAGTATCTTTCAGTGGAATAACATTTTAGGGTAGATAACAGACAAAAGTTAGAGTTCATGCATACGAAAGTGCATGCACTATCCGATAGAAAGTATCCGTGTGGCCCCACGTAACGCGGAACTAGCCATTAGACCTCATTAGAGGCGGATCTGTCTGCATAAAAGGAGGTGGGGAGGATTGTCCTGTCAGCAGAGAAGCACTAAAACAAGCAGAGTGCATCGGTCAGCAGAGCTCAGTGACTTCGAACGTAGATAAGTGATTGGATGTCACTTGTTTAACATGTCCATCAGGGACACTTCAACCCTGCTCTACCCAAATCGACTGACGGTGAAGTGACTGTGAAGTGGAAAGACAAAGGGACAACGGCAGCTAAGTCAAGGCAACGCAGACCTCATGTACTGGTGTACAGGAAACGTCGAGCTTTGCGGAGTGGGGTGCAAAAATTCTCATGAAAACAGCGTAAAGAGTCGCTTTGTAATATGTCGTCTCTAGTAATCTGAACAACAAAGAGTTGGGGAGCATACTTCTAAAAGAGCCGGGGACAAGGGACGTTTACTGCTGCATTATGTCATAGTCAGTCAGAGATTCCGATCTTAGATTCTGAACTGCGAGGCATACCCAAGAGCAGATCTGGATTTAGATCACAGTCTGGTAATTTAAGAAACCAGAAACCAGAAAAATCACTGGTACTGAATTTTTGAGGAGTGATGATACCTGGCTGAAGTTCGCTAATGAGTGGGTACTGAGATGAAGAATAATAGAGTAGGTAATTCAGTTGAAGAGAAGTGGAAGACAAACTTAGGTGAAAGCAAGGTGTCTGCGCAGGAACAGTTGGTAACTGAAGAAATTCTGCAATTAACCGAAAGAGCATGGCATTACAGAAATGTTCAGGGAAAGATATTTTTGTTGTGGTCTTCAGTCCTGAGACTGATTTGATGCAGCTCTCCATGCTACTCTATCCTGTGAAAGCTTCTTCATCTCGCAGTACCTACGGCAACCTACATCCTTCTGAATCTTCTTAGTGTATTCATCTCTTGGTCTCCCCCTACGATTTTTACCCTCCACGCTGCCCTCCAATACTAAACTGGTGATCCCTTGATGCCTCAGAACATGTCCTACCAACAGATCCCTTCTTCTGGTCAAGTTGTGCCACAAACTTCTCTTCTCCCCAATCCTATTCAATACCTCCTCATTAGTTATGTGATCTACCCATCTAATCTTCAGCATTCTTTTGCAACACCACATTCCGAAAGCTTCTATTCGCTTCTTGTCCAAGCTAGTTATCGTCCATGTTTCACTTCCATACATGGCTACGCTCCATACAAATACTTTCAGATACGACTTCCTGACACTTAAATTTATACTCGATGTTAACATCGCCAGTTTCATACATCTTGCTCACCAGATGGTAGAGTTTTGTCAGGACTGGCTCTCCCAAGGCCGTCAGTAGTTCCAATGGAATGTTGTCTACTCCGGGGGCCTTGTTTCGACTCAGGTCTTTCAGTGCTCTGTCAAACTCTTCACGTAGTATCATATCTCCTATTTCATCTTCATCGTCTTCCATTTCCATAATATTGTCCTCAAGTACATCGCCCATGTATAGACCCTCTATATACTCCTTAAACCTTTCTGCTTTTCCCTCTTTGCTTAGAACTGGATTTCCATCTGAGCTCTTGATATTCATACAAGTGGCTCTCTTTTCTCCAAAGGTCTCTTTAATTTTCCTGTAGGCAGTATATATCTTACCCCTAGTGAGATAAGCCTCTACATCCTTACATTTGTCCTGTAGCCATGCCTGCTTAGCCATTTTGCACTTCTTGTCGGTCTCATTTTTGAGACGTTTGTATTCCTTTTTAACAGCTTCATTTACTGCATTTTTATATTTTCTCCTTTCATCAATTAAATTCAATATATCTTCTGTTACCCAAGGATTTCTACTAGCCGTAGTCTTTTTACCTACTTGATCCTATGCTGCCTTCACTACTTCATCCCTCAAAGCTACCCATTCTTCTTCTACTGTATTTATTTCCCCTATTCCTGTCAATTGTTCCCTTATGCTCTCCCTGAAACTCTGTACAACCTCTGGTTCTTTCAGTTTATGCAGGTCCCATATCCTTAAATTCCCACCTTTTTGCAGTTTCTTCAGTTTTAATCTACAGGTCATCACCAATAGATTGTGGTCAGAGTCGACATCTGCCCCTGGAAATGTCTTACAATTTAAAACCTGGTTCCTAAATCTCTGTCTTACCATTATATAATCTATCTGATACCTTTTAGTATCTCCAGGGTTCTTCCATGTATACAACCTTCTATCATGTTTCTTAAACCAAGTGTTAGCTATGATTAAGTTGTGCTCTGTGCAAAATTCTACCATGCGGTTTCCTCTTTCATTTCTTAGCCCCAATCCATATTCACCTACTACGTTTCCTTCTCTCCCTTTTCCTACACTCGAATTCCAGTCACCCATGACTATTAAATTTTCGTCTTCCTTCACTATCTGAATAATTTCTTTTATTTCATCATACATTTCTTCAATTTCTTCGTCATCTGCAGAGCTAGTCGGCATATAAACTTTTACTACTGTAGTAGGTGTGGGCTTCGTATATATCTTGGCCACAATAATGCGTTCAGTATGCTGTTTGTAGTAGCTTCCCCGCATTCCTGTTTTCCTATTCATTATTAAACCTACTCCTGCATTACCCCTATTTGACTTTGTGTTTCTAACCCTGTAGTCACCTGACCAGAAGTCTTGTTCCTCCTGCCACCGAACTTCACTAATTCCCACTATATCTAACTTTAACCTAGCCATTTCCCTTTTTAAATTTTCTAACCTACCTGCCCGATTAAGGGATCTGACATTCCACGGTCCGATCCGTAGAACGCCAGTTTTCTTTCTCCTGATAACGACATCCTCTTGAGTAGTCCCTGCCCGGAGATCCGAATGGGGGACTATTTTACCTCCGGAATATTTTACCCAAGAGGACGCCATCATCATTTAATCATACAGTAAAGCTGCATGCCCTCGGGAAAAATTACGGCCATCGTTTCCCCTTGCTTTCAGCCGTTCGCAGTACCAGCACAGCAAGGCCGTTTTGGTTCTTGTTACAAGGCCAGATCAGTCAATCATCCAGACTGTTGCCCTTGCAACTACTGAAAAGGCTGCTGCCCCTCTTCAGGAACCACACGTTTGTCTGGCCTCTCAACAGATACCCCTCCGTTGTGGTTGCACCTACGGTACGGCTATCTGGACAGCCAAGGTGAAGTGACTGCAGCAAAAATATGAAGAAATCAAAAAAGAAATGACCGTCGGAAAGACTCACTCGGCCTACAAAAAGTCAAAACAACATTCAGTGAAACTGAAAGCAGGCTTGGTACCTTTAATAATTCAGTGGTAATTCCTCTATGAAACGCAAAGGAGACAACAGGTAGGTGGAAAAACTAAACTGAAGGCCTCTACGATGGTCAGGACTTATTTGATGATGTAATAGAAGAAGAAACTGAAGTCGATATGAGGAATATAGAGGATCCATTGTTATAGTCACAGTTTGAAAAGGGCTTTTGAAGACTTGAGATTATGTAAGACATAAAGGACAGATAACTTTATACCAGAAGTGGCAACCAAATGACTGTTCAAGTTGGCGTGTGAGATCTATTAGACTGGCGACATATCATTAGACTTTCGGAAAAATATCTTCCGAATATAACAATGGCAGATAGTAGATGAGAGAACTGTAGCACAATCAGTTTAAGAGCTCACACGTCCCAGCTGCTGACAAGAAGCATATACATATGAATGGAAAAGAATATTGAAGATCTGATATATGACGATAAGTTTGGGTCTAGGAGTATGTTTCAAATTATGAGAAAAACCGGAGTAAGCTGTAGAGGAGGACGGGCAATATCTACATCCAGAAAGCAATGACAGAAATAATAGAAATGTTCACGATTTCGATTTAAATTCATGTTGAAAAGGTATCAGTGAAACGATTCGTTGATGACGTTGTTATCCTCAGTGAAAGTGAAGGTAATTATAGGATATATTTAGTGGAATGACCTTTCTAATGAATGAAGACTATGGATTGAGCGTAAACAGGAAAAAGACAAAAGTAATGAGAAGTGGCAGAAATGACATACCACGAAACTTAATGCCAAAACTAAGTGAAGGAATACTTCTACTTTGAAATCAAAGTAGCTTATGAGGGATGGAGCAAGAACGCAATGACCAGACCAGCGCAGGCAGAGAGAGCTCTCCTGTCCAAGAGAAATCTGTCAGTATCAAACATAGACTCTGACTGGAGGAAGAAATTTCTGAGAATGTACGTCTTGAGACACAGGATCGTATGGCAGTGAATGATGGACAATGGAAAAACCGGAACGGAAGGGTATCGAAGCGTTCTAGATGTGATACTACAGAGGAATGTTAAAAACATATTGACACGTATGATGCGGAATGAGGACGTTATTCGCAGAATCTCTCAAGAAAAGAATATTTGGAAAACACTGAGAAGAGGAAGAGGATGAAAGGAAATGTGTTAAGACATGAGGCATTAATCCCCATGGTACATGAGAGAGCTGTGAAGGGTAAAAACTGTAGGGGAGGACAGAGACTGGAATATATCCCACAAATAATTGGGGACTTTGGGTACATGTCTTATGTTGAAGTGAGGAGTTTGATGCAGAAGAGTAACTTGTGGAGTGAAGTATCAAACCAATAACGAAGCCGATGGCTCAAAACGTCACTCGTGCGATATTAAAAAAAAAAAAAAAAATTGTCGCCCTTCGCTTTCGCTCTCTGCAATACGAGAGTAATTATATAACCATCAACGGCCTTTTTATATTCCCCATTCTGCTGTTTATCTCAGATAGGTAGCTAGTTTGTGTTCTTGTACAACCTACGATAAATAGAGTGAGTTACAACAAAGTAATTTTATGTCATTAATTCACGTATTATTAAAGCGAATACTAGTTTACATTACAATTAATACTGAAAGGAAGTTTAGGATAGAAATTATTTATAGTGTGTGGTGAGTTTGCATGTTATGTGTCAAGGAAATCAACTGGGTGTTGTAAAGCTCATTTTCTTTTGGGACATTTTCGAGCGTGGATCTTCATGATTTATTTTAAATGACATAAACTTTCAGGAGAAAAAATTTAGTACACTCTTTCAGAGGTTTCCAGCTTACTGACGATTGTTGCAGCAGTGCATATCGAGCACATGAAATGATTAAATTTACAAACCAACATCATATGCCGTTCTGAGGTACCATATATAGACGCATGCTGCCACGCCCATATTAATACGTGGTGTAGCCTCCACAGGCGGCAATGCAGGCGCTGTATTTAACATCCAGCTGGTAGTACAGATGGCAACGACTTTCCTGGAGTACGTTATGCCACGCCTACCTGATCTGTTTACGCTGCTCTGTAAGAGTTGTCGGTTGACGACTCGCACGAGTCACTTCTCTTCCCATCGTATACATACTCGATTGGAGACAAGTCCGGAGGTCGTGCTGGCCAGGGAAGTTGCACATATAGCAGAGCACGATCAGTTACACGAGCAATGTGTGAGCCAGCTTTATCCTTGTGGAATAACACATCACCTTCATGTAGCATGAACGGCAAAATAAGGGGTCTGAGAACAGTCTACACATACCAACCACCGGTTAGAGTTCTTTCGAGAAACAACAAAGGTGAACAGGTACTGTAACTTATCGCATTCCAGACCACAACGCCTTCAGTGGGCCTAGTGAAACTTCGACGAACGCACACTACAAGATATCGCCCACAAGGTCAATATCGTAGGTGCAAACGACCAAAACTTACGCAGAGAAGCATCAGCTTTCATAGCTGAAGATAAAGGTGAGGCATTCCATCTTCTAAGTTATCCTCCGGCGGTACCAGTCGGCTCGTACACGCCAACGCATTTGCGTGAATGGAAGAAAGGCTAGAGTTTTGTGTGCCCATGGTACCACAACTAACAACCAATCACTATTGCTCACGTTGTCACGTCTGGGATCGCAAGCCCTCTTATCTCTGCTATGGTAGTTGTTACCATCTGCCACTGCTGCCCTCACATTACGACGATACTGGCGGGCGTCTGTGCCGCGTGGACGTTCAGAACCGCGTCTACAGTATTGATAATGCTCACGTGACCACTGATATGAGTATCGTTGCAAAAGTTAAGCGGCACGTTCAACTTATGCGCCAGTTGTCCGAAAGGATCATTACGTCAGTCCGAAAACCATATTTTGATCCCCTTCAAACTCGCCCAATTGGCTGTAGGAAGCACAAGTGCGTCTCCTCTTAGAAGGAAGACAATGATGGCACTCTGGTAGCTATGCCACTACGGTATCTGCTACTCGGACGACTTTGAAACCATATCAGTACATCTGTTATCCCCCAGGTGACATATGCTGTCATCGAATCAAACTCATCAACATATGTTACGTTCTTCATAGATATTAGTCGTTTTCGTGGAGTACTATTTTTTTCCCAGCAGTGTATTTTTTATGAGATTACAACTACGGTAACATTGTTTATTGCCCTAGCTCTTCAGATTGGTTGGTTGTGGCCTTGTGTTCTAAGACTGGTTTCATGCAGCTCTCCATGCTACTCCATCTTGTGCGAGCCTCTTCATCTCCAAATAACTATTGAAACTTACATCTTTCTGAATTTGCTTACTGTATTCACCTGTTGGTGTCCATCTACGATTTGTACCACTCACACTTCCCTCCAATACTAAACTGGCAATCCTTGATGTCTCGGAATGCGTCCTATCAACCGATCCCTTCTTTTCGTCAAGTTTTGATACAAATTCCTTGCCTCCCTAATTCCATTAAGTACATCCTCAGTAGTTTCGTGATCGACCCATCTAATCTTCAGCATTCTCCTGTAGCATCACATTTCGAAAGCTCCTAATGACTGTTTACTGAACCTGTTTTCGTCCATGTTTTATTTCCATACATGGATACACCCCAGACAAATACTTTCAGAAAAGGCTTCCCAACACTTACATCTATATTCGATGTTAATACATTTCTGCTCAGCAGAAATTGTTTCTTGCCATGTCCACATTTTCTAGCCTCTCTGGTCCGGCCATCATCTTTTATTTTGCTGCCCAAATAGTAAAATTCATCTACTACCTTAAGCGTCTCGCTTCCTAATCTAATTTCCTTACCATCACATGATTTAATTCGACTACTTTCCGTGACCCTTGTATTGCTTTCATTGATGTTCAGCTTATATCCTGTCCATACCGTTCAACTACTCTTACAAGTCCTTTGCTGTCTCTGACAGAATTACAATGTCGGCGGCAAACCTTAAAGTTTTTATTTTTTCTCCCTGAACTTTAATTCCTACTCCAAATTTTTGTTTCATTTCCTGCTATATACACATATTGAAAAACATCGGGGTTAGGCTACAACCCTGTCTCATTCCCTTCTCATTCACTGCTCGCCTTTCATGCCCCTCGGCTCTTAAAACTGCCGCCTGGTTTCTCTACAAGTTGTAAATAGCGTTTCACTTCCTGTGTTTTACCCCTGTTATCATCAGAATTAGAAAGCGAGAATTCCAGTCGACATTGTCAAAAATTTTCTCTAAGTGCAGAAATACTATGAACGTAAGTTTGCCTATCTTATCAGGTACGTCGTAAGGTCAGTATTGCCCCTCACGTTCCCACATTTCTCCTGAAGTATGCTTCTACCAGTTCTTCCGTTCTTTTGTGAAGAATTCTTGTTAGTATTTTGCAAATGTGAGTTACTAAACTGACTGCTCGATAATTTTCACAACTGTTAGCCACAACTTTCTTTGTAATTGGAATTACTGTATTATTCTTGAAGTCTGAGGGTATTCCACCTGTCTGATACGTTTTGTACATCAGATGGAAGATTTTTGTCATAGCCGGCTCTCTCAAGGCTATCAGTAATTTTGATCGAATTTCAGCTATTCCGGAGGACTTATTTCGACTTAGATCTTTTAGAGCCTTGTCAGATTCTTCTTGCAGTATCATACCTCTCATCTCACCTTCATCTGCGTCACTTCCCCTTGTATAACATTAATTTCAAGTTTATCTCCCTTGGATAGACCCTCTATATACACCTCCAGCTTTCCCTTCTTTGCTTAGGACTGTTTACCACCCGAGTCCTTGATATTCATGTAGCTGATTCTGTTTTCCCCAAAGACCTCTTAAACTTTCCTGTAGGCGGTATCTATCATTCCCCTAGTGGAATATGCTTCTAAATCCTTACATCGGCCCTCTAGCCATTGCTGCTTAGCAATTTTGCATTTCCTGTCAGTCTCATTTTTTAAATCTTTATATTCCGTTTCTCTTGCGTCATTTGCTGCATTTTTAAATTTTCTTCTTTCGTCAGTCAAGTTAAATATCTCTTGTGCTATCCAAGGATTCCTACTAGACTCTGTCGAAAATGGTCCAAATGGCTCTAAGCGCTATGGACTTAACATCGGAGGTCATCAGTCCCCTATGCTTAGAACTACTTAAACCTAACGAACCTAAGGACATCACACACATCCATGCCCGGGGCAGGATTCAAACCTACGACCGTAGCAGCAGCGCGGTTCCAGACTGAAGCGCCTAGAAGCGCTCGGCCACTGCGGACGGCCTACTAGACCCTGTCTTTTTGCCTATTTTATCCTTTGCTGCCTTCACTACTTCGTCTCTTGAAGCTACTAATTCGTCTTCTACTATATTCCTTTCCCCTTTCTACTCAACCTTTGTGTATTGTTCCCTCTGAAGTTCCCAACAACCTCAAGTTTTTTCAACATTTACAGGTCCCATCTCCTTAATTTCCCAAATTTTTCCAATTTCTTACACTTCAGTCTACAGTTCATAACCAATAAATTGTGGTCACAGTCCACATTAAGCCCTGAACATGTCTTAAAATTTAAAATCTGGTCCCTAAATCTTTTTTAACCATTACATAAGCAATCCGAAACATTTCGGTGTCTCTAGGTATCTTTCCACGTACACAACCTTCTTTTATGATTCTAAAACCAGCTGTTATCATTGATTAAATTAAATTATGTGCAAGGTTCTAGAAGGTAGCTTCCTCTATCATTTCTTTCCCCTACTACTTTCCTTTATCATACATTTCTTAAATCTCCTCATCATCTCCGGAGCTGTTTGGTATGTAAAGATAAACTACTGTGGTAGGCGGGGGCTTCGTGTCTATCTTGGCTACGATAATGCGTTCACTATGCTGTTCACAGTAGCCTACCCGCATTTCTATTTTTCTTATTCATTATTAAACTTACTCCTGCATTACGTCTATCTCATGTATTTATAAAGTGTATTCATTTGACGGGGATTCCTGTTCCTCCTGGCACCAAACTTCACTAAATCCCACTACATCTAAATTCATTCTATCCATTTTCCTTTTTAAACTTTCTAACCTACGTGCCCGACTAAGGGATCTAACGTCCCAAGCTCCGATCCGTAGAACGTCAGTTTTTTTCGCCTGATGGCGACATCCATCTGAGTAGCCCCGTCAGGAGATCCGAATGAGTGACTAAGTTACCTCCGGAATACTTTACCCAAGAGGACCCCATCGTCATTTAACCATACAGTAAAACTGCTCGTCCTCGGAAAGAATTACGGCTGTAGTTTCCCCTTGTTTTCAGCCGTTCCAACTATAAGCTTGGCAAGACGGTTTTGGTTTATGTTACAAGGCCAGATCAGTAAATCATCTAGCCTGTTGCCCCTGAAACTACTGAAAAGGCTGCTGACCCCCTGTAATATTAGTAATTTTCGCCTCACAAACATTAATATATGCTCAATAGTAAACGCCTGATAGCCTAAAGTTATCGAACAATTGTAAAGTAACGTAAATGAACCATCGCATAGCAGCGACAGAGTCTATTATTGTTTCTCTTTGCCGTTCTTGCGCGGTGCCTGTAAATCTCTATGAACATGTATCGATTAATGGTATAAAAAAGAATTACGTTGTTTCAAGACAAATGAGGCTTTTGGCGCCTCACCTTTTACTGTTTGTATTCTATGAAAGGCGGACGCGGACTTGCTGCGTTCCGCAACTGTATTTTATATTTTATGTGAAAATATTGAGTGAAAATGCTAATTGTTATTTTTTCCAATCAGAAAATATGTAGTTTCTTGTAACTGATTACGAACAGACAGCATCAAGAGGACATTTTGACTGATATATATAAAGCATTTAACCACAATGGTCACCTATTCTAATTTAATATGAAAAGGTACGTAGCATTAAAAAAATATGTGTTAAAGATAAGTGTGCTTATTTTAGTAAATTAACCTTGATCATTTCCATCTCCTTATATACCTGAATGATAACTATTTTGTGTTACTTCATCAACAGTAATTACGATCACGCT
Source organism: Schistocerca serialis cubense (assembly GCF_023864345.2). Taxonomy (NCBI): domain Eukaryota; kingdom Metazoa; phylum Arthropoda; class Insecta; order Orthoptera; family Acrididae; genus Schistocerca; species Schistocerca serialis. Next base: position 424,013,223 of record NC_064643.1, on the reverse strand, counting down.
GATGGGCCAAATACAGCATGAGGCAGAAGGAACATTATCGTTTTCCTATTATTTCCGAACCAACTCTTTTTTAATTGTGTAGTGTTGCATTTCTTTTTAAATACTATAAATCTTCTGGTCCCCTATTTTTGATCCGGGTATGACTACATCGCGACTATAAAAATGCACCGGCGGGGTCAGGGATTTTCTCTGCCTCATGATGACTGGGTATTGTGTGCTGTCCTTATGTTAGTTAGGTTTAAGTAGTTCTGAGTTCTAGGGGACTGATGACCATAGATCTTAAGTCCCACAGTGCTCGGAGCCATTTGAACCATTTTTTTATAAAAATGCACAGAAATGATAATGTTTCTTCCAAACGATCTCAAATATATATCAATATGCTGCTCTTACTCAGATATTTAATGATCAACGTATGTTATTATAATAGTGTAATCAATCCCTGATTCTGTTGCCAAGTGGCCCACCAAAATATTCACTTTTTCGACATTTAAAAAAAAAATTAAATAACAATTCTTTTTATTCCTCCCCCCCCCCCCCCCAACCCAAGAGCAACGTTACACCTCCTGAAAAACCACATGTTTGTCTGGCTTCCCAACAGACACACCTCCGTTGTGGCTGCACTTACGGTACGGCTCTTTGTATCGCTGAGGCAAGAAAGCCACCCCACCGATGCCAAGGTCCATGGCTCATGGGGGTGAGGGGGCGGGAGCCACAAATAGAGCAAGGAAATGTTAGATCAGTTATTATGCTTTTAAATACATTGGCATGCAACTGTATTAATTTCTGTGGTATCGATACCTACGATGCCACGGCGTAGGTGCAAGTTCGTAGGTTGGCACTACGACACCGACACCGACGACAGCGCCCTCTTGCCGGCGCTGTGCAGTTCTACGAGCGCAGCATCAGATTCTGCCTATTTGATTCCGAGTAGACGACCAAGCAACATCGTTTCTTTTTCATATGGGCGAGGCATTACAGATTTTGCCTTTAACTTCTAGCCGAGGTTAGACGTGATTTATGTACAGCTTCGCACCTACGTGCTCGTCTCAACCAAAGTTAAGTATTATCAGTTGTATATGTTCATACACCAATAAAAGAGTTATAACCTATACGCAGTAACGAAGCATCTCACCTTTTCCTGCTCTTACACACTTCCTACATTCGGCCTACCCTTCAGTTTACAGGTGCATACCCATGCGCCGCCTTCCAGGCGGATTACAAAAATGGCAGTACACTGAACATTATAAAACGTGACTTTCAAAGTGCTACGAACAGTCCGGCCAGCACATGACTGTCGGTAGGTCGTTAAAAAGAAAGCCGTATAATGATCGAAGAACTCTTCATCCTTAGGTTAGTTAGGTTTACGTAGTTCTAAGTTCTAGGGAACTGATGACCTCAGCAGTTAAGTCCCATAGTGCTCGGAGCCATTTGAACCATTTGAACTCTTCATCCGGCAAAAACATTTTTAGTCAGTGCCATGCAATGCTTGTTGTGGTGTAACGAGCGGCGCCACGTGGACATGGGTGACTGGAAGTGAGTGAGCTGGCGCTAGGAATCACGTTATCTTCTGTAGCAATCCGATGGAATTGGCGAATTTCTGTAAAATGTTACCTACCATCATTTAAAGTGACAGTTGTCGAGAACAGAGGAGATGGTGTTACGGTGTGGGTGTGTTTTACCTGGTTACGGTGATGTTTCCTTACTTCCCTTATGAAACGTACCCTTTGAACAATTTATACACGACTGACCTTAACCTGACACACAATATTTTGTTAGCGCAACGCAATCTGACTTTCAAAATTCCCTACAAAAGAATGGCCCTGACTAACATTAAACTATACCTTTCACAAATCACTTACCTCACAAAAATCTTCGCTGCTCAGGCTACTGCAATACAGCGAGCGCCACTACTGCCAGCTAAATAAAAGATTCAAACTACTGAAGGCACTAACTACTGATAGGGATAGTTAGCAAATGAAAGATATTAATAGAGAACAAACAATGTATTTACCTTAATATCATCACAAGTCATAATATATATATCAGTTCATGACAAATTACAAAACTCCGCCATCTCTCTCTCCACATCCACCACTGCTGGCGGCTCACCTCCAACTGCGCAACGCTACGCGCTGTTCACAGCCAGCTGCCGCTGCCCAACACTACAATGGCAGACAACAATGCAAACTAGCCACAGACTGCACACAGCACAGCCAGTGATTTTCATATTGAGCGCTACGTAACGTTGCCAATAAGAAAACATAAACAGCCTACTTACATAGCCCCCATGCTCCCCACAAAAAATTTTTACAAATGGTGTTGGGCACTGGCCAACACAGATTTGACAAAAATTTTTCACAATTACAGTAACAAAGATATAAAATGCACACACTTATTAATATTATGTTGGTCAAAAGATCAAAATTTCTCACAGTCCATAAAGACAGTCCACATTGTTCATCACAGTAAAAATGCAGAGTTTTTCTCAAAGTCTGAGCAGTAAAAGAAAATGCACACAGAAGTAGTGGATTTCCATGCAGTCTTGAAGAAGCAGTGTTGTCCTTCCAACGGAAAGACAGTGCTGACTCTTGACATGCATACAGGTAATGGGCCACAACAGAGCAAACCCACAGCAGAGTCAGTCGAAATTTTGAAGAGTATTGGTAGGTAGGTCATCACAGAGCATACCCACTGTAGTCCTGGTAGAGATTACGGTATTGGTGGGCCACCAGAGGTGCAGACCCACTGCAGTCCTTGTAGAAATAATGGTATTGATGGATCATCAAAGATGTAGACCTACTGTAGTCCTTGTAGAGATAATGGTATTGGTGGGCCACCAGAGGTGCAGACCCACTGCAGTCCTTGTAGAGATGGCCAGCAGCCATCTGTTGCGATTGTGCAGGTGCACATTCACCATTGAAGAGTCTTGCGGAGAATATAGCAAGTCCATCAACCACCACTTGTGCACTCACAAAGTTTTTGGAATTGTCCTTAGAACCAGCAATGCTGTTATCCAGTCCCTTGCTGAATCATTAACACACGTGCAAACACTATCAGTCCCTACTTCTCACATATTGTCCATATATTATGACCAACAGAAACGTGTGCAGTGAAATGATACTTAATTTGAAGAACTGGTGTCAATTACAATATTATAATATGACAATACGATAACAAAGGTACAAAATACATCATTAAAAATATAACAATACAGATAACATTTGTAGTAATATGGGCTTTACAAAAGAATCGAAATACCATATACATAAGTGTTACAGGAATTATGACATGAGTACATACATAGAAGATCAGAATAATTATTGAAACATCAACTTCACACATGAGCATTTAAACAGAATGAATAATGTCTAACATCTTTACAAAGTAAATAACATATTATTAATGCCAATTATATTTGAGGATAACAGTATTCCTCATCATAGTGAATGTAGCTTAATATTAAAAGAAGAAAAAATTCTATGAAACAGTACACAGAGACAGGAAGAAAACAAATACTCAAGGGTGCACAAACACATAGTGGGATAACACCAATAGGAAAGGACAGGGTTCGTTTTCAGTGTAACATTTGGTACTGCAGTCCAACCCAAAACTTCATATATCTTTCCTCTTATTTCATCCTTTGTTTCCACCAAGAAAATTCTATCTAAGCATGCTTTCTGTATTTATATGTTCACACATTTCTTACCTCAACATTTATTTCCAAGAAAATCCTACCTAAACCTGTTTTCTCAATGCATTTCTTCCAATTCATCGCAACTCATTCTCTTAGAGGCTACCCCCTCTTAAGCTAACTTAAATCTACTGAGCTCAGATGCTAAACTAAGGGACGAGGCAATGCAGCATCACATAACAAATCAACACAAACAGCAATGCAAAAAATGTAAATTGGCAAAGCTAGCAGCATAAATGAGCAAAAGTCAAATTCAATAACACTATGCCTGGCAAACAGCAGCAACTTATACCTAAACATGACATAGCGCAAGCAGAAAAAATATTACACTAAACAACAATGCAGATAAGGGAAATGTATATTCACATCTTAATGTCTATGTAATTAAAGTGGTGCACCACAAGAAGTTATTCTACCAAAAAGTTACCAATTACTTGAAAAGAAAATGATGAATGCAGTTACTAGTTCCTTCTTATTGTTCTTTCCTTTCCAAGTGCTCCTTTTTTAAAGAATGTGGATCATAAAATAATTATTTAATAGATCTGTTGACAGAAAGTGTTCACATTAGCAAATGCATTTAATTTTATAAAAGCAATGCTGCAACACAGCTGAAAAACAGGTATCAAATGAAATAAGCAACTATGAAAAGCAAAGCATAAAAATATCATTCAATAGTCATGTGGCATTTCGTAAGTTAGTAGAAATTCTCTCAACTCTCATAGAAAGACGCTTGTCATAATCAGGTGTGCAGATGTAAAAATATTTCTTGTCATTTTATTAGGCATTTCAGTAAATATTGTAAATTAAGAGCTAGTGTAATCATATGTTTTCAAGTTCGACCGTGTCGTTTTTGCGATGCTTTCTCTAAAGGAATGACAATGGCCAGGATAATGGCCTTCCCTTTCTTTTTTTTTTTTCTTCCTGTGCTCTGAAAGGCACGCGCTAATGACTTTTTCTCCAGGCGTCTGACACAGCTGGGTGCCCGCGACGCATTACGTGCAGGTGGTCACTTAACTTTCGTATGGAAATATTTACCACAGCAATTTTCGCTAAAGTGACAGTCTCACATAAAAATACTTCACAGGTCAAGAATTAGCGTTGCAAATCTGTAGAAACAAAATCCTATGAATATAACAGTGTCCAAAAAATGTTCAGTGGCATTGTGATACATTCACACATGATTCACACATGTCTTAACTCTTAAAGTACGATTCTTGGTTTCCAACATCCTTTTTCACATGTCAAGAGTCCCTACCCACTATTCATTACTCCTTACCTTATTACACATATACGTATCCATCGACACTCGTCAATATTTCGTCATTATAAATATGAAGCATAAGCAAATAACTCATATAGTAGCGTCAGCCTATTAATCATAAACATACCTCAGCAGCATAATACACATCGTCATCGTAAAAATAACATCATAACACCTCAGTCACATCTCAAAATCGTCGTAGCTTCCTCCAAGAATTAAAAAAAATTCTCTGCTCATGTCAAAAGTGTCATCTGCCTCAAACGTACTTTAAAAATCATGAATCCATACCAAATACATCATTCAAAGCTCTCATAGAATCACAATGGTTCCGAAAAAATATGAGCATAACACAAAGTACAGACAAAATACAATTTCGTAAGTGTGAAGTTATCCAACTGTGTAATTGCGTAAACATGTGTCACTGATGCAGTAAAATAAATGTTTGTCTCTCTCAGTTAAATAATCAGATAGCTGTGTAATTTGTGTGTTAGAGAAATAAGGTACCGATGTGTAAAGTTGTATAAGCAAATACCATATTAGCTAGGGTTCCTTGTGGTTGCCACACACATGGTACACAAAGTAAGCGTGTACCCCCCTGAGGATAAATGTAATTATGCCCTCAGGTGTTACAAATTACAGCAATGGAATGAAATGTATCACGGAAAACTTTCTTTGTAATTAAAAAATCTTTGAAAATAAGTGTTTTAAGTATAAAATTAATCACTCAAATGCGTGTCCTGTAGCGCTAAATGTGCGTCTTGCTGTAAGATAATTCTGTGGAACTGTCGTAGTTATCGTCCTCTGTAAGCAAAGTTCTGCTAAAGTCAATGTACTTACCTCATGATACACAAAAGTGAAATGCTTTGCGTATAGATATCTTAGTTATTACGCTTATTGCCGTGATGAGGAAAGTACTGTACAGTAACGTATTGTTATGCCACGAAAAAGGCTGTCTCATTGTTGCTATACCACAAAAGTTACTACTGAAGGGGAGAGCCCCATTCATTTTATAGCTATTAAGATCAGTTTATGTTTGTAGGAAGGCTACGTGGAGCCTCTGATTGATATTTTCTCTACAGTAGTTATAGTTATTAAGATTTCCATGTATTCCAAGTACAAGGCCATCTGGAGCTACTCAATTCGCGATTTTACTGTTAGATTTTCTTAAATAATTATTCACAGTATTGCATGTACAAGGTCACTGAGAGCCAGCATTCCAATTTTCATAACATTTTATGAGCCTTATAGTCGTTACGCAATCGTGCAACAAACAAGCAAGAATGTACACACACAATAACACTGTGACGTCTGTTCACTATAACAATGCATTCGTCATGTCTGTTTAAATAAGTTCTCTTGGTTCTTGACTGGATATTTCACTTCAAACATTGTTACATGTTAACAGATTCTAAGTCTGACAAAGCATACTAGCAACGTAAAGTGAAAAGTTATATGGCAAAGACAAAGGTAAAAAGCAGATTATCTCTCAATAAACGGTTTTACATGTGGAATGTGGTGTAAACCTTTACTCTTCATAGTACTCAGAGTGTGAACTTGAATGCAATTGTCAGGCGGTATACGTCGGTAAAGAATACTGGAGTTTTTCTCAAGGTTAGCGTCTATGTTATTTTTCTCTGAGCCACCTGGCGCACGCGGCTGCCTGCTGTGCGAGTCATTGTCTGTCTCTTTGTTGGCGCGCGTCGTTATTGGGATTAGGAGACCTAACTTCTACAAATTCGCCTTGCCGAGAGGGCCCTGCTCTGTTTGAATCCCGCCAGTTCTGATGCAATTGACGTCTGTCGTTATGATCATATCGTCTGTCGTCATTTCGGTAGAATCCGTAGTTTCTTCCTTGTCGGTCACGTGGTGGAGAATTTCTCCCTGAATCGTAACTCCGCGCTGAACTGTTGCGTCTGAAGTTATTCTGTCTCCCCTGGTAATAATTGTTTTGGTTCCCATATTGTCTGTTTCTGTGGTTATCTCTGTCATATTCATTACTACGGAAATGTGATCTTTCTCTGTAACTATTATTACTCTGCCAGTGGTTGTCATATGGGTGGTGTCTGTTTTGGTCACGATTTGCGTTGTAAGAATAGCCTTGTCGTGTCCAGTTATTGTTTCTGTCGTCACGGAATTGTGACGTATGTGACCTGTAGTGATTGTTTTCCTGTTTTCGCATCCGGCGACTGTCAGTGTCAATTTCTAATTCTTGTAAGAGTCCCTGAAATGCTTCAATGTCGTCTTTGCAACGTCCTGCCAAAATAATATGTCGTAAATGTTCAGGCAGTTTGATTAAGCAAATGCGGATGAGTTCTGAGGGGCTGTATGGGTTTGAAAGATACTGATTCTTATGCAACATGTCTTCAAAGTATTTCATAAGACTGGAAAATTCAGATTGTTCGAAACGTTTCATCATTATGATGCTATGTTTTACACGGTCTTGTGTGGCTTGAGACCAATATGCTGAGGGGAAGGCATGGTAAAACTCTCCTTCACTGTGGCAATCGTGAATTACCGATCGCATTCTTACAGCTGGTTCATTCTCCAAGTAGCCACACATAAATTCTAATCTGTGTTCTAACGACCAGTTGGGAGGAAAACAATGAGAGAATTGATGGAGCCATGCTTGTGGATGAATGTCGTTGCCAGAATTCTTAAACGTTTTGAATTTACGTGTAGTAATGAACAGCTTATAGTCAAAATCATCGTGTCGGCGAGTAGCATCTCGGTCATAGTTACGTCGTTTCGGCGGTTCCATCTCAAAATTCGGCGTACCTTGCCAACTTCTTTCACAATTTCCGAAGTGCCCTGTGTTGTTATTTTGTGTCTGTTCCGTATTTGTATGTCCCTCTTCCCGTATTGGGGCGCGAGTGTCCTCTGAAATACGTAATTCTTGTACTACTTGTGCCAACTGATCTTGCACTTCCCGGATTTCTCTTTTGTACTGTGTATTGATTTGATTTTGATTTTGTTTGAATTTTCTAATTTGTTCATACTCTTCTGTGTCAGTGAAGGCTACAGGTGTTGTGTCATTCAGATCATCATCTACCTTTGTAGATAAGTTAGTGAACTGATCTGAAAGTTCGGCTACTTTATCCGATAGTGAAATCATTTCCTCTGTATGTTTTTCTGAACCAAGTTTCAGAGTGTCCATTTGTGTTGCAATCGTGTCTACTGTGACCTTTAAGTTTTCCTGAGTTTTTGCAAGTTGCGTAACCGAATCGGTAGATGCAACTGAGTCAATTTTAGCTTGCAAGATGTTGTGATTTTCATGAAAAATAGTTTGCAGTTCTTTTATGGCTGCTTCATGATTCTGTAATGCATTTTCATGCCGCGAAAAAATAGGTTGGAAATGCTCACAAATTTGTGATTTTACGTCATTACAGACTTTTTGACATTTCGATTCAATGTTATGTAACTCACTAGTTAAATCTTCACGTGTTTGTTCAAGTGTGGTGTCTAACTTTTGAAGATTTTCTTCCATTGTGTCTAACTTTTTGAGATTTTGTTCCACTGTGTCTAACTTTTTTAGATTTTGTTCCACTGTGTCTAACTGTTGCTGTGTTTGTCTCTGATTTTGTTCCATTTGTTGCATTAATTGCAATAATAATGTATTAGTGTCTGGAATCTGTTTCTCTACGCTTTTCGGCAGTGCATTTGCACCGACAACATTCACATTTTGACAAGCAGAAAATGTGTCTTGACTTATTTGAGAAAACGGTGATGACCCAAAACCTGAATCTACAGTATTTGCGAAATTGTGTCCTGTCATTTCGGATTCCTGAGACGAGCTGTTGCCGACCGATCGATCGATAATGCTTCCCTCTTCACTAATTGTTTCACTGTCCACGCCATTGTTTGCCGCCCGCTCCATTTCCCTATGCACAATTACCAAATTACTACTTTGAACATCAGTTAATTCATTACTCGGTGGCGCTAACACACTGCTCTCATTTTCACTGTCATTTCTCAGTTTACTTTGGAGCCTAGTATTACGTTTTTCACACGCCATTATTGTCACAGTATTTCACACGACAACACAGAAAAACACAATTTGAAGAGCAAAAATAAGAGAACACATTAACATAACACTGAAAATAATATCTAGTTAATTACAGCTGCGAAATACTTGGTGCAAATCTATATACATGCCAAAACTGTTTTACTGTACAACAATGAAAGGCTACAACTACAAAGGAGATTTTCTCTACAATTACGCGCTAGCAATAAACAAAAGCTACACTAAATACACAAACTACAAGAAAAATCAGAAGATTCTAGTGAGGTATCCTAGGCTAAGGGTCGACATATGAAACGTACCCTTTGGACAATTTATACACGACTGACCTTAACCTGACACACAATATTTTGTTAGCGCAACGCAATCTGACTTTCAAAATTCCCTACAAAAGAATGGCCCTGACTAACATTAAACTATACCTTTCACAAATCACTTACCTCACAAAAATCTTCGCTGCTCAGGCTACTGCAATACAGCGAGCGCCACTACTGCCAGCTAAATAAAAGATTCAAACTACTGAAGGCACTAACTACTGATAGGGATAGTTAGCAAATGAAAGATATTAATAGAGAACAAACAATGTATTTACCTTAATATCATCACAAGTCATAATATATATATCAGTTCATGACAAATTACAAAACTCCGCCATCTCTCTCTCCACATCCACCACTGCTGGCGGCTCACCTCCAACTGCGCAACGCTACGCGCTGTTCACAGCCAGCTGCCGCTGCCCAACACTACAATGGCAGACAACAATGCAAACTAGCCACAGACTGCACACAGCACAGCCAGTGATTTTCATATTGAGCGCTACGTAACGTTGCCAATAAGAAAACATAAACAGCCTACTTACACCCTTAAGAAACCGCTCAATGCGGAAGTATATGAAAAAATTTTACAGTAAAGGTGGAATTCCAAGATATTGACTGCTTATATCAGAGTGACAATGCAACATGTTCCAAAGTAGTATTTCTGAAGCGAAGGTTTGTGAACATCTTCTTGAAATTAGATGGTCTGACCAGAGCAACGGCTCCAACCAACGGAACATTTTTTAGTGTGAGTTAGAGCGTCAGCTTTGCTCCACTACCTTATTTGGTTACCTGTGGCGAGGAAGAATGATCTGCCACTGCTTCACACGTGTTCGGACACTACAATGGAACTGCCCCAGCAGAGCTCAAATTGCCATAAAGGGGAAGGGAGGACGCAACTGATATTAAGGTCGATAATTTCTGGCTACTTTTAATCAATGTGTTCGTCTCTTAAATATAGAATCCACGCAAACAAGTCAAGTATATTATTATTTTCATTACCACTGTTTTCGAATCAGTTTACATCTGGTTCACTCAATAATCACGATATTTCAGTCTATCTGTTTTCCTATAACATACACTCAAATTCATTTTTGTGTCCTGTAAGTACAAACACAGCCATAAAATTGTAGGTCCCAACAAACTGCCACAGAATCACTGAAAGTCGGCCGGCCGTTGTGGCCGAGCGGTTATAGGCGCTTCAGTCTGGAACTGCGTGACCGCTACGGTCGCAGGTTCGAATCCTGCTTCGGACATGAATGTCTGTGATGTCCTTAGGTTAGTTAGGTTTAAGTAGTTCGAAGTTCTAGGGGACTGATGACCTTAGATGTTAAGTCCCATAGTGCTCAGAGCCATTTTTTCACTAAAAGTCACGTATCGATATATGTATAATTAAATAATTTTGTATGTATTGTAGACCGCTGAAGATGCCTAACATGAATAGGCGAAACACATCAAGTACTCAAGCATAAATTATGCAAGAAAAACGAAAGTTTTCTTATCTTTGTGATAAAACATATTTCTTGTTAGTGCCTGAGGAAAACGGCTGCAATTATTAATAGCTTTAATTAAGTTAACTAATGACACACTTCTTTGATGCAACAATCAACTATGCAGATCAAGTCAGTATTCCATTGCGATTTTGGTCCCCAGTTTCTGTATTCTTAATGAGTGTGTAAACCTCTGTATAATTCAATTGTATCGCAGCTACTCTTTTTGTTGTTGAATTAAATCCAATAAAACTGTTGATCTACTAGATCAGAAAAAAAGAACTTCAGAAGGACTTCTGCTCTACAACGAGTGAATAAAAGTATGGAACCACTAAAAGGACAACGCCTTACCACGCCTAATACGATTCAAATCTGCTACCAGTCGTCTGGTAACGGATAAACAGAGATCTACATGGTTTTCAAGGGAATCATATTCCTTCGTTCCTGAAAAATAGTGCCGTTCGGTTAACGATGATGAGGGAGGATAGCAAGCATGCACTCTTCTCTCCAAAGTAGATCACAAAAGCTCAATAATACGAACGTCTGGTGGCTGCGGCGCCAGGTGAGATGCAATTCATCCTCCTGCTCACAAAACGGAGTTGCGCGAAGGACAGGATTGAAACGTCTACCAATTTCCGTCTCCTTGGCATATTTTGTTCGTGGTGGGTTGTCATTTTTCTTCTTTTGTGTGTGTGTGGGTGTGTGTGTGTGTGTGTGTGTGTGAGAGAGAGAGAGAGAGAGAGAGAGAGAGAGAGAGAGAGAAAGAGAAAGAGAGAGAGAGAGAGAGAGAAGTAGTGCCAGATATCATTATTACACCAAAATATTCGAGAACTGACAAGTAAAATTGATGAGCTACTTACCTCGAGGAAAAAGTCCTCAGACCCAGCTGATACTGCGGTGTCGATAGCAACTCCGTTGGCCGCGCCGGCGCGCCGCGCGCCGCTCTCAGCTACTCGTACGCTACAGACGGCCCTTTTGAACCTGCCGCCAGCGTGCCGCTACGTATGATCGCTTTCCTTCGCCTGTCATTGTACGAGGGGCGGCGCCACGCATACACACCGCCAGAGAACACTCAGATCACGCACGTCACCTCACCAGCCGGCGCACCCTTCTAAGCAGCCGCAACTTAGAGCTCGTCACAGATCGAATGCATCTGTAGACTTACTAATGTTATTGTGGAAGATTGCAGTCAGGAACAATACATCGAAGTTGCACGACGATACAATGTGTTATTAATATTCACTTATGCAGGGTCACCAGAAACAGTCTGAGAGGCCTGAAAGGGTATCGCAGAGTAGGCTGTGTTGAGAATTAGTGGTTAAGAAAAGAAATTCAATTCGTAGCGCCGTTTCTGATGGAATTAACATTGAAGTTAGCCAATCAGACTGTTGTGCGCGCTAATTCAATCGGCTCGCTAGATAGAATTAGTGTCAGTTGTTCTCACAGTGTAGATGATAGCAAATGAGACTGCCCTGTCCAGTTTTTGTATCATTCTCATGTTCGGTTTAAGCAAACCAAATGAAGAACTTGTTTGGCGACACCGTCTCTGGCGGGCCGCTTCAATTTGCACGTTCAACGGCCTGATTGGCTAACTACAACGGTGATTAACTCGGAAATGGCACAATGTATCAATTTTTCCCTAACAACTGTTTCTTAGCGTAATATAACCTGCAACACACTTAGAAGCATCTCAAACTGTTTCTCACAACCCTGCACAAGTGTGTTGGCATTCAAGGCTATTTGTTACAATCAAAAACATTCCTGACTTCTGTAGACAGGATGCTCATTTTAACGAAAACACTGAAAGATCTCGAAAACTACACATCGGATCAAAAAGAGTTATGATTGCAATTCGTTTCGGAAGGCGACATCCAATAGAACCACGCTCGACCACCCCTTCATATCCGCGCGGCGGGGTCAACTTTGAAAACCCCGCTTTTTATCGCAGATTACGATTCTACGGCAAAATCTACATACCTTTCTTTTCTGAAGCCTTTTCTTCGTTTCGCCACAAATCGCGCTGTAGACGGGGGAATAGAAATGTTTACACAACCACATTTTACAGCATGCTACCCAATGGCCCTTGAATATCCAATGGCACGTGAGACCCCACCTCCGTGCTGCGAGGGTAGGACAGGAGAGTATTTCATAATTTCTAATTGGAAACCCCATTCGCTACGTTGTTTTCTTCTGTTATTCAAACGTATTACCACCAACTTCAGTACCCTTAGTGATCCACTTTTCAAATAACCGTGCACGGGACAGGAGCATATCTGCGGGAATGTTAGCACAGGCTTTTCTGATACCGACGACCATGACTCCACGGCCTCTTGGCACCTACCAATACACCTTACCTCTTAAATATCCCCACAGAAAGAATCCGGCGACATCAAATCCAGCTACCTAGCGGACCAGTTAACAGGGCCACTTCTGCCGATCCACCGACCAGTGTGAACAGGGTCTAATACCTCCAGAGCATCAATTGCGTATAGCGCTGGGCAACCGTTATACTGAAACAATATACTTTCTCGAACGTCCAGGTTAACTTCCCGTGGTAGTACCGGTAGTTCCTGTCCCAGAACAGTTCGATATGTGCGTCCATTCAACGTGCCATCGATAAAATATCTGCGTTGGCTCTACATGATTCCACACAATACGTTAACCGACGCCGCCGATACCCAACTTACCGTAACCAGCAGGGATTGTTTACACTCCAGTAATGCATGTTATGTTGGTTAACGCTTGCACCGTTTGTGAATGTAGATTCATCGGGAAATGGTACCGCGGCAAAGAACGTGGGGGTCGTTTGCATTTGTTGAAATGTCCATTCACACAACAGTACCCGTTAATGGAAATCAGCTCCATAAAGTTCTTGATCTAATGACACGTGGTATGGATGATACTTATGACGATGCACTATTGTCACAATATTTCCTACGGACGTATTGGAGTCGCGGTGTAATGGTCGGGCGCTTATCCTTAGACTGTGGTGCACTGCCGCTAGTACAACAGCTTCATTATCTTGTCGTTTAACACGTTTGCTTCCTTTCCTTTTGCGGTCTGTACGCTGCTATCGAGCGGGAGATTTCTCTGCGAAACGCTCGACATACAAGGCAACAGCAGCCTCAACATTTCTCCTACGTTCTCCAAAAATCAACATCATTTCAGTTTTTTCTTCTGTGGTTGCTGCATTCACCGGCAACTTCCACGTCTGTTCTCCAAATATAGGTAGGTGTGCAGGCAAGAAAGACTTTGAAAGTGTTCTAATGATTAGGGCCGCTACCTTTTCTACGTCTGCACTATGCATGACCTCCGGTCGCAGTGTACTACCTGTTATGATACGATGTAATTCGCTACATGGCCACAGCAGCACGTCGAGTAGTGCCCTTGCGACTGGGATTTCCAATTAGAAGTTATGAAGTACTGTCCTGTCCTACCCTCGCAGCATGAAAGTGGGATACCACGTACCACTGTTCAAGGGTCATTGAGTAGCATGTCGTAAATTACGATTATGTATTCATTTCTATTTATCCAATTACTGCGCCGTCTGTGGTGAAACGAAGAAAATGCTTCAGGCAAGATATGTAGATTTCACCGTACAATCGTAATCTACAATAAAAAAACGTCTGCGTCCGAGACAGACAAATTGATTAGATGTGTAGTTTTCGAGATATTTAACTGTCTTAAGGTAAAATGAACACCCAGTGTAACTCAGCATCACAGAATAACCTACATCGTTCGAAGTCAAGTGTAACTCAATTTTATGATGCATAGTTAAATAAACTTATTAACGTGTTATGTTTTTATAGATATCTGTTTTATAGATATCTGATGCATTTATTGTCACCTCGTCTACTGATGCAACAGGTCTATTCTGCATCTCTGGACAACAAGTGAGCACTGGTATAGATGTGTGAAGTATCAGAGGATTTAGGTTAATAACTCACTTCTGCAGAGCAGAAATGGAGAAAGAAGGCGTTGCTGAATAATCTCGCACTGTTCAAAATAAAGAAAATAGATTTCCGTAAATTTTTGTTAGAGGAGAGAATGAAAGCATTTGTGACAGAATTTCCAATAAATCCCTTGCAATAAAGAGAGTATACCAAGCAACAGCAGGTAACTGTAACCTGATCATTAGCCACCTGAAACTCTCTTATAATATCTAACAGTAAAGTCTGCTGGTGATTTTAATACGTATATGTGTAAAATTCTTCCAGTAAGAATTCATTGCAATCAGTATACTATCATTCAACTTACTTCCTCTTCTCAAATTCCCTGCTACGGTAGAGATATACTAATAAACAGCTACTGATATATACATAAAGGTGTAATGAACAAAATTTATATAAAAAACCAGTAGTCAATGATTCCTCATTCAATGAAACGAAATTTACTTAATTAAATGTTAAAACTGATACTAAATTTTTAGACCTTAATTTAAGCCAGTCATAGATTTTTTTTCATTTGAAAGTTGTTATGCCCAAAGAAAAGCCATATAAAGTCCAAATCCTATAGCCGGCCGCGGTGGTCTAGCGGTTGTAGGCGCTCAGTCCGGAACCGCGCGACTGCTACGGTCGCAGGTTCGAATCCTGCCGCGGGCATGGATGTGTGTGATGTCCTTAGGTTAGTTAGGTTTAAGTAGTTCTTCGTTGTAGGCGACTGATGACCACACATGCTAAGTCCCATAGTGCTCAGAGCCATTTCACCCATCAAAAGCCTGTAACAAAGCCATGGATAACTCACGAAATAACGTCAGCTTGTGAAACGAAAAGGAAACTGCATGTGTCAGTCAGAAACAACTCTGACGTTGATGCCATGTCTCATGACAAGACATATTGCAGAATACTGATTCTAGAAATTCAGAAGTCGAAGCAATAGTATTACGAGCAAAAGAGTGTTATGGAGAATAACAAAATAAAGGCAATAAGGGGTTTAGTGAGGGAGGACACTGCTACAACCAGAGACGAAAATAAGCAGATAGCAGTGAAAGAGTGTAGTGTTGTAAAACATCTTAACAGGCTATTCATCACAGGTATGTGTGGTGTGAGATCAAGAAATATCCTGCTAAAACCTGATCAAGGAATTGTTTTATATCATTTAACTGCTCAAAATAAAAGTTATGCTTTCACACTGGTAATATTAAACTCTTTAAGCTTAACCATTACGGATATATTAGAAGCGTGACTGTATATTAAATGTAAATAAGTTATACACAACTGCAACCAGTCACTTTTTTTCCAATAATAATGCTTTATTACATGAACCGGTTTTCGAACCCTTTCAGGTTCATCTTCAGACGATTACGGGAGGATCCGGGAAGTTACATCATTACTGGTAAAAGCATAATGCTGGGTGCTGGTTCTATGGCAGAAAGATGGGTCACACTTTAATGTATCGCCATGACTATGGCTTATCTGTCGATATGGATATAAATTTAGTTCTTACTTACAGCGACAGTATAGTCGGATTTTTTCGTATCTGTCTACTTCCATTTTGATGTCCAGAACAATTTCACACGAACTATATTAGTTTACACTTTGACAGTGACACTTTACCGGCATCCAGCATGCGCTTGACAACTGTTGCTTGTAACAAAGATCTTGACAGAGACATATGGCATAAGCCTACTTTGTACAGAGATGTAATTTGTTGTTCTCTACATGCGTTGGCGATAACATGAGAGTACTACATAAAATAATAATTAATTACTACAAGAACAAATTGCAGGTGATCTGATATGTTATTTCTACTAGTATGTTACAGGCAGGTTTTTTTTTTTTTTTTTTTTTTTGGACATCTAAATGGAGGCAGACAGATACGAAAAAAGCCGCCCATACTGTCGCAGGAAGTAAAAACTAAATTTACGTCCATATCGACAGATAAGCTATTGTCATGGCGATACATTAAAGTGTGACCCATCGTTCTGCCATAGAACAAGCACCCAGCATTATGCAACTACCAGTAATGATGTAACTTCCGGGATCCTCCCAAAATCATCTGAAGATGAACCTGAAAGAGTTCGAAAACCGTTCTTGTAATAAGGCATTATTATTGAAAAAAAGTGACTGGTTGCAGTTGTGTATAACTTATTTACATTTAATATACAGTCACGGTTCTAAAATATCCGTGATGGATAAGCGTAATCTGTTGATACCACGCCATGTAATTAGAACAATGCGCGAATTTCGGCAATGTAAACTTTAACTAACGAAAACAATCCTTGCAATATGATTCAACAACAAATGTCTGTCAGAAAACGTGATTCCAAATTAAATCAGAATAAAAATAACGAGTCAAAGTATGTCAGCCAAGATAGCAAAAGCACGAGGGGAAATTATTTGGTGAAGAACTGAAATCAGGTCTCTTTACAAAAAGAAAGATCTGCTCAATTCAAAGCTCTATAATATGCACTTTTAACATAACCATAAACTTGTTGCTCATGTCTTCATGGCCTTCCTAGACTATGTCAATATATATGTAAACAAAGAACGTATTATTTTCTCACGTAGACATGAGAAAAAGATAAATGCTCTAATGTCAAAGAATGCAGTGAGCTCCCCAGTATCTCTTCTGAAACGGAACATAAGGTTTTTGATAAAGTGATAAATACTACAGAAATATGCTTAAGTAGTAATGAATTAAAGCTGTTAAACAAAGGCCTTAAGCACAACATTGCCCCCTCACTAAATAAAAGCAACATTAAAGACCTCATAGTTAATACAAAAATTGCATGTACAGCAGCTAAACAAAAACACAATGAACAAAATGCTGTAGCTCATAAGGCAAACAACATCATTATGAGAAAAATTCACCAGAACAAAATGTACAATAAGATGAATACCGAACATAAGACATTATGAGACATAAATAAGAAACTTTCAGTTCAAAATGCTCTCATTGTCGGAGCAGACAAAGGTAACACAGCTGTTGTCATGTATGAATCAGACTATATTAGCTAAACCTGTGTATTCTTCAGAAAGAATAATATAAAGGAAATAGCATATGACCCTGCTCCCAAATTCCATGATACAATTAAAAAGTTACTAAAAAACTGCAACTTCTTGTTGACACCATTCGAAGCAAAGCACTGTATAGTGATGGACCCTTCAGCACCAAATCTGAGGTCACAGCATAAGATTCACAAACCAGAATGTCCGATACGTTCCATTGTGAACTCTATCAATAGATCAAACTATAATCACCAAAAATCTTAATGATATTATCCGCAAGGCATATGTATTTGAAAATAACTACTCCATTAAAAACAGTTATGAGCTCATCAATAGTACAAAAGATATCCCCATCCCAGTCACAGCTAAATTTGCATCTCTTGAAATAGTAAACTCATATACAAACATACATGTCAAGGAAACAATTAGATTAATAAGGAATAACATACTGAAACATGGGACAATGGGTAGAGCTGAAATCTATGAACTCATAGAAATCCCGGAACTCATATTGTCACACAACTACTTCCTGTTCAACAACAAGTTTTACATTCAGGGAGATGGACTGGCAATGTGTAGTAGCCTTGCAGGCTTGCTAGCAGACATATATATCAATAACCTTGAAAATAGCTTTTTCAGGTCCCAAACCCAACTGAAAGATAAGCTGCTTTATTACAAACGCTATGTTGTTGACACACTCATTCTGTTCAATGGAGCAACAGAAGAAACAGATAATCTAGCCAAAGAACTTATTAAAATACACAATAAAATCCAATTCACAGTAGAACATGAAACACCAGAAGGCATTAACAATCTTTATCTAACAATCTCAAATAAAAATCAGAAGCATAAATTTCAAATTTTCAGAAAGCCAACAACCACCAATGTTACCATACTCAAATCCTTTTGCCATCCTGACCAACATAAAAAAGCATTCTTCAGAAGAATGGTTAATCGCATTCTTAAAATCCCAATCGACACAAATGAAAGACAAAAAGAAACAGAAATTCAGAAATCAATTGCCTCCACCAATGGGTACAACCCTGCAATAATAGAGAAACTAATCCATACAGCAAAACTAAATCAACCAACTGCTGAACAACCACCCACATACAAGAAAACCACATTTGTTGGTCTGCCTTTCCTAGGGAAGATTTCTCACCAAATTGCCAATCTCTTCAAGACATACAACATAAAATTAAGTTTCTTCACAAACAACAAAATACAAAATAAAATCATACACAGCACCAAAACCACTGTACAACAATATCAAAGACCCTGTGTGTAAAAGCTCACTTGCAACTCATGTCCAGGCTTCTACATTGGACAAACTGGTAGAAGCTTCACAACAAGATTTAAAGAACAGTTGGATGCACTCCATCTTAACAACCTGACAAGTCCAGCTTTGCCTCACATCTAGTCCAACACAATCATTCTGCAAACAACATAGAACAGAATCTCCGAAAACTACATTTTGCCAACAAAGGCACAATACTTGACCTTCTTGAAGAAACTGAAATATTTACATACAGAAATACAGCACCTGACTACCTACTCAATGATCAAACTGAACTGAAAAACAAATTTTTCCTTCAGAACTTTGAATATCTACTAGTTCAAAACAAGTAACCACTCAGCGAACCCTACACCGACTCCCCAACACCCACCCCCCCATCCCAATGACCAACCCCCTCCCTCTCCTTACATTCTAACCACACCGATGTCAATGTAATATACTACCACAGAATAAGACATCTCTCTGTCAAGATCTTTGTTACAAGCAACAGTTGTAAAGTGCATGCTGGATGCTGGTAAAGTGTCACTGTCAAAGTGTAAACTAATATAGTTTGTGTGAAAGTGTTCTGGACATCAAAATGGAGGCAGACAGATACGAAAAAAGCCGCCTATATTGTCGCAGTAAGTAAAAACTAAATTTACGTCCATATCGACAGATAAGCTGTAGTCATGGCGATTCATTAAAGTGTGACCCATCTTTCTGCCATAGAACCTGCACCCAGCATTATGCTACTACCAGTAATGATGTAAGTTCCCGTATCCTCCCGAACTCATCTGAAGAGGAACTTGATAGGTTTCGAAAACCGGTTCATGTAATAAAGCATTATTATTGGAAAAAAATAGACTGGTTGCAGTTGTGTATAACTTATTTACAATATTAAACTCGTTGTTACAGAACTAGCGTCTGTAGTGTTTCTGTATGTCTGTGAAGAACTATATCGGCATCGACGATCCCCACAGCGTATATAATTTCGCACATGTAGACAAGTTACCCTCGTGGTGGAGAAGCAGCTGCCGACTCCAACGGTTGCCTGTAAAATTCCTGAAATGGGTGAGAATGAAAACTTCTATAGGATCTTCTCGAAATGGAACGCTGCCTTTCGCATTTGGTCATTCGATGATTGTCTGTTAGTGAAATGAGTCCCTTTTATCAGAGAAAACTTTCTGTATGCTTTGACCGTGTGATAGAAGCATGTTCTGCAGCAAACATCGTCCACCAAATGTTCTAAGTCCTATACAAGCTTGTAGTGCATAATAGTTCGTCACAGAATCCTTTGATAAAAATTAAATACGCGCAGTTACCTTTAAAATGCGACAGACTATATTCTGGCCGTTACAAAACTGCACATTAACATTACATACTGCTTATGAATCTCAAAAACCCAAATTACATAGTAAGGCGGCTAATAATAACTGCTTCATAGTACACACTTCCTACGCGTCCTCTCGTTAAGTCCAGTCACATTCCGATTTTCTTACTTTTCTGCGCTCGCCGTGGAGCACCGCGATGTCTAAGAATAAATGTTCCTCTCCCGCAGGCCAAGCGCACCATCTCGTGAAATATAGGGTGAGTCACCTAACATTACCGCTGGGTATATTTCGTAAACCTCATCAAATACTGACGAATCGATTCCACAGACCGAACGTGAGGAGAGGGGCTAGTGTAATTGGTTAATACAAACCATAAAAAAATGCACATCAAATACTGACGAATCGATTCCACAGACCGAACGTGAGGAGAGGGGCCAGTATAATTGGTTAATACAAACCATAAAAAAATACACGGAAGTATGTTTTTTAACACAAACCTACGTTCTTTTAAATGGAACCACGTTAGTTTTGTTAGCACATCTGAACATATAAACAAACACGTAATCAGTGCCGTTTGTTGCATTGTAAAATGTTAATTACATCCGGAGATATTATAACCTAAAGTTGACGCTTCAGTACCACTCCTCCGCTGTTCGATCGTGTGTATCGGAGAGCACCGAATTACGTAGGGATCCAAAAGGAACGGTAATGGACCTTAGGTACAGAAGAGACTGGAACGGTACATTACGTCCACATGCTAACACTTTTTTATTGGTCTTTTTCACTCACGCACATCTACATTACCGTGAGGTGTTAGGTACACGTACATACGTGGTTTCCGTTTTCAATTACGGAGTGGAATAGAGTGTGTCCCGACATGTCAGGCCAATAGATGTTCAATGTGGAGGCCATCATTTGCTGTACACAATTGCAATTTCTGGTGTAATGAATGTCGTACACGCCGCAGTACATCTGGTGTAATGTCGCCGCAGGCTGCCACAATACGTTGTTTCATATCCTCTGGGGTTGTAGGCACATCACGGTACACATTCTCGTTTAACGTACCCCACAGAAATAAAGTCCAGAGGTGTAAGATCAGGAGAACGGGCTGGTCAATTTATGCGTCCTCCACGTCCTATGAAACGCCCGTCGAACATCCTGTCAAGGGTCAGCCTAGTGTTAATTGCGGTATGTGCAGGAGCACCATCATGCTAATACCACATACGTCGACGCGTTTCCAGTGGGACATTTTCGAGCAACGTTGGCAGATCATTCTGTAGAAACGCGATGTATGTTGCAGCTGTTTGGGCCCCTGCAATAATGTGAGGAGCAATGAGGTGGTCGCCAATGATTCCGCACCATACATTTACAGTCCATGGTCGCTGTCGCTCTACCTGTCTGAGCTAGCGAGGATTGTCCACAGACCAGTAATGCATTTTCCGTAGATTCACTGCCCCGTGCTTTCTGAAACCCGCTTCATCGGTAAAAGAACTGCAACGCATTCTCTGTTAATGCCCATTGACAGAATTGCACTCGATGATTAAAGTCATCACCATGAAATTGCTGATGTAGCGACACATGAAACGGGTGAAAGCGGTGACGATGCAGTATGCGCATGACACTACTTTGACTCAATCCACCGACTCTCGCAACGTCCCGTGTACTCATGTGTGGGTTCATGGCAACAGCAGCTAACACACCAACTGCACCCGCTTCTCCTGTGACGGGCCTGTTACGGACCCGTGTGCGTGCTACGACCATACCTGTTGCATACAGTTGGCGGTAGATGTTTTACAATGTGCGGCACGTTGGATTCTCTCTGTCCGGGTACCGTTCTGCATAGACCCTGTAGGCTTCAGCTGCATTTCGTCGACACTCGCCATAGATGAGTATCATCTCTGCCTTTTCAGAGTTCGAATACACCATGGTCACAGTTCCTACAACGCTACACTATCACAGACGTCTGATAACACGGTGTACTACAGTTGGTCTGCGTGCGGAGACGAATGCAGAATAACAATAGCAGCAAGCGCTACATGCGGACACTGCGACAGCTAGACCAAACCACAACAGTGCACTACAGCCACACTCGTAAACACGGTCGTCATCGTAAATATGTCCCTGCAGATGCTGCTCGCCGACCGTGGCCCGTGTTTGTTACAACACGCAACTGAACGTCGAAGGTTTCAAGCGTCAACTTTAGGTTACAATTTCTCCGGATGTAATTAACATTTTACAACGCAACAAACGACACTGATTACGTATTTGATTATATATTCAGATGTGTTAACAAAGCTAACGTGGTTCCATTAAAAAAATGTAGGTTTGTGTTAAGAAACATACTTCACTGCATTTTTGTATGGTTTATATTAAACAATTACACTAGCCCCTCTCCTCACGTTCGGTCTGTGGAATCGGTTCGTCAGTATTTGATGTGGTTTACGAAATATATCCAATGGTAATGTTAGGTGACTCACCCTGTATATTCACTTTAAACCCCAAGCAGTAGGAATCCGAGATTTCGAGCTTCGCATGTAGACAAATCACTAACGGAGAACTATTGAAAGCCGGCCGCGGTGGTCTAGCGGTTCTGGCGCTGCAGTCCGGAACCGCGGGACTACTGCTACGGTCGCAGGTTCGAATCCTGCCTCGGGCATGGGTGTGTGTGATGTCCTTAGGTTAGTTAGGCTTAAGTAGTTCTACATTCTAGGGGACTTATGACCTAAGATGTTGAGTCCCATAGTGCTCAGAGCCATTTTTTTTGAACTATTGAAAATCGGAAGTGTGGTCAGCCAACCTGATTTCCGAATCCCATTTCGCACTGTAGTAGCTTTAACTGAAATTTCGTAATTAAAAATACGATTTTCCTCTCAGCTCCTTCACAATACAATTGGTTATTTCTGAGAAGCTAGGTGATGTCGGTCGATCTCGCAGGGAAGCTGGGCGCTGCAGGGCGTGCTGATCTCGAATGATAACTACTTCCTCCACGACTGATGCCGCGATGCGTAGTCGATGTGTTGGGATCAGGTTGTCTCTTGTGGTGGACCGGGTGGTTACGGGCTCGCATTGGAATCAGGAATTTAATGTGGAGGACATGAAACAAAATGACCAGTTTCAATCTTCTGAACTCTAACTCTGAATTTCCTCTTGGCCCTGAAACTGTTAGTAGATTGGCATGCTAACATGCTTGTGCACTGGCTTGATAGATTCGGATCGAGTTTTTCTTTGTTCACTTTTCACCATTCTTTCACATTTCTAACGCTTCTGCTAAATGTCACTGTTTTTATATCCTATTTTCATAGAATTACGCCGTGGATCAGTCTCAACACGATATGAATTCCCATAATGTTCGTAATTATGGTGCATCGGTTTTACCCCATCAACAATCTCCATCTACATGGATAATCTGCAAATCACATTTAAGTGATTGGCAGAGGATTCATCGAACGACCTTCACATCTCTCTATTATTCCAATCTCGTATAGCACACGGAAATAATGAACACCTATATTTTTCCGTACGAGCTCAGAGCTCTGATTTCCCATATTTTATAGTGGTGATTGTTCCTCCCTATGTAGGTCGGTGTCAACAAAAATTTTCGCATTCGGAGGAGAGAGTTGGTGATTGGAATTTCGTGACAAGATTCCGTCGCAACGAAAAAAGCCTTTCTTTTAATGATGTCCAGCCCAAATCCTGTATCATTTCTATGACACACTCTGCCATATTTCGCGATAATACAATACGTGCTGCCTTTTTTTCAACTTTTTCGATGTACTCCCTCAGTACTATCTGGTAAGGACCCCACACCGCGCAGCAGTATTCTAAAAGAGGACGGTCAAGCGTAGTGTGAGCAGTCACCCATAGTAGGTCTGTTACACTTTCTAAGTGTCCTGTCAATAAAACGCAGTCTTTGGTTAGTCTTCCCCACAACATTTTCTATGTGTTCCTTCCAATTTAAGTTGTTCGTAATTGTAATACCTAGGTATTTAGTTGAATCTACAACTTTTAGATTAGACTGATTTATCGTGTAACCGAAGTTTAACGGATTCCTTTTAGCACTCATGTGGACACCCTCACTTTTGGGTCAACTGCCAATTTTCGCACCATTGAGATATCTTTTCTAAATCGTTTTGCATTTTGTTATGATCTTGTGATGACTTTATTTGTCGATAAACCACAGCGTCATCTGCAAACAACCGAAGACAGCTGCTCAGATTGTCTCCCAAATCGTTTATATAGATAAGTAAGAGCAAAGGGCGTATAACACTACCTTGGGGAACGCCATAAATCACTTCTGCTTTACTCGATGACTTTCCTTCAATTACTACGAACTGTGATCTCTCTGACACGAAATCACAAATCCAGTGACATAACTGAGACGATATTCCATAAGCACGCTATTTCACTACGGGCCGCTTTGGTGGTACAGTGCCAAAAGCCTTCCGGAAACCAAAAAATACGGAATCGATCTGAAATCCCTAGTAAATAGCACTCAATACTTCATGTGAATATAGAGCTAGTTGTGTTTCAAAGGAACGATGTTTTCTGGACCCATGTTGACTGTGTGTCAATAGACCGTTTTCTTCGAGGTAATTCATAATGTTCGAACACAATACATGTTCTAAAATCATGATGCACATCGACGTCAATGATAGGGATCTGTAATTTAATGGATTACACCTACTACCTTTCTTGAATATTGGTGTGACCTGTGGAACTTTCCACTCTTTGGGTATGGATCTTTCGTCGAGCGACCGGTTATATATCATTGCGAAGTATGGAGCTAATGCATCACCATACTCCGAAAAGAACCTAACTGGTATACAGTCGGGACCGGAAGACTTGCTTTTATTAAGTTATTTAAGTTGCTTCACTATTCAGAGGATATTTACTTCTACGTTACTCATTTTTGCAGCTGTTCTGAATTCGAATTCTGAATATTTACTTCGTCTTCTTTTGTGAAAGCATTTCGGAAGGTTGTGTTTAGTAACTCTGCATTGGCAGCACTGTCTTCGATAGTATCGCCACTGCTGCAGCGCAGGGAAGGCATTGAATGTTTCTTGCCGCCAGCATACTTCACGTACCACCAGAATAACTTTGGGTTTTCTGCCAGGTTTCGAGGCAAAGTTTCGTTGTGGAATCTGTTATAAGCATATCATATTGAAGTCCGCGCTAAATTTTGAGCTTCTGTAAAAGATTGAAAGTCTTGGGAATTTTGCGTCTGTTTAAATGCGGCATGTTTGTTTCGTTGATTCTGCAACAGTGTTCTAACCCGTTTTGTGCACCAAGGAGGATCAGCTTCGTCGTTTGTTAATTTATTTGGTATAAATCTCTCAATTGCTGCCGATACTATGTCTTTGAATCCAAGCCACATCTGGTCTACACTTACATTATTAATTTAGAATGAGTGGAGATTATCTCTCAGGAAGTCGTCAAGTGAATTTTTATATAGTTTTTTGAATATGTATATCTTTCGCTTATGTTTCAAGGATTTGGGAAGTACAATATTCTCACTACGACAACTCTGTATTCACTAATCCCTGAATCAGTATTGATGCTCGTTGTTAACTCAGGATTATTTGATGCTAAGAGGTCAAGTGTATATTCACAACTATTCGCGTGGGCTCACGAACTAACTGCTCGAATAATTTTGAGAGAATGCGTTTAGCACCATTTCGGATGATATTTTTATGCATACCTCCGGAATTAAACATGTATTTTCGCCGACAAAATGTGTTCAAATGTGCGTGAAACCTTATGGGACTTAACTGCTAAGGTCATCAGTCCCTAAGTGTACCTGAATTATCCTAACGACAAACACACACACCCATGCCCGAGGGAGGAATCGAACCTCCGCCGAGACCAGCCGCACAGTCCATGACTGCAGCGCCCAAGACCGCTCGGCTAATCCCGCGCGGCTTTCGCCGACATATCGACGGTGGATTAAAGTAACCACCAACTATTATCGTATGAGCCTGGTACGTGTTTGAATTCAGACTCAAGTTTTCTTTAAACCTTTTAGCAACAGTATCATCTGAATTGGGAGGTCGGTGAAACGATATAGTTATTATATTATTCCGGCTGTCAACAATGACCTCTGCCCGTACTAACTCACAGGACGTATCTACTTCAACTTCGCGACAAGTTAAACTACTTCTAACAGCAACAAACACGCTCCTCCAAACGTGTTTAGCCTATCCTTTCGGAATACATGTTGTTATCATATGACTTAGCTTGCTTCACTGGAAGTCCATTTTGCCCAAGTAATTAATTATGAGGGAGTACATCGAAAAATTAATTAAGTATTTAACCACTAATACATGGTAATTTCTTACTAGCATACGAATCTAGCGTAATTCAGTTCAGCCACCATTAGTTTACCTTTTATATGACACGAAAAATTTGGTTATGTAACAAAGGTCCATCTAATTGTAGTAAAGCCAGCCACAAGGTGACATGCACACCCCTGCTCTTTGTTGTCTAGTATCACCAGAAAATTATTCAGCCTTAGCTTACTTCTCACACAAGTGCGTGAAGTTCAATGTCCAGTGCTACTTGGACTCACTTCCTGTCAAAATATTTTCTTCTAATTATTGCTGACGCAATCGCTCATGAACTACATTACTCTTTATACTTAATCTATAACATGAACACAAAATTAAGATTCATTCTGGAAATAAACACAAAAGTTATTCATATAAACATAAAAGTATTCAATCAGCATCAGCTCTCCTTCTGTGGTTCTGCTGAAAACAAACATCAATATACTTGTGATTCTTGAGTTTCTCCCGGCGTATTTGATAATCAGAATATCCACGGGTGTGCTGCTGGTCTATAGTGTCCAACGGGCACAATATTTCGGCGATCATACATGTCGCCATCATCAGGTGAACTGACGGACTGAGCTCCTGTGAACGTGCCGGCACGGAGATCCGTACGTTATGGCTGCTCAGAGGGAAGTGGGTTCGGTCGCGGCGGCGGCCGATTTAAATACCCTCTGCCCGCGGCGTGCTCCATCCTCCGTCGATGTCCCGCGCCACGGTCGCGCGGTGGAACAGATTGCGACGGCGTCTGAGATGACGTCGGTGTGATGGCTCTGCCCGCCGTGGTCGTCACAACTATACGTTTGCTCGATTTACTCTTGATTAACACAATCGCTGGTTCCCAAGCCTTGCTAAGATTATAGCCACAGTCACGGTTTATGACGTCGTCATTGGTGCGAATTTCGATGGCCTCTCTAACAACGCTGTCCCAGTATCTCGACGTCTGTACCAGAATCCTCGTGCGGTCATACTCCATGGCGTGATTTTCCGACAAACAATGTTCAGCGACCGCCGACTTGCTCGGATACATCAGTCGAGTGTGCCTCTGGTGTTCACGGCATCGATCCTCGACGGTACGCATCGTCTGACCAATATACGACTTGCCAAATTGACACGGAATCTGGTACACGCCGGCCTTCCTCAAACCGAGGTCATCTTTGGCGCTCCCCACCAGTGCACGAGTTTTATTTGCAGGACAAAACACAGTTCCGACCTGGTGTTTCTTCAGAATGCGGGCGATTTTCCCCGAGAATGCGCCTGTGTATGGAATAAATGCAGTGCCTACCTTCTCCCTCGTGACTTCATCCATCTCAACAGGTTGTGCTGCAGTGGTTGGGCCAGATGACGAACGTGTCGTCCACGTAACGGAAAAAGCAAGTAGGTTTCCATATGTGTTCTCCATGACAATACTACGAACAAACGGAAGGAGTCGCCATGGGTAGCCCACTGTCACCAGTGGTAGCGAATTTGTACATGGAGAACTTCGAGGAGGAAGCCCTGTCGTCATGCATATGGAAACCTACTTGCTTTTTCCGTTACGTGGACGACACGTTCGTCATCTGGCCACATGGTATGGATAAACTCCTAGACTTCCTTACACATCTAAACTCCATACACCCCAACATCAAATTCACTATGGAGACTGAAACGGAGGGTAAATTACCTTTCTTGACGTCTTGGTCAAGAGAAGGGCTGACGGCACCCTAGGTCATGGGGTGTATCGGAAGACAACGCACACTGATCTGTATTTGCACGCAGACAGCTGCCACCACCCTTCACAGAGGAAAGGGGTACTTAAAACTCTAGTACATATGGCGCGCACTATCTCTGACGCAGAGAGTCTACCCCAGGAATTGGATCATCTGAGAACTGTATTTCGAAAAAATGGGTACTCAGAGTGGCAGATTCAACGTGCTCTCCGCCCAACCACTGCAGCACAACCTGTTGAGATGGATGAAGTCACGAGGGAGAAGGTAGGCACTGCATTTATTCCATACACAGGCGCATTCTCGGGGAAAATCGCCCGCATTCTGAAGAAACACCAGGTCGTAACTGTGTTTTGTCCTGCAAATAAAACTTGTGCACTGGTGGGGAGCGCCAAAGATGACCTCGGTTTGAGGAAGGCCGGCGTGTATCAGATTCCGTGTCAATGTGGCAAGTCGTATATTGGTCAGACGATGCGTACCGTCGAGGATCGATGCCGTGAACACCAGAGGCACACTCGACTGATGTATCCGAGCAAGTTGGCGGTCGCTGAACATTGTTTGTCGGAAAATCACGCCATGGAGTATGACCGCACGAGGATTCTGGTACAGACGTCGAGATACTGGGACAGCGTTGTTAGAGAGGCCATCGAAATTCGCACCAATGATGACCTCTTAAACCGTGGCTGTGGCTATAATCTTAGCATGGCTTGGGAACCAGCGATTGTGTTAATCAAGAGTAAATCGAGCAAACGTATAGTTACTACGACCACGGCGGACAGAGCCATTACACCGACGTCATCTCAGACGCCGTCGCAATCTGTTCCACCGCGCGACCGTGGCGCGGGACACGGACGGCGGAGGGAGCGTGCCGCGGGCGGAGGGTATTTAAATCGGCCGCCGCCACGACCGAACCCAGTTCCCTCTGAGCAGCCATAGCGTACGGATCTCCGTGCCGGCACGTTCACAGGAGCTCAGTCCGTCAGTTCACCTGATGATGGCGACATGTATGATCGCCGAAATATTGTGCCCGTTGGACATTATAGACCGGCAGCACACCCGTGGATATTTTGATTATCAATATACTTACTTATGTAACTAAACCTACCTACGCCTAAAAACTCAATGAAAGAAAATCTCCTTATTATATACAATCTTTACTGGAGATTGGATTAATTCAAAGTTTCACTTCTCATATTACTTTTTAATATCATGGTGAGGAAGAGTCCCTTCACCTTTCCCACCACTGGGTAGGCCAAGAGGTATACCCCAGGATGTGGAATCGTTATTATTTCAAACGGTCTAACAAATTACAGTTGCCATATCGTGTTTCTCTCCTTCAATAAAAATGCCTTTTTGAGAGCGCAACAACACTCTATCCGCTACAGCAAACGTTTGTTCTTTCTTTAACTTACTGTGATTTTTTACTTTGCTCTTTCTGGCGTTTTTGGCCACGTGCACTAAAGCAAACTTAATCATTTCTTCCCAAGAGGGCGTATCATGTGGCACTTCCGGTAAACTGTTCATCCACTCATTCTTTTCTTCCTTTTGAAACATCATTTCCTCCTTTATTTGCAATGTCTTCGAACTCTTGCACATATTCTATCCACCTTATTTGTCTATTCGGAAAATATATCACAATGAATCGATTTAGCTCGCTAAATACGCTTTCAAACGGGCTCGCTTTTGGATTATATCATGATGTTGGTATTTCTTTAATTCCATTTTGCTCCAGTGCGTTCCCCAGGTATACGAGGTAAAATTACTGCTATTATCTGATATAATAGCTTTTGGTTTCCATATTTGCTGTATATATTCTAGAAATAATTTCCTTAAGACGGTCTTACTCGTACCGGATTTCATTGGATATAATTACACATGTTTTGTAAATACATCCAAGAAGCCTACAATGTATCTACCTCCTCCTCACACTCTAGGTAATGCCCCGCATACATCTATGGATACCAAAGCTAGCGGTTTTTCCGGTAATATAGAATGGATGAAATACCTGCTACCTTTATTATAAGGTTTTGTTTTTTGACATATTGCACACATTCCAATGACCTTTTGTACTTTCCGTCGCCAATTAGGAAAGTAGCAATACGTTCGTATGTGTATGTTGTATCAACTTGACTTCACGACTCCCAGGAATACATACGCACCAATTATCCAATTTCTGTTGGACATCACACTACCATATAACCTTTTTCTGTAACTTCTCCATCCCCTGGCCTAATTTCAAATAACACTTTCTTGCTGTTGAGTCTTTCATTAACACGATAGTAAATTTTTCTCTTTGATAAACCAATTGTTCTTCCTGATCTAATCCTTGTGGCAGCCTACATAGGGGGTCTGCAGTTTGATTGTTCTTTCCTTTAATATGTCTTATGTGAAACCGATACTCCTGTAACGCCATTGTCTACCGCAATAATCTCGGTGTGAGCACCTTGCACATTTGCAAGAAGCTGAGAGCTCGGTGATCACAGTAGACTATTGTTTGAGCCCCATAAAAATAACAACAGAACTTCTTGAAAGCCCAAACTATAGCCAATACTTCCAGGTCAGTCGTGGTGTATGCCCTTTCACAACTCAATAATACTCTACTTGCAAAAGCTATAGGGCAGAACGTTAGTTGTCTTAAGTTGGAAAAGTCAAGCTCCTAATCCAACATTGGAAGAATCTGTCATCAAGCAAAAATTTAAGTTCATATCTGGATGATGCTGTGATTTCGCATTTACCAGAGCGTATTTGATTTTCCCAAAGGCATACTAACTCATTTGTCCATTGCCAAGAAACATTCTTTCTTAACAAATTTACTAATGGCTCTGTCCTCGGTGAATCTTCGAAAAAATGAGGTCAAACCGAAAAATGCCTTAAGTGTTTTCTTATCCCCAGGTGTAGGGAAATCTTGGCACTGTCCGGCAAAATTCCTTTGTCACCAGTTAAATGACCGAAATATTTTTATCTTCTTCATCCAGAAGTGAGACTTTTACAGGTTTACGGTTATTCGAGATCTTTTAAAAGTTTCCAATAATCTCCCAAATAAGCAGATGTGCTGTTCCCACGTTGCAGTAGCGATCAAGCTGTCCTCTACGAACAGGGTGACCTGATTCCGTAGTTCAGGTCCTAACACTGCATCTAATGCCATTATAAAAACTCCTGCTCTCACATCCAAACCAAAGGCAACACATTAAATTGAGAACTTCTTCAAAAATGGCTCTGAGCACTATGGGACTTAACATCTCAGGTCATCAGTCCCCTAGAACATAAACTACTTAAACCTAAATAACTTAAGGACATCACACAAATCCATTCCCAAGACAGGATTCGAACCTGCAACCGTAGAGGTCGCGCGGTTCCAGACTGAAGCGCCTGGAACCGCTCGGTCACACCGATATTTTCTTCCAGCATATACGAAGGCTGCGTATTGTCTTGCTTTTTCATCCAGTTTCATCTGCCATTATGAATACTTGAGCTCAATACTGGTAAAGTACCTGGTTCCATGAAACTTCTAAATGAGTTTGTGTATATTTTCTGGATGAGTTCTCAACAGTGCAATAAGTATATTGATGACCCTTGCATCCAACACCAATCTTACTTTTCACCCTTGGTTTGGGTGCCACTAATAGTGGACTATAATATGGACTGACCGATCGTTGTATTAGGTCCCAGTTTATCATCCTGTTTATTTCTTGACTCACTGATTTCTTCAATTTCCATGGAATTGGATATGATTTATTGCAATACATCTCATGAGGTAACACCTCCAAATGGCATGTAAATCCCTCAATAATTCCTGGCCTTTCTTCAAAAACCTGGATATATCTCTCCAATAGATCTACCAACCTCATCATTTTGTTCGTATTCCAATCCATCAACTTCATTTGCCTTTTCATCCACTTGTTCTGATATCCCAAGTATGTTGCTTTCTTTTATCTCTTCTGTACGTTTACATCTCCTTTCTTTTCTAATGAGTGTAATACCATGCTCAGGGCAGTAATTTCCGATGCTCATTTCGTCCACGATCACATCAACTTGTGCAATTTCCCCATTATCACAAAAACTGATTTTACCAGACCAGGAGTCTGTTCTTAAGTCCTTCTCCCTCATAGTCTCTGATTCGATGATACAATCTTCTATTATGTGACTTATGAAATTTTCCCGGCGTATTTCTTCTTCTAATAATGCCGCGAATGTCAACATCTGTCAACACATGACGCATGCGCTTTAAGATGCCAGTACATTTTGCATGCGCGTGATTCGCAATAATTAACGCAACTGCACCTGGGCTCTTCAATAGTTGTGTACTCACCTGATGATGGTCGGACGTCTCTGGGCTGAAGTATCATGGCAGAATGTTGACGGGATGCGGCTGCATACCCGGAAATTATTAGAAGAATCTTCTATTAATTTTTAAATACTAAGATTATCACCTTATTGCTGTATTTTCTATTCTTACATCTAGCTAAGTTTGTATCCATGTTGGTTGCGAGTAGGTACCTAAGTCTTCAACGATCTTACAGTTTCGGATCGTCAACACGGGTAACTCTGTCTTCTGGGATAACCGTTTAAATAAATTGTTGGAGATTGCATTTATCGAGGCTCCATATCCAAGATTACTCTGATACGTCTGATGTTTCGCACGGATCTCTGATATTGGCACTTTATTAGAATCTTGTTCCCCAGGATTAACGTCTTCCGTTAGCTCCTCAATGATCCTCATTCCATCGTTGTATCTAAAACAGTTTACAGGTGACTGCTTGCCCCACATTACTCTTTTATCGACCGAACATCTGGGCCGTAATCCGGTCGGATTAAGTTTAAATTTCCTAGCCGGTCCATTGTTGTCATCAGTTGCTTCGACTATGATGGGTGGTTGTTCTCCTCAGGTTTGATTATTTGTTGGCCTTGACATCGCCTCGTATATGGTTTGATTACTTTGTTCTTGATTTCTACAGTAATTATACTTAGGATTGTACCTACTTTCAAATTGCCTCTGTTTGTTTCTGTTTAGCTCGTAATTTCTTCCATTATTCTGCTGTTCCACGCAGTTTCTCCATTGTTGTAAACATTGTTAATATAGGTTCGATCGAAATAATCCATTTGTCGTCCATTCATTCTTCCATCATTACTGTTATAGTCTATCTGCCTATTTTCCGTTTGACAGAATTCGTTGTAATTATTTCTTCCTCTCTGTTCCACAATCTCCATCGGAGGCTGAGCTTTGATGATCATTATCACACTTTTGTGATCTATTCGTTGATCGCAATATCTTGCTTTATTCAAATATTTTCGAAGTATCTCCGTAAGTTCCCTTTTCGTTAAGAGAAGAGGTCCGCGTTATGTATTTCCTTCTTCAATCTGTCCTGAATGCCTCTTGACCAATATCTATTTAGGAAAGCCTTGTCTATTATGTCAGTCACCCACACACTACGATAGCCTTGGATGTATCCTGATACATATTCGATTTTCTGTCGATCGACCAAGCACATGGTAACACTCATCTGAATCGTCTGATAATTACTACAGGATTTAATGTCTTCTTTTCCGTAAAAATATTTGGTGTTGCCTATGCCTTAACATTTTCTCTTCCATAATAGATCTGATAAAATCACTCATATGTGACATATTTCCATAAATATTTGCGTTCTTGCTTGTACCTTGGTACTGCTCCTCACCCCCATAATTATACATAGAGCCCTGATTTCTACCTTTAGATCTCCACACTGTGCTAGCTTCCTTTCTTTCTTCTGTAGGCGCTCCCCGAAGATCTACTATCCTATGAGTGCACGTTTGCAAATTCTGCGTAACTTGTCCTTTCCATTTTTGGACATCGGTTCCTATCTGCTCGCGAACTTCCTTTAACTCTTGATCTATTTGGTGAGATAACGGTAGGCCTCCACTCACTATTTTCTCTACCACTTTCTTGATACCTTTATATCGCCTGCTGTTACTTATCTACAACGCAGTTGTCTAATTTTTACTTAAACTACTGTTTCCTTTTTTTCCTTGCAACTTTTGTTACACCCGCCCTTCCCATCCGGCTAATTCCTTTAGTGTTGAGGCCAGGTTTTGTACCTCTACTTCTGCCGTTTGTTGTCTCCCCCGGAAGGCTTCCATTTCACTGTTTACTCTGTTTCAAATGGCTCTGAGCACTATGGGACTTTACTTCTGAGGTCATCAGTCCCCTAGAATTTAAAACTACTTAAACCTAAGTGACCTAAGAACATCACACACATCCATGCCCGAGCGAGGATTCGAACCTGCGACGGTAGCGATCACGCGGTTCCTAACTGTAGCGTGTAGCACCGCTCGGCCACTCTGGTCGGCTTACTCTGTTTATTGCGATCGGAAATTATTCGTGGGTTTGCTTCATACTATTACTTTCTTTCCTGATTTCTGTCTCTTCATTTGTCAAGGTATTCACATCAGCTAATACTTTAACAAAATCTTCCCTTGTGGGCAGTTCGGTTACTTTATTTGTTATACCTTTTACTTTTTCGTATAACTCTGCCTGTTCTATAACTAAATTGCTCACAGTGGTGGTCAGATTTATTTCTTTAGCCACTATATTTGCCTGTTCCATTGCTATGGTCTCTACTTTTGCACAAACAGCCACCTGCGCAGCTGATATATCCGCTTGCGGAGCAGATATTTGAGTCTGTTCCAAAGCTACATTTTCTACTGTTTTTGAAATATTCACTTGAATAGCAGATATCTGCAACTAAACTAGCAACGGTATTCCTCAACAGTTTCATCTAATTTAAGAGTTAAGCCATAGGATCTTTAGATTCTCCTTGGCCAGCATCTACGATTTACCCAGGGTTTTGTTCATCCACACTGGGCTATAAATTCGCTTCCTGTTCCCTCTGAATTTTAAACTGTGATCTGGTTTTAAACATAAAAATTCAGATGTTCACTATTCTTGTAATTACTTTACTCTGGACACAATTCAGCTTTACCCCACGAAAATACACAGCAGATTCTATACCCCAGAATATCTCTCTACAACTGTGAATACATCAACAAAGAGAAACAGATATCAATCTGCATATACTAAAGCATATAATAACTAAATCTACAAATATTTTTAACCTAGTCGTTATCTATCAGGACCAGACTAATATGTGCAAAGAGTTAGCAGGTCATTCATGTGCTTACATTTACTGCAGATTAGAGGCATATGAAGTTCATATGTCATGGAT
Organism: Schistocerca serialis cubense; assembly: GCF_023864345.2. Taxonomy (NCBI): domain Eukaryota; kingdom Metazoa; phylum Arthropoda; class Insecta; order Orthoptera; family Acrididae; genus Schistocerca; species Schistocerca serialis. The sequence goes on along the minus strand of NC_064643.1, from coordinate 423,977,661 downwards.
CCGGGTTGTCGTGGCTGCCTGATATCGGATGTAGCTCACATAGAATTATTCCATCAGTCGTACATGAAATCATACAAAACACAACATTAGTGCATGTACATAACGTAAAATACGCATTTATCACAATAAATCACAATCCATACAAGAAATACATATAACTAAGTGATCCTTAATTTGTTTTTGTTCACGAAATGCCACTTCCACTAGGCAATTTCGTACCTCAGAATGTATTCCTATTATTACATAGCCCGCCTATTCACCTGATCTGAATCATTGTGACTTTTTCTTCTCCCGAACTTGAAAAATACCTTAAAAGGGCGTCATTTTGGGACCCTGTAGAACACTAAAAAGAATGTGACTAACATGTTAAAGGCTTTACCAGCAGAAGCGCATCAGCTCTACTGGGAACAATGACTCCGTTGGTGTGCAACTGCCGAAGAGAACTACTTTGAAGGGGATTATTGTTGCTTGAAACAAATAAAAGCTTTTGCAGATAAAAGATGGGTCTCATTACTTTCCTCACACCTCGTATGTCACGTATTCCGATATCTTGCCAGTATCAGTGTCGTTAACAGGCAAAAATCCAAATTCTCGATTCTCTGGGTGGATGAACTCTCTACATATATATTTAAGTTTGAAGGGAACCCTCCGCGGGCGACTCCTACTCACACTTAACCTTGATCATTTTTTCAGTCTTTCCTACATGGTTCAGGAAAGAGTGTTTCCTATATTAATTTGTTCATAGTGTAGACTGTAGCGTGTGTTTACTTGTCGATGCACTTGAAGCGGTAGATAGGATTTTCTTTTACATCAAGAGGCTGAAAACTATTGAAGCTGATAGCATATATTCAGCTAAACATTCATGTAGGTGACATTCGACGAACGCCACATTTCGAAAGACTCTTCCAATGGTTAAATGAAACATATTTATCGCAGTATACGAGCCGAGTACGTCGCAATTGTAGAGATTCCCGTCATGGAAGAAATTGACTTGCTTACATGGATACGGTGCCGTCTATCATCAATATCACCTGCGTTTGAAACTGATGTTTTCAGCTGTATTGTGTAGAAAGTTATATGCTAATAGCAGCCACCGTTGTACCTTTCATACAAAATGCAAGACTGTCCATTTCAGACTTTGCGATGCCGTGTATCAATTGACGATGTAGTGCTGTATTTTCGATTTTCACCATTGTAGGACAAAGCATGATTTGCGAGAGACGACTGCTACTTAACAGCATTAATCATTCATGGCTTTCTGATAGCTCCTGCGCTCTAACACAAACTTTCAGTGAACTTGTAGGCTAGAGAAGTCAATAAGTAATAGCTTCATATCTGCTTCCCCCTAAATGTGCCAGCCTATACTGATACTAAGAAGCATACTCTCCAAATTGCCGAAAGATATTGTGTTCGATTTTTGTGCAGGTATGTCGTTCTAGCATGGTCTAAACCGGCTCACATTGCTATATTTGCTCGTCATTACCTGTTCCATATGTTTCGTGAAAGGAAGATAGGAAAGAAAGCATTGTTTAATGAGTAGCTTGTTGTCACGATCAAGTCCTACTTCATTTTCTTCCTGGAATTAGCAAACAGTCTTGTGTAGGAAGAAAATGGCGATTACATTGGTTTGGTACTGTAGTAATTATTTTTAAATCCCCACATTGTTAACGCAAAATGTTAAGGACCTTTCTTTCTAAATGGTACCACAGACGTTCTGGTGGATTATCTGCCATTGCCCACTCCTCACGTGAAGATTCATTTCACATATGGGCTGTTTACGATACTAGAAAAAGAAATAACACACAAGAGCAACCTGCGCCACCGCACATACACAGTCCGCTGTCACCAATGTAAATTCAGCATTATATGGGGCCTGGCGGAGAATAGACGTTCAAAGCTGCGTTGTTTAATTAATGAAAAATTTTCCGCTGAACTTATTTCGGGCTTTTGCCAGTTCTCTGTACCAATAACTAATGGTATATCTTCATTGGCGAATGAAAAGGAAAGTAGACTAATTTTCTTGTTGCACCCCCACTTATTGCAAATGCTGTTCTAATGCTGAACACACAGCAGGTGTGTAGTTCGCTTGTGTGTAGGAATGACATATTACTAATCGAAGACGTTATACAGAAAGAATTGTTAGAAGAACTCAGTCGTGAAAGTGACGTAAGTGACTTTCGAGATGAAGGTGATCCTCAATCTGATGCTCCTGTAGCAGTTACGAACAATAGCGGAACTGATCAGTCTGCAAATACCGTGATCCATGGTGAGAAAGGTGATTCTTGTAACACAGCTGTCCCTAAAAGAACAGTCCTGCGAGCTGCCGATAACGTTGTAGTCCATATGCCAATAGTCTGGAAATAAGGAATGAACTGATTATGAATAACTGAAAACACCGCAAAATATTACTGTAATATATGCATTTCATTAAATGAAAAGCACCTTCATCTAATTAAACTGCAAATAGAGTCATTAGATACGGACCACTTTCGTGTTTCTTGATTGAAAAGTTTCCATGACAGTTTTTTTCCTTGGTCTCGAATTTTAGAGGCATTAATATTAACAACGACTGAAAAAGTACATAAGAGACGTGAAATGAAATTATTCCAGTGCATGGGAGTTCAGTTTCATTGTAAAAGAATTCATTTTCAGGAAATTTCTCCAGCAAATAATCCAGGGTCACTGTGACCGTGGTGTAAACTACGTGTGACAATTTCAGAGGTGTACACTAGTCTTAAGCATTATAAATAACTTTTTTTTGTTACAGATAAATATATAATTTCATAATACAACATACGGCATTAGATGGCAAAAAAAAGAGTTAACTCCTCACCTGACCACATCAGAAAAAGCCTCCTTTTGCTAAACAACGAGTGAAGTATTTAAAAAGCGAGAAATAGCATGTGGCACGCTGAGATGTCACCGGATGGGGAGGCTCTCAACGTGATGTCGGAACATACCGTCCTCTGTAAATAGACAGACTGCATTCAGGCAGTCGTGCAAAAGGACTGAAAAATCTAGTGTAGTTGGTAGCACCAATGTGTTAAGATCTCTCAAGAAATAGTATAAAAGAAAGAGTGTGATGCTTTTATGTGGCAAAGCGACACTACGTTGAGAATGTGTTGCCCGCAGAAAGTATAGTTAATAAATACGTAGACAATTATTTTGTACTAGTGCCTTGTCGCTACCAACCCTAGCTGATTCCCTACAAACGCAGAAAATATTTTTTCATATTAAATAACAACGAGCGTTTGGTGCCAGGTAGATATATATCCTCATACCGTCGTTAATAATATAAGGCACTTACACTGATCAAATAAAAGTGTCAATTACAACGAATCAGGATAAAGAACTCCAACAATGAAAGATAAATGGAAGGGAACAGGCAAGAAATGGTGCGGAAACCGATTCACTAAGCTAATTACCACAAAGCGCAAGAATATTAAGAACAATGTGAAGCCATTTACACAGACGGAAGCCGCGCTTATCAGAAGTAATCAAAAATGGTTCAAATGGCTCTGAGCACTATGGGACTCAACTGCGAGGTCATTAGTCCCCTATAACTTAGAACTAGTTAAACCCAACCAACCTAGGGACATCACAAACATCCATGCCTGAGGCAGGATTCGAACCTGCGACCGTAGCGGTCTTGCCGTTCCAGACTGCAGTGCCTTTAACCGCACGGCCACTTCGGCCGGCCAGAAGTAATCAATAATAAACAGGGACACAGAAGGTATGACCAGATAGGCGAATTAATCCCCCTCCTTCAGTCTCCACCAACATTTTTAAAGCTTTCTTTAAAATAGCAACAAACAGAAACCTATGCGTGAATAAAATATTCCACTTAATCTTCAACCGGTTGTAAACATCTCTTAGCATTATCAAACAATAATTACTTTAGGTTCTCAAATTTTCAATATAATCTACAAATAATTGTATTATACATAATACTGAAGCTGGATTTACTTCGTCAAATCTGTATTTTACGTCCCGTTATGTATGAGTCTGCAACTATATTTTAAAAAAATCTCTTATTATGAAAGATGTATTTTGTGAGGAGTTTTTACCTTGACTAGTGGGCATGCTTAGGCCGTAAATACCTTAGTTCTGTTCATAATTGCTAATATTTCGAAAGCCAAGGCGTCACACTAGCAGTGGTCATGGCAGTACCTTGCTGAGGCCTACAGAAGGTGAGCACCAGCTGTAGCACACCGTAAACTGCTGAACGTTATGCAAATGCAGCGTGTAGCGACCTCTCAGCGAGTGCAAAGGCGCATGGTGCTAATGTAGTTCCCGGAAAAACGTCACTACGAGGGCGCGCTCCCATTGGTCAACCGTAGAAGGACGAAATCAGTCTCGGCCAAGGGCAGCGACGCCTGCCAAACTTACGTCGGGTGCGTCCTCGCACAGCTAAAGGCTCCATTCCGAAGTTCTCTCGCGCTGTGTAAGCTGCACTTCTTCCGTTAGGTGTCAAACTTTTCACTAAAAAAGAACCCCTAAGGAACTGGGAGCAGTTAAATTAATTTCCGTTCGTAATTTACGTTAACCTCCAATGTAAACTTGTGTTTCAGTTCACAGCAACGTTCCTGTTTCTTTGATAGATGTTAAGGAAACGTTTTTTCTGTAATTTTTTGTGTGCCTACATTTTACATTTTACGCAATTTGTTTCAAAACTTGGAGCAAACTGCCATCGCAAAAATACAATGACAATCGTAAATGTTATTCGACATGACTTACGTCCTATTAATTACTCAGTCACGACTTACGTTGTGACGTTCCGTCTCTTTGTGTTAATAAATAGCGTGTTTTGTCGTATCACCATTGTACCTTGTCGACAGAGCGCTCATGGGGTCGGGACGTATTGTCTCTCGTCTCCCACATTTCGCAGTCAGAGCCCTCTCAAGACCGGCGGATACAACATTCGTGTGCCGAGCCTTACCTTCATTCTGCTGCTACATTTCTAGTGTGAGAGCCTGACTAGCCGCTTACGCCATTAAAGTGAATGACTATTTTGAGAATGATACTTCACAAATCATATTTACAACTAAACTTTCTAAAATTAGTAGACAGCAAATAAGAGGTGCCACTGTTATCATTTACAAGAGTCGTCGAATGTCTCTTACGAAATTAACTAAATTACAAAACTTATCATCAAAACAAATTCGCCTATGATTCGAAAATTTCAAACCACAAAGGTAAAGAGTGCTTTTCATTTACTGGGCCATATCGCGGTCGTATAACACGTACATTAGCGCGAGAAACGTTTCTAGACAAGTTGAAATGAGCCATACAGAACCTCTTAGTAACAAAAGTGACAGGAGAAACGCTAACAAATTATAACCAGTATGTTTACAACATCCATCACCAAATAAATACTCCACATTAGTCACCTCACTTCAGTAGAAATTTCGATTTTATGATAGCTTCTTAACTAAGAATGCCATTGGCGATCATTAATAAAATACATATAATTTGAGCCCTAAGTGTCTAAATGTCACCAGTTTTTGTGACTCGTTACATCGTTAGTTATTTTGTAAAAGCCAGTGTTCAATGAAAGCATTGGTATTACGAAAAACTAATTTTTAGAATGTGTGAAATATGGTCTAATCTACTAAAAGATGTATATTTAGAACGGAAAACTGTAGAAACCATCTCGTACCCTCTTCCTTCCATGCCTGGGGGAGATGTAGAAAATTAAGCTGCTTGTGGGAGATACAAATAATAGATTTTCTTTCCTTTACCTCCATCTACTGAAATAAGAACATACCAGCGAAAACGTGTCCCTATCAGAGCGCAAAAATGCGATTATCTTCTTGTTCGTTCTAAAAGTCTGTGACTGAAGATTGGTTTAGCGGCGGCCTCGTTCTACCTTCCTCACCACCTTCAATTTTTTCCAATAATTCTGGAGTACGAACACATTCGCGCTTTTTTTTATAACATATAATTCACCTCAAACTGCTACAACGTCCATTAACTGTAACTCACACCCAATAATCTATCGCTGTAAGTCGCTCTTACCCGTCCTCTCCCAGTTGTCTTTGTCACTCACTCATTCAGCCCAAGTTATTGTCATTATCTCTTTGTGTCTCTCTCTGATTGTATCTTGTGTCACAGCCACAGTTCCCTTCGTTCCGTCCTACTATTACAGGGTCCCCTCACTGTCACCGTTACCCTCTTGCTCCCTTTTATTGTTAATACCTCATTCCTTCCTTCCCACTGCTGCTGTCCCTTCTCACTGTCACTATCTCTCTGTCCTCATTTTCACGTCAACTTTCTCTTCATTCTCCCCCCCCCCCCCTCCCTCCCACCCCCTGGCAGTGTCTCCTTTGCTCTATTCCTAGCACAGTTCTGTCAGTGTCACCATCTTCCGCTGCAGCTGTGTCCGTCCCTTTCTCCCGCAATGCCATTGTCTCCTTCTCTCTTTATGTAGCAAAACCACTGTCTATTATCTTCCAGTATTTTTACTTTTCGCCATATTGCCACTGTCACTGTCTTCTTCTGCCTCTGCTAAAGAAGACCGAATACGTTCGCATCGTTAAATTTTTGGGAAAATTGTTAAATTTTTAAATGTGCTGAGAAAGGTTGAATGAGGCAGCTGGTACCACACATTTCAGTCAGTCTTTTAAAATAAACAAGAACATATTCGCATTTTGATGCTCTGACAGCAGCATTTTTCCACTGGTTTCCTTGTACTCCTGCTGCAAAAGGGCATGTAATCCCTATGAAAAGAAATCTATTGGTCAGTAGAATTTAGACAGTTTATTTATGTGAAACTGAAACAACGCAGAATTAATCTTTCATCTCAGACCGTACTTTAGGTGCACAAAATTTTGCGTGTGCTTCAGGACTACAAAGGGGTTCCCAGATGATAACGGAGAAACATAACAGCGTATTTCTCAGTGACACGTCGCTTTATAAAGTACATTTCCGCCTCACACCGGATTTTCTTTGCATATTTCACGTGTAAATGTAGGGTAACTTGAACCTATGTACTTCGTAAATGGATAAGGATTTGAAGAAAATGTTCACGCTCGTTCAAGATCGGGTTCTTAGTAATGCATTGTAAAAATGACAGACATTTGCTGTTCATAAACGTCTCGGAATCCGCGGCTGGGTTTTGGTACCCAAAAAACTTGTTTTTTGGGTGTTTCTCGATAAAGGACAAAGAGTTTTAAAAAAAGGAAGATGACACTTCTAGATAAGTGCCTAGAGAATATACCGCTAAAATTTTAGCAATTTACTGCGGTGATTTTTTATCTGGATTTAGTGTCATTATGGATTTTACGTGAAGAAGTAGGGTAGCTTCGAACTCTTGAAACTTGGAAACGGATAAAGATGCTATGAAAAGTTTCAAGGTTGCGAGAGCAGGATCTTAGGATTATTTCTCCAAAAATTTACCCATTAGCTGTGAGTAGCCCTGATGGATTTCGCGCTTGGGTTTTGGTCCGCTGGTGGCAGAGAAAACAAAATAAAGGAAATCTTTTTGTTGGATTTTCAGAAAAACCGCCCGTGACCCAACGTTGCCTCCATACGTCCCATCAAGACCGCTGCAAACCACATCAAATGCAAAAAGAACCAATAGATTTGCGCCATTTGTCTAAGCAGAAGGAAGAGTGTAACACTCATACTTTGGCCCTGTACAATACAACGAGCATTCTGTTGGTTACACAAATGGTGCTTTGTGCAATGGCTATCCGAAACACTTGACCATACCTTTTTGTCACCAACAGAAACTAAGATACGAGCACCAGAAAAACCGATTTTATGCGCAGTGTTTTGGAACATATTAGGCACCCATTCCGTCTCATGCATGTCGATACACAATCGATTTCCAAGATAAATGATTCTTTGTCGGGAATAATTGCTTTCTTAAATGGAATCATCACTCGCACAAATTTAGATTAGCTGTATCCAGACATATCGGACTCAGAATGTTCACTCGCACAGTACTACAAGAGATAACCGATGGGAACTTCTTCTGTTCTGTTTACCATCCGTTCTCCTAGCAAACGAACACTATCCGAAACACTTGACCATACCTTTTTGTCACCAACAGAAACTAAGATACGAGCACCAGAAAAACCGATTTTATGCGCAGTGTTTTGGAACATATTAGGCACCCATTCCGTCTCATGCATGTCGATACACAATCGATTTCCAAGATAAATGATTCTTTGTCAGGAATAATTGCTTTCTTAAATGGAATCATCGCTCGCACAAATTTAGATTAGCTGTATCCAGACATATCGGACTCAGAATGTTCACTCGCACAGTACTACAAGAGATAACTGATGGGAACTCCTTCTGTACTGTTTACCATCCGTTCTCCTAGCAAACGAACTTCCATAATGTGTAGGTAATTCATCCGTTCCTGTATGTTAGCGGATTCACGTTTTATATCTCTCCCAGTACTTCCCACTGTGTACCTCGCCGTTACTTTAAGTATGGTTTTTGTGTTTCAAGTCCTTGTATCACTGTCACAAGTGAAATTGGTAATACGATCTGTAAACCTTGCGATTCAGAGATCATGGATTTCTTTCAAGACTTTGTTTAGCTTACCACATGTAACGCAAGCCATTCTATATTGTTGTACACTGGAAACTAATCCATATGATACGTAAAACTCTACGCAAACAGTGAAAGAAAAGTTATTCTTTGATAAAGACACAAGGTGCAGAAAATCAAAGAAAGGCTAAAGTAAACCAATGATTTGTTGTCTATTTCTTTCTAAACAGTTTTAAAAATAGCTGAGCTAACTCCTTTTTCAGACACTCATGAACGTAAGTCATGGAGAGGGTCGAGAGTGCTGAGTCAAACATCCTCTTCGGCTCCAGACTGTGTCTTGGCCGAGGAAGGCGAGGGCAACGTCCTACATCCCGCCGTCTAGCGAAACCGGTTAGTGGGCCACTCCAAAGAACTCGCCCGCTTATTGGCGGAGGTGCATGAGGAAAACGAACGCCGCCCGGTCAGTGTGGTACACAGCACAAGGTCGGCCTGCTGGCTCTCGCTGTGGTGAGTGAACGCCTTACCGGTTCTTCCAGAGACACTCACTGCACCTTGATCACGGCGTATTTGAAATTCAACGAATGAAATCTCAGACTGTAATCTTACCCTCCCGCACATCACCATTAAAATTCTCTGCCTCTATACAAGTTTTAAAAGCTTCGTAAGGCTTAAGGCATACAGACGAAAAACTGTTTACTTATCTTCATTTCCTCTTGTTGTTGGATCCAGTCCTTGCGTGTAGGGGTACATTCTTGGGGCTGAAATTTTGATTGAACGTTGTGGGTTCCTGATGACTAAATAACTGTTGAAGTATTATCTATTGCTATGATTTTCTTTTGTTTTACCCCATTCTTTTAAATCACACTGAATTCACAATCTTCATTTTCATCCAACCATCAATTACATTGTCGTAAACAAATTTAAAAAATCATTTGCACTTCCATCAGGTGCATGCCCACTACTTCTTACATTTTGTGGTACTTACCACATTCCAAAGATTTTACAAAGCAATACAGTTTTCAAACTTTCTTGAAATGTGAAATTAATAACATGAATTTTAAGTATGCTAGATATTTCGCAATTTCAAATGTATCTAAAAGGATAATAATATTGATAGAATTTTTGCAACTGTAGGAAATACATACTGTTTTAAAAAGCGAAAGATTTTCCATTCCTAAAGTAGGTGATGTGAGAAAAAAGATGTTAGGCTCATAAAGTAATACTTTGACAAATAGTGAAGAAATAAAGTTACAAGCCCTTACGCAGTACAGAGTCCTGAAACTTTATCTCCATCCATATCCCTATTTGTTCTGGTATTTCCAAAGATATGGTACAACTCACAGTAAATCTTTATAGTACTTGATTTTTTTAACAATGTTTAAATTCCTGTACGATTAATCACTTTGTTAGGAGACCATTTCTCTTCCATTATTCCGGTATATCTCGCTCCACCACTCTACTTTTACACCATATGAATCTTTGATTTTCACCTCTTTGACATTGTGTTCTAATAGTTTCAGATGGATTCTATTTTTTCCCCCTTTCATCAGTAATTCGAATCATTTACATATCTACCAATCCATTTTTCGCCCAGCTCTGGGTTTAGCGGCAATTGCTCTACTTTATAATATATTATTCCTTGACTCATATAACTCCAAAGTTCTTACTTGCTTGTAACACAAATTTTCAGTTCATTTGGTTCTAATTTGGAGTCAAGGTTTCCTGTCGCTCTACATTTCATGTACGAATGCACCAGAAAAGTCTCATATTTGTATTTAAATCAATATTACTCATGAGATGTAAAATAAAGTACAGGGAAGAAATCAAAATTAGCCTACCATAGTAGGTGTTTCGTACATCAGAGAAAAAAAAAAGGTATTTAGCTAATCTCACGATGATGTCACTGTATTTGACGCATTAATTTTAATTTACTGTAAAAATTCCGTGAAGTACGTAGTGCCAGTCCTCTTTCGAAACATGGACGTTATCAAGATGGAATGATTTGCGGACCTGCAACATACAGATAGCAGTATTGTAGGTGCTAGTACAACGGAGTTAATCTGTGGAGGGGGCGGACTAACTCATGGTTCCTACATAGGGGCAGCTGAACCTTCAATACTTGTACAGGCAACATTATAGATTCAGATACAACATTATCTATTATTTATTGATCTGGCCGTGTAACATTTGCCAACATGGTCTCGCAGTGCTAAATGATAATACTGGGAACGGCTGAAAGCAAGTGGAGACTAAAGACCTATGTCAGAGAATTTAAAATGGGTTATTGAACTTAGTTGTAGTCAATGAAGGGCAGAATCAGGAAGAGCAAGACTTGGACGGTCTTGACTATTATCACAAAATCAAATAGGGGACATGCAGGAATAGACCTAGTACCGAATAAGAAGTTATTAAGGAGCCAAATAGGGAACGGATCATCGTAGCCAAAATAGACACGATAGAATGAATGAATGAATTTACGACAAGATAAAGGAAATTATTCACACATATATAAGGGAGACGGAAGTTTAACTGTAATAAGTGACTTGAATTCAATTAACGAAGGAAGAAGAAAAGGAAAATAGTAGAAGAACATGGACTGGAAGAAAAGAAATTAAGATGAAGCTTCCCAGAAAAATCTGTATGGAGCATAATTTAATCATTTCCATCTCTTGGTTTGAAATGCATGAAAGAAAGTTGTATATGTGAAACTGACCTGGGGCCAATGGAAGGTTTTAGATTGATCATGTAATGGTAAGTCAACGATTTCGAAATGAGATTTTAAACTCTAAGGCAATTATGGCGCCAGATGTGGCACTGATTTTATTTCATTAGGTATGAAATGCAACCCAAACCCTCATCCTCCTTTCCTCCACCCCTACACCACTGGGAGGAGGGAGACTTGTTCAGGTCTCAGTCACTCTTTCCCATCCTGAAGAACCTTGATCACTACCCTCCCCTATCCCACGTACCCTCTCCTGCCCCATCTGGAAATTGGCAGGAAAAAGGATCAGTACGTCCTGAGCTGCTAGAGAGTAAGGGCATAGGGTAGCTTATTTTGTTTATTTTGGGTGCTACCATGTTGGAAATTGGTGGGAAAAGTTTAGCCCCTCACCACCCCTCCCCTCACCTGGGGAAATGGTAGGAAAAATTCAGTCAGTGGTGAGATACTGACTGAAGGTTTAAGTATTACCCTGTCCAGCAACTACATGTCCTAATTATGTAATTATGCTGCTACAGATTCGAGGTGTTGTCTCTTTGGAAAATTTTCATGTGTATCCTCATCTTGATTTTCAGGAATCTACTGAGCAAGTGCACAATTCCATCACTAGAGGACGTGGTACTCCCAACTCCTACACCCTTCCTCCTCACTCCCAGAAGAAAATTGGTGGCAAAAATCGTTCACTCTGTGAGCTGGTGGACTAGAAGGATTCCACATCAAGAAATTCAACTATATTGCAGAGGGCATAATAATATATTGTTTATTTATAAAATTCGGTTTTCATACGAATTCTCAGGGCTTGGATCTCCTTATTTGGTGGGAAATGATCGTCATTTCTGCTGTTTATTTAACCTTGGAAGATGCTGGTCTTGTAATATACATCAAAAAGAAGTTATTAAATACGAAAATAATTAGTTTTTTTCGATAATGCAAGGAATACTGTCAACATAATACCTCAACATAAGGAATATGTCAACATAAAACACTCCTTCCCATAATTGTTACAGATTGGGTGAAACATATCTTGGAAGATACCTCCAAATTGCATCTATATGCGTGCTGCACTGCACCACATGCACTGGACTGCTAGCAACCATTTGAGTTAGGAAGCTGGACTGAAGATGCCATCACTTATGGAGGAATGCATCATACTGGATGTCTGCTTCCTTTGAAATTTGATACCAGACTCACTTCAGTTTTACTCCCAAGTACACACCTTCCACACCAGGTCAGTGGAAGCAGCTGCTCTATGTGCTCACGCTGCTGTGCAGATACTGATTGAGTTAGTTCGCAATCCCACTAGTAGAACATGTTGGGAGAAGCAACATCCATAGTCCACCCACTCCAATCTGCTCATCCCCTCCATCTCTGTGGTTACTTCCTCTCAGACATAGCATCAGGTGGCGGTGATTCTTTGGCATTGATACCTGAGAAATTCAATCACAATGCATGCTCTCTCTCCATATTTCGGCAGGAATGTTGTGTAATTCCCAGTCACCCTCAGGTCTGTTAGCTGTGTTTTTTAAAGTATGGTAGAATTCTTAAATTCGTTCTCTCTGCTACACCAGGAAGAAGAATGAAGGGAAACGGTCAACAGCGTGATAAGATAATAACACCAACAAACCCACCTTCATTTTAACAAATGCCACTGCAAGACACAGTCCTCTGGGCTATTAGGAGAAACACTCAACACCACACATAGCAGCTGTCATCACATGGACAGGGCACACATACACTTAAACCGTGATTCACTCCATGACAGCTGTCATATTTAGATGTTAGAGATCATGGAAACCTCCATAGCCCATCACCACGGATTGACCACAACATCATCTGTGTACTCATATCCTACCGTCCACACCAGCCATTCCGGATGCTCAAAGGTTGAGGAGACTGCCTCTGTGACTGCCCAGCTATCAACCAATCAATTAACATTGAGGGTAGGCGAGGGGTTGGGGGGGGGGGGGGGGAGAACAGGCTTCCAGCACAGACACTTACCATTTTGGATATTCTCAAATTATCACGTCAAAATCGAAAAATACTTGCAACACGCTCAGTAAGGAACTTAGTTTTTCCTCACCTTCTCTGCAGATGGCTATTTCCCATATCGTGTGATGCTGACCATGTTACAGGTTCACGAAATGTCCTCATGTATATAACACTCACAAACTGGAGGTGGTGGTTTAGCAATGATACAGAAATTGGCAACCATGCTGAATGTCATTTCCTGAAAGCATCACGAGAACAACACAATAAGGCATTTTGTTAATGAAATAAGTCATCAAGAGGAGTGGTTTTGAACTTGAGCAGTTGGGTAAAAAGCATTGAAATTACTGACACTGTGCACACAGTCAATCCTTGCATGTCAGTGTGATTAATTACGTAATTAGGACATGCAGTTGCTGCATAGGGTAAAACTTACAACTACCAGTCCAATAGCTTAGCACAGACCGAGTGTCTCCCGCCATTTTTTCGGGTAGGGAGAGAGGAGTGGAGGGACTGCTCTTCTCATGTATTTCCTCTCCAGCAGCTCAGCACTGAGTCATTTTCCTGCCAGTTTTCATGTCAGAGAGGGGAGGGAGAAATGAGGGAGGGTAGAGGTAGACTGGAGGGTTTCCCTGGAGGAGGGAAAGTGGCTTAGAGCTGAACAAGTGTCCTATTTCCCAAAGGGATGGGGGAGGAGGAGGGGGATGGGTGGGGGTTTTTCAGAATTACAGATCATCCCCAGGGAGGTCATAACTCAACCCTCAGCGAGTCATATCCAGAACTACTGATTAAGGTAATAAATCAATCAGTTGTCACGATTTAATTCATTGTATACAAATTTTATATCAAAAGTGAGCCACAATCCGCTTCGCCTTCTAATAGCGTTATTTACTTTTAATTGTGCATGTATAAATTTAAACATGTAACATTACGTATCACACAGAGTAGAGCGACTGAGGGGATTTCTTTGCAGCAGGTCTAGAGGGAAATGTTAGCTAAGTAGATCGTATGTGACCGTGTATTTTTCAGTCCTTTAATAGTTACAGTGTGGACGTAAAATGAAGTGGACAGTAGGAAACAGTTCTACGCTCCTTTAAAGAAATTCGATTATAGAGTCTTGTCTTATGCCTATATTTATGACGGTCTTGCCTGTATTCAAGCCATCTAAGCAGTAGCCTTCGGTGGAGTTGCTTTTCAGTCCACTGAATAAGTAAGCCGTGTTGTCAAAAATTAATGTTTGCAGACCTTTACTTTTCGTTTCATTGCATTACGCCCAAGGACTGTACCATCTCACAAGGACGGGGCTATCACTACCAGGTAAAATATTCAAGATTTTACGTACTCGCACACAATTAATAAATTCCGACATTTGCTCCTTTCGTTACCCGGAGAATATACAGGCGATATTCCAATTGCACATATGTCTTGATCAACGTTTCGTGAGGGGTGAATATAATTATGTCAGTAGTTTTGCGCCGTAATGCTGTGAAGTCGTTCACTGGAGTTTGACAAATCAAGTTCGTACTGGATGAATCTTGTGATACCAATCCAACTTTTATTTCTTTAATGGCGCAAGATATCGTTAACAGGTTTCGACAAATGAGAGGAGCAAGCAGTTGCATTGCATATTTAATCGTCTTAAATTTGTTATCAACCGAGACACTGAAGTAAGTTCCCAGAATACATACTACGATATAACACTTATTAGTATCGGCGATGAAACTTTTCACCAACGTATCCGAGTAATAAACAGCAATAGAAAAGGCAAGGTGGCAGAAATAGGCAATTGCACTATAAACATTGATAAGTGGGGATCTAAATACAGACACGGTAGTTGGATTAAACCTTCAAACTCATTACTGGTTTTCACTATATCAGTTCTCTTAAACAGAATTACGAACTTACACTACAAACAGCTTTATTAAGCCACTTCCATTGAGAACAATCTTAGCTGACTCTATATGTGTATAGGTCGGTTAATTTGGGAGAGGGGTCCAAACAGAGGTCATAGATACCATCGGATTAGCAAAGGATACGGAAGGGAATCGTCCGTGCCCTTTCGAAGAAACCATCCCGGCATTTGCTTGAAGCGATTTAAGGAAATCGCCAAAAACCTAAATCACAATGGCCGGACGGGTGTTTGAACCGCCATCGTCCAGTGTGCTAACCATTGCGCCACCTCGCTCATTCCTACATGTATGTCGTACAAAATAGGGCCAGGAGAAAAAAACGATCTTAAAACCGTAGGTATATCCCTTTGTGCATATTAAGTTGGTACGGGGCTTGAGAACTGCATTCGATAGTGTTTTCACAGTAACTGTTTCCAGCCTTTTTGCCTTTCAGTTTTAACTCATTTCTCGGATACTTGTGCAAAAAGTTTCGTCTCCTACATTAGTGAGCGATATCTGTTCTCCTATTTTTAAGAGCTTTAGAATGGCGCTAAAAGTTTGTAAAAGTGTATCGTTGCATTTTCAAAGACGCATACTTACTACACTATCTCTTTTGATACAAGAATTAAGAATATAAACTATGGAACAAAATTTCGTTCACCTTTTCGTACTGTAATTTGGTGGAAAACACTTTTCCATATGTCGAACGGTTTATTTATGTCTGCTGTTTCAAAGACTTGGTACCTTCTTGCATTCCGTTCCAGATAACAGTTTATGGTGTTACTCATACAGTTACCTATTGTCATGTACCATCAAGGAAATACCAAACGTGTGTCGTTTGCGCACGGAACTGTTGGAAAACTGAGGAACATGCTGTAGATACAAATCGCTTTGAGCCACGCAAACTACCAGTCGCCTAGAGCGTCAGCCAAACAGAAGTTTTTTCCCTGTCACAACGTTACCTGCTTCACTTCGGAGAGCTTGTTTCTGATTTACGGATACCGGCTAGACTAGGGTACTGCCAAGGATGAGGTGACCATCAGAAAAATATTGAATAACCAACGAAAAGGTAACGTACTATGAGTCAGGGCTTGGAATGTCAGAAGTTTCGAAGTGCTAGTAAGTTAGATAATTTGAAAAGAGGAATTCACACTCTGAATATATATTCAGTGAAATGCAATGGAGAGAAGTCAACCATTTCTGGTCAGATAAGCGTAGGGTAATATCAACAGCAACAGAAAATGGCCTAACGGGAATAGGATTCGTTATGAACAAGATGGTGGGGCGGAGAGTGGGTTACTCTGAACCGTTCAGTGATCCGGTTTTTCTCACAACAACACTATCTACATAGGTGATACATGCCGTTCATTAGCAGTAGATGGGGAGACAAAGAATATGAGAATATTGAGCAGGTGATTCGCTACGAAAACGGAGGTGAAAAGCGTATAGTAATTGGGGACTGTAATGTGGATGTATAGGAAGGAGTAGCAAAAGCGGTTACGGTAGAATAAGGGCTTGTTACTAGGAAGGAAGGCTAACTGAGTACTGTAATAAATTTCTGACGGTAATAGCGAAGCTATGCTCAAGAATCACAAAAGGAGGAGGTATACTGGGGAAAGGACACGAGATACGGAATAATTTCAATTAGTTTCCGAGATTCCCAAATCAGATGCTAGATTGTAAGGAATATTAGGAACATATGTAGAGTCAGTGATGAAGAGTGGGCTGAAGTTTAAGAGACAAGTCAGGAAGCATCAGTGACGAAAGAAGTGGAATGCGGAGGTACTAAGTGACGAACAGAGCAGGTGGAGGTTCTCCGTGACCATAGATACTGCGATAATTAATAGCTCAGTAGGTCGTTCAGTTCAAGAGGAGTAGACATCTCTGAAACGGGCAATCTCGAAAGTCGGACTGAACAACATAAGTACAACGAAGGTAACTGTGAAGAAACCGTGGGCAACAGGAGAATATGTCAGCTGATCGACGAACGAAGGGAATACTATCTTATTCAGGGAAATCCATAAATACATCGATACAATTCACTTATCAATGAAATAGTTAAGAAATGCAGGGAATTTAAGGCGAAATAATTGCTGGCAAAATGTGATGAAACTGAAATGAAATGACTGTCGAGGGGACTGACTCAGTATACGGATGTCAAACCAGTCTTGGGTGAAATTAGAGGTATGGCGGTATCATTAAGAATGCATTGGGTATTCCATTGTTAAATACAAAGGAGAGAGAAGAATGGTGGAAAAACTACATTGAATGCCTTTATGAGAGCGATGACCTACCTCAAGGAGAAACAGATGTCGATAGGAAAGAGAGAGGAGATCCAGTATTAGAATCAGATTTTAGAAGAGTTTTGTTAAATTGAAAATACAATAAGGCAGAAGGGATGGATAACATTTCATCGGAATGTTTAAATAATTTGGTGAAATGGCAACAAAATGACTATTCAAGTTAGTGTGTAGGAAGTATGAGACTGGCGACATACCATCTTGTTTTCGGAAAAACGTCACCCATATAGGTTCGAAGGTTATAACAGCCGACAAGGGTGAGAACTATTTCACAGTAAGCTTAATAGCTCATGCATCCAAATTGCTGAGAAGAATGATGTACAGAAGAATGGAAAGGAAAACTGAGGATATGTTAGATGATGATTAATGTGGCTGTAGGAGAGACAAATGCACCAGAGATGCAATTATGATATTTCAGTTGATAATGAAAGCAAACTGAAGAAAAATCAAGACGACATTCATAGGATTTGCCAATCTGAAAAGACATTCGACGATTTAAAATGGTGCAAGACGTTCGAAATTCTGAGAAAAACAGAACTAAGCTATGGAAAAGACGAATCACATCCAGTATCACAAGAGCAAACAATAAGACTGGACGACCAAAAACGAAGTGGTCGGATTAAAGAGGGAGTAAAACAGGGATTTTGTCTTTCACCCCTACTGTTCAATCTATACATTGAAGAACCAATGACGCAAATAACGGAAAAGTTGAATACTGGGACCAATATTCAAGTTGAAGTTATATCAGTGTTAAGATTCGCTGATGACATTGTTATCCTCGGTGAAACTGAAAAAGAGTGACAGGATATGTTCGGAATGAAAAGTCTAATGAGTGCAGAATGAGGACTGAAAGTGAATCGAAGAAAGACAAAATTAATGATTATTAACAGTAAGAAATTTAATTCTAGAATTAGGGATAACGAAACAGATGATGTTGAGGAATTCAGCTGCCTAGGCAGCAAAATAACCCGTAATGAACAGAGCAAGGAAGACAGAAAAAGCAGCCTAGCCTTGGCATAAAGGGCATCACTGGTCAAGTGAAGTCTGCTGGTGTCAAACATAAGCCTTATTTTGAGGAAGAAATTTCTGAGAATCTAAGTTAGGAGCACAGCATTATACACTAGTCAAACACGGAAGGTGGGAAAATTCGAACAGAACAGAATCGATGCATTTGAGATGTGTACTAAAGCTGAATGTTCAAAATTAGGTACATTGATAATGTAAGGAATGAGAAGGTTTTCCGCAGAATAAGCAAGGAAAGGAATGTACGGAAAACACAGCAAATCAAAAGGGTCAGGACATAGAAAATCTGTTAACTTATCAAGGAATAACCTCCACGGTATTAGCAGAAACTGTAGAGGGCAAAAACTGCAGACGAAGGCACCTACTGGAATACATCCTGCAAATGACTGGAATAAAAATGGCTCTGAGCGCTATGGCACATAACATCTGTGGTCATCAGTCCCCTAGAACTTAGAACTACTTAAACCTAACTAACCTAAGGACATCACACACACCCATGCCCGAGGCAGGATTCGAACCTGCGACCGTACCAGTCGCGCGGTTCCGGACTGAGCGCCTAGAACCGCTAGACCACCGCGGCCGGCTGACTGGAATACATCCAGCAAATAATTCGGGCTGTAAGTTGCAACAGCTACTCTAAAACGAGAAGGTTGGCACACGAAAGTAATACGTGGCGCGAAGCACGAAACGACTCTGAAGGCCGATAAAAAAATTGCTAATAGATACAAATATTATGCGAACTGAGAAGATATCACATACACTCTGCCTCATTAACTATCTATTTGCTGTAAGGTATTTTATGGAACTGAAGAGCAATATCAATAAACATGTCGTGATGACAAATATATTATGTCAGTAGCCGAAGTGGCATAGTAACGTGACATATTCGCATCACATACTCTAAGGAAGGTAGTTAAATATCTGAGTTTGAATAATTATGCAACTAAACGGTTTCTAGTTTCCCTGTTTTATCTGACAGAGTATACCAATGAAACTGTCCCCCGCCGGCCGAAGTGGCCGTGCGGTTAAAGGCGCTGCAGTCTGGAACAGCAAGACCGCTACGGTCGCAGGTTCGAATCCTGCCTCGGGCATGGATGTTTGTGATGTCCTTAGGTTAGTTGGGTTTAACTAGTTCTAAGTTCTAGGGGACTAATGACCTCAGCAGTTGAGTCCCATAGTGCTGAGAGCCATTTTGAAACTGTCCCCAATTTAAAAAAAAAAAATCAAGAAATAACGCACTAAGGAGGTATAGTCACAAGCTGGATACTGGCATGCAAAGCTATGTTGAGAAACTACTAAGTTGTTACAAACCTGATGGCTGCCCACAGAAAGAGACTCATTCTTTTTCACAAACATAGTAAAAATGCATCTGCGTAATGGATTTTCTCAGCGGACCCTAATTCGACTTTCGATGTCAGGTTCATAATTTATGAACCACTAATTTGATATGAACACAAGAGTTATCCTTATATCCATAAGTCACTGCTTTTACAGATATGACACGGTGAACGTCACCCACTCCTTTGACAAATAGAAGTTTAATCAGCGTAGGAATGCCGCAGATATCAAATACGAATGCTGCATTGGCAAAGTAAAGGTAAAATTGGCTTACAGACGAAAGCAGAGAAAGTATCGTCAAATATTGTAGCTAAAGAAGAAAATGGAAGGTCATTCTTGCATTATTTAAATGGAATGACGATATGAGAGCATCTATTTTTAACAAATCAGTCGTGTTGATTATAATTAGGATGCAAATCTCTGACATTTATAATCAACAGCAAAGGTGTAAACAGAGCAGTAAAACACAATAATGATATAAATTCCTTCTATTACCGAGTACACAAAAGGGCAGAACTATGAAAATAAGAATAAGCACGCTGACATATCAGAAACGTCAGGAGGGTTAAAGCGACCACAACAGAGATAGCACTGTTTCTAACGGTTTGTCTTTACTATGCTCCAAATGAACCTAACTGCCTTTGGGGTTGTATCAGGCTCAGTCGTAATGGAAGCAAGACGTATCTGTGAAACTCATCTGAGATTACTGCGGTAACAGGGAAGTATTGAAGACTGCAGGAACCGTGCACTACTTCACATACGGTAACTACAAGGAATTATATGCGACATAATCCAGTGAAACATATTCATAAAACCAGCACTTGACTTATGAGCAGCTGTCAGATGCGCCACTCATTTCCTATGACGTGTTGCTAAGCGTTTTCAAAAATTCGCTAATGATTTGGAAAACAAACGGAGCAACTCAGTAGCTGTTGCACTTAGATGAAGTAAGGAGAACTAGAAATTTCAGACTGAAACCGATAAATTAGGTATTTCCGGATTTATAATAAAGATATTTAGACGAACACACTCAATACGATAATTAGACATATTTTGAGTGTATTGGATACGGTGACGCATTAGATACCGAGATTTAGCTATTCTGTGATTTCTCTAAGACATTTTACATTAATGTCTGAATCATTTATTAGAATGGGTCATGACCGATTTCCTTTGCTAGACTTCCAAATTTGAGCCTTTTCTACTTCTCTAAGGACCACGGAACCTGGAGACCGTAGTCGTCCTTTCATTTAAGGGTTTCACTTTTCAGTCTTGTAGCGCTGTTGCCCGTCTGTCAGTCCGTCTACTTAAACACCTTTTTCTCAGGAACGGATACAGGTACACAGTTGAAATTTATATCAAATATTGCAGTCTACGCTTCCCTGTCTGTGTAATAAATTTAAGCACCTAAGCAAATGCGATCAAACGACAGGGCCATGTATTAAGACTCCTTTTTCTCGAGGAAGAGGCATCAAGTTGAAATGTATGTTAAATAATAAGGTATATGGTCCCTCAGTGGTGTAAAATTTTAAACTTCTAAGTCACTGCATCAAAAGATACTCGGAAACTCACTCAGCAAAACATATATATGGACTGTCTACGTACGTAATTAACTCTAAGCGCGATCCCCCTCGTACTTTCAGGTATTTTAGAGTTATGGGGGCAGGGAGCAGTCAAATGACAACAGAACACCAGCCACAACGAGACGACGCAGTGATTCCACTCCAGAGTAGCCATCACACGCCTTACGACATTCATCCCACTAGGAGTGAGACGATAAATTTCTGTTTCGTAGAACTCGCTGTTGCACTTCCTGTAGGGCAGAAGCCGACGTCCACGCATGTCTGTCTTCAGGTCGCCAAAGATGTGAAAAACGCGCTGTGAAAGATCCGGTCTTTACGTAAGTGGTTGCAGTATTTCCCAACCACATCGCCGAAGCGTGACCTTCGTCGGAGTGGCAGTGTGGGCCGGCCGTTATCGTGTTCGTCGCGTCCCTCGAGCGTGGAACCGCAATCAGTGCGTTGCTCTATGAAGACACTTCGCAGAAACTGCGACGCGCCACAAAGTAAAAACGCCCAGGAATGTGGCCTTAGAGAACCATTCTATTGCCCATCCCACTCACTGTCAATAGGACTGCAACATCCTTCGTACCGCCCCGACCTTTCACCCTGTGATTCCCACATCTGTGGCGAACTGAAGAAAGACATGCATGGAAGACAGTTCCGGTATGATGAGGATGTGCAAAAGAATGGGCCTTTGCGGATCTGCCAGCGACAGATTGAGTTGTGCGAAACAGGAATTGATCGTCTCCTCTCCCACTGGGACATATATCTTAGCGGATGTGGTGATTATTTTTAAATGGAATCAATCCATGGTCCCGTGTTGGCGGGTGTTCGGTTCTCATTTGACTGATCCTCATATTTTTGATGAAGCTTACCCAAGGGAGTTCAAACGGGGTAGAGCAGTCACTGATTACATGAATGACGCTTAACTGTTACTCGACGTGCTTGTAGTGGAGCAATAAGAAGAGACATGAAACGTATTATAAGGAAAATTTATTTGCATAGGCATAGGGAACGGACGAATAAAACAAGAGGCCTTTGCCATCGCCAGTGGTTTTCAATTTCGCGTGTGCTCCATATGCTGCATTAAAAATGATTCTACACATTTTTCAACTATTCATCTCTATTAGTAAGTTGTATCATTCTGGTTCTCTAGTGAGAAAACCATGTGAAAGCTGAGACGCCAAGGACGTGAGCCACTTTCAAAGCCAAAGCGAAATTTCCAAGGTGTTTCCAGCAATCAGCGATGAAATACAAATTCGTCTTCCTAACGAGCTCGAAGAGAAACATGCGGTGGGATGCTGTGGTATACACGCTGCTTTTCATGATGTTCACGGTTCGTGAAGCATAAAGGAACTTTAAGTTCATATTACCTAGTAAACAAGTTACAGCTAGATCTACTGATATAATGCACTAACGGACGTTATAGCTGAAAGGGAATCGATTGTACTAAGGAAAGTCTTATGAGACAATGCTGGGCCAAGTTAGACATACTGTCTCGCATGGAATACAATATGCAAGCTATAATATTTTAAATTGACACTAGCAAAATACTTGAAAAATAAGTTTCGCTAGGTACCCAATAGCCTGTACAGTAATTGACATTTAGTTATTAGACATGAATGTCCCAGCTGTAACCGACGTTCTGTTGAATGTCAAAGACAGGGCATCAGCAAGTGATGATGAAATTGATTGTAAGCAACTACATCCGGAATTGTAGTTCTTACCAAATGATATTGTTCCCAGGAAATTATCGTAAGCACAAAATTAACAACAGACAAAAGTAAGGCCTGTCCTCTTTTGGTGCAAGGATTTTCTTGTCCTTCCGTATGAAGCAGAAACACTATTTTCCTCGATGAAGAATAACACAGTTTGCAAATTCTTAGCAGTGAGTACTTTCTTATTTTGGGCCTATCTCAACACTCCTATGCCTCACAGGCTACCATTTGCCCAGCTGCATTACGTAAAATACTGTTGCCATAAAATCTGAAGGTCAAACTGCAAGGCAGACTGTTGGCTGCATGTCGCGAATGGGACGTAATGCTGGATAAACAAGTTTCTTGGAGGGCGCGAGTTGCTTCAGGCTCCTGATTGGCTGTCTCAGACGAGGAAAATATCCCGACAGTCAGTGCACCAAACACGTAGCCGGCAGTTAGAAAAAGTACCGTCCACCAGGGGCAGAACCAGTTATATCAGAATCCCGAAACCAGTTGCAGCGTGGTGCAAACTGCCTCTCGTTTGCCATAAATCTTCTGAAGGGTATCTTACCTCAATAACAACTGTTCATACACACTCAACTACTTACAAATTAAGACACAGTCTCTAAAACTCGACCTTGGTGGGGCCTGACCCTGCAACGAGTGACACTAAATTCAACCAAAACTATAGACCTGGTTACTATCTGCATCATGAAATTTACTCAGGGCACAATAAAATAATCAGAAGCTCAACTTCACCACTGAGCACAAAAACTATTCCGAACATGTTTCTCGCTTAATCTTGTTTGATGTTTGCTTAACAGTAAATCCAGCTAATCCTCTGAAATCAGTCAATGCACGTCTCGAATTTCTCTTTTTAGTAGGTTGTTGACGAAACGTACTGAAATTCTTACACTTCCGTTCTTCATTCATAAGCTGTTCACGTGAGTTCACTTAACGCCATGGTCAATTTGTGCTCAGGTGAAAAGATTGTCGATAAAGAAGCAGTTTTTGACAGACTAGAAGAGTTACACAAATTTGAGAAAGGCAGCTAGATCTCGGAGCGTGCTTAGTCAACTGAATTCAGAACTGACTCCTCTTCAAGCAACAGTTATTGGAACGCTGTGTAGGAATTAAATGTCTCTTGCGATTTAAACACACAAGAAGTGAGGAATGAATATTGGTAACAAACTGTCGGAGAAACACTGTATTTGTGAACGTAGACAAACAACATACTATGAAAACGGAGACAGATTTGTAGAAAGACTGCACTGACGTTTTAGAAATGCATATAGTGGATTAACGAGCACTGTATAAATTCAAGGAGGGTGCCAATGAATAATTTTCTACAGCTAACAGAGTTCTAGCGTGGTCATGTTCGGCAACATCACTACTGACAGCTGAGTGCTATATGAAAGAATTCTCTAACAGTTTTGGTGTGACGTGTCAGGTCGCGATCCATTTCAGTGATGGTCGTTTAAGAAAGGTACATGAGCTCGTCATCTAGATTTCAGATATCAGCCGCATGCAATTTCACACCCGAACACAGCAGAAGATTCATAGATACTGTTGATATCATGAATACAGTAGGAAGAATTCATACTATAATAGAAATGTCAGATAAGCCAACAGAAACCGTTTGCACGATGTTGGGCTGCGAAGACTCCTAAACTTCACCTCTGTCCAGGTGGTACTTCACCGACTAACACACAGTTTAACTCTAGGGGTGGATGGCGCAGAGCTGTGGCTACCGATGGGGGCAGACTCAACCATCTCGTCAGAAATGCGACGGCAGTGACTATCTGGAGAATTACGTTCCCGAAGTCTTTCAGTCAGTTACATGCAGGACCATGTCCTAACATAAGAGTCTACTATAAACGTGCACCTTTGTCGAGTGACGAGGAAACAATAAACTGTGTCGTTTCTATACGTCAGGTATCTGTGCTCACGCAACAGAACAGTATGGACACTTACATTTCTCATGTTTCACCAAGTACTGTACACTATCGCTAACTCCAGTTAGTAGTTTGACCATGTGCCTTCTTGTAAATGAGCATTTTCTCCGTTAGTGGAAACACCGTGGGGCATTCCTACTAATGTTCCCGATTGGGGCGGCACAGGAAAACAGTTTTTATGGAATGTTTGTCCTCCTTTTTACTTTTTTGACGCAGACCATTCGGTTCCATGACAACACGGTTGAGCATGACCTCAGATAGTTAAGTGATTTTATTTAATACATTACATGATGGAACTTTTAGTGTTTCAAAACTTTCATGTATGCAATAAAACATTAATGATTCAGCAGCTGTTGTGCTATTTCTCGTTTTATAAAACGGACTTGTGCAGTTGCAGTTGCGCCACTAAAATAACCCTGTATCTATACTGAAAGTTTTTTAAATTGCTCTAATTTATGTTCATTCTCATTTGCATTACTAAAACATAGTCACCGATAATAGCATTCAACTCAGAAGAACCAGCATGAATCTTGATGGCGGAACCTTGTGCATCATTACCGTTAAATCAGTAGGGTGATGAAATGGTGATGTTTGGTTGAACTGATCAAAATCTTTGCCTACGAAAATGAATGTAAGGTTTATGTACTACATTATTCAAAATGCTGTGCAACTAAAGGCTCATGGAACGTCTTAGACAGTAGGCAAATATTAACCGAGAGTATGAAACTGGCTGGTAACTAGTAATCAGTCTGCGGACCGCTGTGGCCGAGCGGTTCTAGGCACTTCAGTCCGGAACCACGCCACTGCTATGGTCGCAGGTTCGAATCCTGTCCTTAGGTTAGTTACGTTTAATTAGTTCTAAGTCTAGGGGACTGATGACCTTAGATGTTAAGTCCCATAGTGCTTAGAGCCATTTGAACCATTTGAAGTAATCAGTCTGACAGGAACGACTGTAAATTGATAATTGAAATAATACACTCTAAATGTGCAAAGTGAAAGAGTTTTATATAACTGAATAAACTCAACTAAGATGTGTGGAGTGAGCCCATGTGTCAATAGCGACACTTATCTGTCTTTCAGAAGCAGACGTCAGATGCTCATCTTGGTGCTATTCGAAATAATTAACCTACATCTTGACACAGGATTTCACGCTCTCCTTTTTGTTTCACTAATTAAAATCTCTAATGAGATTTGGGGATACATATATCCTTAAATCTCAGTCAGGATTGTTAGTAATAAACCATTGAATACAATGAGAGAGAAAGTATTGGATGAAATACTGTGTCAAGACATGGCTTACTCATTCCGAATCACAGTTAAAGTGCCAAATATCTTGATGTCTCGTGTCTTCTTAGCTAGTATGATGACGATACTCTCCTAAAAATCGTTCTACAATTCTTCAGTTTCATACAATTCTGACATCAGACAAAATTATGTAGTTCGTAAACTTCGAATTAATGTACAGGGTTTTTTGTTAAAACTTTGCAGAGGCAGTAGATGGTACGTATTGAATAAAATTTTTGTAAGAAATCCATATTCGGAAAGGTACCTGTTGAATGTAAGATTAGTTTGAATATCGGGTCACTTTTAAAGCGCATGCTTCATGGTGTGGTATGTAATGATAGAGCAACACGAGGCATTTACCGATAACGTTTTCCGGATCGTCGCAGTCAGTCTCATACCACTTTAGCTGGACTACAGCCACGGCAGTGACAAACTGGTACGTGCAGAAATGGGAGGGATGGCTCTCTCGTCTTTACAGAGGATGCCCTTCGTCAGGTAGTCGAGAACCGGAGGAAACATTTCCGTGGGCTTCTGTGAAGCTCGTTGTTTCTGCTACCGTGAACGGTGATATTTGAAGCTTCAATTCACATCAAGACGGTAAATTTCCGGCAGTGGATTCCTTACCAAAACTCTATCCACTACGTCCCCTCTATAACACCTTTAAGTTTGTAATAGGAATTGCGAAACACCCTGATACATGTTTATGACAATACACTTCAATCTATTCCGAATGCGTGCTTAAAATAATATACCGAGCGAGGTGGCGCAGTGGTAGCACACTGGACTCGCATTCGGGAGGACGACGGTTCAATCCCGTCTCCAGCCATCCTGATTTAGGTTTTCCGTGATTTCCTTAAATCGTTTCAGGCAAATGCCGGGACGGTTCCTTTGAAAGGGCACGGCCGATTTCCTTCCCAATCCTTCCCTAACCTGAGCTTGCGCTCCGTCTCTAATGACCTCGTTGTCAACGGGACGTTAAACACTAACCTAACCTAACCTTAAAATAATACATCTAAGCCAGTTGTAGGTATCAGTAAGAAACTTGCAAATAATTATATAAAAAGTCAGAGCCGAAAATTGCCTGGAACTTGTAGCACCTATGTAAACAGGTGAGGAGTTATTTATCAGAGTCCGTAAAGTAAATCAACTATTCCCAGTAATTCATATACAGTACCATAAACAGAGGATCATCCTGGTCAGTGGAACGTCCAGTCATTCCTTTATTCAATGAATGACTCTACACAAATCACCACCGTAAAACTCCTAAGGAAAGTTACATATTACCAGACGTAACATTAACTTGAGCTTCATGATGGAGAAAATAAAACTGAAAAGTCAGTGTAAGATCAAGAAGTATATGTGTTGTACTCCTGGGGCTTTTATTCTGAAACGAATCATCGTGTGAAAAATGATTATAAGCATCTGTGTTGCATCCTTAAGGTATGGTGAAGTTATTGTTACCAACGTCCCTTTGGAAATTTGACCTACCTATGCAGCTAAATGAAAGATTTTAAAGCTTTATACATTGTTGAGATTTCAGCCACTGTTACAAGGTGATGATGATGAGCGTTTGGCGTCATTGGCCGGGAGGCCCCTCGCGGGGCAGGTCCGGCCGCCATATCGCAGGTCTTATTACATTCGGCGCCACATTGGGCGACCCGCACGCCGGATGGGGATGAAATGATGATGAACACAACACAACACCCAGTCCCTGAGCGGAGAAAATCTCCGACCCAGCCGGGAATCGAACCCGGGCCCAGAGGACGGCAATCCGTCACGCTGACCACTCAGCTACTGGGGCGGACTGTTACAAGGTAAAATTAGAACAGTACAGCCCTCGGTCGCGAAAATGAAGTCTTTTTTCACCTACGTTTCGGCCACTTCTAAAAATGTCTTCATCAGAAATAAAACATTTAAAACTGGCGTGTCACGTATAAAATAAATATGTCTGTCTGATGATACCACAGCTCGACATGGGTGCAGCCCTTAGTGCCCTCCCTCTATGTTTTCTATTTTAATATTTTGTGACTAAAGCCTTATCGCTTAATATTTATTTTATACGTGACATGCCAGTTTTAAATGTTTTATTTCTGATGAAGGCACTCTTAGAAGTGGCCGAAACCTAGGTCAAAAAGACTTCATTTTCTTGACCGAGGGCTGCACTGTTTTAATTTTTTAAATGAACGGTGTTTATTTTTATGTCATATTCGTTTCGCTTCTTTTTACTTGTGAAGCATCCGCAGTGCCCGTAATACTTGTTTGTTGTGAGCTTGAAATAAATTAGTATCCACATGCGTTACTCTACACTGATGGGACGAAAGTCATGGGGTACCTCTTAATATCGTGTCATATCTCCTTTTACACAGCACAGTGCAGTAATTTAATGTGGCGTATACTCAACAGATCGTTGGAAGACCCCTGCAGAAATATTGGGCCATGCTGCCTCTATAACAGTCCACAATAGTGAATGTGTTGTCGGTGGAAGATATTGTGCACAACCTGACGTTCCGATTATGTCCCATAAATGTTCGATGGCATTTATGTCGGGCGATCAGTGTGCCCAAATCGTTCTTTAGAACTGACGAGAATGTTCTTAAAATAAATCTGGAACAATTGTGGCCCGTTGTCAATTGCGTTTGCCACCCATATAAATTCCATCGTTGTTTGGTCTCCAAGTAGCCTAACATAACAATTTTCGGTCAATGATTGGTTCAGTTGGACCAGAGGACCCAGCCCGTTCTATGTGAACATAGTCCACATAAATTATGGAGCCACCACCAACTTGCACAGAATCTTGTTAACAACTTGGGTCCAGGGCTTCGTGGGGTCTGAGCCATACACGAATTCTACCATCAGCTCTTACCAACTGAAATCGAGACTCATTTGACCAGGCCACGGTTTTCCAGTCGTCTAGAGCCCAGGAGAGGAGCTGCACGCCATGCAGAGCTGCTAACAAAGGCACTCTTCTCGGTCATCTGCTTCCATAGCCCATTAACGTCCGCCCTGATAGCTGAGTGGTCAGCGTGACGGATTGCCGTCCTATGGGCCAGGGTTCTATTCCCGGCTGGGTCGGGAATTTTCTCCGCTCAGGGACTGGGTGTTGTGTTGTCTTCATCATCGTCTCATCTCCATCTGACACGTAGGTCGCCCAGTGTGGCGTCGAATGAAATAAGATCTGCACCAAGGCGGCCGGTCCTTCCCCGCAAGGCGCCTCCCGGCCAATGACGCAAAACGCTCATTTCATTTCCATAGCCCATTAATGCCGAATTTCGCCGCGCTTGCCTAACGGATACGTTCTTCGTACGTCCCACATTAATTTATGCACTTATTTCACGCAGTGTTGTTTGTTTGTTAGCACTGACAACTCTACAAAAGACGCCGCTGCTATCGATCGTTAAAGCCATCGGTCACTGTCCACCCCCGGTAGCTGAGTGGTCAGCGTGACAGAACGTCAATCCTAAGGGCCCGGGTTCGGTTCCCGGCTGGGTCGGAGATTTTATCCGCTCAGGGAGTTGTGTTGTGTTGACCTAATCATCATCATTTCATCCCCATCGATGCGCAAGTCGCCGAAGTGGCGTCAAATCGAGAGACTTGCACCAGGCGAAGGGAGGCCTTAGTCGCACGACAACAATTGATAGTAGAACGTCTGCTTTGAAAGGATAAGCTGGAGTGCGTGGTCCGTGATGAGAGGTAATGCCTGCAGTGTGGTATTCTCACCACCCACTTGACGTTGTGGAACGCTGAATATAGAATTACCTAACGATTTTCGAAATGCGATGTCCCTTGTTCCTAGCTCCAACTACCATTCCTCGCTCAAAGTCGGTTAATTCGTGGCGTGCGGCAATAATAACATCGGAAACCTTTTCACATGAATCACCTGAGTCCAAATGACAGCTCTGCCAATTCTCTGCCCTTTTAAGTCTCCTGTAGCTGATACAACCTCCACTTGTACATGCGCTTATCGTGACCCTATGACTTTTGTCGCCTCAGTGTATTAGACTTGTTTCGTTATTCTCTTATTATTAGAAACAATTTTTGGGCAAAAATTTTCGTAAAGCTTAATACCCGTTTATTCTTCTTACCATTTTTTGGAACCCATTATCACCTATTTGTCGACCTAGAATCATAAACGGTTGTATTGCGTACATCATGTCCGATTTTCAGCATTCACGAGCGAGCACATTTCATCTAAAAGATTCACTTTCACTGTATGTAAAATGTGTATTTGTTGTGTTTGTTTACAGTTTATAGTGTTTCAACTGTCGCTGTGTGTTTTTCGGTTGTCTTTTGTTTGTGTTGTTGCATCTGTATGCATATTTATTTTCTTTCATGTCCATGCGCGTGCTAAAGGGTGTAGTAATAGATGCTACAGGCAAAAGGTGGAAAATAGAGAAGGGAAGCGTATTCATTTTTATTTCTGTGTGTTGTTAATTATATTATTTCAGTCATCTATTACCTTCTTGTTCACTAAAACAGCTCTTCGCAAGTGCAGATTTTCTTGTAATGTTACGTGTTTTCTGTTCCGGTTGTCCATCCTAGTAATATTCATATTCTGTCTCATGTTATGTCCTTGCTTTATAAGGTGTTCAGCAAAGGCTGTTTTCAGCCTTCCAGCTTCTTATGCACTTTTTAAATCGAGAACTGGAATGTCTGTTTGTCATCCGCAAGTACAGTGTTTTGCAATATTGACTTAATAGCTGGTATTTGTCTAGTTTTTCTATTGATATGTGTAAATATGCCCAGAGCGAGTTTTTTGTTCTGTGTGCTATGTGTAATCCCTGCTTCTACAGTATATTTGATGTCCTGATGTTGATTTGTACCATTTATTTTTCTTGGTCTTGTTTAAGTGTATTTCTATTTACTGCAAGGTCTGTATTGGTTGTAGAGATTCGTGGCGCTTATGTACTTTGCTTCCTTCTTTTCTCGTCAGCTGTGTTTTTACTTAGTTATTGAGTCTCTGTATTATGTAGGTGATACATATATTGTTTTTGATTTCTAATTCAATTATAATTTATATTATACTGAGCTGTATTTTATTCAGTCTGTGTATCATGTGTTGGGTAGCTTATTGTTTGTGGTTTCATGGGTGATTTGATATGGCATAGTTGTTTGGTTGATTTGGCGGTAGGGACCGAATAGCAATGTCATCGGTCGCATCGGATTGGGGAAGGATGGGGATGGAAGCTGACAATGACCTTTCAACAGAACCATCCCAGCAATGGTCTTAACCGATTTAGGGGAATCAGGGAAAACCTAAATCAGGATGGCCGGCCGCGGGTTTTAACTGTCGTCCTCCCGAAAGCGAGTTCAGTGTGCTAACCACTGCGGCACCTCTCTCGGTACGAAGTGGCATGTATATTTGTGTTTGTTACTGTTGGTTTCCTGTAACTATGAAACGTGTTTATTCTTAACTTTTCTTGTGTTGTATCCAATAACTATGTATCTTTTTGTTTCTTTCTCTATGGTGAAATATATTTTTCATGTAGGTTATTTATGTATGCATTGATGCCTTTAGCTTCACAAAGAAAAAGAAGTGAAATGCTTATGGCGTGAAAATAAAATGACTTTTATTTATTTGATACAATATCATTAATACCTTTAAAGAAACAGTTAATATACGAGAGAAATGGTAACACATGATCATACATTGTTGTTATTGATCATGTATTAAAATTAATTCTATAACAGAAATCACGAACATTTTATGTGAGCACTGAGGACATTTTATAACAAAATTCGTTTGTCTGGCAGGAATAAAATTACATAATTTGTTACAGTACTATGCTGCGAATAAGGAAAACTCTAATGTCTGACTAATACCGAATACTAAAGAAAGTTTCTATGACTAAATATAAATTTCCTGTCAAGCAACTTCTATTTAGTCTTCTGAACATTCTTTTAGGTTAACCTTCTGTAACAATCATCATAAGGATTCGTGCTTAATCCCAGCCACTTCCCACAATTTGAGTAGCTGGAAGATATTTTGGAAACCAAGGCATTTTTTGTCAGCTGAGGATGTGAAACATCGATTTCTTACAGTGATGATGCCAACATTACACATACTTTTGAAGATATTCTGGAATTTTTAGCTTGAAAATTCCTTTAAACTTCAAATGCAAAGAGCATTGATACCTGATGGAGAAACGAACAGAATACACGACAGAAATCCTGTAATCTGTATCCATGGATACTGTTGTCTCCTCAACCAATTTTGTATGCAAAATTAGAATAAAATTAGAAAAAACATATGTGGAGGTGAATAGATCTTCATTTCGGATTTGTAGACTGTTCAATATGTGGTGGTTGTGGTGTGGTGATAAGTGGACAGTTATTTGAATTAACAATGAAACTTGAAAATCTATAAAGCAAAACATACGGGAGGAGATAAGCTAACAAGGAAAGTAATCACACGACATGCAAATTTTGTCAATGGATGTCCTTAGCTTAAACCTAAAACGTTTGCGATGCCATTCCTTTACATAATTAACCTTCATTCATCATCATTAACACAGGGTAACACAACAGATTCATTAAATGATGAAAGATCACTGCATTTACTTAAGGGCAATGAGGTGCATAGCGAAGTGAATTATTATGAATATAAGATTTATCAAATTATTATTCTAAAGACTGAAATGAAACCAAAACCACCACCTCCCCATTTTACATTTTTGCTGTATATGCGTGTGTCACAGACTAATGACGATTAATTGATGTGAATGGTTGACGACATACGGAAAAAGCGCATTCATGAAAATGCAGCATAATCTCAAAAACATTATGAAGTGAAGCGTTATATTAGGAAATAGAGACGTATGTATAACTCCTGTAAAATTATAGGACAGATTCCCACTACTCGCAGTAAATGTAGTAAATAGAACAAAAAATGAGGAATATGGAATTACATCAGGGATGACACAAGAATGTAAGATTACCAAGGTGACCGACAAGGCATACTCAGGTGAAAACAGAATGAATTCTGAACTTCGCAGTAATCAATAAGATTCTGAAATTCAAAAGAATAAAGGCACTGAGGGAACAAATGAAATATTATATATCGACAAATTAAAAATGACGAAGTGAGTTGCAGTTATTCGACGTCAGATCTATGGGCTAAGGGAAGTCACTAACGACAGTTCAAGGAAAGAGAGACAGTTCATTACAAAAAAGGAAATAAGTAGAACGTAATAATGGGATATGGTTGTCCACATCATCATCGACGCACGCACATATTGCGCTCTTGGAGAGTAAGCTCAGATAAAATTTCGAAACATCCGAACAAATGAATTTCTTCCATTGTTCCAAGGAGCAAGTTTTCTGGCTTCGCCTCCACGTTTTCCTATTACGGATATTTGCATCACAGGTGCGTTGTTTTGAAATTCCAACTCGCCCTGCCATTCTTAACTTATGGTGCTCCCTTCTTGTTGTTTTGGTGCTGACATTCTTCACAAGCGCAACATTCAGTTCTTCAGCGTTTTTTGCTGCTATCGTCCTCTTATTTTATATCGCAGTCATATTCAAGGACAGTCTGTCTAGATCACTCAACACACTTCCGTCCGTGTTGTGACTTAGCGATTGATGTTTTTCCGCTCTCCATCATACTGTATAAATCTTCTGTTCGATGTCTCTTGAAATACCAAACCCCTTGGTTCCTTGATTAAGGTAGCACCCCCCATACGATCTCCAACGACTTGTCCACGTTCGAATTCATTTAGCTCCGACATAATGCACTCATAATTACGCAGAACACTTTTCTGACCGCGAATGACACTTGTAGTGTGTTTAGGATATTGCACAGGTGCCGTTAGTTGTCAAGTACAACAGCGCAACCTGCAGGCTTGGGTAACATCTGATTTTTGTTGAAGCACGCATTTCTCGCGGTGTTTTATTATTACTGTTCGGCCCCGGTATGTATGAAATATTGTCGTCCTGAACAGAAGTATTATATGTAACTTTAGCTTAAATAAACAATAAGGGTGTGTATTTCAGGCGCACACATAACTATTAATACCAGAAAAAAGATTATGTAGGACGTGAATCAATGCAACGATAATTTAAGCACGAAGTCTCAAAAGAGTCATTAGTATTTCAGAAGCTACGACTGTAAAAATAGATGACTGTAAGAACTGTTTCATGACGAATCGTATAGTTCACGTTTACAATGGGCAGGCGAATATTAAGACGAAACCCAAGAAGTAGATCATGAGCTGCATCAACAATCAGCCTCAACATTATTCTGCCTGTTGCTGTTTTCTTCCATCTGAGTTCATTTAGAGCTTCTGCATCGTTCTTTACGTCGGCTTCCCATCTGTTTCTTGGCCTACAAAGGGGTCGTTTTCGTGTAATGTGGACAATGACAGCTTGCTTAGGAAGTTGAGACTCTGGTATACATCTTACGTGACATACCCTCTTGAGTCTGCTGCTCTTTTGATACTATAAAACGTCTCATAAATTTCATTATTCGTTAGTGCTCTCCAAGTATCACAGTCTCACACCAGGCCCCAGATTTTCTCATTGCCGTTCTGTAGAATTTTAAGAGCTTTTCGGTCTCCCTTTTACCTGCCCTCCAGCATTCTGAACCATAGAGGACCAAGAGACATATAATAGCATAGTAGATTTTCGTATTAGCGGAATGTGGCTGCAGCTTTGAACGTATCTCTGAGGGAATATAGACATGAGAAACGAGAAGAATTTCTTTCGTTTACATCGATGGGTATTTGAATACTACTGCCCCAACTTCCCGGGTACTTGAACTGATCAACAGACTTGAACTTGTCTCCGTTAACTGCGAAGTGGTCTTTTGCTTATTTAGTTCCGATTAATTGCATATGTTCTGTATGTAATTGTAGTTGGTTCCATGCAAAATAAGTTTGTATGAGGCTTTCCTAGACGTGTGAATCGCACGCTTTTACTTTAGGTGTACGTTATTTTACGGATTGGAAATTCCGAAGAAAGTAGCAGGAAATAATTAAAAATTTTTGTTTCAGTACTTCGCCAGCACTTAAATGTATACAGGTAGTACGGAAATTTACGTCAAAATATTAGTTGAAGAAGGGGTTCTTATGGGTCTGGCCAATTCTCCACCTTAGGATCTATTACCAAAACATTAATTTACAACTGGTTCAAATCGCAAATGGTTTAAGATTTATGTTTGGCAATGTTCAAAATTGTTAAAAACATTAGTTACAATACAACAGTTATGCAACGTACCACTTGTTACTGTCACACTGTAACCCGTTGAAGTGAAAGTTAACTGTCGTAACTAATCATATATCAGCTGCGACGGTTTTACGAAAGTTCTTTTTATATCTGCCGATGGAGAGCGCTTTTAAGAGCTATAAACTTTGTACCAGTTAGGATCTTTACATTAAAAAATTAAAACACTGCTTGTAAAAGTTTACAAGTTTCTTTTAAAATATTTGTATGTTATTGAATCTCACATCAGTGTTTTACATGCTTCAGTGAGGAACATTTTTTATGAATTACATCGGTGCACTTTCTACAGAGAGAGGGTTTTTCAGCTCTGTAGGTGTTGAACCAATCAGGTTTCCTAAAAACATTTATAAAGCCTCAGCAACCTGGTGTATGATTAGTAAAGACAGCAACTTTCATTTCTGTATTTAACGGGTTACTCTGTAACTGTAACAAATGCTATGTTGCACAAATGTATTGTAAATAGTTTCTAAGGAATGTTGAATCTTTCTGAACGTAAATCTTAAACCATTTGTTATTTGAACTAATTAGAAATTAATGTTCTTGTAAGAGATCTGAATAATGGCAGCTGGCCCGAAACCAATCATATATAAATAGAGGAAAGTGATATGAAAATTTAATTCGATTAGATTTAAATAATTATAAGTACATAAATGTTATTGTAGAGACCACATGATTACTAGGGACAATTTCATATTCTTTAGGACCGCCGGAAAAGATAGGAGGAGGAGGAGGAGGATATTAGTGTTTAACGTCCCGTCGACAACGAGGTCATTAGAGACGGAGCGCAAGCTCGTGTTAGGGAAGGATGGGGAAGGAAATCGGCCGTGCCCTTTCAAAGGAACCATCCCGGCATTTGCCCGAAGCGATTTAGGGAAAAGATAGTGTTTAATATATGTAACGAAAGAAGCGACACTGACCACAGGTTATGAAAAGACAAGTGAAGTATAGGAATAAATGGGAGATGGCATGAAACATGTCAGAATGCTAATGGGCATAAGAGAGAAACTTCAACGGGCAGGGCGTAGAAATGTTCTTTCCAAGTAATGTCGGTCGGAATGTTCCGCCATAGGAAAATGTATGATGACAATCATAGAAATAATAATTGAAGAATAATGCCGCTATAATCGAAGTCTTGAGTTCCTCAAAAAAAACTCCCAATACAATTCCGTATATAACAGTGTAGGAACAGATCATTCCTTATAGTTTCATACATTTTATAGAGGTACTTGTAACATGGGCTTTTCGGTTGTACAACACGGGTCGGCTTTGCAAAAAACGTGGTTGTTCTCTTTTTGATTTTGTGTACGGTATTGGTCATTTTCAGTGATAAAAAGTAATTCAAAAAAAGTTAAGAACGGCTGCCTATAATAAACATAATGGAGCAATGAAACCTAACTAAACTTCAGTTTGCAAGAAAATAAAACTTGTCGTATGCAGTGTAGAACCGGGAGCTACTGCCGCTAGCAAAGGTAAAACTTGACTCACCACTGCACTATGTCAGTTTATTGGCGAAAGGTACACGATATATAAATGCTTAACCAAACAAGCTAGCATTAACTTCAGATGTCGAGCTGCTCTTTTTGACAAAAGGGTTTTTCACCGTTCGAAGACAGTCTTTTGCAGTCGGGAAGGGGAGACGAACTTTCAGCAGTCTCTTGCGCGAACAGTTCCGTCGGCTTAGGTAATGCATCGCCCGCCGCTCCGCGGAGCGCTACGTGAGGACAGCGTGGCTGCAACTCTCTCCGCGCCGCCACCGCCGCCAGCGGCTGACCTCAGGAAATCCCTCCCACCGCCCGGCCGCTGCACGCTCGGCGCCCTGCGAGACGTTTTCCACAGCAGGAACAGGTTTCCAGCGTCCATGCACCAGCGACGCCTCTCATTGGTCGGCTAGTACGAGGAAAACGGACGCTTTTCTGCCTCCCGTGCATCTGACAGCGACGGTGAAACAGACTCGTAGTTGCTACTGTTTACTGGTACGTATTTTAAATACTAAACATTTCAGAAGAATTTTCCCGTACTGCGCGTCTCCTGTCCGCTACTATGATCTGACTTAGTCACAAAATCTACTGATACATAAAACTGACTTTAAAATTAAAACCATTTAAATCTTGCACAAACCGCAAGCGGCTTATCTAGCCATCACATGTCCTTAACAAAATCTGTTCTCAGAGTTTTAAGGAGTTTAACGCAATCCTTCAGTCTGGGATAAAGACTACATATCTCTTAGATACTTTGTTGACAAACTACGCAAACGTCAATTTTGTGAGAATTAGATGGCTCAATTCATCAATACATTGCCTCCTAGAATGTTACTGAGAATGTACGAGATCTGTACAAGACTTCTCGCATTACTAAAGAAATTTTTTTGCTGATTCTGTATAAATGACTTTGTATCTATCCTGTAGTTTGTCCTTACGTTTTGATAACGCTAACCAAAATCCAATAATTCTGTCGTAGGGGACGATCAATATACTTTAGGCATGGTCTTCCACTTCGCCGGAAAACCTCGCATGTGAAGTATGAACCAAAAGTACTAGAATGACGCTATGATTTTGTGCGTTACCAAAAATATAAAATTAGGGGTGGTCTCATAGTACCAGGAAACCGTTACATTTCGTATACATCTGTTATAGTTCCTCGAAACATTTGTGTATGTCTTTCTTCGGCAGCCTGCGTAAGAGCTCTGCCCATCAGTGTGCAAGAATGTCATCATGTGTCATACGCTTCACGCACAGCCACAGAGCTAATCAGCTTGTCACAGTATGAGAAAATAGCACTAATTCATGATGGCACAGCTTTCCTAATAATTCGGGCAGCTAGTCTATCCCTCTTTTCCTTTTAAATATACGACGCGTATTACGATAACAGCGGAAACAGAAAGGTGTTAAAGTAAATTTTGACAAAGGAAAACTTTCTGAATTACCATGAGTCTGTAAACGACAGAACTGCGAGGAAATTGCGGATGTGCTGTTACGAGCCACTACTGACTTCCTTACGAAATACTATCACGTTTAGAACAAATATACTGGCTGTCGTAGAAGAGCTGCACCCAGAAGAACAAGGAGGACTGTGATCATAGTTGACAGGTGGGTATGTGGTGCCACACACACAAAATGATTACACTTTCATTTTTTCAACTTGTGGGCAGCCACAGCGGTTGAAATTCATGGTAAGTTCAACGTGAATAAACGGAAACACCAGTTGAGCAACGATTTATTAAACCATCACTGAAGATGCTATTAACGGTCCATTTAAGATGAATTTACCGTGACTCTCGCAGTTGACGGATCATCATTTATTGCACTACATGACCACAAAACGACCTTTTAGTTTTGCGTCGAGCCCCAGGTCTCGGATGTAGTCCTATGATACTCTATCTCACGCCGCTAGTACGTCAGCGCGCAGTTCCTGCAGATTAATGGGTGGAGATGGAGTCCTGATGACACTCTATGGCACCCCAGATATTTTCGATCGTAGAGAGATCGGAAGATAAGGACAAAGCAGAGTATCCATAGCTGCAAGGAATTCCCGGCAGGTGGCAGCGGTATGAGGACGAATGTTGTGTTAAAATCAGGCATATGTTCTTCGGAGCTCACTGTGAAGGGGCTCCGCACACGAAGCTGGTAGTCGTTGTCTCTACTCAGAGATAAAACTCGTCACTAAATATTACCCGCTTCAAGTCCAAAGGGAGTCGGATTAGTCGCTGCGAGGGCGTGAATGGCAGGTGTTGTAACGATCGGCGTGCCGCGAGCCCTACGTCTTGCAGCCGCCTGTCAAAGATACCAGTACTTACGAGGTGTTGCAGAAAACGCAGGACAGACCGCTAAATAGCCTCTATCGTTGTCGCCCTTGGTGGACAAACCGTCGGAAGTCCCTCCTTGTGGTGCACGTCGGACGGCCCGACGCATGTCCAGATGCATGTCGTGCATGAATGCCTTCCTGTAGCCAATGCCATCAACAACGGGGCATGATACTGTCCGTACGGCTGACGAGGCACGCAATACGACCGTAGGACCACCCAGTCTCTCACACCCTAAGATACGGCCCATCTCAAACTTGTGTAGCTCGACAACACATTGTAGAAGTGGTCGCCTGTGCATAGTGCACCTGCAGGTGCCGGTCTAGTGATGTTACCCGATGTCGTACCAAACAACACAGTCATTTCGAGCCCTCTACAATGAACTGATCAGCACGACGTAAGGGGACCACCGATGTTACCCGAGCGCGTGGCCAACTATGCAAAATTAATTTTTGGCGTAGCTGATGACTTGCAACATACAGACCCAATCTACACTGGCACTGTCGCGTCCATCTGGTTACAACTATTTTTATTTCGATCAGCGTGTATTTTAAATTTTACCTTTTAGATTGACCCCAAGCAATTCGGCCCAAATATGACGTAAACCCACACGTACTTCAAGAAACCTCGATGGAAAAAGGCACCTCCAGTTTCTCTGCTAGCATCTTCCATGATTGTTTGAGGCTGTACCTCTTGAGCATCACTGAAGAACATAGGACGCAGACGATGAGGACAGCACATTTTGCTGATAGTAAAAGACTACATCTTACGCGCCTCTACGTTCCGGAACAAAAATGGTTCAAATGGCTCTGAGCACTATGGGACTTAACATCTATGGTCATCAGTCCCCCGGTCCGGAACAGACCAGTCTAATAGGCCTATTCTCCGGCCTCCATTTGACGTCAGTCCTTTAGATTTTTCTCCCTAGGATAGTAGGGAAATTGTAGTGTTTATCAGCCGTTGATGTGGCTGAAAATTTGAGCAGCAAATTGAATAGTTTACTCAAACATGAGACTCACACAAGGACGGGTGGTACAGTATTGCTTCCCACTATGGGGACGACATGGGGAACAGGTCTTTCAACGTGCACTACTGCACAGTAAGTTTTAACAAGTAACATGTATATAGTATTCAAGTGGGTCAGTTAAACTCGTTTCTTTAATGCTAAGCGCCTATAGCGCCTTAACATGCTAGAACTGTCCGTGAAATTTTACACTACTGAAGCTACACATAGTCTCTGGAAGAGGGAGGTGCAGTTTTGTTTGTTTATTTACCTCCCCACAACCCGTTTCTGCTCCACTCTTCATTATAAATATGTGTGTGAGTGTGCGTGAATGGAACGCGAACGTGGTTATTCTGAAGGTTCCTCCAGTAGGGAAAGATTTCATAGAGATGTATAACAGGTTCGCACTACAAACCTAGACTGGCAGATTCGTAGCACAGAAGTCAGAGAATTGTTCTATCTTTGACCTGGAGAGGGTCAGTCCAGCACACCTGTATTAGCGAGCCTCTGGTAGGCAGACATATGTACTGCTGTTACCTAGTATAACTTTATATGATTAATCTCATTTATTGCGATTACCTTGGCCAGACAAGTGTTTCGTCATCATTTTCATTTGTACATTTTCTCTCAATTTGACGTGTTCGCGTGGACTTGTAATGGTATTCTCTGTTCTGGTAGAAATATTGAATGTGTAGTTCTGCACTGCAATTTCAAAAGGCCTTTAACATTTTAGCTGTTAACGGGGTTCCATTTCCTTGTTGTTCCGCATGTTGTTTTATGGACTGTAATTTTCGAATATCTTGAAGAGTGTATTTTCGTGTCTGGTAGGGTAGCGTCTGATCGTTAACTTCCCACGTGCTCCAAAATAGTTGCTTTGATTAAATCGTGTAGCTAAAATTTTATATCATAAAGAATAGAATTAAAAAAAAAACACACATGTGGTTTAAATTTCTTACAGTTTCCCTGTTTGTGAATTTATTAGACCTCATATCATTACCTTCAACCCACCTTGAGTTTCCTAAGATGCTACTATGATTAAATGGTGTTGCTAAAATTGTAGACCATAGTGTGTAGGATCCTACGAATACCTACATACAGACAAAATTTCTTTTACTTTTCATACTTCCAACGTACGGGAGGTAGTATGGATCCAGTTCTTCAGCCCCTCAATCGTATCGATTCCTGCCATGTAGGATCCATGTGTTCATTTATCTTCTAAGGCTCGTCATCCAGAGTAAAATGACTAGCTGTTTGTATGGAGAGCTCCTTCCAGAAATTCTTACCAAGTCCCGTAAGAGTTCTGGTAATATGTCCTAAAGAACAGACACCACATCCATATAAGTATATAGTTCTGGAAATACCGGCCATGACCTTCCTCTTCTGTGCGTATGCACACATATTACCCGAACTCTAACGGAACTTGGTAAGAATATCTTCCACGAGTAATGAGTGTGTTGGGTGGGGCCCTACGAATGTAGTGTGTGGACATATAAGGTGAGAATGTGTCTCTCGCGGGAGGCGTGCGCGAGATAGGCCCTGCAGTCAGACTATCCTCTGTGCACTCGGTGGCTCAGCTGCATAAAGCGTCTGCCATGTATGCAGAAGATCCTGGGTACGAGTCCCGATTGGGGCACACATTCTCACTTGTTCCCGTTGATATATATCAACACCCGTCGGCAACTGAAGGTATAAATACTAAATTCTGATTTCGTTTTTAAGAAAAGTGTGGTCCCAGAATTCACGTATCTGTTATTCAGTGCAAGTTTGTGCTATGTTAATTTAATATAGTAATTAGACGGTATACAGAAGTTATTCTGAATGTTGTAGAGGTACTTCTGAATATTATCATCTCAATAAATTAATATTTTAATTACCGGACCTCGCTCTGTCCGTAACACACAAGCAGTTGTATCACCGACCTTCCTAATCCATTTGCTGTGACACCCCGAAGTGTTAATATGCACGATACCTAATTGAAATTATGGTATTGAGAAAAAGTGAATCATGAAGAACCCGTTGCGTATTGAAAAGTCACACGTCACTCGTAGCACCACCCTTCTATAGCTGCATGCCAATCAGTTAATGTGTCAATTCCACCCTAGTTGCCAAGAACGTACAATCATAACAGACTTACTTAAACCACAGGACCAGTTATGTTAATCTGAATCTAATTAAATTTGATGTCTCTGATGGGCTATGAAGGCGACGCAGATGAATGCGAAAGCAATTCCCGATGACGTAAGAGGTCCGTGTATAGTTCCAGAAATAACTCATATCAACGAGCCCATTTTTTTTAAAGAAAGAAAATGAATTAACTTTAAAAAAAACCTCGTTTCTTGTGGTTGACACTGTTCTGGATACATCTTCCCATGAATGTTTTCTGAGATGCACGCGTAGAGTACGATGTATAATTACATTTTTTCTCAATTTCATCAGTCATACATTTCACTTTGTGTTGTATTAGTATTGTTCCATTGCATTGCTTTTGTCTTTGTACAGTATTTGTTCAATATTTTGTCTATGTTCGAGAGGTTTATATTTTACTGTCTTTGGATTGCTTATTTGTAATGAATATCTTTAACGGAAGCAGTAGAGTGCGAATGAGACCTGGGAAGCTATCTTGTGTAATAAGAATAGCTGAGCTATGATGCGTGATCTTGTGCTATATGCATAGTAGTCAGTTAATTATACGAGCATAAAGGTGTCTTTAAACCTTGTATGCATAACAGGGGTGTTCTGGAATCGGAAACCTTGCATTTAACAATAAACTGTGTTAAAATTGCTTAACTAATGATTCGAGAGACTTAATTTCGTAATCCTACTGTCTAATATATGGCGTTGGGGTCTAATACCCCTTAGAGAACAAGCCATACTTTAGTACAGTTTATTCATCATTTGTATGACTGATGTTGGTAAGATAACTGGAAAAAATTATCTTGATGCTGTACCTACATTCAGTGCTGAAATGCTATAAACACTAAAAAAGCCTCAAAGGAGTATTCTTCTGAAAGGTATTGTAAATGTACACTATAACACAGGAAAAAATTACTCACGGCGAAGGAAATAGCCGAATGAGACAAAAATTCTTAGTGTGAGGTACATGCACAATGAGAACAATTTCAGAACGATTCAGTGCTTTATTCAAAAGAAAAAGCTTCATAAATTGAGTAAGCCAGTAATGCGTTGATCCATCTCTGGACGTTAAGTAATTATTTATTCTACTTGAAATTGATTGCTGAAGTTGTTGTATGGCCTCCTGTGGGATATCGTGCAAAATCCTATCGAACTATCGCGTTCGATTGTCAAAATCCGGAGCTGGCTGGAGGGCTGTGCCGATAATGTTCCAAAATTCCTCATTTGCGGAGAGATCTGGCTTCTTTGATGACGAAGGTAGGATTTGGCAAGCATCAAGCAAAGCAGTAAAAGATTCCAGTTTACCGAAGAGCATTATCTTCCAGGAATGTAAGTCCGGAACAGTTTGCCTTGAAGACGTGCCGCTGTAAGAGTATCAGGGATGACAACCAAAGGGTTCCTGCTATGAAACGAAATGGCACACCAGACCACCGTTCCTGGTTGTCGGGACATATGACGATGGCGGTCAGATCGGTATTCCACCGCTGACTGAGGAGTCTCCAGACACTTCTTCGCTGGTCCTCGGGGATGAGTTCGAAGCGGAACTCATTTCTGAGATTCCAGGCCCCGGTGGCCAGCGAAGAGGTCTCTTGAGGCGCCCCAGACACTGGGGGAATACCAGCCCACCAATCACCTGCCACACGATCCGACAACCAAGAGTGATGGTCCATTTCATGGGAGGACCTCTTTGGTTATCATTTGTGACACTCTTACAGCACCCCGTATGTCAACTGTATTCGATGTTTCGTTTTGATGCCCTTCATGGCAAGCCATTCCGGGTTTTCATTTTAGCAAGATAATGTTCTTCTGCATACGGGGAGTGTTTCCACTACTTTTATTTGCGCTTGACAAACCATTCCTAGGCCAGATGTCTTCCCAGCACAGAAAGTTTCAAGCATTATGGCAGGGCCCTCGAACCAGCTCGGGATTTTGACGATCTAATGCTCCAATTGCACATAATTTGTTACGACATCCCTCAGGAAGTCATCCAGCAAATGCATGGATCAATACCAAGCAGAATAATTGGGTGCATAAGGGCCAGAAGTGAATGATGCGTTATTGCCTTGCTGAGATTCTGAAGCTCTTTCTTTTGAGTAATTCATCTTTTTTTTTTTTTTAATTGTAACCATTCGTTTGCCTGTATATGTACGTC
The DNA here is from genome assembly GCF_023864345.2 of Schistocerca serialis cubense. Classification (NCBI taxonomy): domain Eukaryota; kingdom Metazoa; phylum Arthropoda; class Insecta; order Orthoptera; family Acrididae; genus Schistocerca; species Schistocerca serialis. The sequence goes on along the minus strand of NC_064643.1, from coordinate 423,933,100 downwards.
ACATCTGACTGTTTCTATTCTTTTCAGATAATTCCTTCGTCGTGCGTCGTATTTTTTCTTTCTTTTTCGTAACTTGTATTTCTTGTTTCAGATTATTTTCATGAATAGCATGATTGTGCAAAATACTTTTATTCTTTACTTACAGTATAGATGCCACATTATTTGTCAGATCCGAAGGAACATCGCTTGAACTCAGCAGAAGTGATCATAATTTCGAATCAACAACTTCAGAATGACTTCAAGATAACGTTCTTTTTGAACAGGAAGATGATAATTATTGAGACACTAATGGTCTTATGGATAATAGATCCTTGTCTTCAGTCATTCCAAGTGAAGACGGACTACAGAACTACAGATTTCCCTATTCTTCATGATGGAACTGAGCGCCGTAAAACACTGCCAAGTTGTAACGTATCTGAGTACACAACATCATGAAAATTCCACATGATCCAGTCTCAGGTACAGTAACGCTCACTTTAGAAAAGTATGCGAATATCTTATTTCTCAAAGAATGTTGGAGAAGATCTTGCATTGTACTAATAAAAAAGATACGTGGATTACTAGTAGTAAGAAGAAAATATATTTTTATTTTGAGTAACGATATGAGTGCATTTCTTTCAAGCTGATGAGTGAAAACAAACTCATGATATAAACTAACAGGCACTGAGAGGAACATCAACAGATATCACAATGAATATTTTCACTATTGCTCCAACATCAGTTATATGAAGAATTATTACAGAAAAATATGGACTCTTAAGACAAAACAATAAAAAAATTGAATCACAAATAGAGGATTCCAGGTCCAGAACAGTTTTATCATTATGATATATTTTAGAATAAAATTTGAGACCTGTAGGGTACATGCCCAAACAAACCCGATTGTCATACTACACAGTCCTCTGCATGACAGAGCCACAGTGGATGAAGGGTCTGAAAAGAAGCGTGAATCGTTACATTCCATAATAAAATTAATAATGTTTCCATACGGTGAGGTTCAACAGCTTTAAGGAATTTTACAAAATACGTATTAACCATCAGCTGTTACATTGTTCCATTACTCGTTTCCCGGTTTCGGTTATTAACCATCATACAGGGTGTAGGATGCTAACTAATGTAACTAATCTGTTGTACCCTACATCCTGGATGACGTTTAATAACGGAGCTAATGGGAGAAGCAAGCAAACGATGATTAAAATGCACTTTATAAAATAAAATTAAATGGTGACTTGATTCTCTTTATCAGAAGGCCGACAGATAAAAATGCATTAACTGTCAAGGCGACAGCATTTTGACTTATGGACAAACGTAATGGATGTAGCACTCACAAGTATTTTGTTTATTACAGTTTCAACATTCCATCTACAAGGAAGGCGTATCTCATAGAGAAAGAGTTCTTTGCAAGGGATTAGGGCACTAAATCATATTTTCTCATATGGAGAAGAGAGTAAACAGCCTACGCCTCAAAACGAATGTTTTATAAGCAATGGCATGTTGTGGAATTACTCACTAATGGCTGAAAACTTCGGAAACTGGAGTATCACGAAGAAGAAGATGTTTCTTCTGCCCACATGGGTTACAAAGCAGAAGAAGTCTTACGTACAGCAAATGCACAAAATATATTTTCAAGTAACAAAGTGTAATTATTTGTTAACAGGTTTCTTCAAGAGTAAAAATTCTGGTCAGTGAAATTGGAAGTCTGCATTTTAACCTCAGAATGCTTGAAACGTATTCACTATAACGCATTTCATATACTAAACTGAAGATCACAATATCCTTATTCAGTCTGCGTCACAAAACCCATTGTAATGTAATGATATTGTTTTAATCAACAGCTATAAGTATTTGTTCTGAGATAGGGGCCTTATAGACGCCTGTCTGGCTGGTCACACATCCAGGGGTTAAGAAAGGCAGAAAGGGATGAGTGTGGTGACTCAGCTGCGGTGATGAAATAAGAGATGAGTGATCTGACATCGAAGTACGATAGTGATAGTGATGTTCTGATGTTCTGATGTTGCTGTGAGGGTAAATAAAATTTGAGTGCAACGTATGGAGACCGCAAACGACTTGGTCAGTGGAGAAGTAGAACTGAATGCGAGGGATCCATTGCGTCACTGAATTCAAAGCATATAAGTATGTCTTCAGAAACTGCAGCGCTTGTTGTAGAAGAAACACCACCCGTTAAGACAGAGATTAATGAACCCCCGCCTGTTACTCCACCTATCGATTTCAGTTTGATACAGGAACTAATGCAGGATGGGTTTCCGGGAATTAACAGAAAATTAGAGGAAGAGAATAAAACGTCGAGCAAGGAAACTTGGAGGCAGGGGGAAAGTCGGAAAATGCTTTCTCAGTAACTGGTGGAAATGCTTGATAGGAATCTCAGTGAGAAAAGAGATTCAACGGAGCGGTTTTGATTAATATGGTGCTCGGCTGAATCCCATAATTCTGGAAAGCCAGAATTCTGTGGTGTCACTTCGTCACGAAATTGAGGAGGTGAGAACTGCGATAAATCAAGTCAATGGATAGATGAAGTAGTAGGCAAAACACAAGAAGTACAAGAAAAAAACATAGAGGAGAGAGAGATTAGAAGCCAGCATGACATCAAAAGCAATCTCTTTCAGTGTATCGAAGCAGCTGTTGCTTCTAGTCCTATAATTTGGAAGATTGTTGAAGAGTTGTGTTTGGAGCAGAAGAAAGTGTAAGAGCATTTGTGCAAATGGCGTCAGCAACAGAAGTCATTGCAAAAGAGGAAAGGAGAAATTAGTAAAGTGACTGTCAGTTTAGAAATTCTTACCACAATGGTCAAACAGCTGTCTTTAAGGAATTAGAGTGACAGATGAAACTGAACCCATAGCTTTGAGTGAAAGTGAAGAAGCTCAAATAGCCTTGCGTTTTAAGCAAAACCACATAAACACGGAATACGATAACATGGAGGTAATGGTGCTCGTGCAACAGTAAAATGATGAAAAAAGAGAACAGGCAAGGAGTTGATCGGGGCTAAGTGTGCTTTTTCGTGCAGAAAGTGTACTTCCAAACAGAGGGGCAGGGAAGAAGATGAAGAGATGCCTGGACTCGAAGAGATGCTTTGCATTCTAAGTGGGCCTTCGACCAATATGGTGTCTAATTCTCGTATCAGTACTGACGTAATATGCGATGAGGACAGCAGGTGACCCTACGCTTCTGTAGAACAACTGCGCGTTTTTCTGGGCCCAAATAACGTATCCATGTACGTAGCTTAAGCAGTTTGAACATCCATTACCACTGTGTAGTGCAATGGATTTAAGCTAAGCATTTTAATGATGCCAAATTGTAGTTAGACTAACTGCTCTGATCCAACTATGTTTTTTAAAGAAATGATGAAAGAAACCAATACTTAGACTCTCTTTACGACACTCCAGAACTAACTACGATATGGTTAGTAAAACTGCCAAAAAATTGCTCAGCGAGATCATAATTGCTGGACAGCACATGCAGGACATACATTTATTCCACGGAACTGTGCTACGATAAAATGTGGAAGAAAGACCCCTTGTACGGCGGATTTGACTCTATGCCCCACAAAATGAATGTGCTCATGAATGATAGGAATGGGAGCTACACTACTCATGTAACCAACGTAATCACAGATGGGGGAGAAATTGCGAGTGTGATTTCTGGAACCCAAGGTCAAATTACGATGACCATAAATGCTTTAATGGTAATTCATGGCCTTGTCATGATAGTATTCCCTGTCTGTAGTAGAGATTCATTCTCCAGATCCATGTACCAATGAAGAAAGGGCAGGGAAGAAGAAATACCAACTAAACCGAAGAAGGATAACGAAGGAGTCTGAAAGGAAGCATGAGGATCAGTGAGCTTATACATAAAGTTTGAAGAAATTATAATTTTACTAAAGGCAGATGAAGAAGTAACTGTACTTTGGTATCTGAATATAAATTTAAATATTGAAGACAGAATACTCTTTCATCGGGAACAGTGTTTTCCTTCACTGACAAGAGGAAAGACTATGGCCAATATTGCTGATGCACAAAACAGGGGTAACCGAAACAACACCAGGAAAGAGCATTAACGTCAATTGGCAGACACTGATAGAACTTTCTTGGCAGTAGAGTGTTAACTTTTTACTTTGTCGACATGCTATGCTACAGGAATCAATACAAGAGTCTCACTGATCTGTTAGAAAAGTTTGTCTCACTGTATGTTAAAGGTCACACAGAGTAACTATTCTCTGAAGTACAATCGAAATGAATGGAATACATAGATGACAGCCTGGTTGTATCCCTTTTGCATATGAAGCCATTCAGTGAGAAACCTGTATAAAGTAATTCAGAAAAAAAAGTATGTCATCTGGAGGAATTTAACGAATGAAACAGACTATTACAACCATATAAGGATGTTCTTTTCTAAGATTCCACATACAACATAAATTTTGTGTACAAATTCAGAATCAAGGAACGAAGTTTCTGGTAAGGAACTTTCTAGTTCCACTAATATACCAAGAGAACATGTAGGCCGAGATTAAGGATATGTTAAAAAAAGGTATGATCGATGAGGCAGTTAATACTTAGAACAACCTGCTCCTCTGCATCCCGAAAAAGGATGTGTCGGTTAGGTTGGTGTTGATCCCTGGAAACGTTAACATTTTTAGGGAGCTGTTGTGTGACTGTCCTGGGTAACTGGAAGAGCTACTGCAAATATTTCAGGGTGTTGAAGTCCTCGCATCAGTTTTTTAAGATATGGTTACTGGCAGATCGATCTTCATCCCTCAAATAGGAATTATGCATCTTTTGTTTGCTCTGGAAAATATCACTTCAGGATGCTCTCGTTTCGTTAAAGCGTGTTGTCATTGGCATTTATTCGTGGGTTGGGCACCAAGATGACACAGATAGTAAGGAATCGCGTGAAACTGTATGTCGACGATGTATAGGTCACTGAGAGAAGGTGGGCCCGCCAAGATGGTAATTTAGTTGAGATACTACATGTGTTCAACACTAAGGGTGTCAACGTCATTCTTGCAAATTCTGAGTTTGGTAAAACTGTACTATATTTTTTCAGCAAATGATTTTATCAGAGGCAATACGATTGAGTCCCAAGAAGTTAGAAGTCACCAAAGAGTCTCGTATTACGTCTAGAGAGCGGCAAGTGCATGGACGTTCTGGTTTGATTGATTTTTACACGAGCCATATGGAAAGCCGCTGTAGCTCGACAGGAAGAGGACGCCCCAGATTTGGGACAACCGAGCCCAGTGGTACTTTGATAAGATAAAGGAAGCGCTACTGTTGGTTCTAGTTCTAACACGTCAAGTGTTAACTGAGAATTCTACCTCTCTTTGGATATCTCATAGACTGGTCTCGGTGTGACTCTATTTCATTAGCATTATGGTGGATTAATAGTTCTGTGTACTGCGTTATTCATGAGCTAAGTGCTAAACAAATCTCAGAAGAGTTATGCCGTGATAGAGGTAGTAGCGTTCACGATGGTATGGGGTTTCAGTGTGTTCCAATATTGTCTCTTTGGGTGATAAACCAAAGTTTGTTATTATAACAGAAAGATCAGCTGCTTACTTCCGCCCTCTACAGTTAAAGTAACTTGAACATTTGTGCTGACAATGGCATTAATTTTTTTTAATTTTTTGGGTGTTGTTTTGTGAGATGTGATTCTCGAACATCTTATAGAACGTGTCTTTGTGTCTGCTTGTGTAGAATCTGCCCAAAAAGATTCCCCACATACTCAAGAGATAATTGCTTTCATTAAATTGTGTTGCTCAAATTTTAGATGGTAAGGCACTGGATCGAACAAATAATTACACTGGCGTTAAATTTCTTTTATCTATGGCATTATATAATTTTTTGGAGATAGCATGGATTCTTCTCTTCAGCCCATCACATTTATCAAATCACATCATTTCGGATCCATCTGCTCAATTACCTTACAAAACACGTCATCATGAGTAAAATGATTTGCTACATTTACAGACAGGTCCTTTAGTTGCTGATGTATATATTGTGGAGACAGCACCCCAAGACCGACACATGCCTCTGTACATTTGAGCAACAGTAGATTATGGAGTATACGTTACTGGGTTTCTGCATATATATCCATATGTGAGTAATCCGAATGTTCACCAATTTCCTTATCGTGCACCTGCCATTCCCTAATGATGGGCTGTGGTAGTTGATGTGTTGTCATTTGTTTTATCCGTTTTTTTTTTTTACCCATGCTTATTAAGGGACCGTTAACAGAAAGCTGGACCATAGATTTCGGGTAACTGTTAATCATTTTACCTTTCGAGCCTCTTAAAATAATATGATAATGATACATAGACATGCTTTTGAGTACGTACGGATGTGCTTGTGAATATTAGCATAATTTCATAAAAGTATTATTGAACCTCTCCCTGTTCACAACATACTCCCAGTTGTACCACTTTATTTCCTGATACTCCACATTTGATGACACAAAATATTGTTATCCATGATGCCTAACAGAGATTCTGAAAAAGCCAATAGTTAAGAAGGTACTGATTATTTTAAAGACATGATTTTGAGTATTTTGGGAGGAATCGAGAGTTTCAAAATCGCTCATAGCGTCATCTTCCTTCTCCCTCCACGTGCCTGCTGGAGAATAAGTCACTTCCATCCTAGTTCTCTCTTGTATGTAATAACAGCAAATTTACTTAAATCGCTGGGCCAGTTTTATAAATTAAATGTAACTAAACTTGATTGGAATGCAGGGCAAGGAATATGACGCAGATGAATGTGAATGGTGTTCCTGATGTCCCCAGAACTTTTGAATATTTTCCCAGAAAAAATCGCTATAAGCGAAACAATTACCTATTCGAGTCTTGGGGCGTCATAACAATGTATTCACAGTCAGCATCCAAACGATGCATTTGTTGACCCATGATTACTACAAGGCTTTTGTTTCTACTATAGTGTACTTTCACTTGATAGTACGGTAAATATTTTGAGAACTGTGGTTTCCAGAATTTTGGTAACTTGTAATATTGTGTGACTATGAACTAACAATACACAAATGCGTCTGAAGAATAAGAGAGCGCAAATCAGAACACCTATTTCCTAATGTTCCAGAATTGATATCTACACTCATGCTCATAAATTAAGGATAATGCTGAAACAACGCTCTGGTGGGCGGTTTGAGGGTTTAAATCACCTCGGTGTGTGACCATGTGGTGCATTTGACCTGCGGTCGTCCCATGGTGGCGCTGGCAGCAGTTAACATACCTAAACACCATCGAGCACGTCTGGGATGCTCTCGGTCGACGTATCACTGCATGTCTTCAAACCCCTACGACACTTCAGGAGCTCCGACAGGCACTGGTGCAAGAATGGGAGGTTATACCTCAGCAGTTGCTCCACCACCTAATCTAGAATGTGCCAAACCGTTATGCGGCCTCTGTACTTGTGCATGGTGTTCATATCCCATATTGATACCAGGGTATATGCGCAGGAAACAGTGTCGTTTTGTAGCACATGTGTTTCGGGACGGTTTTTTCAAATTATCACCAATACCGTGGACTTACAGATCTTTTTCGTGTGTGTTCCCTATGTGCCTTATCTATTAGAGCCAGTTTTGTGTAGTGTCACGCTGTGTGGCACCACATTCTGCAATTATCCTTAATTTATGAGCATGAGTGTATCAACAAGTAATATATGAGTAACGAACAGTATTTCGTGTTGGGCATTATTTCCACACTAAGAATTGCCTATATAAATAGAAGTAGATAAAGGAAATGGGGAACTCTTATCTCGAACAAATTGGAGTAATCTCGTACATTATAGCTAATATTTAGTGACATAAGAATCGATGTAGAATTTCATGGGCTAGAAGCGCTGTCATTATTCTTACTGTCTGTGGATATATGCAACTGCAGACAGCATTAATGTTTAACCTAGGATTAAGTAGGAAAATAAAATATAAGTGTTCTTCAGACATGCATCCCCCCGGCACATGTTTCCATTGTTACCAAGACATAGTGTAGCCATAGTGCAGCCATATCAACTCTCAAATGCGAATATGATTTTTGCTTTTCATACGATTGTGATCACTGCAGTACATGTTCCTTCATATAGTCACGCATGTCTGAAGGACATTTCTAATTACATTGAAGTAATAAAGGCACTGCAATTTATTATTCCATGCCTAATAACTGGGCTTCGACTTTAATCGTACGTCTCTTCGTGTACAGGACTCTCAATATACATGTGAGCATAGGATGTAGTCGAAAGTGGTGACATATGAAAGCTTGGGTCGGATTGGGGAGGGTGCTCTGGTAACCGAGGTGGTTAAAGAGTTCGCTCGAGTAAAGCGGAAGATGGAGGTTCGAGTCCTAGGCCGGCACAGAGTTTCATTGCCACCAATGTAATACCGTAGCCAGAGTTTAATCACATTTGCAACTGCGAAGATGATTCTGGTCGTTCAGCAATGACATTGTTTCTAATAGCGCAGTTTAGCTACGCAAGGCCTCGAAAAAATGATCACTTAGTTTTGTGATCCGTGTGCAACTGCAGACGTATTGTCGACCGATCTTAAAATGACAAAAATAAGGAAACATAGTGGGAAAAGCTTGCTTGAACATAAATCCAAATGCTAGCCAAGCTAGCAGGTTCCACTGTTGTATTTGACCACATGTACAATTCCCTCGACACAAAGCAAGCGCGTCGCGGTCAGAACTGTGTTCTGTGTGGTCATGAGTGCATTATGACGATGTTAAGTAAATTTCAACTTAAGCATATTGTTGGTGGTCGTATTGCGGGTACTACTTTAAGCAAAGTAGCCGAAGTATCTGGTCTCTCAAGAGGCACCTTATTGAAGACTTATACCCAATACACAGAAAGGCGAATATCATCATCCACTAAGTCACGACGAGGCAGGAAGTGTATGTTTTGTGATTGTAGCACACGGTCATTGTAGAGGATTGTTCTGAAATGTAAGAGAAGACAGCTGCAAAAGTCACTGCAGAACTGAATGTAGCACTCGTAAACTCAGCCAGCACCAAAAGAACAAGAATGGAACTCCATATTCAGGGAGTTCGAGAGCGAATTTGAATTCCGAAATTACTCATTAATAATCAAATGACCGTAACAAGGAAACTTCATGGCGAAGCCATAAAACCCGGACGGTGGAGCAGTGGAAGTAGGTCATTTGGCAGGATAAGGTTAGTTTCACAGTTCTGCACGGGTTTACATCCGAAGAGTAAAACATGGTGGTGGTTCGGTGACGATAAGGGCAGGCACACTGTAGTATCCCAAGGGTATTATGGTTACTCAGCAAAGTCAAATTTCTGTCAAGGATTATTTGATCATTTCGTCTTGTCAGGTCCATTTCAGCGTACAATGTTTGTTCCCAATTGTGATGCTGTGTGTTGCCGCCGTTCACACAGCTCACGTCGTCTGGGGCTGGTTTCTTGAGCAGGAGGAAGAACTGGCCTCCACAATCACCAAATATCATTATCATGTAGGCTTCGTTGTCCACTGTGGAGAGAAAATTGCGTGATTGTTTTCCGCCTCTGTCATCATTACCTGAACCTGCCACAATTTTGCGGGAAGAAGGGAATGAGGTGTCGATGAAAACCATAAAGGGCTCTTATTTATGAGTTGATGGATGCTGTTTTGAATACCAACAGGTTTCCTATACCGTATTTGGCATTGTAACGTGTTGTGTTTTTGGTGTTTCTACATTTTCGTCAGTTGCAATCATCAAATTGGCCAGGTTCATTGATAGGATACCAGGATATTCAGTTGAACTTTTTCAGTGGCAGTGCTTACAAATCATTTGTGCGTCTCACCTTAGAGTGGGAGCAATTCTAAATGAGCTGTATTTACAGAACGACGGCGCTAATGGTTACAGGTGTTTTCGACTCCCGGAAATACTGAAAAACTTGAACTTACGAAGTCTAAGAAAACAGCTTTAAGTGAAGGTTCTGTAGATACTCTTCATTTCCCCACTCATCGTTCCCGTGAGAACCACAAAGGCAATATTGAATTACTGTGTGCACGCAAGCATTTAGGCAATTACTTTTCCCACATGGCATACGTGATTGGAACGGAAAGGCATCATAAGAAAAGGGACAATCCTAAACTTCCCCTGCATCGTCGCAGTGGTATGCAGAGTAAGTATGTAGTTACAAATGGTAATAATGGTATAACTGTCGAAATGATACTGGAAAATAAAACTCAAGTGGCTGGCACAGGTATAGTAATATTTTCATGTAGCAATTCCCGTGCTTGTAACACTATCCACAATGAACAAGATAGTTATGGTTACCATTGTTTTGCATTTAATAGCAAGGCTTTCATATGATAGAGCTAGTTGCAAGCGATAGTCAACATAAAACAAAATGTAAGAAGTGCAGTTAATGGTATGATTTACATAAGTACTTGTAGTGCGTACACAAACATCATTATACAACATTTGCCACTAGTTACCACGTATAACGGAACATTAAACTGCTACGTAATATCTGCAGAAAAGTTCAAACGTCCTGTTATTGAAAACTAGTCGTTAAGTGTCTCTTGCCTGCAATCTGTTTTAATATCTTTGATATTTATGCAGATAACGTGCAGTTACTCTGACTATTTGTTAAATTAATTACAGAGTCGTTGATTGATAATTATACTTTAGATGGAATGTGCGAAAGCAGCAGTAGACTAGAGATACGGACCTACGACAAGGTAATTAGTGTGTTCCTCTGCCAATTACACTGAAGGCGGTTTACTTGCTATATATATATATATATATCTATCTGAAAACATGTAAGCAGTAGAAGTGAACCGACTCTAATGGCGTCGATGATGACGTGACGTTAAACCATAATCTTCCTTTTCGAGAAATGAAATATACTTTATATATTTCCAGCGACGAAACTGAAAGTAATGGAAATCGAAAGAGGTTCCTTGTAAAAACTCCCATATTTCATCTATATTTTAGTACGGACTTGCTTCCGCATGGACAAACGACATACTATAAATCAGTATGTGAGAGCTGTCTTTTGAAATTTTGCACGAAGTTTGCCTCCTATATTGCTTGTGGAAGAGAATAAATCAGGTTACATGTTGGTAGATGAACACAGTAAATTATATGCTCTCCTATAGATGACTGAGCCGTTTTTCATGTCGGAGCTGGTAAAGCCATTACACCTGCATAGCAACCATGATTAGTTAGTAAAGAACTCTGAAAATCAGCATCCCACTGAAAATGGTGTTGTTCCACTTCCGTAAATAGTGATGAAATATGCATCACATATTTATAGCAAGCAGGAGCAATTTACAATCTTTCTTTCTTTGATTTATTAGATTCCAGGCCCGGGACTTTTACTTCGGATAGAAAATTTTGTCGTGCGTTATAATTTCGGCAAATTATTTTTTGGTTTTACTCGTGCGCTAGAGTTATCGATTTCTGTTTAAGAGGAAATCTCTGCCTTCAGTCTTATTTGCTTCGTTTGTCCTGCGTTAATTTTTATTAAATAACCAGGTTTCATCTCTAATCTCCTTCACCCTGTTCCACAAGTTAGGTGTTTAGGTGGTTGATTTCGTAAATTTTACTACTAATTATGTTCTCTTTATTTGTCCAGATTATGTATTAGGTAATAAAGTCATTCAATAGTTGTAGTCTATCCGTATGTGGGGACTGATGACCTCAGCAGTTAAGTTCCTTAGTGCTCAGAGCCATTTGAACTATTTTTTGTCCGTATGTACAAAAACTTTACTAGTGATAAACTTTTCGTATTTTTATTGTCCTTTTCTCTTTTGCGAGATCTTATTAGCCTACTGTACGTGCCGTGTATGGTATATAACATTTTATTTTGCTTTACTCCCACCAAACCTCTTCGTATATCTGAAAATTAGATAATAATAACAGTAACAACTGTTCTTACTTTGTCGCTCTCTTAAGACGTAAAACTGGTGTCTGTATGTTATCTTTACAATCCCGGTAACAGGATATTCCAGAAAACGGAATATTTGTACCCATTGTGTAATTTCCTTAATTTACTCATGGAGTTTCTTTGTGACCATCTTGATGCATGTCTGGTTAACGTGAGATTTCATGCATATCTCAAATACCGATATATCTACTACTTAACTTTTTCCGTAGGTTAAACATTGTGATTGTCTGGATATCTTATGATATTATTTATAGTTTTATATTTTATTATTTTTGAATACATTATGGGAGAGAACAGTGATTCATGTGTTACAAATATTTAGTATAAAAAACAGTCTTGATCACAATTTATATATTACGGTGACTGGTTTCGACCACTACTGTGGTCATCTTCAGACCAATGAGTAAGAACCTCCTTCTGCTGGAAAATCAGCTGGAGGAGATTCTTACTCATTGGTCTGAAGATGACCGAAGTAGTGGACGAAACCGGTCACCGTAATAAATAAATTGTGATCAAGACTGTTTTTAATAGTAAATATTTTATATTTTATGTAAAAGAGTAAATACGACAGTCTAGTTCAAAATGTATCTCCACGGCACCTACGGCCTTGTTTAGCCAGTATCCTGTAATAATTTTCACTCAGAAGGTTTCTTTTTTTCTCCTAATAGCAAGCTCTGCATATTCGTTTTCTTCATAAAGAGTTTACATCAGCTGCTTCCATATTTATGCTCTTTTTCCTAAATTAGAAATTTTTCGCTGTCTTCACATGTAGTATTAAAATTTTATCTTGTGCTTTCTAAGGCACAACTTGCAGCACTATTATGTAACTTTTTTTGCTTTTTGCTGCAGTTCTTATATTAAATCTTCGTCCTCTAGTATTTATTACTGTTCTTCCTTGTGTTGTTTGGTTGTTTCCATATCTATTTGTCCACTTCTTCTTCTACAGTTCTCCCTGCCAAGCCTTAATTATTCCCTTCTTTAACGTTTCCATTTTGTTTGTTATATAAAACCTTCTGATGATTACGATTTCATTCCCGTATTCATAGTATATATTTTTAATTTATAGTTTCAAATAGTCTTACTCGTTTTTATTAGGGAATTGAATTATTTCTTCACTTTCAGCTGGGTGTATATCGCGATATGGTGCCTGGCTTCTAAGTCAGTATGATTTCTTCATTTTCTGGTCAGTCTGTTGATCCAGTTCCATTTATTGCGTTGTTTGGATAGTTTGCTTCTCATAACTACGAAAAATTGTTTTCATGAATAGGGTAACCGGAGAGCTCACTCTCCTTCCTGTCACATATCAGCCATCGCTGTACAACACAATTATTCTGTAGTCTTTCAGCTCCCCTTTTACTACATTCCGGTGTTAGACCATCTTCCATTTCATATTGTATTTCTATTCAAACTATATTATCAATTTTTTTGAAGTGTTTCGCGAACTAAAATAGGCTGTGATTCACCCATTGCTTCGCACGCCTGGAAACTTCATGAGTTCGGATACCTAGCCACCGCATCACGCTCGCTATGGAACAAATGTTCAAATGTGTGTGAATTCGTAAGGGACCAAATGCTGAGGTCATCGGTCTCCAGACTTACACATTACTTGAACTGTCTCATACTAAGAACAACACACACACCCATGCCCGAGGGAGGACTCGAACTTATGGCGGTAGGGGCTGCGCAATCCGTGACATGACACCTCAAACCGGCCGCCCACGCCGCGCGGCTCGGTATGGAACTCCCGGCCAAACAGTACAAACCCTAACCGAACAGACAAACACAGCGAAGTAACGTAAGAATACTCTTACATGTTACTCATGACGTATGAAAACATTTATTGTGGCAGGCATTACAAAAAAGGGCACTGTGTTCAGCTGACAGACTATGTAGCTTATGGAAACTGATGCTGAACTAACCCATTCAGTTTCACATTTACATGACGCTGTTTGTACCTGCCCTACGAGGCAGCGTCACATTCTACGCTACCAGTCACATATGATATCAGCAGAGATAACAAACGTAGAGATAACGCTGTAATGAAGATTGCCAATAATTCATAATGACCGTTTGGTATTATAATCAAGGGGACTTGAAAAAATAAGATGTGCCTTCTTATAGTATTCCAAGTAATTTTTACTGAATTTTGCCATAAAATGTGGTACAGGTACAGGACTCATTTTTCAACATAGTCACCAAGTGTTTGCAAAAATGGTCGGAACGTTCTACCATTTGTTGAGTTCTTCGGCGATACAGAACCACTCCTCCGACGTGGAGCCATTTGAGAAGCGCTGTATGAACGTCCTTATAACTGGAAATTTTGCAGTTACTTCAAATAAAGTTCCTTGACTACCTCTGCATTGTTGTATGTAGTGGATGTTGAAGACCTTCATTCCCGATCAATATGACCGACGCCAGCACGGCTTTGGTTGAATTGTTGGTACCATTTCACTACTCCTGAACCCGACATTGTGTTTTTTTCTGTAACCCGCCTGAATTTTAATGTTAATCTTTGTACAATGTAGGCCTTTGGCTCAGAAGAACTGCACTATCACAAGTCCTTCAAATTTTTAGTAGGTTCAATATCTGTTTCTTCCCTGTCAGTTTCGTTGCCACGTCATGTCACTCACACACTGCGCCGCACCTGTTTCCTTACCGCAGCAGAACTGTATCTTCAGGACGTCCAAAACATCCTCTCTCTTCCGACAACGCTCAAATTCTGTTGCGTTGTGGTGGTAGCATGGGAATAAATGTGTAACATACTTCTTGAAGTCCCCTCGTACTTTCGTGGAGCTAGTTGCAGTGTTAGTAGCGAAATTGCTAGAATGGCAGAAGAGGGATAGAAAGTAGCTAACGTTGAAGTAGTCTTCCATGCGCGAATTTTAATCGGAAGCTTCATAAAAGTTTCTTTAATTAAGGAACTGCTCGAAGCTGTTGCTAAAAAGATCAAGGATTCCAACTGAACTAATGTTCTACTTCTTTGAGAGGTTGTCTTAATTTTAAATGCTTGTTTATAATACTCACGAGCTTCTATTCATTATTAAAGGAGCATAATGCACCGAATGCTTATTAGGAAACAAAACATTCGTAAAAAACTGTAAGCTGGGGTGGACGACTTCATGTATGCTGAATTTTACCAAATGTAACAGTGACGTTCCATATCTGCTATTCTACAACTGATGTTTCGCTCATTATGCTAAAGTAATCTGTAGTTTGTACTTTTGGACCTTGTAGAGAGAAGCTGCAAGGACAGTCAACCTATCCAAGCTGAAACTAACATAGCATAGGCTTCGTAATTCACCTTAGTTCACATAGTTCCTTAATGAAATATATGTTTTCAAACATAGTAAATGGCCATTCGGCAGAAATTCTGCGCTTTACATTGAATTAAGATTTTTCAGACTGAAAGTAGGGAGTATGGTACCAATTAATGTAATACCTTCACTTAATTAATCTACAACAGGTATTATCATCTGTATGCATAAGCTAACACAAGGTGGGATATGTATGATCAAAATCATTTAATTTTTTTTATTCTACTACGCAACGTTATATCTCTGTATAGCAAGATCTTGTACCAAATAGTTGCCCCAGCCAAGAAAAGTAGGCTCTGGATCAATACCTTTATTCCTTCTTTGCAAAATGCCTGCTTTTCCACTGTCATGTTTAATCTCTGAATGTAACGTTGCTGCTAAAGTTACGTGCTGATCACTAATAAACAACGTGGGCAACAGACTTCGTATTACACTTCCCTCAGGATCACCGGAAATTACTTGTGTGTACGTTGCTCGAGTAATGTGCTTCACTCTGATGGTTAACATGTACTCAGTACAGACAAAAACCGTCTTATGCGTCCTAGACAATCGAAATTAGAGTATTCAGAATTCAGGGAAGGTTTAATTCAACCTAAAGGGCAGTACCGATAGTGATGCATTTGCACTTCTTCGCCCAAAGTACAGTTCTGCTTACTAAATTGCAGTTGCTGGAGTGACAGTAAATAACGAAATTTTGGTTAATCTGCGTTTATAGGATAATAAGAAGTGTACATGATTGAAGTTGTAGGTGACTTTGGTGTATACTGGGTTCCCCGCCTGGGCATCAGGGTCTAGCAGGGTTCCGATGACTGATGCGAGTTCGTCATTCAATGCTGCTTTGTCCGTAGTCTAGAGACCCTGAATCATAGAGGCTGGAGAAATGTCGAGAGTTAGTGCTCTGGTATTCCAAGCTCAGATATTTTTAAGAGGTGCGAGGTCTGGAGAATTTGCTGGCCAGAGCTACAGTCAAACACTCTGTATTGAGGTAGATCGCGACAGCCTAGGCAACAAGGGTTTCCGCGTTTTTTTATTGCAAGATAATGTCACTGAGATCTCGAGGATAGTGCACAACTATGGCCTTAACACGTCTTACTGCTCTTGCTGTCCAAAATGCGTGCTGTTTGAATCAGGGTAATCGTGTTGTGTAACCAGTGGCACTCTACACCATTACACTAGTTTCTTAACTGTATGACGATGACGATTACAGTCTACGTTCGTTCTCCTCAGAGCTCCAACACTTCAGTGCATCCAACGTGGTGTTGTGTGCAGGGCGGCCGCACTGGCCGAGCGGTTCTAGGCGCTACAGTCTGGAACCGCGCCACCGCTAAGGTCGCAGGTTCGAATCCTGCCTCGGCATGGATGTGTGTGCTGTCCTTAGGTTAGTTAGGTTTAAGTAGCTTTCAGTTCTACGGGACTTATGACGTCAGACGTTAAGTCCCATAGTGCTCAGAGCCATTTGAACCATTTTTTTTTTGTGCACAACCCATCTGAGAAGCTGGTGTCACACCACTGATAAGTCATGTGCTGCACAGTGCCCGCTACTGCGGTATATGCTGCACAAGTGGTCGGCAGGCCAACAATCGATGGTGATGTCACCGCAGTGTTTACGTTCTTCTGCCAAGTGCTAAGAGAAGTTTCTGCTTCTTGAAAAAGGGAGAAACGACCTGCCCCTAGACAACTAACCCTGAAAAAAATGTCTGAATGAGAAACTTGCTGGGCAATAAAACGTCCTGGCAGATTATAACTCTGCGCCAGACTGAGACTCGAACTCGCAGTATGTGCACTACCGACTGGGGAAACTTTGCACGGCTCTCACACGATCCGCCCTCACTGCTTTACTTCTATCAGTAGAGTGTCTCCTACCTTCCATGGGCGTTGGGAGTTGTGCGTGGGTTGCTCAATCAGTAGAGCACTTGTGCACGAAAGACAAACCTCCAGAGCTCGAATCTCCGTCTGGCAAACTATTTTAATCTGCCAGGAAGTTTCACATCAGCGTACACTGCCCTGCAGACTGAGAATATCAATCTGCTACGTAACCTTTCCTTATATACTGGCTGTAGATTTCATTATTTCTATATACTTTGTGTGATTACTCTGAAATGCAAATTATTGTCATATCTAAGTGTCTAAAACACTTTATGCCAGCTTTTGGTTTGTTGCATTTTGCGTCATGCTGTTACAGTTTGAATACCAATTATTCAGAGAATGAAGGTGGCTTTAAGGGATATAAATAACACAGTAGTTATATGTTCCTTGTAATGTTATCAGGTTACCTTCCATTGGAAAGTGGATGCACTCAGCGACTGTGATTTGATTTATAAATTAAAGAGCGCAGCAATCAGTCGCCTTTTTTTTGCAGGTTTATTTGACAAATCCAGATTTAGACAAGTGACTAGCCATTACCAATGAACTATTTTCTTGTCTCGATTCATGTCAGTTCCCTGTTGTTCCGGCGTCAGTAACAGTTCTTGGAATACTACGGTATAAAGAAGGTAAGCTGTGTAGAGAATAACCTACCTTCTTTTACAGTAGTATTCAAAGAACTGTGACTGACGCTGGGACAACAGGGAACTGACATGCACTGAGAGTAGAAAATAGTGCATTGGTAATGGCTAGGCACTAGTTGAAATCTGTATTTGCTAAATAAAATCTGCAAAAAGGACGACTGATTGCTGAGCTCTATAATTTATAAATTATAATTCTATGAACTGGTTGATCCCTGTCGGCTCTTATCGATATTGCCCGGGGCTACACTGGAGTTGTTCCCGCATGGTGTCTGAAAGCGTGTTCACGGCGCTTTTCGATTCTCTTACAGCGGTACTGGGCTCGTATATTGAGTCTGTGCCTGGCGCTCAAGAAGGGAAGTTGCTGCTGGCAACAAGACAACAAGAGCGGCGAGTCCTTCCCGAGTGTAGAAGCCGAGTGGGCGCCTTCAGAGCATCTCGTGGCCGAGTGCACAACGTGGTGTGCGGTCAATGTAAGTGTGCGGACAGGGGGCGAAGTGGGCAGCTGAACATCGGGCGAAGGAATCATAAGAGTAGCGGCGAGCGGCCAAAGCAAGACAGGTGTACCAACTTCCTCTTGTGGTCACCCATGTTCGACCACAATGAACTTAATTTGGTTAGCACGTTTTGCAACATTTCCTGTTGCTGTGCACTTGTGCCGTTGAATCGATTTTTAATGTTAGTGCAATCTGTTTAACGCTGTTAGACGGACTTCACTCCCCAATTAGCCCAGTAGGTCTAATTTCCTTGTTGTTTAATATTGTTTCCGGCAGACTTGAAAACTCAATTTAGGGTTGAACATCGTCACCAACGATAGATTCATACTTGTGTGAGCCCACTGTACCTTCCAGAATGATGAGATCATCAAGGGAATCCCACGAAAACACTTCCCAGTCCATAACTGCTACATCACATTGTTGCGTGGTGTTTGATTTCAGATGCTTCACCCTTTACAGGCCAACGGCCATCTGTTCGATGGAGCTTAAAACTAGATTAATCTGCAAAGGCCACCTACCGGCGCTCATCAGACATATGGTTGCGGTACTTGACGTGCAAATATCGGCCTCCATAGTCGATTAACAGCAGGCAGCATTGGTGCGGAAACCAGTCGCCTGCTGTGGAGACCTATACGCAGTAACTTTCGCTGTACTGTCGTTCAGGAAACTGTCTTCGTAGCCCCTTCGTACACATAGGTGGTCAGTTGCTCAACGGTTGCACGTCCAGTAACGTACAGTCTCCATAGTCGTTGCTCAACCCTGTCATCTATGGCCTGTGGTGCACCACGGTTGCCTCAGCGCTCGGTTTTTATAGCGCTATTTTGTCATGCACGGTATGCTTTAACGACGGCAGAAGACGAACTTTTTATGACTACGGACGTAGCCATTTCTGAAATGTTTCCAAAACCGATAATCATGCTCTTTTGAACATCAGATAAATCGCTCCATTTCCTCACTACGACAGCTACTGCACTGCTTTCCACGTTCCCCTCACACGCTTTACATACCCACCATTACTGCTGCTGCCATCTGCCGTCTGTGAGTAGTAACTGTACGTTGATATCCGACAAAGGGGTAGGCCTCATCAACACAACTGGAGAGTACATGTTTTGGAAACCAGTTACTACGCCATTTGGACGCAGCCTGGGGCATGTCTAACCGCCGCTGAGATAGAGATTGCCCTGCCCAGACTGTCGCTCTAAAACTTGACACGACGAGATTGTTAAATAGGAATGCACGCTTTGAAAACTAAAAGAACTTGCCAGCAGAGACATTAAAGAACTGTGTGTTACAGACATTAAATAAAGCTATGACTTTAATTCAAGGATTACTTCCTCACGAACTTGAGTAACTGTACGCTGTGTACACAAAAGTGACTCATAAGAAACGCTAAATATAAAAAAACCTACTTCCCCCCTTCCCCTCCACTCCTATCTAAAACTGAATACACTACAGGTGCTAAAAAGTCATATTATCATTGTGTACAATATAAAATGCTCTTACAAATAGCCTAATGAAGCTTTTTTCCAATATAACTACGGCATTTTTTTCCTCTGTGTAGTAGTATTCGGTGTACAATTGTTTCACGCAATCCTTCGATGCAATGCTGTGTGAGACAGACGTGAGACAGAAGAAACTCTGTTTGAATTATCACGCTTACTGTTCGATGGTGAACTCTGCTGCCTAAAATCTAATTATCCACCTGCATCGGACCTCACGCCACACCACCATCACGGTCAAATCCTTGGTCTGTCGCATCCTATCGTTCTGCTGTACTCTCCAACCAACAACCACAGTTTAAGAGATAAGAACCGTTCCACCTCAATTTTGTAAAGCAAGAATGAAATTCATGCTATGTTAGCTCTGTAATCGCCTACGTAATGATACGATATTTACGAGTACTGTTCAATCTGATGGACTTCACTCAAATTACAAATTGTTTAGAAACTCTGTCTCCAGTCACCACTTCTTTAAACTGTCTTGAGCATACTGACTTCTAGTCGTTAAAGAAAGTGCTAAAGACGTGACGTATTACTGATAGAAACACTAAGCTATTAATAGCAATGACAGTCTTGAAAGCAATTACTTAAACCAAACTATCTAATTATCAGTGCCAGATGTTTAAGACTTTGCTCATTAATGCCATAAACATGAAATATAGTGCAACTTCATACTTTATGAAACATAACAGTTAACAGCTACAATTAGTAGTCTTATGATCATGTTATGTGGCACTAAACCCCAAAAGATAACAACTGAATTGTTCCTCCTTTATTCATTCCACTCATGTAACAGCTATTCAGTGAGTCAGTTTAAGTAAATATTTGGATATTAGTTTGATCTAAGTTGTTGCTATTACATTCTTGCAGCTACCTCTAATGTGATGTACGATTTTTTTTTTTTTTTTGAAAGGAAGAGAGGCAATATTCTTTCTTTTGTCACTTCTTGTCCTTTGGCCTTCTCTCTTGCAGAGGCTTTACAAGTAAGTATCATTTTAATTATATTAAAGGAGTTGGGTAATCATAATTATAGTCTCTACTTTTGTCAATGATTCATTTAAAGGGTACTGTTGTTCTCTTTATGTTGTTAATGACGTAAAAAGCTTATGAAATTCAGTGTAATTGGAGTTGGAAAGAGAACAGTTTGCTGACGTCCTTCTGGGCGCCAATCACGTGCCATTACGTGCAGATTTGCATACACCAGAAAACATCGAATCCTCACAATCTAAATTTACTACACGAAGTGCGATCTACGTAATTCATTGTAATCTAAATTAACACACTCTTGGTCTGCTGTCAACAAACTTCTCTGCTGGCCAACAACGTTTCGAAGCCTGACTACCAGCAAAGCGGATATCCAAATTAAATATAATTTACATTTAGTTATGATTTTAATGTCTAATTCCTGCGGCGGGCGCTGAGACTCATCGTGATTTTCGAATAATTACGATTCGGAAGAATCCAACACCAGCAATTACCTCATGTTTCGCTTTTCCTTTCTTTTATTTGGTGAGTTACAAGTCTAAAACGAAAGAAAGCTTTAATGCCCCGTCGATTGAGAGACTAAGCGACTAGCAAACAGCAGGTAATGGAAGCGAATAACGTGAAGAAATGTTTTAAGTGTTCTGAAGTACGAAAAACAGCACTGATACCAGCGAATCTAACTATAACGTGAAAAGAAAGCAATAGAGATATCCAATAAAAAAAAACCGTATTTCCCCTACTTCTTGTTAGTGTTTTCCATGTATTCCTTTCCTCACCGAATATCAGGAAAACCTCCTCATAACTTGTCTTATCAATCTACCTAATTTTCAAGATTCATGTGTAGCATCACATCTCAAACTCTTCGATTCTCTTCTTTTCTGGTTTTCCCACAGTCCGTGTTTCACCACCATACGATTCTGTGCTCCAAACGTATATTCTCAAAAATATAATCCTCATATTAAGGCCAATGTTTCATACTAGTAGACTTCTCAAGGCCACGAATGCTCTTTTGGCCAGTGCTAGTCTGCTCTTGATGTCCTGCTTGCTCTAACAATCATGAGTTATTTTGCTGCCAAGGTAGCAGATTTCCTTAATATCATCTACTTCGTGATCACCAATTCTGATGTTAAGTTTCTCGCTATACTCATTTCTGCTACTTCTCATTAGTTTCGTGTTTCTTCAATTTGCCGGCCTTTGTGGCCGATCGGTTCTAAGCGCTTCAGTCTGGAACCGCGCGACCGCTACGGTTGCAGGTTCGAATCCTGCCTCGGGCATGGATGTCGGTGATGTCCTTAGGTTAGTTACGTTCAAGTAGTTCTAAGTTCTACGGGACTGATGACCTCAGATGTTAAGTCCCATAGTGCTCAGAGCCATTCAATTTACTCTCAGTCAATATGCTGTGCTCTTTAGACTCTTCGCTCCATTCAACAGATCCTGTAATTCTTCTTCATTTCCATACACGACAGCAATATCATCAGCGAACTGCATCACTGATATCCTTTCACTTGATTTTTAATAACACTCTATAACCGCCACACACCGTTGGGTGGCTTGCGGAGTATCAATGTAGATGTAGATGAACCTTTCTTTTATTTCCGTAATTGCTTCTTCGATGTATAGATTGAACAGTATCTGCGAAAGACTACATTCCTGTCTTACACCCTTTCCAATCCCAGCACTTCGTTCTTCATCTCCCACTCTTATTATTCCCTCTTGGTTCTTGACATATTGTATATTATCCATACTTCCCTATAGGTTATCCCTATTTTCTGAGAGTCAAACTCCTTGCATCATTTTAGATTGTCGAAAGCTCTTTCCAGGTTGACAAATCCTATGAACTTATCTTGATTATTCTTCAATCTTGTTTTCATTGTCAACGTCAGAATTGCCTCTTTGGTACCTTTATTTTTCCTATAGCCAAATTAATCGCCATCGAACACATTCGCAATTTTCTTTTCCATTCTCCTGTAATATTCAAATCACTAACTTAGATACATGAGCTGTTAAGCTGATCATGTGATAATTCTCGCACTTATCGGCTCTCGCAATCTTCGGGATTGCGTGGATAATGTTTTTGCGAGAGTCAGATGGTATATCGCGGGACTCATACATTGAATACTCTGACGAAATAGTTGTTTGTTGCCACTTCCCCCCCTGTGATTTTAGCAAATCTGATGGAATGTTATCCATCCCTTCTGCCTTATTCGATCGTAAGTCTTCTACATGCTTTTTTTAATTCTGATTCTAACACTGGATCCTCTATCTCTTCTATATCAACTTCTGCTTCTTCTCCTGTGACATCATAAGACAAGCCTTCCCCCTCATAGAAGCCTTCAATATGCACCTTCGACCTATCTGCTCTCTCCTCTGCGTTTATTAGGAAGTTCCCATTCAACTCTTAATGTTACCACCACTTCTTTTAATATTCCCGTATGTTGTTTTGTCTACCCTATAAGCTGAATAGGTCCTTCGGAAAATCATTTCTTTTTAAATTTCTTCACGTTTTCTAGCCATTTCGCCTTAGCTTCCATGCGCGTCCTATTTATTTCACCCCTAAATTTCCTTGAAAATTTTTGTACTTCCTTCCTTCATCGTTGAACTGAAGTATTTCTTGTGTTTACAAGGTTTCTTCGCAGCTACCTTCTTCCCACCTGGGTTTTTCTCTTCTACTTCTGTGATTGCCCAATTTAGAGACGTATATTCTTCCTGCCGAAGTATACCTTATCACAGTATCTATAGCCTCAGAGAACTACAAGTGTACATCTTCATTCCTTAGAACCTCCACATTCCACTTCTTTTTACACTGATTTTTCCTACCTGATCTCTCAAACTTCAGCCTACTCATCATCGCAGCTAAGTTGTGATACGAATCTGCATCTGCTCCTGGATATGGCTTACAATCAATTATCTGCGTTCGGAATCTATGCCTAACCATGATGTAATCTAACTGAAAGCTTTCTGCATCTCTCAGTTATTCCAAGTATAGCTTCTCCTCCTGTGATTTTTCAACAGCGTATACGCTATTACTAGCTGAAATTAATTGCAGAACCCATTTAGTCCTTCTCCTCTCTCATTCCTAGTACCAAGACCATATTCACCTGTAATCTTTTCTTCCACACCTTCCCCTACAATCGTATTCCAGTCCCCCACGACTACTAGAGTTTCATCTCCCTTTACGTACTGAATTACCCGTTCAATATCCTTATATACTTTCTCTATCTCTTCATCTTCTGCTTGCGAATGTCGGTATGTTTACCTGACTATTATTTTCTGTGTTGGTTTACTGTCGATTTTTTCAAGAACAACCCTATCACTGATCTGTACACATTAACTCACTTTCTGCCCAGTCTTTCTTTCGTAACGAATCATACTCCCATTATACCATTTCCTGTTGCTGTTCTGACAAGAAATCCTTCGTTTCTTTCCATTTCACTTCACTGACCCCCACTATATCTAAATTAAGCCTTAGCTTTGTAGCGGGGCTTTGAATTTCGCCGCGCTACACTCATTCCCCCAGATATAAATTAACCCTCGCAGCTGTATGAGCGCTCGACGGCAGAGAAAATAAATAAGAAAATGAAGGTACTAAAATTGTAACTCTTTTTGTTTACTACCCGCTTTTGTCTCTGGAGAACGGAAGCTTAACTTGCTTATTAGCTAGCCTTGATAGGATGAAGACGAAAAAAACTTATTGATGGGCAGACGTATTGTGGAAGTTTGTATGAAATTCGGAGGATGGAAGCAGCAACGTAAAATACAGTGCATTCAATATCAATATGGTTTTGATTTATATATGTTAGTAATTCCTGGACAATGAAATTTATTACAAAATTTTGGAGCATCTACGACTTTTCACGCAGAAATGAAGCAGGAGATTTTTGGAGAACAAGACCCGGACGCCGCACGAGAGAAGACATGTTAACATGGTAAAGGATGAACTCTTGTCTACGCCATTTCCCCTGTTAATCACATTTTGTTATTCTCTGTTCTCTTTCAAATAATTTTTGTAGTGGAAATTGGTTTGAATTTTGCTCAGAAACGCCGCAAGGACCACCCCAACAATAGCTTTTCCGAATCACGAAGTCCGATAGCTTTTCTGTAATACGAAGTCCGATTTGCATTTCATTCTTTACATATTCCACGGTTATTAACGAATTTGAAACTCCCCTTTTTATTCACCATTTCTTCCCACATATTCAACCTTTTCTTTTCTTCTCTTTTTTCTTTTTATTACCCACTATAGCTTTTCCCTTTCCTCTTTTTCTAATTTCCCTAAAAAATTCAAACTTCTGAAATTCCACGCCCTATCAAACAGAACATTACCTTTTCGCTGGTTACCCCTTGTTAATCCCTGTCAGAGAACTATTCTGGCAAGTTTCGCTATTGGAGAGATCATAGTGACACTTTTTCATTACACACAACATGTCCTGTGAATATACAGGGTGATTCAAAAAGAATACCACAACTTTAAAAATGTGTATTTAATGAAAGAAACATAATATAACCTTCTGTTATACATCATTACAAAGAGTATTTAAAAAGGTTTTTTTTCATTCAAAAACAAGTTCAGAGATGTTCAATATGGCCCCCTCCAGACACACGAGCAATATCAACCCGATACTCCAACTCGTTCCACACTCTCTGTAATATATCAGTTTGGATAGCTGCTGTTATTTCTCGTTTCAAATCATCAATGGTGGCTGGGAGAGGTGGCCGAAACACCATATCCTTAACATACCCCCATAAGAAAAAATCGCAGGGGGTAAGATCGGGGCTTCTTGGAGGCCAGTGATGAAGTGCTCTGTCAGGGGCTGCCTCGCGGCCGATCCATCGCCTCGGGTAGTTGACGTTCAGGTAGTTACGGACAGATAAGTGCCAATGTGGTGGCGCTCCATCCTGCTGAAATATGAATTGTTGTGCTTCTTGCTCGAGCTGAGGGAACAGCCAATTCTCTAACATCTCCAGATACTGTAGTCCAGTTACAGTAGCACCTTCGAAGAAAAAGGGACCAAAAACTTTATTGGCTGAAATGGCACAGAAAACGTTCACCTTAGGCGAGTCACGTTCATACTGAGTTGTTTCCCGCGGATTCTCAGTGCCCCATATACAGACATTGTGACGGTTGACTTTCCCGTTAGTGTGGAAAGTTGCTTCATCACTAAACACAATCTTTGAAACGAAAGATTCATCTGTTTCCATTTGAGCAAGGATAAAATCACAGAAATCGATTCTTTTAATCTTATCAGCTGCAGACAGTGCTTGAACCAATTTCAGACGATAAGGTTTCATAACTAACCTTTTTCGTAAGACTCTCCATACAGTTGATTGTGGAATTTGCAGCTCTCTGCTAGCTCTGCGAGTCGATTTTCTTGGGCTGCGAACAAATGCTTGCTGGATGCGTGCTACATTTTCATCACTCGTTCTCGGCCGTCCAGAACTTTTCCCTTTGCACAACCACCCATTCTCTGTAAACTGTTTGTACCAACGTTCGAAATGCACGCTGAACAACTGTCGTCGATTCACTTCTGCCGTACTCAATAGCACAAAAACCTTTCTGTTGAGCAGTCGCCATCTTAGCATCAACTGACGCTGACGCCTAGTCAACAGCGCCTCAAGCGAACAAATGTACAACTAAATGAAACTTTATAGCTCCCTTAATTCGCCGACAGATAGTGCTTAGCTCTGCCTTTTGTCGTTGCAGACTTTTAAATTCCTAAAGTTGTGGTATTCCTTTTGAATCACCCTGTATAATATGTGTTTTCAACGCAGTGGTTCCCGTTGCCATCTGCATCCTCATGCCGTTGATCATTGCTGATTCTTCTGCCTTTAGGGGTAGTCTTCCACGCCAAGAGCAAGAAGTGCACTGAACCTCAGTCCGATCACCCGTCTACTATGACAAGGCTGCTGCCAGAATGAGGGCGACTTCTTATCCCAGAACTCTTCGGCCTCCAGAGCTGATGATTTTTATTCAAAATTTAAGCGTTGACGGAGTTGAAATCCGGGACTAAGGACGTTTTGATTAGTAATCAAAGACGCTCCCATTACACCTTGGGCATAGTTACCTCAGGTCCCATATATCGACATATTACTAATTTTCTCCCTTTTCATCTTGTTTGAATGAAACTATTCTAGGTCAGAGCAAGGTCTGACTGTAAATGCGTTAAATGTGACGAAGAAATAGCACTTGTACATGAGACATGTAGTCAGTTTAGAAAATGTTATCGACGTAAGAATTTCCATCTTTTCACTGACATAATTCACTTGTTACTTTCCTTGCCTTTGCTCCTCCTAGCTGCGATCTTTTAACATCCACGTAACAGTATAATTTTTTTATACTGAAAATAATACTCATTTTTTCTCAAACCTTGTGTCGTAGTATTTTATTTTGAATAACTAATACCTGTGGTAGTCAGCGGCCATGCCGCAGTGGTAACAACGGTTCCCGTGATATCACCGAAGTTAAGCGCAGTTAGACTGGGCTAGCACTTAGATAGGTGATCACCCGGTCTGGGGAAGCTGTTAACAAGCGTATGGACTCAGCCCTTGTGAGGCAAACTGAAGAGCTACTTGACCGAGAAGTAGCGGCTCCGGTCTCGTAAACTGACATATGGCCGGGAGAGCGGTTTGCTGACCACATGCTCCTCCGTATCCACCTGTGGACTCAGGATGGCACGGCGGCCCGTCGGTACCGTTGGGCCTTCACGACCTGTTCGGGTGGAATTTAGTTTATTTTCGTTTTTAATACCCTTGATATGACGTTGATAGATTTCATAGGGGAGGTGCTGGTGATTCTGACTGTATGAAGGCAGACAGACGGCTTGCACGATGTCCGTTTAGCCACCATTACGGCTGTCGCACTGAGATCGCTACAAATTATAGTAATAATTCAGAATCTTACTGTTCTTAATTTACAACACGTGATCTGTTGTCGTGAACAATATTGGCTTACCTGACATTAAAAGTTGACATGGTAGTGAAAATACGGAAGCAAGCCTGTTATTCCTGCAACCTACAATATTTCGTCCCAAAAGAAGAGATCTAAAAAAATGATATACCGGCAGCCATCCTTGTGATGTCATTTATTGTATGGCTACCAGTTTCGTTGCTTCAGTGCATGATCTACAGGCGTAAGAACATCCTGAGGCGTTTAACACGATCCATATACATGATGCATCAGTGGCCAACATCTATAATTGGTTGTCGCAGACTACTTGCGACCGCACTGCTATCTCTCCACCCATAAACTATCAGTTGATGGCTGGAGAGACAACACTGTGGTTGCAAGTAACTTGTGAAAACCAGTTATAGAGTTAAACACGTTAGTATCCGCTTATGTGTGAAGACCGTGCACTGCATCAACGAAACTGGTATCCATACAGTAAATGACATGATAAGGTGTTTCATTACCTTACGTAAGTGAACAGTCGAAGCCCCTCAGACAAGGTTGGACTTATAAGGAAAAAGATATTCTATTCGTCGTAAATTTCACTCTCTATTTAGAGTTAAATCGCCAACCATGACGGGACTTTTAAAATAGTTTATTAATATCCTGATACCAAATTTTACTTCAAAATATGTTTGTTTCACAACTATTTCCATTTCTTGTAGTCTAACAATATGAATAACTCATCTATGATTTTTTGATGGATCGAAAGCCTTACGTATAAATGAAAAGAAATTATTTTTCAAAACCAGTATAATCAAATGATCATGTACAAAAAGCAAGAAATCATGACCGATAAATTCCTACATAGACATCATTGTTAAAGACTACAACACGAGGTAAGACAAGATCTCATTCAGTCTGGCTCGTTCTGTTTTCGGTGACTGTAAAATTTGTTTACTTCAGGCTTCCATACTAAAACAGAGAAAAGTAGTTCCTTGAAAACTTAGTAATTTTATTTAATTATCTCAAGTCTTGGTAACAGATACAAAATGGTGTATAATCATAATTAGACACACGCGGTTCTTAGTAGCGATTAGCACTGGTTTTCCTAACAGAGTTTGTTAAGCGAATGCTGTGCTGCATGCAAATATCTCATTCAGTTGCTTATACTGCATTACGATAAGTAACAGATTTGACAAACTTATTGTAGGGTAGTTTGGTGATAATGTGACAGCAATTTAGGATAGTGGCTACTTCACGTACAGTGAAATTCCTTTGCCGATTACAAACGAGAATATTGCTGAGCCTGTTCGAGTAGCACCAACTCCTAATATGCCACTAATAGAACTAAAACGGAAATAGATACTCAGAATCAGATATTAGCTAATGTTGATCAGAGGTAAGAAACATAGCTAATGACTTCGCTTCTATGGAACAGCAACAACATACCATATCTACTCAGAGGGCCCATATTAAAATCGAGGTTTCTAGGCATGTGACAAACGAGCTGCGAGCTGATCTAGAAACCACGACGAGCGAAATGACTGGATTGAAAAGTACAATTAAAGGTATTCCTGAATTTGTAGAGAAACTGACTGAAAACCTAGTACTTTGCAATTAGAGCAAGAAACTTAGAAATGCATTCTCCAAGAGGTAGCAGCCCAATTAAAAGACTTCTCCACTGGCCATGAACATAATTTTTAAAGGGAAAGGACAAACAAATTACATGAAGATAAGCGTCAGAATTACAGAAAGCAGTGCAGTAAACTCTTACCAAAGTGTATTCCGAACACTGCACATCAATACGAGCTACGAGCTATCAGAAATGAATTAGGACACACACAGGAATCCCTGACAACGGATTTGGCAAGGGGCAGGAAAGTGTTTAAATTCATTGCTACCGATCAGGCAGGTAACACGGAAACGCGGTAAAGAGCATGTGGTAGCGATTAGCATTTTTTTCCCACAGAGAGTTCGTTTAGAGGTTTAGTATAGCATCTCACTTTTGCAGAGCAGAAATGGAGAAAGGATGAGTTGCCACATCCATCAGGAACTGTCATCAATTTAAGAACATAGACATTAATAAATTTTGCCTAGAGCAGCGTATGGAAGCATCTGCAACAGAAGTAGAATTTCACAAAAAATCCGTCATAATTTTAAGTGTATATCGAGCACCTGCAGGTAACTTTAATCTATTCATAAACCACCTTGAAGCTGTAATTGCCATTTAACAACCAAAAACAAAGAAATAGTGGTTGCTGGTGATTTCAATGTAGATTTCCTTAAAGACTATCCCAATAAGAACTTATCTGAGTTAGTAACACTATCATTCAACTTAATTCCCACTGTAAAGTTCCCCACTAGGGTAGCCAATTGCTCATAAAAAGACATTGATAGTATCTTTATAGAAAAGTCCAATGAACAAAATTATATTACAAAACCAATAGTCAATGGCCTCTCAGACCATAACACGTAGTTCTTTCTGTTAAATGTTAATGACATGACATGACAAAATATTTGCCTAAATGACAAGGCAAGTTGGAAATTCACATTACATAGAGACTGATTTAAAAGCGGTAAAGAAAAAGGTGAAGAACAACACATCCATGTGGCTCAAGTAGCTCGTAGTATAGATTAGCATTTGTTTTCCAGAGAGAATTTGTTTAGCTGATAGTGCTGTGCACGCAAATACTTCTCAGAGTAGTTTGTGCACATACTGCCTTACAATAAGCAACATCTCTGACAGACTGGATTGTATGGTAGTGCGGTGATAACATGGCAGTCGTTTAGATTGATGGCTTCTTTACGTGCAATGAATTTACGTCGCCGACTTCATACGAGAATACTTTTGAAGCTGTTAGTGTAGCAACAGATCCTATTATGCAAGTACTGGAATTAAGAAACGAGATAGGTACTCTGTATCAGAAAGTAGCTAATATTGATTCAAGACTAGATATTATTGCAAATGACTTAGCTACTGTGAAACAACAAGAAGATATCTTATCAATTTAGGTCGCACAGATTAAAACCGAGGTTCTTAGTCAAGTGGCCAACCAGTTGCGGGTTGATCTAAAAAGCATAACAAGTGAATTTACACTCCCGAAAAGCACCATTGACGGTATTCCTGAATCAGTAGAGAAAGTGACTGTAAACCCGCTACTAGAGCAGGAAGCTCTGTACTCCTTCCATGAACAGATAGTATCAGGTCATGAAAATAAATTCTTAGTGGAAAAGGACGAACAAGTTGTAGGAAAAGTAGAGTCAGAATAACAGGCATCAGTGCAGCAGGCTATTGCCAAAAAATTTTCCGAACAGAGTAGACCAGCACAAGCTATTAGAGAAAATTGGACCCACAACAGATAACCATGACAAAAGATTTGCCTAAATGGCAGGGAAGGGTCGGAATTCATCTTACTGATCAGATGGGCAACATAGAAAAGGAATGAAATGAGGTAAAGTGGCACGTTAGGAATAGTACATCGCAAGCAGCTCAAGCAGCAGGGACTTGTTATGTTTACCGTAGCCGAGTGCCCATGAAAATACTGGCGTTGATGAAATGCACTGTGGCAGTCTGTCGCCAGAGAACCATACAAGTAGCAGTATGGGCCAGAGATACATTTTTCTCCCATTCTTCTAGACAATTGTCTTCAAATGTTCACCTTGATGAGAAGGGGCAATGGTAACGATGACAAAACGGACATTAGCTGTTGCGTTGCGAGTTACTTCTCGCAACTGCATGTAAAGGTTTGGCGGCGCCCTACGTCACAAGATGGAGACGTTATTTCTCTGACGCGAGCGATCAGCGGCCGCTATGTGACAGACGACACGCAGACCTTGGTCCGCCTTTTATCATTAAAATTGTATTTACAGAATCCTAGATTATGAAAAAATACACTGAACATGGCATATTACAGATTCTCTGACGCGTTAAACAAATAACGAGCCACTTGAATTGATGGGAGCAATGTAATTGTAAGTCTATTGCTTTTTAGCATATCCCACTACGAAAAAGATCAAAGGCCTTTATTTGCACAACCCTATCAAATACTTTCATCCAATACAGAGGAATAAAGTAAACAACGGGCCCCGAAATTACGATTCAGTATATGACGTCAGTTTTATTACTTGTTCAGATAGATACTACTGAATGCTTTCAAATTATAGCTGAACTAAAGAAAAAGAAAAATGAACAAGTACTGTCGTACTCTTATGAACTGAGTAATGTCTTAGGTTTCGTCTGATATGCTTTACCTATGGCCTTCTAAATGAAACTTAATACTGTTCTATAAGTAACTAGAACACACTGGTGGCTAGTTACACTTATTCCATATGTATACATTTGTTGTAGTGAGTATAGATAGATACACGACCACTGAATTTTTAGGATAAGTATCTGAAAGGAAATCAGAATCAAACGACACTGTTCATAGTGGATACTTACGCGAAAGTTTGTCGAGAGTATGGAATGTTGAGAAGAGAGAAGTAGATCGACCTACTACAAGGAATGGAATTCAACAAATGAACATGCAAATAGATGAGATTTTCACTCTGCAGCGGAGTGTGCACTGATATGAAACTTCCTGGCAGATTAAAACTGTGTGATGAGCCGAGACTCGAACTCGGGACCTTTGCATTTCGCGGGCAAGTGCTCTACCAACTGAGCTACCCACGCACGACTCAAGCCCGGTCCTCACAGCTTTACTTCTGCCAGTACCTCGTCTCCTACCTTCCAAACTTTACAGAAGCTTTCCTGCGAACCTTGCAGAACTAGGTTCGCAGAACTTGAAAGAAAGGATATTGCGGAGACATGGCGTAGCCACAGTCTGGGGGATGTTTCCAGAATGAGATTTTCACTCTGCAGCGGAGTGTGCGCTGATAAGAAACTTCCAGTTTGAAAGGTAGGAGACGAGGTACTGGTAGAAGTAAAGCTGTGAGGACTGGGCGTGAGTCGTCCTTGGTTATCTCAGTTGGTAGAGCACTTGCCCGCGAAAGGCAAAGGTCCCGAGTTCGAGTATCGACCCGGCACACAGTTTTAATCTGCCAGGAAGTTTCATGCAAATAGATGATTAACGATTTTTATGAAATTAAATGGTCTTCCAACTATTAGAACAGCCGTGTTTGTTGCATGCTCTACCTACACTTGAGGCGTAACGCCGTCAGTCCTTCAGATCTACTACTGCACCAAATTCCCGTGTGGCAGGATAGCTGACACTTTTGTTTAAACGAATGCAAGTGGACGCCTAACCTGCTACAGTGACGTGATATCTGACTTTAAATACCCGTATTTCAGGCAGCTCGCCTTCACCGTTTCTGTTCATTCCATCTGAATCGCTGTTCATGACGGAATGACAGTTTCGCTATTTACAGGTTACCTCTGCTAGCGAACCTTGATGTGTTCCCACCTCTGTGAAGATTTCAATTATGAGACTGCAACTTGGCAGATGTGCGTGGTATTTGTCGCTCCACGCAACTTCTAAAAGGTCGCAGCCGTGGCTGACAGAAGAGCGGGCCTTCCGCTGGTGAAGCACATAGAGCAGGTCCGGCCATGGCGTGCCAAACTTCACGCGTGCACGGTGTACGGTACGCAGACGTGCCAAGGCACGGCCTGTCACAGTGGTTTACTCGGACCTTCTTGGAGTACTCGGAATAGCGCGACATTTCATTTACCATGGTGGTACCGCATTTTTTGGTTGGCACACCTGTCTGAGTTCCGGAGAATTGCGATGTCAGTGCTGTTTACCCTTCACTATTTGTTCGTGGTATGAAGGTCGTTCACAGGTCCAGTGGCTCTGTCAGCAAAAAGGAGGCAGTGTAGCGATCTATCGTCACAATCCTTTAAAATGAATGAGAGTGATGGAAGAGGGGGATGGGAATTATCAATTTGCATAAAGGACGGGTACTGCTTATTTGCTATGAAACGACATTACAGTACCTTCTAGGCAGAATTCAAACATTTAGATGAGAATGATAGTGAAAAAAATAATAATGATCGGCAATGGGGATACATTTTTCTGTACATCAACAAGTAGTTTGTGCTAAATTTGGATGCAAGGGGCACTTGAAGAAATTGGCAGTACGAATAGTAAAATTCCTGAGGTTGCACTCATTATTCCATAGTTAGTTGCAACAGTTTTCAGTGGAAATGTACAAATAGTATAGAGACTTCACATATTACTGCAAAGTACGCTGGTTAAGCATCGGGGAATGCCTGAATGATTTTTCAGTACAGAACTCGCCGTTGTGGAATTTATGAAAAGGAGTGCAGGAACGAAACTTAGAACGTCCAGGATGAACTGCAGACTTCGCATTTTAAGTGGATTGACTGCTCATTGAGCCTGGAAAAGTGAGAAAAAACTTGTTTCTGATATTATGGGGATGAATATAAAAAGAAAATCGATTTGCGGAAGGGACAAGTTCTGACAAAGCAGTCCAGTTTGCTAAAGCCACTGGAGAGGTTTGAAGAATTCATTTTTGCCTTTCAAGTATTAAAAGGGTAGTTTTATAAATGTTTTGAGGACACTGCGAGTCTTACGTCTCTTTTACACTTGTTTTCGAGACCATTTACCGTTTCTGCTCAAAGCGCCCTGTCTGTGCATGTCCAGACGTAACTGATTGAACTACAAGGTAATTCCAGTTTCAACGAGAAATCTTTTTACGTTGACCGTCCAGTACGTCAAAATTGCTTTCATAAGAGAGATTTTCCAAGTCTCCATCATGAGGTTGCAAAAGTGCTACAATATTTCGATTTCGATCGACATATCCGTGTGAAAGACCTTTTTCCGATTGTGAGACTAAATGAGACACAATTATGTGGCAACTTGAGTGCGAAAGTCTGTAAAATTATCTGCGTCTGTCCGTATGCCGACAGTTTATACCGTATGAAAATTATATTATGTCTCCGGAGTACCTAAATTAATTAATTAATACTGAACGCTTGTTTCGTTAGTGATCTATGTTGCTGATAAATTTGCAACATGAAACGAAGTCACTAGTGCTACTGCATTGCTATGTAAGTACGGCGTTTTCAAAGTTTTCTTCTCTTTCCACACCTCTCACTCTGGAAGCTTGGGAATATGAAGCAATGCTGATCGTTTCGGTACGCTAGCCTGTGGGTGGCTCACCAACCGAAATCTTGGCCACCCCTGACCTAGACGATTAACAGCAAGCTGCCATCGTCTACTTGCTGGGTGAGCTCCTAGGCTATATGTGTACCGCCTCTGTGGCTGTAAGCTGTGTGTGTTGTGGGATCCCTGGACTCCCGCCTTCATGAATACAGACATCCGAAAGATGCCGTGAGAACAGGTTTAAGCGAGCGTCCCCCTTCGGGTGCGCTAAGGCCTTCGAGTTCACCGCGGCGTATCCGCGAGCCGCCACGTGGGGTCTAGCCGTCCCTACGCTGCTCGCTGTCGGGCAGTGTGCCTGACCTACCGCAAAGCTATGTGGGTTGTTTGGTGCTGTGTCCAGCGTTTCTCGCCAACGTCTGGACGATAGCCCTGACCTTTTCCTCAGTACCGGTAAAGACAATATTCAAAGTTAATAACATGCCGTTTCATAAACCTCTGGTTCTCCAACACCTTTGGGCGTTAGAGTGAAACACTCACCATCCCTCAGAGTTTGGTCTCCGACACAATGTAACGTCAGCGCATCACCTGTCCAACCTCGACGCCCACTGACCTCCTGATCAGAGGGTTGACGGGTACAGAATGCTCATAGTATTAGTCGATAAGGAAAAACAATAGAAAGGTTCAAGACCTGGATTAAAATTCGGGGTGAAAGAATAGCGGTGGTAAGATTCGCTGACGATATTGTTATCCTCAGTGAAACTGACAAGAATTACAGAATCTGTTGAATGGAATGAACATTCTAACGCGTGCAAGATATGGATATATAGTAAACTGGAGGAGACAAAAGTGAAGAGCGGTAGCAAGAATGGGAACAGCGAGAAACTATACACCAAACTGGTGGCCGCGAACTGGTTGTGGAATTTTGGGAACTTTGTTACCTCGCAAACAAAACAAACTATTATGGACGAAAGAAAGAGGAAATGTAAAGCGGACTAGCTTAGGAAAAGAGGGCATTCCTGGCCAAAATTAGTTTGCTGGTGCCAACCACAAGCCTTAATCTGAAGAAGATATTTCTGAGAATGTCTTTGGAGCACAGAACTGTACGGCAGGCTTTCCTGGACAGTCGGAAAACAGAAACAGAACAGAATCGAAGCTTGTGAAATGTGGTGCTACAGAAAAACGTTGAAAATTAGGTGGACTGATAAGATAAGAAATGAGCAGTATTTTTGCAGGATCCTTGAAGAAAGGAATGCGTGGAAAAACACTGCCAAGAAGAAGAGGATAATTATGACAGGATGTGGGCTAAGACATCAAGATATAACCTCTGTGGTACTAGAGGGAAATGGGAAAGTTAAAAGCTATAGGGGAAAATAGAGATGGGATACTTCCACCAAAATATAAATGATGATGTAAGTAGGATAGCAGGGTGGATTCGAGAGTTAAAGGGACACGTTTCTTAAGATAACTACATTTAAAGGGACATGATTTAAGAGGGCGTGCTTTAAAGGTATGCCGTTTATGCGGAGAGTGGGATATCAGTGCCGGTTCTGGTAGACGTGATGATCATCTCTCTGTGTCACCGACGAGGACGTCCGGTGCCAGTTAACATACTTAGGCAACTCATAGTCAAGTTCTCCCCTCATTACCACCCTCTTGGAGAACAACAGGGAACTGATCTGGGTCATCCAGTTGCATCCACACACAACTTAGGAAATTGTGCTATTTGTATTCAATATCATGACTTAACTCGATATCGGTCACGAGATTGTACCCGCACTCCTTGAGCAATTCTGTGAGGCCATTATGTAAATCTGGTCACTTCATATAAATTTCGTGGGAAAAGCCTGGAACAATGTGAGCACAATAAAATGCCAAGATACCCTTGGACCAAAAAGATTCGATATCCTCCTTCGCCTCATCATCATTTATAACTAGCTCATTTGTGTAGGCGCGTTCACTCAAGGTCTGACCGTCATGGAAGAGACGTTCAAGTTTCGTATAAACGAACTGATATAATTTCTGTAGTGGCCACGTGGAGATAGCAACAATGATATAACCAATTAACTACTCTAATAGATAATTATCAGCCATTTATTTTTGCAACATATTAGTTAAGATTTACTTTTCTTTGCACAACTCTGTTTTATTTACCACCATTTCTTATTCACACAATGGTTTTTACAATGTTTTTTGTACAATAATTTTCAATTTTTAGTATGCTTACACACACACATTAAAATAGCATTTATTTAGAGAGACATATTTTGAAGACTTATGACAGTCATATATGAGAAGAAAAAGAAATTAAACATTCCATTTCCCATTTTCTTTGCCGCTGGCTTCAGAATTTTTTCAATGTACATATTTAACCATATACAGTATTTAAATTTCTAATCGCTCGCCAGTATTTTATAAAGTTTTAGACTTCGTATACGTATTTTAAGATTATTAGTGCTAATATTTGCTGTAAAAGTAACTTATTAGAGTATTTTCATTCATGTCAATCTTTCTTTTTATGTGATTGATTCGAGTGGTGTGTTCTTTGGGAGTGTGCTTAGTCGTTCATCGACGCCTCAGTAATTGTTTACATTTCGTGGCGTGCGGTTACAGCTGTAGCGGTTGTAAAGCTAAGCACTGCCAAATTTTCTGTGCACTGTATTCGAATATTAAATTTTGAGTTCTTAGTCGTTCATAGAATTATTAGCCGTGTTTCCATTTCGCGGCCAGCAGTTGCAGCTGTAGCGATTCTTAAGTCCTGACAGAGTTGCTTGTGCACTGTGAATTAATTATTACATATGGTAGTTTTCGACGGTGTCTCCTGCTGTTTCTGGCGAAAAGTACGGTTTAATAAAGTTTCAGAAACTTTCGCCCACTGTGCTTCTTAGAGTTGTTTGTTCGCTGAAGTCATTTATTAAATTTAGTACGTTAGTTTTCAGGTGAGGTTTCTTATTCTTTGTAGTGAAATGTTTCAGGAAAACTTTGGTTCACTGTGTTTAATCTCGTGGAGTGTTCTAGTGGTCGCTTGAATTTTTGGTTTTAGACAACAAATTCTGTTAAGTTTTTATGGTATTAGTATTAGTTGTGGTTTAGTAGTACTAACAAACGTAGTTGCCTTCTTAGTACGGTGCGAAATTCGAGAAAAGTATTGTTAGTTCTTTAAATAGTTCTATCGTTGTAATTGAACTTAGGTAACGTAGACGTTTAGTTTTTTCAGTAACTGTTAAAATTTTACCATGAGTGAGAAGTGTGGGCTTCGTCGAAAGTTTGTGAATAGCGGCTTATGGTGTGAGATTTGTTCAAAGTGTTCTCATTGCCGAAGGCAGTGGGCATTCTGGGGAGAGCTTCTCCTGGAAATGCAGAATTTGTAGCCGAAAGAAGTTGACACAGGAGCAGGAGCGTAACATCTGTCCCATTCAGGTTCAGTTACAAGAGGCAAAGGAAGAACTAGACAGATTGAGGACGGTGAAAGGCCGTGGCGAATGAGAACTTGCAGTTAGTAAGAAGGCAGCTAGGAGGAGGAGATATTCAAACAGTTGTACTTTGCGAATAACTAATGGATTTTACCAAAGGACAGAGTTGAGTGGATAGCAGCCTGTTGTAGCTTCAGGTGTAGGAAACATGCAGTAGTCCTCAGTCTTTAGGGAGCCTAGGTCAGCTGCAAATTTTAACGGAAAGAAAAAGGTTCTGCTGGTAGGTAATTCACATGGCGGAGGTGTGGGCCGTGTTGGGGAGAGAGTACCAGGTCACCAACATTGTGAAGACTAGTGCAGGGTTACTCAGTTGACTGTTAACATAGGGGAGTTATGTAGAAACGTTACGAAAGATGATAAGGTAATTATTGTGGGTGTAGCTGCGAATAGTCTTGAAAGGGGTGGGGAGTAAGATCTAGGTGGTGACCTGGCAATGATAGCTACTCAAACTGGTGGCATCAATTCGGATTTCGTGCAACTGTTTCAGCGTCGCGATCGGCCTCATCTTAATACTGCTGTTAGGTGCGTTAACATGGGGCTGGAGAAGGCACTGATGGCAGAAGGCATGGCTGACATTGCAGTGGTGCCAGTTGAGTCTCTCAGGAGATCGAGTTTCACTAGGCATGGCCTGCACGCCAATCGGTATGGAAAGGAGAGGATGGAAAAGCTTGTAGGCGACATGGTAGTGGGTGGTGGTGGGATTACTGATCGAAGAATTCCAGTACTAGTTGGTGTTAGAGCTACATCTTTTTTTTAGATTGAAGTCGGGTATCTCTGCTTAAAGGAAGACCCTCTAATAAAGGAATCACGTTCAGAGGACGTCAGGTGTCCAAATAGTGAAGGAAGTAGCATATTTCATCAAAATATCAGACGTAATAGAGATAAAAACTAGTGAACTGTGCCGGCCGGGGTGGCCGACCGGTTCTAGGTGCTACAGTCTGAAACCGCGCAACCGCTACGGTGGCAGGTTCGAATCCTACCTCGGGCATGGATGAGTGTGATGTCCTTAGGTTAGTTAGGTTTAACTAGTTCTAAGTCGTCGGGGATTGATGACCTAAGAAGTTAAGTCCC
This sequence comes from Schistocerca serialis cubense, assembly GCF_023864345.2. Lineage (NCBI taxonomy): Eukaryota > Metazoa > Arthropoda > Insecta > Orthoptera > Acrididae > Schistocerca > Schistocerca serialis. The sequence goes on along the minus strand of NC_064643.1, from coordinate 423,893,903 downwards.
ATAGGGTTCAGAGCCATTTAGTGAACTGCTTATAGATATTGACTCTGACATTACTGGTGTATCGGAGCACCGCCTCAATAATTTTTACAATTTAGAGACTTTCTTTACCAGAAAACAGATTATCTCGCTGTTTTTTCAAGGAATTCTTTGCGGAGTCGGCGAGTGGCCATGTACGGAAGAAAGAGTATTCCATTGGAGTCCTTATACGTATCACGGCATTACACTTAACAGGTATTTGAATGTTCTGCAGAGGCAGTTGAATTCAGTGAAACTAAATTTCTAATTGTTGTTGTTTTATCGGTCCTCTAACTCTGACTTTAGAGTATTTCTACGCAAGCTAGAGAGCGTTTCTGGTTCACTTTATAGGAAGTACGAAAAATTAGTTATAAGTCTGTACTTCAATATTAATCTTATATGTGGTCGTGCAAGAAAAAGGATGTTTGAATATCTCCTAAACTTGTATGATCTGATGCATATTGTGTTTTTTCCAGCCAGGGTACAGTGGAACAGTAACACATCCATAGACAAAAATGGTTCAAATGGCTCTAAGCACTATTGGGACTTAACATCTGAGGTCATCAGTCCCCTATACTTAGAACTACTTAAAACTAACTGACCTAAGGACATCACACACATCATGCTCGAGGCAGGATTCGAACTTGCGACCGCAGCAGCAGCGCGGTTCCGGACTAAAGCGTCTAGAACCGGTCGGCCACATTCATCCATAGACAATATTTTTATGCATTCTTCGTTGCTAGATGGGCATTCTGTTAGTAAAACGTTGGTGACGTTTGAGACGATGATGCACAAATTTTAACACTAAAAAAGTTTTGTTCTAATGCTAATGTTATATATACTTGCAAACCGAGCAGAAAAGCTAATCCTACGGCAATAGGAACAATAGTGGGAGGATGTTCATAGTGCTGATAACATAGATGACAAATATAATGCTTTCCTTAACATATTTCTCATGCCTTCTGAAAGCTGTTTTCCATAAGAACGTTCTAAACGGGGTACTTGCAGTAAAAGGCAGCCAGAGAGGTTGATTGGTGGAATAAGGATATTATGTAGAACAAAGTGATGATTATATCAAACTTTAAGACGAAAGTTCCAATCAAACTACAGTAGTCCACTAAAAACAGTATTGTAAGCTGCTTAAAAATATTATTAGGAAGGCAAAGAGTATGTGATACGCAACTAGAATAGCTAATTCACAGGATAAAATTAAAACCATATGGTCAGTCGTGAGAGAAATGTCTGGACAGCAGAACAAGTTCGACGATATAAACTTAGTTCGTAGTAAAAATATTTCTGTTACTTATAAGTCAGGTGTACATACAGTATTTATCAATCATTTTCTGAGTGTTTCTGATGAATTAAACAAAAACTTAGTTGATACAGGAAATTATATAGTTCTCTTGGAGAATGCTTTTCCGAGATCAATGTCTGAAACGCTCCTCTATGATACTGACAAGTAGGACATTGAGTCAATAGTAAATCACTAACACTAAGGACTCTCATGGATACGATGGTTGGATACGTTGATTTGTCTAGCAGAATATTTAAGTACTGTCCTACACATGTTAGCCCTTTATTTAGCCATATTTGTAATTTTTTCTGTAAGAATGGTCAGTTTCGAAAACAATTAAAGTTCACTAGTAAAGTTGCTTTATAAAAAGCAAAAAAGGGATAATGTAGACAATTTTAGAGCTATTTCTGTGACATTCATGTTTGCTAAAGTTATTGATAAGAATGTGTATGTAAGGATAATTAATCATTTTATGTCACATAATTTGCTATCAAATGTACAGTTCGGCTTTAGAAGAGGTTTAACAGTTGAAAATGCTATATTCTGGGGGTACTGGATGGATTAAACGAAAGTTTTCGAACACTAGCCACCTTTTTATTTAACCCTGCTGTTCTGTTCACTTTTACTTGACATATATACTGTTCGGGTCAATATGACCCGACATATCAAAATGCTTTAGAAACATAAATTTTGGTACAGTTTTAGCTATCGACATTGTTGTTCTATTCCAGTACCTTGTTAGTAATAATAATAATAATAATAATAATAATAATAATGGTAATAATAATAATAATAACAATGCATACAACTTTATTGAGGGATATTTTTCATTTAAATATGCACATAAATTTGAAACAACAGACAGTTTCCATTACAGGCATTCAACTTAGAAAGCACTACAGTTTTTCCATACTTCTATTCTTATTGTTGACAGTTTAGACGTAAGTATTGACATTTTCTAACAACAGACAGTTGTCATTACAGATATTCATCTTAGAGCACACTACAGTACAGAACACACTACAGTTTTTTTATTACATTCCAACATAGAAAGCACTACAACTTTAGAATCCTCTCTTCTTACTGATTGTAGTTTAGGCACAAGTATTCACATAAATTTGAAACAACAGAATTTTCAATACAATCATCTTATAAAATACTACAGTTCTTTTCTTACTGCTTGCACTGTGGACACAAGTAGGTTACATGTTTCTTGCAAATATGTTTACTACATTTTCCACACACCATGTTTGTTTTATTGTCATTACTTGATGGACAGAACTTACAGCGTGCACGTTTTGTAGATTTTCTTGTTGTTACCGATTCTGACACACCACCCACATCATTCGGGTTTTGGATGCTTGTGACCATTCTCAAAGAATCTTCTGTTCTTGGGAAATGCGTTCTTGATGCAATATGTTCTTTTATCAGTGACTTTCCAAGTTCCTCCAAGAATATTCTCCTTCTAGTCAATTTGCTTGCATTCCAATTAGGGTCAACCGAAATCCACAAAACGTATGCATTATAAGCAGAAACATCAAGAATATTGTAGAAAACTATCATTGGCCACCTATTACTTTTTCGTTTGCATGTATATGTACCTAATAACTGATCAAGCGTGTCTACAGCACCTTTGGTTGAATTATAGTCCAAAATCATTTTTGGCTTCTTATCAGCCCTGTCACTGATTTCCGCATCATGGTGGAGAGTGCTCATAAGTACAACATTCTTGTGTCTCTTAGGAATATAATTAACCACAGTAGTGTCATTTGTGAAGTAAAATGAAGAGCTGTGTACCTCCTTGTTGGTCATTTTGTGTGGAAGCTCCGGCTTATTTTTCCGTATAGTTCCCAACATAGTCAATTTCCTTTTCAGAAGCAGCTGCCCCAAATTGTACGACGTAAAAAAGTTGTCACACGTGATATTCTGACCACGTAACTCAGAAGTGAGATCAGATACCACCCTCATTCCCTGATTTCTTTCTGGTGCCGCTCCACTCACCTTTCCTGTATAAATTTGGGCTTTCAGTACGTATGAAGTTTTGCTGTCACACATGGTCCATATTTTGATCCCATATTTTGCCGGTTTACTTGGGATATACTGCTTGAATGGACAGCGACCTCTAAATGCTACTAACTGCTCGTCAACAGTAACATTTTCTCCTGGATTATACAGTTTAGGAAGGACCTCTACCCACTTCTCCCAAATACTACGAATTGCGGCAAGTTTGTCAGTACGTCGTCTTTCCTCTCTAGTAGATTTCTTGTCAAATCGCAGGACACGTGATATCTTACAGAATGTTTCATGAGACATGGTTGCTCGAAATATGTTTCGCCCAGTATCTTTATCCCACAAACTTTTTGTAGACTCCCCATGAGATCGATATACACCCGCTAGGAGTAAGAGTCCTAAGTATGCATGGAAAACAGAACCATCAATATCTGTCCACTGTTCACCATAAACTCGCTGCCCTTCAATATTTGTCATCTCTATTATTTCATTTTGAAGCGCTGTGTGAAATACTGCTTCAAATGAACATTTTACATCAGATATTCTGCTGACTGCATACCTGGTAACTCCTGGGGTACTCTTGATGATGTTCGAAGCTGGTAGGCGACCATGTTGTGCTGGTGGATGCAACTGCCATTCTATATTCCCATTTTTAGAAAGAAAAGTCTCTACACTATTTTGTATGGGCTGTGGACTGTCGTAACTGTCATCGGAACACTCGCTTTCAGATGCATTGCTGATGTGATCTTCAAACTCAGAAAGTGATCCTTCATCTGGTGAGGCATTTACTATTTCTTCCAACTCACGATCATTCAATGGTCTCATCGCCATGGTGTCACAAGTCAAACTGGGCAGAAACAAAGCATTCCAATTATTGAGAACTGCCAATTATTATTTCCTGGGGAAAGCAACAAACAAGCCCATTGTTGTGAACGCATGGAGCTTTAGGTGATTGTTGAGAGTAAGTTGGAATGATGCAGTCACTATTCCCACACAACACAACAAAAATAATTTTCGCCATTTCCAGATTTTAGAAATAAATACGAGTTACACTAAACATATTTGTGTCGGGTCATTATGACCCGAACATTACATATGCAACTATTACAGTTGAAGCCCAAACTTCTTAAACTTTTTTAAAACCTTTTAAAACACATGCTGCTCATCCATTTTCAGACAAAGTCACAAAGTTTCATAAATATATATTGGTATTTACATAATGTAAAATAACGTTCATATTCGTTTCGGGTCATATAGACCCGAACAGAACAGCAGGGTTAACTAAGGCGTTTGATTATGTTCATCACAAATTATTGCTCCAGAAGTTGGACCATTATACAATACAGGTAGTAGCTCACATTTGGTTCACCTCTTACTTTAACAACAGGTAGTAAAAGGTCATTATTCACAGTGTTGAGAATGCCTATGATATGGGGTCTGAATGGGGCATGGTCAATTGGGGGGGGGGGGGAGGGGGTGCCTTAGGGATCAGTGCTGGGGCCACTCCAATTCCTTATTTACATAAACGATATGCACTCCAATGTTACAGGTGCTTCTAAAGTATTTCTGTTTGCTGATGACACCAGCTTGGTAGTAAAGGATGTTGTGTGCAACACTGACACTATTTTTCTAACACACAATTCAACAAAACCCAACGTTTTACTTTCAAAACTTTCAAAGAATGATTATATGATATGTGAAACTGCACAGTTCAAATATCGAGGTGTTCAGATAGATAGTACACTGTCGTGAAAAGCTCACATTCAGGAACGTGTTCAAAGACTTAATGCTTCCATTTTTACTATTCGAACGGTATCTGTAATAAGTCATAGTTGGACACGAAAATTACCCTACTTCGCTTATTTTCATTTGCTTATGACGTATGGTATTATATTTTCAGGTAACTTGACATTTTCAAAATGATACCTTTGGCTCTGAAACGGGCAGTTCGGATAATAAGTGGTGTAGGTTCAGTGGACATTAGACACCGTGAGAGAGCAGAATGGGGTGCTCCGCGGAACTCATGGACTTCGAACGTGAACAGGTGATTGGATGTCACCTGTGTCTTATGTCTGTACGCGAGATATCCACACTCCTAAATATCAATAAGTCCACTGTTTCCTATGTGATAGTGAAGTGGAAACGTGAAGGGACACTTATAGCACAAAAGCGTACAGGCCGACCTCGTCTGTTGACTGACAGAGACCACCGACAGTTGAAGAGGGTCGTAATGTGTAACAGGCAGACATCTATCCAGACCAATACACAGTAATTCGAAACTGCATCAGGATTCATTGCAAGTACCATGACAGTTAGGTGGGAGGTGAGGAAACTTGTATTTCACGTTCGAGCGGCTGCCAATAAGCCGCACATCACGCTGATAGATGCCAAACGACGTCTCGCTTGGTGGAAGGACCGTCAACATTGGACGAGTGAAGAGTGGAAAATAGTTGTGCGGAGTGACGAATGCCCGGTGAAAGTCATTTGCCAACAGTAAAATTTGGAGGCAGTGGTATTATGGTGTGGTCGTGTTTTTCATGGAGGGGGCTTGCACCCCTTGTTGTTTTGCCAGACACTATCATAGCATAGGCCTACATTGGTATTTTAAGTACCTTGCTGCTTCCCAGTGTTGAAGAGCAATTCGGAGATGGCGATTGCATCTTTCAACACAAACGAACGCCTGTTCATAAAGCACGTCGTCTGGGGGAGTGGTTGCACGACACTAACATCCCTGTAATGGGCTGGCCTGCACAGAATCCTGACCTGAATCCCATGGAATACCTTCGGGATGTTTTTGAACGACTACTTCGTTCCAGGACTCGCCGACGGACACCGCCACCTCTCGTCAGTGCAGCACTCCGTGAAGAATGAGCAGCCATTGCTCAAGAAACCTTCCAGCACCTGATTCAACGTGTGCCTGCGAGAGTGGAAGCTGTCATCAAGGCTAAGGGTGAGCCAACACCATATTGAATTCTAGCATTGCCGATGGACGGCGTCACGAACTTGTAAGTCATTTTCAGCCAGGTGTCCGGATACTTTTGATCACACATTATAAGTAGGAAGTGCAGTGAAGCTAAGGCGAAACTAGTGCATTTAAAATGTGAAGGAATTGAAAAAGAAATGATTGTCCATAGGACTGACTCGGCATATAGAAAAGTCAAAATGAGATTTGGGGGAGATAAAAGCAAGGATGGTACCATTAAGAGTGCAGTGGGAATTCCACTGTTAAGTGCAGACGAGAGAGCGGATAGATGGAAGAAGTACCTACACTGAAGACCTCTGTGAGGGGAACTAATTATCTGATGTGACAGAAAAAGAAACAGGAATTGAAAGATAGACTGGGTATCTCTCCATCAGAAGGTCTACAAATATTGGAGGGAAGTGGCAACAAAACCACTATTCACGTTGATGTGTATAGTGTATGAGCCTATCTGACTTTCGGAAAAACATCATCTAGAAAATTCCGAGCACTGCAGGCGCTAGCACGCGCAACAATTACAGCACAATCAGCTTAACATTTCATGCTTCCAAGCTGTTGACAAGAATGAAAAAGAAAATTGAGGACGTGTTAGGTATCGGCCAATTTGGCTTTAGGAAAGGTAAGGGCACCAAAGAGGCAAATTTGACGTTGCGGTTGACAGTGGAAGCAGGACTAAAAAAACTCAAGAAACGCTCATACGATTTGTCGACCTCGAAAAAGCATTCGACATTGTCAGTTAGTGCAATCTATTTGATATTCTGAGAAAACAGGGATAAACTGTAGGGAGGAATGTGTAATATATTACAAGAGCCAAGAGGGAATAATAACAGTGAATGACCAAGTACAAAGAGCTTGGTTTAAGACAGATGTAAGAGAGGGATGATGGAAGAGAAGCAATGATGGAAATAGAAGGAAGGTACAAAAGTGGTATCAAAATTCTAGATGAAACGATATCAGTGGTAGCATTCGCTGATGACGTGGCTGTTCTTTGTAAAAGTGAAGAAGGATTGTGGGTTCTGCCGAATGGAATGAACATTCTAATGAGTATCGAATATGGGTTGAGAGTAAACTGAAGAAAGACGGAAGTAATGAGAAATAGCAAAAACGAAAACAGCTAGAAATTCAACATCAGGGTTGGTGGTCACGAAGCAGATGATGTTAAGGAATTCAGCCACCGAGGCAGCAAGATAACCCATGACGGACGGAGCAAGGAGAATATGAGAAGCCGACTAGCATTGGCAAAAAAGGCATTCCTGGCAAGCAGAAGTCTACTAATCACAGACAAAGGCCTTAATTCGAGGAAGAAATTTGTGTGAATGTACGTCTGGAGCACAGCATCGTAGGGTAGTGAAACATGGACTGTGAGAAAACTGCAGCAGGAGAGAATTGAAACACTTGAGATGTGGTGCTACAGACTTATGTTGAAAATTAGGTGGGCTGATAAGGTAAGGAATAAGAGAGTTCTGCACAGAATCGGAGATGTAAGGAATATGTGGGAAACACGGACCAGAAGAAGGGAAAGTTTGATAGGACATCTGTAAAGACATCAGGGAACAACTTGCTACTAGAGGGCTGTAGAGGAAGACAGAGGTTGGAATACATCCAAAAAATGAATGAGTGTCGGATTGCAAGTGCTACTCTGTGATGAAGAGGTTGGCACAGGCGAGCAATTCGTGGCGAGCTGCATCAGACGCCAGTCAGAAGATTAATTCTAAGAAAAAGCTCCAAAATTATTAGATGCATTTTCAAAGGGTTTATGCAATGTTGTAAACTTAATTTAATTAAAACTGAATCATAAAAGAGATACTGTGATTTAAATTCTGAAGTTAAACCGCCCTCTCTATACGTTTATCTGACCTTATCAATCTCCAAAACTGCTAGACGATTCTCAAGGAATTTTGTCCACGTAATTTGGTCTTAGCTTGGGGCAATGTATAGGATTTAGTTTGTGAAGATAAAATCACATAATTTAAAGTTGCAGTGATTTCAAATTTCTTCCAAACCTACTGTGTCTGTCTTTGTCTGTTTCGAAACACTAATCTCCAATACTAGTAGACGAAATTTCATTGGGTTTTCACAGTTAATGTGAGGTAGCTTATGGCATATTGTAGATTGGTTTCGTAATAAACAGAACATGAAATAATTACATGCAGTAGTTTAAAATTTTATAAATGCAAATTTTAGTTATTTGCATTTTCGCGACTAAACCGCAGATCAGATTTTCATGAAACTTTGTGTCAAGATAGCTTCGATGCTGAGGACAAACTTTAGATCATATATAGTATAAGTGAATTAGGCAAAATATTTACTGTTTCCTGACGGTATTTATTCTTTGACATTTAAACTTTATCATATTTGTGGAAATGTGTTTATTGATTGATATTTTCTATATACTACGATTCAACATAATAAATACAATGCTTATACCATCCTCAGTGTGCTTAATGTATATTTCTTCATATTATAATTAAATAATTGGAAAATAATTCTGTTACATTTTCGCAACGAAAGCACTGAATCAATTTCGATGAAATTTTGTGTGGAGACAGATGAAACCCCGAGGAAGAAGATAGGCTACTTTAGAGAGTAAAAACGAGAAGACGACGTATAGAAGTGTGAAGTAGGTGATGGACCGCATTTTTTTTAAGTCATTGAGCAAAACCATGTTAAAAGTTATAAAATATTTTGCATAACACTGTATAATGCATTGTATAATGTATAGCTACTTCAGTAGAACATTGCGAGGATAAGTGAACCTGCCCATGCATATCTACATGCACCATTCGGCGGCAGTTATCTGTGCATTCGATGTCATGTATTTGACGGGGTGTACGCATCCATATATCATATAATGCTTACCCGAACAGGCAGTTACATCAGAGCAGCTGACGTTATTCCATATACAATACCTTACTTACTGACAGTCACTCATCACAATGAACTAGTGATGTGCTAGCAAAGCCACAGGTTACAGCTACTTTGAGCCTAGTTTGGCTATGGAAGCTCATGGTGAAAGCAGTGCATATGGAGTCTGCAGAGGTCGTAAACACACGTACCGATATAGACAGGGCTCCTGAAATGCTCTGAAACCTCAGGATCTCAATAGCGACAACCCCTTCTTTGAAGATGTGGCTCGTTTGAAATATGGCCCAGCGGCTAATCTCTTGCTCTGTAATGGCCATCCCACTAATGAACTAAATGAATTTCGCAGTATTCTCCAACATTCTCCGTGGTTTTACCGAAAACTGGTAAAAACTTCTTCAAAATCATATTTCGTGAGTGCCAACTATTTGGTGTTAACACCAATGTACTCATTCAAACTGCACGATTTCCCCATTAGATGACGATGGTCTCCACAATGGGTTTCCTCTTCTCTGTACAGCGGCAGCCCACGAATAAACTAATTAACTGCTTGCTCATATAAGATATGACTCCCCTGGGAGATTATCATTTGTACGTCCCACAACTTCTCACACGTCCTATTCGAGCTCATTGAACAAGCATCTCGCAGGATTATCTCTGTCGTGTGATTAGAATTTTTTGCGAGAGGAGTCATAACACCATACAAGTCACTATGTTGCCACACATCGACATCGTATTTTCTGTTCTGTGATGGTAGTATGAGAGGTTTTATGGTCTTCTTCACAATGTGGCAAAAGGAGGTGTGGGGGAATCAAGATCAGCATGCATAATAAAGAGTGCCACGTCTGCTGGTGGATGTCCTTAATTTTTTTAATCTTTTTAACCTCGACAGGGACTCCTACACTTACTAGTTGCTGGCTCGAGAAGTTAATGAGGTGACTTCTAAAATAATCACTCTCGGTAAGCCAGCTGGGGCATCTACAGAAAAAATACCTTGCACGTGTATTTTTTACTCCATTGGGTGTAATATGGTGGGACTTGCTTTTGACCCACACATAGTGTTGCGTAGTATCTTTGGAGAATAGCTACGAATATAGATGTTTGGAGAATTGACTAACTAATCTTGAAAAATAGAGGGGTCCATCTACAGTACTTACATTTAATTTATGCTTCATCTCTTCAATCTGCACAATGTCCGCATAGTTATCTTGTCTATCTTATGACTCTCTATCATCAGTATCCAGGAGGTACACCGGAAATAAATATCCAGGTTCCTGTCTCTAGAACTGTGGTAGGTCCTGGAGTTTTATGGGGAATGAGATATTTTGAAAATTGTAATGCCTTTGGAGATTAGATGTATTGTAAGTACTTGGAAGCACTCCACTTGTAAAGTTATTTCTATTTCTAGCCTTAAGTGAACATGCAAAGTAACATACACTCAGAGACACGAGAGCATTTTCATTTTTTTTTCTTTTTAGCGGCAATATCTTTCAGAATGGGGTTTAAACTAGGCCCTCCATTAATGAGATCAAAAATGTGTGCATATACCGTCAGTATTCATATATAATGTATTATACTTCAGTGCATGTGCGCATGCTGATCCATCATGATGACGACAATTTCATTGTTCATAGTTAAAAGAAGGGCGTAACGGCGCTTTTGGGATGCGCTGAATGCTGTGATCAGCATGTGCACCTGCCACTCACACATCAGAAGCTGCAGTAATATGTTAGGCATCCCTGAGACTTCAGTAACGTTCACGGTATGCTTTGCTCCCCCAGTAATAATAATAATAATAATAATACTAGCAGAAGGCACCGAAAATAGTGTTTTGCTCCACAAGCTAGGTTTTCCATCATACACTACTGGCCGTTAAAATTGCTACACCACGAAGATGACGTGCTACAGACGCAAAATTTAACCGACAGGAAGAAGATGCTGTGATATGCAAATGATCAGCTTTTCAGAGCATTCACACAAGGTTGGTGCCGGTGGCTACACCTACAACGTGCTGACACGAGGAAAGTTTCCAACCGATTTCTCATACACAAACAGCAGTTGACCGGCGTTGCCTGGTGAAACGTTGTTGTGATGCCTCGTGTAAGGAGGAGAATTGCGTACCATCACGTTTCCGACTTTGATAAAGATCAGATTGTAGCCTATCGCGATTGCGGTTTATCGTATCGCGACATTCCTGCTCTCGTTGGTCGATATCCAATGACTGTTAGCAGAATATGAAATCGGTGGGTTCAGGAGGGTAATACGGAACGCCGTGCTGCATCCCAACGACCTCGTATCACTAGCAGTTGAGATGACAGGCATCTTATCCGCATGGCTGTAACGCATCGTGCAGCCACGTCTCGATTCCTGAGTCAACAGATGGGGACGTTTGCAAGACAACAACGATCTGCACGAACAGTTCGACTACGTTTGCAACAGCATGGACTATCATCTGGGAGACCATGGCTGCGGTTACCCTTGACGCTGCATCAGACTGGAGCGCCTGCGATGGTGTACTCAACGATGAGCCTAGGTGCACGAATGGTAAAACTTCATTTTTTCGGATGAATCCAGGTTCTGTTATAGCATCCTGATGGTCGCATCCGTGATTGGCGACATCGCGGTGAACGCACATTGGAAGCGTGTATTCGTCATCGCCATACTGGCGCATCACCCGGCGTGATGGTATGGGGTGCCATTAGTTACACGTCTCGGTCACCTCTTGTTCGCATTGATGGCACTTGGAACAGTGAACGTTACATGTCAGATCTGTTGCGACCCATGGCTCTACGCTTCATTCGATCCCAGCGAAACCATACATTTCAGCAGCATAATGCACGACCGCATGTTGCAGGTCCTGTGCAGGCCTTTCTGGACACAGAAAATGTTCGACTGCTGCCCTGGCCAGCACATTCTCCAAATCTCTCACCAATTGAAAACGTCTGGTCAATGGTGGCCGAGCAACTAGCTCGTCACAATACGCGAGTCACTGCTCTTGACGAACTGTGGTATTGTTTTGAAGCCGCATGAGCAGATGTACCTGTACACGCCATCCAAACTGTGTTTGACTCAATGCCCAGGAATATCAAGACCGCTATTACGGCCAGAGGTGGTTGTTCTGGGTACTGATTTCTCAGGATCTATGCACCCAAATTGCGTGAAAATGTAATCACATGTCAGTTCTGGTTTAATATATTTGTGCAATGAATACCCGTTCATCACCTGCATTTCTTCTTGGTGAAACAATTTTAATGGCCAGTAGTGTAATTAAACCATTTGCATGTGTGTGTGTGTGTGTGTGTGTGTGTGTGAGTGTGTGTATGTGTGTGTGTGCGCGCGCGTCTGTGGTTGTGTTTGCGTGCTGCAACATTGGTTCTTGCAGAGCTAGGGGTAAAGTTCATGTGACTTTTTTGGTACGCATACTATTTCTCCAGACATATGCTAATGCATGAAAATCATTTTTAATGGCAGCCTGATCCACTTTGTAGCACGAAGATAATTACATACTGAAATAATAATAATGTGTTACTCTTTAATGTTTAACAGGGAATGGCGACAGGCGCTCACTGTCTGATGGAATACAGCAGAGGACGACCATTAGAGGAGATTTCGAGAGGTTGACCTAACGTACATCACCATAACGGTGAGATATGGACGGGAATATTCGTTTTTCTCTTTCTCTATCTCTCTCTCTCTCTCTCTCTCTCTCTCTCTTTCTCTCTCCAGCCTGCATTCGCACTCCTCCAAAACAGTAGATATTATATGTGTTGAAAGCAGTATGTGTCCCTCAACTCATACTGCTGGCGAGAACAATCGAAAAAATTGTTAAATGTAGGAGAACCGGTTTTAAAAATTAGACAAACTCCGAGGAACAGCATTATCTGCTCGTGTCACGTATAAAAATAAATTGCAAAGTACTAGTGATTTGAACTGTAGCAGCATCGACATGCAGTCCATGTGCATCAGCAGTAATCACACCACTGAAAATTGCATCAATACATTTTTACCACTCCAAACACATTTTACTTGCAACTCATACTTCTCGGGAGAGAACACAACACCGTTGAAGATAAAGAAGCATTACCGTTTACTCATACACACAGAACTAGGGGTTATACGACAGTTTCGTCTTCACCCTATGTCTGTCTAGTGTGTACAGTCGATCCGCTGTTAAAGCAGAGCTGTTTACATTCCCTCAGCCTGCCAAACCCGTGAGATCATTCCATCCCACAGCTGTTGATAATGCGAGGGATCAAACAGCGTTAGATTCTGCGCTACAAAAACCTCCAGCAACGTCTGAGGTTGAGAACGAAACTTGTTTGTACCAATTACGGAAGCTCCTTCAAACAGCATTGATGTTAACGCTGAAGAGAGGATACTCACAATATTGACGTGTTCTAACACAAAAGAGGTAAGACATGGAGTTTCAGATCATTCTGAAATTTCCGAGTGGTGAGGAGAAATTCTGAAAGATAACTTCAGTGAAAGCAGGTAGATGACTTGGATCAGCAGCAGCCACTGTCGCAGAGCACCTAGGGGATGCTTGCAGCAGGAGGCTCATGGAATTCAGGCGTCTGACTGACACTATATATCAGCGAGCAGACGAACAACTACACTGAAGGCTGGTTCTAAATGTTAGAAAAATCAGAGGAGCTAATTGGTTGCAGAACAGAAGTCCATGTCTGGATCCATGGGGGTGAGCGCTTACATGAGAAAGACAGACATGTTGGAGCATGCTGAGGCTGGCCTCGAGCAACACGTAGTCACCGCCCAACAATCTGGATGAGCACCCCTCTGAATACAAAAACATTGGTTTCAAAGAATGCAGTAGCACTGTTTCTCCCTTCCTGTAGTAACACCACCAATCTACCGGTACTTAACAAGGTTCGGCCATTCTCACAAGTCACTCTGCACCACCAAAGCGCCTCTCGTCAACCACATTTAAATTGTCATGATGATTAATCGGGTTTCTGCCGGTTATTCGCGTCTTTCCTGCACGATATTTCAACTGCGTGACTCGCAGTCTTCTTCAAGTGCTGTCTGATACTGATTCCAGTGTGGGATGAGTCCGGTATTTATGCCTATGTTGTGCTAGGCGTTCCCTCTGCCGTCCGCGCCGCGTCTGGCGCCCCGGTAACCTAAACGCTACCACTTCAGCCGGCCTCTGCATTGTGTCTCTGTTTTCCTATCTTCGAGTGAGCTTGATGGCTTGTAACAGCCTTACGCGTAACAACGTACAAGTCATTACGTTGTCATTATACATCTCCCCCATGGGAAAATTCGTTGACAATTATTTGGCAACAAATTGGTAATCTGGGTTCAGTAGTAGTTCAAGTATCTTAGCTCCAGAAATTATAGATGTCTTAGTTAATGTCTCTCGTTCTCTTTACATTTTGCACATTGTAAAGTTCGTGTTTCACTTCAATTTTCACATAGGTAAACATCAACATACAACACTGTTTCATTTTTCACTGCATTTACATACACACAGCTGTATACGTATAGCAGTGTCGTTGTAGATCATTGGTTCATTTTTCATGAAGACATACATTACCCACAACATAAATTTAAATCTTTGGCTAATTATATTTTGCAATTCACATTTTAATCCCACATTCTAAATATGCGACAAAATTGTAATTTTTTTTTTCTCTTCATCTCACGTTATGTATACACGTCCACATTTAGTCGTTTATTTTTCTTGACATCACTTATGGATATACGTACCACTACAGCACAATGCATATCGTCATTACGATAATAAATATGAAAGAGAACACACCATCTCACCAAATTCTTGTTTACATTTTACTCTTGTGATTCTTATTGTAGTCGTTTCTTATTTACTAAGAGAGTTTTGCACTGTCATCCACTATCTTTCATCTATGCGTGGCGGTGGCGTAGGTAACGCAGCTCTTTCCGCACTGCTTTCAAACGTTACGGTGCGTTCGTCATGCTGTTCACTATTTCGTCTGCTTGACAGTAGTGGTCCTTCAAGATCATCTAAATGTTGTATTAGATGTTCGAACAGCATGCCTAACTGTAACTCAAAAATGTTTCTCATCTCCTTATTTAAAATACAGAAATTATGTTTAAAGCTGGCACTATGTGTTCACTGGTTCCATTAATCCTTATTATTTGTTCACAATGTATGAATACCTGTGTTCCACACTCTTTACATTTTGCATAATATGTTTATTTCACTGTACCTTTGACCTGTTGGCTTATTATCATTAAAGAAAATTGTCAAGCCTGCCAGTAGTGCAGCAACGAATAACCATTGGTCCTGACTCAATGAAGTGTGAATACTATCATTTCTTTTCGCACTCTCCTTGGTATGATGTTTGGAAACTTTCTTTACATTTTGCAGCATTCTTGCTTCACATTTTCACGATCATAGGTGGAGATTAAACTAACTTTTGTTTAGAAACTTTGGATACGGAATGTACTTCTTTACACAATAATTCTTCGTTATTTGGTTTCGTACAGTGTCGGTTGGGTTCATCGGGTAAGAAATAATCTTTAGTATGAACATAAATAAACCTAGACTTTCATCAACTTTAGAAGGTAGGTGTGATACTTCGTGTAGATTAAACAATTCGTTTTTTGGTAACACATTTTGTACACAACTTAGGGTATGGCCAGATGTAAACGCATCTACATCAGCTATGCATAGTAACTGCTAACCGCTCTGTTCTGTCAGAGCAATTGGGAACTTCTTGTCTTTAATATATCCTCAATAAAATTCAAGTACGTAAAAACTTGCACAGGGTTAATAATAAGAGGTTCCAGTACTCCTTTCTGAGCATTTACGATGGCAGAAATTAACATCTAATATTTCCTTTCTAGCTCAGTGTAAATCGATATGAACTGTATAAACCGTTTATTAACAGTAATGATCACGCTTAAGTGCTGTATCTTCTGATCAGGTTGATTGCGAATTCTTTTCTCTAGTAGATAGCCCCGCGATAAATGTCCTGATTTGACACAGGTTTTTCACTTAACATTACTTCTGCAATCGTTAGACGTGTACCCTACATTTCCACATGAGAAACACTTAAGCGTGACCTTCCCAATCTTGCCTTGATGACATATATCACCTAATCATTTTTCCTTGATGGGCATAACTGCCAACTCTACCGTCAAAACTACTTCAACAACACCAGTGAGGATGATGTTTCGCCCCTTGTACACAAAATTGTCTATATGCACTCATCACATATGCAGTGAATGAGTCCTGCCTGCTTATTTTTCCTACTAATGACAAAGATCCCACTAGTTTTGATGCTGGTATTTCACCATGGACAGCTTCACAAAACTTAAGTTGAAGAGCATCTACTTTACTGGTCCGATTTGCAATCGATTCTACCTTAGACTGCCTATTAGAAAACGTATTACAAACATAGTAATTGAAAGTACGTTAACATGCGTAATTTTCGAACAAAATATACACTCCTGGAAATTGAAATAAGAACACCGTGAATTCATTGTCCCAGGAAGGGGAAACTTTATTGACACATTCCTGGGGTCAGATACATCACATGATCACACTGACAGAACCACAGGCACATAGACACAGGCAACAGAGCATGCACAATGTCGGCACTAGTACAGTGTATATCCACCTTTCGCAGCAATGCAGGCTGCTATTCTCCCATGGAGACGATCGTAGAGATGCTGGATGTAGTCCTGTGGAACGGCTTGCCATGCCATTTCCACCTGGCGCCTCAGTTGGACCAGCGTTCGTGCTGGACGTGCAGACCGCGTGAGACTACGCTTCATCCAGTCCCAAACATGCTCAATGGTGGACAGATCCAGAGATCTTGCTGGCCAGGGTAGTTGACTTACACCTTCTAGAGCACGTTGGGTGGCACGGGATACATGCGGACGTGCATTGTCCTGTTGGAACAGCAAGTTCCCTTGCCGGTCTAGGAATGGTAGAACGATGGGTTCTATGACGGTTTGGATGTACCGTGCACTATTCAGTGTCCCCTCGACGATCACCAGTGGTGTACGGCCAGTGTAGGAGATCGCTCCCATCACCATGATGCCGGGTGTTGGACCTGTGTGCCTCGGTCGTATGCAGTCCTGATTGTGGCGCTCACCTGCACGGCGCCAAACACGCATACGACCATCATTGGCACCAAGGCAGAAGCGACTCTCATCGCTGAAGACGACACGTCTCCATTCGTCCCTCCATTCACGCCTGTCGCGACACCACTGGAGGCGGGCTGCACGATGTTGGGGCGTGAGCGGAAGACGGCCTAACGGTGTGCGGGACCGTAGCCCAGCTTCATGGAGACGGTTGCAAATGTTCCTCGCCGATACCCCAGGAGCAACAGTGTCCCTAATTTGCTGGGAAGTGGCGGTGCGGTCCCCTACGGCACTGCGTAGGATCCTACGGTCTTGGCGTGCATCCGTGCGTCGCTGCGGTCCGGTCCCTGGTCGACGGGCACGTGCACCTTCCGCCGACCACTGGCGACAACATCGATGTACTGTTGAGACCTCACGCCCCACGTTTTGAGCAATTCGGCGGTACGTCCACCCGGCCTCCCGCATGCCCACTATACGCCCTCGCTCAAAGTCCGTCAACTGTACATACGGTTCACGTCCACGCTGTCGCGGCATGCTACCAGTGTTAAAGACTGCGATGGAGCTCCGTATGCCACGGCAAACTGGCTGACACTGACGGCGGCGGTGCACAAATGCTGCGCAGCTAGCGCCATTCGACGGCCAACACCGCGGTTCCTGGTGTGTCCGCTGTGCCGTGCGTGTGATCATTGCTTGTACAGCCCTCTCGCAGTGTCCGGAGCAAGTATGGTGGGTCTGACACACCGGTGTCAATGTGTTCTTTTTTCCATTTCCAGGAGTGTATCATACTTCCTAACATGTGGAACGTAATTGACACGTGAGCAGTTTACTTTGTGCGGGACCCTGAATACAGATTTTAACGAATTTTAATAATATTGGTTTGTCACCTTCATGTACTAATTCAAAAGCTACGTCCCTGTCATTGACAAATCCGTTAAATGCAGATCTTTTTACCATCGAACGCCTGGGTGATGAGTTTAAGGCAACACTGATATTAGTGTTGGATACTTCTACTCCACGATCGGCAAGCGCACTTATATACAAGGCCATGATGTACTGTACTTTCGTCGGTTGAAGCGTTGTGCAGAGGCGGGTCGAGACAGTGTACTTGTTGAAAGTGGAGCGCTCAGCTGAACCGAGGAGGAAATGACTACACAACGCCCGCAGCGTCGCGTTTCCCCAGCTGTGCTGTGCCAGGTCGTTACCCACTGGCCGCTGCCACCTGATGCCTGATTGTTGGCCGCTGCTGCCGCTGAAACTCGCGAAAGCTCCGAGCATCCTCCTCTCTGGACCACATCCGCTTCTCCGTCTCGTTGTCGCTCAGCCGTTTCGCGATGACAGCATTCTCTTAAAATCATCCAGGCAGAGCTACCCTGCCCTTGTCAGATATCGATCTCCAGACTTCTCCGTTATTCTTCAGCTCTTGGCCTTCCATTTGTTCTCAATGGATTGCAAGTGCTGCTTCTCATATGAGTCGCAGAGCCGTCAGTCCAGTAATAACGTCGGGCTGAGTATGTGTGGAGAATCTTTATATCTCAAAGATCGTTAAGGAGAATGCCCACACGCTACCAGAAAGGTTGCCTATAAAACTTTGAACATAGCTGCTAAGGTTCAGTGACCGTGTCAGAATTATATTAGAACAAATAAGCTCTCGTTCACAAATATTAGGTCAACATTGTCCAAGTTTCGACGTTACTGTGAGCGTCGTCTTCAGGATTAGACTAACTGCTCTAAAACGTATTAAATATATAATACATTAATAAAATTAAAGTTTGTACTGACTGGAAAAAGATGCAGTACTTACAAGTCACATATTAAAAAAGATCTAAGCCGCAAAGGCGACGTCATGAATAGTTGTAAGTAAGATGGCGAGCCGCTCGTACTTTAGTGAACAAGGGTTGCAACAAGACTCTTGTTACAACTATTCATGACGTCGCCTTCCGGCTTAGATCTTTTTAATATGTGACTTGTAAGTACTGCATCTTTTTCCAGTCAGTACAAACTTTATTAATGTATTATATACTTAATATGTTTTGGAACAGTTAGTCTAATTCTGAAGACGATGCTCATAGTAGCGTCGAAACTTGGTCAATTTTGACTTAATATTTGTGACCGAGGGCTTATTTGTTCTAATATAAGGTTGCCTATGTCAAGATCTACCACAGGGTAGAGGGATGACGGAGGGGGGAGGGGGGTTGAGAACAATCTACAACATCCGAGTGGTGAGGAGCAAACGCAGGAAACCAATTCCCACTGAAGACAGTTTGATGGCCTGGATCAGAGCCAAACACTGGCTCAGGGGACCTACGAGAGGAGCTGATTTTTGGACTAATCAGGATGCTTGCAGCAGGAGATTCATGGAATTCAGGAGTCTGATTAACACTGTTTATTAGAGATATGACTAACTGCTACACTGAAGACTAATTCTGACTATTAGCACAGCAGAAGTCAGTGTTTCAATCCACACGTGTGAGCACTAACAGTTGTAGCGAACACTAGCAGCATGTTAAGTACATCGTTGACAGCAGCACTCCAAGGAGAAAAACAGACATGTCAGCATTTACTGAGGCTGACCATGGGCGACATGGAGCCGGCACCCAAACGATTTGACTGTGCACCCCTTTGAGCACAAAAACAAACGTGGTGGCATACTATTTCTTCATTCCGACAGTCCAGTCACCAATCTACCAGCATTTGAGATTCGGCCAATCTTACAATTTTCTCTGCACCTCCAGGACGCCTCTGGTCAACCAAATTTATATTCCTTAACATCTCCTACTCGGATGCTTCTGAACTTTACATTAACAAGTTCCAGATTTGGAAATAACAGCGTTTGGCTGAAAGATAACGTCACTGCCGCTCCTGTTGTGGTCAGCAACAACAGTGTTTTACGTTACTTGATCCCGCTCTCAGTCTTTTACTGAGTGGGGACTGCTGTAGTAACACTCTAGCATATGTAAACCCACTGGCGTTGTAGTTCTCAAGAGCAAGAATTAAGCTTGCTGCCTATGGTAACACGTGCCTTGCCGTGGCCATGTTCTACCGTGGCACATTACATCAGCGCCTAAACCGTGGACTCTGTGAAATGAAACTTCTCCACTGGGACAGCTGCCCAGATTGTGTACAGTTTTCATGGTTCTAATGTCACTGTTTATGTCCGGTAACCTAAATACTATCACTTCTGTCTACTCTGTGCGTTATGTCTCTGATTTCATATCTTGGAGTTCCCTTGATGGCTCCCAAAAGCCTGAAATGTAACAACATGTCATTCGTCAATATACAACAATATCACATTGTTAAAAAAATTTACCAGTTAATCAATAAGTAAGTGTTCAGAAAAGCCATGCATAATGTTAGACAATACCGCGAAGAGCATTTAGTTTAACAGTGTGGTGGGCGTTACAGAGCAAGGGATCAAAGGGATTACATAGATAGGCCAAATTTCAAATGGGGCACAATCTTCAACAAACAACTAGTTGTTGTAGAGATGATCAATGTTTCAGTGTAGTTCCTGAAGCCTATTTATATAGGTATGTGTGTTCAGGACCTCTACAGCTCCAGATGTACAAACTTTAAAATGAGTTTGAGAATCCAAATCTCGCTTATCGAAAGTTACTTTACATGGATATACGCAGTTTCGTTTATTGGATAAAAGGCCGCGATCCATATGAAGTAATTAGATACAATCACGAAGAATTAGACACATATAGATATGTGGCCAATAATCCTTTTGAAATAACAACTCAAAACAAGAAGATTACCGATCTAATAAAAGACGAGGGGAATGGCTTGCACGTTGTCGAGCTTTAAGGGCTCAAGTCGAAAATGTATGCATACTTTAGAGATGCAGGTGCCAGCCAGCGGCCGGCTAAGATGGTGCATTGTGCTGCATAAGAATGTATCTCAATAGAAGATCACATGAGGTGCCCGCTTGAGGGCGTCGGCGTCGCTCTACATGTGGTGCGCCAGGTAAGCTCTCTACTGAGAGGGTGAGAGGTACGTACTGCACTGCTGTTGAGACTAGTGCTGTTGTTTCATGACGACAAATGGTTTATCTGTGGGTACAGCAGCGGTACATGTGAGTGGTGTGTGTGTGTGTGTGTGTGTGTGCGTGTGTGTGTGTGTATGTGTGTGTGTATATACCGCATATCATGTATCATGTACACATCTATACACTATGTGTATGTCTAAATATTGTATATACTGTATATTTGGGTCTGTGTGTGTGTGTGTGTGTGTGTGTGTATGTGTGTGCGTGTCCATAAATTGAAAGAAATGTAAATGCAGTTATACTATACAGAGAAAATAAACCTAATGAGAAAGAAAATGTAAATATAGCGTTTTAATTCTCCTTCTTCTTGTACCTGATTGTTATAAGACTGCAGAAAAAACTTGATAAATAAAACATATATATATATATATATATATATATATATATGTATATAAAAAACTGAAAATTATTCTACTTTGTAAAAAAAACACTGTGTGAATAACAATTGACTGCAAATGAAAAATTATGTAACAAATAGATTTGTAAAAATCCAAAGAAACTGTAAATAAAATATTACAAAAACAAATTTTTGACAATAAACCACCAGTTAATTTGTTATATCATTGCTATTTTTTCCAGATAATGCCGCAATGGAAACATTGATAATTAGTTTATAACAAACTTGTACCTGTTCCCCAAGATGCTCACACTTCGAATGGCATCTATGCCTACGCTAATTTTAAGAATGATAAAGTTGAACAAGAGCTCAAATTTTATTGGTACAGGAGTTTCCCACCAATTTACTTTGCTCCCATTGGTACAGTAGCTACCCACCAATTTTATACCACGTGACTATTATCGAGCTCCGTGGCTAGGGCCATGTGACCTGTGTTAAGTTATGTCATGAGCTTAAATGTAACTCCTACAATTGCATGAGTTACGTGGGGGTTTCCCTGGATGACGTCGATGATTTCCCAGCGATTTCGAGGGGCAGGCGATTGGGGGATTACAATGAATATAAGTCACCCAAATACTTAATCAGACACCGAAAATTCTTATCAGTGGCTTTGAGATAAGATAAATCTCTCCCAGGACTGCCGCTGGTATCCCATTGACCCTTTAAATCACATCCCTTTAAAGCAGATGTATTTAAATCCTGTCCATTTTAAGACTGTTACCTAGACATACGTATCCCTTTAAATTTGGGATGCACCCTATTAACCTATTGACATAGCCTGCAGTTAGCGAATGGGAGGATTTCGTTTCAGGTCGCATTCAACCAGTCATGACACTGGTGATTAAAAGAAAATGGAAGATGTCTTAGATACCATAATGAGAGAGAGAGTACAACCAATTTTGGACCGGGTAAGCCAGAAAATACAGTCTTATAGGTATAATGAAACATGGAGGAATCTACTTTCTAAGACAATTTGGTAGTATCATTACAGATCAGAAAGAAATGATCTGTTTATTCATTAGAAGTAGAGATCCTCTTAAGCTGATGAAGCTATGGATCCCAGAAAAAGGAAATCGGCTCTATATTCTAATGACAATGCGAACACAAAACTTAGTTCTCATTTCTACGGTAACATTTCACTGCAATTTATCTACGGAAGTAATTTTGTCCCAGCACCTTCCTGCTAGATCCTTCTACGGATTTCGTTGCTCGATAATATAGTCCCATATCTCATCTCATAGTATCTTATATTGTTAATGTTAGCGAGCTTTCCATACTTATTTTGTCACGCAAACCACATGAATTCACGGTCCGGTCACATTCATGTGATCACCGTCTACATTCGTCGTCAACGTGCAATAACCACCCACAGGGAGTAGATGTACTAGCAGTGGAGCGTGTATAAATTGTATTGGGGGGACAGTGGCAGGAGGGCGCGGGGGGGGGGGGGGGGGGCGGGGGGGGGGCATACAACACTGAAGTCATTTTGGTAATATTGGTAATATTGAAATGGAGCTATTTATGGATATATTTGCATTCAAAAAGGTATCATCATTGACTTGTGGGTCAAGGGGGAAGCATTTCCAAAACGGCTACCTCTGTACTCGTTAAAGTGGACAGTGCTTATCAAAATGAGTCTATCGAAAATCTGCCCTGAGGCAACTGTGGTGCACCGCAGGCCATAGATAAACTGTCAGAAAGATGGCTTTGGCTGCGTGTACGGGCGAATAGAAGTGCTATGTCGAGCACATGACCGCACAGATGATCCAGGCTGCTACCAACATCATCGCCTAACGACCGTACCGCGAAAGTTGCTGGGTATGTGACTCTGCAGAAGGAATCTGGTCCAGGCACCAATGCCAAGCGCCGT
Source organism: Schistocerca serialis cubense (assembly GCF_023864345.2). NCBI lineage: Eukaryota > Metazoa > Arthropoda > Insecta > Orthoptera > Acrididae > Schistocerca > Schistocerca serialis. The sequence continues at coordinate 423,870,333 of NC_064643.1, read as the reverse complement.
TCATCGACGCTGAAGGCTATAATCAGCATGCCAGGAACTCAACTTGACGCCCACAGTTGGTGGTTGGTAGCCTTTTCAGATTAATCTCGTTTTATGCTCCATCGGATAGACGACTGTTGGAGTGTACGTCGTACAACATCTGAAAGCGAACGAAGAGGAAGCGTTATGGTCTGTGTAATGTCATCGCGGAACTCTTTGGGTGATCACATGATTCCGGAAGGCACAGTGGATCAACACAGGTATGCATCTGTCCTTGGGGAGCATGTCCACCCCAACATGCAGTTTCTTATTCTTCTGCGCGATGCCATCTAACAGCAGGCCAATGCACATGTCATCTCCGGATTTAAACCCAGTTGAGAAGTTGTGGAACGACCTCGATCGGGCTGTTTGCTCCACGTAAACTCAACCGGGAAACCTGGCGCAGCTGACAACGGCACTGGAGTCCACACGGCTCCCTGTCCCTGTCGGTACCTTCCAGAACCTCACTGACCTCTGGCTGCACGTCTCGCAGCTATGCACGCTGCAAAAGAGTTATTCAGGCTTCCGACAGGTGGTACATAAATGTGACTGGGCAGTGTGCTGATAATGACAATAATAATAGTAATAATGATAATAATGCTCGACACAAAAGGACCTTGTATATCTCGGAAGCGATAAAATGGAGTTATACCAGTTGGGTTTTTGTCAGCCTCAAGCGATGTCGGTTGTATCTGCATGAATTCGCTTCTTGAATGATGTCGTGGTAAGTAAGTAGAGTGAAGTGGAACTGGACACCATAATGCAGAAAGTTGTAGTTCAATAAAATAAAATATTTTAAAGAAATAATTCGCTGAACGTTCCTAAGGAGGCACATCTTGGGGAACACACACGTATTACGTATATTGAAGGAGGAGGAGGGAGAAAGAAAAGGAAACACAGGGGATTATTTACACCAGGAATTTGTGCGGCATAAATGGCGATGAGTGAAAATGTGTGCGAGACCGAGATCTGCCAATCACAACCACAGGTGGAAACACAAGCGGCCAAAGACACTACTAGCTAGGGCATAACCACCTATGGTAAACTAACATACGCAAACAGCGACAAACGCCGGTAAGCCCCTGCATATCAGCAACACTGACTGGCAACTATCAGCTGCTATTAGAGCCGACCAACAGGCCACAGCAGGGACACCGACGAGCTCGCCCACAGACGCACGAACAATCTGCCAACACTCCCTCACACTGTGCCTCCGGTATATGACCTATCGGACACAAGACCGATAACAAACCTAACTGTTGCAGGTTGCAGGACGCTGAACGAGGACTCTGTACCAGCACCCAGCGCCAGCCCCCGAGCAGCACAAACGCACAACGTCAAGGTATCGACATGCATGATACCCACTACTAACAAAGCCTATCCTTGCACAACCTATCGCAGGCAGAAAGACAACCGCTACTGCTCTTGCCGCCCGACCTAACTTTCGCAGAGGTTTTTTTCCCTTGGCTCTTGCTTTGGCACTTTTTTTCCTCTGCCCTTCAAACCGCTACCCTTCGTCAGATTTCGACCAATCTATCTCCAGATGAGCGCGTATTAATGGTTAACCCTAACGAGACGTACGCAAACATCGCAGTACCCACATCCTGCGACACCTCACTTTAGTGAATACTAACCCTTATGCAGATGTGGCAGTAGACCTTTTGTGTTGGCCATCATGCCGATGTGGGCGTGGAGGGGCTCCACGTCTATTTTAAAAAAGATCTGCCAAATGCAGGTGTCCGAAAGAACAGACGCCACGCATTCATATAACTGATTCGCCTCGGCGGGCATTGGATACATCACATTCAGTGCAGATGCACGATTACGTCTGACTTCCTGTGCGAATATGACAGTGGCGAGCATGGTGGACCCAGAGTGAGGGTAGGTGGCGCTAGGTGGGAATGTGGATCAGCCGAGAAGCATGTCGAGATAATCCGTGCAATAGTGATAAAAACAGACTGGGTGGCTAAGTGGTACTAGCAATTACCGAGTAAGCAGGAGATCCTGAGTTCGAGCTCAAGTCCAGCAGAACTTTTCACTCATTCTCGCTGATACCGCACAATGTCCTAATGCAGCGTGTATCATAACACCTTCCCTTTCCTTTTCTTGCTGCCCCTTTCTCCTTCAGTTCACATAATAAGTTTCATAGTTACGGGTTCCATGTGGTGTCTATGTATTCATATAGAAGACACTTGTTCAGCAAGAGTAGCGGAAGGACAGGAACGTCGTATTTAGAGTCTCGTGGACTTCGCGGTCATTAGAGATAAGAGTACAGATATATTTGTACGATAAGCAGCAGCAAAATCGGAAATGGGTTCTTTGAAGGAACGATCATTGCGTTCCACTAAATTGTTTTGGAGAAAGCAAGCATTGTTCATCAGGATATCCAGAAAGATATTTCAGCACGGCAGCCCCTGAATACATGTCTGTTTTCCACCACTCTGCATTTTGGGGCTTCAGAGAAACGGAAAGCAAAGGATATCTGAATTATATAGAAACAATGTGAATCAATATTAGCAAAATTATTGACAAAAAAACCATTTCCAATAATAGGTGTAGAAAGACATCGTTTGTTTTACGAACATGAAAACTATATAGGCCTGTTATAAAATAGCTAATTATTTTTGGAATGGCTAGCGCTTTCTTTAGTTAGTGCACATCCGGATGGCTATCTTCGTATGAGTGATTGAGAATACTAAGTAGTCAAAGACTTCCATGACAAACGTAAATTTAAGAAAAATTTTGTACTGACGTGTCTTATGTGAACTTAAAATGTACTGGCACTATTTTCATCTCATACACTTTGATGTGGAACATTACAACTTGACAAGTTTCGAAAATTATGAAAACATATGCCAGTCAAAGCAGTATGATGTGGATCGAAAATACACAACTTTCCATGAGGGCGACAAGTATGTGACACTTTTCTCACGTACAGAGCATTAAGCGAATGAAATCTAAAGACCAAATTACATCACATACGAGACTGTAAAGACCATCCAGCAGAAGTTCCCTCATTAAGTTTTAAACGAAGAAAAGTTTGAAGTAACCGAGTTCATTTGAAACATCAAACCCACAGCTGAAGAATGTTGAGGGGAGTGAGTAAACCCTCCCGTAGATGAATTTGACGCAGCTTTCCCTTCATGAGAGGTTGGGTGCGAACTGCTGTGTTTGCAGACCACACGTGGAAATAGCGCCCACTCTATTTATCTGCTAATGGGGACATCTTCCTATGTTTATCTCCTTATCTGTGTAATTCTGGAACATATCCTTTTACTTTCAATCACAAGCATGCGGTATACGAGAGCGTGGTGAAGAGTAATGCCTCGAATTTTTTAATTTGAAAACTCAAAGTTTTCTAACACTAAAATCGTTATCAACATTCTAAATCTTTAGTGTTTACATATTTATTTCTCAACATATCCGACCTGGCGACTAACACATTTGTCCCAACGAAATTCCAGTTTGTTCACACCATCACTGCAGAATATTTGGAATTTTTGACAGAGCCGCAAACTCACCTTTGCTTGCACCACTTGGTTTAATTTTCGGAAACACATGATAATCAGATGGGGGTAAGTCGGGAATGGCTGGATGATGATAGTCGACAGTAAAAACAAGGTGTCGGATTGTTGCAGATGCTGTAGCACTCTTGTGTGGTCTGGCATTGTCACGCTGAAGGAGAGGGTGCTACATGTGTGGACGAACTCTTCGAATCTGAAACTCGATTACAGCACGTTGTTTGTCATGCACCTACATAGTTAAGTTACACACCTCAAGGACGTAGCCAGGGTTTCAGAAATGGGGGAGGGTCTGATTTTTTAAAGAGGACCTTCAAAGTCTCTTGTTTCTATTTCTTCTGGAAATAGAGTACCTTATATTTTTAATTGCATGTATGTAATTTGCTTTCAGGAGGCCTTCATAGAAATAGTCTTTGCTCTACAAAATCAAGCAAGAGCAACTTTTCTCAAATAAGTGTAACATACATTATGAAAACTATATACTGTTCATAACATGCACAGTTAGTTAAACACTTTTTATTTGGCAATTGATGACTTATCTTTACTGTCAAACGAATTAAAATTCAGAACCGTCTTAACATAGGATTAATGCACTTATAATGTTAAAGGGTTCAAATCTTTCTTGACATAGCTACCATTCTCCTACTACATTTAAATTTCCGACTTACCTGAAACCAAGTCATAATTCCTTCGGCACACCAAGGCATCTCAAGTTCCTAATTCATTTTCAAATTATCATTAGATTAAAATTCCTCAATTCATTAAGTGGTAAAGAACTTTTTTTAAAATTATTATTTTACTAGCCAACTTGAAACTATGACAATCAAATATATGCTATGAGCTACAGTTTTGGGATTTTGACACTGATTCGCGCGCTGATTTCAACAAGAAATGTCATATATACGACGTCACAAATGAGCTTGCGTTTATCCATGATAATATGGTTACGCAATCTTTGATGCTAATAAACTTCTCTGTGATGTACCACATGCGTTATCACTTAGAGGACCTTCATTTGCAAATACGTTGTAGAGTTGTGACGACTGTAATCACATTCCAAGGATATTACGAATGAGACGTTTCACAGTATAGCATCTTTCTTGAAGTAAATTCGAAGACATGATACATCGCCGTTCTGCAAATAAGCCATCTTCATGCCCAAATACGTAGTAGAAAATGACGATCGCTGGCTGCCTTCCAAATGTAAATATTGCTGCACCATGCACATTATCAAAATCTTACGCAAACTAACATTAACCTTAAATACTGTTTGACAGAGAAGTAGGTAAATGTTCCTCAAATAAAGATAAGAACTGTCCCAAAAGTAGCGAAAAAATTATTTTTAATCTAATTGTTTCTACAAGTGGAAAACATTAGAATTTGAAAATAATCGGAGAACGCCTCAAACCACTTCAGTTATTGTAGTGTTATAAGAACGTAAATAGACTGTGGAATGAAAGGTAGTGGGATGTTGGACGGGGGGGGGGGGGGGGGGCACGAGGGTGGAGGTGCAGGGGGCACTCGTCTCGGACGAATTGAAGCAACCCGCTGATAAAATCTTTCAGAACTGAACGAGCTATAGAATGCGCTGTCCTCACATACCCCTTTCTCTCTCCACAAATCCCTTTACAACATTACGACATTCCGTACCGGAACTGGTTTTCATGACTGAGTATCGCCAGGGTGAGCAGACTGGCTACTATTGATAGAATTTTCAGCGATTTTTTTAAAGAAATGCACCCATCGCCCTTTGGGCGATATTTTTGTTGAGGAACACGAATTTTAGGAAACACAGTGATTTTAATTTAATACTATTTGGGGCTACGTTTACCGCTCCGATGCCTTATGAAATATTGAAATATAGCAACCTTAGAGTTCTACCAGTCTCGAAATAACGACTCCAGTGCTAACGTTAACTGCTATAAACAGGTAATTAGGCTATTATAGTAGCGCGTACATATTTTTGACTGACCATAACGGTAGTGCAAGAATATGAGTTGGTTTTTCTCTTATTTCTTGGTACAAAGTTACCAGGAATTAAAAACTATCACAACATCACACAGAACAAAAGCAATAAACGGCAACACTTACATTTCATTACTTTTCACCATGCCCTCATACATTGATTTTGAATGAGAGAACTTTTAAATCTTCTTGAGAAAGGTAAACAGGCGTTAGTATAATATTTATAATGACTAGAAATCACCTGAGAACACAGTACTGAAGCATTTTCCGAACTCACAGCATTTATGGATAAGATTATTTGACCTAATACTTATTAATAACAGTTACCACTGACGGTCTGTAATAACTGTAAGTGTGGACGGGAGCCATGTAAGCCGCCATTACGTCTACATACATTATTAATAAGTGGCTAGTAATTACAGTAGCAACTGTCTGTGACTCAAGGAAAATAGCTCTACCTTGAAATATCCTTCAGTTTAGAGGCGTCAGTGTAATGCATTTTGCGTTAAGGTAACTGTTTCAGACCTATGAAAATGACTGATCTTACTTTGGACCGTTATCGCCCCATACTACATTGGTTTATCGATTGAATGCTGCTTGCATAAGTTAAGTCCTCCGTGAAGTGGAGGAACACGGCTTTTCCTACATCAGCTTCGACATGGGGATTAGCTTTTACCTTGCTTCATACAAGTTCCTTGCCTGGTGTCCAGAATTTGAGTGGTCTCTTCTGCAGACTAGGAAGCATTCCTCTCTGTAATGAGTATCCAATAGGGGTCTTTCTGTGACGCAATCAATCACATTGACCAGTACGTTACAGAGAAAGGAACATTAGTCACTTATTAACAAAAAACGATACATGACAAGGCCTGGAGATATTTTAATCGTCATGAAATTGTACTCATTATGTGATTCACTTTCAACTCTAGGAAGGCAACTTGGATAACTGAAAGAGTGACAATGGCATACAATTTGAGCGTTTAGTAATAAGCAAGTGGTATGTAAGAGCAGTAGTTACACAGCTTCACCGAATTATAGATGCAACGTGGTAGACAAAGTAAGGAGAATGACTGTGTCGCCTTATTCCTTTAAATGGGTAATCTGATAGGTCAGTTTTCCAGAACCTGATTTTTGTGTAGTACCTCCAACCCTCACCACCTACTGTCCCCATCAGTATCACGATAACACTTCCTCAGTGCAAAGGTTTATTAGGTTACCTAATACTTTCTTTACGATCACAAATTCCTACCATTTCCTCTGTAGAAGGAATAATTGAATATTAAGATTACTCATTACAAGATTACTGGATTCAATCACCAGGAGAGCTGAAAGATAGAGGTGAAACACCGTTCATTAAAGTAACTACAAGTAGACCTTGAGACAAGAATGCACAAAACAAAAAAATAATAATATCGGCTACTTTTTGTTAGTATTTGGGGCCTTACATGCAAATCCTTAGTTTTCAACTCTGCAGTGTCACGGAGTCGCAACATTCAGAAGTCGCATCTTTGACTGATCTGTGTGAGGTATTACAGGTACTGGTATGAGAGTAAGCATCTCGTTTGGGCAAGATGCTTTACTGTCAATTATATGATTTTATTTTCCTTGGCGAAAGAGTGATGCCCAGTCATTAACTCGTCACCATCAGTGATTTAATGTCTCGATAATTTACATCTTTGATAGTAATTATGTTCTTCCTATTTGTAATTCATTCTTTTAGTTCCGAGTCAATGGTTTCTGTATTGTTATGAGAAGCGATAGCGGACATGTCAGTTGTAACGGTAATTTGTGGATTTCTTGCTGCTTTCCTGTCGAGTGGCAAGAACCGTTAGCAGACCTGTGCGTTGGCCAGGAACCCCCGATTCCGTCGGGCGGCTATCAGGTCAAAAAAGCGCCAGAAGAAACCGGTTGCAGAAGAGGCCATATTCATTTCCTTTTACACAGGTTCGTTCAATAGCTTTGATGAACCAGAAGGCTGAACACAAGGACGAGTCGGGTCGACTTATTTCCTGCATGCTGGACTAATCAGGATCAAGAGCCGTCATCGCAGAGTGGAGTAAGATTGCTAAAAATACAGAAAATGTCCCTTCTACAAATACAAAACATGCTGAGCTTCTGAGGTATACCATATGTGGTGTCACCGCCAGACACCACACTTGCTAGGTGGTAGTTTTAAATCGGCTGCGGTCCATTAGTACATGTCGGACCCGCGTGTCGCCACTGTGTGATCGCAGACCGAGCGCCACCACAAGGCAGGTCTCGAGATACGGACTAGCACTCGCCCCAGTTGTACAGACGACGTAGCTAGCGATGCACACTGACGAAGCCTCGCTCATTTGCAGAGCAGATAGTTAGAATAGCCTTCAGCTAAGTCAATGGCTACGACCTAGCAAGGCGCCATTAGTAACATTGCATGTATCTAAAGAGTCTCACTTGTATCGCCACAATCTCCAGATGTACCAAAACGATGGATTAAAGTTAAGTATTCCAGAAGCTACGTACTTTTCTTTATAGCATTCATTACATCCTGCTTTAGCTTAGCGCGTGCCTTTCGGCTTCCTCTCATTGTGTCTAGGCTGTCTTGCCTAGACACAACACCATAATTCTCCCATTCTCACTTTTGTTTTACGTGAAAGTATTATTAAAATACTCTGTGAATAGGCTGTCGATTGGTTGACCCGCTCCACGTGGACCTTCTGCAAGCAAACTCCTTCATTTATGCATAATTACTGGCTTGCATAATTACTTTCTTGATATTTGCTTCTTGTTTTGATTACTCCAATCATGGCTTCCCTACCTCTTTCTTTACTTGTAGTACTCCCTGTAAAGTAATTATAAGAGACAGATCTATGGCAGTATCTATCCACTCTATTTTCTAAAGACATCTCCACTGACATAACTGAAATATTTCAATATAATTCATTTTTTTATCCATCAACTGGGTTTCACGACTGTAAATTACTATGTTGCAAATGTACCTTCTGTTTGCTCCTCCTTTCAGTGACTACGTTCTAAAGATTTTTTCATTCATTTATAAAGATTATTTTTACTTCTTTGATTATTCTTCGTTTTATATGTCAGCCTAGACATTTCTGTGATCTGGTCTGCTCTTATTATTTCTTCTACTCTTAATGTTTCCTTCTTCTGATTCTTTTGATCACACTAGGCTTTCAGTCTATAATTTGTTTATTTCGGTTTTGTGTTCTTGTCATAGTATTTCGTCCACACCTAATACTTTTCTAATGTTATTTGTAACTATCTTTCTTTTGGAGTTTGCATATCCATGACTTCCGAAAACCTAATCGTCTGTATTTTATATCCACAGATTTTGAACCTTTACTACAATCTTGCATTCATTTAGTGTATGTTCCAATAAACGTAGCATAAAGATGGCGATTGCTTACATTTACGTCTAACACTCACAAGAACTGTAACTTCTTTTTTTGCATTGTTTATATTATTATCGCTATTTGCCCATGTTATAGTTCGCCAGCTTTTCTTATATTTCTATAGTTCAAACTACCTGTCGTTCTAAATTCGGTTCAGTATGTTCCAGTTTATCCAATTATCAGGTCCGTCATACCAGGAAACAGGGGTATCACTATCAGTTTTATTAATCCGTGGAAATACAGTTACATTGTTTCTTTACAATACAAGCAGGACTATTAATACTAAATTTCCTTGTATAGCTACTGAAATATATTTGTTTTCATTCATAAGTGTCATTACTGACATGACCAGTCTGTTTCTGTATACTTCCTTTTCGTCTCTAGAGTTATACGAATAACAAAGTTGTAAAACCATTGTGTCACTCTGTTTGTTTGTTTGCTCATCAGCCATGTGCAGATCAGCGGCGTCCGCAATACTGGAATCTACCGTCTGATTACTAGTCAAATTATTGGCTGAAATTATAGCGTCAGGAGACTGTACATTATTTTTGGAAACGTAACTCACTTATTCTGTGGTGCTTTGCAACTGTTGAACCGTAGAGTGGTCACTCTAATTCTCCACATTGTTGTCCATAATAGGAAAATTTTCCATTTGGGTATTTTTAATTGTCAGATTACGCCCCAGAACCCTGACACTTTTGCGTGGCATCGTATCGAATACAGGGTGCAAATCCAAAGACATAAATATTGGGAAATACAGTCAATGGAAAAGAAGGCTGAACATAATAATATAGATGAACTGTGGAAAAATTTTGTACAAGTTAACGAACTGCATTGCGCCTAACAATTATTATTGCTACAGAGTGGTTGAGCGAACAGAATATATACACCTGACTATTTTAATATCAAAAGATTTCACAAAGCGAGCGACTGGCAGAGCTATCGTCAAGTGTAACGTACTTTTAATTAATAAAGGGAAAACTTTACTATTACGTTAAATGAGGGTCTGATATGTGGAATGAAAACTGAACTCGAATTGTAGTGTTGCGTGTTGTAAGTGCAAGTGGTGTGCTTACTGTTAGCAAAACTTTACACGAATTAGTTGGACAATATAACTCCCAATACCAATAAATAAATACAGTCCCTGACAAATACATTCAGCTCCTTAGGCACTGAATCTTCTGGCCCTGTTAAAAACTGGTAACTTCTAGCCCTGTGCACATCACAAATAAATTAAATTATCTTTCCTCTAGGGCAGTAATGGTCAAACGCGATATATTCTGGTCTCTCATAAGAATATAAATATGCTAGCTACAGGCTCAGCAATGTGCAATGCCGGCCATAATAATTTGAAATGAACATGGCTGATAAAGGAGAAAATTTAACAAAATCGAACTTCTGTATGAAATATATGACCTGGACCGGGAGGCGGTACTGATTATGTTGAATTACTACCACAGAGTTTCTTTTGACAAAATTAAATTGCAGGTTAAGTTTGTCTTTCGAAAACCATCTGATAATGGAAGTTACATTACTGACAATTGATTCAAAAACGACGAGATTTAAACGGCAAGAATTATCTAACTTCATTAATCCGACATAAATGCAAATCATCAAATTAAATATAGTTCTGTTAACAAATCTTAGAAACATTACGAAGTGAAATATCTAACTAGCATTTTTATCAAAACGGCTTACGTAAATTCTGAGGATACTCGACAATTACAAATTATCAGCCAACTCATCTATACTAACGCTCAGGCGAATAGAGAAATCATAATTATTTAACATCTGTACCTTGCTTGCGTGAAGACTTCTGCTTCCATGTTCAACAATTTTGAAATACCTACATTTCCTCACAACCTACCTACAACTGAGCGCAATGTGCTCTCTTACTCGAACACTGGCAGCACCTCTTGGTCTGCGATATAAAGCGTATCACAGACATACGTCATTTATAAAATCATATTCGGGTGCCACATACGAATGTTCTCCAGTACACTCCTTTCAATACGCTAATCTCCAAACAAACTAGGCGAATTTGCATGAGGTCTTCACAAGTAACTTAAAACTGCATTACCAAAAAAGAATATATTTTGATGTAAAATTTTATATAAAACTGTCAGGTCTGTCTGTTGCCTATTTGAACATGTCAATCCCCAAAACTACTAGTTAAACTCTGATAGAGTTTCCACAGGTAATGTAAGCGTAGGTTGTGGCCACGTTTAGGTTTTATTTCATAAAAATCGTAGCGCAGAAAAAAAGGATATCGCTATTTAGAGTTTTATCTAAGAGCGACTTGTCTATCTTTTTCAACACTCCGATTTCCAAAACTACTAGACTAACTTTCATTGGCTTTCAAAGGTGGCCTGGGCTTAGCATGGGGCTACAATAGACTTTATTTCATCAAAATCAGATCACGAAACAAAAATACATATTAATTTAATGTTTTATGAACACAAAACTGTGTTTTTCTGTTACCTTTTCATGCCTACACCGCTCAAATAATTTTGTTGAGATTTGATATGGAGGTAGCTTGAACACTAATGAAAAACATAGATTACATTATAAAGTTTGTAGTACAATATATTTACGATTTGGATAATCTGTTTGTACTCTGACTTTTGAATTTTATTAGATTTGTGATAATTCTATTATTGATTGATGTAATCTACATAATTCAACTGAACTTTATTTACTGTACCATAATGTAAATCTGTTACTTTTTTACGGTTAAACTACTGGACCAGTTTCGATGAAATCTGGTATGAAGGTAGCTTGAATCCTGAGGAAGAACGTAGGCTACTTTGCATAGTAAAAAAAGTCGACTCTTAAAAGTGTGAAGCAGGGGATGGAAAACGTTTTCCTTGTATCACTGAATACAGCAAATGTTAAAAAATTATTAACTCTGTTTCATAATGAACACATTGTACAACGTATAGCTAGCTAATTAGCATGATGCTTAAGTGCCATCGTCTGCTCACGGACGTTAACGTGCACTACTCTGCAGAAGCGCTGCGCGCGTGTCAAGTCGTCGTGCCTTGTGATAGTCGGAGGGGTGTAGGAGGGTTATCAAGCGGCGTGTCTACACATCTTACCCAAAAAAAAGCAGGCACGTGAGAGTGGCTGATGTTGTTGCATTTACAGTAGCTTACTTATTTACCATCACTCATGATAACAAAACACAGAAAAAAATCGGGTAACTGTTGAAAGCTGGAGAATTTCGCTCTAAATAAACTAGCTTGAAAATTGAGATGATCAAAAGACACGAACTACGTAATATAATCTATCTATGCTTTTCAGAACCTTAGAACACATTCTGCGCTCAAATTTTGTGATACATTTTTAATAGAATGAAATCCGCCATGCCAAGTACCATACATCTTGAAGACAATGGTCACGTGAAGCCTGACGGGCGCACCTCTCACGTTACATTAGAGGCCTTAGATTGAGAACATCTGGTCGATGGGGGTATTTATTAATTTTCAAGAAGCTTTCCACTCCACACCAACGATTCATGACTAACACGCGATCATGTGGGATTTAAAAAGAAATTTGCTAACGGATTGAAGATTTCTTGGTAGGGACAATTCAGCATGTTATCTTGGATCAGCACTTGTTTAAGGTGTGACCAAGGAAAGTATGTTAGGATCCAATTTTGCATACTTATGAGCCGAAAGACGATATTAAAAGAAGCATAAAACTTTTTGTAGACGATTCTCCTATCTACACTGAAATACTGTTCAAAAAGCCAAACAAATACGCAAAAAAATATTGACAATATTTGTAAGTGGTTTAAAGATTTGCCACTTGTTTTAACTGTTCACAAAAAAATTGTTCACTTTTCAAAACATAATGATAACCTATGACTATAGAGCTACTGTAATGGTGTCTTATTATCTGTGATGGAATACGACTAGAGAATTGTGTGTAGTTCTTAAGAGCTTTTAATCTGGGGACGTTTCATATACCATTTTTCAAGTTAGGTTTTGTTATATACCGTTCATATTTCATATTTTAATATCTTTTTCTTTCTTTATACCCAACATCTTCGCTGGTTGCATGAGTCTTCCTCAAACAAGTGCCCATATTGTCTAAGTCTAACTACTGTTTTTAAATACCGAATTGGTTGTTTGACCTGATAAATTTTCCAACCAAAATATAAATTTTCCTAATCAACATTTCCAGTTTCCTGTGTGATATACAATAATTTATTTTTACCTGCTAAACTTTTCCTGTCTGGATTAGTGCTTTTTGGATCAACTGCCAATATTATTTGAATCTCTATAACCTTGATTTTTTAAGATGCTGAACTTATTGGTTGATTTAATCACGTATATCTCATTATGCTGAAATGAGTTCTGTTAATGAACTTTTCGCACTTTCTGGATCTTCCTAGTTCACAATGGCATTTTAGTCACGTATTAGATATTCACTAATATAATTATGAACTTTTAATGTCTCAGCACATAGAGCGCCTAAACGCTATGTCTGATTGTCACATTTAATAAAATCCAGTTTCCTACAAAATTATTTTCGGAACAGTTAACTTTGCATAGCGTTAATTTGTGCTAGAGTTTACATTTAATTCATTGAGCTGGGTGTCAATCTGGGTATTACAAACTAATTAACAAGTGCTACAGTGAGCATACGAAACTGAAAGTGAGATGAGATAAACTGCATACTGGAAGGTGTGGTATTAGGCAGTTTTAACGTTTGTACGCCTACATCCACACACACAGTCCGCAAGCCGCCATACGGTACGTGGCGGAAGGTACCTTGTACCACGACTAATAATTTCCTTTCCTGTTCTACTCGCTAAGGAAGCGAAGGAATAAGACTGTCCATTCCTCCCTTCTCTTCCTTTGTCTTCGCAGTGCTTACGTGAAATGTAAAATGGCGCAATTACAGTCAGCCGCAAAAGTCGGTCCTGAAAATGTTCTCAGATTTCTTCTGCGTAGTAAACATCGTCTTACCTCCAGGGATACTGATTCGCTTCCCAAAGCATTTTACTAATACTCGCGTGTTGGTCAAGCTTATATGTACCAAATCTAGCAGGACGCCTACGAACTGTTTCGATGACTTTCTGTAATCCAAGATTCAGAATGCTCGGGCGGTACTTAGGAACGGATTTCCTTGATAAAGGAACTACACTTTTCTAGAATTCATCCAATAATCCGAAGTCGATGACTTGTTTCCGTACAACAAACCTAACGTGCTCGTCCCATTTCATATCGCTGTGCAACGTAGATACTTGTCAATATTTAACCCTAGCATAGTAACATAAATGTGGCAAAGCCTTTGTAATCAAATGACACAAATGTAACGGCTGCTCACAGGGCAATAATCTCAAAATCCACTTTGCCTAGACCAGCCTAGAACACACGCACGTGTTAAATGCTATTACAAGCTCTGATTTACAGCGGGACAGGGGTGTAGGAAAACAAAAGATAACCAACCACCTCATGTACAGCGTACTGGAAAGTTGCTAGAAAGAGGCAGCAGACTATCGGGATGATCAGCACAGCTCCATGCCCTCACGATTAGATGAGGTTATTTCCTGACCATGAACCTGTTAGCGACCGCGGAGCAGAACTATGCTTGTAACAGGTCCTTATCACAAGGCTCATGTGAAGCCGTGTGCAAGTATTTCCCTCCAAAGCGGCAACAAAATTGAGTGATTTGCGCAAACCTGTTCTCGTGTGGTTGCCCTTCTCTTTCTGATCTCACTCTTGCAGGTTCGTCTCCATACGTTCTCCAACCAATGGAATGTGGTGTTAGATGGTCACGGCCAGGAGTAAGTCTCCTTGGCACCACTTTGTGCATTCCTACGGAAGCGTGGCAACCGAAATTTCCTTTGCCAGAGTAACGTTCACATCAGCTTCATCCCTTGTGTAGCTCCTTAAATATATCGCTATCACATTCTTCGGAGACACGTTACTGTATCCGAATATACGGCCCATAATCTAAGAGCTTAGACAGGTGTACCAAATTACCGGCCGACCAACAACTAATTGAAGTTTAGAGAGAGACCTAATTCTGTATTGGTTGTTGCTGTTGTTGTGGTCTTCCGTCCAGAGACTGGTTTGATGCAGCTCTCCATGCTACTCTATCCTGTGCAAGCTTCTTCATCTCCCAGTACCTACTGCCACCTACATCCTTCTGTATCTGTTTAGTGCATTCATCTCTTGGTCTCCCTCTACGATTTTTACCCTCCACGCTGCCCTCCAATGCTAAATTTGTGATCCCTTGATGCCTCAGAACATGTCCTACCAACCGATCCCTTCTTCTGGTCAAGTTGTGCCACAAACTTCTCTTCTCCCCAATTCTATTCAGTACCTCCACATTAGTTATGTAATCTACCCATCTAATGTTCAGCATTCTTCCGTAGCACCACATTTCAAAAGCTTTTATTCCCTTCTTGTCCAAACTATTTATCGTCCATGTTTCATTTCGATACATGGCTACACTCCATACAAACACTTTGAGAAACGACTTCCTGACACTTAAATCTATACCAGATGTTAACAAGTTTCTCTTCTTCAGAAACGCTTGCATTTCCATTGCCAGTCTACATTTTAGATCTTCTCTACATCGACCATCATCAGTTATTTTTCTCCTCAAATAGCAAAACTCCTTTACTACTTTAAGTGTCTCATTTTCTAATCTAATTCCCTCAGCATCGCCCAACATAAGTCGACTACATTCCATTATCCTCGTTTTGCTTTTGTTGATGTTCATCTTATATCCTCCTTTCAAGACACTGTCCATTCCTTTCAACTGCTCTACCAAGTCCTTTGCTGTCTCTGACAGAATTACAATGTCATCGGTGAACCTGAATCTTTTGATTTCTTCTCCATGGATTTTAATACCTACTCCGAATTTTTCTTTTGTTTCCTTTACTGCTTGCTCAATATACAGATTGAATAACATCGGGGAGAGGCTACAACCCTGTCTCACTCCTTACCCAACCACTGCTTTTCTTTCTTGCCCCTCAACTCTTATAATTGCCATCTGGTTTCTGTACAAATTGTAAATAGTCTTTCGCTCCCTGTATTTTATCCCTGCCACCTTTAGAATTTGAAAGAGAGTATTGCAGTCAACATTGTCAAAAACTTTCTCTAAGTCTACAAATGCTAGAAACGTAGGTTTGCCCTCCCTTAATCTATCTTCCAAGAAAAGACGTAGGGTCAGTATTGTCTCACGTGTTCCAACATTTCTAGGGGATCCAAACTGATTTTCCCCGAGGTCGGCTTTTAGCAGTTTTTCCATTCTTCTGTAAAGAATTCGTGTCAGTATTTTGCAGCCATGGCTTATTAAACTGATAGTTCGGTAATTTTCATATCTGTCAACACCTGCTTTCTTTGGGATTGGAATTATTATATTCTTCTTGAAGTCTGAGGGTATTTCGTCTATCTCATACATCTTGCTCACTAGATGGTTGTGTTTTGTTAGGCCTGGCTCTCCCAAGGCTGTCAGTAGTTCTAATGGAATGTTGTCTACTCCTGTGGCCTTGTTTCGACTTAAGTCTTTCAGTGCTCTGTCGAACTCTTCACGCAGTATCATATCTCCCATTTCATCTTGATCTACATCCTTATACTCTCCCTGAAACTCTGTACAACCTCTGGTTCAGTCAGTTTATCCAGGTCCCATCTCCTTAAATTCCCACCTTTTGAAGTTTTTTCAGTTTTAATCTACAGTTCATAGCCAACAGATTGTGGTCAGAGTCCACATCTCCCCTGGAAATGTCTTACAATTTAAAACCTGGTTCCTAAATCTCTGTCTTACTATTATATAATCTGTCTGAGATCTTCCAGTATCTCCAGGCTTCTTTCATGTATACAACAGTCTTTCATGATTCTTGAACCAAGTGTTAGCTATTATTAAGTTACGCTCTGTGCAAAATTCTACCAGACGGCTTCCTCTTCCCTTTATTACCCCCAATCCATATTCACCTACTATGTTCCCATCTCTCCCTTTTCCTACTCTCGAATTCCACTCACCCATGACTATCAAATTTTCGTCGCCCTTCACTACCTGAATGATTGCTTTTATCTCATGATACATTTCATCAATTTCTTCATCATCTAAGAGCTAGTTGGCGTATAAACTTGTACTACTGTAGTAGGCGTGGCCTTCGTGTCTATCTTGGCCTCAATAATGCGTTCACTTTGCTGTTTGTAGTAGCTTACCCGCACTCCTATTATTAAACCTACTCCTGCATTACCCCTATTTTATTTTGTATATTATAACCCTGTATTCACCTGACCAAAAGTCTTGTTCCTCCTGCCACCGAACTTCACTAATTCCCACTATATCTAACTTTAACCTATCTATTTCCCTTCTTAAATTTTCTAACCTCCCTGCCCGATTAAGGGGTCTGACATTCCACGTTCTGATCCACAGAACGCCAGTTTTCTTTTCCTGATAATGGCGTCCTCTTGAGTAGTCGCCGCCCAGAGATCCGAATGGGGGACTAATTTACCTCCGGAATATTTTACCCAAGAGGACGCCATCATCATTTAACCATACACTAAAGTTGCATGCCCTCGTAAAAAATTACAGCTGCAGCTTCCCTTTACTTTCAGCCGTTTGCAGTACCAGCACAGCAACGGCGTTTTGGTTAGAGCCACAAGGTCAAGTCAGTCAATCATCAAGACTGTTGACCCTGCAACTACTGAAAAAGCTGCTGCCCATCTTCAAGAACCGCACGTTTGTCTGGCCTCTCAACAGATACCCTCCGTTGTGGTTGCACCTACGCTACGGCCATCTGTATCGCTGAGGCATGCAAGCCTTCTCACCAACCGCAAGGTCCATGGTTCATGGGGGGTGGGGGGAGGTGGTACGCCTTGCCTTCCTTTACTACCACTAACTTCAGCTATGATAATGCTTGCGTCAGCATAAGAAATGGCACGACAACAAGGAAGAATCACCTATATATTACATCATTACCATGACGTACATAATTTTCTGTTGTGGGACGGCAAAATTACTTCACTGGTTTCGATTTCAGTGATGTACAATTTTTATTACAAAATGTATAACATACGGATTCAAATGACCCACGTCCTTACTCACTCAATTCACTTTTGAGGATTATGGGGGTATACTTTCTAACAGTGGGATGTTTACGTATGGATTCTGCATCTCAGTGTTTCAGTTAAGCTAGAGTTACAAATTGACATTATTATCGTGCAAATGCAACAACAGACGCAGTTTATTGTATGTACAAGACTTTAACAAGCAACCAATCTGCACAAATACGTTCATTCGACAGAAATATAATATGTTAAATGATAATACGACTATTAACAAGAGAGGAAATGAAATGTATAAATAGGAGGGCAACATATACCTAATTTCAATTTGAAAAAATCTAGGCATATGCAAATATTACCGGTCTAAACATGCATATATCCATATGAGGAACTTGTGATGAAATCACAGCTACAGAAATCACCAAAGGCAAAAAATAACAATGGTACAAGACTTTTGTCAGACTATATGCAGCCATGTGGAATAAACATAATTATAAACATACTCATAACTCTTACAACTGTGAGGACCAAAATATTTAAAGCTCTTGAAAGACATATTCAAATAGTAACAGAAATGACAGTCATTAGGCATTCTCTCCCACCTCCCTCCCCTGTGAAGATGGACTATAAAGGTCATCATTCAGTGTACGAGGGTATAATAAGGACAACACACACCCATGTCCGAGGGAGGGCTCGAACCTCTCACAGGGGGAGTCACGCGAACCTTGACAAGGCTCCCAAGACCGCTCGGCTACCCCGCGAGGCTAACTGTGGAAGATGAGGAATGCACTTATGTAGTGTGTTGTCTATGACATGTATGATTTATTAATGTTAATTTAAAAATGTTAATTAGGAGCGAAAAGTTATTAAACCACTGCAAAAGTATATTATTATTGGTAGCTGCACAGTTATCCCGTTGTTATATACATTGGGATTTAAAACAATTATATTTATGAAGTCTGAGTTCTTCCGGAGAATGCTATATTTTATTATTATGAAAATAATAGTATGCTGTGTAAGAAATGAATAAGTCTTTAGGCTGGAAGATGGCCAGTCTTTCTTCCTTATCACTCCATTCCGGGAACGACTTTTCTGCTAGGCCAAATGTGCCGTAGGTTGAGCCAGTGGCGTCGAGATAGGATCGACAGGTGTTTCTTGTCGTTTGTGTTTTGTGAACGTCATTTATGTCCAACGATTCATACAGCAAACAGACTGAATTGTAAGAAGTTGTCAGCTGGCGGCTTTCGAGGGAGGTCACGTGGTGATGCGCTCTGCAAGCCATTAAATAGTTTGTGCTGTCATTGGAAAAACTTATGGAAGAAAGCGATAATTAAGACTTCTGCGTTAATAAGTCGTCTCACTGAAACTATAGCCATGAAGGTAAAACTTTGTGAGGCTAAAATATGATGTCGCAAGAGTTACACCATCTTATTTTGAAAATTCTTGTGAAATATATAGATTATGGCGTCGTTCTTCGGTCGAAATAACAAGAGATGTGAAGGATCTGCAGAAGTATTTTAGCACCACTTTCTCAACTGCAGTGCTCCTGATACGGCAAACTACAGAAGCTTCGTTTTGTCAGCCTTGTTAAGGAAAGCCAGACTTGAGATATCATTAACTATGAAAAAAGTGCTTTTGCTTCAGTATATTGACAGTAAGTTCAAACACGTTTAAATTAAAATTACCGTTCACTGGGTGTAAAAGTGGTAACAGTGAATGCATTGTCTGTGCGGTTTATTAAAGAAAGAAAGTATTGACCCACACTTATGATTGGTCGCATTTTAACAGTAGTTCCTTAAATTTTGTTTCTTTGAATTTATCTGCTAAAAGCCTTAAGATTAATTTTTAGTCTGTTGACAATTCTTTACTTTCCTTTGCGAACTACGTAAAGTATTGTGTGAAAATTAAGCCATTTAACATCTTACTTATATCATTCTGATGCAAAAAGCACATTTATAAAACTATGAATGCATTATTTATTCTCAGTTTAATAAATAGACTTACTTTCCAAATTCGCCGCTTCTGGACGTGACGATTGGTATCAGTAGGTAGAAATTGTGATATCTTGGAGGAAAGTTCTCAATATCAGTTATTATTGGTTCCTAAATAATTGTCGCCATTTGCCGTAGTGGTATATTAATTACAGAACGATATTTAGAGACAAGAGGGAAGTAAAGTGTGTACTTCTTTTCTGGATACAGTAACGCTGTAGTACGTCCGCTAAATACTCCGTAAGAAATAAGATAGCCTAATTAATATTCATATGTGTACAAACGCGGTTAGCTTTCGTAAGAGAGTGTTCAAAATATTGATATTATTACCGAGACCAAGGTTAGAGGTTACGAAAGATAGCCAAGGTTGCAGCAAGCTCACGCTGCTTAACAGCTGCGATCAGACACGTATAATGAAAGGCGATAAAAGAACGCAATGTTTTCGAATAGAGAAGAGAGAGTAGGTTCGTTACAGAGAGCAGTAGTTACCATGCAATGAAACAATCTCTTCAAAAGATAACATAGTTTTGTAGTAACTGATTGAAAGGGAACTAAATAAAATGTAATAAGTAAAGATATTTCAAACCAGTTTTCAGTTTCGTGTATACCCATCTTGTGGTTCTGTGTGAGGCTGCGAGTGACTGTTAGCGAATATTTCAGATAAGAGGGTCCACACAATTTATGATGTGAGAAAGCATCGTCGCCCCACCAGTCCATGAGACCTATTGCACAGGTCACGATCTGGAGGAGAGGAGCATCACCCACTGCGTATTACGTTTGTTCCGCAGATACCAAGAGAAAAAGGAACTGCGTGTCAATACTGATCCTTGTGTGTAGAAGAAGAATATGCACCCCCATGAACATTTCCTAAGAGAAAGGATAATGAAAGGTATCTTATTGGTTATGGTTTCATCTTTTAGTAGATAACATAAAGTACAAGTAACACGTCGTTCATGCAGAAGTGGCGCAGGACGAACTGCGCTTATAAAGTAAGTACCTTGACTTTGCCTACGGAAACTTCATCCTACCGATTTTGAAGCTAATCGATAGCTTTGGTAAAGTTATATTTCAAATTCCATTTGGATCCACGCTACTCTGAGACGTTGCTAACTGTGTTCCACAGACATGAAGGCCCACCAGTACCGACCGGCAGCCGTGTCATCCTCACCCATAGTCATAAATGCATGCGGATATGGAGGGGCATGTGGTCAGCACACCACTCTCCCGGCCGTATGTCAGTTTCCGAGACCGGAGCTGCTACTTCTCAATCAAATAGCTCCTCGGTTTGCCTCACAAGGAATTAGTGGACCCCACTTGCCAACAGCGCTCGGCACACCGGATGGTGTTAGCCCAGACCGACAGCGCTTAACTTCGGTGGTCTAATGGGATCCTGTGTCACCGCTGCGGCTGGGCCTATGGCGGACATAGGATTTAGTACACTAGTAGATAACGTAGAGGGTCGAGGTTTTATGAGGGTCTAACCTCGAACAGGTCCATTATTAAAGTGAATATTTTGTTGCGCATTTGATATTTATATTTTTGACAGGGAAGAGAGAGTGCTGCACATTGGATCACTTTTCACGCTGTCGCCTCTAGATCTGTGTCTTCTTATTCTATTTTTAAATGATGCCATTCAGTATTTATTTGCTTCAAACTTTTTCTGAAATTACAAAAATTTCTCTGGAAATTTAAGTGTCTTCAAATGTGAGAACATTGGGTTGGGGGTTGTTTTGGGGGAAGAGACCAAACAGCGAGGTCATCGGTCTCATCGGATTAGGGAAGGATGGGGAAGGAAGTCGGCCGTGCCCTTTGACAGGAACCATCCCAGCATTTGCCTGGAGCGATTTAGGGAAATCACGGAAAACCTAAATCAGGATGGCCGGACGCGGGATTGAACCGTCGTCCTCCCGAATGCGAGTCCAGTGTGCTGCCACTGCGCCACCTCGCTCGGTGTGAGAACATAATCAAGGTACAAAATAGTAGTGAATCTAGAAACAAATGTTCTACTGGAATTTAAAATCGCTGCAATCGAGGAAATTTTGTCAGTGCTGTAACACATAGGCGGTCTGTCCTATTATTAGACTACTACACACAAATAATTAGTAAATGATATCAAATTAAATGCAAGTATTATCAGAAAAGAGTTAAAAGTTAAGTAAATGTTGAAATTAAACCTACCACAAACTTACACAAATTTTTAGTTTCAAAACAGGTAAAACTGTTGAGGCATTAAAGAGACTGAGTCAAAATGCAAATATGGAATGTTCTATACTAACAGAAATATTTCCGTTTCTAGGTACAAGATGGTGCAAGATCCCTTTCCATCCACAGGTTATAAAACGACTTTTAAAAGCACGTAGTATATTACTAGCGATAAATATCTGTCACCGATAATTAATAGTTTATCACACAGCACTTAAAAATGTAGAACTATAAATATTTATAAATGTTGCACATAATGCAACCTCATGTCTAACGACAACAAATAGAGTATAAAATGGTGAAAACGGCTAATGGTGGTCTGTAGTGCGCATTCCTTTATGTTACTATAAGATCAATCACTAGACTTAAGTACCGACCAACGCACAACAAGTGTTCTTAGATACACTATTGTACATCAATAAATCATATATGTCATAGACAACACACTACGCAAGTGCATTCCTCATCTTGCACAGTTAGCCTCGCGGAGTAGCCGCGCGGTCTTGGGAGCAATGTCAAGGTTCGCGTGACTCCCCCTGTGGGAGGTTCGAGTCCTCCCTCGGACATGGGTGTGTGTTGTCCTTAGCATAAGTTAGTTTAAGTTGGATTAAGTAGTGTGTAGGATTAGGGACCGATGACCTCCGCAGTTTGGTCCCATAGGATCTTACCACAAATTTCCAAATTTCCCCTTGGAAATCATGAACAAATAATAGAATGAATGAATGCCTATGAAATGTAGATTTGCTACACGTACTCAAACGTTCCCCATTATATTTCATTGATTGTGTCAAGGCTCGTATGCATTTTCGACTGCTTGTGAGATACGTACAATTGTACTACGTGTACAGTTGTTAACTACATTTGTTCATCCTGTAAATTTTGAGCGAAATATCTTCATTCGAACACTCTTTCGCTCCTAATTTCTGTTCGAAAGCAACTGGAAATCGCTCTGCCACGAAATAGCTGCGATCAGGTGTAGTGAGCGAAGTAATGAAATATACTGATTTTCGGACACGTCCGAAAGAACATGCAGCGTTTGTTTGTTCCTGCAATCTTATTTGAGTATGAATTTGAATATGGTGAGCACTAAAATAAATCGATGGGGTAAGCTGAAAATTTGTGCGGGACTATGATTCGAACTCGGATTTACATTTTCTCATGCCCATTTGCCTTAACCGCTTCATCCATCCGGACACAGTCCCTGATGACGTAAGTTTTCCAGTCCATCAGATATTTTTAACTTTCCCCATTGATTTCTCTCGATTCCTTCTACCAGATGATGTCGGTTTTTCCTTCGAATAACTGTAAGTTATATACAATAACTATCAAAGTTGGATATCAAAGTCACCTAAAATGATATCCTCGCTCATGAATACTGCATTCCCCAACACGAAATACATACGCTACTAAACCACATCGACAAGACTTTATTTGACGAGGCAGTCGTGGTCTGTGGGACTCGTACGGGAGAGTTTGGGATCAGGGAGAACATTCATAACCAGCAACTTTCCGATCGAAGTAAGCAAGAGCCAGACTACTTCCTTTCATCCGTAGCCTGCTCTGCCCCCAGCTCCTGTATTGCATTCGCAAAAGGGGAGAGATGCATTAATATCGGCAGTTTCAGTTTGGGCTATTAATGGTGCATTTAGGTAAATGGCAGCAAGACATAAGAAGGATAGCCTTGTACACTCAGTGTGTATTCCTGGAGCTCTCGCCCACATCGCTGAAGGAGCTGTTCCATCTGCATTAAAGATAACTAGGTGGAACTGGTCGCAGATCGTGACGCATGTTGGGGGAAAACCGTGCCTGACTTCTGGAAAACAAGGTCGAACTGGGATTAGTACCACAATTGAGCACGAACATCATGGATGGTACTGTGTGACTCGACACACTGCATTAACTTTTTATATTTCCAAAACGAGTAAAAAATCCAGGTCACTGTTATTAGCGGCCAGAAAACAGAGATAAAGATGTCCTTATTATCCATACAACGGTCGCAGGTCTCATGCGCGACTTTATGGTACAAGTTAAACTAATTCCAGCGATTCACAGTGAAGGTTGAAAAGAGAGGCCTTGTTCACAGAATTTCAACGACGCTCACGATTTACAACCCCCCCCCCCCCTAAATGCGAACTTGTCCCCTGGTATTGCATCGAGTGCCAGGCCTAAAGCAGAGGCGTCAAATGTTCTGTGACAACACATGCTTGAGATTCTACAACATCTTCACATAGCACGTATGAAGTTCGTTTGATTGGGTGGTGTCGATGTTTCTACTTCTTATGTGAAGTGATAATTTCCACTAATTGTACATAATCGATGAACTTGAATAATCTACATCTACATTTATACTCCGCAAGCCACCCAACGGTGTGTGGCGGATGGCACTTTACGTGCCACTGTCATTACCTCCCTTTCCTGTTCCAGTCGCGTATGGTTCGCGGGAAGAACGACTGTCTGAAAGCCTCCGTGCGCGCTCTAATCTCTCTAATTTTACATTCGTGATCTCCTCGGGAGGTATAAGTAGGGGGAAGCAATATATTCGATACCTCATCCAGAAACGCACCCTCTCGAAACCTGGCGAGCAAGCTACAACGCGATGCAGAGCGCCTCTCTTGCAGAGTCTGCCACTTGAGTTTATTAAACATCTCCGTAACGCTATCACGGTTACCAAATAACCCTGTGACGAAACGCGCCGCTCTTCTTTGGATCTTCTCTATCTCCTCCGTCAGACCGATCTGGTACGGATCCCACACTGATGAGCAATACTCAAGTGTAGGTCGAATGAGTGTTTTGTAAGCCACCTCCTTTGTTGATGGACTACATTTTCTAAGCACTCTCCCAATGAATCTCAACCTGGTACCCGCCTTACCAACAATTAATTTTATATGATCATTCCACTTCAAATCGTTCCGCACGCATACTCCCAGATATTTTACAGAAGTAACTGCTACCAGTGTTTGTTCCGCTATCATATAATCATACTATAAAGGATCCTTCTTTCTATGTATTCGCAATACATTACATTTGTCTATGTAAAGGGTCAGTTGCCACTCCCTGCACCAAGTGCCTATCCGCTGCAGATCTTCCTGCATTGCGCTACAATTTTATAATGCTGCAACTTCTCTGTACACCAGTGCATCATCGGCGAAAAGCCGCATGGAACTTCCGACACTATCTACTCGGTCATTTATATATATATTGTGAAAAGCAATGGTCCCACAACACTCCCCTGCGGCACGCCAGAGATTACTTTAACGTCTGTAGACGTCTCTCCATTGATAACAACATGCTGTGTTCTGTTTGCTAAAAACTCTTCAATCTAGCCACACAGCCGGTCTGATATTCCGTAGGCTCTTACTTTGTTTATCAGGCGACAGTGCGGAACTGTATCGAACGCCTTCCGGAAGTCAAGAAAAATAGCATCTACCTGGGAGCCTGTATCTAATATTTTCAGGGTCTCATGAACAAATAAAGCGAGTTGGGTCTCACACGATCGCTGTTTCCGGAATCCTAGTTGATTCCTACATAGTAGATTCTGGGTTTCCAAAAACTACATGATACTCGAGCAAAAAACATGTTCTAAAATTCTACAACAGATCGACGTCAGAGATATAGGTCTATAGTTTTGCGCATCTGCTCGACGATCCTTCTTGAAGACTGGGACTACCTGTGCTCTTTTCCAATCATTTGGAACCTTCCGTTCTTCTAGAGACTTGCGGTACACGGCTGTTAGAAGGGGGGCAAGTTCTTTCGCGTACTATGTGTAGAATCGAATTGGTATCCCGTCAGGTCCAGTGGACTTTCCCCTGTTGAGTGATTCCAGTTGCTTTTCTCTTCCTTGGACACTTATATCGATGTCAGCCATTTTTTCGTTTGTGCGAGGATTTAGAGAAGGAACTGCAGCGCGGTCTTCCTCTGTGAAACAGCTTTGGAAAAAGGTGTTTAGCATTTCAGCTTTACGCGTGTCATCCTCTGTTTCAATGCCGTCATCATCCCGGAGTTTCTGGATATGCTGTTTCGAGCTACTTACTGATTTAACGTAAGACCAGAATTTCCGAGGATTTTCTGTCAAGTCGGTACATAGAATTTTACTTTCGAATTCACTGAACGCTTCACGCATAGCCCTCCTTACGCTAACTTTGACATCGTTTATCTTCTGTTTGTCTGAGAGGTTTTGGCTGCGTTTAAACTTGGAGTGAAGCTCTCTTTGCTTTCGCAGTAGTTTTCTAACTTTGTTGTTGTACCACGGTGGGTTTTTCCCGTCCCTCACAGTTTTACTCGGCACCTACCTGTCTAAAACGCATTTTACGATTGCCTTGAACTTTTTCCATAAACACTCAACATTGTCAGTGTCGGAACAGAAATTTTCGTTTTGATCTGTTAGGTAGTCTGAAATCTGCCTTCTATTTCTCTTGCTAAACAGATAAACCTTCCTCCCTTTTTTTATTTTCCTACTAACTTCCATATTCAGGGATGCTGCAACGGCCTTATGATCACTGATTCTCTGTTCTGTACATACAAAGTCGAAAAGTTCGGGTCTGTTTGTTATCAGTTGGTCCAAGATGTTATCTCCACGAGTCGGTTCTCTGTTTAATTGCTCGAGGTAATTTTCGGATAGTGCACTCAGTATAATGTCACTCGAAGCTCTGTCCCTACCACCCGTCCTAAGCATCTGAGTGTCCCAGTCTATATCTGGTAAATTGATATCTCCACCGAAGACTATAACATGCTGAGAAAATTTATGTGAAATGTATTCCAAATTTTCTCTCAGTTCTTCGGCCACTAATGCTGCTGAGTCGGGAGGTCGGTAAAAGGAGCCAGTTATTAACCTAGCTCGGTTGTTGAGTGTAGCCTCCATCCATAATAATTCACAGGAACTATCCACTTCTACTTCACTACAGGATAAACTACTACTAACAGCGACGAACACTCCACCACCGGTTGCATGCAATCTATCCTTTCTAAACACCGTCTGTACCTTTGTAAAAATTTCGGCAGAATTTATCTCTGCCTTCAGCCAGCTTTCTGTACCTATAACGATTTCAGCTTCGGTGCTTTCTATCAGCGCTTGAAGTTCCGGTACATAACAAACGCAGCTTCGACATTTTACAATTACAATACCGATTGCTGCTTGGTCCCCGCATGTCCTGACTTTGTCCCGCACCCATTGAGGCTGTTGCCCTTTCTGTACTTGCCCAACGCCATCTAACCTAAGAACCGCCCAGCCCACGCCACACAACCCCTGCTACCCGTGTAGCCGCTTGTTGCGTGTAGTGGACTCCTGACCTATTTAGCGGAACGCGAAACCCCACCACCCTATGGCGCAAGTCGAGGAATCTGCAGCCCACACGGGCGCAGAACCGTCTCAGCCTCTGATTCAGACCCTCCACTCGGCTCTGTACCAAAGGTCCGCAGTCAGTCCTGTCGACGATGCTGCAGATGGTGAGCTCTGCTTTCATCCCGGTAGCGAGACTGGCAGTCTTCACCAAATCAGATAGCCGCCGGAAGCCAGATAGGATTTCCTCCGATCCATAGCGACAAACATCATTGGTGCCGACATGAGCGACCACCTGCAGATGGGTGCACCCTGTACCCTTCATGGCATCCGGAAGGACCCTTTCCACATCTGGAATGACTCGCCCCGGTATGCACACGGAGTGCACATTGGTTTTCTTCCCCTCTCTTGCTGCCATATCCCTAAGGGGCCCCATTACGAGACTGACGTTGGAGCTCCCAACTACCAGTAAGCCCACCCTCTGCGACCGCCCGGATATTGCAGACTGAGGGGCAACCTCTGGAACAGGACAAGCAGCCACGTCAGGCCGAAGATCAGTATCAGCCTGAGACAGAGCCTGAAACCGGTTCGTCAGTTAAACTGGAGAGGCCTTCCCTTCAGCCCTCCAGAATGTCTTTCGCCCCCTGCCACACCTTGAGACGACCTCCCACTCTACCACAGGTAAGGGATCAGCCTCAATGCGGGCAGTATCCCGGGCAACCACAGTCGTAGTCCGATCGGGGGATGTGTGGGACGAGCTGGACGTCCCCGACAAACCCCCATCCGGACCCCCCCCCCCCCCCAGTCATGCCCATTGGCAACAGCCTCAATATGTGTGACCGAAGCCAACACTGCCTGAAGCTGGGCGCGAAGGGATGCCAACTCAGCCTGCATCCGAACACAGCAGTTGCAGTCCCTATCCATGCTAAAAACTGTTGTGCAAAGAACGCCTGAACTAATCTACAGAGAGCGCAAACAAATCGACACAAAATTTAAACGGTTATTAAAATACAAGGTTGCCTAGTAAATGCAGTAATGCTGCTACTTGCGCACTGCTGACACACTGCTCGGCGGCGGAAGGAGACTACGCGATTTTACACTATTCAGGTACTAAAACGCGATGCTACAACTCTCAAATACTATAATACGCCCGAAATTTATGAATTAAACAATGCAAGTACCAAAAAACACGCAAAGAAATTAAGAATTAAACTACGTAACAAATGAGTGAGCTAGGAGTATACGACTTGCTGCTGCAGCTGCTTATCCAACGGCGGCAGGGAACAAACTAACTGTGACCAACCGACACTGGCCATTCAAAACAAAAACAGAAGACAGACGACTACGCGTATTTACACTATTCAGGTACTAAAACGCGATGCTACAACTCTCAAATACTATTGTTGTTGTTGTGGTCTTCAGTCCTGAGACTGGTTTGATGCAGCTCTCCATGCTACTCTATCCTGTGCAAGCTTTTTCATCTCCCAGTACCTACTGCAACCTACATCCTTCTGAATCTGCTTAGTGTATTCATGTCTTGGTCTCCCTCTACGATTTTTACCCTCCACGCTGCCCTCCAATACTAAATTGGTGATCCCTTGATGCCTCAGAACATGTCCTACCAACCGATCCCTTCTTCTGGACAAGTTGTGCCACAAACTTCTCTTCTCCCCAATCCTATTCAATACTTCCTCATTAGTTATGTGATCTACCCATCTAATCTTCAGCATTCTTCTGTAGCACCACATTTCGAAAGCTTCTATTCTCTTCTTGTCCAAACTACTTATCGTCCATGTTTCACTTCCATACATGGCTACACTCCATATGAATACTTTCAGAAATGACTTCCTGACACTTAAATCTATACTGGATGTTAACAAATTTCTCTTCTTCAGAAACGCTTTCCTTGCCATTGCCAGCCTACATTTTATATCCTCTCTACTTCGACCATCATCAGTTATTTTGCTCCCCAAATAGCAAAACTCCTTTACTACTTTAAGTGCCTCATTTCCTAATCTAATTCCCTCAGCATCACCCGACTTAATTAGACTACATTCCATTATCCTTGTTTTGCTTTTGTTGATGTTCATCTTATATCCTCCTTTCAAGACACTGTCCATTCCATTCAACTGCTCTTCCAAGTCCTTTGCTGTCTCTGACAGAATTACAATGTCATTGGCGAACCTCAAAGTTTTTATTTCTTCTCCATGAATTTTAATACCTACTCCGAATTTTTCTTTTGTTTCCTTTACTGCTTGCTCAATATACAGATTGAACAACATCGGGGAGAGGCTACAACCCTGTCTTACTCCCTTCCCAACCACTGCTTCCCTTTCATGTCCCTCGACTCTGATAACTGCCATCTGGTTTCTGTACAAATTGTAAATAGCCTTTCGCTCCCTGTATTTTACCCCTGCCACCTTTAGAATTTGAAAGAGAGTATTCCAGTCAACATTGTCAAAAGCTTTCTCTAAGTCTACAAATGCTAGAAACGTAGGTTTGCCTTTCCTTAATCTTTCTTCTAAGATAAGTCGTAAGGTCAGTATTGCCTCACATGTTCCAGTGTTTCTACAGAATCCAAACTGATCTTCCCCGAGGTTGGCTTCTACTAGTTTTTCCATTCGTCTGTAAAGAATTCGTGTTAGTATTTTGTAGCTGTGACTTATTAAGCTGATAGTTCGGTAATTTTCACATCTGTCAACACCTGCTTTCTTTGGGATTGGAATTATTATATTCTTCTTGAAGTCTGACGGTATTTCGCCTGTTTCATACATCTTGCTCACCAGATGGTAGAGTTTTGTCAGGACTGGCTGTCCCACGGCCGTCAGTAGTTCGAATGGAATATTGTCTACTCCGGGGGCCTTGTTTCGACTCAGGTCTTTCAGTGTTCTGTCAAACTCTTCACGCAGTATAATATCTCCCATTTCATCTTCATCTACATCCTCTTCCATTTCCATAATATTGTCCTCAAGTACATCGCCCTTGTATAGACCCTCTATATACTCCTTCCACCTTTCTGCTTTCCCTTCTTTGCTTAGAACTGGGTTTCCATCTGAGCTCTTGATATTCATACAAGTCGTTCTCTTATCTCCAAAGGTCTCTTTAATTTTCCTGTAGGCGGTATCTATCTTACCCCTAGTGAGATAGGCCACTACATCCTTACATTTGTCCTCTAGCCATCCCTGCTTAGCCATTTTGCACTTCCTGTCGATCTCATTTTTGAGACGTTTGTATTCCTTTTTGCCTGTTTCACTTACTGCATTTTTATATTTTCTCCTTTCATCAACTAAATTCAATATTTCTTCTGTTACCCAAGGATTTCTACTAGCCCACGTCTTTTTACCTACTTGATCCTCTGCTGCCTTCACTACTTCATCCCTCATAGCTACCCATTCTTCTTCTACTGTATTTATTTCCCCCATTCCTGTCAATTGCTCCCTTATGCTCTCCCTGAATCTCTGTACAACCTCTGGTTCTTTTAGTTTATCCAGGTCCCATCTCCTTAAATTCCCACCTTCTTGCAGTTTCTTCAGTTTTAATCTACAGGTCATAACCAATAGATTGTGGTCAGAGTCCACATCTGCCCCTGGAAATGTCTTACAATTTAAAACCAGGTTCCTAAATCTCTGGCTTACCATTATATAATCTATCTGATACCTTTTAGTATCTCCAGGGTTCTTCCATGTATACAACCTTCTTTCATGATACTTAAACCAAGTGGTTTAAGTATTCGACCAGGCGGCTTCCTCTTTCATTTCTGTCCCATCAATCCATATTCACCTACTATGTTTCCTTCTCTCCCTTTTCCTACACTCGAATTCCAGTCACCCATGACTATTAAATTTTCGTCTCCCTTCACAATCTGAATAATTTCTTTTATTTCATCATACATTGCTTCAATTTCTTCATCATCTGCAGAGCTAGTTGGCATATAAACTTGCACTACTGTAGTAGGTGTGGGCTTCGTATCTATCTTGGCCACAATAATGCGTTCACTATGCTGTTTGTAGTAGCTTACCCGCATTCCTATTTTCCTATTCATTATTAAACCTACTCCTGCATTATCCCTATTTGATTTTGTGTTTATAACCCTGTAGTCACCTGACCAGAAGTCTTGTTCCTCCTGCCACTGAACTTCACTAATTCCCACTATATCTAACTTCAACCTATCCATTTCCCTTTTTAAATTTTCTAACCTACCTGCCCGATTAAGGGATCTGACATTCCACGCTCCGATCCGTAGAACGCCAGTTTTCTTTCTCCTGATAACGACATCCTCTTGAGTAGTTCCCGCCCGGAGATCCGAATGGGGGACTATTTTACCTCCGGAATATTTTACCCAAGAGGACGCCATCATCATGTAATCATACTGTAAAGCTGCATGCCCTCGGGAAAAATTACGGCTGTAGTTTCCCCTTGCTTTCAGCCATTCGCAGTACCAGCACAGCAAGGCCGTTTTGGTTATTGTTACAAGGCCAGATCAGTCAATCATCCAGACTGTTGCCCTTGCAACTACTGAAAAGGCTGCTGCCCCTCTTCAGGAACCACACGTTTGTCTGGCATCTCAACAGATACCCCTCCATTGTGGTTGCACCTACGGTACGGCTATCTGTATCGCTGAGGCACGCAAGCCTCCCCACCAACGGCAAGGTCCATGGTTCATGGGGGGGCGCAAATACTATAATACGCCCGCAATTTATGAATTAAACAATGCAAGTACCAAAAACACGCAAATAAATTAAGAATTAAACTATGTAACAAATGAGTGAGCTAGGAGTATACGACTTGCTGCTGAAGCTGCTTATCCAATGGCGGCAGGGAGCTTTAAAAATAATAACAAATCTAGTAGTAAATGTCGCAAATGAAGTTTATTGCATATCTAGATTTGGGTAGCTGTGTAGCTACCTTCAGTGCAAAAAAAAAAAAAAAAAAAATGAAAAAACCTATCACAATAAGTAACATGAATGCCTTATTAAATGTACAGTTGCATAAGCTTTACGTGTAAGTCAGTCATAAAATACATAGCAGTAAAGATAAATTAAAACATTAAAAACACTTGGATATGCCCTTGGAAAGTTAAAACATTAAAAGATAACACATTAAAAGCGCTTGTATATGCACATAGTCCCAATTCGGATATTCATGTCATAGGTTGAGTTCACACTGAGGACGTTGTTTTCAATTATAAGACTGCTGGCTTCCGTGTATGTCATACTAACCAATAGTGTCTTCCTAAAATTTATGATGGATTGCAACATTCGTATACTTTATTTTACAATTCTTACTCTTTATTATTTAATTTATTATTTTATACTCTTTCAAACTTTTATACACAAAATAAATAAGATGGCTATACATAAAAAAGTGACTACTGTTTTACAGTTATACATGGCAGTAGCTGTGTGTACTAACCTGTGGCATCAGTTACTGCTGCACATTTTACAACTGAACATAGTTTAAAAAATACGAGACATCTTGCTGCAGCATCTAGGTTAATAAAATTTTTATTAAAACCTTGCGGCATACTAAGTTCAGTTATAGGAACTGAAACAGGGAAGAGCCGAGCTGTAAGTCACTGTACCATCAGCAGTATGACGAAATGCCAAAAATCTTTCTGCTTTAAAATTTCCGCTCTTACAAGTTTCGAATAAAAATCAGTTCTAGTTTACGCAGTTTGCTGTTAAAACTTACAATCTGTGAACTACTTCATGTCATCGGGTAGTAAACTCATTAAATTCGTTACAGGAAACTTTCTGCTCATACGCGATCTAAGACGAGTGTAATCATAACAAGGCTAGAACAGTTCATCTTTTGGGATCGGTGCATAATACCATCGGTGCGTAATACCCAAATCCCAAACATATTTAAACATTTCCTAAAACTGGGAACTTCTTGTGGCCACCTGCTTATTAAGCAATGTCACACGAGGCGACGCCTGACGGCAAAATATTTCAAACTCCTCCAACACGCCCATACGTTTTCACTTCACACATGGAAGGAGCATCCTCATATGTGAGGACAAAACTGGTTCACTCTGCACACCTTTCAGGAGCTGCACACTAAAGTTAGATTTATCTGCCACACTTTTATGATATAATGCGACGTGTTCCCTGAACTGGTTTCCAGCTGTCTACGAGTTTGTCTCACATAGCAAGTATTGTTGGCGAGACATTCAGTTCTATAAACACTTGAGGTATAGAAAAAAATCCTTTTTTCAACATTTCTTTTTTAAATTTTACCGAAGTTCCGCCGGCCAGGTTGGCCGAGCGGTTATAGGCGCTACAGTCTGGAACAGCGTGACCGCTACGGTCGCAGGTTCGAATCCTGCCTCGGGCATGGATGTGTGTGATGTCCATAGATTAGTTAGGTTTAAGTAGTTCTAAGTTATAGGGGACTGATGACCTCAGAAGTTAAGTCCCATAGTGCTCAGAGCCATTTGAACCGAAGTTCCCTGTAATTGAAAACGAAACTTGTACTTTTTATTTTCTAAAAACTGAGGCCACCCTGTCACTAATTTTATCATAGTATGGTAAACAAATGTACTTATTATTAATAAATCTTATAATTGTTGCTACCATCACCTACATGGAAATAATTTTCTTTCTATTTTTCTGTTCACTATGTTGTTATGCATGTCACTGAGATAATTATGTGGGTAATTATTGACCTTATAAATATATTCCATTGTTTGTCCCCCCCACCCAACTTCATGCCCTGTACAGATTGATGGCGAAATTGAATACGATTTCCTTTACTGGCTGGAGTAGTTTGAGTCCTAATTTATGACACTGACAGTACTGGAGCTTCTCCTTTGAAAGTGTAATTTTTAAATTCAAGAATTTAATTGATACATTAGACTACATCTCATATCTGAATTTGATTCTATTATGTAGGCCACTGAACTTGTAGACAACTGTTTTAACATCTTTGTTATTACCTCTAATTAATAATAAGGTATCATCATTGTTTCTCAGTAGTATATTTGTCTACTTGCCAAATATGAATTGTTCTGGAAAAAATTATTCTCTAAATGGTTGATGAAACTGTCAGAATAAGTCCTGTAAAATATATCCATATTGAATTTAAAGTAATTATACTCCAAAACCAACATATGGAGCTGTGTGTACTCACTGATTTCATCATTTGACAATCTGTTTTGTCAGATAAACTTTTGAATAATGATATCTATGGTATTGTTCATTGGATTCTTCATATGTAAATCAATTTATCTAATGAAATTCATTTCATATCATTTGATAATGGCACATCTCACATTTTTAACTAATTTATGACTATTTATCATAGAGTATTGATGGTTGAAAAGAAAGTGCTTCTTTAAAAAATCAAAGCATTTATTTGCTAATTTACTGAAAAAATCACATTTACTGTCGATCTTATGGGCAAATGGCTTTTATAACCATTTGTTTCTGCTTTTAATGTAAGAGTACTTCGGTCCATCATTCTTAATTGGCCTATTTCTTTTCATGAAAAAATTTCAATGTATGCTTTTAATTTTTCATTAATTTTCTTGTGTGCCTCTACGCTTAGATCTTTGCGTATCATGTAATATTATTTTCATCAATTACTTTTTGTTTTCTTGTATTGGCATCATATTCATTTTCCTCTTTTATAACTATATGTTGGACTTTTAGGTTCTAAAAATCTTAAATTAGGTACCTAAAAAAGGTCCTATCACTTACACGAAAAGGTTGTAAAAATCAGAAGGTAGGTGAACAAAATCTGATATTTTATTTTCTAGAAACATAAAGAGATTGATAAAAATCCACATTATATTATTTCCCATGTCCATAAATACAGTCACAGTAAGTAACTAACACTTTCTCCACATTTCTCGTCTCTTGTCTGATAATAGGATCTTATACGCCCAGAATAGGTGTTCCACATCAACAGAAGTCACCGGAGCATATTTAAACGACGGTATTAGGCGCAATGGGACCGCACACTCATGTTCTGTTGATTAACCTGATAAGACTTCAGCCACAGAGCAGAGGGTGGTCAGTCCTTGTTTTATTTTGTAGCACTGTCTTTAGTTTCTCATTAACTTTCATACCAAAAGAATATGGGAACAAGTTGATTTTTTCTGGCACCTCTTGTATCAATTGTGGTTGCGTTTAGACTGGTTTCCCTGCACCCTCCAGATATTTAATAATAGGGACCAAAAACGAATAATGAGATTTTATGTCGCTGGAAATTGTTTGGTCCTTTAGAGGATCCTTAGCTGAATTAATGTTCACTGTCTCCTCTCGCAACTGAAGAACAATGCTGTTATTGTCTTCCAAATCCGGGCCGTAATATTCCATGGCCTTTAGCCACGTTCCCCAGCGAATAAGTATGGGCTCTGGTGGAAGTAGTACGTTCTGAAGTTCCTCTCGAAATAACTGGATTCTTGTTGGTGCTTCATTAAAAACTTTTTGATGTCTGAAACTAGCTTTTTTACATATGGAAATTTGAAGCCTATCACCTCCTCTACGCGATTAATGGCATGGGCATGTGATATGGAGGAAGGCTGGGAAATATTCTTTCAACAATTTAACAGCAACATTCATGGATGTGACTGCATCAGTGTGGATCACAATTACTTTATTTTCATCTAGACTGTTGGTGAAAAGTAGTCTGAGGGCTTTATTAACAAAGTCAGCAATTTATTAAGAAAGTGAGCAATTGTTTCCTTGCTGCAGATCAGAGGTGGTACAGAGCGTGTGTCAGGATCTAACTTTACAACCATCAAATTAGTCACATATCGACCTTGTCTGTCAGTTGTCTCATCGACAGAGATCGACATGTATGAACAGCGTATATCTTCCCTTATCGTGCTCAACGTTTTTTCGTATAACGCATCTAAATAGTTCTTTCTCTACGTGGATTCTGAAGGAATGCAATACAGGGTGTCCCAGAATATTGTCCCGATATTTCCTTGTCATAATATTGAGACAAACGTCCCTAGGTAACTGAAACAGCACTAGATGTAATCGGCATGGTCTAGAGTTTCAGAAAATATCTGCTATATGTCGCTACGGGCGCTGACCTGTAGCGTGCAGCCAGTAGCGCGCAATATAGCATCCGCGCAACAGAAGGCGTACTGTGTTATTGAATTTAGTGGTACTCAATCTGTCAACACAGTTCAGCTGGCATTTCATATTCGATTTCGTGCTAAACCACCATCACAAAAGAACATTCGATGGTCGTATAAACAGTTTGAAGAAACAGGGTGCCTCTGTAAAGACAAAATACCTGAACAAACAGTGGAACAAATCCGAAGAGCATTTCAGCAGAGCCCCACAGATCTACTGGTCGTGATAGCCGAGTACTTGCGTTACCGCACATGACAGGGTGACGTGTGTTACCGCGTCGTTTAGCCCTCAAACCATACCGATTACAGCTGGTACAAGCTCTTCGAGATACTGACAACGTGAAGCGAGTGGACTTTAACAATGCTACTCTAGAGGACCTGGAAGATGGCACTTTTAAGTCACACAACAGCGATGAGGCAACTTTCCATATAAATGGTAAGATTCACCGTCGTAATGTGCATATACGGGGGCTCCAAAATCCTCATTAAACAGTTGAATACGAACGTGGTTCACCAAAAGTGAACTTTTTTGTGTTGTTTCCCAAAATGAGGTTTATGGACCCTACTTTTTTGCGGAAGAAACCGTAACAGGACAATCATATCTTGCAATGCTACAGAACTGGTTATTCCCACATCCTGACTCTGACAATTTCATCTATCAGCAAGATGGAGCACCACTGCACTGGCACAACAACGTGCACAGTTTCCTCAACGCCAGCGTGTCTCAACATTGGACAGGATATACAGGACCGCGAGACCACGCTTTACACACTTGGCCTCCTAGTCCCATGACTTAACACCATGTGATTTCTTCCTGTGCCCTTACCTCATGACATTGATGAACTAAAAACCAGAATATCAGCTGCTGTAGCTTCAGTGACAGAAGACATTCACCTTGGGATGAAATCGGCTATCAGGTAGATGTCGTCTGTGCAGCCTATGGAGGACATATTGAACATTTATGATGGATTTTTATAAACTTATATCTTTTCTTAGTAATTTAGTATGCAATTTGTTGGTGTTAATCCCTTTTTCCTAATAAATAATTCTATTTAAAATCAGGTCATTCTTTTTGGGACACCCTGTACACTGTAGTAGTGAAATATTTCATCACATCCAAGCAGCACGCTGACTGACTGACTGAAGACAGTGTAGGCGTTTTCGACAGGCTCTTCCGACAATGCAGTAAAATGCGGGAGGCAGATCACAAGGCTTCTCCTGTCCTGCTGGCCCATTTCAGGATTCACAGCGAGCGACAATGCTCTGCGAAGTAGGGAGTGCTAGAACAGCTTGGTTTATGCTGTCGTCGTCTGACTCGTGACTGACGTTCATGCATGCAAACAAATCAGTTATCATTCAGTTACTGTTTTCTAAGTAGCCATGAAGAACAGAAGAATAGTTTTAGTCATACAAATTTCATTTGACTGAATTTTTACAGATTAGTTACAGTCAGGTCCTAACATGAAATTAGGTATTCTTAGGAGTTTAAAAAATGAGGTACCATACAGTCAGGTTCTAATATGAAATTATGTATTTTAGGTATTGTAAAATTACAGTTTTCGATTACAAATTTTCATAATTCTTAGACCACGAAAGAATTTTAGTCATAAAATTTTGATTTAATCGAATTTTTAAAATTTAGCTACAATCGGGTACTAACCTGAAATTAGGCATTTTTAGATGCTATAAAACTAGCATTTTCGATCATAAATTTGCGTAATTCATGTATATACAACATTTTTGTCTTTATTTAACGAGGAACAAAACAGGGTTTTACCTAAAATCCAAGGTTTAGTTATAACTGCAGAAGCTAACTTATCTGCTTTTGTGACAAATGCACCTTCATTTGTTAGCTATCAACCATCCATTCCTTGTTTTTATTTCTTTTGTAATTATTATTTTCTGTCTCAATAATTTTACTAACTTCCACAACGATCTTGTTTTGTTCAAAATTAATGGTTTTCAAACTGCCAGTGCCTCCTTATTATGTATAACAGTATCTTTAACTTTCTTACAGTCACCATTCGAATGAATGATACATTTCTAGCTTTCTAATAACCTTCTTCATGTTCATCAAAAGTAATATTGCTTAAAGCCAACACACTAGGACAAAATTTAAAATTTGAAATACTGACACTGCCAACACTATCAATGTGCCTTTCTAGATTCACAAATTTATTGTTACATCTAAGCCTAGCGTCATTGGCAACTTTCTCCCATCTCTTCTATACAAACATAGACAAGTGTTCAAACATCAAGGCGTTAACCAACACAGATAATGTTAAATGTCTTAGATTGGAGTCAAACCTGATAATACTCACGAATGCCAACAACACTCTCAATCATTCATTTTTATATATATTATTGCAATGTTATAAACTTGGTCTAAAGATAGATTAATGAGAGGATTTGTATAGTTTAGTCAAGCAAAAAATAGTTTATCTTCACATGCAAATCAATAACAGTTACTGTTATTCTTCCGAGACTGCTACAACTCTCAAGTTGTATATGTTTATGTATCTTCAAGATGAAAATTATTTACTTTTCTTCTTGACTAGTTTCATGTTTACAAGGCCGTAATCAAATAACGGACTTTCAATAATAATGACAACAGAAAGAAATCAGAGTTGAAAGATCTGTTTGCAAAAACTTTCATCTTTAATGGTGTAGCTATGAAACTGATAATGTGTTATTATTAAAAAATTAATGAATGAAAGGAAGACTATGGAGTAGTGAAATGTGACAAATTAGAATACTGATTAAAACTGTGCAACGATTAAATTGAAATTTCTAACCAAGGTATTACACAACATTACAGTTTACAAGTTTTAGTAATACCTTATGTGAAAATAGCTGTAGATATGGCAAAACAGCAAATTGTTTTCCAGTGGTATACAGAAATATGAAAATTAAAAATAATCGTGTAACAATGTGGATGAATAGCATTGGCAGATACTGAAAATCGCCAGCTGTGGAGAGTGAGTGTTGAGTCTTGGTGGGGGGGGGGGGGGAGGGAGGCGTTTAAAGGTCAGTTTCTAAGTTTTTCTTGAATAACTCGAAAGCCGCGACTTATTTATAAAATGTTTCGCTTTACGAAATTGAGCTATGCTGAACTTCCTAAAAGAAATGTCCTATTAATTTTTTTCTGGAACCCAAAGTTTCTACATTGCAGGGGACAGAGAAACTGCAAGTTACTGAAAAAAAGTCATATTAAAAAGTCATAGTAAGAAAATTAATGTTCAATGCCCATTTAACTTAAAAATTACAGAAAATCTACACTTATTACAAAATAACATCCTATCTTGAATATGTAAATTTCAAAAATCAACAATTGTATTATTATCGTCGTCATTTTCCAGCTCGAGGGACGTTGCATTATTTGCACACATTCCACAGCACGTACCGAAAACTAAGGAATATGTAAGGCCGTGTTTTCGGCATGTACTTTGTCCCACACACCCAGAAGAACATCGGTAAAAGGTGTTGTTCAGTATAGCTTCAGGTGCTCTTCGTTCTTTAGTTGTCAATGGGTAAAGCAATCAATCCCCCCTGTGGATGAACACAGGAACATCACGTAGTATAGGTGTTATGAATATGATATGTAGAGGTGATATAGGGTCACATAGTAGGAAAATGTTTGTTATAAAGAAAGCGTAATCCTTCCCCTTGTAACAACCCTGAAGATTCTAAAAATATTTTTTTTAATATTCTCGGGTACCCAACTGGGTGACGCCTACCAGAAAGCTCGATATTTTGGAAAGCGGACTTCAGGCTAATTTCAGGCTTTCGTGGTTTGAATAACCGAGAAATCTTCAAAACGTTCCTATGGCGAAAAAAGTTAAAATCACAAACAAATTATTTGCCATCAGAAAATAAGTTGCGTGCAATGTAAGAGAAAAAGATATCAGAGTAATATAAGATTCATCCATTGGCTGCTAAAGAGTTTGATTGATCAATGATCGAGAGCGAATGCCAGCAACGAGGAAGCGGCATGTGAATATCAGCTTCTTGTCAGTTTTCTGTTTTACCCTTTCCTTCGCTGAAATGCATGTATGGGGTACCAATTCCTCAACATCACTGCCAAATTCCTCAAAAAGTGAAAAAACGGAACTATCTTATACCAGTGATACAATTTCTTCTAAGATTATAGTGGCTCTACTTTTACAATTATTTTCCATTCTTCTTCATCGTCTTTGCACTTAGAAGAATACCATGCATCAATCAAAAGTTTTTCTGGTGTCGATTGTGCTGAAAAAATGCGGTCCCCATGCTTTTCTCTCAATCTGTCCTTAACTGTCGTTGTATGAGGTAATGTCGTCGAAATTGACTTCAACAACTCGTGTAAGATGGAGTGGCAGTCGTCATCCCTCTGTATGTAATTGAATATTTCATCTATTGAGGCGTTAATTCCTTAATCCTGAGGACATCCACATGTTCTAGATTTAGTTGCTTAGCTCATAAAGAACATTTTATAGCAGTCCTCGTCGTTTCTTGCATCTGCAGCGTACAAATCCCCAGCAGAGCAGGTACGTCTCCAGGTAGTCTAACCATTCACTGTTACACTCCTCTGCACGAAATGTAATTAGGTTACTGTAACTGAAGGATCGAACAGTGTAAACTTTCCGCCGTAGTTTTACCTACTTTTTCTTTTGTTTGTCAAACAATTCATGGCGAATAGCTTGCACAGAGACAGCTGGTTTTAAATCCATATTGCGCTTCAGCTGAACGCAAACAACTGACTCCAACTCGAGTTGACGGTTGCTAATCTGAAACAGTCCGTCTTAGAAATCCTTTAATTGGCTTAGCCCTGGTGTGCTCTTTTCTGCAACAACGCTGTGTTTGTTGTTCCAGAAACTATCAGCCTTCCCATCTTTGCTCAAATAACTGGCATTTACCTACGCACGTATTCCTTTCTCATCAACACTGCTTACGTCTCTGACAAAATCACTCTCAAAGGTTAAGCACTTTTCAGCCAGACTAATAATCAATTTCTCTACTAGCAGTGCAAGGCTATGTGCGGAGATTTATGTAGATTCTTTGTGTGTATGTAGTTTTATTAGTAGCTAGTACCTATGATCCATTTCTTTCTAACGCATTTTATAGGGAATAATCACTTCCCGGACGTGTTTGCGCATAACGCACTTTCCGGAAAATAACCACCTTGCAGACATGTCTACGCACAGTGCAGTTCGCTGAAAATAAACACTTTCCGGGCAGTTCTCCGTAGTGCGTCACCAGTGACT
This sequence comes from Schistocerca serialis cubense, assembly GCF_023864345.2. Lineage (NCBI taxonomy): Eukaryota > Metazoa > Arthropoda > Insecta > Orthoptera > Acrididae > Schistocerca > Schistocerca serialis. Next base: position 423,828,603 of record NC_064643.1, on the reverse strand, counting down.
TATTTACAAGGTGTGCTCTGGCAGGGTCAGCATGATCGTGAAAATGCGTATTGTTACTCCCTGCGACGTAGTAAAGAAGAGAGAGTGGGGACTCACTTGCTAGTTCTTCGTTTTGCAGACGCATAAACGAGGGAAGTAAGTCTCATTCTGGTGACCTGGCTCGCCTGACACTTCTACGTTCCACCTTCACTCCCACCCTCTGCCTCCTGTCACATCTCCAATATGAATCTGCTGTACTCAGATATGGTACAGACATTTAATAGTTGGTTATGACTCACTTCATTCAACAACAAACATTAATTTTACGCTATTGAAATGATATTTTTTTTATAATTTGCAGTTTTCCCATTCTCTGCAATGTAGAAATCATTAGCTCTAGAAAAAAATGAATATGGAACTTTTTACAGAATATTTAACGTAATTTACTTTTGTACTAGGAAAAATTTTCTCCAGATGGCGGGCTTTCGCCTTGTTCAAGAGAAAAATAAAAAAATGACCTCTCATGCCCCCCCCCTCCCTCCCCAAAGCTAGCACCTAATACAGCTGTGCATTTTTAGTACGTTTTTCATGACACTCCGCCTTACAACAGTACAACAATTTGCGGCTACATGGATTTTTTACCTTACTAACCCTTTCTTGGTCTTCGTAGACGGAGCTGTATTTACGTAAATACGAACCATTAATATTCGGCAGCTGTGAATCTAAATTTGACTACGACTGGTTAAGCGTAAACGTCTCTACTATGTTTGTTGGTTTTGCTTCCATCAATGTTTGAACACAGTGCCGAATTGAAATGTAGCGTCTGGAAATAGCTGCTCATGTTTGAGCAGAGAACGTAAAAATTATTGCTCTCGAGCTCGTGTTTTCCTGTTGGCGACCCGCGACCCATCTGCCCGCCACGTCAAACTGCTGTTGGCAACACACACCGTTTCCCGTCAGCTAGTGTTTCTCGCCGCGCTCAGTAGCGTCACTTTCCGCACTTAACGAAGTTGATATCACTTGCTCAATAAACATCATTTAACAACTTTTGAAATAATCTTCCGACTAGGATATCCTAACGGAATTTATATTTTATTTAATGCAATCAAAATTTAAAGAACCTCTGTCCAAAGCGCAATGATGAGCGGATGGTTCGATTTATAACAGCGGAACACATTTAACTTTTGCATTACACTGCCTACCTTAGCCGTAGTCCTTACAATTGCTTCCGTCATCACAGAAGCAATATGAAGACTCGAAGATAATTTGTTTTAAATTCACCTTCACTATTACTTTAACTCAAAGTTAGCGAAAGGAATTATTGTAATTCTTACATGTGGACTTGAGTTTTGTGTACACTGACAAACTACCAGTTTGGACAGATATGGAATGAAAGGTTGCTTTAAGCAAGAAATTTTCATTGATTTACGTGATTCAATGGTAGATCTATTTTCAAATACTTTATTATAGACAGTGGAGTATCACTGATAAGCTTGCCAGCCTTTACGAGAGGATTCGCGCAAATTCGCACACAGCGGAATTCTGGCAGAAGAGGTAGCTAACACCTTGTTTTGATAAACTTTTCTACGCTGGGGAGCGTAAATATACGATTGGAATTAATTGATTTTGGCTCTTCCGATGTCATATGCTGATCGATCACACACACCTGAAATACAGGACCCTCTTTAAGAAGTTCACATGTTTATGATTTCTTTCCAGACTTGTGATATGTATTTTAAACAAAGGCATATATCTAGACTTGTTTTTTTTTTTAATAAACGAACTAGGCAGTGCAATGAATATGTTTAAAATGTTAATGTTTATTTCATAAAAGAAGTCTATTAGTAGCACTAGTTATTTCAGTAAATTCTAGCAGGCAATGAGTTCACACAGCAAACTTAAAGTATCCTCCACAGTTTTGATTCACTGATAAAGCCATTAATGTGTGTTAACACACTTTCCAATGAATTTTTACAGCGTTCATATAGTCTCACTCTCAAAAGAATTGTAAGCTAATTTTGACCTATGAATTAATCAAATTTCCATGGTTCAAAAATGATGAAATCTTCTAAGTGACGACGGATTTTTTAAAACAGACGAAGTCCGGATACCCTTACAGACGAGTCAGTTGCCAAAATTAATAAGAAACTCTGCTATTCGCGTCGAGGAGGCACAGTTCCTCAATATCTCGACGCAAATCTTGAAGCCTAGTCTCTTTCGAATTTCAATCAGAGTACTTGTTGTCGTCTCGACATCCAGTCCCAGTTAACTGTGCCGTATCCCTTCTACATCCTTTAGTTTGATTCCTGTTGACTTACAATCACCTATATTTATTTAAAAGGCGTAACATTTCATAAAATATTACGGCAGTGTGAATTATTACGTTTGGTTCAATTAACTTTGTCGCTAATCGAATGATATAAGTGTTCTCCTCATTTCTAATAATGAATACTGCATGTAGCAAAAAAAGAGTTGAATAAACAGGTTCCAGTTTTACGCTGGGTGTGGTCATAGCGTTCCCCTCTGCACAGATATCTAGACGGATACGGGTTTTAAGAACGAAACTGTAAGCCGTGGTGCAAGGCGGGCGAATCCCTGGGACAGGTCGGTGGAAAAACGGCCCATAGTACTTTAGAAGTAACTTATGTTGATTGCATGTAACTAGCCACGGTCAGTTGGAGAAAATTTTTCCATACAAGCGACTTGTAACCCCCCTTCTCTTCCTCCCGTTTCCCTCGTACACTTCTGCCCTCTTCATTTTTCATTACTGGCTGCTACACGTGCTGTACCTTGCACTTCGATCCACCTGGCTCCCCTCTCAACTTGGCGCCCCATGCGGCGGCTTGTGTCGGGGCCTCACACTGGTGCTGTATGTAACACAACAGCTGTCAAGGGGAAGCCTGGACGATGGGATCACTGATTTGCTTCAAACTTTTACACCGTAGTGGGCCATTAGAACAACATAATGTGCCAGTAGTAAGGTGCACTACTCTGGCAATTCCGAGAAAATAACAAGAGAAGGTTTCCGCGTCTATTATGTAACGTATATGTGCGAAGATGCTTCTCGTAAGAAGTCATCGTAATCGAGCAGTAAGAGTTCACGCGTTCCAAAGGGATTGTGAAGGTGGCGGTGGCTCGAATCCGTCTACCCTATAAATTTTTAATCAATTTTTTTCATCACTGGTCACATTATTTAATTTATATGACATTTGAGAGGTAATAAAGTGAAAAAAAAACACATGCTTTTCCATGAAGTTGTAGTGAATTTCATATGTTATTTCACTGTTTACTACTTCTAATTAAATTTTCAAGGGTGAGGGACAGGTTTGGAAAGCCCAAGTCAAACCTCGGTAACTAATGATGCGAGTGACGTTATTTGCAATCAATAACATAGTTAGTCAAAATTTGACAGGCCGTAAGAGTAATGTACTATTATTCGTTGCTGGCAGGTATTTGTTATACAGGCATGGAAAACATAATTTGATACTTCATGCAAATAATTCATGCAAATACACGGGTTTTCTTTCATTACATGTCATATAAATTAAATAATGTGACAAGTGATGAAGGAAGTATTGATTCAAAAAGTTAATGGTAATGGGATTCCTAACGTCCTCTCCTCCACTACCACCCTGCAACGTGCGAACACGAACCCCCTTTTTTTCTTCTGCTTACTTTTCTCCTTTCTTTTCTTTCGTTTTTTTAAACTGAAGCATAGGTGGCCAGTTTTGAGCCGGTGGAGACAGGATTGGCAGTGGTCGAAACTCGAGGCCTGGCGATGATGTCTCCCGCTTCCCATCTCTGAAGCGTTCTCCTCTAGTTTTTTCTTAACCGTAAACGGGTTAAGTAATCAAAATATCTTTATTTATACAACAGAAAGGCCATGATTCCGGCGGAATCAACATGTGACATTACACTCGAACAAGACGAGCAAATGTCTTTATTAACAAGGTGTGGACAAAATAATAACAATGATACTGAAGAAAGCTGAGTGAGGCTGTAGAAAAAGAGGGAAGAGGGTGCGGGTGTACTATAAGGCATGCAGGCCTTCCCCGCCTCGGGAGATGGGGCGTGGAGGAAGTGTGGACTCGGGTAGGCATGCGAGGCCTGAGCCCTGGCCACGGTGTCTCCGGCACCACAACCGGAAAGAATCTCCAGAAAGGAGAGCAGAAGCCAAGGAGGAGGGGACAGTAGAGCTTGGGGAATCACCAGTGTGCTCTAGTATAGCACATAAAAGAAAGTGGCGCCTGTCCATGCGCCTACTAGTCTGTGGGCTACGATATAGAAAGTAGCGTGGAGAGTTTCAGGTGTTAGCAGGTTGGGGGAGTCCTCCGCGTGCGGTACCACCCATCTGAGCGAGATGGTGACATAAATAACGTGCGAAGGTAAATGGCGAAGAAGGCGCGGTAGCACGGTCGTTGCTCTACTTCATTGTGGGCGGTTTGCCAGAAGTCAAGGCGTGACTGATCGCCATCATTATACAGGTAAGTGATCGTCCACCCCTTGACCCACACAACTGCATGATGTTTGGTGATGGGGAGATAATTGTCCTCAGGATGGATAAAAATCCGTGGGTCAGTCGAATCCGGCAAAACATGGAGGTAGCAGGCAACGAACTGTCGACCCAGTTTCTAGACGTCACTGTTGGAGCGCAAGTCAGATGGTCGGCATCGTCGTCCACGAGGTGGCAAATTGAACAAGGAAGGAAACTATGGTGCACATGACGCCAGACCTTGGGCCACAGCGTCGATGGCTGTTGGAGTTCAAAGTTGTAACGAAACAGTGGGTTGTAGAAGTCTTTGGTTCCAGGAAAACGCTTCCTCTGTAAGTGAGTGTAACTGTAACTGAAGTCGACGATGAGATCAGAAACGTGTGCGTCAGACGGTGCGAGATGTGGCTCACTGGTACTGGCAGTGATACGTTCACAGGCATAAGAATGTCCAGCAATCTGCCCGTGATTGAGGCACACCTCTTCAACTGCTTGTGCATGGTGGACATGTACAAAGATGCCGCTCGGAGCCGCACGTTGAGAAGTCCGCGGCCTCCGCTCGCGAAAGGAGGGGAGCATTTGAAACGGACCTTAAAAAGCGTACCGGCCGTAAGAAAGTACCCGAACGCGGCCTTGAGGCTGCTTCCAATACTCGATTGCAGCAGAGGGAGCACCTGTTCAACATGGACCATTCTGGACGCCACATGCTGATTGAAGTATTGGACACGTTTAAAGAAACGAATCGGCGGAGAAGATTTTGTCGCAGCACCATGCAGCGAAGCTGCGCACCGTGGAGGTGAAAATGATACCAAGGTATCGTAGTTTCTGTACGCACGGCAGAGGTTCTAAGTCATCGTGCGAGAGCCCGCGTCCAATGGGCATCGCTGAGGATTTAGCCACATTCATGTTACTGCCCGCTGCAGTTCCGTACGTCGATATCAAATCAGGACCATTTGTGTTTCATTCCGGGAGCGGACAAAAAGGAGTAGGTCGTCCGCATGACACCGAAAAGTTTGTTGTCGCAAAGTAAGACCAGAAAGGTGGGTCATCAGGCTCCTGATGAGTGGCTCCAGAGTTATGGCATAGAGTAATGTCGGAAGTGGACAACCCTGCTTTATGGAGGATCAGTTGGTCACTAGTTCGGCCACACGGCCATTGACGTGAATTAGCGATTCGGTGCTATCGTACAGGCGCCAGATGATATCGATAAAGGCGGGAGGAAAACCCATGCCTCATTAATGAGAACAGAAAACGATGCCGCACCTTGTCGAACGCACTGTCATAATCAATGGCAACCGCAGCGGCACGGAGTCTGCATGCAGCTGCCAGTGCAATTAAATCACGATATTCTCACGTGGGCGCTTTTATATTAACTGAGCCACCGGGAGTTTTCTGTCCTGGAGATAGAATATTAGGCAGTATCTTGCGGCAACGAGTCGCCAGAGTCGTACAAAAATTTTTATAGTCTGCATTAAGCAGAGATGGGGGACGGTAATGTCGGCTGTTGTCACTCTGTGTGTCTGTTTGTGGATGGGTATAATAATTCCCGTGACAAAGGGCAGCGGTACGGCGTTCCCCGTCGTCAATAGTTCATGAAACATTGTCGTCCACTAGTGCAAGGCAAGTGCGATAAAATTCTATAGGCAATCCGTCGACGCCAGGAGACTTATTAAGAGCACCGTTGTTGATTGTAGAATGGACTTCGTCGCGCGCAACCGGCTCCCACAGCTCGTCCGCCTCATCTCCGGCGAGGGTGCGAGTTAAGCGAGGTACCACAAACTCCCCAGTGCAGTTGTTGGTAGTATTCCCTGGTACGTTGTGCGGTAGTGATCTACAAAGGCGATGACGATTTAGGCTTGGCAAGTGACGTTCTTGTCGCGACAATTGTAGATCTCGGTGATGAGTCGTTGTTGTCGCTGTTTTCTATCGGAGGTGATATGATGCATGGTGGCGTATTCCTGTTCCCGAATCTTGCACCATCGCCCTCTGCAGTCTACGACGTGTCAATTTGTGCGTTAATTCTAATGCGTACCCTCTCAACACGCGCCTCACAGCTCCTTCTTTGCCATACTGAATCGAGGTACCTTGAATAGCAAGTTTGGCACATTCCAGCCACCAAGTCAAGGTTGCGCAGAAGTTAGGTAAGCGAGGTTCACAGGTGGCCCTTGTCTCGGTAACGCTTTGAAGATTTGGTATCGTGAAGGTGGGAGTTGTTTCGCTTTCACGGTACACGACAGCGCCAGACCACTTGTTGCTGGAGGAGTATGTTGCAGATGTAGGCACAGTGGTCCGAAAAGGCCAGCGGCTAAAGTTCTGCACCTTGGAGTGCAATTGCAAATCCTGTCAAGGCGGCTCGCGGAGTGACTCGTCTGGTAAGTACTAGTACGTCCATGTGCTTCACCGTGTCGAAGGGCCCAAGTATCGTGGAGCAACACATCAAGGACGGCAAGGATCAGTTCTTGACAGGTGTTGTAATGGGGCATTTGATCGTTAGGGTGCAAGACCCAATTAAAATCACAGCCAAGCAAGTAATGGTCACAGCGCCCAAGGAAAAAAGAGGTGATTTCTTCTGAATAGAGGTGTACACTGTTTTGTCTGCGGGTGAAACCTGACGGAGCGTAAGTATTGACAATACGCGTCCCCATGGCTGTAACCGCCATGCCTCTGGCGGAAGGAAGGTATATCAGCCACTGGAATGCCTTCTCGGGCCTATATGCCTACGCCACGTCCCATGTGGCCACCAGGAGAAGGATAACTGTTATATCCTGCGATTTCCAGAGGTGTGGCCAAGTGTACTTCCTGTAGTAGTGCAACGTCGATGTCCGATGCCCGTACCATTTCTCGCCGCAGTTGAATTTTCACGTGGGAATTAATGTTTTTAATGTTGATCGTTGCTATTCGGTACGTTTGGATTCGTGCCACGCCGTGGAGGGTACTCCTTCAGCGGAGGGTAAAGAGGGGCGAGACCGCGGTGAGCCATGCCGTGCGCTACCTTACGACGTTACTGGCGGCGTCACTAGGTCTCCGTCTGCTGTTACTCCGTTCCCAGCGTCTGGTTAGGGCCATCGTCGGCGTCATCATTCCACGAAATCGACGGCGTTGTCGTTATGTCGTTATGTTCCATCTCGTCCGTAAGAACAGAGAAACTCTCGGCGGTAGTCACAGCGGTGGAGTCCATTGGTCACAGCGCAGACTAGGCACCGGTACAGCTAGACCCGGAGTCGCGTTGGTGTCCTTTTTGTCGTCGTGCAGGTTCTTTGAGGCCTCGTCGGACCCGACAGCCAGTGGAGCCTCGGGGGGAGGGGAACGGGGGGAGGGGGGAAGTGAGCTGTCTCGTTCCGAGACCGTACGGCTCCTCCTCTTGCACCTTTTAGGTGAACGTTGTTTGTGTCTTCGTCCCTCTGTTTCGGAAGACGGGAGGGAGTCGTTGCAGTCTGGGAGGAAGTCTGTCTTCGGGACGGTAAGTGAAGGGATGTCGATATTATCCGCCGGGAAGGGATCGGAAGTCGAACCCGGCGGTGTCCGTAGCCGGGAGCTCGAATGGCAGTTCGAAAACTCGTATGGTGCGCATTCCCAAGCCTGCGTGGTCGACAGTGACCGCACCGATATTTCCGGATGCCCAAAATGTCGGAAGCTCTGATCGTAGATACGTCCCATAGGAAGCATTCATCATCTAAGGCTTTTGGTCGGGTGTAGTCATTGCGGAAGTTGAATTGCAGTGTTGATTATCTATAACAGCTGACCATAGTTCTAGTACATTTAAGTGACACGTAAGTGACGGCCGCTCAAAGTAAACAACACCGAGCGTGAGGAAACAACAAGTCCGCATTCCACGACTGCGAAAGCCGAACTGTTGACCACAATGCTCTCTTGTACGTGATCCCTTCGCGCAGATACATCAGTTACTAATAGACGCATAAAACTTCCTTTGCGATTTTCCCGGAATTGTCAGAGTAGTGCACCTTACTACTTGCATGTTATGCTATTTTAATGGCCTTCTAAAGGTATATAAGGTTTGAAGTAAATCTGTGACCCCAACGTCGTGGTCTCACCCTGGGAGTATTGAGACAGCCAATTTGACGCCGGTTGTGCCAAAGGATTTCAAACCAGTGTGGCTCGCATATTTTCAGACTCTCAAACATGCTCTGCAAGATCAATACTGACAGAAAGCTTTAACCCCGCTACATATCTTAAATCGCAAACTCAGCAGCATTTCATTGTCGTTTGTATTACCGCCTTTGTTGCTGACACGTGCTGAGGTTTCCTAGACCATACCTTGTGAACTACGTACCAGTTTTCTGCAGTATAGTGCAAAATGTATTCACAAGAACGTGACATTTTCTTATGGCTCTAAGGTGGATTAAATTCTTTGTGAGTGGTTGGCGGAAAATATCAGAGGTATACAGGGTGAAAAATGAACACCACACTTGGAAGTGAAAACAAAAGATTATCCAGCAAAATGAACTCGAGTGCAATTGGAAAACCCGTGTGTGAAAACAAGGAGCTAATGTGTGAAAGCGGGGAGCTGGCAACACTGTCACACCAAGAAGTTGTCAAAAATGGTTCACAAGGCTCTGAATACTATGGGACTTAACATCTAAGGTCATTAGTCTCCCTAGAACTCAGAACTACTTAAACCTAACTAACCTAAGGATATCACACGTATCCATGCCCGAGGCAGAACCTGCGACCGTAGCGGTCGCGTGGTTCCAGGCTGAAGTGCCTAGAACCGCTCTTCAACAGCGGCCGGCTGAAGTTGTCACACCCACATCCACCATGAGCTATTGTTGGAATCCTCGTCACCCTCTTTTCTATTTTTTAGTCATCTCCTAGTTCACGTCGGTTTTAAGCAGAACGTAATTTTATTATATGACAGTAACCTTTCACATGACAGGGGCTCCATTAAACTGCATGCATGTGTCTACTAACCGCGTCGTGCACAACCAGAGATTGTCCTGTCTTGTTCCCGATAGAGTACAGGAAAGACGAATACGTCGATACGTTTTTGGTGCTGAGTACATCCGATAACCAAGCTGCTGCTGCGATTCGTGCGATACCCTCAAAGGCATCATCCCGATAAGAACGTTTTTCGCGCCTGGAGCAACGCCTTCGGGATACCGGTAATATAGATCCACAAGTAACTGACAGAGGTCGTCCAAGGATTAGACGTGCTCCACAAACAGAGAACGCAATTCTTGAAACCTTTCACCAATCACCTCGACGAAGTACCCGGGATACTGCAAGACAGTTCCAGATACCTGGTTGTTGAAGTATTGCACGATGAAGAGCTGCATTGAATCTACATCATTACACTTTAATTCAACACCAACGGCCAGATGAGCGCATTTCATCGGTACAGTTTTTTGAATGGCTCTTGCACCCAGTGGAAGATACCGAACATTTTATAAATAACGTGATACGGATTGACGACTCTAGCTGCACTCGTGAAAGTATTTTCAACCTCCACAATAGCCATTATTGTTCGGAACATAACCCACAAGTCAACCGTGAACGTGGTTTTCAGGCACGTTTGGCATAGATCTGTGATCTGTAATCGTGGGAGGACTGCTTTTGGGCTCTTACCTACTGCCGGGCAATTTGAATGTCCTCTGTATCGTACATTACTTTGCAGTAATTTGTCTGGTGCATTAGAAAACATTCCACTTGGTGGTCTGCGATAGCTATTGTTTCAGCATGATGGTGCACCGCCACAATTTGCAATGAATGTGCGTAACTGTTTAAGTGAACAGTTTCCAGGGAAATGCATAGGTCATGGAGGTCCAATGTTCTGGCCTTCAGGTTCCCGAAATCTCAATCCACTAGACTTTTATTTTTAGGGACACTTACATACCGCGTCGGCTATGGTGGATGCAGGTGTGTTGCGTGCATAGTGTCCAGTAAAGCTGAGTCCTGCGAGTGGCGAAGTCTTTTCAGATGCAAGGTGATCGCTTTGTACTTCTTCTCTCAAATGAATATTGTACGTACTTGTATGTGCTTGCTCCGTGAAGATAGCTGGCAGGTGTGACCGAGCGGTTCTAGGTGCTTCAGTCTGGAACCGTACGACCGCTACGCTCGCAGTTTCGAATCCTGCCTCGGGCATGGATGCGAGTGATGTCCTTAGGTTAGTTAGGTTTAAGTAGTTCTAAGTTCTAGGGGACTGATGACCTCAGATATTAAGTCTCATAGTGCTCAGAGCCATTTGAACCATTCTGTGAAGATAAGCCTGGATGTCAAAGGTACAGAACGGAATAACTGTGGGTAGCGTAATGTGCAATCTAGTGTAGCCTATCTACTGTGCTCTTGTACATCAGTGAATAGAGAAGATTCTAGTGTATCCACTATTATTTTCTACAGGCTGTATTTGTGTCATGGACGAAAAGAAGTGGTCGTTTACGTCTGTAAGAAGTTCATATTATATCTTACTGTGTAAATAAGCGTAACAGAAATAAATACACAACATACCATATTGTGGAGGTTACAGGGTTGCCAGACACTCGTTCTTTTTTAAATTGCATTTCTGTTTTCTGTTTCTTCTGTCATGCTTGAAGCAAGATCAGCAACGTAGAATACTAATATTAATACGGCAAGAATAGTTTCAGGTTTTCAACAGATTCTTGCTGAAGTCGATTTTCAAGGCATCCTCGTCCTGCAGCCATATCTCTCAGGCGTCATGCAGGCTCATAACAAATTTTGAAGAAAAAAACGCTTCAGCTGTAAGTACTTTATTTATAAGCACGATCGAAGCATTATAGCTGCATCATCAGGTTCAATAAAATCAAGTCATGTTCTGATCAAAAAAGAAAATGTTATGACCCAGCTTTCATAGACAGCAATTTGGAATTTCCTGATTGTTGACACAATACTAGAGAGAATACTACGGTTTACATCGCGAACTCGAACGCAAATGAGTGCAGCTGAAAACTGCAAATGTCACAGATATGCGAGATGTTAATGCGGCTATACTCAAAGCACACTTTGACTTCCTTAGCTGCACATCTGTTTCTAAATCTAACCATGACACTTCAGCAATTTGGACCACAGATGGAGCATGAAGGAACATTTCTTGTTGTGTAATGAGCCAAAACTAATTCGATATCCTCCTTTCGATCTTGCTTTCCGACATTTAAGTACCAAGTAACCTTGCAGATATTGGTCATTTGTTCTTCTCGGCATTAATTACAGTAGGAGTAAGGTACGCAAGACTGTGGAGACACATGCTGCTGCTACTGTGGACTGTGGACTCTGTTGCTGGTCTAACAGTGCCAAAAGTAGGAACACGAAGAACTTCTTTGTGGATTTGAGACTCTGGAAGCTGGTCAGTTTTACTCACAATTGAGTTGCGGGAAAATAAAGCAGAGTTTGGCGGTAGTTTCTTCTTTTCTTGATTCGGCTGTAGCTGTACTTATCAATCCATTTTCAGGTAAAGCAGTGAAAGACTTGTCGGTATTCATTAGCGATACTTCAGCTACTGCAGCAGTGAGCAGTTCGCCAGCTGAAGTAACTCATTGTGTGGCTAACTTGGGTTTCATGGGGGAAGCCGAAGTATATGTGACCCTCAGTAAGGCACAGTCGTTTCAGCGGTTGGGCACCGGAGGACACCGGCGTCACCAACAACAAAACTGCACACGTTTGTTTCACGGAAAGATCAGTATTTTATCTTTGAAGTACAATGAGTCGGTGGAAGTCAATGTGCAGACGTTAGTGCCTATCCAGAAGGAGGAGGACAATAATGTGTTACTGCAGGGAGCATAGAACACAGCGTTAGACGTTCTCTTGCTCAGAATATCGGCAGACATATCACGAAGTCTCCGTATTGATAATCCTAGAGATTGAACAGCGGCCCTTAGATTGCAAGATAGATAGAGGAAACATATTTTGCCACAAACAACGGGTAGATACCGTGTATTCGTTTCAAGTGTGAACGTAATGACCATATAGAGAAACAATGTCGACAACCGGAGTGTTATTCGTGTGGGAAGGTTGGCCACCAAGCATAGGATTGTCAGAACAGGAAAAATAGGTAGCATCGTCGGAAGATGCAGCTGTTACACTCAAAAGGGAATGCTACGGTCATCAGAAAGCAGTTCCGGTACACCGTGACGCTGCGCAAGTTTTTGCACGGACGGAATGCTACTTACTGTGTTTAGTGAGTGGTGTGGAAGAAATGTGTCTTGTAGAAGCAGGAGCACACAACTCCTTCAGCAGGCTGTACGTGGTTAGCAGGAGGAGACTTGGGCCAACACTAGAATATCGTGTGCGTGTAATACGGAGAATACAAGGTTCCTGTTAGAACAGACAACTGTGGCAAAATTGTAGCTATCCTCTCAGAGGGTATAGTGATAGCCACTCTAAAAGTATTATAGGAAAATAATCTTCGACAGATTATGCCTGGATACAAACCAGAAGCAGACCACCAATGAGCATCGTTACACAAGAATGTATGTCACCTAAAAAGCAGTGACTGCACAACTGTGGGGAAATATTGTAGAATTTTAGTGACTTGTTTCGTACAGATAGGCGGTTACCAGCAAGGCCAGTAAATTAGCAGCTCACACCTACAGGTGACAGCACATCAGTTTATAAGAAAGATTATAGTATAGTGAGGCATTTACAGCCATTAATGGAGGAGTTCATCGAACAGATACTTCGATATGAGGTCATAGCAGCTAGTGACAGCCGCTAGAACACAAATACACTGATGAGCCAAAACGTTATGAGCACCTGTTTGGAACGAAAAACCGCACTGATTCTGCATATCAGGGATATGACAGTTTTTTAGTAGGTCTGTGGAAGTATGTGGCGTTAGATGTCTACCACAGGTCACGTAATTCGCGTAAATATCGGGCCGCTGATTTCCGTACACAGTGATGGCACCCTTTGGCAATCCAGATGGGTTCCATGGGATTTACATCAGGTGAATTAGGCCGCCGGGACGTCAACGTGAGTTCACTGTCATGTTCCTCAAACCACTGCAGCAAAGTTAGGGCTCCGAGACGTGGACAATTACACTGTTGTAAGATTACTTCGAAATCGGGAAAGACATTAAGCATGAAGCGATGCAGGTGGTTCGCAGCTATCAGAGTCCCATGCATTCGCAGTACAAATTCTCCCATGGCAAAATACTGCTCCCACCAGCCAGCGTCCGTGGAATGCTGCACGTTTCGCGCCGCCGTACACCTCGATGACGCAGTTTCTGGAGACGCCCATCAATCTAGTGTTGCAAAAATGTAGAGTCGGCAAGTTTCCATCGATCGACGGTTTAATCCTGATGGTCCTGTGCCCACTGCGATCGTAATTGATGATGTCATTACGTTAATATGTGAAAACGTAGGGGTGGGCTGCTTCAGAACCTCATGTTCAAGAACAAACGATAAACGGTGTGCTCTGAAACACTTGTGCTTTCATCAGCGTTGTACCCTTTGGCAGACATTACACAGATCACGATATATCTTACTTTACAGAGTAGTCAATCCTCCAAAACCCACGTCCTGTCCAGCCATTTAGAGCCTAGTGGCAAGAAAACCTCAATTAACATGAACAAAAGAGGGCCCAGCTGCAGCGCAGAAAGAAATAAGGCGAGAACAATATAATACCTTTTGAATAAACATGGCCGAGATCGCGGGTAAGTGGCTAGACAGCATTAACAAGGCTAACGGCGCCCCGTCGAGAAAAATAAAAATTCACCTATAACGAGGAGGCAGATAGCTGAAGCCGTACTGTGTGATATAGAAGAGACACGATGGGGAGAGTCACGTTATATAAAGCATTTTTGAGAACTAAATTACCAGAGCTCTCTCGTCTTGCAGCGGGCCACATCTGTGTGTGGGAAAATAGCAAAGACATTGAGACCTTTCCTTCTGTGAAATGAGGGCGGTACGCTTCACGTATCGTGGCGCACTGAATGTTGAGTAGAGAGTTAGCTCACTCCAACCTGCGTACGCTTTGAATGTAGTATTTCAAGAGTTGAATACTAACATAGCCTCCACTGAGTACATGAGATTTTGATTAGTTTAAAGGATAAAATTTCATTCTCCACCACCTTAGTCCATTGAACAGGTATGACAACGTAGATATAAATTTCACTGATGAAGTTTAATTGTTTTGCTAGTTATAACATTCTCATATGTAGAGATAAAGATTTAATAAACATATATTCAATGTCTAAATGTTAATTATTTTGTTGAGAATAGAAAGTAATTGAACTTGCTTGTTATGGTTCACTTGAACCCTGAACGCAGTGATAAATTAAATGGAAAATGGAAAAGGGAGAGGTTGTGTTGTCAGCTTAGAAAAACCCAAACTCTCATTTATATCAATTTTTGCTTTCTTGTTATTTCACTGCAGGATTTCTAATTAATTTGAGACGATCCACACCTAACATTACAGCCAACCACTTCCCCATTATAGGTGAATTTTTATTTTTCTTGCCGGGTCGCTGCTAGCCTCGTTAATGCTGTCTAGCCACTTAACCCACGGTCTCAGCTGTGTTTATTTAAAAGGTATTATATTGTTCTCGCATAATTTCTTTCTGCGCTGCAGCTGGGCCTTGTTTTGTTAATGTTTAATAGGGTTTCCCAATGTCATTAGCCATGTGCACAGTCCGCCTACAAACTGCGTTCATTTTATCTCATTTATGCATGCCCCTGTCGTTATAAGTGCAGATATTGTTTTGTTATTCGGTACATGAGATTATTGTAGTTGATTCCCGTTAACGATATAGAGTTATTTTCTGGGGATTTTATTATGTATTGTAATTATGAAGCTCATGTAAGGTCCGAAACATGCAGACGCCTTACACATGCCCTTCCAACTTCATTTTGTGCTGCTGTGAGCAACGGTTGAGCCATTGGTCTTTGCAGTGCCCAGTTATCAGCTCAATTGATTTTCGATCATTGTTCAGTTACTGGTCTAGCTTATTCTAGATGATCTTGTCTTAATATTCTAAATTTTTAGTTTGAAATCCGGCTTTACACTGTATTGTCTATCTGGGTAATTACTGTTTTGTCTTTACAGTCTTTTATAGCAGTTCTGATTAATTTAATCCTACAATATTTCCTTTGTCTTGCTGTTAACTTATGTCAAATGTTTCATCCAAATGTGGTATTGCTGATTTTGGAGACTGGAGAAACTCATGTGGTTACGTTATTAGTGGTGTAAAGCGTTTGAATTATTCGGACCTTATATCAGCCTCATAATCCCCCCATATATAATTACATCACAAGAGTGGCTATAAGCGTATAAATAATCGAGCCTAGAGGCTGAAGGTGTTCAATTGTGCAGCCATTCTGTCTGTGTCTGGAACCAGAGAGAATTATGGTCTATTGAGTGTCAGAAAAACCGCTACTACACTTGGTGTTGAATAACTCTTGGCTGTCTGCCTGCTCATCAACTTTTCGATTTCAAGCCTAAGGCGCACCACATTGCTGGCATAGCACCTGCTTGACATGGGAAACTTCACTGACGTGCAGGGCACATCCTGACTGCCTTCTATTAACCTCTATGTCATTGTGGTTGACC
The DNA here is from genome assembly GCF_023864345.2 of Schistocerca serialis cubense. NCBI lineage: Eukaryota > Metazoa > Arthropoda > Insecta > Orthoptera > Acrididae > Schistocerca > Schistocerca serialis. The sequence goes on along the minus strand of NC_064643.1, from coordinate 423,812,618 downwards.
CTGGGAGGGTGACAGGGGTCTTGCTGCTCAACGTGGAACACCAAATGCATCACATGGAGACCACAAGTAAGTATGGGGTTCCGTAGCTGGCCTGTTCAGAGTTCCTGAGTGCTGGCCATAAGGCACCATGGTAGCAGTCACCCACGGGCCCAGTGTAAAGAACATCAGGGGTGCAACTGGGACACCGCCACATTCCACCACCAGCTGCACTGGGGCGTTTGCTGGCAGAATGGAGGACGGCAGTAAAGCTGTATACAGAAGCTGGAAACCAAAATTTATTAATGCTGCCACTGTGCACTGGGAATTAGGCACCGGGGTCTATGTCTCTCACCCATACTGATGCATAGAGGCTCCGAACAATTCAATTCGCTACAGTTCATTTTTCAGCCTTGTCTGTAACTGTTATTTTTCTGAGTAGAGCTGCACAGTAGAACACTAAGTAAGTGCAGGAATAAAATTTTTTTAGTAACTAGTGGATACCTGCTGGCTATGCATTGATGTCATAACTCATTGTCAACAGGAGATGCCGGAACTACAAACAAGGTGTGAACTTACTGCATCAGACTATACGAGAGGGAAGCCAAGAATAATTCATTCAGCACTTTGACAACGCTGTGGAACAGACGGAACTTACTACTGTTATGAAGCAAACTTCACTTAGAGGTTTCATAAGAACGCATTCAGGTGACAAAATTCACATAAAGGAACACTTTCATTATATGAATTTAATCACTGTAACATCCAAGATTGCTGATAGGTTCAGAAAACGAGAGCACATTCTACATCTACATCTACATGATTACTCTTCTATTCACATTTAAGTGCTTGGCAGAGGGTTCATTGAACCACAATCATACTATCTCTCTGTCATTCCACTCCCGAACACCGCGCGGGAAAAACGAACACCTAAACCTTTCTGTTCGAGATCTGATTTCTCTTATTTTATTTTGATGACCATTCCTACCTATGTAGGTTGGGCACAACAAAATATTTTCGCATTCGGAAGAGAAAGTTGGTGACGGAAATTTCGTAAATAGATCTCGCCGCAACGAAAAACGTCTTTGCTTTAATGACTTCCAACCGAACTCGCGTATCATATCTGCCACACTCTCTCCCCTATTACGTGATAATACAAACCGAGTTGCCCTTTTTTGCACCCTTTCGATGTCCTCCCTCAATCCCGCCTGGTAAGGATCCCACACCGCGCAGCTACACTCCTGGAAATGGAAAAAAGAACACATTGACACCGGTGTGTCAGACCCACCATACTTGCTCCGGACACTGCGAGAGCGCTGTACAAGCAATGATCACACGCACGGCACAGCGGACACACCAGGAACCGCGGTGTTGGCCGTCGAATAGCGCTAGCTGCGCAGCATTTGTGCACCGCCGCCGTCAGTGTCAGCCAGTTTGCCGTGGCAGACGGAGCTCCATCGCAGTCTTTAACACTGGTAGCATGCCGCGACAGCGTGGACGTGAACCGTATGTGCAGTTGACGGACTTTGAGCGAGGGCGTATAGTGGGCATGCGGGAGGCCGGGTGGACGTACCGCCGAATTGCTCAACACGTGGGGCGTGAGGTCTCCAGAGTACATCGATGTTGTCGCCAGTGGTCGGCGGAAGGTGCACGTGCCCGTCGACCTGGGACCGGACCGCAGCGACGCACGGATGCACGCCAAGACCGTAGGATCCTACGCAGTGCCGTAGGGGACCGCACCGCCACTTCCCAGCAAATTAGGGACACTGTTGCTCCTGGGGTATCGGCGAGGACCATTCGCAACCGTCTCCATGAAGCTGGGCTACGGTCCCGCACACCGTTAGGCCGTCTTCCGCTCACGCCCCAACATCGTGCAGCCCGCCTCCAGTGGTGTCGCGACAGGCGTGAATGGAGGGACGAATGGAGACGTGTCGTCTTCAGCGATGAGAGTCGCTTCTGCCTTGGTGCCAATGATGGTCGTATGCGTGTTTGGCGCCGTGCAGGTGAGCGCCACAATCAGGACTGCATACGACCGAGGCACACAGGGCCAACACCCGGTATCATGGTGTGGGGAGCGATCTCCTACACTGGCCGTACACCACTGGTGATCGTCGAGGGGACACTGAATAGTGCACGGTACATCCAAACCGTCATCGAACCCATCGTTCTACCATTCCTAGACCGGCAAGGGAACTTGCTGTTCCAACAGGACAATGCACGTCCGCATGTATCCCGTGCCACCCAATGTGCTCTACAAGGTGTAAGTCAACTACCCTGGCCAGCAAGATCTCCGGATCTGTCCCCCATTGAGCATGTTTGGGACTGGATGAAGCGTCGTCTCACGCGGTCTGCACGTCCAGCACGAACGCTGGTCCAACTGAGGCGCCAGGTGGAAATGGCATGGCAAGCCGTTCCACAGGACTACATCCAGCATCTCTACGATCGTCTCCATGGGAGAATAGCAGCCTGCATTGCTGCGAAAGGTTGATATACACTGTACTAGTGCCGACATTGTGCATGCTCTGTTGCCTGTGTCTATGTGCCTGTGGTTCTGTCAGTGTGATCATGTGATGTATCTGACCCCAGGAATGTGTCAATAAAGTTTCCCCTTCCTGGGACAATGAATTCACGGTGTTCTTATTTCAATTTCCAGGAGTGTATATTCTAACAGAGGACGAACGAGTGTAGTGTAAGCTGTCTCTTTAGTGCACTTGTTGCATCTTCTAAGTGTCCTGCCATTGAAACGCAACCTTTGGCTCGCCTTCCCCACAGTATTATCTATATGGTCTTTCCAACTGAAGTCGTTCGTAATTTTAACAACCCAAGTACTTAGTTGAATTGACAGCCTTGAGAATTGTACTATTTATCGAGTAATCGAATACCAACGGATTTCTTTTGGAACTCACACTTTTCGTTATTTAGCGTCAACTGCCACCTGCCACACCTTACAGGAATCTTTTCTAAATCGCTTTGCAACTGATACTGGTCTTCGGATGACCCTCTTAGACGGTACATTATAGCATCATCTGCGGCCTGGGGAACACCTGATATCACTTCAGTTTTACTCCATGATTTGCTGTCTATTTCTACGAACTGCGACCTTCCTGACAGGAAATCTTGAATCCAGTCGCACAACTGATAAGATACCCCATAGGCCCGCAGCTTGATTAGAAGTCGCTTGTGAGGAACGGTGTCAAAAGCTTTCCGGAAATCTAGAAATACGGAATCAACTTGAGATCCCCTATCGATAGCGGCCATTACTTCGTGCGAATAAAGTGCTAGCTGCGTTGCACAATAACGATGTTTTCCGAAACCATGCTGATTACGTATGAATAGATCGTTCCCTTCGAGGTGATTCATAATGTTTGAATACAGTATATGCTCCAAAACCCTACTGCAAACAGACGTCAATGATATATGTCTGTAATTCGATGGATTACTCCTACTACCCTTCTTAAACTCTGGTGCGACCTGCGCAATTTTCCAATCTGTAGGTACAGATCTATCGGTGAGCGATCGCTTGTATATGATTGCTAAGTAGGGAGCTATTGTATCAGCGTAATCTGAAAGGAACCTAATCGGTATACAATCTGGACCGGAAGACTTCCCCGTATCGAGCGATTTGAGTTCTTCTACTTCTAAGCTAGCAGCTGTTTGTGTTTCAAATTTTGGAATATTCCATTCGTCTTCCCTGGTGAAGGAATTTCGGAATACTGCGTTCAATAACTCCGCTTTAGCGGCACAGTCGTCGGTAACAGTACCATCGGCACTGCGCAGCGAAGGTATTGACTGCGTCTTGCCCCTTGTGTACTTTACATACGACCAGTATTTCTTCGGATTTTCTACCAATTTTCGAGACAATGTGTCGTTGTGGAACCTATTAAAGGCATCTCGCATTGATGTCCGTGTCAAATTTCGCGCGTCTGTAAATTTTAGCCAATCTTCGGGATTTCGCGTTCTTCTGAACTTCGCATGCTTTTTCCGTTGCCTCTGCAACAGCGTTTGGACCTGTTTTGTGTACCATGGGGGATCAGTTCCATCTCTTAGCAATTTATGAGGTATGAAACTCTCAATTGCAGTTGCTACTATATCTTTGAATTTGAGCCACATCTCGTCTACATTTGCATAGTCAGTTCGGAAGGAATGGAGGAAGGCTTCTAGGGACACTTTATCCGCTTTTTAAATAAAATTTTATTGCGTTTGTTTCTGGTGGATTTGGAAGAAACGGTATTGATCCTAGCTACAACAACCTTGTCATCACTAATCCCTGTATCAGTCATGATTCTCTCTATTAGCTCTGGATTGTTTGTGGCTAAGAGGTCAAGTGTGTTTTCACAACCATTTACAATTCGGGTGGGTTCGTGGACTAACTGCTCCAAATAATTTTCGGAGAAAGCATTTAGAACAATCTCGGAATATGTTTCAAGCCTACCACCAGTTTTGAACAGGTATTTATGTCAACATATCGAGGGAAGGTTGAAGTCCCCACCAACTATAACCGTATGAGTGGGTATTTATTTGTTACGAGACTCAAATTTTTTCTGAACTGTTCAACTATATCATCGGAGTCTGGCTGTCTGTAGAAGGAGCCAATTATTAACTTAGTTCGGCTGTTAAGTAAAACCTCCACCCATACCAATTCGCACGGAGTATCTACTTCGACGTCAGTACAAGATAAACCACTACTGACAGACACAAACACTCCACCACCAATTCTGCCTAATCTATCTTTCCTGAACACCGTCTGAGATTTCGTAAAAATTTCTGCAGAAGTTATTTCAGGCTTTAGCCAGCTTTCTGTACCTATAACGATTTCAGCTACTGTGCTTTCTATTAGCGCTTGAAGCTCAGGGACTTTCCCAGCACAACTACAAGAATTTACAACTACAATTCCGACTGTTCCTTGATCCAAGCACGTCCTGTATTTGCCATGCACCCTTCAAGATAGCAGCCCACCCCGTGCTTTCCCGAGGCCAGTTTTAGGGGAATCAGGTACTCACCTGCAATAAGACTTTCACCAACCTCAAGCTCAGTCTCGAAGTTAGGCCATTCCATCTGCATTACGGATACCAATGGAAGACCAGCTTTGCAGCAGAATGCTCTGGTGGACTCAACAAGTTGCTACAAACTGCCACCAACTTGGAGTCCACTGCTGCTGCCATCGAGGCATGAAGGGGTCTTTTGGCCTGCAAGCCGCTGTTCTGCAAGTCACAGTGGTGACTGACCGAGGATGAGGGCTGAGCCAGCCTTTCGCGGAGGAAGAAACGATCTGCCCATGTGTGAGCTTGTGTCACCATTATTGCCTTACCAGCTGTATGCTTGGACTGCCCATCGAGCTGTAGAGCCATCTCGAATACCGACAGGGCATGGCAAGCCGAAGTGCGGATTGACTCATCGAGAGCGCTAAGGGCTCTTAACACCACAAACAGAGCAATGTCAGGCTGCGGGGACACGTAGTCGCGGCATCATCCTGCAGTGGGATCGCAGCACTGACCAGAGGCTTTCAACAAGTAATGCGGTCACTGCTAAGCAGCACCAGGAAGAAGATGGAGTGATTGTAAAACTCTCGCCAGTAAATTATTGTCAGTGGAATGATGTTTCATGACTCCTGCAGGATCACTCAACACGCTTTTCGCTCGACCTCCTGACAACAACGCGCCACCAGCCTGAGTCGTAGCACTGCTGTCAAGAGGTTGACCTGCCCCGTGATATTAATGTCAGCAGTGGTTCTTGCACACTATATTCCCGCCAGAAAATTGGTTCTGACACGCTGCGTTGTGACGATGTCGACTGTCGCCGCCGTCGGCGAACCTCAGGTGTACATCAATAACCAACAGAATCTGTCATCTCGCGAGGAGGCGAACGATCAATGTTTGTTGGCCTGTTTCCTTTTTCTTTTGTTTTGGTGTCATGTTGAGTTACAAGTATCTGCACAATAATCTGAAAGTGACGTTGTACAGACCAAAAGAGCCTGTACACCTATCACAGTTCACAGGTATCTTTAGGGAAGAATATTTATGCCTGAGTAGGTGCCTGTTTTTAATTTAGCAGGACTTGAAGTACTACAAGCTAAGGCAGTGTCAGTAACACGTGAAACTCGTCGACTATTTGACCAAGAAGAACAGCAATGCAATGACCCTCACAGGGTCACACTAAATAGGAAGATTAGTTTAGCAAATTTCTGCTTACTGATATTATATCACTACAAAGGGTTCCCAATTGTTCTTAAGTGTACTTCAAAGTGGAGGCTGCACAACAACTAGAAACGCGTTCGCTAACTTTGAGTGAAATCGTTGAAATTCTGAAAACTCAGGTAGCCATCTTGCTCGAGGATAAGAAAGAATGGAGGCGGGCTTGCAAAGAAATTCCAAGTGAACTAGAATCATTACTTGCAGCAACTTGGCTAATGCGAACACAATGAGGGGACATTAAGGCTGTGATTAGTGTACCTATTCCGTCGTGATTCTCAGCGTCTAGTCTCATTACACCTTTTCTAGGAAAAAACTAAGTATGTGTTGGCTTGATTGAACGATGTTACGGAATCAGTTCGGTTAGGGAAATCGTCTGATGCAATATGTCTTTCTACGTCTATGTGACAAGTAGACATGACACTAAAACGTATGGCGCATACCGTGAAACTTTTGGTCTGACTCAAAAGTTTATACAGCAAGCTGAAGGACTATCCTGACGCTATCAAGAGCAAAATAGTGCTACATTTTTGACAGAAAAACTCATGGGGCTAATGAAGAAACATGAAAAGGGCATTTTGCGATATATTTTATAAGCTCAATTCGCAGACTGATATAGTGACGCACCATGCCACGGTGGATAGTAATTTTGCAGAAGCAGAAAATAGGGCCTTGACTGTATTCGTGAGAAGTATTTCAACGGATATGCCGCAAAGGGTAAGAATTCAGAATCGTAGTGGATTTTTTCTCTTCTATCGGGTTTGCCACACAGACAGAAGACACAGATTTTGTGAGACGGCAACACAATGGCTCTCAGCACTATGTTACTTAACTTCGGAGGTCATCAGTCGCCTAGAACTTAGAACTAATTAAACCTAACTAACCTAAGGACATCACACACGTCCATGCCCGAGACAGGATTCGAACCAGCGACCGTAGCGGTCGCTCGGCTCCAGACTGTAGCGCCCAGAGCCGCACGGCCACACCGGCCGGCAGCGACACAATGATTGAGGTTCTTTCTCCCCCGATGTTAAGTGCTACAGAAGTTGACCAATGGTCCACGTGAAGTGGCAATGTCGTCACCAAAGGGCTTCGAATATGGTGAGGTTGGACATAAGGTGCATGACTGCAAAAAAAAGTGGTTCAAATGGCTCTGAGCACTACGCGACTTAACTTCTGAGGTCATCACTCGCCTAGAACTTAGAACTAATTAATCCTAACTAACACACATCCATGCCCGAGGCAGGATTCGAACCTGCGACCGCAGTGGTCAAGCGGTTCCAGACTGAAGCGCCTAGAACCGCACGGCCACACCGGCCGGCGTGACTGCAGGAATACACTCCTGGAAATTGAAATAAGAACACCGTGAATTCATTGTCCCAGGAAGGGGAAACTTTATTGACACATTCCTGGGGTCAGATACATCACATGATCACACTGACAGAACCACAGGCACATAGACACAGGCAACAGAGCATGCACAATGTCGGCACTAGTACAGTGTATATCCACCTTTCGCAGCAATGCAGGCTGCTATTCTCCCATGGAGACGGTCGTAGAGATGCTGGATGTAGTCCTGTGGAACGGCTTGCCATGCCATTTCCACCTGGCGCCTCAGTTGGACCAGCGTTCGTGCTGGACGTGCAGACCGCGTGAGACGACGCTTCATCCAGTCCCAAACATGCTGAATGGGGGACAGATCCGGAGATCTTGCTGGCCAGGGTAGTTGACTTACGCCTTCTAGAGCACGTTGGGTGGCACGGGATACATGCGGACGTGCATTGTCCTGTTGGAACAGCAAGTTCCCTTGCCGGTCTAGGAATGGTAGAACGATGGGTTCGATGACAGTTTGGATGTACCGTGCACTATTCAGTGTCCCCTCGACGATCACCAGTGGTGTACGGCCAGTGTAGGAGATCGCTCCCCACACCATGATGCCGGGTGTTGGCCCTGTGTGCCTCGGTCGTATGCAGTCCTGATTGTGGCGCTCACCTGCACGGCGCCAAACACGCATACGACCATCATTGGCACCAAGGCAGAAGCGACTCTCATCGCTGAAGACGACACGTCTCCATTCGTCCCTCCATTCACGCCTGTCGCGACACCACTGGAGGCGGGCTGCACGATGTTGGGGCGTGAGCGGAAGACGGCCTAACGGTGTGCGGGACCGTAGCGGGACCGTAGCCCAGCTTCATGGAGACGGTTGCGAATGGTCCTTGCCGATACCCCAGGAGCAACAGTGTCCCTAATTTGCTGGGAAGTGGCGGTGCGGTCCCCTACGGCACTGCGTAGGATCCTACGGTCTTGGCGTGCATCCGTGCGTCGCTGCGGTCCGGTCCCAGGTCGACGGGCACGTGCACCTTCCGCCAACCACTGGCGACAACATCGATGTACTGTGGAGACCTCACGCCCCACGTGTTGAGCAATTCGGCGGTACGTCCACCCGGCCTCCCGCATGCCCACTGTACGCCCTCGCTCAAAGTCCGTCAACTGCACATACGGTTCACGTCCACGCTGTCGCGGCATGCTACCAGTGTTAAAGACTGCGATAGAGCTCCGTATGCCACGGCAAACTGGCTGACACTGACGGCGGCGGTGCACAAATGCTGCGCAGCTAGCGCCATTCGACGGCCAACACCGCGGTTCCTGGTGTGTCCACTGTGCCGTGCGTGTGATCATTGCTTGTACAGCCCTCTCGCAGTGTCCGGAGCAAGTATGGTGGGTCTGACACACCGGTGTCAATGTGTTCTTTTTTCCATTTCCAGGAGTGTAGTAAGCAGGAGAAGCGTAATTGCAGGAAGCGTTCGTTAAACGCAAATGGGAATGCCTTAATCATCGAACGTCATTTCCAATGAAGCAGTACACTGGGAGGACAAGTGCCGGGACGGATTATTGTTCGACTGACGTGGTAGGAAATACGGAACATAAGTTCTTGGTAGACATGGATGCAAACATGTCTGTTGTTAGTCTGGACTTCTTAGGGAGGAAGACACTTCAGTCTCCACATGGAGTGGTTAACAAGGAGATGGAGTCATTGGGGGACAATGCTGCTCCTTTTTAACACGGGGCTGGAAAGTTTAAGCAGCATATGGAGGTGTTGCCACATGTTCATGAGGGGTACTGTGGAATTCTCGGTTTTTCTGAATATTCTAAATTAAATTGATGTTTCACACACCGCGATCGAATCTGATGAATATTTATTTCCATTAGGGGAAGCTGCTACTCAAGCAATGTCGCAAGATGCGCCTGTCACGGATGTAGCACCAGTTGAGCTGTATACATATATGCTAAAGGTTAACTTTTGGTATAACGTGCCAGAATATATAGGAGATTTGCTCTGGTTTATTGTAAGTACGGATATACTGAAGGAATTGTTGGGCGTAGTAGAACCTCTGCCGTTCAGTGAAGAGTTACGTAGGTCACACTGTATGCTGCACAAGAGCAGAGTACACGTTTGGAGAGATCCCTGTGAGGTTAGATAATTGTGACATGGGTGAGGTGAATCTACCAAAGGACCTAATGAGTGCTAGTTTGAGTATCTTGAAAGCAGATGACAATGACAGGTCGGGTGGCGACCAGAGACACAAGGGTACTGTTAACAGTTATGCCTGATCATGATTAACTTAAACATTCGGAAGGAGTAATAGTGAACACACAGATGTTTTATTGGTTGGCTCTAGAGATCTGTTCAGTCCAGCTGGTTCGTTACCAACGACACTGGCCGTCCAGAATTTGATCCCCCGGTATGAGAATGTTCAGTGATCACTGATACTAGCATCTTTGCGAAGCTGGCACACCTTGTTTAACTTGCGTGGGCATTCTCCGAAAGAATCAACCTCGCCACTCGGGAGGCCACAATTTGACCTCTTTAAAACTGGGTCGGCTGACTATAGGAAGCTCGAGTGCATCTCCATGGCATACTTGGCTGCTTGTTTCACACGTTTACACCACACTGAACCTTCTGGTTGCGAGCATTCCCTACTAAAGGGTAGACACAAATAGCGCACTGGTGGCTATACCATTACGCTGTTTGTTGACGGAAAACTCTGAAATCATTATCAATAGATTTTCTATCCCCCAGGTGGCACATTCCATCATAGGATTACAATTGGCGTCGTCTCTCCAGGTGCACTAATTCTTTTCCGGCGGTGTACATTCACTAATGAAATTAGTCGTAAATAAGCACCTACAATTTGAAAAGGGCAGTAATGTCCGTACCTACAATATCATAGGAAAAATTGCCTTTACCACCCATTATTACAGCTGTCATTAGCTCAAAAGGGAGTTCAGTACAGTGAAAGCAAATTTTTCGACCATTCTCCACGTAACGTAAAATGTGTCATAGGTAGCACAGCAAGATTTTCTCAGATCTAAGCAAAAATCCTTTCTTCAGAACAAACACCTCTATTCTGTGGTCTAAATTCTATTTAAAAATATGTAGCGTGAAAAAATAGATGTTTTACGTATAGTTGCATGGGTAGGACTAAAAAATAGTATATGCATTAATGTAATAACTCATCATTGTCCACATAGCCTGTACAATGACTGTTTCACATCATTTAGATCATGGAAATAATCTATGTAGCTTTTCTTAACTAGCTGGGGTATTACTCCTGTCTGCCGCGCCGAGTGGCCGCATGGTTAAAGGCGCCCTGCTACGGATGGTGCGGCCCCTGCCTCCGGAGGTTCGAGCCCCCCCTCAGGCATGGGTGTCTGTTGTTCCCAGCATAAGTTAGTTTAAGTAGTGTGCAAGTCTAGGGACCGATGACTTCAGCAGTTTAGTCCCTTAGGAATTTTCACACATTACTCCTGTCTCATATCCACTGACGAGCCAAAAATTACGACCACCTGGTTAATAGCTTATTTATCCGTCACTGGAAGGAAAGAAACATCACTGATCCTACTTATAAGGGTTCCGACTGTTTGTTGATAGCTTAGTCTTGTTGTTGGTGTTGTGGTCTTCAGTCCTGAGACTGTTTTGATGCAGCCCTCCATGCTACCCTATCCTGTGCAAGCTTCTTCATCTCCCAGTACTTACTGCAACAAACATCCTTCTGATTCTGCTTAGTGTATTCATCTCTTGGTCTCCCTCTACGATTTTTACCCTCCACGCTGCCCTCCAATGCTAAATTTGTTATCCCTTGATACCTCAGAACATGTCCTACTAACCGGTCCCTTCTTTTTGTCGAGTTGTGCCACATACTCCTCTTCTCCCCAATTCTATTCAATACTACATCATTAGTTATGTGATCTACCCATCTAACCTTCAGCATTCTTCTGTAGCACCACATTTCGAAAGCTTCTATTCTCTTCTTGTTCAAACTAATTATCGTCCATGTTTCACTTCCATACATGGCTACACTCCATACAAATACTCTCAGAAACGACTTCCTGACACATAAAGCTATACTCGATGTTAACAAATTTCTTTTCTTCTGAAACTCTTTCCTTGCCATTGCCAGTCTATATTTTATATCTTATCTACTTCGACCATCATCAGTTATTTTGCTCCCCAAATAGCAAAATTCCTTTACTACTTCGAGTGTGTCATTGCCTAATCTAATTCCCTCAGCATCACCTGACTTAATTCGACTACATTCCATTATCTTCGTTTTCCTTTTGTTGATGTTCAACTTATATCCTCCTTTCAAGACACTGTCCATTCCATTCAACTGCTCTTCCAAGTCCTTTGCTGTCTCTGACAGAATTACAATGTCATCGGCGAACCTCAAAGCTTTTATTTCTTCTCCATGGATTTTAATAACTACTCCGAATTTTTCTTTTGTTTCCTTTATTGACTGCTCAATATACAGATTGAACAACATTGGGGAGAAGCCACAACCCTGTCTCACTCCCTTCCCAACCACTGCTTCCCTTTCGTGCCCCTCGACTCTTATAACTGCCATCTGGTTTCTGTACAAATTGTAAATAGCCTTTCGCTCCCTGTATTTTACACCTGCCACCTTCAGAATTTGAAAGAGAGTATTACAGTCAACATTGTCCAAGGTTTTCTCTAAGTCTGCAAATGCTAGAAACGTAGGTTTGCCTTTCCTTAATCTTTTTTCTAAGATAAGTCGTAAGGTCAGTATTGCCTCACGTGTTCCAATATTTCTACGGAATCCAAACTGATCTTCCACGAGGTCGGCTTCTACCAGTTTTTCCATTTGTCTGTAAAGAATTCGCGTTAGTATTTTGCAGCTGTGACTTATTAAACTGATAGTTGGGTAATTTTCACATCTGTCAACACCTGCTTTCATTGGGATTGGAATTATAGTATTCTTCTTGAAGTCTGAGGGTATTTCGCCTGTCTCATACATCTTGCTCATCAGAAGGTAGAGTTTTGTCAGGACTGGCTCTCCCAAGGCCATCAGTAGTTCTAATGGAATGCTGTCTACTCCTGGGGCCTTGTTTCGACTCAGGTCTTTCTGTGCTCTGTCAAACTCTTCACACAGTATCGTATCCCCCATTTCATCTTCATCTACATTCTATTCAATTTCCATAATATTGTCCTCATGTACATCGCCCTTGTATAGACCCTCTATAGACTTCTTCCAGCTTTATGCTTTCCCGTCTCTGCTTCGAATTGGGTTTCCATCTGAGCTCTTGATATTCATACAAGTGGCTCTCTTTTCTCCAAAGGTCTCTTTAATCTTCCTGTAGGCATTATGTATCTTACACCTAGCGAGATAAGCATCTACATCCTTCCATTTGTCCTCTAGCCATTCCTGCTTAGTCATTTTGTACTTCCAGTCGATCTCATTTTTGAGACGTTTGTATTCATTTTTGCCTGCTTTATTTACTGCATTTTTATATTTTCTCCTTTCGTCAATTATGTTCAATATTTTTTCTGTTACCCAAGGAATTCTACTAGCCCACGTATTTTTATCTACTTGATCCTCTGCTGCCTTCACTACTTCATCCCTCAGAGATACCCATTCTTCTTCTACTGTATTTCTTTCCCCTTTCCTGTCAATTGTTCCCTTGTGCTCTCCCTGAAACTCTGTACAACCTCTGGTTCTTTCAGTTTATTCAGGTCCCAATCTTCTTAAATTTCCACATTTTTGCAGTTTTTTCAGTTTTAATCTACAGTTCATAACCAATAGATTGTGGTCAGATTCCACATCTGCCCCTAGAATTGTCTTACAGTTTAAAACCTGGTTCCTAAATCTCTGTCTTACCATCATGTAGTCTACCTGATACCTTCTAGTATCTCCAGGATTCTTCCATGTATACAACCATCTTTCATGATTCTTGAACAGAGTATTAGCTATGATTAAGTTATGCTCTGTGCAAAACTCTACCAGGCGGCTTCCTCTTTCATTTCTTAGCCCCAATCCCTATTCACCTACTATGTTTCCTTCTCTCCCTTTTCCTACTCTCGAATTCCAGTCACCCATGACTATTAAATTTTCGTCTCCCTTCACTACTTGAATAAGTTCTTTTATCTCATCATACATTTCATCAATTTCTTCATCATCTTCAGATTTAGTTGGCATATAATCTTGTACTACTGTAGTAGGCGTCGGCTTCTAGTCTATCTTGTCCACAATAATGCTTACCCGCACTCCTATTTTATTATTCATTATTGAACCTACTCCTGCATTACCCTTATTTGATTTTGTGTTTATAAACCTGTATTTACCTGACCAGAAGTCTTGTTCCTCCTGCCACCGAACTTCACTAATTTCCACTATATATAACTTTAACCTATCCATTTCCCTTTTTAAATGTTCTAATCAACCTGCCTGTTTAAGGGATCTGACATTCCACACTCCGATCCGTCGAACGCCAGTTTTCTTTTTCCTGATAACGACTTGCTCCTCAGTAGTCCCCGCCCGGAGATCCGAATGGGGGACTATTTTACCTCCGGAATATTTTACCCAAGAGGACGCCATCATCATTTATCCATACAGTAATGCTCCATGCCTTCGGAAAAATTACGGCCGTAGTTTGCCCTTGCTTTCACACGTTCGCAGTACCAGCACAGCAAGGCCGTTTTGGTTAATGTTGCAAGGCCAGGTCAGTCAATCATCCAGACTGTTGCCCCTGCAACTACTGAAAAGGCTGCTGCCCCTCCTCAGGAACCACACGTTTGTCTGGCCTCTCAACAGATACCCCTCCGTTGTGGTTGCACCTACGGTACGGCTATCTGTATCGCTGTGGCACGCAAGCTTCCCCAGCAACGGCAAGATCCATGGTTCATGGGGAAGGAGCTTTGTCTTAAAGGTCATGTACTTTGTGTAAATAAAACGACGGTGATTTGCGTACGCCATGATGGCGCTAGGTAGCCCAACCAGTCCCTTACTATTTAATAAAGCGCCTCTGGTAACTGAGACATAAACCTGAGTTCACTAAATGCTCCTCAAACCCCTGTAGCACGGTTCTGGCTCCGAGACATGGATAGTTACACTGCGGATGGATGATATCGCCGTCGTGGAAGCCATCAAGCATGAAGAGTTGCATGTGGTTCGCTGCTGTCAACGTGTTTTCGATTACTACCAGATGTCCCATGCAAGCTCGGGAAAATGTCTGCCATAGCTCGCGTCTAGAACAGCCATTCACTTCGATGATGGCGTTTGTGGAGACATCATCCACCTAACATTGTTACAATGTGATTCATCCGAAAAGCCGTTGATCGATGGTCAAATTCCGATGGTCTCGAGAGCATTTCAATCGTAACTACCATGTCTTTGGGTCAACTGTCATCACGTGGGGGTGGTGTGCTGTGTAACTCCGTGATCAACAATGTACGATAAACCGTGTGCTCCGAAACACTCGTGCGTGCACCAGCGTTGTGCTCTTTCAGCAGAGATAGCACAGATCACCCTCTATCCTACTTTACTGTGTAGTCAAGCCTCCGAAAGTCATTTTCTGTGAAGAGTCGTGTATGTCCAACCATTTAGTGCCTAGTGGAAGTTTGATTGTCCCCCTGCCTCTTTCCGTAGATGCTCATGACAGTAGCATGTAAACATTGGACCAACTTCACAGTTTTCGAGGAATTCGTTCACAGCCGCTGCGTAACAAAAATTTGCCCTTTGTCAATTTCACTTATTGCAATGAATTTCCCAACTTGCAGTCCATATCTTCTGTAGAGTGATCTCACGTCCATGTTTGCTCCATGTACAAACTTTTGTTAAATGCAATTGGAACGCCCTATCCTGACAATGTTAAATTTAGTGACTTGGCTTCCATGTATTTCAGAAACCACTGTAGCCATTGGCATGAAACTTTCACAGGACATCAAACTGTGTGTTCTGAGTCTACTGAACTATAAAATTGCATTTTAGACACTGTTTAAGGAAATACTGTAATTTAATTACACGGTTAAAATTGTGTACTTTTTCTGTACATTGTGCAAAATACTTTTAATTATACGTAACATTATGATCTTCTTTTAATTTAGTAGAATCAGGATACGTTTCTTATTACTCTCTGAAAATTTGAATACTCTACTCGAAGTGATTCCTGAGATTTACGGGAAAAACCAACAGAAAATGTAAATTTTCAGGAACCGCTTTTAAAGTTTCAGAAGACTGTAACTCAATACAAGCTTAATTTTTTTTTATTTTTAGTCACTCAGAAGCACCCTGCACTATACTGTGTATCATCCGCTTGATATTTGTCCAAGTTTTTATTCTTTTCTTATTCCTGGTCTCCTTAGTGGCCAATTGCGCTGCCTACTCTGCTTTATAAATGCGAACCTTGTCCAAACGTTCAAGTTCTGTGATGAAGTTTGCTCCAGGATTCATTCCCATATCCTGTAGTACTTTCACCCTACCAGTGTTGCCATCATTAAAAGCAATAACAGCATCACTGACCCCACCGTTTAGTGTCTTCATTTCAACAAATACATTTTTTGGTAAGCGAGTCCATATAAGATTATTGAACGACTCGTTGGGATTTTGAATCTGACTAAGCAGACAATTCTTCAGTAATTCAGGATTTGGCAGGTCCCTGTACATAGGTCTTATGATATCCACAGCTGCTGCTGGCATGGAATGTTTTTGGCTATACGAACGGTTTGAGTACTGGGCATTGCGGTAATTGCACCATGAATCAGGTCCAGGAGGGCAAAGAATGTGTACTGGTTTTTTATCACTTGGCCGCCTGTGGAAGAAGGTAGTCCATACCGCCTACTCCATTTTCAACAAATCCTCTGTATTATTTCTGAATTCTGTCTGACAGCCTGCCTCTTTTGGTTTACCATCAGAAAGTTTCTTCTCTTTCAAACTTTGTTTCAGCTTCGTCAACCTGGTTCCCATCATCTTCTGGACATGACCAACACTTTCCAGTTTTATGTTAATCTTCTCACCATAATTTTTAGCGGCTACTACAATGTTATATGCTTTTGAGTCTCCATCACTTAATAACTTAGTGTAACACTCTCCCCTTTCGTTCAAAGATCGACTAAAAATTTCAGTAGCTGAAGAGGCGTCCATACCGCCACTTGTTCCTTCATAATTTCTGTCACATATATGCCCTTCTTCATTCCCTGATTTACAGTTATAACAATGTTTGTTTAAAATTCGGAAATATATTAGCTTTCCAGTATCCACACCTATCAAAGTAGCAACGGAGTTCTTAGAATTGTAGCCTCGCTTCTGCCAAGTGCCATCAAAAGCTATCGGTATGTCAGCCATACCATCATTTATTTCAACAGCTTCCTTTGCTGCATCCTTCACTGACTCACATGCAACAGATTCCAAAGCAGCTCCAATAAATCCTGGGTACTTGTGGATTTTACAAGGTGGTCGTAGCGTATTCAACACAGCACACATTGTTTCTGCTGCAGTGTGTCGTTTGCCAGTAGCTCTCAATCAATAAAACCACCTAACATTTACTTCAAAATAATTATCTTCACACTTATCAGATATCCATAAGGAATGAATATATCTACAACTGGCATAATTAATAAGTTTCCTGGCTAATCCATTTGATACCTCGCTGTCTTCATGTAAACTAATCGGCCCTCCACATATTTTACAACACACATATTCCCATAACACCCTCCTTAGAACATGTAAATCTATCTTCACACTTATCAGATATCCATAAGGAATGAATATATCTACAACTGGCACAATTAATAAGTTTCCTGGCTAATCCATTTGATACCTCGCTGTCTTCGTGTAAACTAATCGGCCCTCCACATATTTTACAACACAAATATTCCCATAACACCCTGCTTAGAACATGTAAATCTATAAGAATATAGCCTAATCAACCATTAACATCACTTTCGTTTTGGGTAAACTGTGTATCGCAACATTTTATTTTAATCTTCGAAGCACTGATGGGTGTTTCTCTAGATACTGACGAGTTTGCCTGTTTTTCATTGTCTGTAACGCACTGTTTCATAAAAACATTAGTTTTGGAATCATAATTTACTTTTTGAGAGATTTACCAATCTATTCGCCACTTTTCGACGAAAAATGTTAGCACTTGCAATGCGTGTTCATACCACGAACTGATACGATACTGTTTTTGCTAGTGCTTCCAATACAAACACGTGATTTAACCTTTATTACACAGCAATCCACAGCCTTCTATGTAAAAATTTACCGATTTTACTAGATCTTGAAGTAACGCACGTAAAAATTTAAAATTTTCAACCGGTGTAGATTAGATTTAAAAAATAAAATACTTATATATACATAGTGGTCCATTGATCGTGACTAGGCCAAATATCTCACGAAATAAGCGGCAAACGAAAAAACTACAAAGAACGACATTTGTGCAGCTTGAAGGGGGAAACCAGATGGCGCTTTTGATGGCCCGCTAGATGGTGCTGCGATGGGTCAAACAGATATCAACTGCGTTTTTTAAAAATAGAAACCCCCATTTTCTATCACATATTCGTGTAGTACGTAAAAAAATATGGATGTTTTAGTTGGACCACTTTTTTCGCTTTGTGAAAGATGGCGCTGTAATAGTCACAAACGTATGGCTAACAATTTTAGACGAACAGTTGGTAAGAGGTAGGTTTTTTAAATTTAAATACAGAACATGGGTACATTTGAATGTGCACCTCTGGCGGTACTTTGCAATTAGTACCGCCCTTCGATTCGTGCCTGTCACTAATTGAAGTGTTAGGGTTGCAGGTGTCACCCAGCCAGCCAGCCAGCAGCAGTCCAGCCAGCCAGCAGCGGTCCAACTGAGCAGCAGCAGCAGCAGCAGCAGTAGCAGCGGTCTAGCCAGCCAGCCAGCCAGCCAGCAGCACCAGTCGAGCCAGCCAGCCAGCCCGCCAGCCACCCAGCCAGCCAGCCAGCCACCCAGCAGCAGCGGTTCAGCCAGCCAGCCAGCAGCAGCGGTTCAGCCAGCCAGCCAGCAGCAGCAGTCCAGCCAGCCAGCCAGCAGCAGCAGCAGCTGCCCCAGCCCCGGCCCCATCCGCGGCAGCAGCAGCTGCAGCGTTCCTGCCAGCCGTCGCCTGCGCCTGCAGCATGGGACTTTAGTCCTCGTCTTCATCCATCTTCATCTGCCTTCGTCAGTCCCCAGTTTTTTCTCTCTCTTTTTCGTCCTGTACTGTCTTAGTTCCTCCCTGTCGTCATGTCAGCCCCCACCACCACTGCCACTACTACCACAACTGCCATAGTTTATACTTCGCCCTCTGCCACCACCACCACCATTACATGATGTGCCCAGTTGCCCGCCCCCCTCCTTATACCCCTGCTCTTCTCTCGCTCCCTTCGCCCTCGCTCTTTTCCACCCCCTCCCCAGCTTCTTCCTCCTGCTCTTCTACCTCTGATCCTTTCCCCCCACTCTCCCAGGCTGTCACTGCAGCTCCGGCTAGGGTGGTGGCCCGACAGGCCACCAACCATGCCCAGCTCTCCCCATCACCTTCGCCATCACCATCATCGACGTCGCCGTCTCCTTCACCATCGCCATCTCCAGCGCTGACTACTGCATCCACGCCGGGACCTGCCACTTCCCGCCACCTCCCTGTAGCTCCCGTCCTTCATGTCACCACTCACCCTTCTGCCACCCTTAAACGCCCTAGTGACACCACCACCTCCTCCACTCCCAAAAAGCCCTGCCCCATCTTCCTTCCCCCCACCCCAGGATGCCATGGACATCTCCCTGCCTGGCCCTGCTCCCCCCGCGTCCTCCTACTCCCCCACCTCTTCCTACAAATACCAAATACCTCCTCTCTCATCCCGATCCTTCCCTCCTCAAGGCCTGGAACCTCTCCCTCCTCCTCCGCTAACACATTCCTGGAGCTCCCATCTCCCTCATCACTCCCAGAGGGGACTCAGTTCTCATCTCCTCCCCCAGCCCCACCCTCCATGCTGACATCCTCTCCCTGATCCCCATCACCCGGTTTGGCCCCAATGCCTCCCTCACCCCTGCTCCTTCCCTGTCTCCTACCCGCCAACCCCAACCCCCACGTCGCCCGCCGACCCTCACCGCCGTGATCAATCGGCTTAGTCTGATGATCTCGGAGGAGGAGGTGTTGGCGGAGCTCAAGGCGCATCCGAGGAGTCGGTGGTCTGCCACATTTCTAACTCTGCCAGGCCCACCCGCCTTATGCGGGACACTCCCTCCATTGACTGCCTCCTGAAGGAGGGTGTCATCCTCTTCAACCAGAGATAAAAGGTCTACCCCTCCCATTCCCCTCCTCACTCCCTGCACTGCCAGAGGTGTCCACACTACAAAGCACACACAACAGCTGAGTGCCACAAGGCCCCCACCTGCCCACATTGTAAGAAAGCACACTTCCTCTGGCAGTGCCTTAACCTTCAGTCCCCTCCATCCTGTAATACCTGTAATCTCCCACATCCCACCTACTCCCAAAAATGTAAAGCCCAATCCCCTCAGACCACTCTGGAACTCACTGTCCCTTTCCGCCCTCCCTCTGGACACCCCCACCCTTCCTGGTAATTCCCTTCGTCCCCCCCTCCCCACCGCTGAGACATCATCAGGTTCCTCACCATTGTCCTGCAAAATGTCCATCCTTTCCAGCGCCCTCACACCCTCCAACAGATATCCCTCGCCGCCCATTCCATCTTCCACCTAAAAATGTATGCCACCTACTCCCACAACCAGGCCCATTTCACCTTCTCCCGTCTTGACACCCTCGTCTAAATCCCTGTCATGGTGGGACAGCACCGTATCCTGTTCAACAACATCTGTTCCCTTCCTGCCAACAAGAACCTCTTCATGCACACCCTTGCCACCCACCGCGTGGATGCCTTCCTCCTCAATGAAACCTTTCTTCAGCCCCACCACACCCTCCACACTTCGCCCTACCTCCTTCACCGCTCCAACAATCCCTTTCTGATAGCACGTGGCAGAGTTGCTATTGGTCACCACCACCGATCCCAGTTTGGCTCCAACCTCTCCTTCCCAACCCCACTGAACACCTGATCCTTGGTCTCTTCTTCCTTGGCCTTACCATCACCTGTGACACCATCTATGTCTACTCCAACACCCCTATTCCTTTTGACTTCCTCTCCCACATTGAACATACCTTCTCCTCCTATGTGATCGACGCCAACCTCAACATCCATAGTTGTTCCACCACCCAGTTATGGCAGTGGCATCAGTTCTTCTCCTTCCTCCAAGGCGACCTCGTCCCCATTCACCAGCACACCTGCCCCGAATGCTACTCCACTCTGATGTCATCCTCTCCTCCCCTAACCTCCTTGACCGCATAACGATGGATGTCCTCGACCCCTTTGGTAGTTACCATCTCCCTGTCCTCCTCACCACTTCAGACGGTCATCACCCCCACCCTGACCCCCTTCATGACCCTCCCCCGAAGTTCATCCATGATTATTCCTGTGCTGACTGGAATGCCTACCAGGATACCCTCTCCACCCAGGTCGACGGTCACTCATTCACCTACCACCACCCTGACGATATTACCCATGCCACCTCCTTTCTCCAGCAGACCTTGTCTGAGGCTGTGGTGGCCCACATCCCATCTGTCACTATCCACCCCCACCCCCATCCTACCTTACCCCCGCAGGCTGTCCTCCTCCTCCATGAATCCCACCATCTCTACCGTGCCTTCCTCCGCACACCTGACCCGGTCACACTATGACGCCACCGGCAACTCCAAAGACACATCCGTAAGTTGCTTGCGGCTAAGAAACGCCGGGACTGGCGACAGACATACACCCATTTAAACGCTATCCTTCCTATCAACTTGTCCAAGTACTGGTCAGCCTTCCGCCACCTTACCGGATCTAACCCCCCCCCCCTACTATCCTCTCCTTCATGACAACCAACCCTTCCCTGACGCCATTAGTAAGGCCAATCACTTTGCCTGCTACCTCTCCGATGTCTTTACCATCCCTGACGATCCCCAGTTCGATTACTCCCTCTTCCTAGATGTCCGTGATCAAACTGACACCTCTATCCCTCCTTTTGCACCTGGTTTCCAGTACTTGCACAACATTGCACACACAGAACTCAATGCCCCTATCACTACACAGGATCTCATCGCTACACTCCGCACGAAATGCAACACCGCTCCTGGTCACGATCGTGTCACTGATCGCCACCTTCATGAAGCTCCTGCCTCTTACCTCTCCACACTGGCCAGACTCTACAATGTAGTCCTGTCCACTGGCTACTACCCCAACTTGTGGAAAATCTCTCGTATTCTGATGTTCCTTAAACCCGGTAAACCGCCATCCGCTGTCTCCTCCTACCGTCCCATCAGCCTTACCTAGGTCTTCAGCAAAGTCCTGGAAACCATCCTCACCCAACGCATCCACCAGCATTTCCACCAGCACCGCCTCCTTCCTGTTACCCAGTGTGGCTTTCGGCCATCCTTCTCTTCCGATGACCTTCTCCTTCACCTCACTCATCTCCTCTCCGAACAGCTTAATTGCCATTGTTCCGCTATCTTCCTCTCCCTTGACCTTGAACGAACTTATGACCACGTGTGGCATTTCACTCTCCTCTTCAAGCTCCAAACCTTCGCCCTTCCAATTAACTACGTCTGTATGATCGGCTCCTTTCTTTCCCAACGTCCTTCCTACTTCACCATCCAGAACATGGATTCCTACACCTTTTCCCCCTAGGCCGGTGTGCCCCAGGGTTCCGTCCTCTCCCCTCTTCTGTACCTCTTGTATACGCCGGACATACCACTGCCTTCACCCTCCATTCACTTCCTCCAGTATGCCGATGACACTGCCTTCGTTGCCGTTGCCCACACCCTACTGCGCTAAAAACACCTTCTCCAATCTCATCTTGACCGGTTCATCGCTTGGAGCAACCAGCAGTTGCTTGAGGTCAATCCTGCCAAAACCCAGGCGATCATAGTAGGCAAAACCACCCTTACCTTCCGCCTCCTCGATTTCTACACCACCATCTATGGCCATCCTATCTCCCTCACCCCCACCCTTAAGTACCTTGGTGTCACCCTCACCATCGCCTCTCCTGGACCCTCCACCTCCGGACAATCCAAGCCAAGGCATGCTCCCGCCTCTGTCTCCTCAAACTTCTTTCCAGCCGAACTTGGGGTCTGGACCCCTCTACCATCCTCCATACCTATAAATCCCTCATTCACCCTATCATTTGCTATGCCCACCCTGCCTGGATCTCCTCTCCCCCTACCTTTTACAAATCCCTTCAGATCCTAGAACACAATGCTCTTTCCCTCGACTATCGCATCTGACTCCCCTCGCCCACAAAGATCCTGTATGACCTAATTCCCTTCCCCCACCTCCTCCTTTTCCATGAATGAATACGGATCCTCTACACCTCCCGCAAACTCGATGCTCCTCACCTGCTGGTCTCTCCAATCCTCTCCCATCCTCATCTGCTGCCACGCCTGTTCTTCCATGTCCCACCTGCTCTCCATCTCTCCACTCTCCACTTCCTCTCCCAAGGTGGCTTCCACCAGCTCCCTCCTCCCCTGAATCTACCCCTCCTGCCAACTTTGATCCTCCATCCCTTTCCTGCATTCCTCTGGGCGCCCTCTCTCCCTTCTCTCCCCCTTCCCTCTATCCTCCATTTCTCCCCACTCCTCCCCAGGCTTCCCCTACCCCCATCCCTCCACTCCTCCTCCCATCTTCTCTGCCATTGGCATCTTTGTTCTCCCCTCTCCCTCTCCCTCAGGCTTCTTCCCCTCTTGGCAGGTCCCCGGATTAGCACACGTTACGTGGAAATTCGCGCGTCGTGTTTTGTGTTTAGTGTTCACCGTTCGCTTCATCGTTCACATGTGCCATCGAAATCATCTGTGTTTGTGCGTCGTGTCAACAGTTTGTAGCGTGTTTTATCATCGAGTGTGAACGACTCCATGTTTTGTATTTTATGTCTACTGATTTTTACCCGCCATTCTGTCAATTATGTGTATTCTTTCTGTTCTTCTCATTGTCTACTCTCAGGCTGAAGAGCGGCGTAGAATGCTGCTGCCAGCCTACCTGTTGATTGTATCAGGTATCAAAATTACAATAAAGGAAATAAAATAAGTTTGAACATTTTTTTTTAGTTGTACCAATGTGATACATGTACCTTTGTGAACTTATGATTTCCGAGAACGCATGCTGTTACAGCGGATTACCTGCAAATACCACATTAATGCAATAAATGCTCAAATTCATGTCTGTCAACCTCAATGTATTTGGCAATACGTGCAACGACATTCCTCTCAACAGCGAGTGGTTCGCCTTCCGTAATGTTTGCACATGCATTGGCAATGCGCTGACGCATGTTGTCAGGCATTGTCATTGGCTCACGATAGCAAATATCCTTCAACTTTCCCCACAGAAAGAAATCTGGGGACGTCAGATCCGTTGAAGGTGCGGGCCATGGTATGGTGCTTCGATGTCCAATCCACCTGTAATGAAATATGCTATTCAATACAGCTTCAACTGCACGCGAGCTATGTGCTGGACATCCATCATGTTGGAAGTACATCGCCATTCTGTCATGCAGTGAAAGATCTTGTAGTAACATCGGTAGAACATTACGTAGGAAATCAGCGTACATTGCACCATTTAGATTGCCATCGATAAAATGGGAGCCAATTATCCTTCCTCTCATTATGCTGCACCATACATTAACCCACCAAGGTCACTGATGTACCACTTGTCGCAGTCATCGTGAATTTTCCGTTGCACAATGGTGCATATTATGGCGGTTTACGTTACCGCTGTTGGTGAATAACGCTTCGTCGTTCAATAGAACGCGTGCTAAAAGGCTGTCATCATCCAGTAATTTCTCTTCTGCCCAGTGGCAGAACTGTACATAACATTCAAAGTCATGGCCACGCTATTCCTGGTGCATAGAAATATGGTACGGGTGCAATCGATATTGATGTAGCATTCTCAACACCGACGTTTTTGAGAATCCCGATTCTCGCGCAATTTGCCTGCTACTGATGTGCGGATTAGCCATGACAGCAGCTAAAACACCTCATTGGGCATTATCATCTGTTCCAAGTCGTGGTTGACGTTTCACATGTGGCTCAACACCTCCTGTTTCCTTAAATAAAGCGAACGGTCCGAACACTTGCATTATGTCGTCCAGGATACCGAGCAGCATACATAGCACACGCCCGTTGGGCATTTTGATCACAATAGCCATACATCAACACGACATCGACCTTTTCCGCAATTAGTAAACAGTCCATTTTAACACAGGTAATGTATCACGAAGCAAATACCGTCCGCACTGACGGAATGTTTATTTTTTTCCTTCTTTAATGAGTTTCGAATCCCCCCGAAGGGGGCGGGCTGACAGCAGCTTAGTACGTCGCTCTTCAGCCTACAGAATTTGATTTAAAAAGATGAAGACAATAAATAATAAAAACATGCGTTAAAGTCGAAGACTTAGATCGTAATATTTCGGAAAATCGTGGAACTTAAAACATAGAACAAAAGGTTGATGATGCTAATAAAATACATATGAAGCAGACAGGTAAAATAATAGACAATTAAAAAAACACGGTGACAGTCTGGTTTCTGTTCGCAAGAGACATAACATTCACATCCAGCAACAGCATGATTTCTGTTCACAACACTTTGGAAAGACGAACAACACTTAAAATTCACTTGAACACTACACAAAAAAGTTGGCACAAATATGACATACCACAGCCGACGGCAGACGGGGGGAACCTGGGGAGATGATGGGAAAGAAAGGGGGGGGGGAGGGACAGGAAAAACGAAGAGGGGCAGGGGGGAAAGGAGCCGATGGAGGAAGAGGACCCATAAGAGGGACGGGGTGCTGGGCAGACGCAACAAGGAGTAGGGAAAGGCAGAGGAGGGAAATACAAAAGGACTCAGGGGTGTACAGAAGGGAGGCAGGGAGAGGTTAGGCATGGAGAAAACAGGGTGGAAGGGATGGAAGAGAGAGCCCAGGGAAAGGACAGATGAAAGGTGAGGGGGGGGGGGTTAGCTTACTGAGCCCGCATTTATCGCGAATCTCTTGCCCAAGGTAAAGTCCCGAGCGACTGGAAAAAAGCGCAGGTGACGCCTGTATATAAGAAGGGTAGAAGGACGGATCCTCAAAATTACAGACCAATATCTTTAACATCAGTTTGTTGCAGGATTCTCGAACATATTCTCAGTTCGAATATAATGAATTTCCTTAATACAGAGAAGTTGCTGTCCATGCATCAGCACGGCTTTAGAAAGCATCGCTCCTGCGAAACGCAAGTCGCCCTTTTTTCACATGATATCTTGCGAACCATGGATGAAGGGTATCAGACGGATGCCATATTCCTTGACTTCCGGAAAGCGTTTGACTCGGTGCCCCACTGCAGACTCCTAACTAAGGTACGAGCATATGGGATTGGTTCCCAAATATGTGAGTGTCTCGAAGACTTCTTAAGTAATAGAACCCAGTACATTGTCCTCGATGGTAGGTGTACATCGGAGGTGAGGGTATCATCTGGAGTGCCCCAGGGAAGTGTGTTAGGTCTGCTGTTGTTTTCTATCTAAATAAATGATCTTTTGGATAGGGTGGATAGCCACATGTGGTTGTTTACTGATGATGCTGTGATGTACGGGAAGGTGTCGTCATTGAGTGGCTGTAGGAGGATACAAGATGACTTGGACAGGATTTGTGATTGGTGCAAAGAATGGCAGCTAACTCTAAATATAGATAAATGTAAATTAATGCAGATGAATAGGAGAAATAATCCTGTAATGTTTGAATACTCCATTAGAAGTGTAGCATTTGACACAGTCACATCGATTAAATATTTGGGCGTAACATTGCAGAGCGATATGAAGTGGGACAAGCATGTAATGGCAGTTGTGGGGAAGTCAGATAATCGTCTTCGGTTCATTGGAAGAATTTTAGGAAGATGGTTCATCTGTAAAGGAGACCACTTATAACACATTAATACAACCTATTCTTGAGTACTGCTCGAGCTTTTGGGATCCCTATCAGGTCTGATTGAGGGAGGACATAGAACAATTCAGAGGCGGGCTGCTAGATTTGTTACTGGTAGGTTTGATCATCACGCGAGTGTTACGGAAAAGCTTCAGGAACTCGGGTGGGAGTCTCTAGAGGAAAGGAGGCGTTCTTTTCGTGAGTCGCTACTCAGGAAATTTAGAGAACTAGCATTTGAGGCTGACTGCAGTACAATTTTACTGCCGCCAACTTACATTTCGCGGAAAGACCACAAAGATAAGAGATATTAGGGCTTGTACAGAGGCATATTCGCCGTCATTTTTCCCTCGTTCTTTGGGAGTGGATCAGGGAGAGAAGATGCTAGTTGTGGTACGAGGTACCCTCCGCCACGCACCGTATGGTGGATTGCGGAGTATGTTTGTAGATGTAGATCAGAGGGGATAGGAGGAACAAATGGAGGGAGAGAGGGCATCATCCATTAGGCGGAGTTGACGGAAGCCACCTTTGGAAAGGAGATGAAGGGTGTAGAGATGGAGGGTAGTGGGGACACAACAAAGAGAGTGTGGCAGAGGGCGGGGATGATAGAGGAGAGGAGTAACTAGGGGTGAAGGGGATCAAGGTGGCAGGAGGTGTAGAGTATGCGGATATGTTAGAGGAACAGGAGTGTATGGGGGAAAGGAATAAGGTCGTAGAGGAGCCGCGTGGGGGACGGGAGGCATATACGGAAGGCGAGGTGGGGTGCGTGGTGCTCGACGATCTGGAGTGACTTATAGAATTTGGGGATTTCCAGGCAGGATTGGCATAACAGAGGATGGGACAGATTAAGGATTTGTAGTTATGGAGGATGGTAGAGGGGTGCAACTCCCATGTCAGGAGTTTGAAGAGTTGGAGGCGGTTGTGGGCTTTGGATTGGATGGAGTGGACATGGGGGATCCAGGTGAGGTGACGACCAATGGTGAGGCCATGGTAGGTGAGGGTGGGATAGAGGTGTACAGATCGGGTGCAGATGGTAAGGGAGAAATCCAGGAATCGAAAGGAGCGAGTGGAACGACCAACAATGATTGCCTGCGTCTTGGAAGGATTTATTTTCAGGAGCTAATGGTTATACCATGTGGCAAAAAGGTCAAGGTGATTCGGGAGAAGGCTTTGGGACCGTTGGAGGGTAGGAGTGAGGGCAAGCAATGTGATGTCATCGGCATACTGCAAGAAGTGTACTGGAGGGGGTTGGGGCATTTCTGCCATGTACAGAAAGTAGAGGAGAGGGGACAGGACAGAGCCCTGGGGCACACCTGCAGAGGGGTACAAGGTGCGGGAATTGGCATTATGGATGGTAATGTAGGAGGGGCGGTGGGAGAGGCAGGAGGCCATCAATTGGATGTAGTTCACAGGAAGGGTGTAGGTTTGGAATTTAAACAGGAGACTGGGATGCTAGACAAAGCCGAAGGCCTTTTCGAGGTTGAGGGAGACAAAAATGGTGGAGCATCGGGAGAGGGAGAGGAGATGAGTGAGGGGTAGGAGTTGGTCATCGGCAGAGAAGGAAGGTAGAAAGCCACATTGGGTGTTGGACAGGAGGTGGTTTCGGTGGAGGTAGTGATGGATGCGCCGGATAAGAATGGATTCCAAGAGCTTGCTGAACACGAGGTGAGACATATAGGACGATAGTACGAGGCATACAATAGAGGCTTGCTGGGTTTGGAGAAAATCATGATACGGGAGGTTTTCCACAGGTTGGGGTAGAAGTCAGTGGCAGGGATGACGTTGTAGAGGTTGGCAAGGACTGCAAGGAAGCAGGGAGGGCAGTGTTTGAGGTGGCGGTAGGTAACGCGGTCGTAGTTGGGAACAGTGTTGCGTTTAGTGCGGAGTGCGAGGCTGATGTCCTGTGTTGCGATGGGAGCGTTAAGTTCAGATGGTGGTGTGTGGCCCAAGTACTGGAAGCTAGGAGCAAGGGGAGCAATAGAGGTATTCGTACGGTCGATGACGTCAGGGAAGAGGGAATAATCCCACTGGGGATCATCTGGGATGGAAAAAGCATCGGAGAGGTGAGAGGCAAAGTGGTTGGCCTTACTGAGATTGTCAGGAAAGGGACGGTCATCAAGGAGGACGGGGTACTGGGGGGTGGGGCGGTTCCCAGTAAGGCGGTGGAAAGCAGACCAATACTTGGAAGAGTTTATGGGCAGCGTGGTGTTGAGTTGTGTTCATGTCTGGCGCCAGACGTGGCGTTTCTTTGCAGTAAGCAGGTTGCGGATGTGTCGTTGTAATTGCCGGTGGCGGGTACGTTTGTCCCGGTCACGAATGCGGAGAAGAGAGCGGTAGAGGCGGCACGGAATGTTAAGTGATACCGCGTACTTATACGTTTGTGACTATTACAGCGCCATCTATCGCAAAGCGAAAGAAGTGGCCCAACTAAAACAATTATATTTCTTTACGTACTACAAGAATATGTAATTAAAATGGGGGTTCCTATTTAAAAAACGCAGTTGATATCCGTTTGACCTACGGCAGCGCCATCTAGCGGGCCAACCATAGCGCCATCTGGTTTCCCCCTTCAATCTAGACTAGTTTCGTTATTTGTAGTTTTTTTCGTTTGACGCTTATTTCGTGAGGCATTTGGCCCAGTCACGATCCATGGACCACCCTGTATAACTCACATGGGAAATATTTTATTTTATTTTTTAAATATAATCTACACCGGTTGAAAATGTTAAAATTTTTACGTGCATTACCTGAAGATCTAGTAAAATCGGTAATTTTTTATATAAAAGGGTGAGGATTGCTGTGTTATAAAGGTTAAATTATATGTTTGCATTGGCAGCGCTATCAAAAACACTATCGTATCATTTCGTAGTGTAAACACGCATTGTATGTCGAAGTGCTATCGTTCTTCCGACGAAAGTGGCGAATAGATTGCTAAATCTCACAAAAAGTAAACTATGATGCCAAAACGAATGTTTTTAAGAAACATGGGTTTCGTGGTAATAGATTTTCGAATTTGGCGTGTGAAGTTTTATTCGGAAAACTGCAAATTTTATAATGAGTTAAAACTCCGAAAATATGAATTTTTTTCCGTTCTAACTTTCTAACTCCCCTTAACGCCTCACTTGCCTGTGAAGCTACCGGGTGGAGAGCAGTGGTCATACGTCTTGGCTTTCAACGTACCTTTCCTATTACGTGGAATAGTTCGCACAAGGTTGGCTCTCCAAAATCTCTTAATCATGGAATGCCAGCGGCCTTGCCGCCATGGTAAGATCAGTTCCATTCAGGTCACCGTCCTGTCGGGCTTGGATAGCTTTGAAAGTGTGACCATCCAGTCTGCCTAGCGCTGTCGGCAACTGGGGTGCAAAAATGGTTCAAATGGCTCTGCGCACTTTGGGACTCAACAGCTCAGGTCAT
This sequence comes from Schistocerca serialis cubense, assembly GCF_023864345.2. Taxonomy (NCBI): domain Eukaryota; kingdom Metazoa; phylum Arthropoda; class Insecta; order Orthoptera; family Acrididae; genus Schistocerca; species Schistocerca serialis. The sequence continues at coordinate 423,782,748 of NC_064643.1, read as the reverse complement.
AAGTCCCCTAGAACTTAGAACTACTTAAACCTAACTAACCTAAGGACATCACACACATCCATGCCCGCGACCATAGAAGTCGCGCGGTTCAAGACTGAAGCGCCTAGAACCACTCGGCCACCATGGCCGGCAACTGGGGTGCACTCAGCCCTTTTGAGGCCAACTGATGAGCTACTTGATTGAGAAGTAGCAGCTCCGGTCTCGTAAACTGACATACGGCCGGGAGAGCGGTGTGATGACCACCTGCCGTCCATATCCGCGTCCGGTGACGCATGGGCTGAGGATGACACGGTGGCAGGTCGGTACCGTTGGGCCTTCGAAGGCCTGTTCGGACGGAGTTTAGTTACGATGATGGAAAGTTGTTCACAGCAGGTGCCTTGTTTTAACATTGGTCTTTTTTTGCTCGGTAAAATTCTTCTCTTCTTATCACGTTTCGCATCTCTCCTTCATCTATTTCTTCTTGCCTGTATATAAATTTGTCTTTAAATACGTATTCCGTGTGAAGAAATTCCGTATATTCATTCTAAGAATCAGATATCATTTCTTTGCTCAGTACTGGCTTACCATCTGAGCTCTGAATATTCATATAGCTCCCTCTCTCTTCTCTAAACTCTCTCGTTTGCCCATAGGTGTGTCTATCTTTCACCTAATTATACGTGCAATAACGACTGTACATTTGTCCTATAAACATCCCTGTTATCCGTTTTATCCTGAGTATATTTGGGTAGTTAATGTTTTCAGTGATAATGTTTCTATACAGTAGAAGATTTATAGATTTATGTGCGATAGTTACATTTATATACGTTCACGCCAACCTCTCAATCACTGCACCTATCACCAAGCTTCCGTAGGTATTCCTAAAATTCGCTACAACTTTATTACAGACAACTGCATCATCACTCAACATCTTATGCTTACATCTAAACCAACGTCCAGCTGTACAATTGATGCCAGAAGTGGTGGGGGGTCGGAGGTGGGGGAGTGGGAGGTACATTGTAGTAGTAGTAGTAGTACCGATTTTCTTTCTCATTTCACTCCAGCATACTGAAACAGGAGAAACAATATTCTATACGCCTTTATTTATGCCCTAATTTCTCTTATGATCGCTATGGAAGTTATACGACGATGGTGACATAACGGAATCACAATCGCTGAATGCGTTCTCTCTCAATATTATTTCGTGAAATGTACGTCATCTTTCTTACGTTACTAACCCATGGATTACACATATAGTCTTGCACAGTAAAGCTATACCTACAACTAATGTCCATGTATCTACGCGTTTTTTTATGATTGTGACTCACCCTTCCATGTGGTGTCCCCAAAAATTCCATAGGGTTCACGTTGCCCCTCTATCTGTGTGCCTGTGCGTGTGAGTGTGTATGTATGTGTATGTGTGCGTGTGTATATGTTTGTGTGGGTGAATATGTTGTTACAAATACTACCACCTGTTACACAACAATATCTAGGTTACATGAAACAGCAGGCAAAAGAATGCGAAACATTTAGAAGAAGTATGTAACTATTAATATTGTTTGTCCTTGTCCAGCACATTGATGTCGTATGGGAAGCGTATAGGGTAGGCTTCATAGAGAAGGACAGAACCAATATACATCCCCCGTCATTACATAACTCGCAGTTACACATGCTCTATAAAAAACGTCCTAGAATACATTATTTTATACAAATGCACCAACTATATGACTTTGTGTCAACACTTCAATGGTAATCATATCTGGCGACGTAGCTCTCAAGTTATTGGATCGGGAGGCGACACATAGTGTACCGTTACGAAAAAAAAGGTTCGACAAATACTCATAAGTTATACAATGTGATACGTGTTGCTGTGACCCAATTTATGAAATATGTGAAAATGTGATAAATGTTCGAGCCGTGCGCGGCTCGTGTTCATGCCATTTCTTGCTTGACAGCTCCTCTTTACGGAACTGTTGCCTCGTTTCTTAATCGAGTTACTGGCGTCACTAAGTTGCTGGCTTACCTGTCCGTTAGTGGTAGCAGCAGCGCGTATCGATAAGAGCATTGTCGTATTATCTTTGAAGCGACCGCTAATATTTCCGGCTCGTCGTGTGTCGGGTTCAGTGGGGACGCAACGCCAGTGAGGTCCGGACAGCCAGTAATCACCAACCGCTTGCGACACACGTGCACTGTCCGACGGAAGGAGGATGGAGCGGGAACGACCATTGGTTGGTCGTTCGGTCGGTCGTCTCATCGGACGACGTATATTTGGTCGCCGACCTCTTCGGGTTCTCTGTGTGTGTCGACTTGTCATTAGTCCTGGTTGTAACACAGTGATTCCTTTTACGATTGTTCGAGTTCTTGTGGAAGTATTTTCGTGGACCTGTGTCTAGCTGTGTAAATTCGACTGAGCAGTAATGTTAACGCTGTCTGCGTACTGGAGTAGGCAGTCGGTCGGTTGGGACAGTGCAGCGACGAAGTCTCCGCGACGAGGGCATTAGCGTAGTGTTCTGCAGTGTGTTTTTCCTCGGAGTGTTGATGCTGTCCGTACCACGTGTAGTTTGACAGCCTTTGGTGGTGTTCATATTTTTGAGTGGTTATTGTGCCTTGGCTGTTTCTGGAAGCCAATTTTGAAGACGTAGTGCTGCTTGCATCTTCGGCCTCGGCTGATATTTTCCGTTTTCTTGCCGTTGGTCGGCGAAGCGGATTTGATTACGTTGTTGGTCGGTCCTTCAACAGTCCCTGGGTCGGATTGCCATCTGATTACTTAATGTTAGTCTTGGCTGCCTATCTCACCTAACCTGACATTAGAGTTACCTCCTCGGGCTCCCTTGCAGCACTTATGAGCACGTTTGTTTTAATTTTGAAATAATGCCTTCAGCCGTCTTAAGTTAAAACTTTGAAGATTCTTGTTTGAACTAAAAATTTTTAAAACAAAGAAGAGGAATTTTGCTATATTGCAAATCCTAGTTACCCAGGCCTTAAGCTGTGAGCTGTTCTATGTTCTGTGTGTGGCCTTCAGCCGAGCTTTTATGCCAAATATTTTTAAGATAAGGCCTTCAGTCGTCAAATTAAAATTTGAAAATTCACTTGTTTAAAACCTTTTAAAATTTTCTTCTCTATTGCAAATTCTTGTTATTCAGGCCTTAAGCCCCAGTTTTTCTGTGTCCAGTGTGTGGCCTTCAGCCGAGTATATACGTAAGATTTTCTTTTTTAAGTAACGCCTTTAGCCGAGTGTATTCCTTAAAGCAATTGTAACAACTTGTGTTCGGGCCTTCAGCCGTACTGTTTTGAATCCTTTTAAACACATGTGTGATTTAGTGCTTTTAGGAAAATAAAGTTTGTGTGTTTTGTGCAACTGACAGTAACTGATTTTGGCCCCTTTCCACAGCCATAACCTGATCCGCTCTGTCCTGCGAAACAATATTTCAATGTATTTAATGACATATTGACAAGAATAATGCATTTGAAACTAAGAATAACTATGTTGGAATGTTGCAGAATATGGACAGTGCTGTCGTTGTCAGAGAACTGTGTGTATGTAATGCAAGTAAATTAATTATAATAATCTCATATATTACAAGTTGCTGTATGTGTGGTATTTCATCACACAGATTATTAGGTTTTCCTGGGTAAAGATGTGACTCAACAGAGCTTAACTGTCTTTTTCATTTCCGAAGTAGTGTAGCATGTAAGCATGTAAACCAGTTAGTATTGCAACATGCCACAGTGCTACCACATTTTATTACAGGAACACTTAAAATAAAATGTCTGAAGACTGCTAAAGAGAGTTTGCATACATTATGTTTACCATTGTACGCATACTGATACCCGCAACCCCAGTCGTTTCAGTAAGTGAACCAGGTCCGTACTGCATCTCTTTTTTTTCAGTTTTCTCAGTAGTTTGATGCAGCCCGCAATGAATTCCTCTCCTGCGCCATCCTCTTCATCTCACAGGTGCACTTGTAACCTACAGAGTCAATTATTGGGTGAATGTATTCCAATCACTGTCTTGCTCCAAAGTTTTTACCCTCTGCAGCTCCCTCTAGTACCATAGAAGTCATTTCCTCATGTCTTAACAGATGTCCAACCATTCTGTCCCTTCCTTATGAGTGTTTTACATATATTCCGTTCGTCTCTGATTCTGTGTAGAATCTCCTCATTAATTACCTTATCAGTCCACTTAATTTTCAACATTCGTCTCTAGGACCACATCTCAAGTGGATCGATTCACTTTTGTTCCGGTTTCCCCACTGTACATGTTTCACTATCATATTTTGCTGCGACCCAGACGTACATTCAAAGAAATTTTTTCTCAAACTAAGTCCTATTTTTCATACTAGGAGACTTTACTTAGCTAGGAATGCCTTTTTCCCACTGCTTATCTGCTTTCGATGTCCTCCTTGCTATGCCCGTCACTGGTTATTTTGCTGCCTCGGTAGCAGAATACCTTAACTCAGTCTGCTTCGTGATCAGCAATCCTGATGTGGTTTCTCGCTGTTCTCATTTCATCTATATCTCATTACTTTCGTCTTTCTTCTGTTTATTCTCATATTATATTCTCTACTAATTCTACTCAGATGAGCCTGCAATTCTTCTCCACTTTCAACTGAAGATAGCAATGTCATCAGCGAATCTTATCATTGAGATACTTTCACTTTGTATTTTAATTCCACTCTTGAAGCCGGCCGGAGTAGCCGTGCGGTTCTAGGCGCTACAGTCTGGAGCCGAGTGACGGCTACAGTCGCAGGTTCGAATCCTGCCTCGGGCATGGATGTGTGTGATGTCCTTAGGTTAGTTAGGTTTAATTAGTTTTAAGTTCTGGGCGACTGATGAACTCAGAAGTTAAGTCGCATAGTGCTCAGAGCCATTTGAACCACTCTTGAAAATTCCTTTCATTTCCACCGTTGTTTCTTCAGTTTATAGATTGAACAGTAAGGATGCAAGACTACGTCTCCGCTGTACATCCTTTTAAATCGGAGCACTTCATTCCGCTCTTGTTATTCTCTTTTGCCTCTTGCACATGTTATATACTCCATGTCGCTTCCTTTGATCCATTAGCCGTTAAGCTGATTGTGCGATAATTGTCGCAGTCGTTAGAATTGTTTAGATAACGTTTTACGAAAATCTGATGGTATATCGCCGAACTCATACATTTACACACCAACGTGAACATTTACTTCTTTGCCAGTTCCCCCCATGATTTTAGAAATCATGATGGAATGCTGTCTATCCCTTCTGCCTTATTTGATCTTAAGACTTCCAAAGCTCTTTTAAATTCTAGTTCTAATAATGGGTCCCGTATCCCATCTCTATTGACTCCTGTTTCTTCTTTTTTCATATCAGAGAGATCTTGCTCCTCACAGAGGCATTCTTTCCACCTATCTGCTCTCTCCTCTGCATTTAACAATGGAATTATCGTAGCACTCTTAATATTACCTTCCTTGCTTTTAATTTCAGCGAATGTTTATTTGACATTCTGTACGCTGAGTCAGTCTTTCCCACAGTCAGTTCTGTTTCGATTTCTTCACATTTTTCATGCAGCTATTTCGTCTTTGCTTCCCTGCTCTTCCCATTTATTTCATTCCTGAGCGCCTTGTTCTTTCTGTATTCCTGAACATTTTTGTGCTTCCTTGTTTCATCGATCAACTGAATTAATTCTTGTTTTACCCATCGTTTGTTCGAAGTTATCTCCTTTGTAATTATGTTTCTCTTACCAGCTTTTGTGATTGTTCTTTTTTAAGGATGATCATTCCTCTTCAACCGAACTTCCTACTGAGCTATTCTTAACGCCACATCAGTAAACTCAGAAAACTTCAAGTTTATCTCGTCGTTCCTTAGTACTTCCGTATCCAACTGCTTTGTGCATTGATTCTTCATGACTAGCTTCAGCCCACTTTTCATCACTGCTGAATTGTGTATTGAGTCTATATCTGCTCCTGGATACGTTTTACAATCCAGAAAATGTATTTAGGAATCTCTACCTGACCGCGATGCTATCTATCTGAAATCTTCCAATATCTCCTGGGCTTTTCCAAGTATACCTTCTAATCTTGTGATTCTTCAACAGAATATTCGCTATTGCAAGCAGCAATTAGTCTTGCGCCTCTCTCGATACTAGTACCAAGTCCATATTCTCCCGAAATACTTTCTTCTAATTCTTCCTCTACAACCGCACTCCAGTTGGCCATGACTATTAGAATTTCTGCTCCCTTTACATACTGAATTTCCTGATGAATGTCCTCCTCTGAACTCTCTTTATATCCTCATCTTCGGTTTGTGACGTCAGCATGTGTATCGGAACAATTGTTGTTGGTGCTTCTTTGCTGTCAATTCTCATGAGAACAACCCTATCACTGAACCATTCACAGTAACACACTTTCTGCCGTACCTTCCTATTCATAACGAATCCTACTCCCGTTATATCATTTTCCTCTGCTGTTGACATTATCCTATACTCATCTGATCACAAATCGTTGTTTTCTTTCCATTTCACTTCACTGAGCCCTACTAGATCTAGAATGAACCGTGGCATTTCCGTTTTCATATTTTCTAGCGTTGCTACCACGTTCAAACCTCTGACAGTCTATACCCCGACTCGTGGGACGGTATCCATTCGTTGTTTATTCCATCTTTCCCTCATGACAATTTCCCCTTAGGAGTCCCCTTCCAGAGATCCGAATTAGGAACTGTTCCGGAATCTTTTGCCAATAGAGATACTTTTGTAATTATAGGCCACATTCCTGTGGATGGAAGTTATGTGTCTTTAATACAGTGGTTTCCATTGCCTTCTACATTCTCATCCCGTTTATCGTTGTTGTTTCTTCCTCCTTAAGGGTCAGTTTTCCACCCCAAGGCCAAGGGAGTGCCCTCAACTTCCTTCCGCACCTCTGCCCGCTTAGACACAGCCGTTGGCAGAATGAGGGTGACTTCTTATGCCGTAAGTCTTCGGCTGCCAATGCTGATGACTGTTATTCAGAATTTAAGGGGTGGCGGGGTTCGATCCCTGGGCCGAGAACGTTTTCATTACCAATCAAAGACACTACCCCCAGATAACGGGTCTTGCAGAACAGTTAAGTTATGACAGTAGTATTGCACATAAACTTTACACTCGCAATCTTTAACAGTAATGAATTAAGTCTGTTCCTACATTTATTGCTTTTCTCAAGACCTCTGGGAAAACATTGTTTGTAGGAAACAGCCTTAATTCGTTAATACCTATTGACGACGTCATGGCGAAGAAATGTTTCTCCCAGCAGATTAAAACTGTGTACCGGACCGAGACTCGAACTCGGGACCTTTGCCTGCAAGGTTCGCAGGAGAGCTTCTGTGAACTTTGGAAGGTAGGACACGAGGTACTGGCGGAATCAATGCTGTGAGGACGGAGCGTGAGTCGTGCTTGGGTAGCTCAGTCGGTAGAGCACTTGCCCGCGAAAGGCAAAGATCCCGAGTTCGAGTCTCTGTCCAGCACACAGATTTAATCTGCCAGGAAGTTTTATATCAGCGCAGACTCCGCTGTAGAGTGAAACTTTCATTCTAGAAAGGGTACAATAATTTATTATATTTTATTTGTTGTTCATTTTATTCTTATGTATTTATTTGTAATCCTTTTTTGTTCTATTTTTCATTTTATCGTGGGTGTTCACAACAGCCAGATGGCGGGATGTCCTGGCCGCGTTCTCCTTCAACGAGTGTGGAACCACCTAGAATTACCATTGACGTCTCTGATCAATCCATCATCTGCAATCTCTCATTCTCTTCTCACACTTGGTACATCACAATGGTCTGGAGGGCGCGTAAACAACGACCCCAAGTAATTCGCAAAGAGCGTACCATACGAAAGCACTGCGCTGTAAAATCGTGTAGTTACTTGTTAAATAGTTCCATAAATCTAACAACCCTGCAACACTCTCATTAAAAAAGTATGACAATGCCATACCCTTAACCCACACCGTGGTATCATGACAGGGAAGTAAGTGACGTCGCGATGGATAAGCTCGGTGGGCTCTACGGACTGAGGCGTCCGTCACAGCAACAATGCCAACATGCGCCGTGTAAGGAGCCAGCAGTCGGCAGCCGTGAAACAAGTGAAACGGTGCATGTCGGTGACGACAGTGGCGCATCTGGGCCAGAGAGGATTCTCGGCAAGATGGATCATGGGTAAACGTTGTCGGGTGGGGAATTTTTCAGTCGTTATCACATGCCACAGCGCCCTGACCGTGGTGGGAAGGAAAGGGGAGTGTATGTTACTCCCCACCAGTCTCCAACCAACCGCCGGATGTCGACGTTCAACAACATTAGCAGGCAACGTCCGTTGAAAGTAGCGATAGAAGTCCTTGGTGCTAGGATCCCGCATGATAGGCAGGGCATCCAACAGGTAACTCAAAAAAAAATGGCTCTGAGCACTATGGGACTCAACTGCTGAGGTCATTAGTCCCCTAGAACTTAGAACTAGTTAAACCTAACTAACCTAAGGACATCACAAACATCCATGCCCGAGGCAGGATTCGAACCTGCGACCGTAGCGGTCTTGCGGTTCCAGACTGCAGCGCCTTTAACCGCACGGCCACTTCGGCCGGCCAGGTAACTCATGTCGACCAGATATGTGGGAGTGTGACACAGTGCTGGCGTGATATGTCCAACAGGAATCGGCGGACGGAGGGATTGAGGCAACACCTCCTGAATCAGTGGACCAGGGAGGGTAGCCTTGTCCGAAGTACGTAGGCGATGCATCGTCCGCAGGAAGAGAGCGCACATCCTGTTGCGTACGTTTATCATTCCAATGCCGCCTGCGTGTGTAGGCAACGTTAGCGTCTCGTAACGGTCTTTGAACACCCTACTCTTGCTGAAAAATGACCGAAGGCCACCTGGAACTTGGTAGCTGCCGTAGCTGCCATCGGGAGAATGTGTGTGTAATGATTGTTTCGGAGCGAGGTAGACGTTGACAAAAAGTACCCGCATGATCAAATCAAATGATAGAAAGTTATGGAGATGAACTCGGGTGTGGATCACATCATCTGCGATACGCGTATGCTGCTGTACGCTGCACATTCCCATGAAAAGTCACTCCCAAACACTTCGACACTGGGACTTTGGTAATGAGCACTGGCGTACTCATTTGCTATGCTCTGCCCACATCCATGTAGTGCGACTTTGGCAGGTTGATACGGTTCCCGGCCACCTCTCCGTATTGATGAAGCCATGCGATCGCCGTACATATATCTTCTGCCGACATCGCCAGGAATACTACATCGTCCGCATAGGCACAACACTTAAAATGCACATCGCGGAGGCGAATTCCCTCCAAACGCTGACGTAGACCATGAAGTGCAGGCTCGAGGGCGACGGCGAAGAGGAAGCCTGACATGGGACGTCCCTGTCGCACTGAGCGCTCAATAGTGAACGGTGGCGAGCGGTAGCCATTGACCAGAATTGTGGAAGGGGCTCCGTGGATGAGACGGAGAAGCACACCTGCCGATATTGCGGACGGTCCCATCTTCTCTAAGAAAGCCTGCAAGAAATGGTGTTCAGCTCGGTCAAATGCGTGGTCTAGGTCAACCGCCACGTGGGCGCCTTCTAAGCGGCATGCCGACATGAGCGCCACCACATCTCTATAAGAGCTTAATACCTTGTGTATATTACTGCCACCTCCGAGACATGTTTGGTCGGCATGAAAGGCATCTTTGACAATAGCGAGGAAGCGAGCATGAAAAATGCGGGCGAACAGCTTGTAATCCGAATTCAATAACGTCAACGGCCGGAAGTCTGGCGGTCTGCACCCCCCGTTTGGTTTTGGCACGGGGATGCTCATGTCCTCCCAAAATTGGGGGACGGGTGGGGGGGATGGCGGTCGGGGGAGGGGGAGGGGGTGCGGAAGTTCGGATCCAGGAGTTTTCAGCACATCTGCCATCAAACTTCTCCAATCAGGTCAGAAAAAGTGCTATAAAATTCAAGCGGAAGATCATCAGGTCCTGGTGATTTGTTCTTCGCGCCCCGCGACTGGGCCATGCGCATTTCTTACCACGTGACGGCCTCCAAGAATGCAGCTTCGCGTTGCGCCCTATCCGAAGGAGGCAGGTCGTGCAGGACGTCCTCAATGTCATCGTCACGCCGTTGGTCTGCTATATAGAGAGTGCGGTAATAATCTGTGAGGGCACGGGATATGTTGGTGTGTGCCTCTGCGCGTTGAACGTCCGCAGAAATAACTGCCGTGATGAGTCGACTCTTACGGTGTCTCCGTTCTCTGACGATGTGATAAAGAGAGGCACGTTCCTCTGGGATGGAATCTTGCAGTCTCGATCGAACCCGCTTGCCGTCCAATCTGTCAGCCGTGATCTGCAGAAGCCGTACCTGTGTCCGGTGGACGGCCATTTGGCGCTGTGGTGAATGTTGTTGCGACGCTAGTTTCCACACGGCCGTGTAGTAAAACTCAGAGGTGGAGCGGAGCCAAAGCGCCCTGACACGTACATATGCCATGAGCGTGCGTTGATGAGCTGGTTTGGCGCAGTATGTCCACCATCGTGTCGTGGAATCATAGGTATGACGTCGTCGCTCACATTTGTGCCAGGTATCATTTACGACTATACGGCAAGTCTCTTCCCGGAGAATGTTAACGTTAAGAGTCCAAGGTCCTCTACTACGGCTCGTCTGTTGTCGTGGCAGAGTCACGGCGCAGCTGAAGCCCTGATAGTCTGTGAATGCAGTGGGCCACAGCTCAGCACCGACAGTTGCTGCCCGAAGACCTCGGGAGACATAAATCCTGTCCATCTTGCTGGCCGAGTGGCTGGTGAAGTGTGTATATCCGCTTCGGTCACCGTGGATTAGCTTCCATGCATCATGCAAAGCGAGATCTCTGACAATAGCATGTAGGGCTGGACATCGGACATGGTGAGGAATCTGATCCTCAGGGCGCAAGACGCTGTTTAAGTCCCCGCCCACCAACAGGTGCTCTGTAGCACCTTGAAACAATGGATCTACGTCAGTGGAGTAATAGAGTGTTCGCTCTCGACGCTTCACTGTACCAGACGGGCATACAGATTCACAAGAGGGACCACGTCGATGGTGAGCGCAATGCCTCTCGCTGATGGCAAAAACTGAATATCCGTCGGTTCGATGCCATCGCGTAGTAGTATGGCCGTACCACCACCACCGTCGAAAGTTTTATTGACGTAAGACGCGTATCCATAAACATCCAGGCGCTGATCAGGCCGTACCTCTTGAAGAAATACGTTATCAATGTGCACCGCTCGAATCATGTCCTTGAACAAATGAGTTTTGATCGTGGAGCTAATGCCGTTGACATAGACTGTACCTATCCGATGCACCTGGGTCATTTGATAGTACGATGACGTGTCCTACAGTCGTTTAAGCCAGTATGCACCGCATCGTCCGTCCGACCTTCCCTGTCACCCGCACCGTATATGTTATTGATCGGCTGAGACATGATGTCCGTCCGACGATTCACTGGCTGCGGAGTCTGATATCACTCTTTCCATCTCCATCTCGGATGCCCTATCACCAAGTTGGAGATGTGGTACGTTAGGCGACGCATGACGTTCTTCCGATGTCTTAGCCGGCAAAATCTCCAGGGGGCTCGTCGGTGAGCTGAGCATCGTCAACTTGACTTTGTCCTTGGCTGACGTTACCAGCAGCGAACCAGGAACCGTTGGTGTGAGGTCCACAGCCCTGGCCGCAGACGGATTTTCCTCATCCTCCTGCAACGTGTCACCATCTCGAGAATCATTTCCTGCAGACAGCCTTCTCTTCATTCGTCGCTTGGGTGACATCTGCTTGAATATATGCGTGTCCGCGTCCTGTGGTTCACGACAAAGAGTAGGCACCACCCACATCTCGGTGTCCGAGCTCGAATCGATTTGCTGATGCTCTCCTTCCTCACGCGGCTGAGTTGCAGACGTAGTCGCTGCTATCGAGCACGGTCACGTTTTCGTTGGGGGTTCGTCGTTGTGGGCCCGGAAACCGGGCCCGCGGGGATCGGCAACTGGAAGGGAGCAACGTCCACGTCCGACATGTTCCTCGCTACCTCAACGTATGTAATAGGCAGCGTTGTCGGTTGCGATATAGGCGTCGTGTCTGCACGTGGTATCTGGACTATGCGTCACTGTCGCACCATGAACAAGTCAGCGGTTGACCGTCATAAATGTCGATCGCTCTACAGCCACCAACGGACGCATACGATTGGATGGGTTTACACAATTCGATTCGCACCTGTCGCACTCCATTCGGTACAGGATACGTCTCGAACGTATTCCACTTTTCTTCCACGGACTTAGTACTTCCCCGTAAGGCCGCAGCGCGTTCACGACAACCGTGGGCGGAACTCCAAACGGTTGGTTCAAATGGCTCTGAGAACTATGGGACTTAACATCTACGGTCATCAGTCCCCTAGAACTTAGAACTACTTAAACCTAACTAACCTAAGGACATCACACAACACCCAGTCATCACGAGGCAGAGAAAATCACTGACCGCCCGCATCTCGTGGTCGTGCGGTAGCGTTCTCGCTTCCCACGCCCGGGTTCCCGGGTTCGATTCCCGGCGGGGTCAGGGATTTTCTCTACCTCGTGATGGCTGGGTGTTGTGTGCTGTCCTTAGGTTAGTTAGGTTTAAGTAGTTCTAAGTTCTAGGGGACTTATGACCACAGCAGTTGAGTCCCATAGTGCTCAGAGCCATTTGAACCAAATCACTGACCCCGCCGGAAATCGAACCCGGGAACCCGGGAACCCGGGCGTGGGATGCGAGAACGCTACCGCACGACCACGAGCTGCGGACAACTCCACACGGCAGTTCGAAGATTAGTAGTCTGTGTTCCGAACGCCGAGTCCAGCGTGGTCGACAGTCACCAGACCATGTCCATTATAATTATCCGGGCTGTTATGCCATGGTCGGTTGATGAATTCTGTGTCGATTCCCAACGATTCGTCTCCGACTGCGGGAGACATCTTCAAGGGGGTCCGTAGCTCAATGGAAGGTCCAACACACCCACTGGCTCGCTACTGACTGCCGCTTAATCCCGTGTCCGCGCGCTCCCACGCCGCGGCGTGACGTCACGTGTTTTGAAAACATCAGTGTAATTGGCCGCTATCCGTCGCCGTCGGTCACCGTTGCCATCACCCAGTAGTGGGCGGGTGGTACACATCTTCTTTAACACCGGCATCCATATGCCGTTTAATTTCACACCCTCCCCCTTACGGTTGAAATTATTAGGGTGTTTAGCGATTTCGATTGCCTCCCTGTAGAGCCTTTCGTAATATCCGCTTGTGGCCGCTAGTACTTGCGTCTCCTCGAAACGAATATTGTGGTTCCCTGGCTGGAAAGCGTGCTCTGCAACAGCTGATCGTTCCGTTTCTCCTCTTATGCAATTTCCCTTATGCTCTTCCAAACGTTTAGAAACTGTTCTTTTAGTGGTACCCACATAAACATCACCACAGCTGCATGGGATCCTATACACTCCAGCTTTTTTTCCAGTGGTTTGCGAGCGTCCTTGGCAGGCTTAAGGTATTCCTGTATCTTCCTGGTGGGCTTGTAAATTACGGTAATATTCCGCTTCGTCAAGATCCTCCCTATTCTTTCCGTTACATTTTTAACAAACGGCAGGAAAACCTTAGATTTTGCAGTAGCCTCTACGTCAGTATGATTTCTGCGTGGGTGCCTCAACGCACGTTTTATTTTGGCGGACGAATATACGTTCTTCATTAGTGCGTTGTGGAGATGTTCCATCTCAGCGTCGAGCAACTCAGGTTCACAAATATTTCTAGCTCTGTCCGCTAACGTCTTGATAATACCCCGCTTCCGTTGTGGGTGGTGGTTCGAATCCCGGTGCAAATAACGGTCCGTGTGCGTGGGTTTGCGGTATACTGAGTGGCCCAAACTACCATTTTCATTTCTAAAAACAAGCACATCGAGGAAATGTAACTTGCCGTCTACCTCCTCCTCCATTGTAAACTGAATTCTCGAGTTTATACTGTTCAGATTGTCGTGTAACCGGCTTAGTTCCTCCCTACCATGTCTCCACAGCACAAACGTGTCATCCACGTATCGGAACCATACATTTGGCTTTTTGCTGGCAGTACCTAAGGCCTGTTCTTCGAATTTCTCCATAAAGAAGTTTGCAATTACGGGACTTAGGGGGCTTCCCATAGCCACGTCATCCATTTGCGCATAAAACTGTTCATTCCACTTGAAGTATGTGGTCGTCAAACAACACTTAAACAGTTCTGAAATATCGGCAGGAAAAATTCGATCCAGCTGTTCCAATACATCATTAAGTGGAACCATGGTAAACAGCGATACCACATCGAAGATGAGGACCACTATGCCATTCAATCTGCTGATGAAATGTGTCGAATTCTTCATATAAGAGTCCGAACGGCCCACATGTGGTTTTAGCAGCGTTGTCAAAAACTTGGCTAACGAGTAGGTGGGCGAACCAATGGCACTTAGTATCGGTCTTAAAGGCACATTTTCTTTATGAATTTTGGGCAATCCATAAAGCCTCGGTGGTAGCGCAACCGAATTGCAGAGACCTTTCTGTACACTCTCTTCAATGGAGGACTTTTTTTTATTAACCGCGACACAGTTCTGAGAACGCTGTTAGTGGGGTCCTTATTCAGCATCCTATATGCTTGCGGATCCAGCAGATCAGTAATTTTACTCCGATAGTCGGCCACATCCATAACCACCGTTGCGCTTCCTTTGTCAGCTGGGAGAACCAAAATACTATCGCCGTCATTCAGGAGTTTTAAAGCTCTTCTCTCATCCACAGTTACATTACTTTACGGCGGTTTTGCATTGGCTAATATTTTTACTGTTTCTATACGGATTTCTTCAGCTGTTACAGAATCCACACTGCGAATTCCTGCTTCTACACTGGTTATAATTTCTTCCGTGGGCACAAAACGCGGACTAACAGCGAAATTTCCTCCCTTGCCAAGTACAGATGTCTCATCGTCAGATAACGAACGTTTGGACAAATTGATAACGGTCCGGGAAACGTCTAAATGCCGAACAGTCTGATTAGGTTGATGAATTCTGTGTCGATTCCCAAAAACGCTCTACTTTGTATGCCTTACGTCGTGCGTACTAGGCATCGAACGATACTTTAATCGTGGCCTTTCAATAAGAAAGCGCCATCGTCGTTCTAGGTGATCTGTTGACACTACAATACCACTACCCGCGCGAGTAAACACGGCCCGCTGGCGGAGTGCCGCACAGAGCCCCGCGCGCGTCCTCTCCACAACACGGCTGAGAGCCGATTGTTCTGAGCCACCCAAGCACGACTCACCACCCGTCCTCAGCCTCAGTTCTGCCAGCACCGCGCTGTGAGGACGAGTCGTGAGTCGTGCTTGGGTGGCTCAGTTGGTAGAGCAATTGTCCGCGCAAGGCAAAGTTCCCGAGTTCGAGTCTCAGTCCGGCGTGTAGTTTTAATCTGCTAGGAAGTTTCATATCAGCGCGCACTCCACTGCAGATTGAAAATCTCATTCTGGATGTTTCTCCCACTTTAATATAGCACTTCCGTGTTGCCAGCTTCTAATACAGTTGGACAGTCCTTCCACAGGGACAAGCGTGAACAATCCAGCACATAGTTATAAATCATACCTTAAAATCATGTGCTTCACTTCTGAAAGATGTAAAATTTTCTACCAAATGCCTATCAGAGCATATATTTATCCGCAGGCACTTTATCTGATATAAATTATTTTATATGCACATGCGGAAAAGAAACTCAGCACCAAAAAAAATATTGTAGAATAATGAAATTTCGTGAATGACATTGTCTAGGTAACGTTACAGGATCACAGGTTAATGTGAGCGTGAGAAACGTCTTTGCCAGTGTGAAATGCTGGTGCATTACTACTTTGTGTAATCGCGACAATGTTGAATGCAAACATGTTAACATTGATACATTGTGTTGTACAGATGCCAGATATCAGTTTATGGAACGGAATTCCATGTCTGTTGCAATTGGTCGGACAGTACAGGGATGGTTAGTGCTGTTTGTGGATGACGCAACAGTGTCGTCCAATAATCTCCCATGTGTGGTCGATTAGAGACAGATCTGATGATGGAGCAGGCAAAGGCAACATGTCAAGACTCTGTAGAGCATGTTGGGTTGCAACAGCGATATATGTACGAGCTTTCACCATTTGGAATACAGGGTGAGTCACCTAACGTTACCGCTGGATATATTTCGTGAACCACATCAAATGCTGACGAACCGATTCCATAGACCGAACGTGAGGAGAGGGGCTAGTGTAATTGTTTAATACAAATCATACAAAAATGCACGGAAGTATGATTTTTAACACATACCTACGTTTTTTTAAATGGAACCACGTTAGTTTTGTTAGCACATCTGAACATATAAACAAATACGTAATCAGTGCCGTTTGTTGCATTGTAAAATGTTAATTACATCCGGAGATATTGTAACCTAAAGTTGACACTTCAAACCTCCGACGTTCAGTTGCATGTCGTAACAAACACGGGCCACGGTCGGCGAGCAGCACCTGCAGGGACATGTTTACGATGACGACCGTGTTTACGATTGTGGCTGTAGTGCACTGTTGTGGTTTGGTCTAGCTGCCGCAGTGTCCCCATGTAGCGCTTGCTGTTATTGTTATTCTGTATTCGTCTCCGGACGCAGACCAACTGTAGTACACCGTGTTACCAGACGTCTGTGATAGTGTAGTGTTGTAGGAACTGTGACCATGGTGTATTCGAACTCTGAAAAGGCGGAGATGATACTCTTCATTGGCGAGTGTCGACGAAATGCAGCTGAAACCTGCAGGGTGTATGCAGAACGGTACCCGGACAGAAAGCATCCAACGTGCCGCACATTGCAAAACATCTATCGCCAACTGTATGCAACAGGTATGGTCGTACCACGCAAACGGGTCCGTAACAGGCCCGTCACAGGAGAAGCGGGTGCAGTTGGTGTGTTAGCTGCTGTTGCCATGAACCCACACATGAGTACACGGTACATTGTGAGAGCCGGTGAACTGAGTCAAAGAATTGTCATGCGCATACTGCATCGTCACCGCTTTCACCCGTTTCATGTGTCGCTACATCAGTAATTACATGGTGAAGACTTTAATCATCGAGTGCAATTCTGTCAACGGGCATTAACAGAGAATGCGTTGCAGTTCTACCTGTTTACCGATGAAGCGGGTTTCACAAACCACGGGGCAGTGAATCTACGGAACATGCTTTACTGGTCCGTGGACAATCCTCGCTGGCTCAGACAGGTAGAGCGGCAGCGAGCGTGAACTGTAAATGTATGGTGCGGAATCGTTGGCGACCACCACATTGGTCCTCACTTCATTGCAGGGTCCCATACAGCTGCAACATACATCGCGTTTCTACAGAATGATCTGCCAACGTTGCTCGAAAATGTCCCACCGGAAACGCGTCGACGTATGTGGTATCAGCATGATGGTGCACCTACACATTCCGCAATCAACACTAGGCTGACTCTTGACAGGATATTCGACGGGCGTTTCATAGGACGTGGAGGACTCATAAATTGGCCAGCCCGTTCTCCTGATTTTACATCTCTGGATTTCTTTCTGTGGGGTACGTTAAAAGAGAATGTGTACCGTGATGTGCCTACAATCCCAGAGGATATGGAACAACGTATTGTGGCAGCCTCCGGCGACATTACACCAGATGTACTGCGACGTGTACAACATTCATTACGCCAGAGATTGCAGTTGTGTGCAGCAATCGATGGCCACCACATTGAACATCTATTGGCCTGACATGTCGGGACACACTCTATTCCACTCCGTAATTGAAAACGGAAACCACGTGTGTACGTGTACCTCACCCCTCATGGTAATGTACATGTGCGTCAGTGAAAAAGACCAATAAAAAGGTAATATTCTTCTCGGGTATGCAGCCGGATCATAACGTCTTCATGACACAATATTTCCGCGGTCCAACTGGCCGCCATCTTCAGGTGAGAGGGCTGGTGCACGATCTCGCCGGAACTGACTTCCTAGCGCAAGCTGCGGCCCCTATATAGGCCGCAGAAGACCCACAACGTGTGCGCGAGAAGGTGCCGTAACTGCCCTCTAGCGCAGTAAACATACGGCGCCGCCAGTGGTGGAAATAGGCGAAATCGAGATATCACTGTCAAAAATTAAAAAATTTTTATTCCGACGATCTAAACACAGATCGTTGTTTTTTGATGTCAGATAACACCAGGTCCCAAGTCTTGCTTAAAAGATAGCCCTTGTCTCTATTAATAAGATTGTCAGATAAACGAATCTCTATGGATTCTTTTAAAACACAGTCCCAATAGCGAGATGCAGGGGCAACCATTTGTGTCTTGTCATAAAGCATTCTGTGTCCCTCGGTGAGACAGTGCTCCGCCACTGCAGATTTCTCAGGTTGAAGCAGCCGTGTGTGCCGCTGATGCTCAACACATCGGTCCTGAATGATCCGGATTGTCTGCCCAATATAAGCCTTCCCACAGTGGCAAGGGATCTTGTACACACCGGGCTTCCTCAAACGCAAGTCATCCTTTGCAGAGCCAAGGAGCGCTCTAATCTTGGCTGGCGGACGAAAAATACTTTTTATATGGTATCTTTTCAGAATTCTTCCTATCTTCGAGGAAATGCTCCCAGCAAAAGGCAGAAAAGCCACCGATTTGCAGGTATCTTCTGGTGGTTCAGGCGAAGGTCCAATTTGGAAAGCACGACGGATCTGTTTATCTGTATAGCGATTCTGCTTGAACACAATCTTAAGATGGTCCAATTCTTGTGTCAAGCTTTCTCCATCTGAAATGGCTTAAGCTCTTCTCGCCAACGTCCGCAGGACCCCCGTACGCTGGAACGATGGATGACAGCTAGAAGCATGCAGGTAACGGTCCGTGTGCGTAGGCTTTCGATAAACACTGTGTCCCAGTGTCCCATCATCCTTTCTGTACACCAGAACATCCAGAAACGGAAGCTTTCCATCACTTTCTACCTCCATGGTAAACTTGATGCTAGGATGCAGGGAATTAAAATGATCTAGGAGGCGGTCAACAGCTTCTCTCCCATGAGGCCACACCATAAATGTATCGTCAATGTACCTCCAGAAACAAGTTGGTTTTTAGGACGCCGTTTTCAGCGCCATGTCCTCAAAATCTTCCATAAAAATATTGGCGACTATTGGGGACAATGGGGTCCCCATAGCTACTCCGTCAGTCTGTTCAAAATATTTGTCATTAAATAAAAAGTACGTCGACGTCAGCACGTGGCGACAAAGCCTGGTTGTTTCCTCATCCAGTTTCTCACCAATTAATTGCAAGGATTCTTCCAGAGGAACCCGGGTAAAAAGCGACACGACATCAAAGCTCACAAGTAAATCTGAGGGACTAAGAGACAAGGACTTCAATCTCTGAATAAACACCATAGAATTGGAAATGTGATGTTCGCATTTACCGACGTGAGGGCCAAGAACAGATGCTAAATACTTGGCTAGCTTGTAGGTAGGAGCACCCAAATTACTCACGATCGGACGAAGCGGGACCCCTTTCTTATGAATCTTGGGTAGACCGTATAATCTCGGTGGCACGGCAGCACCAGGACGAAGTTTTTTGAGAACGTCGTCAGGTAACGAACTCTTCTTCAGCAGTGAAAGCGTCTTCCGTTTTATCCGTTCAGTTGGGTCGTCCTGCAATGTTCTGTATGCTGAGTCTTCAAGTAAGAGATCCATCTTTCCCAGATAGTCATCACGTGACAGAAGAACCGTTGCGTGGCCTTTGTCTGCTGGTAGAACTATCAGATCTTCGTCTTCGCTAATGGACCGGACGGCTGCCCTTTCGAGAGAGATGTTACTCCGTGGAGGCGGCGCCCGCCGCAATGTATCTCTTCAGCTTTGGTCCTCCGCAATGCTGGACACTGCTTGTTCGACTGCGCAGATGATTTCGGTGATAGGCACATTCCTCGGTGTAGGGGCGAAATTCAGGCCTTTCTCCAACACTGACAGCGTGGCGTCGTCCAGTTCTTTCCTCGTGAGGTTAATCACTGTCCGTCGACGGGTGTCGTCATCAGATGTCGTGGGTCGAGAAGAAAGCCGTTGAAACTTCGAAGACTGTTTCATGACGGCGCTCCTATGCGTCCAATCTGATAGTGCCCAAGAAGAACTATCCACCCATTCCCTGGATGCGTCCGACAGCAGCGACTATAACTCCAAGTGCAAGAAAAGTAAATCCTTGGATATGAGATCCAGTTGTCTTCGAGTGTGCCGGCCGGTGTGGCCGTGCGGTTAACGGCGCTTCAGTCTGGAACCGCGTGACCGCTACGGTCGCAGGTTCGAATCCTGCCTCGGGCATGGATGTGTGTGTGATGTCCTTAGGTTAGTTAGGTTTAATTAGTTCTAACTTCTAGGCGACTGATGACCTCAGAAGTTAAGTCGCGTAGTGCTCAGAGCCATTTGAGCCATTGTCTTCGATTGAAGCGAATGCGCTCCTTGACTAAGGCGAAACTGGCACGCTTCTTGGTGTTGTTGGCCGTTTTCGTATCAATACAATGCACAAATCTAGCAAACTTAGGTATTACTCTTCCATCGCGGCATCTCAGCAAAAAGGGGAGGGCACTCAGCAACTTGCCCTTCTTCTTATGAAGTTTATCAAACTTCTTCACACGTTCCACCATCTCCTCCCCGTAGAGGCTTCTGATGTGACTACAAAGGCTTTCCCGGCGTAATAATTGATAATATTCTTCTCGGGTATGCAGCCGGATCATAACGTCTTCATGACGCAATACTTCCGCGTTCCAACTGGCTGCAATCTTCAGGTGAGAGTGCTGGTGCACGATCTCGCTGGAACTGACTTCCTAGCGCAAGCTGCGGCCCCTATATAGGCCGCAGAAGACCCACAACGTGTGCGCGAGAAGGTGCTGTAACTGCCCTCTAGCGCAGTAAACATACGGCTCCGCCAGTGGTGGAAATAGGCGAAATCGAGATATCACTGTCAAAAATTAAAAAATTTTTATTCCGACGATCTAAACACAGATCGTTGTTTTTTGATGTCAGATAACACCGGGTCCCAAGTCTTACTTAAAAGATACGCCTTGTCTCTATTGATAAGATTGTCAGATAAATGAATCTCTATGGATTCTTTTAAAACATCAGCGGCACACACGGCTGCTTCAACCTGAGAAATCTGCAGTGGCGGAGCACTGTCTCACCGACGGACACAGAACGCTTTATGACAAGACACAAATGGTTGCCCCTGCATCTCGCTATTGGGACTGTGTTTTAAAAGAATCCATAGAGATTCGTTTATCTGACAATCTTATTAATGGAGACAAGGGCTATCTTTTAAGTAAGACTTGGGACCCGGTGTTATCTGACATCAAAAATCAACGGTCTGTGTTTCGATCGTCGGAATAAAAATTTTTTAATTTTTGACAGTGATATCTCGATTTCGCCTATTTCCACCACTGGCGGCGCCGTATGTTTAATGCGCTAGAGGGCAGTTACGGCACCTTCTCGCGCACGCGTTGTGGGTCTTCTGCGGCCTATATAGGGGCCGCAGCTTGCGCTAGGAAGTCAGTTCCGGCGAGATCGTGCACCAGCACTCTCACCTGAAAATTGCAGCCAGTTGGACCGCGGAAATATTGTGTCATGAAGACGTTATGATCCGGCTGCATACCCGAGAAGAATATTATCAATTATTACTCCGGGAAAGCCTTCGTAGCCACCCAATAAAAAGGTGTTAGCATGTGGACGTAATGTGCTGTTCCAGTCTCTTCTGTACATAAGGTCCGTCACCGTTCCCTTTGGATCCCTACGTAATTCGGTGCTCTCCGATACACACGATCGAACAGCGGAGGAGTGGTACTCAAGCGTCAACTTTAGGTTACAATATTTCCGGATGTAATTAACATTTTACAATGCAACAAACGGCACTGATTACGTATTTGTTTATATGTCTAGATGTGCTAACAAAACTAACGGGGTTCCGTTTAAAAAAACGTAGGTTTGTGTTAAAAAACATACTTCGTGCATTTTTTATGGTTTTTATTAACCAATTACACTAGCCCCTCTCCTCACGTTCGGTCTGTGGAATCGGTTCGTCAGTATTTGATGTGGTTTACGAGACATATCCAGCGGTAATGTTAGGTGACCCACCCTGTATAGTCCCTGTTAATGAATAGCAGCGCAACAGGTCGAATCACCGGAGAAATATAGTTTTGCAGTCATGGTGTAGTGGATAATCACTAGAGTGCTCCTGCTGTCAAACGACGTCGTACTGCAGACCTTAACTTCAGTGTTAGGCCTAGTATGTCCAGCACGCAGATACGTTGGTTGCAGGCCCTCAACTGGCCTCCTTCTAATCAACACACGGCCATCACTGGCACCAAGGTAGAACCAGCTTTCATTATAAAACAACACAGAACTCTACCCTGCCTTTCAAAGAGCAAACCGCTGAAGTTTGGTGTCAATGGAATGCACGCAACAGGACACCTGTCCCGGAGCTCTCCTTGAAGTAACCGATTTGCAAGAGTTCGTTGTGTCACTGCAGTGCCAACTGCTGTTTAAGTTTCTGCTTCCGATGCAGTACGACGCGCAAGAGCAATAAGCCGAACACAGTGGTCTTCCCTCTCGGTAGCGACACGTGACCATCCTAAGTTCCGTCTTCTTGCGACCTTACATTCTCATGACCACCGCAGACACCAATCACGTACAGTGGTTACATTCCTGACAAGTCTTTGAGCAATCTCGCAGAAGGAACATCCAGCATGTCGTAGTCCTACATACCGCTTCGTACAAACTCAGTCTTCGTCGACTTAAAGGCATTCTTGACTAACGTTAAATTATCAGGTCCAGTCTCAAATGTGACTAAAGCTGTCGACCGTTACAGAGTGTATTTGAAGCAAACCAGTTTAGCATCCCTATCAGGGAGCTACTAGCATTACTCTTATGCGACTGGCACGAAATCTGAATAGACATCATCTTTCAGATGTAGAAATACGGCTACTAACTTTAGTCTATATCGAACCACTCTTTCTCGGTGTTGCGATTTTTTTCCGTCGCTGCATTTGGAGCTCGCCCACGTTACACAGCCTTTACAATAACTTTGCTATTGGCCTGGCTGTCTCCTTCTCGCACAGAGAATTCGAGTATCGATACTGATAGTCACACGTATCCATTGTGTTATGATTTTTTATCAATTCTTCCGCTACATCCTAATCCATAAGTTAATAGACATCTATATGACACTGATGCAGAAGTCCATTTTAGCGGTAGCCAGTTCAGCTATATATGGACTTCTAATATTTCCTCAAAATAGGCTCCTACGCTCCCTAGTTAATTTTCCCAAATATGCCGCTTGCTGCTGCAGTATTGCTCCTATGTTGAAGAAATGCTACTTTCGTCAAGACACGTTGCGTGTAGAACGATTTCCCAATCAAACTTCACGCACGAGGTGTCATCGCTCTGCTGTATCCACTACTCATATTCAAGTCCTGCAGCGTCTGCAACAAATTCCGATTACTCCCTTCACAGATGCTTTTTTAAATTTCCTTCAGATTCCGCAGCAAAAACCTGTTATGAAAGTCCTTCATCTTCTGCAGAAAATTCAGATTACTCCGTCCATATGCTGCTGTTCTATGAGTATCTATAAATCAGGTTGTGCTACGAACTGTAATTGTTATGCAACAGAGTCGGCGAATTTTCCATGCAAGAAAGATTACGCATTTCATTTGAAACAATATAGAGACAAAATGCATCCAACGACTACGATTCCATTACGTTGCCACCATCGTGTACCCAGCGTACTGCCCGTAATGCGTAATGCATGTGTAGATTAATACAGTATATCATTTTTTTCCTCCATCTATATGTTGGAGTTTAACGTGAAAGAAAATTGACAGTGCTGACGAGTTCAGGCCCAGAAGTCGTCATTGGAAAGTGGCGAGTCGGGTGACACGAAACGTGTTCTTCTTGACTGTCAATGTTGACTGTCAATGCAAGGAAACAGTTTGTATTATAATAATAATTGACACCTGGAAAAAGGATGTACTCTTATGATATGAGAATAATAATTGACACCTGGAGAAAGATAGTAGTCTTATGATGTGAGATCATTCTGTAACCGAACTGACAACTTACAAATGATTTAAAAGGCTGAAAAATGTTTACAAAAGATTTCATTAACAGGAATGGGCGATTATGTTCTCTGTTACCCAATAACACTGTAAATGAGATAAAAATAGTTATTGTTTTACAAAATAATTAATTTTCAAAATGATACAACTTCTAGCAGCGAGGCTTGATGAAGAAAAAGAAACTCCTGATAAATATTAGATATGTTACTTTTTAACAGAAGAAAATAGGAAAATACATAGACAATTAAGAGACTAGCAATAAGTTAATATTCTGTGATTTTTTCAGTTCTTTAATATCGTTGAACCATAACATTTTGGTTCAGCAGACATCACACATAATAACCGTTTAAATATTTCCACTTGACATTAAGAATAAATACACGAAGTCCACAGTGCTCAATATGAAAAAATATGTAACGGGTGCCGTGTTTCATCATTTACAATCTTGAATAACACGCAGGATTCCTAAAACGATTACGATAAATGATATCATGTTATACGGTAATGATGGAATTTTAAACTGAATTCTGAAGCGTCGTTCCGACTTGATAAGTGAAGTCCTTAGTGATATATGTAATGCATCGCTGGTACAATGAAATATTCTGCACGGATTAAAATATGTAACTGCTGAACCTCTTCATAAGATATGTCAGACGAAAAATAAATAATTATCTTCCATTATCATTACTGACATGTTTTTGCAAAATACTGGAAAAAGCAGTGCAGTCAATCGTAGTCGAAAGCTTAAGTAGAAACAATTTACTAAGCTCAACGTAGTTTTTACCTCAGAAGGTTTGCTCCACTGATAATGCTATTATACATTCATTCATCAAATTCCACGTTAATAACAAAACACCGCTGATTGGTAATTTTTGTGTTCTTTC
The DNA here is from genome assembly GCF_023864345.2 of Schistocerca serialis cubense. Classification (NCBI taxonomy): domain Eukaryota; kingdom Metazoa; phylum Arthropoda; class Insecta; order Orthoptera; family Acrididae; genus Schistocerca; species Schistocerca serialis. Next base: position 423,757,766 of record NC_064643.1, on the reverse strand, counting down.
CAAAGTGTTTAATTTTGTTAGTGGTGTTGCATGCAATCAAAACCTGAAGAGTCATAGAACTGATGACTTTACACACAACAGGCTTGAATCATGGCGAACAGGCAGAATCTAAAAATAAGTGTTGAATAACGGTAGAAGGGTAGAAAATTTTGTGACTGTGGAGAAATTACAAAGGGAGTCACACACGATTGAAATTTGGGACCACTAGTATTCCTTAAATTCTTGAATGACCTTCCCCTTAACATTCAACATTCAGAACTGTTACATTTTTGAGATTATACTAGAAATTCTACCAGAAAAAAAGCCATATAAGAGTTTAATAATGGTGTTCTTCAAAGAATTCTTAGTGGTTCTCAGAAAATAGGGTATTGTTCCAATTTTAGTGTGTATATATTGATGAAAACTTGAATTGGATGGGACATATTACTGAATTTCTCAATCAATTAAGTAGAGCTGCTTTTGCTTTTCCAATAACTGATACTTTGGAAACAAATGTGTGAACCTACTGACAGATTATACATAATTCCACTCAATAGTGTCTTAAGGAATAACTTTATGGGCAATTCATCATTTCGAAAGTACTGATTTCACAAAAGCGAACAGTAGGAGTATTATTTTTTTCTCACTCACAGTCGTCATGTAGGTGTCTGTTCCAGAAGTTAAGCATTTTCTCTGCTCCGTCACGATAAATATATTCACTGATGAAATTCATCCTAAATATGCCGTCACAGTTTGAAAAAGACAATGATGTCCATAAGTACAACACAAGAAGGAAAATGGCATTTACTACCTATTATTAAGGCTGTCAGTGGCTCGGAAAGTGGGTCAGTATACAACAAGAAAAAATTTTGATCATTTTCCACACAATGTACGAGTAAAATGTTACTTTTGCGACTCAGGTCAGTACTGTTGTTCCAAGCGTCATCATCGTCATCCGGATAGTGCATTATCTGAAAATGGCCTACTACTGGAGGCCGAAACTGGTATGTTTTTAGTAAATGACTGTGTGATCAAGATGGTTTTCCGGTAAATTTACTTTAATAACAGATGGCTGTTCCCAATAATGTCACTGTAAAAAAAATACTTCATTAATTGTATCTGTATGCACAGGAGTAAAAAATAGTGTGTTCAATACTGTAAACACTCATCAAGTATACATACACTCTACACTAACTGTTCTACATCATTTTGATAAAGGAAGCGTGAAATGATCTATGGAACATATATTAACTAACTAGGATATCACGCTTGTCTCATGCATCTTTCATATTAGATGGAATAGTTTGTACATGGTTGGCTCTCCAAAATCTCTTAATGATTTTGATGAAATGGAGTTTCCTCCACGTGCGTTGTTTTAACTTTGGTCTTCTCAGATTATCGTATGTCTTCTTCTTCTTCTTCCCTGTCTATAAATGTGTCTTCAAGTTCTCTCCCTGTGGAAAGCACTCCTGCATATTCGTTGCTTCGTAGTGGCTTGCCATTTGTGCTCTGGATATTCACATCACTTTTTCTCTACTGTGTAAAGAATCTCTTTCGTTTTCCCATAGTTGGATGTATCTTTCAGCTAGCTATACATGATGTTACAATTTTACATTTGTTCTGTAATCATTCCTGCTTACTAATTTTGCACTATCTGTCAGCATCACTTTTTAAGTGTCTGTATTCCATTACGGCTGCTTTACTTCCTTTATTTTTATGGTTTCCTTTCCTTTAATTAAATTAAATATCCGCTTTTTGATCCAAGGAACTACATTGTACTTTTGACTATTTAAACCTCAAGACGATCAGAAAATACTTGTAAAAATTCCTCTAATAGTTGTCGTTTTGCCGACTTCTTTCGTAGATGATGATTTACCTTCCCCTTCTAAGATTCCTTCAAATAAATCCGACCCCCGAAATACGCTTTTAGCTGATTCCACATCCTTACTTCTGGGTATTTTCTTGTAGTTAATGTTTCCAGCGATAGTGTTTTTACACAACAAAATTTTGTACTTTTATATACGCTCAGCCCAAGCGCGAGAACAGCCAGTCACAGCATCTGTCACCTGTCTTCCAAAGGCATTCCTGCAATTTACCACAGCCTTGTTGCACACAACCGCATCATCGCTCAACTTCTTACACCTACGTCTAAACCAATGTTCTGCTGTACAATGGATGCCGAAGGGTATATTGCACTAGTAGTACTGATCTTCTTCCCAATTTCGCACAAGCGTACTGAAAGTGGGAACACAATAATCTACATGCTTCTGCATATTCCCTGCTTCCTCTTATGATCGTTTCGCCGATTACGCGATGGTCACTAAATACATTCTCTCTCAGTTTCGCGAGATGTACGCCAGATTTTCTACGCTAAAAGTCTGCGCATTAATATTACACATTTATCCTTGCACAGTAACATATACCAAATTTTCATGTGTCTACTACATTAACTTTTATGTCCGTCATTCCCGTACACACAAATACCCACGCCTACTACAGTAGTACAACAAGTTTATATGCCAACTAGCTCCGCAGATGACGAAGATATTGTTGAAATGTACGATGAGATAAAAGAAATTATTCAGATGGTGAAGGGAGACGAAAATTTAATAGTCTTGGGAGATTGGAATTCGATAGTAGGAAAAGGAAGGGAAGGACACGTAGTAGGTGAATATGGAATGGGGGTAAGAAATGAAAGAGGAAGCCGCCTAGTAGAATTTTGCACAGAGCATAACTTAATCACAGCAAACACTTGGTTCAAGTATCATGAAAGAATGTTGTATACATGGAAGAAGCCTGGAGATACTGGAAGATCTGAGCTACATAATATAATGGTACAACAGAGATTCAGAAACCGGGTTTTAACTTGTAAGACATTTCCAGGGGCAGGTGTGGACTCTGACCACAATCTATTGGCTATGAACTGCAGATTAAAACTGAAAAAAAACTGCAAGAAGGTGGAAATTTGAGGAGATAGGACCTGTATAAAATGAAAGAACCAGAGGTTGTAGAGAGTTTCAAGGAGAGTATTAGGGAACGATTGACAAGGATGGGTGAAAGAAATATAGTAGAAGAAGAATGGGTAGCTTTGAGAGATGAAATAGTGAAGGCAGCAGAGGATCAAATAGGTAAAAGGACGAGGGATAGTAAAAATCCTTGGATAACAGAAGATACATTGAATTTAATTGGTGAAAGGAGAAAATACAAAAAAGCACTAAATGAAGCAGGCAAAAATGAATACAAACGTCTTAAAAATGAGATCGAAAGGGAGTGCAAAATGGCTAATTAGGGATGGCTAGAGGACAATTGTAAGGATGTAGAGGCGCATATCACTAGGGGTAAGATAGGATACAGGAAAATTAAAGAGACCTTTGGAGAAAAGAGCACCACTTGCACGAATATCAAAAACTCAGGTGGAAACCCAGTTCTAAGAAAAGAAGGGAAAGCAGAAAGGTGGAAGGAGTATATAGAGGGTCTACACAAGGCCAATGTTCTTGAGGACAATATCATGGAAATGGTTGAGGATGTAGATGAAGCTGAAATAGGAGATATGATACTGCGTGAAGAGTTTCACAGACCACTGAAAGACCTAAATCGAAACAAGGTCCCACGAGTAGACAACATTTCATTAGAACTACTGACAGCCTTGCGACAGCCAGACCTAACAAAACTCTACCATCTAGTGAGCAAGATGTATGAGACAGGCGAAATACCATCAGAATTCGAGAAGAATATAATAATTCCAATCCCAAAGATATCACGTGTTGACAGTTGTGAAAATTACCGAACTATCAGTTTAAAAAGCCACGGCTGCAGAATACTAACACGAATTCTTTACAGAAGAATGGAAAAACTGATAGAAGCCGACCTCGGGCAAAATCAGTAAGGATTCCGTAGAAATGTTGGAACACGCGAGGCAATACTGACCCTACGACTTTTCTTAGAAAGTAGATTAAGGAAAAGCAAACCTACGTTTCTAGCATTTGTAGTCTTAGAGAAAGCTTTTGTCAATGTTTACTGAATACTCTCTTTCAAATTCTTAAGGTGGCAGGGGTAAAATACTGGGAGCTGAAGGCTATTTACACTTTGTACAGAAACCAAATGGCAGTTATAAGAGTCGAGGGGAATCAAAGGGAAGCGGTGGTTCGGAAGAGAGTGAGACAGGGTTGTAGCCTAACCCCAATGTTATTCAATCTGTATACTGAGCAAGCAGTAAAGGAAACAAAAGAAAAATTCGGAATAGGAATCAAAATCCACGGAGAAGAAAAAAAACATTGAGGTTCTCCGATGACATTCTATTTCTGTCAGAGACAGCAAAGGACCTGGAAGAGCAGTTTAACGAAATGGACACTGTCTTGAAAGGATATAAGATGAACATCAACGAAAGCAAAACGAGGATAATGGAATGTAGTCGATTGAAGGCGGGTGATGCTGAGGGAATTAAATTAGGAAATGAGACACTTAAAGTAGTAAAGGAGTTTTTTTATTTGGGGAGCAAAGTAATTGTTGATGGTCGAAGTAGAAAGGATATAAAATGTAGACTGACAATGGCAAGGAAAGCGTTTCTGAAAAATATAAATTTGTTAAAATCGAGTATTGATTTAAGTGTCAGGAAGTTGTTTCTGAATGGCCATGCATGGAAGTGAAACGTGGACAATAAATAGTTTGGACAAGAAGAGAATAGAAGCTTTCGAAATGTGGTGCTACATAAGAATGCTGAGGATATAGATGGGTTGATCACATAACTAATGAGGAGGTATTGAACAGAATTAGGGAGAAGTGAAATTTGTGTCACACCTTGACTAGAAGAAGGGATTGGTTGGTAGGAGATGTTCTGAGGCATCAAGGGATCACCAGTTTAGTATTGGAGGGCAGCGTGGAGGGTAAAAATTGTAGAGGGAGACCAAGAGATGAATACACTAAGCAGATTCAGTAGGATGTAGGTTGCAGTAGGTACTGGGAGATGAAGAAGCTTGCACAGGATAGAGTAGCATGGAGAGCTGCATCAAACCAGTCTCTGGACTGAAGACCACAACAACAACAACATTCTCCTAGACACGTGGTACCCCACCAAATACGTGGGGAACATGTAGCGTTTGTGTGTGTGTGTGTGTGTGTGTGTGTGTGTGTGTGTGTGTGTGTGTGAATGTTCTGCTAGAAATACTGTCACCCGCTACACATCAGTGTGTTGAATATGTAGAACAGCAGGCTAAAGAATGCGGAACACGTAGAAGATCTATCAGACTACGAATCTTGTGTGTCCTTGTCTAGCATGTTGTTTTGCACTATGGGAACCTTATCGGGAAGGTTACATAGAGACGGACAGAACCAATATACAGCTCCATACTTACGTAACCTACTCTTACGCATGCTCTGTGGCAAACGCCAGAGAATACATTATTTTCCACGAGTCAACCAACTACATGACTTTGTTAACCCCTTCAGTGATAGCCTCATTTATTATCACAACTCTCAAACCATTGTTGTTTCCGTAAGAGCGTGCAAAAATTGCACAGGACATAGAGGTTGCTCCACTGACCAATTTGAGGCAGGGAACCTGGGACGGAGAAGCCAGTTTACATAGATAATAGGAATAAAATCACAGTGCTGTGTTTACATTAGTTACAGCTAACTGCAAATACCATTGCTGACACAATGACCGTAACATTTGTACCTTATCTTACAAAATGTGCTGACACTGACGGCCACCAACCTCAGTGCAATCATGACATCGGCGAACAAGATTCATACTCATCCTGACAAATGTCCCTGGTATGTTACGAATCACATTACAGGCAGCTACAATTCTGGCAGCTAACTCCATCTCCCAATCCACTGGGGTCTCATATACAAGCGACTTTAGATCTCCACGAAGGAAATAATCAAGGGGATTCAAGTCAGGTGACCTCGCAGACCATGGAACTAGACCTCCTCTTCCATTACTGTGAGCAGAGAATCCTTCCTGCTAGTTAGGCTCGTCCTCCCTGTTTCCTTGCAGAAAATAAAGAATGTACATGTAAATAAGCATCACAGTACACGTAAACTAGCACGCATGCTAGTTTTAAATAAGCTGGAAAACAGTATTAATAGACAAAGCTGTAGACAAATTTACTTCCACATCTCCTTACGCTGGCTACCTCAAATTTTTCATTGGAGGATTCCCTATGTCCTGCTACATTTTTGCACACTCTTACAGAAACACCCTGTTTAGTGTACTGTTAAACGAAAAGTGTTACAAACATCCAGACGTTATACCATGTGATATATTTTGCTGTTGACCGAATATATACAGTAAGAGAAAATTTGAAAAAATGTATTCAATTATATTTTGAGAAGTATAGTGCATGTGAAAAGAAGAACAATGGCTTTGTTGTAATGTTGCGGTATGTGGACAGTGTTGTCGCTATCAGAAAACTGTATGTATGTATATTGAATTAAATTACTCGTAATAAATGGATATTATCACAGTTTGCTATATGTGTGAATTCCATGAAACAGATTATAGTGTTTCCCTAGGTATGGATGTGTCTTAACAGAGCCTCATAGTCTCTTTCATATCAGAAGTACCATGTAAATTAGCTAACATTGCCAAATGCCACAGTACAGTACAGTTCCTAGCTATTTAATAAATAATTTGTTGTATTCAGAGAGACCCAAAACACTTCCAAGCGACGAACTGGGAACAATTATTGATAAACTGAAAAACAGTGCCGAAGAGACTGCCTCTGTCAGAAGAAGAAAGAAACATGCCTTGTGGAATGAAGAATGTGATAAAGCAATACAGAAAAGGCACAACGCATCGCCGAATGACCAGTAAAAGAAAACTGAAAAATCTCGAGAAGAGCTAACCATTGCCAGAAGACAAACGGCCAAGTAAATCAGAAGAATCAGACCATCAAAAAGAAATCCTAAACATCATAGAGGAATCATTCAAATAACATAAAACAAGGGACTATTATAGGGCATTCAGAAAATATCAATTTAAGTATACTCCAACCACACTCATGATGAAAAATAAAAATGACAAACTACCGCACAATAATCAAGACAGTGCCAACATTCTAGCTGATCAAAGAATTACTAAATGTCGAGGAACCAAAAGAATACCTAGATTTCGAACTACATTCAAAAAACAAATTACATCCACAGAAGATTACACCAGCAGATCTCAGTGAAGTTATCGAAGCAACTAGGTGGCTCACGAACTAAGAGAATCAACTGGTCGCAGAGCTGTAGAAGAACGCTAATAAACAAACACTTCAGAACCTCCATAAGCACATAATAGACATCTGGAATTCTGGAAAAATGCCAGAAGAGTGGAATACAGCTATGATCCACCCAGTACACAAAAAGGGTGATAGATCGGATCCAAACAATTGTCGGGGGATTTCGCTGCTTGCTGTCACATATAAGATCTTATCTAGAATTATCTTTACGGGAATTCAGGAACAAATCGACCAAGAACTTATAGGATATCAAGGAGGATTTCGTCCTGGAAGAAGCTGTGCAGATCAAATTATCAGCCTTAAGTTGATCATGAAACATCAAAGAGTGAGAAACAAGAATTTGTTCACCACTTATGTTGACTCCAAAAGACCACATAACCTCGTGAGTCATTACTTAAAATCCTCGCGGAATTTGCATCGCACCTGAAACCTGTTAATCTTATTCTACTCACCCTTAAGAATACTAAATCGCAAATTAAATTGAGATGGGAACTATCTGAATCATTTGAAATCCGGACGAGGCGACAGGGGGATGGTTTCTCACCACTACTATTTAACCGCGCACTGGAGAAAGTCACGCGAGATGCAATACTAAATGCTAACCAAACATGAAGATTGCCAGAAATATCAAACTCAGTTTCCTGGCCTTTCGTGATGATCTATAGCTGCTCGCAAATAGCGTGGAAGAGGCTAAACACCAAATTGAAGAACTCGAGAAAATAGCAGCAAAAGTCGGACTACAGATTTAGTTTGAAAAGACAGAAATGATGTCATCGTTCAAGATTGAAACACCAGCCATTATACTGAATGATAACAAACAAATTCAAGCTGTAAATAAATTCAAATATTTTGAGGAGGTTACAAGTTGTCATTCAAACGAGAAATGTCAGTAGAAAGCAAACAACTAACCTGAAACAAGCGCAAAGCATCACCTGGCAACATACAAGAAGAAATATCCCTCGATAAATGCAAAACTCAGACACTACCACTCTGCTATTAAACCTGAAGCAACCTATGCTAGTGAAACGCAGTTCAAGATGGACACCAAATCAGCCACTGACAAACTACAGAAGGCAGACAGAAGAATCCTAAGAACAATTATAAACAAAGAATACCAAGTAGAGAGACAGTGGTGACTATTACCTAACGAAGATATATACCCAAAAACTGAGTCAATAACTGACACAATGCGGAAAGGGAGGGTTGCTTTTTTCTGCCACAATTCCAGACTACCAGAAACCAGGCTACTGAAACAACTGTGTACCTAGTTTTGGAAAAGTTCCATGTTCAAAGACGTCCAAGGCGATTTGGACGATATAGGCTTGAAAATGCAACAAATTGAAGGCGGAGAAGAGAAGAAGATCTGGAAACACAGTGACACGAGATTTAACGAAGGATATTTACATGCAAAAAATACACGATAACTGATGAAGAAAGGACAACCAATTTTTGTAATTTTTTTTTATTTGCAATCAAGACGGATTTTAAGTAACAAGGACAACCAAGTCGGAAACGTTGAAGAAGTCTTGGAAACAGAAGAGGAAAGCCAAATCTACAACTAGTATTAAGACTTAAATGTATATGTGCTGAAGAAAGTGCTCCAACGTGCGCGTAAAATACGTAAATAAATAAATAAATGCAACAGTACTACTGCATCTTATTATAGGAATACTTAGGATAAAATGTATGACATCTCCTAAACATAGACTACATACTATACGATTACCATCTTATGCATACTTACATCCTCTACACCACTGGTGTCAAATCAAATGGCTCTGAGCACTACAGGACTTTTAAGGTCATCAGTCCCCTAGAAAGTAGAACTACTTAAACCTAACTAACCTAAGGACATCACACACATCCATGCCCGAGGCAGGATTCGAACCTGCGACCTAGCGGTCGCGCGGTTCCAGACTGTAGCACCTATAACCGCTCGACCACCCCAGCCGGCCCCACTGGTGTCAATAAGTGAACCACGTGTATTTCTGTACTGAGATGGAACAGTAAAGTTATTATTGTAGTGCTACATATATATTTTAGGCTCAGAATCCCCAGTAGTGAATGAATTGTCTGTTCCACCCATTGGTACCTTTTCTTAAGACCTTTGTAGTAATATCGTTTGTAGGAAACAGTGCAAATTCGGAAATTAAAAAAAAAAGTTTTCCTCACTTTAAGATAATACTTGTATCTCAAGTCTCTAAAACGTTTCAGACAGTCCTTCCCCAGTGTCTAACACGAATAATCCACTCCATATTAATGCACCTTAAAACCACATGACTTACTCTAGGAAACTGTGAAAGTTTCTACTACATGCATATCAGAGGATATTATAAAATGATTAGCACACTTCCGCGTTTTACTATCCGTCTAGAGTAAATTTCCGCCGTATTGAGTATGGATAAAAACTGTGATTCCTGTATTCAGATGTGAGCTGATTTGGTAACCCTTCGCTTATAGTTCAAGATGGTGTTCACATTGGTCATGCAGCTTGAGACTGTTGCCAATGGGCATCACTGCGGCTCAAATTAGCGGATCCGAGGAACGTCAAGCACATCACATGTGATCAGTCCACTTCTCCAGCTGTCCCATGCGTTTTCCACCTTAGGTTGCTTTACACGTGGTCGAGTGGAAGGTGGTTCCAAGATGTAGCAGACAGCGAAAGACTTCCTGAGGGATCGATTAGAAGGCGCTCCAGGATCGTCTGACGCACAGGTTTCTATCTGTGGCTGAGCTTCATGCAGTTGCTCGACCTTTTACAGAGGAAGCCTATTAGCCTATAAGGTCTGAGCATTCACACAGGGTAGGATTACTTGTGGATGGGAACTCCAACGTTAGGCACGTAATACAGACCATTAGGGGTATACCTGCCACGGATGGGAAGAAACCAAGTATGCATTCCATGTGCACAGTGAGAGGAGTCATTCCAGATGTGAGATGAGTGGTTCCAGATGCCATGAGGGACACAGGGTGCAGCCATCTACAGGTGGTGGCTCATGTCGGTGCTAATATTGCATGTCGCTTTGGAACCGTAGAGATCCTCTCTGCTTTTGCTCCATTAACTGAAGTGGTAAATACAGACAGTCTTGCTGGCGAGATGAAGGCAGTGGTCATCACACGTACCGCCATCGACAGAACTACTACGGTGATTTGGCACAGAGCCGAACGGATGATCTGAATCAGAGGTACAGACGCTTCTGAGAATGTGTAGGCTGCAGATTCTTCGACTAACGCCATAGTGTGGTGTTTCTCCAGGTTCCACTTAATAAGTCAGGGGTCCACTACACACAAGAAGGGGCTACATGGTGAAGTAGGTTCTATGTGGAGAGGAGTTGGGGATGCTTTTACGTTAGAGGGTCTCGATAACCTTCAGACAGAATGTCAGTATAGAAGAGTGCAGGGCAAGCACAAGACGAAAGCAACTAGCAACAATCGGTGTCTATGTGATCAAACCACCTGGCTGAAAATAACTTACAAGTTCCAGGCGCCCCCCATCGGTAATGCTGGACTTCAATATGGTGTTGGCTCACCCTTAGCCTTGATGACGGCTTCCACTCTCCCAAGCATTTGTTTAGTTAGGTGCTGGAAGGTTTCTTGGGGAATGGCAGTCCATTCTTCACTTAGGGCGGTACTGAAGAGAGGGATCGATGTCGGTCGGTGAGGTCACGATTCTGTGCAGATCTGTCCATTACAAGGAAGTTATTTTCATGTAACCACTCCGCCACGGACCGTGCATTATGAACAGGTGCTCGATCATGTTGTAAGATGCAATCGCCATCCCCATATTGCTCTTCAACAGTGGGAAGCAAGAAGTTGCTTAAAACATGAATTTAGGCCCGTGCTGTGATAGTGCCATGCAAAACGACAAGAGGTCAAGGAGTCGTCCACGAAAAACACGACCACACTATAACACCAGCGCCTCCGAATTTTACTGTTGGTACCAGACACGCTGGCAATAAATTGGCTCTGAGCACTATGGGACTTAACTTCTGAGGTCATCAGTCCCCTAGAACTTAGAACTACTTAAACCTAACTAATCTAAAGACATCACACACATCCATGCCCGAGGCAGGATTCGAACCTGCGACCGTAGAGGTTGCGCGGTTCCAGACTGTAGCGCCCAGAACCGCTCGGCCACCCCGGCCGGCAGACACGCTCGCAGATGACGTTCACGGAGCATTCGCCATACCCACACCCTGCCATCAGATCGACACATAATGTAACATGAATCGTCTCACACACACACAACATTTTTCTACTGCTCAATCGTCCAATGTTTACGCTTCTTACACCAAGCGAAGCGTCGTTTGGTATTTACCGGCGCGATGTCTGGCTTATGAGCAGCTGTTCCACCATGTATAACACTACCGTCTGCTACTGCTATGTCATAACCTTAAAAGTTAGAGGCAGGTCGTGAAATAAAACTATCTTGTTAAAGCTATTATGGTATAAAGCAACAGAGCAGTGTTACCCTCTGAGAGGAATTTTGTTACGTTGACCGTGTTGTACCTAACGAAGGTGGCTTATCGGAAGTGAAAGTCAGAATTACGTAAATATGTGAACAGTAACAAACAATACTTTTGCCTAGCTATACTTTTTAAAGAATAAGGAAAACGGTCGCCAGCCTAATTAGGCAAGAGAAAGATTAACGTTCTCGTTTAAGAAAGTAGGTATGAGTAACTTTAACGGACAAACCAACCTATACTTGGCCACACGCGAGTGCAATGAACTCTGACACATACGTATGATTACGGTAAGATTGAAGCTAACAGCTAGAGCAGCACAAACTATTTGCAAAAATATAATAGATACCGAAACACACTATTACTTTCAGGGATTGTTCAAACTGAATGGTCTTTATAACATTACTATTAACATTCATGCAGGATCAAAAATTGGACATAGGTTAAGTCTCTCTGAGTTAAATATTTTACTGTTTAAAATGAAAGTCAATTGGAATCCATTAACAGGTTGCTTCTCACTATCTTTTGAATAAGGAAATTATGGTTTTCATAGATAGTGTCTTCCCGTTACTTGTTACCTCGCATTAGCTCAATAGACAAACTGTGGATCCAGTTATATTATTAATATGCACTTCCAATACACAAGAGAGACAAACACTTAGCAAACATGAACATATAATTTTCTGCTATTGCAGTTATCCTTTTTTACTACAATGAAACACAATGTTGACAAATTTGCAAGAAACTGATTCACCTTTTAAATTTTACTATAGGTAGCACTATGATCATTAACTAAGCAAACCTTTATAAGCCTCAATTTTAAGAACTTTAATTTATAAAAGAAACAGCAAATTTTTTTTATTACCACAGTCTTCCACTTTGAAGTAAATTATTAAACAGGTGACTTTGAAACTTCACAAAACTACATTTACTGCCTCCCACAATTTCACTAAATCCACAGTAAATTTGAATATTCCCTTTTCATCAAAGATCAGACAACATTGTGTAAATAACTGTCTAATTTTGCGGTTTTTATTTTTTCCACAAAATAGGACACTCGGTAATCATAGTTCAAATGGAGAGGAACCTGAGAGGTGTTGTGATAGGGAAAAAGTCAAGGTAGGTACATAAATTCATTTATAAGTTACCTTATATTTGGGCATACTAAATCACCCAATAAGCTGATCCTTCACTATACATGATTATAGTTCTCCTGTACAGTGATTGCGCAATGTTGTGGCTACTGCATTTTGGCAGGCGGATTTGCAGACAGAATTTCTGGACTCCGGCCCTTCTTGGTGGCGATGATGAATACCAATTCCAGAACCGTTCCAGCTATTTATCCATCCACCCGAGGCATTGGAAAGTAGCAGAAAAAGCCACTCTCGCACGCGTTACACAGTTCCGTTCCCTAGGGGAACCACAACATCTTTTACATCAACATTACTAAGAATCCTAAGTGAAGGTCAGCAGTTTAAGTAACAGTAAACAAACATTTTAAATAAAACAGAATATTTGCACATATAGGTATTTCTACAAAAAATTATTCATGCAGAAATTGCATTTATATACAGTGAGTTTTGTTCCCTCCAAATGGGACAAAAAAATTAAATGACATATATACTACATTGCATAGAATCAAAGCATGATACCAAAGTTTTAACAAAGAAAGGAGTATACAATTTTATGTTTATCAATTCAGTCAAACACATTTACAGAAGCTCAACGATGTAACATTAAATAAAACAAAAGGCCAAATAAATCAGTAGAGTATTAGAGCTATGGTGTTACACATGAAATGCAGGTTTCCTCACATCACACCTAACTGTCACAGTACTTGCAGTGGATCCTGATGCAGTTTGTAATTCCTGTGTGATGGTCTGGATAGATGTCTGCCTATTACACATTACGACCCCCTTCAACTGTCGGCGGTCTGTGTCATTCAACATACGAGGTCGGCCTGTACGCTTTTGTGCCGTACGTGTCCCATTATGTTTCCAGTTCACTATTACATCGGAAACGGTGGGCCTACGGATGCTCAGGAGTGTGGAAATCTCACGTACAGATGCATGACGCAAGTGACACCCGATGACCTGATCTCGTTCGAAGCCCGTGAGTTCCGCGGTGCGCTCCTTTCTGCTTTCTCACGATATCTAATGATTACAGAGGTCGCTGATATGGAGTTCCTAGTAGTAGGTGGCAACACAATGCACCTAATACGAAAAAGTATGTTTTTGGGGGTGTCCGGATACTTTTTATCACATAGTCTAGTTGTAAATGACGTAGTTTTGTTGGGAAGAAATTAGAACACAAAATGCTATTAGAAAGCACTGAAGATACAATCGTTATTGGTACAGAAACCAGGCTAAGGCTGGAAATAATTTGAGCCGAAATCTTTACGAAGTACCTAACTACGTTCACAAATGACAGAGTAAATACAGTTGGTGGTGGAGTGCTTATTACTGTTGGAAGTAGCTTAACTTGTAATAAAATTGAAGTAGATACTTCCTCTAGGTTGATATGGATCGATGGTATAGTTGAAAACCGGAAAAAATTAATAATCGTTTCCTTTTACCGATAACCATATTCTGAGTTGCTGAACAGTTCCATGAAAACGTGACTCTTATTTCAAACAGGTAATTCCCTCATACCATCATATCCACATCTATATCTACATCTACATCGATACTCCGCAGGTCACACTTCGCAGAGGGTTCATCGAACCACCTTCACAATAATTCCCTGTAATTCCAAACTCGAACAACGTGCGTCGAAAACGAACACCTATATCATTCCGTGCGAGCTGTGACTTCCCTTATCTTATTATGATGATCATTTCTCCGTGTATGGGTAGGTGTCAACAAAATATTTTCGCATTCGGAGGAAAGAGTTAGTGACTGAAATTTCGTGAGAAGTTTCCGCCGCAACGAATAACGCCTTTGTTTTAATGATGTCTACACCAAAACCTGTGTCATGTCCGTGACACTCTCCCCTATTCCGCGATAATACAAAAAGTGCTGCTCTTCTTTGCTTTCTCGCTGTACACCGTTTACTCTATTTGGTAAGAAACCCACAATGCGCAGCAGTATTCCAAAAGAGGACGGAAAAACGTATTGTAGGCAGTGTCTTTAGTAGATCTGCTATATTTTATAAGATTTCTGCGAATAAAAGGCAGTCTTTGGTTTGTCTTCCCCACAACATTTTTTATGTGTTCTTTCCAATTTAAGTTGTTCGTAACAGTCTTTCCGAGGCATTTAGTTGAATTTACGGCCTTTAGATTTTATTGATTTGTCGCATAATCTGAGTTTAACGGATTCTTTTTAGCGCTCATGTGGATGTCCTCACACTTTTTATTATTTGTATAAATAGCAAATTTTCGCACCAAACACATATCTCTTCTAAATCGTTTTGCAATTTGTTTTCATCATCTGATGACTTAAATAGACGATAAATGACAGCATCATCCAGAAATAACCGAAGACGGCTGCTCAGATTATCTCCTAAATCATTTATATAGATAAGCAACATCAGACGGGCTGGAACACTACCCTGGGGAACGCCAGAAATCATTTTTGTTTTACTGGATGACTTTCCATCAGTTACTCCGAACTGTATCCTCCATGATAAGAAATCACGTCTCCAGTCACATAACTGATACAGTATTCCATAAGCACGCAAATTCACTGCAAGTCGCTTGTGTGGTACAGTGTCAAAAGGTTTCTGAAAATCAAGAAATACGAAATCAATTTGAATTCTCTTGCCAATAACACTCAGTACTTCGTGTAAGTAAAGAGTGAGTTGTGTTTCACGAGCACGATGTGTTCTAAATCGTTGGTAATTGTGTGTCAACAAACCGTTCGCTTGGAGCTAATTTATGACGTTCGAGCACTATATATGCTCCGAAATTCTGCGACATATCGGTGTAAATGATATGGGCCTGCACTTTGGTCGATAACTCCTACTACCTTTTTTGACCATCGGTGTGACTTGGTCAACTTTCCAATCATTGGGTATGGATCTTTCGTCGAGTGAGCGATTGTATACGATTGTTAAGCATAGAGCTTCTCCATCAGCATACTCTGAAACAAAACTAACTGGTTTACAGTGTGGACAGGAAGAATGGCTTTTTTTAAGTGATCTAAGTTGCCTCACGATTCCGAGGATATCTACTTCTAAGTTACTCATGTTGGCAACTGTTGTTGATTCATGCTGCTGAATATTTACTTCATCCTTTTTGGTGAAGGAATTCCAGAAGTCTGTGTTTAGTAATTCTGCTTTGGCAGCACTATCGTCGATAGTATTTCCATTGCTATCGTGCTGTGAATGCTTTGATTGTGTCTTGCCGCAAGCATACTTTAAATACGATCATAATCTCTTTTCATTTTCTGCCCGGTTTCCAGACAAAGTTCAGTTATGGAAAGTATTATAGTCATCTGGCATTGAAGTCCGCGCTAAATTTCGAGCTCCTATAAAATCGAGTGTTGAAGATTTTGCATTCGTTTAAATTTGGCATGCTTTTTTCGCTGCTTCTTCTGCTCTGATGTGTTTTGTGTACCGTAGGAGATCATCTCCGCCAATTGTTAATGGTCTGTTCTTACTTTATTAATTTGGAAGGAGTGGAAATTGTCTCTCAAGAAGGGATCAAGAAAATTTTTATCTGGTTTTTCAAGTAGGTATGTGTTTCGTTCACTTTTGGAGGAGCTTTGAGTTACAATATTCAGTATCGCTACGACAACCCAGTGTTTACTAACCCCTCCATCCATTTTGATGCTGGTCATTAGCTGAGGGTTATTTGTTGATAAGTGGTCAAGTGTTTTTCACAACCGTTTGCTACTCGCGTGGGCTCTTGAAGTAACTGCTGAAATAATTTTCAGATAATGCATTTAGCACAATTTCGGATGATGTTTTATTCGTACCTCCGGATTTAAACATTAATTTTCGCCTACACACCACCTATAATTGTATGAGTCGGGTACGTGTTTGATATTAAACTCAACTCTTCTTTGAATATTCCAGAAATTGTATCATCTGAGTTGGGAGGTCGGTACAAGGATTCAGTTATTATTTTATTTCGGTCGCCAAGAATGACTGAATGATCACTGCCCATACTAACTCACAGGAACTATTTACTTCAATTTCGCTACAAGATAAACTACTTCTAACAGCACGCTACCGCCAACTGTATTTAGCGTGTCCTTTCGGAACACCGTTAGTTTCGTCGCAAAATTTTCGGCTGAACTTATCTCCGGCTTTAGTCAGCATTCAGTGCCTACTACGATTTGAGAATTGGTGCTTTTTACTAGCGCTTTGAGCTCTGGTACTTACCCAACACAGCTTTGATAATCTACAACTATTATACGAATGGTTCCGATATCTACGTTCTTCCTGTATTCGACCTGCACCCTTGGAGACTGAAGCCATTTTTGTGTTTCCCCGAAACCCTCTAATCTAATTAACCGCCCAGCCCAGTCCATGCTGCACAGCCCGTGCTAATTGGTGGTAATTTAACTAAACTCGACAAGTTGTCGAAAATACATATTTAAAGTCGGTGGTGGACGTGAAACGTCGTCCTAAAACGCACTGAATGCCTTCTCAAAAATCTGTTTCTGACAATTAGTTCTGAGCCCATTTGAAGTGTAAAGGTTTGCGAAAACAATTTCTTACTACTAAATAATCCCAAGCAAATAGGGGATTAGTGACCACAGGAACGTTGCACGGAGAATGATTATTATAACATCCAAACCACCCAAACGTAAATGGAAAATATATCTGCTTAGAAAAGCAGGTAAATTTCATTTGACGCCTTTCTGCGAGACAGTTTCAAATCCTTTCATTCTGGTCATGCGAGCGTAGCCTAGAAGTGGTTTGGTTCAAGGAAATAGTATCGACGGCAGTTAAGAGATACATACCGAATTAATTAATTACAGACAGAACTGATCCCCATTCGTACACAAAACAGTTCTGAACACTATTGCAGAAGCCACAGAAAGAGAATGTCAAATTTAATGCAACAGAAAATCCCCGAGATTGTCAAACTTGTACAGAACTTCGAAATTTACAGCGAACTTCCATGCATTGTGCCTTTACAAATTTCCACTATGAAAATGTTTCGAAATACGGCAGAAAACCCCAACAGTTTCTTGTCACATGAAAATTGCACCAGTTGCAGATTAGTAGCAAATACGTTCTTGGAAGTGTTGTTATAAATGATTTTGTAAGCATTTGCTACACGTTCCAAGAAAAATTACATGTTCCAAATACCCAAAGCTGTCATTGACAGCACACTCGATGGCCAAGCTGGCGCACCTCGAGTTTTTGTTCCTGCTAGTGTGAGCACTCTCCAGTACTCTCGCCGTTGTATATTTTCTTAGGTAGTCACAAATATCCCATGAGGCTCTCTTGGGGAATACATATTGCATGAGAGCCTCGTGGGATATTTGTAAATTTTATGTTTAGAGTTATAAAGAAATTAATATTTTTTTGTTATTGATAAATGTATTGATAATTATTTGGCTCTCATACCATAGATTCATTAGAAAAGTATTTAACACTGAGAGACAAAAGAAGATTTACACTTTCGTTTATTAGTTTTAGTAATACTTACCTTTCGTTGTTCTCATATCCTGCTGATAAGTCGTATAAAAGAAGCGCTCTGTAACTTCAAGTGAAATCGTGCTAAATAATGAAGCAACTTCTGAAACAATACGATTTTTTCAGTTACGATACCATGGATCCCAGCTCCTGTAACTCTGGAAGATTATTATTATTTTAATTTTGTATTTAGAATTTAGTTGGAGGCGATGATCTTCACGACGACGCTGCTCAACAATAGAGGTACGTGAATGTGTTCATCTCTTTCCCTTGTGGTCGCCAATGTCAATGTCAATATTTAGGACATATCTGCCACTGCATCCAGAACCTGGAATCTTTCTTTTCATTTAATTACGAACTCCGATTATGTTCTTTCTCAGATGAATAAATACATTTTAACCGCAATTCTGTTTAAACAGACCACGGGATATGATAATACTTAGAACGTAGGTGCCTCTATCCCGATCGTACGTTCGCATACAGCTGAGTGTGTAGCGACGTAACTATACTTACGATCCATTTCTCTAACAGCATTAATTCTTATTTTGAACCACTCGCTCGCGTATGTACGTGCCCTCTTATTTTGCGTAGTCAGTTGGGTGTATTCCTTAATAAGGTTACTTTTAATATTCAGTGGCTTAGTTTCCACAATTGAGCTTTGCCTCTGTAGCAACGGCGCTTCACGCGAAATATTTATTACGTACGTTAATACTAATCCTCATTTCAAATTTACGACATCGGCTGACAAGTTGTTAACAATTTACCAGGGCGATTACACAGTGCAGTTAATACGTACCGTCCGCAGCTCGTGGTCGTGCGGTAGCGTTCTCGCTTGCCGCGCGCGGGTTCCCGGGTTCGATTCCCGGCGGGGTCAGGGATTTTCTCTGCCTCTTGATGACTGGGTGTTGTGTGATGTCCTTAGGTTAGTTAGGTTTAAGTAGTTCTAGGTTCTAGGGGACTGATGACCATAGCTGTTAAGTCCCATAGTGCTCAGAGCGATTTGAACCATTTTTTGGTACGTATCAGTACTATGCTAAATGAATACATAACACCTCCACAGCATATAAGATACGTAATAAGAGTGTATTTGTTTAAATATTGTCCTGTGGGAATTGTTTTAGATGAGATATATGGTTTCAAACCATAGTCAGACTGTGTTTTGGTGAAGTCAAAAGTGTTTTACTACGTTATTTGTGGAAAATACTTGTTATAGTTACGTGTGCATCACAACACCTCAGCTTGCTGCGGAGAATGAAAGTGCTTGCCACACGAAAACACGACAAGCTACCTGTACTAATTAACACTCAAGTGATCCAGAAAATTCGTGGACACCAAATGTAAAGAATAAATAAAGGCGAAAACCCACTGATGATGGCACAGTGGTGTCGAAACATGTTTGGGTACTGAGAAAAAACCGTGTTTTGCATAACTGGCAGACCTCATATCCAACAGTTTTAACTGCAAACACGACCAACACAAGGAGCTGCATATCAGAATGATGTATAAATTAGAGCTTTGGGAGCTCGAATAATACGCGAAAGTCGTGAAAGATAATTTTTGACAATTATAAAACAAGAGCAATTACCATAAAATTAATGCATATTTTACATAATGATGATGAAAGCTGACAGAAACGAGGCCGCCCTTGTAAAATCTTAAAACTGAATCACAGAAATCATTTACCGGATAAGCACGAATCGTTCCAGAGACCGTTACTACCCATAAAGTTTCTTTTTAGACTTGCACCAACAAATAATTAGCATAAATTTACAAGTTCACTTACACTGTTACTGTTACGCTGAAACTTGTGATGTGTGACACATGCTGATAGTACGTGCAATTGTTATACTTAAGTGTTCTGCTTTCCTTTACGTATGTTTCCTACACTGCTTTTGTGATACCAACTCTGTCCGAGATTGCATACACTACTTCATCAAATTATACGGATATCCCTGCTAATGCAGAACTGACCTCTAGATGTCAGCAGAGGTGGACCCATCTGATTAAAAAGGCGGCAGGGAGTAGTGTGTTGTTAGTAAAGAAACAGTAAGAGCAGAGTGGCTAGGTCAGGAGAGCTTAGTGCTTCGAACGTGGACTAGTCTTTGAATGTCGCTTGTGAGCCTTGAGCGAGTTGCTATCGATACCTGCCTCTCATTAAACTTCTGTGTAGTTCGCATCATAGCAACGAACTCGCTGGCATCCCGTCTAAGGCAGGGCAGCCCTCACCTACTATATTTAACCTCGATTATCCTTTCAGCTGGGGATTGTTTTGCTTGTTGATCGACGTGGTAATTAAGTTTTTTTCGGTTCGTTACGTTA
This sequence comes from Schistocerca serialis cubense, assembly GCF_023864345.2. Classification (NCBI taxonomy): domain Eukaryota; kingdom Metazoa; phylum Arthropoda; class Insecta; order Orthoptera; family Acrididae; genus Schistocerca; species Schistocerca serialis. The sequence continues at coordinate 423,737,188 of NC_064643.1, read as the reverse complement.
CGGATGGTGACCGGTAACTGTGAAATTTGTGCCTAAAACATTCAAATACTTACTGCCTCCCACTGCCTTCAAGGTCGCAAGTTCGTGTCTTCAGAGTCGACACGTTTCTCATTTCTACTGCTTTGATTTGCAGATGCCTAGCTCCCAGTATTTACTACGTATACAGGCCAAAGACGGACGTGGAAAGAAAATGGTGGGCACATTTTGTTACACGTGGCTAAAGTACGGCTTGGGAACCGCGAAAACCCCTGTCTTTCATGTTGGCTTTATTATACGTGTAAAAACCAGTACCTTGTTAAACTGAAACTCTTTTACTATGTGGTGCAGTTTTAGCTAATTGTGTAAATGAACCATTTTTAAATTGTGTGTTTCCTTTGTAAAGACTTGTCTTTTAAAACTGTCAAAGATGCTTAATCTTTCTGAATTGCTTATTTCCTTTTAAGAGCACTTGGGTTAAATTGCTGCTGTTATGTTTCATTGTTCACATTTACTGAGCCGAAACATATAAACTTACTTCGTTTACTGTTAAAGCCTGGAAGAGCCTTATGAAATCTTACGACGTGTGCTCTGTAACACATTTCTGTTGCTGTCATCTTGTGGCTATACGATTTTAATTTTTATTCTGTGTATGTTTTACAGTACCTAACCTGAGCTGAATGAAAGGACTGAGCGATGTGTGGGTTAAACCCAAGAAGTTCACCTTACGTCAACACCTGAGTAATAACAAATTTATTTGTTTTCATCTCTTTGAATTGTGATTTAATACTGTTACTGTTTTGATTGTTTAATTATGAACAGGGCATTTTATTAACTCATTTATTGGATAACAGAAAATTGTTGTGAAATTTGAAAATTCTGTTCATACCGATTCTCTCACTTTTTATGGGACTCCTGCCCAAGTCAGCTGTTGATAGTGCAATTGTAAAGTGGAAACGCAAAGAAACAAAACCAATACCAGGAATATCTCATATACTGACGGATATTGGCCATTCAGAATGAAAGAGTACAAAATCAGTGATAGGGATTACTCCTGAGTTTCAAACTGCTACCAGAAGTACATCTAATACAATCGCTGTGTCCAATGGAAAGGTTTTGGTTTTGTGTTGGTCGCCTGGAAAACGTTACATGTCATCATGTGTAGCGGTAACAGTGAAGTAGGAACGAAGTGGTGCTACGGTAGGGGGTAAATTTCGTGGTTAGTGTGTGGCCCTCTTATTGTAGTCAAGAAAACGCTAAATTCTGAAGGATATGAAATATTTTACAACGTTGTCTAGTAGGAACAGTTCGGAGACGATACATCCTGTCATAAAGAAGAATCTGTGAGGCAGCGGTTTATGAACAAAAAAATTTCTAAAATGGACTAGCCTGCCCAGAATCCCGACATGAACCGTTTTGAGCAACTTTAGGATGAGATATAGCGGCCACTTCACTCCAGATCCCACCGTCCTACTTTACTATCTTCTTTGGTTTCGGGTCTTGAGGAAGTATGAGCTGTTGTTCCTTCACAGACATCCAAACTCCATTCAAAGCGTCCCCAACCGATTTCAAGCCGTCATAAAGGCGAACAGAGGACACACCCCATATTAATGTCCACTAATAGAGATATGGCTACTTTTCATCAGACTGTGTATTAAAGTGGTTGTTTTCAAGAGGGCCTGCAGGGGGAACGACTGTTAAATGTAAGTTCTTGAAAACGGCCGCAAGTCCTTCTGTGAAGTTTTTATTTACCGGTTCCGCTCTTCAAATGAACAAGAGCATCATCAGAATGTATAATATATCAGAATAAATAGAGTATATTGGCTAAATAGCATTACAAAAAAGGGTTTACAGTTGGCTGACAGCTCTATAAATTAAACTGGCTGTTATATAGGCCTTACTTACGTTTAGAATACGTTTAAAGTACAGTAGTAAATTATGACATTTGCAGCCCCAAAGATGAAATTGATAACATTTTATCTTATGCGCTGTCAGTGTCATCATTTACTGCTGTACTTCAGATGTACTTCAAACGTAAGTGCTACATTACAGCGAGGTTAATCTATACAGCTGTCAGCCAACTTTAACGCAACTTTAATGCTGTCAGATAATTTGAACTATGTATTCTGATGATGCTCTTGTTCATTTGAAGAACGAAATCGGTAAATAAAACTACAAAGTGCGACTATTTGCTGGTTTCAAATACTTGGTCGTTTTGTTTATCGTTAATGCCTTAGGACTAGGACGAAGACACATCCAGTTTTTTTTTTAGTAAGTCGATGACACAAGGTTAGTGTCGGTTCATACAGGCTGGTGGTGGACGTAGTGAAAGCTCATGCATTGGATGCAAGCAGAGCTTGCAGTCCATAGCATTGTTTCTAGAGTTGATTGGGTCCTTTGATTTGGAGCCTAGTGGGGGACTGCATTGACTGCAGATTTCTAGACCTACGTTATGGCAAGGACAATTGTAGGACTCCCCTTGATAGGTGCACTACACAAAGGAAGCAGCTACTCGGGTGGCATCGTACTTGTAGAGTGCGCAGATTTGTCAGACTAGGTGGTAGTTGGAGGTACTCTGATGAAAACTCGCCGGCTGACATTCCGACCGGGACATCAGACTGTCTTCAGAATAAAGACACTTCGACTGTCAAAATTTTATCAGTAAACTTTTGACGTACTCCTAACAATGGTACCAAATTTATTGCCCTCGAGGAAATTTCTCACGCTTAAACTATTCTTGGGACCGAGAGGTGGATAAAATCTGACGTAGAAACTTCTGACGTATTTAGCAACCCATAGAACGTTTACCGGACGGACAGATTAGACGCAATACAAGGCCATATTTTGATTGCAGTTGACCAAAATATTCTTTTTAGTGAGAACCAAATTCAATTAACATAGAGAAATTATGAACGAAGTTTAAACAGATTGTAAATCGTGTTGTGGAAAAGTATGTGCCTAATAAGTCGATTAAGGACGGAAAAGATCCCTCGTGGGTTATCAGTGAAATTCAAAAAAGAACGCGCGAATGACGACAGGCAAAAGTTATTAGGGATTCGTGTGCCTTTGAAAAGATGTATGGGCCAAGCATACAACAACTGTCTCCGTCATACCTTAGCAGATGATCTGGCAGAGCACCCAAGAAAATTCTGGTCCTATGTAAAGTCGCTAAGGCATCCATCCAATCGCTCCTTGACCAGTCTGGTATTCAGTTGAAGATAGACAAACTAATGCCGAACTATTAAATTCCGCGTTTAAGAAATCGTTCACGCATGAGAATCGTACAGACATACGTCGTTTGACAGTCGCACGGAGTCCGATGTGGACAACATAGCACCAGATCCGGAAGTAAACCCAGTTCGTTTTTACAGCAGTTTGCTGTATCCGACCGGTTCTAGGCGCTTCAGTCCGGAACCGCGAGATCGCTGGGGGTCGCAGGTTCGAATCTTGCCTCAGACACGGATGTGTGTGGTGTCCTTAGGTTAGTTAGGTTTAAGTAGTTCTAAGTTCTAGGGCACTAATGACCTCATATGTTATGTCCCATAGTTCTCAGAGCCAATTGAACCATTCGGTTTTACAAAGAGCAATCTGCGACATGGTCTCCTTACTTAGCTTGCAATTATCGCAAATCTCTCGCCCAGAGCAAAGACCCTACTGTTTGGAAAAAAGCGTAGGTACCCCCAGTGTACAAGACCAGTATCCCTGGTTTCGGTTTCCTGCAGAATCCTTGAACATATTCTGAGCTTAAAATTAATACTTATCCTAGATCGAAAAACTTCTGTCCTCGAATCAGGACGATCCTAGAAAGCACCACTCATGTGAAATTCAGCTTGCCTTCTTCTCACATGATATACTGTGAACTATGGATGAAGGGCTACAGACACACTCCATGTTCCTAAATATTCGATAGGTATTTGACATGGTACCCCACTACAGACTGTTAACGAAGGTACGAGCATACAGAATAGGGTCCCCGATATGTGACTGGCTTGAAGACTTCTTAAGTAATAGAACCCAGTATGTTGTGCCAGATGACGAGAGTTCTTCACGGACAAGGGTTCCTCAGGAGGGCCGTCGGGAAGTGTGGTAGAACGGCTGCTATTTTCTATATACATAAATGATAGGGCGGACAGGGTTGGCAGCAGTCCACAGTTGTCTGCTGATGATGATGTGGTGTACGGTAAGGTGTCGAAGGCGAGTGATGATACAAGATGACTTAGGCAAAATTTCTAGTTCGTGTGATGAATGGTAATTGTTTCTAAGTGTAGAGAAATGTAAGGTACTGCCGATGAGTAGGAGACAGAAAACCGAAATTTTGGTGTACAGCGTTATTAGTGTCTTACTTGACACCGTGACATCGTTTAGGTATCTGAGCGTAAGGCTGCAGAGTGACATTAAATGGAACGAACATATGAGAACTGTGTTAGGGAAGGCGGGTGTTCGACTTAGATTTAGTGGGAGAATCCTAGGAAAGCGTACTTCATCTGTAAATGAGATCGCATATAGGACGCTAGGGAGGGAATGAGACGTTATTTTCGAGGAACACTATTGAGAAAATTTAGAGAAGCTGCATTTGACAGTAGTTTTTCCCTCGCTCCGTCTGCGAGTGGAACAGAAAAGAAACTAGTAATAATGGTACAGGGCCAAGCACACCATGGTGACTTGCGGATTATATATGTAGATGTAGATACCGGCATTTAGCTCACTCCGTTTCTACAAATAATCGGAAACTTAGATGTAGATTCCTAGAGGGGAATTAGAACGATGTTTCTCTCAAATGCCAGTCTAAAGAATGATCTCTGCAAATGCCTCAGAAGATACTGTTTTCGGTGACAAGAAAAGTGGTGCGATAATACACAATTATTAATTTTACAATTTATTTTGTTCGAACACGGTATCTTTCATGACGAACTGTTGCCCACAGGTTCTAAACATCATTACAACATGTACAAACATCAGAATGAAATTTTTGTCAACTTTTGTACTGCGTTACTTATAGAAATATATAGCCTCGATTACCAAGACTTAATAAATATATAGGAGGAGGCGGAAGATTAGTACTTAACGTCAGCGGCGACAACGAGGTCATGAGAGACGGACCATAAGCTCGGATTAGGGAATGATGGGGAAGAAAATCGGCCCTAAACTTTTCAAAGGACCCTCCGCGACATTTGCCTTAAAACAATTTAGGGAAATCACGGAAAACGTAAATCAGTATGGCCGGGCGCGGGTTTGAACAGTCATCGTTCCGACTTCGAGACCAGTGTCAAAACGGCGTAAGAGAGTTATACAGGGTGATTCAAGAATGTGAGCACAAATTAAAGGAACTGATATGATTCATAATACAACAAATTTGGAATAGAAATTTATGGCCTTGGAAGTAATCCTGAGGCAGTGAATGCTTTGGGAAGTTCGCGACAACTACAAGTAGGAGACTCTATGAACATGCACCTCAATTTCAGCAATTACAATGTTCAATTTACTCAACAATGTTGCACATTGTAGAAGGTGTTGAAAATGAGGACCACAACAATTAGAAGAAGATTCAAAACTTAGCAGAAAATTCTGGCGCACTCTACCAAGTTCACGAGGTGTGGCAAGAACCTCATCAGACACTGCAAGTATTCCAGGAAGAAGTGTTACTTTATCGTGAGCTGATGTCGCATATACGAGTCACTTGATATGACACACAAACAGTTGTACGTACACAGAAAGAGTACATTACCTTCGCTTAACTTAGGGCACGTATGCATTGATCATCTTCCTTGCTCCAAAAATTTCAAAGCTTTCACTGACTCAGAATTACTTCGATGTCATCATGCGCTGATAATAATACCCATTATTAATTAAATACTCAGAAGTACCTGTACTATTTATCAGTCAGTTTCAAGGACAGTGCTTTGTAGTGAGGGGATCAGGTGCTATTGACATTGCAGTGTGCCGCGCGGAGGCGCCATGTCACGGATTATGCGGACCCTCCGCCGGAGGTTCGAGTCCTCCCTCGGGCATGGGTGAGTGTGTTGTTCTTAGCGTAAGTTAGGTTAAATAGTGTGTAACCTTAGAAACCGATGACCTCAGCAGCTTGGTCCCTTAGGAATTTAGACACATTTCAACATATTTAGAACATTGCGGTGTACATGACGTCATTGCATGTTCCGCAAAATGTCAGTCGAAGGGCACCATGTCCACAAATTGGTACATCTGTAAGAATGGCACTTTGGTGTGACTCCGAATCCGAAAAATGATGAACTGGCAGAACAGACCAAAAGGTAGACGCTCCAGCAAAAAAAATAACTAGCGGATATGTAACTACATCCGTTTCTACAAATGCGCATTAACATTAGTATATTCGAGTGCTGTGCATTCACGACTGCTGAACTGCTGGCGTCCATTCGAGTTGCAATGAGAGACAGGATTAAGAAAACGGAGAGGTCGGATACTTTGACACCGCAACTTGTGTCACATCATAGCAGTTCCACGAAAAGGAGGTAAAAAGTGAGGTAAGTTACTTCGACACTACAGTGTGTGTGAATCTACAAAAAAATTGTTAGTCGTCTAGGTGAATTGTGTATCACTGAACCTAAATATGGTAGCCCATTTCATCGTAAGTAATGATTTGCGGATCTTTTAGCAATGCACTGGGCATTTCCTGTAAACAACCGACAAATATGGAGACTGTTTAAAGCATTTACATCAAATTTTCTGGTGCTGTGAATATGCATTCGCGATCCCCTATGTTGGAGTATTTGTTCGACGTAATATGTCGAATAGATGGCAGCAAGCCTGCATTCGCATATTTTGTAAGTCTGTGCCTGGCCCTACACACAAGTACTTCTACGGAATGGATAACTGCTAAAACTATTGACAAATTACTTTCTCAACCCCACTTTGTCAGGACGAACTTTCTGCCTTCTGCAGTGTGTAAACAAGCAACTAAGTTGCTTCTCAAACCTTATATTATTGTAGAGAGAGAAACATATTTCTTTTATTGCAATACCACCATCGAGCAATGTTTCTTCGTAGGTCTTAAGAGGAAGAATCAGTGAATCAAACTATTGTCTACTTGTTTATAGTTTTAATTATTTAACAAGGAAGTCGAAACACTGTTGTATAAGTGGTCGTATCACATTTTTCGGCCTTTGGTTGATTTATACAGGTGTTCAAGGTTAAACCAACAAACGTAAATTTTGCGAGGTTGGGTTTATTTTGCCTCAAAACAGTATAAACAGGTGATTTAAATGTAGGAACAATGTAAACAATACAGACCATAAACTGATGCAACATGCATAACGGTAGACGAAAACGTTCTTCGTTTTTTACTACTTAGTGGATTTGCACACACATTCTGACAACTGGCTAATTTGCTCAGAACGGCGTGTGACCACCTCGGGCAGCAATGCACGCCCGACAATGACGGGGCATGCTGTGAATGGCATCATCACTCTCATCCCAAGACAATGACGCCTGTTCTTCCTGCAGAGCTGCTAGTCTAGGAGTGTGATTGATGGATGCTGACGTAATGCAAGGCGTCTCCCTGGTACATCCTAGACATCCTCTATGGGATTCAAATCAGGAAAGCGAGCAGAATCGGCCATGCCAACAATATCTTCGGTTTCCAAGAGAACATCAATCAATCTGCTCTATAAGGTCGAGCATTATCATCCATAAATACGATTTCTGGGCTCACAGCACATCGCAACAGCCATAGATGATGTCCAATGATCTTTTCACGATACCTGAAAGCACTTAAACCTTACCAGTTCACCTGTACAATTTTATGGAGAGGTGTTTGAGTGGAAACACAGTCCCTGCCCACACCATTAGGGATTCTCCTCGATATCGGTCCCTTTCCACAATGTTTGGGTCCCGAAATCGTGTTCCATGTTCCCTCCTGATGCGAATCCATTGAGAATCACATCACTCTCCGGACAAAATCAGGACTCATATGTGGAAACAACATTGGTCCACTGTTCGACCGCCCAGGTGACGTGTTGATGACTCCGCTCTAGACGTTTCCTGCCGTGGAGACGCGTGATAGGTAGACGTACAGTCGGTCTCCGACAATAAAGGTCACTCTGCCGAAGCCGTCTGCACACCGTATGCCTCGATACTACACGTTCATCGGATGTTGCAAGCTCGCACGTCAGTTGCCGTGCAGTATTAAGGCGGTACTATCGCGCCCTTACAGCCAAGTAACTGTCCTCTTCTTCCTTTTCTCTGAAGCACACGTGGTCGACCTTGACCTGGTATTCTAGATACAGTTTAGGTCTCTATAAACTGTCGCCACATCCGAGAGACAACAGAGTTAATTCCGTAAAGCAATCGGGTCAAATCAGTGTGTTTCCTTTATTCTATGGCCCTCAACTGCAGAGAGTATGGTAGGCATCTTCTCTGTGCCACACTGCACCGTCTGTGACTGTGGATATGGGACTGCCCGACGAACAGTATTTCGTTTCATAGGTGCTCTGACGTCATCGTTGGCATCGTTGTCAGTTGACCAGAATACCATCTTCCGTGTAGAGCTCGATCGTACGGACATCTGGTTGATAGTTTGTATGATTATATCGTGAATTAGACATAGGACGTGGAAATAGCGGTTTACGGCTTTGATTTTGAAAAGAAGTGTATTTTGTATGTTAAGGTTCGATTTACAACTACAATGTTTGCTCCACACATGCGAAGGAGACATTAATTATTTAACGTCGTCCTTCTGGGTTTATTTAGATATTGCACTACCTAAGTGCGATAAACCTAAAATGGATTTGAAATATCAAGTCATAAATCGTGTAATAGACTAAAGTGCAAGCATAAAAAATTTTTGGAATTTGTTAGCTGATGTTAAAATAACACAACTCCTATTGAATAATTCCATGACTGCCTTGCACTAAGTACCCTCCATCCCGTCCAACGACCACTAAATTGTGGTTTAACAATTGAAACAGCTAACAGAACGTTGGATTACAAACAAAGATACAGCAATAACTGTCATAGTAGTCCATGCATAACCGCAAATAAATAAATGCTAACTGTCTAGTGCCCACGACCATTACAGTGTATCTAAACTTGCATCATCTCAATAATTTCGCTCAGTTCCCTATGTGACTTCGGACACCTTGCTTCTCTGCTCGCGTTACAACTATGTTGCTACATCATTAAATACGCAATAATAGCCTGTACGTTAGATTACATTCTGTTTGTAGGAGGGATGGCTAGAGTTTAACACTTCCATCACACCAAGACGGTAAAATACTTTGACTTTACAATATGTACAAAGGGACGACATCATGGCATGTTATGCAAAATAACGGAAAAATCTGAAAAATTTTTCCAGTATGGTGGAAGGCCAACATATTCACCACAAAACATACGCTGCTTCTGAGTACGATTCCTTCGAGTTACTTTGAAACATGGCACATAGTAATGTCGTCATATGGGAATTAAACGATTGTAACTTTCCTTTCAGCTTCCGTTTCGACTACTTTCCAAGGCCACCCAACTACCCTATTCCCCATTCAAAAGTTTCCTATTTACGATGATCTAAATGTATATCTGCTGCATGGCGAAGCGTGTAGTTGGGTGACCTTGAAAAGTAGTTGACGTCAGGTATTTGAAAGTAAAGCAGCCGTTGTATTTTACGTATACGAAAAATTTGTCCAGTATGTTGATCACCAATGCCAGTATATGCGTTACAAAACCATGACCGTTACTAAATGTGATTCTTGCGAGTTACTTAATTACAGTGTGTCTACGTATTAAACACGTCATGGCATGTTGTGCGTTTAGTCTCACATATTAACTTAAGATACTTTGGTATTACAATGTGTTAAATTAACGACATCGCAGCATATTCTGAAAATGACAGTAAATTTGCTAATATTCTCAAACACACATGGAGAGATGACTTTAGACATCCTAATATTACCAACTAAGAGCACAGAATAAAATCCAAATAAAGTTGTCAATGTTTCCACCGCCTAAAACCTACGGAGAACTAATCCACTCCCGAATACTGTGAAACGTCCCCTTAGAAAAATTATGAATGACCGTGCTGGTAAACCTCTTACGTTATTTGATTTTCAAACACCTGAGCAAAACTGAACGTACGCAGACGTTTCGGTCTTTACTTATTCTGATCATCACTAAACTGACACACAATATTTTTAACGCAACGCAATCTGACTTCCAATAATCCCCATAAAGTATGGCCCTCACTAACAATAACCGATACCTTTCATGAATCACATACCTCACAAAAATCTTCGTTACTCGAACTACTGCAATACAGCGAGCGCCAATACTGCCAGCTAAATAAAATATTCCAGCTTCTGAAGGCACTAACTACTTATAGGCATAGGTAGCAAATGAAAGATTTTGATAGAGTACAAACAATGTATTTACCTTAACAATGTTCAGAAGCCATTATATATCAGTTCATGACATCCATATTTACAAATTTCCTTTTTCTGGCGGACACACGTCCGGACCGTCCGTTCTCAAAACTCTGGCATCTCTCTCTCCACATCCACCACTGCTGACGGCTCACCTCCAACTGCGCAGCACTACCCGCTGTTCACATCCAACTACCCAACACTACAACAGCGAATATTCTAACAATGCCAACCAGCTACAGACTACGCACAGCAGAGTCAGTGATTTTCATTCAGAGCGCTACGTGGCATTACCAACATAAAAACCTAAAGAGCCTACTTACAACTGTTCCAAATGTGACGCAGCGGAATTTTTTCAGAATCCTATCCTGAATGGTTGGGGAAGCCCGTGAGTCATCTATGCCTTTTTATAGCAGGATAAAGTCAGTTCCTCGAGCATTATTACTTTTTTGCATCTGTTACATCAAACATATACTTTCAGCCCTGATTGCTCTAGTTAGACTGTAGTCTTTAATGATAGAAAATAAAAATATAAATTGATGTCATCGCTGTTGTCATGTGGCCATGGATAGATATTTAAGACAAGGATTCAGGACTCCTTGTATCTATTAGCATCCAGTCCACCACATTCAGATACAACATAACCATTCGTTTTAGCAGATGTCGGTGGGAATGTGGCTCTGTAAAAAGTTTTTTCGACTGTACTTTAATTGGAGTGTGTGTGCTCCAATCCACTGTTTTCCGTCTGGACTCTTAACAAACGGCCAGTTGTCCAGATTTCTCCGTACACTGTGTTTAAAGCATTTTGTTAGTGTTGCCTGCAGATCTTCAGTAGTTTCTTATTTCCAATAGCAGTCTGTATTCCTATTTCGCTACAATTATTTTTGCCATGTACTCTACATAAACTTTCTTGAGTCTTCCTATTTCCTTTCCAGTTTTCGTTTTCATACAAACCACGCATTACGTTCAATTAACGCCATAGAAGACTGGCAATAAGAATTTGTTCATGCTTGTCTGTCTCATGGCATTAACAAGAACGTAACCTGTTAACAAATTCCTTACATCGCTTTCGGCCAATTAGTATAATAGATCTACAACACTATATTTATGTTAATATATACAGCCTGTTATTCCTCATTCCCTTTGTTGTTCCGCTCGTAAATGTCCTGTAATTGAGCTATGTGTGTGTTGTTGATACGATAAAGTGAGTTCCATGAACATTATTATTGTTTCCACCTTCTAAATACACTCCTGGAAATTGAAATAAGAACACCGTGAATTCATTGTCCCAGGAAGGGGAAACTTTATTGACACATTCCTGGGGTCAGATACATCACATGATCACACTGACAGAACCACAGGCACATAGACACAGGCAACAGAGCATGCACAATGTCGGCACTAGTACAGTGTATATCCACCTTTCGCAGCAATGCAGGCTGCTATTCTCCCATGGAGACGATCGTAGAGATGCTGGATGTAGTCCTGTGGAACGGCTTGCCATGCCATTTCCACCTGGCGCCTCAGTTGGACCAGCGTTCGTACTGGACGTGCAGACCGCGTGAGACGACGCTTCATCCAGTCCCAAACATGCTCAATGGGGGACAGATCCGGAGATCTTGCTGGCCAGGGTAGTTGACGTACACCTTCTAGAGCACGTTGGGTGGCACGGGATACATGCGGACGTGCATTGTCCTGTTGGAACAGCAAGTTCCCTTGCCGGTCTAGGAATGGTAGAACGATGGGTTCGATGACGGTTTGGATGTACCGTGCACTATTCAGTGTCCCCTCGACGATCACCAGTGGTGTACGGCCAGTGTAGGAGATCGCTCCCCACACCATGATGCCGGGTGTTGGCCCTGTGTGCTTCGGTCGTATGCAGTCCTGATTGTGGCGCTCACCTGCACGGCGCCAAACACGCATACGACCATCATTGGCACCAAGGCAGAAGCGACTCTCATCGCTGAAGACGACACGTCTCCATTCGTCCCTCCATTCACGCCTGTCGCGACACCACTGGAGGCGGGCTGCACGATGTTGGGGCGTGAGCGGAAGACGGCCTAACGGTGTGCGGGACCGTAGCCCAGCTTCATGGAGACGGTTGCGAATGGTCCTCGCCGATACCCCAGGAGCAACAGTGTCCCTAATTTGCTGGGAAGTGGCGGTGCGGTCCCCTACGGCACTGCGTAGGATCCTACGGTCTTTGCGTGCATCCGTGCGTCGCTGCGGTCCGGTCCCAGGTCGACGGGCACGTGCACCTTCCGCCGACCACTGGCGACAACATCGATGTACTGTGGAGACCTCACGCCCCACGTGTTGAGCAATTCGGCGGTACGTCCACCCGGCCTCCCGCATGCCCACTATACGCACTCGCTCAAAGTCCGTCAACTGCACATATGGTTCACGTCCACGCTGTCGCGGCATGCTACCAGTGTTAAAGACTGCGATGGAGCTCCGTATGCCACAGCAAACTGGCTGACACTGACGGCGGCGGTGCACAAATGCTGCGCAGCTAGCGCCATTCGACGGCCAACACCGCGGTTCCTGCTGTGTCCGCTGTGCCGTGCGTGTGATCATTGCTTGTACAGCCCTCTCGCCGTGTCCGGAGCAAGTATGGTGGGTCTGACACACCGGTGTCAATGTGTTCTTTTTTCCATTTCCAGGAGTGTATATATAGGACCATATATCATACTGAGCATTGACAACCCCAGTTGGATTGTATTCTGCATCAGTAATAGCCAACAGCAAAGCCTAAAAGAATGTCATCGTTGTTGTTACATGGTCATGGACTGATATCTAAGTCAAAAGTCAGAAGTCAATACTCCATGCGTATTGCAGCATATACACAGTAGCAGTTAGCCTTGATTAATTTTCCGTCATTTTGCACATTATACCATGATGCCGTTCATTTATGCACACATAATGCCAAAGAGTCTTATTTAAGGTTTGCTGCAATTTGCAGAATACGCCATGGCGTCATTAATGAGACACAAACAAACACAAGCGTTTCAGTCTCAAAATAGCTCGTAAGAATCAAATTTACAAGCAGCGTCATGCTTTGTAATGGATATGTTAGTCTTCCACATAACTGGATTTGTTTGTGTAATTTTATCTGCGTTTTGCATAAAATGCCATAACATCATTAATTTGTACACATCGTAATGTCACCGGATCTTATGTCTTGACGTGAAGAGGGCGTTAAATTCTAACCATCCCTACTATAAACAGAATACGTCCTCATGAGCACGGTAGCACTGCATTTTTAATCATGTAGCGACATAGGAGCACTTGAAAATTTCTCGGGTATTCAGCCAGGTGGCGTCGCCCAACAGACGCCTTATGGAACCTCAGATCACACAACATAGGAGTAGATATAGGCACAGCTCACAATGTTGTAGTGATGAGGAGTCGGCTGAGGTTTAAGAGATTAATCAGGAGAAATCAATACGCAAAGAAGTGGGATACAGAAGTACTAAGGAATGACGAAATACGCTTGAAGTTCTCGAAGGATATATATACGGCAACAAGGAATATCTCAGTAGGCGGTATAGTTGAAGAGGAATGGACATCTCTGAAAAGGGCCATCACAGAAGCTGGAAAGAAAAACATAGGTACAAAGAAGGTAACTGCGAAGAAGCCATGGACAACAGAAGAAATACTTCAGTTGATCAATGAAAGAAGGAAATACAAAAACGTTCAGGGAAGTTCAGGAATACAGAAATACAGGTCACTAAGGAATGAAATAAATAGAAGTGTAGGGAAGCAAGATAAAGATGCATAAAAATTTGAAGAAATCGCAAAATAAATTATTGTCGGTAGTCCTGACTCACCATTTAGGAAAGTCAAAACAACCTTCGATGAAATTAAAAGCAGGGGCGGTAACATTAAGACTGGCGCCGGAATTCCACTGTTAAATGCAGAGGCGAGAACAGATAGGTGGAATGAGTGGGAAGATTTATCATCTGTGATAGATGAAGAAACAGGACTCGATTTAGAACACATAGGGGACCCAGTATTAGAATCAGAATTTAAGAGAGCTTTGGAGGATTTAAGATCAAACAAGGCTGAAGGGATCAATAACATTCCATCAGAATTTCTAAAAATCGTTAGAGGAAGCGACTATCCAAGTTGGTGTGTAGAAATATGGGTCTGGCCACATACCATCAGACTTTCCGAAAAACATCATTGATACAAGATGTGTGGATCACAAGTTCGAGGTGTAGGGTAAATATTTTAGTTATAAATTTAAGTGTAACATATAAAATACGTCAACCATATGTTCCAAGACGTGATGTCACCATCTATACAATAGTGTCTCAACTTCTTCATTAACTATTTACAATTATAGGCAGGCAAATATTAGTTTGATTTTGATATAGTGGTTCTTTTTCTTAAGACCTAGGAAATAACATTGCTTGATAGTGTTTTGGTGAAAGAATTTGTATGTCTTGCTACTTAAATGCAACTCATGTCTGTGGCTTAGGTGTTGGTTTCTACTTGGCAACAGGCAGAATTTTCTTTCTGACGAGCTGTAGCTTGCTAAATTATTTACTCAACACTCCTAGCAGTCACTGTCTCTATAGAAATGCATGTGAGTAAGAACAGTCTAAGACTTTTAAAAAACTGTATGTGCAGATGGCTGCTACTCAACATTATCAGCACAGGTACACTATAGACGAACAATGACTCTGTAATAACTGGGGGACAGAACACTATAAGAGGAATGAACTCTCCTTGTGAATTGATCTATGGGAAGCAGAGTACCTGAACCCACATAAAATACATGCTCAGTAATATATTCAAATGGCTCTGAGCACTATGGGACTCAACTGCTGAGGTCATTAGTCCCAGTAATATATTCCTCATGTGGTAGCTGTGGGCAGCTAATGGCTATCCAAATGACAACATTGAGCATGCAGTGCAAGGCGAAGTCTGCTGCAGTTTAACTCCTTAACCTTGCATGAGCACTGGCATTCTCTGCTTACTCCTAGCAGCATGTACACATTTAGAAGGTCTGCCACAGTACATGCACTACTTCACTGAACTACAGGATTCCAGCTCCCTCATGAAATACTCTGGCTTATATCGTAAATCCTTTCCCCATGAAAAGACCATGTAGGGCCGAAAATAGTTTTCTTGGGTCGCAGACTCCACTGTTTACCAAAGGAGGCAATACTAATTCCGCTGGCCCTGTTAGAAGGCAGGAAGGATATTGCGGTTGCGGATAGGTGGGCCCATCATTGGTAGTGGTGATGAGGCATTCTCCATCGATAAAGGGGAAGAGGGGAGTAGGAGGCAAAATGGAAGGTAGGTGGGATGTAATCCATGAGCTCTAGTTTATGAGGGAAAGGCAGGAGCTTCAATGGGGTCCAAGGCTGGTGGCAATGGGAGGAAGGTTGAGAATACAGAGACAATGTCAATGATAAGGAAGCCATTGGATGTGGAATCCCACAGCTGGAACAACCTCGCGATCAACCTTGCCACTAAGCTTACTAAAAGGCCACAGTGTCGACCTCCAAAAGGATGTGGGTTCAACTGATTACCGTGGCAGGTCATCTGCTCCCCGTCGCCAAACACCACAAGCGACTTCCAGTCTCTGTGTCAATGCCTGACGAGCTGCAGCTAACCCAGTCACCAGTTTAAAGCACAGGCCGAAACTGCAGCCCTAGAAGAAAAATGCAGTGTCTCACAGTCCAGAAAATCCAGAAGACTCCACAGATGGTACCCATGCACACGTTCCACTGAACTGTACATAGTATCTATCCAGAGGATCTCGAAAATGCATCATCGTAAGAAAAGGCAGCTGAGGACTTTACCATTTGTGTCTTGAGTGTATGCACAAAGCACCCCACCACCAAGTTAGAAATATGAAAGGCAGAAGTAGTCAGATGCAAAAGTATTGAAACTCCTGCAGCTCAAACTGCCTACCATTAATTATCAGACACGACTGTTCTAGGGGACAACTGAGAATGTATGGACAGTTGCCATCGACAGTGTATGGACAGCTTGGCTACATACAGAAAATTCGACAATGCATCAACCACAAACAACAATAAGCTGCCCAAAAATGGACCTGTGAATTCGACATGTCCTCTGTCCCAAGGGTATCCCAAGACCAGCTAAGGAGACAACTGGTTCAGCGGTAGAGCCTGGTTCTGTGCACATGCTCTCAAGCCCGCTCCACGAGTGTGATTTCTCAATCTATCGCCAGTCAGTAGAGGTGATGTCGCACCAGTGTCGTTATCTGAGTCATACCCCAGTGCAACAACGGAGCGACTGAAGTGTGTGAGGACGCAAGGCCAGGTAGAGAACCACTCGGCAGCATTGCTCCTATGTGATGAGCATGATTATCTCATCGAAAACATTGAGTCGGTCACGCTGGATCCATACTCGAAGACACATGTTCAAACCAGCCCATCTGGACTGCTGAATCGATTTTCTGGAAAAGCGGGTCGACAGGTGTGACGGTCGCGATCTCTCATGCTATCAACACGAAATTCGACTGAGTTTGCTGCAAGGCATCATCCAACATAAACACGGCAGTATCCTGCAAATGAAACTCCACATTCGTCAGCACCGATAACTGAAATAACGTAGGAGCATGGGCAAGCTGTGTGATGGGGCAGTAACAGTTACTGAGAAAGAGCGTTTGCTGCTGCAGATGGTGGGCAGACCTATGCAGTAACTTGATGCAAATTCCAAATAAAGAAACGAGTGGCTTTTTGTCAATGATGAACGAGAATCTCGACCTTTTAAGGTTCAAAAAATGGTTAAAATGGCTCTGAGCACTATGGGACTTAACATCTGAGTTCATCAGTCCCCTAGGACTTAGAACTACTTAAACCTAACTAACCTAAGGACAGCACACAACACCCAGTCATCACGAGGCAGAGAAAATCCCTGACCCCGCCGGGAATCGAACCCAGGAACCCGGGCGTCGGAAGCGAGAACGCTACCGCACGACCACGAGATGCAGACACCTTTTAAGGAATTGACATACTTTCCAACCCCAAAAATAATATCTAGCGCCCCTTCTCCATTTGCGAATAAATACATTGTGCAGCTGATTGCTTCTTCAACGTTTAAACGGTGAGTTTTCAGTGCTGTCTGGGTTCCAGTGGGACAGGACAGTATCCCTACCCTACTGGGATATGTCACAGGCCAGGATAAAAGGTTACCCTAGCTTAAAGGAAGCAGAACATAAATATTGCTGACTGTCTGCAGATTCTGCTGAATGCCTTTCTGCCAAAGCCGGTTAAGAGACGGGCTCATGTATGCATCCTAGGGGACGAAGTGAGTACAAAACATAACCTTATCTAAAAAACGAGTGTAGCTCCTTCTGGTTCCTGGGAACTGGTAGGTTTACAAGGACTTGTTGTGGCTGTCCATGGGAACGAGACCATCTTTACTAAGCACATGATCCAAAATATGCACGTCCAGGGAAAAAAACCTGCACTTTCCAGCTTACAAACTACGCCTTGCTCCTGAAGGCATTGTAAAACATAATTGAAGGTTTTGTAAAAGTTCCTCGTGAGCAAAGCCATTGACCCATATGTCATCATGGCAATTAAGGGAAAAGGGTACATCCTGAATCAACTACTCCCAGTACTGTTGACAAATTACCAGCACAGATGAAACTGCAGAAGGCCAGCAATTAAACAGGTAAAGCCTAAAGATGATTCTGAGGCCACAGAAAGCGTGATAAACCATGTCAAATGGTAACTGCAGATAAGTATCGTGCAACTCTATGTGAAAGGAAACTGGTCCCCAGCAACTTTGCTGACAACTCCACCTTTCATAGAATGAGTTATCGATATATGACACATTGTGCACTGACAATCTGACTCACCGTGAAGGCCATAGGATCACCACCAAAGGGAGGGCCCACTGATTCGACGAAACACACTGTAATACGGACAACAAAGCAAATATATTACAAGGAAAAGATAGTCATATCAGACAACAAAATTAAGGCAATATGGGATATAGTGAAGGAGGAAACCGATAGAACCAGACATGAAGAGGGACAAATAGCATTAAGAGTAAATGATACATTGGTGACAGACGTGTATAGTGTTGCAGAACTTTTTAACAAACATTTTATAACTGTTACTGAAAAAATGTGGTTGTCAGGTTCTGTAGATGTTGCTACGGAATACCTCAGACAAGACATTTCAAGTAACTTCCATAATATGAAGTTGACCCCCACTACCCCAGTAGAAATAATGTCCATCATAAAATCCTTAAAATCAAATACATCTAGTGGGTATGATGAAATATCAACAAACCTAATAAAAGAATGTCATTCTGAGTTAAGTGACATATTAAGCTATTTGTCCAACCAGTCGTTTATCAGTTGAATATTTCCTGAATAGTTAAAATATGCTGAAGTTAAACCACTGTTTAAGATGGGAGATAAAGAAATGGCATGAAATTTCCGTCCTATTTCACTTTTGCCATCATTCTCAAAAATTTTAGAAAAAGTAATGTACAATCGGCTTGATAACCATATTATCTCCAATAACATACTGTCAAAGTCACAGTTCGGACTTCTAAAGGGTTCTTATATTGAGAAGGCTTACAGTGAAAATGTGCTTAATTCATTAGACAAAAAATTGCAGGCAAGTAGAATATTTGGTGATCTGTCAAAGGCATATGACTCTGTAAATAACAATATCCTTTCAAGCAAATTAGAATACTTTAGTGTAACAGGATATGCTGCAAAATGGTTCAAATCTTATATCTCTGGTAGGAAACAAAGGTTGTTATTCGGAAAGAGGCACGTATCAAGCTATCAGGCATCGTCCAACTGGGAACTAATTACATGTGGGGTCCCATAACGTTCCATTTTAGGGCCCTTACTTTTTCTTGTGTGTATATCAATGACCTTTCATCACTAACATTACCAGATACCAAGTTCGTTTTGTTTGCCGATGATACAAACATTGCAATAAATAGAAAATCAAGTGTAGTCTTAGAAAGATCAGGTAATAAAATATTTGTGGACTTTAATCACTGGTTCCTAACCAGTTCTTTGCCACTAAACTTCGAAAAAACACTCTACATGTAGTTCAGAACTTGTAAAGGGTGTCCCACGAGTATATGCCTAACATACTACGACAAGCAGGTAGAAGTGGACAGTGTTAAATTCTTGGGATTACAGCTTGATAATAATAAACTCGGAAAAGCACACCACAGAACTGCTGAAGCGTCTTAACAAATTTCTATTTGCAATGCGAATTGTATCAGACATAGGGGATTTAAAAATGAAAAAGTTGGCGTACTATGCTTACTTTCATTCCATAATGTCATATGGGATTATTTTTTGGGGTAATTAATCAAGCAAAGCTAAAGTTTTCTCGGCACAAAAACGTGTAGCAAGAGTTATATGTGGTGTGAACTCAAGAACATCCTGCAGAAGCCTGTTTAGGGAAGTAGGTATACTAACTGCTGCTTCCAAATATATTTCTTTTTTAATGAAATTAGTCATTAAAATATATCACTTTTTCAAACCAACAGCTCAATTCATGGAATCAGTACTAGAAATAAGAATAATCTTCACAAGGATTTAAAGTCACATAGTCTTGTACAAAATGGTGTGTATTATTCAGGAACACACATTTTCAATAACTTGCCAGCAACCACAAAAAGCTTAACAACGAATGAAATTCAGTTTAAGAGAAGTCTAAATGATTTATTGGTGGCCAACTCCTTCTATTCCATAGATGAATTTCTTAGTAGAACCAACTGATTTTATATATATATATATATATATATATATATATATATATATATATATATATATATATATATATATATATCTTGTGGACTTCAGTAATGAGACTGGTTTGATGCAGCTCTCCATGCTACTCTATCCTGTGCAAGCTTTCTCATCTCCCAGTACCTACTGCAACCTACATCCTTCTGAATCTGCTTAGTGTATTCATGTCTTGGTCTCCCTCTACGATTTTTACCCTCCACGCTGCCCTCCAATACTAAATTGGTGATCCCTTGATGCCTCAGAACATGTCCTACCAACCGATCCCTTCTTCTGGTCAAGTTGTGCCACAAACTTCTCTTCTCCCCAATCCTATTCAATACTTCCTCATTAGTTATGTGATCTACCCATCTAATCTTCAGCATTCTTCTGTAGCACCACATTTCGAAAGCTTCTATTCTCTTCTTGTCCAAACTATTTATCGTCCATGTTTCACTTCCATACATGGCTACACCCCATACGAATACTTTCGGAAATGACTTCCTGACACTTAAATCAATACTGGATGTTAACAAATTTCTTTTCTTCAGAAACGCTTTCCTTGCCATTGCCAGCCTACATTTTATATCCTCTCTACTTCGACCATCATCAGTTATTTTGCTCCCCAAATAGGAAAACTCCTTTACTACTTTAAGTGCCTCATTTCCTAATCTAATTCCCTCAGCATCACCCGACTTAATTAGACTACATTCCATTATCCTTGTTTTGCTTTTGTTGATGTTCATTTTTCATCCTCCTTTCAAGACACTGTCCATTCCATTCAACTACTCTTCCAAGTCCTTTGCTGTCTCTGACAGAATTACAATGTTATCGGCGAACCTCAAAGTTTTTATTTCTTCTCCATGAATTTTAATACCTACTCCGAATTTTTCTTTTGTTTCCTTTACTGCTTGCTCAATATACAGATTGAACAACATCGGGGAGAGGCTACAACCCTGTCTTACTCCCTTCCCAACCACCGCTTCCCTTTCATGTCCCTCGACTCTTATACCTGCCATCTGGTTTCTGTACAAATTGTAAATAGCCTTTCGCTCCCTGTATTTTACCCCTGCCACCTTTAGAATTTGAAAGAGAGTATTCCAGTCAACATTGTCAATAGCTTTCTCTAAGTCTACAAATGCTAGAAACGTAGGTTTGTCTTTCCTTAATCTTCCTTCTAAGATAAGTCGTAAGGTCAGTATTGCCTCACATGTTCCAGTGTTTCTACGGAATCCAAACTGATCTTCCCCGTGGTTGGCTTCTACTGGTTTTTCCATTCGTCTGTAAAGAATTCGTGTTAGTATTTTGCTGCTGTGACTTATTAAACTGATAGTTCGGTAATTTTCACATCTGTCAACACCTGCTTTCTTTGGGATTGGAATTATTATATTGTTCTTGAAGTCTGAGGGTATTTCGCCTGTTTCATACATCTTGCTCACCAGATGGTAGAGTTTTGTCAGGACTAGCTCTCCCAAGGCCGTCAGTAGTTCCAATGGAATGTTGTCTACTCCAGGGGCCTTGTTTCGACTCAGGTGTTTCAGTGCTCTGTCAAACTCTTCACGCAGTATCATATCTCCCATTTCATCTTCATCTACATGCTCTTCCATTTCCATAATATTGTCCGCAAGTCAATCGCCTTGTATAGACCCTCTATATGCTCCTTCCACCTTTCCGCTATCCGTTCTTTGCTTAGAACTGGATTTCCATCTGAGCTCTTGATATTCATACAAGTCGTTCTCTTATCTCCAAAGGTCTCTTTAATTTTCCTGTAGGCAGTATCTATCTTACCCCTAGTGAGATAGGTCTCTACATCCTTACATTTGTCCTCTAGCCATCCCTGCTTAGCCATTTTGCACTTCCTGTCGATCTCATTTCTGAGACGTTTGTATTCCTTTTTGCCTGCTTCATTTACTACATTTTTATATTTTCTCCTTTCATCAATTAAATTCAATATTTCTTCTGTTACCCAAGGATTTCTACTAGCCCTCGTCTTTTTACCTACTTGATCCTCTGCTGCCTTCGCTACTTCATCCCTCAAAGCTACCCATTCTTCTTCTACTGTATTTCTTTCTCCCTTCCTGTCAATTGTTCCCTTATGCTCTCCCTGAAACTCTGTACAACCTCTGGTTCTTTCAGTTTATCCAGGTCCCATCTCCTTAAATTCCCACCTTTTTGCATTTTCTTCAGTTTTAATCTACAGGTCATAACCAATAGATTGTGGTCAGAGTCCACATCTGCCCCTGGAAATGTCTTACAATTTAAAACCTGGTTCCTAAATCTCTGTCTTACCTTTATATAATCTATCTGATACCTTTTAGTATCTCCAGGGTTCTTTCATGTATACAACCTTCTTTCATGATTCTTAAACCAAGTGTTAGTTATGATTATGTTGTGCTCTGTGCAAAATTCTACCAGGCGGCTTCCTCTTTCATTTCTTAGCCCCAATCCATATTCACCTACTATGTTTCCCTCTCTCCCTTTTCCTACACGCGAATTCCAGTCACCCATGACTATTACATTTTCGTCTCCCTTCACAATCTTAATAATTTCTTTTATTTCATCATACATTTCTTCAATTTCTTCGTCATCTGCAGAGCCAGTTGGCATATAAACTTGTACTACTGTAGTAGGTGTGGGCTTCGTATCTATCTTGGCCACAATAATGCGTTCACTATGCTGTTTGTAGTAGCTTACCCGCATTCCTATTTTCCTATTCATTATTAAACCTACTCCTGCATTACCCCTATTTGATTTTGTGTTTATAACCCTGTAGTCACCTGACCAGAAGTCTTGTTCCTCCTGCCACCGAACTTCACTAATTCCCACTATATCTAACTTCAACCTATCCATTTCCCTTTTTAAATTTTCTAACCTACCTGCCCGATTAAGGGATCTGACATTCCACGCTCCGATCCGTAGAACGTCAGTTTTCTGATAACGACATCCTCTTGAGTAGTCCCCGCCCGGAGATCCGAATGGGGGACTATTTTACTTCCGGAATATTTTACCCAAGAGGACGCCATCATCATTTAATAATACAGTAAAGCTGCATGCCCTCGGGAAAAATTACGGCTGTAGTTTCCCCTTGCTTTCAGCCGTTCGCAGTACCACCACAGCAAGGCCGATTTGGTTATTGTTACAAGGCCAGATCAGTCAATCATCCAGACTGTTGCCCTTGCAACTACTGAAAAGGCTGCTGCCCCTCTTCAGGAACCACACGTTTGTCTAGCCTCTCAACAGATACCCCTCCGTTGTGGTTGCACCTACAGTACGGCTATCTGTATCGCTGAGGCACGCAAGCCTCCCCACCAACGGCAATGTCCATGGTTTAAGGGGGATATATATATATATATATATATATATATATATATATATATATATATATATAAGTACAAAATAGCTTCTGCACAAATTCAGTGCAGTAATGTGTTCATTGTAAATAAGTATTACAGTAGTTGTACTACACGTTTATTACCTTATAAATAAATAAATAAACTATTTTATTTTAAATTCAGTGCATTAGTATTTGTAAAATGATCCTTTTATGTAGTGTTCATTAAAAAATGACGATCATTCCACTTGGGACCTGTTGAATGGTACATTAGCTTATTTGTTTGAATTGTAAATATCTGTCATGTATTGTTGTTTTTCTGGCGTGTTCTACATCCTGGAGGACCTCCTCACTACGGATCTATTGGAATGAAAGTAAATCTGATCGAATCTAATCTAATGGTGCACTGATCCTGCCAACGCTGCAACTCAGTCCTCATCTTTTCGCGGTTGGAGGAAGGAATGGGGTGGCAGAGACGAAATTTAGGTAACGATAGTGGCTTAAGAGAAACTGTAAGTAGCCTGTTTATATATTTGTATGTAGGCACCGCGATATACTGCATTAATAAGTCTGACTGCGCTGTGCACCTAGAGACTATGGTTAGAAGTGAATAGCCAGAAGAGATGGAAGTTGGGAATGAATAGCCAGTTGTGATGGAGGTTGGAAGTTAATAGTTAGCAGTGATAGACATTAGAGGTCTCAAGTGTTAGCGCAAGCAGACGTTCTGGACGTATGTCCATTATGGAAATGTAGCATTGTTGATGATCGTATAGTTTTTGGAACTGGATGTCACGGACGATTATATCATTTTTTGAACTGGATGCCACATTCTTAGGGTAAAATTTTTTAAATACATTGTTTGCTCTTCAACAAAATCTTTCCTTTGCTCACCACATGCCTATTAGTAGTTAGAGCCTACAGTAGTTGGAATAATTTATTTAGCTGGCTGTATACGTGCTTGCTGTATCGCTGTAGTTCGTGTAATGAAGATTTTCTGTGAGTAAGCGTCTTGTGAAATGTATAGGTTATTATTGGGATTTCTTCTAATTCAGAGCCATTATTTTGTGTTAATTATTTAAGCAGTGAGATTACGTTTGAGTTGTATTTGTCAGGAATAATTCTGTAGGTCAGATATGAAATGATAAACACAAGCAAAGAGCAATTTCACTCAGCAGCTTCAGAATTAAAATTAAGTAGTTTCACCTTCTCAATTATTTCAGCTGAAGTAAAAATTAAATAAAGAAGTTTCAAAACATGTGCCTGGAAATTTTCTGTCTGGCACAGAGTATTCCCTACCAGCAGGCTGTATGACTGCAGTAACGCGCCAAATCATGAAAATGGATGGGCCAAAATACTAAATTCACCTCCTGAATGATCTGAAAGCCAAAATCGAGAAAGCGTCGAGCTCAAAGATCTTTTACTCCTAAGGTTAATGGACCACTAGCGATGAAAATTGCTGGTCCCCGTTCTTGTAACATGTTGGTATGGGATATTTGCCCCACAAGGCAATGCAAAATTTACTGTAAGATAGAACCTAAAGGTGTGGCCACTCCAAATCTGGGCACCCCAAGAACATGTACATGTCCAAATTAAAGAGGCTGACCGAAAGTCGAGCGATCGGCCATCCGCTATCATCGACTGCAAATAACGCTGGCGCAGCACGTATAGGGCAGTAGGGAGAGCTCCAAAGTTCAGGGAAAACTGTGGGGAGTCCAACGATGCACTCTCAACTTCCTGACTGTCACAAACACTTGTCAAATGACGTATTTGATGGTACATCTCACACATGGCCTCCGCATGTAGGCAGTCTCTGCGAACATGTAGCAAATGACAATAAAGGCGAGGCTGGTGCCTCGTCCAGTGAGTGGGAGGAGAACGACCCATATTCCAACACTCGTCATAAAGTGCAAAGCAAGGTCCACGATGGCGTTACTCTGTATGAGCATGCTCCACATACTACCGTTACAATTAAATACTTCCGTCAGTGGGTCTGCTCATACAAGGCAATGCGTGCACTATGCATGGCAGGCTTCCAAACTACTTTACCACGCCAGCTAAACCAATCTGAGTGGCAGTGTCCATTGGTGGAGATATTGATAAAAATATCCTTTCAGGCCCGCTTCTGCTGCTTAATCGACATGTGTCTCGAAAAAAGATTCTAACAAACGCAGTCACCAATGAATATTTAATGTAAATGCATTATGTAGTCCCAGTATTTGTGGAGAGATTATAGATAATGTCCAGCACTTTGCTGCTAGATACAAAAGCCGATAATTATTTTAATACCTCTTGCCATTTTTAGGCTGAGTCACACACTGTTTGTTTATACGATTAACATTTTTGTAGAATTCACACACACTGTAACGTCACTGTATCTTACTGCAAGGAGGCGTGGTTTAAAAACAACAACGTAAGCCTAGCATGCGAAGCAATAATACCAGAGTGCCCTCCCAGCTAAAATAATGACTAGGGTAACTTATGACAACTAAATGAAGCACGAATTACAATAACTTTGAATTTCCCTGTTAAGGTCATTAACAAAACAAATGACAGGCAGTAGCAACATTAATACAATAAGGCCTTGGCACAACTGACGTAGGGATCAGGACATGGATGCTAATACTGAAGCAAGTGAATTAATTGTAATGACGAAATGCCCAGTGATTGTCATGACGTTAACTGACAACAGGAGGTGGGAGTTGAAAGAGTAGTATTCGTTGATGTTGAAATACAAGTCTCCAGAGTAAAGCTCGAGGTCATCGTATTACTATTAAATGATTTTAATGTCCATAAGCATCATCTTGCGGTTGAGACTTGATCTCACCGTAATACTGTAGATAGCAGCTGAAACGTCAGTCATTCAGTCATTGGCGACGCCAATGACCCTCGCCAAAGACTCAGTGTGGATCAGCTCGAAATTTCTCTACGTCCTAATACTTCGGCTCAGGAGGCGTAGCAGGCAATCGACGTTGGTTCTCATCGTGGAGGTTCAGGGTGGAGATCCCTGACGATCGAGTGAGTTCTAGTCGAATGTTAATTACAAGGAAACCCCGCATTGCCGCGTTATGCGTCTCTTACTAGACTCTTACGGCTGGGCTCCAGATCAACCATTTTCACATTACCATCTTCGACAGAAATAAGTCGCTTCACTCTCTGTGAACACTGAGGTGGTCTTCGGCTTCACCGTCGCGTCTCTAACCTGTTGTTTATTTACGTTAGCCAATGCCGGTGGTTCTTAAATGGTGTAAACATTTTCTTTCCAGTCATTATGTTCAGCAGTGTCTAACGTCCTCAGAGGTCCTAAACTGCTGGACTACAATACGTCCTCCAGGTGTTTATCTGTGATTCACGGAGCTTTCTGGAGAAAGAATCAGCTTCCTATATTTCAGAGAACTAGTTCCTTCTGTTAAAAAGCAAAGCTTTTCTCTCCACTCCCGTGTTGCAAAATGTTTTCGTCTGGAGTTGGTGAGACGGGAGATCTTATCTGTGTTCGTTTAAAATGAAGTGCGACCCTCTCCTTTCCTTCTGCAGGTCTTCTGCGGATTCGCTCTAGGGGCGGCAGCTGATTGGACAGCTTCTGGCAATCAACGTGTTTTTTTTTTTCCAACGCTCAGAATGCTTTCGACTTCCTTTCTTTAAGGCACGTAAATCCAAATTGAGATTAAAAGAAAATTGAGATTGCATTAGGCATGTACCGACAATGAGTAGTACTACTGTACTGTATATCATATATCTCAGCATCAATTAAACATTCTAATCAATACTGTCTTTTACTATGAATTTGCATACAACTCGTGACTATTTTAGAAAAAACTGTCAGGTAGCGTCGCCCTTTGTTTCTGGTTTTTAAGTTTATGCCAATGCAGTTGTGCTCGAACCATGTCAAAGAACAAGTGCAGCATGAAAACTTTGGTGATATTCACTATTGGGGTCGTATGCTCAACTGAGACACTATTGAGATACGGGTAGTGCCAAGGTAACATGTTTCATATTTTATTGTTTCATTCCTAATCAACCTACCAAACCATTCCTGATTCATCCACCAACTTTTCAAGTGATCAGAACTTGTATTTTACATTACTGTGCCAGCTTATTTACAATTAGTGGCTAGAGGTATTTAGCGAACTAACAGCTCAGTTCTCTGCACAATAATCGTAGGCGTCCAATAAAAACTATACCATAATTGACAAATTATTACTATCAATATTGTTCCTCGAAAATAATAACACAACAAAATTAATGTCAGTTGAAGGCACCAATAGTTCGTCACATGAGAAGCATAGTGTCACAAACAGGTCACGAGAGGTACACTGTTTGTGTGGATGATCATGTTGATTACATGTCTGTTATTTTATAGGACCACATGGTCTTAATTCGACATGAGGAAACCGAGTGGCGACAAAGTATAGCCCACAGCGTAATGTTTTTCTTTAGCTTATTGCACAGACACACACACACACACACACACACACACACACATACACACACACACAACTCAATTGCTCAAAGTGTAGATGACCTACACCTGCTTAATATGGTCAATCCTATGAACATATCACAGCTGGGTACATCGAAATTTGCAACTGCTGACATTGAATGATTTAAGTAGTGCTTTTCAGTGTTGAATTAAGTAGTGTGTCTTAATACTGAAGGGTAGATACCCTTCTCCACTAAATGTTATGAGCTGCGACCATTCATGACTCAAGGAACATGGTAGATATGTGTTTTTATTCAACGACTGTCTATGAGTTTATTGGTGTCATATTACAGAGTCGCATTGTGATTGCAGTTTGAAATGTAGATTCATTTTGTCTGGGTACATTCAGTAAAGCCCACCCGATTAGCCGTGCGGTGTAACGCACTGCTTTCCCGGATGGAAGGCGTGCTGGTCCCCAGCACGAATCCGATTGGTGTTTTAGTGTGCCGGCCAAACTGTGGATGGTTTGAAGGCAGTGTTCCATCTGTCTAGGCGGATGCAGGCTGGTTCCCCTTCTCCTCCTCAGTTACACTATGTCGGCGATTGCTGCTCAAACATTTTCACCACGGGCGAGTACACCATAATTGCTCTACCACGCAAAGATTGTGGTTACACTCGTCTGGTGTGAGACTTTCCCCGAGGGGGGATCTACCCGGCTGCTTGCGTGAGGCTGGTGGTCGGTGCTACTAACCTCCCAAGTCCATTGTAATGGGTTTCAGCTATTGGCACCCTGACCTTCCTTCAGCTAGCTGTTCCAAGTGATGTGACACAACTGCAGCTCCATGCACAGTAATGCGGCCTACTGGCCCAGTTTTGGGAGTTGTACTATGTTCATCCAGTCTTCTATGCCATGTTCCACCAAATTTCTTTGTGCCTAGTATGGTTTATGGAACCTCAAATAAGTTTACAAAGCAATATTTAGTGATACAGTTTCCACAGACACAAACACATAGAAACATCTCTTACATATATTCAAAACCAATCCTAACATGTTCAGACTAATACTTTACTTTTCCCTTGTGTTACATCAACATTCAACATGTTAAAATTATTTTTTTATTTCTTCCCCAGACTATATCCAGATTTGATTGTTTTTGCTAAAACTATTATGCTTAGTTTTCTTCAAATACGTCAACATTTAATCACATTTATTGAAACTATTGCTCTTGTGACAAGATGACTTCTAATAAAATCATTCTATTGAAAATTGACTACACAACATTATATAATTTTTCATTATGATTCTGTTTATTATTTTCTCTTCCACATAGTACCATTATTCTCAAATTCTTTTTGTATCTTGTTAAATTATTATCTTTAAAATTTTTAAACATTCTACAGAATTTATTTGAATGGGAACTAGGATATAGGCATCTTAATGTTTCCATTCTTCAAGCACTTGTTTTGTTTGTTTGTTTTCGGCTTTCATGTTTTCGTCATACTAGAGACACCCAGTGATACTCAGCGTTTCTCTCCCAGTTATCAACGATTGGTACAAATTATCCTTCACATCTAAACTACTGTCACCACGTAAAAGTTTTTAACCCTGATTCTACCTGTTCCGGTCGCCAGGCTTTCCATGTATCATCTATAAAATTCGACATCCATTCTTCTATCTCATCACGTCCTTCTTTGCTCATTGTGGCGTCCCGCTAAAATTTGAGATCGCACATCTGTAACAAAAGGATCACAAGCCTAATCTGACTAATAATACAGAGAAAATTTATTGTACATTAGTGCATTGTATTTTCTACATCTTTACATTTCCTGTTCCTTTTACTTACCTTTCTTCATATTTTTGTTTTAACTTTTACCACACTGCACTTTTATCTGACGTCTGTCCCCATATTTACTGGTAGGTCCGACATTTATAAACACACCTTGAGGCAATACACCACCGTACTATTTTCTCTTCCCATCCGTTTTAATTATGGTAGATGGGTATCGTTTCGTTCAGAATCCTGTCACATCATTAGTACTTGAAATACAACAAACCACTACATCACAGTTTCATTAACTCATAAATTACTCATCTTAATTATCATACTGAACTCCATACATCCTCCACATATAAGGGGCGTTCGAAGGGAAACGAGCTGGAGGCATAATCACGGAAATGAGTACCTGTATGTTAGAAGTATTGACGCTGGCTGTTTAGACACTTGACCCACTGCGACACAAGGCGGTGAATGGCTGTCTCATAAAATTCCCGAGACTGCAGTGTTAACCAGTTCCGCACATACAGCTGGAGGTGAATCGTTTGTTCCGCAGAGCCTTTTTCAGGGGACCAAAAATAGCATAATAACAGGGAGAGAAGTCCGAACTGTATGGAGGGAGGCCGAGAACCTACCATTTGAATTTCTGCAGGAGTGCCACCACTTTCTAGGCCGAATGAGGCTTTGCATTGTCGTGGAGCAGAATGACCCCATGTTTAGATTGCCTGGTCGTTATGATTTGATCGCTTGGCGAAGGGTTTTTAAGGTCCGCGAGTAACCCTGGCCATTCATTGTTTTCCCGTGCTGTAGGAAGTGAGCCGGACGCTGTGGCCGAGTGGTTATAGGCACTCCAACCCGAAACCGCGCTGCTGCTACGGTCGCAAGTTCGAATCCTGCCTCGGGCATGGATGTGTGTGATGTCCTTAGGCTAGATAGGGTTAAGTAGTTCAAAGTCTAGGAGACTGATGACCTCAGATGTTAAGTCCCATAGTGCTTAGAGCCATTTGAACCACTTTTCTGCAGGAATTGAATTAGAAGGGAGCCATCTTGGTCCCCTTGAAAAGGCTCTGAAGGGCAAACGGTTCAGCTCGGACGACGACGTTCAGCTGTAGGTGTGGAACTGGTTAACATCGCAGCCTCGGGAATTGTATCAGACAGCCGTTCACCGACTTGTGTCACAGTAGGACAAGTGTCTCAACAGCTAGGGTCAATAGTTCCAAAACCACGAGATACTGGTTTCTGTAATTATGCCTCCGGCTCGTTTCCTTTTCAACGCCCCTGATAAAATCACTCACAACTGGCAGCGACTCTATAAGTACGCTAAAACTCTTAAGTGCCTTTTTTCATCTGACAAATCCTAACGACGCAGCGTCCCTTGACGCCTGCCAAAACCTAACTTCGCGGTGTTCCTTCACGTTAGCTAACAATTCATTAAGCACCAGGGCTTCTTGCTCAGTGGATCATTGCATCTCGTATACGTATAGAAAAAGACTATCAATATCTTTCGTTTCTCCATCAAGGCAACTACGGCCAACGAGTTTTCCCATGTTCGTCTTCTCTGTATCTCCCACATGTCTTCTTGACTGTTTCTAATAACAACGTTGTTTACCCATTCAGGCCTTCTTCTGTAACTGCATATTTATTCTACTCCGTAGGATCATCTGACAGTTACGTTACTCCTTCTTCTTTAATGACAGACTGGCGACTAGAAATTGTGTCTCAGTTCGGTTTCTGATACTTCTTATTCGTTAAATACTTAAATGTGCGAAATATGGTGCTTCGATGTTAATTTATGACTCCACTAAATTTCCAATTCCATGTTACGATGAAAAATGCTTCGTACTCGAAAAGGCCCACAAAATACATGGAGTCATTTCCTGTTCAGATACTACCCATTCTTTGATCTTTCCCTGGATTCCATTATAATTTTATCGAAACTTTAGCTCCCACAATTATTCTTGCTTTTCTGTATAACCCACTGGTCGTTTATTTCACTATTGCTATTACCTTACATTATATGAAACTCTTGAGTTGGTGAGACTACACAATATTCTTCGTGTTTCTGAGGTCGCCAACACTCATTCTTCATTTGTTTCTTCGTTAAATAAACCATGCCAGCTCTCGTCAGTATCGTGATTTAACCTTTCCTAATTCTTGAAGAAGGTTATCCCTTCTTCTATTGCTGCGCGAAGTGGCTGCGCGGTTTGAGGCGCCTTGTCACAGATTGCGCGGCCC
This sequence comes from Schistocerca serialis cubense, assembly GCF_023864345.2. Lineage (NCBI taxonomy): Eukaryota > Metazoa > Arthropoda > Insecta > Orthoptera > Acrididae > Schistocerca > Schistocerca serialis. The sequence goes on along the minus strand of NC_064643.1, from coordinate 423,705,309 downwards.
CTCCCGTCGGAGGTTCGAGTCCTTCATTCGGCAGGGGTGTGTCTGTTGTTATTAGCATAAGTTATTTTAAGTAGTGTGTAAGTCTCGGGACCACTGACCTCACCAGTTTGTCCGCAGCTCGTGGTCGTGCGGTAGCGTTCTCGCTTCCCGCGCCTGGGTTCGATTCCAGGCGGGGTCAGGGATTTTCTCTTCCTCGTGATGACTGGATGTTGTGTGATGTCCTTAGGTTAGTTAGGTTTAAGTAGTTCTAAGTTCTAGGGGACTGATGACCACAGATGTTAAGTCCCATAGTGTTCAGAGCCATTTGAACCATTTTTTAACCTCACCAGTTTGACCCCTTATGAATTCACTCATATTTGAACATTTTCTTGTTCGTTTCCCTTACCATCGCGTATATGCTCATATAGACTAGAAACTCAGTTATCTATACTAGGTATACACAGTAATGACGTACTGTTAGGGTACTCGAATATCTCTATCTCTTCTTCCGTTCCTAATAATATATGCTCAATTTCTTCGAAGTCTATGTACAAAGTCGTAGCTACTCTACTGGGTAGAACTGTTGAAGAGGATCTCTAGTCATACTGTGCATCGTTCCTATCTTCTTCATTCCTGGTGTTCTGTCTGAGGTCAGACTCTTTAACTTCGACGATGTCCACTCTTCCCTCTTTTCTACCCTCCCTCCGGTCAATATCTCTTCTGTCATCGTCACTCCAGTTATTTCGGTGGTTATATGGCCGATAATGCGGTCTCCAGTGACGGTTGTTATTCCTTCTCTCACATCCATTACCGTTCCTTCTTGTTGGGTGGGGCATTCTTCAGGTCTGGTTGTTTGTTGGTTGGAGTACTGGTGGAAAATTTGTGTGTACAAAATGTACTGTAGCCTCCTCTTCTCCGCTTCTATCATAGCCTAACTCATCCAAGAGCTGGTGGAACCTTTTGATTACGTGCGTGTTCCTGCCATCGACCAGTATTTTTCTTTGATTCTGACGTGAGAGTTTAATAATTTCAGATGTTTCATAAGCACATCTAAAAATCTGTTCCTCCCTACCATGTGATTGAACTAGCACTGCTGTCTCGATAATATGTAGTTCTCTGCCATCGCCATTCCTAGTTGCACTTGTTTTGTTTCCCTTTCTTGTTGTTCTTGTTCCCCTTCTAAAAATGTATTTGTAAGTTCTCTGTTTGTCCCTCACTGACCTGCGGTCTCTCGCATTTTCATCGCAGCCTCTCCTCTGAAATCAGCACACACAAATCAAATCAACAGAATCTTCCGTCGGTTCTTGGTAGAACAACATTATAATAATAAATGAAAAGCACCAGTTTGCTTTTGTTCTACAATATTACTTTTATTGCTAACCGGTTTTCTGCTTACAAGGCCATCTTCAGACATTTACTGAGTATTATCACCAAAGAAGTTAAATGTTAGCGGACAACATTGGAAGAGAAGTAACACATCTATCGTGAAGTAGAAACATACAGTAAGTAACATCTTTGCAATGAAATAATATAAACTGAACAGTAAATAAATAACAATGGGGTAGACAGGAAAACCTTAAACACATAACAGGAACAGCATGCCTACGTAACAGTTTCCATTGATAAACAAAACTAATAAAATAAGATAAAATTAGTACTAGACAAGGCTGCATCAAGAGGTATAAAACATGGAGAGTGATATACAACCAATTAAAAAAGAAGAGACAATTGTCAATGTAAATACAGAATACATATGGAACTTAAGCAATATCAATAAGATAAACAGAAATTAATAAATGCAGGAAAATGGAGGAGTTTGAGGGAACCTACAGTTTGAGAGTGTGGCTGTTTTAACATTAACATTATAATCAAAGCAGTGGCTGTGTACCAATATTCATTAAATAAATGAGCAAAGTAAAATATGAACAGTATTTGATGAGACAACTACAAGGGGAGTTAAACATGGACAGCAATACAAGTACAAGTTAAAAGGAAACCCTTAACTAATGAGCATGTACTGAGTGTTACAACTACCAGCCAGTGTCCCATGTACTTCTCTTAGCAAACAAAGGCCATAAACTCCACCCGCTGGAAGCTCTGGAAATTAACAAATATCTTGCCCACAGTCCAGATCTCATATTAAATGACCAGACACAAATCAACACTTCCCCTCTCCTAAACTACATATAATCATCTTTGTTGTTCAATAATTCCCACACTCTTTCTTCCTCCATATTCCCATTTTCCTGTGGTCATTAAGTTGGTTTATTCGTTGCAGTTGTCTTTGTATTCCATATAGGCTGTAGTTTCAATAGTTAAGGGTTTCCTTTTAACTTGTACTTGTATTACTGTCCATGTTTAACTCCCCTTGTAGTTGTCTCATTAAATACTGTTCATATTTTACTTTGCTCATTTATTTAATGAATACTGGTACACAGCCACTGCTTTGATTATAATGTTAATGTTAAAATGTAGTACCACCACACTCTCAAACTAAAGGTTCCCTCAAACACCTCCATTTTCCTGCATTTATTAATTTCTTTTTATCTTATTGATATTGCTTAAGTTCCATATGTATTCTGTATTTACATTGACAATTGTCTCTTCTTTTTTAATTGGTTGTATATCACTCTCCATGTTTTATACCTCTTGATGCAGCCTTGTCTAGTACTAATTTTATCTTATTTTATTAGTTTTGTTGATCAATGGAAACTGTTACGTAGGCACGCTGTTCCTGTTATGTGTTTAAGGTTTTCCTGTCTACCCCATTGTTATTTATGTACTGTTCAGTTTTTACTATTTCATTGCAAAGATGTTACTTAATGTATGTTTCTACTTCACGCTAGATGTATTACTTCTCTTCCAATGTTGTCCGTTAACATTTAAATTCTTTGGTGATAATACTCAGTAAATGTCTGAAGATGGCCTTGTAAGCCGAAAACCGGTTAGCAATAAAAGTAAAATTGTAGAACAAAAGCAAACTGGTGCTTTTTATTTATTGCACACAAATCAAATTTTCAAAAGAAGTAACCAAAACGTCTCAGTTAATTCTTTGATCTGAGCGCGACGGCTCTCCTCTGATACGGCATAATCTTTCAGTGAGATCACGAATCTCATTTCTTCTCTGTTCCGTTTTGCTTTGGGCCGACTAGTCATGTGTTCCCACACACCAGTGTTCGTTAAAAATCTACTACTTTCTTTCTCTTTAGTGAGTGCTTCCAGGGTCTCCTTGCTCCTGCAGTTTATGGTGTCCTGAGCATTCTTAAAGTGTACGAAATTTCATGTCTCGGTGTGTTCACTAAGATTTTTCGGTACCGTTTTATCAAACGCTGTTTCCTGACGATATGACTACGCTCCACAGTTGTGCTTAGTATTTACACTTGTTCTGCTATCTTCTCTACAATCTCTGTCTGTTCTTCCGTCCATGATTTCATTCCTTCAGTGTTTTTACTATTGGCATACACACCTTTTACTCAGTTTCATCATTTTGTTGTCAAGGAACCAGCAACTTCGTTAAATTTCTTATTTATTAACGATTCTATCAACACTGTCAGTATTTGTATTAGGCGTCTAATTTCAAACCTTACACATTCATTGCGGCTTATTGAGTCTGAATGACAGCGCCTGATCTCAATAATAAAGATAAAAGTGGTAAAACGATTTTTATAACACGTTTGCAGAATGAATGTCACAGTCCACGTGTGCCTCTTAGCATGTCAAAATCAAGCTACTGAATCTCGCATCACCCTCGGCAGCCCTTCTTTTATGGTTAACGTATCTGCATTTTCGTCTGTTGTACCAAATAGTTTTGTTCTAGATTTCGCAGGCTACGAAGCTGCCTTTCCTATAGTCCAGCAGCGCTGAGAAGCCGCGCGGTCTAGGGCGCCTTGCCACGGGCGCCCAGCTCCTCCCGTCGGAGGTTCGAGTCCTCCCTCGGGATGGTGTGTGCATTGTCCTTAGCGTAAGTTAGATTCAGTAGTGTGTAAGCCCAGGACCCGATGAGCTCCGCAGTTTGGTCCCATAGGAAATTACCACCGCCAATTATTTCCAGATTTGACGTCCTGCCAAATTCCCAATTTGACAGCCAATTTACCAGTTTCCAGATTTTCCGTCCTAAAAATATACCAATTGTACAGCCGATTTACCAGTTTCTCAATTTCGTATCCTATCAGTTTGCCTACTCTACAGTTAGTTTACCAATGTCTGTATTTGGTGTTCTACCAGTTCGCAATTTTACAAGCAATACTTCCCCTCCTATCAGATAGAGACCCTGCTGCTGCAGATTCAACTGCTGGAACATTTCAAACTTCAGGTGTTGTTACCGATTGGTAAGGGTGCCCCCGGGGTCTAGGGGTAGCGTATTTGGTTCATAAGTCCTGGGTTAGAATTCCGCCGCTGCTTAAATTTTGATTAATAATCAGCACTGGCGGCCGAAGACTTCCGGCATAAGAAGTCCCCCTCATTCTGTCAAAGGCCTTGTCAAAGAGGGCGGAGGAGCGGACAGAGGTTGGGGTCACACTCTTGTCCTAAGGGTCGGAAACTGCCCTAAAGGTGGAAGAATCAGCAATGATCAACGGCATGAGGATGCAAAAGGCGATGGAAACCACTACATTAAAGACACGTAACGTGTATCCACAGGATTTGTGGCCTCTATTTGAAGAAGTGTCATGAAGATCTCTCCATTGGCAAAAGATTACGGAACAGTCCCCCACTCAGATCTCCGCGAAGGGTCCGCCAATGGGGAGGTTTCCATGAGAAAAATATTGAATAATCAACGAAAGAATAACTTTCTACGAGTCGGGGCGTCGGATGTCAGAATCTTGATGGTTGGGAAACTAGAAAACCTGAAAAGGGAAACTCAAAGGCTCGATCTAGATATAGTAGGAGTTAGTGAAGTGAAGTGGAAAGAAGACAATGATTTCTGGTCAGATGAGTATAAGGTAATATCAGCAGCTGCAGAAAATGGTTCAACCGGAGTAGAATTCGTTACGAATAGGGAGGCAGGGCAGATAGTGTGTTACTGTGAACAGTTCAGTGACAGGATTGTTCTTATCAAAATCGCCAGTAAACCAACACCGACAACGATAGTTCAGGTATACATGCCAACGTCGCAACCTGAAGATGAAGAGATAGGGAAAGTATATGAGGATTCTGAAAGGGTAATACAGCATGCAAAGGGGGATGAAAATCTAATAGTCATGGGAGACTGGAATGCAGTTGTAGGGGAAGGAGTAGAAGAAAAGGTTAAAGGAGAATATGGGCTTGGGACAAGGAATGAGAGAGGAGAAAGACTAATTGAGTTCTGTACCAAGTTTCAGCTAGTAATAGCGAATACTGTGTTCAAGAATCACAAGAGGAGGAGGTATACTTGGAAAAGGCCGGGTGATGCGGGAAGATTTCAGTTAGTTTATGTCATGATGAGACAGTGATTCCGAAATCAGATACTGGATTGTAAGGTGTACCCAGGAGCAAAGGTAGACTCAGAACACAATACAGCAGTATCAGCGCCCGTAGAAATTCCCAAACTTTGCTCAGTCCAATCTCGCCAATTTCATCGTCAGTGAATGATGATGATGTGATGAGGACAATACCAACACCGACTCATCTCAAGGCAGGTGAAAATCCCTGACTCCACCGGGAATCGAAACCGGGACCCCGAATGCGTAAAGAAGTGGGATACGAAAGTGCTAAAGAACGACGAGATACGGTTGAAGTTCTCTAGGGCTCTACATATAGTAGTAAGGAGTAGCTCAGTAGTCAGTACAGTTGAAGAGTAATGGACATCTCCAAAAAGGGCCATCATAGAATTTGGGAAGGAAAACATAGGTAGAAAGAAGGTAAATATGAAGAAACCATGGGTAATAGAAGAAATAGTTCAATTGATGATTGAAAGGAGGAAGTATAAAAATTTTCCGGGAAACTCGTGAATACAGAAATACAAGTAGCTGAGAATGAAATAAATAGGAAGTGTAGGGAAGCTAAGAAGAAATGGCTGCAGGAAAAATGTGAAGATATCGAAAAAGAAATAACTGTCAGAACGAAAGACTCAGCATACAGAAAAGTCGAAACAACCTTCGGTAACATTAAAAGCAAGGGTGATAACATTAAGAGTGCAACGAGAATTCCACTGTTAAGTGCAGACGAGGAAGCGGATAGTTGGAAAGAATACATTTAAAGCCTCTATGAGGGGGAAGATTTGTCTTATGTGATAGAAGAAGAGAAAAGAGTCGATTAAGAAGAGGTAGGGGAAGAGCTTTGGAGGACTTCAAATCAAATAAGGCAGAAGGGATAGATAACATTCCATCAGAATTTCTAGTATCATTTGGGGAAGTTTCTACAAAACGACTATTCACGGTGGCGTGTGGAATGTATGAGTCTGGTGTCATAGCATCTGACTTTCGGAAAAGCATCATCCACACAATTCCGAAGACAGCAAGAGCTGACAAGTGCGAGAGTTATCGCACAATCTGCTTAACAGCTCATGCATCCAAATTTCTTACAAGAATAATATACAGAAGACTGGAAAAGAAAACTGAGGACGCGCTAGATGACGATCAGTTTAGCTTTAGGAAAGGTAAAGGCACGAGAGAGACAAATCTGATGTTACGGATAATAATGGAAACAAATCTAGTGAAAAATCAAGACACGTTGATAGGGTTTGTCGACCAGGGAAAAGCGGTCGACAATGTAAAACGGTGCAAGATGTTCGTACCTGCGACCGTAGCAGTCGCGCGGTTTCGGCCTCCGCATCCGGTGAGAACAGCGAGAAACTTAACATCAGGATTGATGGTCACGTAGTAAATGAAGTGAAGGAATTCTGCTGCCTAGGGAGTAAAATACGGACGGAGCAAGGAGGACTTCAAAGGCAGATTAGCAATGGCAAAAACAGCATTCCTGGCCAAGAGAGGTCTACTAACATAAAATATTGGTCATAATTTGAGGAAGAAATTTCTGAGAATGTACGTCTGGAGTAGAGCATTGTATGGTAGTGAAACATGGACTGTGAGAAAAACGAAACACAAGAGAATCGAACTATTTGATATGTGGTGCATCAGATGAATGTTGAAACTTAGGCGTGTGGAGGATCTACGCAGAATAGGAGAGGAAAAGAACATGTGACAAACACCGATAGAGAGAAGGAACAGGATGGTGGGACATCTGTTAAGACATGAGGAAATGACTTCCATGGTACTAGGGGAGGGCTGTAGAGGGCAAGAACTGTAGATGAGGTGAAATGTAGGATGAGGTGAAATGTAGGATATATTTATTTGCCGCATAGTGTGGGGCTTGACATACTTTCAGCGTTTGTATGGCGTATGTACTGTGTAACTGCAATGTTTGCAATATAATTGCTATGTATGTGCAACAAATTTCCATCGTATTGTGTTATACAAGCGGCGTATTTTGTGATATAATTGTGGTGTAGCTAATTGCAGCGTATGAGAGGTACTTGTGACATACAGTGCTATAACTGTCGTATATACATGGTGTAATTGTGGCGTAATTACAGCATATGGAGTGTGATTCGCAGAATATGGAGTGTAACTGCGGTGTATGCGCTCCATATGGATAAACGTTTATAGTAAATAGATTTGGTAGAGGCCTCTTTGCTTAACGTAAGCTTCTGTTTAGTTGATTACATGAGACCTAGAACAATGTGCACAGCGAAGAAATGACACTGCTCACGCAATATAGTTATAGCGAATAAAGTTTCTCGAGTGGTTGTGTGTGCATAAGCCAGCACGACATTGGCCGGGATGTCCTTCTTTGGAGTTCCCAGTCAATTTATTGACTCAGAGCACAATGATGTCAACGCACATAAGTGACACTGTTGGCCACAGGGGATTGAATTCCAGGATATGGGGAGGGCAGTGAATTCTAAGAATGCTGCTGACAACATTGGCGTTTGCAATAACGCTTATGCTGATGTCACCGGTTCTGCGAATGCTGATGCTGATGTCACTCATCCCATGAATGTTGATGCTGATAAAAGCGAGTACAAGAATTCTGATTCTGAAACATTAGAAAAATAAATTAATCTGGAAAACTCTCTAACACTCAAGCTTGCCTTAAAAACAATTGATAAAGAAAGAAAGCGTATGACTTCATAAAAATAGATCACAAGGAAATCAAATATCATAGTTAAACAAAACTGAGGCTGATAATAATGTTGGATATTGCTGAAGCGTCTTTATGTCTCAGCGGAAATTCTATACACACTACACATTAATACAGAACGACATTAAGTGCTTTCATACAGGTAGTTAGACCGTGCTTAGCACCTATGGGTACATTTCTGAAGAAAAGAAAATGTATGTTAATGAAGAACACGACCGGCAGAAAAAAATACAATATTCATATCAAATGATCAGACATATAAAAGTTTGTCTCTAACACCCGGAAAGAAATGCAATTTGTTACTAACTGTAGCAGTGACAACGCACAATTATTAATAATGTAAGACGAGAACAGTGCATTTATCTGACTTCACAAAAAATTCCCTGACGCCCTTTCCTAGCAGTAATGTCGACAGTTGAAAGTTATCTTTAATAATGATTGTTGTTATTCATTAAAAGTTTTTCTTGTTCGTAATGTAAGCTATCTGTAAGTTTACGTAAACTTTAAACATAGGAGTTCGTGAACTCTGAACATAGGAGTTCGACTGCGAGATTGTGTTGCGAAGTCTGATAGGAGAAAGTAATTTGAACGTGCATATCTGGTTTTCTGTGTGTTTTAACATTCGTAATTGCAAGAATAACGTCTGAATTCAACACTTTGAATCGTGAATTTTTTTAAATGAGAAACTGGCCCTGGAAAAACTCAGTGTTCTCTTTTCTTATTCTTTAATTTTGGCTTTCCTGTTGCACAATAGAAACACTGTGACACTGCTCTTGTCTTGAAAGCTCGTCACAGTTGCTGAGCTGGAACTAACTACTGAGATAGCCTGGTACAATGCACCCTCTTTTTAAAAAAAAGGCAAAGCACACTTGGTTAATAGCAACTTTGAATAAGTAAAAATGATAGCTCATATTTTCGCTTGGACTTTGTATGAGGACAAAGACTTAGGATCAATTATAAAATCAAATGTAATTACTATTTTGATTAGAAAAATTCTGTATTGAAAAATTATCTCTGTCCTTGCTTCACATTAATAGACAAGGAAAATTAAGAGTTCTTGAGTGGATAAACGTAACTAGTCTCTAACATGAAGTGAAATCTTCCCAAAAATGCAACTCATAATAATGACGTTAAATATTCAGCTGTCGTTCCTACCCCCAATTTGAAATTGAAAATTATGAATAGCTGCTTATGTTTTCGTATACTCAACTCTCTGGATGCTTCAAACAAAAACACGTAACTACAAGCTGACGCAATAAAACACAAACTCTAAAATCAATTACTTTAAATTAAATCCTCTTCTGTTACTCATCAAAATAAGCATAATAAAATATTCTTCTCAAAATTCTTCATCCTCCTTCCTCGTCTCAAATAACCAATCATTAAATCAATGTGTTGCACTCCGTCAGTATACAACTGCAACGGCACTACTCGGTAAACGCCGTACCACTACTTATGACACACCACTGCGGACAACTGTGTCTCCACATCTCACGATTAACGGTGCGCATCATCTCTTCGGCATCTATCAACACAGAGATGATCCAAGCAAGCCTCCAGCCGACACAGCATCTCTGATGACAGTGTGTGCTTATAATTTCGAACAGTACAAAGGTGCTTACGCATTCACGACATCCAATTCCTAGAGAAAAGCCAATGAAATTATCTACGGTCCCGTATCAACCTCAAATCATAACACTTCAACCACAGAAGTTTCTGCTCATTCTTACTTGCTGCTCCGCTCGCAAATCATGTCAATAACATTGAAATTTTTCCAGACCATCTAAATTACACTTCTTCTCGTCACAGAAGATCACTTTATCTCTTTCTCAAGTCCATGGTATATGAAACTTCCTGGCATATTAAAAGTGTTCGAGTCTCGGTCGGGCACACAGTTTTAATCTGCCATGAATTTTCATATGAGTGCACACTCCGCAACATACATCCGTTAGACTACATCCACCAGTTCACTTTTTCGTAACCACCTACTTGGCAAATCACACACCAATTAGAATTTATTTGCAATTGTTTGGAAAGAGAAACAGCAACGAGAGCGAAACCAACTGCACGACACTGTTTTTCAGTTTAAGAATTTCATAGGGCATTCCTTGCAGCATTCTGGTCTAAGACAACAAGGCTTGGAGTCAATAACCAATTTCTAAATTTACCAATCTTTGAAAATTGGCAATCTGAAACGCTCACACAATTTTTTAAACACATAATACAACAAAACAAAGATTTGTTAGAAAGTTATCCTTCTACGCACCGATTTTTGGTTTTTCATCGCATGGTAACTGTTTTTAGTGGCAGTGTCACAGTCTTGGTTTGAGTGCGCAATATGCACTGTCACTAGTGCTGTCCGTTTTCTTTCTGCTTAAAAGGTTCTTATACACACACAGTGACGATGCACAGAATTGACTGCCTTCATACCTAGTTCATCAAAAATGGTTCAAATGTCTCTGAGCACTATGGGCCTTAACTTCTGAGATCATCAGTCCCCTAGAACTTAGAACTACTTAAACCTAACTAACGTAAGGACATCACACACATCCACGATCGAGGCAGGATTCGAACCTGCGACCGTAGCGGTGGCGCGGTTCCAGACTGTTGCGCCTAGAACGGCTCTGCCACCGCGACCGGCACCAAGTTCATCCCCCACTACCTAAATCGTTGATGTCTTGTTATACACTCCACTACAGACATCGAATATGATACCATTTGACTGTGTTTTAAAGTGTACTGGGTCTCATGCTACTGCATATACACTGTGAACAACTATTCCACCCGACAACGTTAACTTTTATAGAAATATTTATGCCTTTTTATTGATTTCCACTACTCTACGTTTTAGAGTCGATTATGTACTGTGCTATATTTAATAAATAAATAGTGTTTTGAGCGTATTAATATATTTTTCAGTGTTCTTTTAATTCTATTGGTAAATTTGTTTCATATTGAGCTTTCTTTGTTTTCGTTTGTTCTTAATATGGCAACGTTTTGTGGAAGGACGTGACTAGTGGGTGTTACATGTGCTCAAAGTATTAAAAGTGTGTATTATATTATTCAGATTAACTGCAAGTACGTTTGAGCTCACTGGTAATTATAAATCATACGAAAGTGAAATTTCTATGAGTAAAAATAAATGTTCTTGAAAGAAAAAAGAAAAACCTCGAAATACTACACTGTGTTATCAACAATTTAAACAGTAATTTTTTTAACAGCAACCATATAATCTTTCAACTGTTACAAACAATACAAGGGAATGGACCCATGGTACAGCGGTTGTTATCTGACCACCAAGATTACAGCTCAACGTCAATATATAACCGGCATATTCGCCTAGAGTTTCATGTGCAAAAAAGGGATTGGCAGACGCGGAGATCTGGCTGGGAGCTTCAGGAGAAAATGGCCCATGCTTGCTGGAATCGGAGTTAATTTTCGTTACGTAATCTGGCGCATCTCGCAAGAAGCCGTTTACCAGCCGCTACGTCCCCGACGGAGGAGACACTGGCCTCACATACTCGGCTGCATTTTGTATAAAACACGTTGACTGCAGCAGTAGTATCTGTGAGCATGTCTTCCCCTTCAGAGGCAGACAACCAAGAACACCGTCCCGGCAGAATTAAGTGAAGCCGTGGCTGTTAGAAAGTGCCTGGCGGCACGCCGCCCCCCTGGCCGGGTCACGTGATCGCCTGCCGAGCGGGCGGGCCGCCTGGGCCAGCAGCTGCAGCGGCTGCTGCAGTCTGCCGGACTCTGCACTCTGCATCAGGCACCGGGCACCAGGTACGGTACACACACGTCCCCTGCGCAGACACGCACCTGCTGTCGGCAGCCACGAGGACTCCCAGCCATGGTAAGCGGGCGCGCCAAGGGCGTAGCAGCTCGACCAGCCATGTCTCTGCAATATCCTCATTTACAAGCACCAGTCGATTCCAAATTTAAGACTACACAATCGCTATATTCGCCCGGCTTTAACTGCAGTGTTGTGGTGTACAACACAGCAATACATTTCAGTGTGACAGTGGCTTTTCCGAAGCGTGATGTTAATAGCTAGATTACTCCATGTGACTGTAAGACTGTTTCTAATAGCAGGGTTTTATTAAAATCGCGAAATATTTAAGAATGTCTTAGTGGGTTTTCAGGAAGACCCCACAAGAAATATAATAAACTTGAAACGTAATCTATGAGCCCATTATGTCGATAATAAAACACTGAAGAGTACTTTTAAATTTGTTTTCTCTACTTTCTCTTATTGTTTCGCGAAAACTAATCTCCATTCACTGCTTTCATGGCACCTGACATCTGGCTCTACACTTGCTCGCTTATATCAGCATCATATACATTTAAACATCGAAAGGCGTCGTGTCATTCAGACATGGAGGTCATATTCGCTACTACGCAGAAGGACGAAGTAATAAACTGCTGCTAACGTGTGGAAAGAATCCTTTCGATGTTACTTACAAACTGACGTCGGAAAATATTGCGGCAACTGGGCAGTATCATGAACCACAACCAATACGAGTTCATCCATTTAAAGACTGTGAAACCCCGTGTATAGTTTTGCAAACATTGAGTTTGTTGTGTTCGGAAAAAAACATGAATTCGTAATTTGTGTTATTAATTTAAAGATGATCACACTCAGTTCCTTCTAAAATACACATGGTATGCTAAATTTTTAATAGAGCTCATGATTATAGGTTGTAAACTCTAGAGCTCAATAAAACGGAAGTTTGGCTGACACTGAAAAAAGACGATACTGCATATTCAGTTTCTCGTTTTTCTCGTTTCTTTTTTTTTTCAAAAAAAGATAAAAAACAGGAATCACCATTCCTTGTGCCATTCAAATAATTTTTAAACGTTTAAGTACTTTATTCACTCGAAAATTGGGAATTTTGCACGCAATCTAGTATTAAGATTACCAAAACTGTCTCTAGCAACAACTTAGGATAGTACTGAGGATTTTAATGTCACTAGGTAACACATAATTGGGCATCACTTTTTCAGTAGGCCTACTGATCTATTATTAAGTACAATACAAAGTTTTCAGTTGTGCTGGGAGGTATGGAGAGTCACAGCAAGCCCGACAGAACCTCTATTCATTACACACCTTATTACAGTGTTACATTTTTATCATAAAGCGGAACTAGACTTGACGTCGTATCAGTACCTTAGGCATACATTTATGAAAACACTAATCTTAATGAGGAAAAAGACTGATGACAAAATGTGGTCAAGGTACTTCTCTCGACAGTTAAATTCTTCGCATCTTATTCACATTCTCGTCACTAAGTGACTTCCCGTTATTTCTGTAATGGTCCTCAACAACAATTATAACATGTTCTCTATGGAACATGCATTACGTCGATTTGTCACAAATTAACCTCGTGGAGAACACTTCGGGAGTAAGCAACTATATACTTTAGTTTCAACAAATAATGTTGACCATCCCGAAATGGAAGAAATGTGAGAGATCAGACATTTTTCTTATCTGTTTCAGAGAAGCAGCTGTTGAAAGCTTTGAGGAATAAGAATGACTTTAGTGACAGTACAACAGCATAGTTATTTGTACAGTTTTGTTGCCTTTAAATATGAGTATCACACACAAAAGAGGGCCCCTCTAGTTACAAAGCACTTTGCAGCTATGCTGGTAAATTCTATTCATTGCTCATTCCTCAACTATTTTGCTCACGAACTGAAAACTCAGACAGGCTATTATATTCTTTGACGTCCTTTCGACGTCCGACTTCAGTCTTTAACATAACCTCGCCAACAATGGACTCGTAGAGAACCAGCATGTGGCTTTGTAACAAATCCGATGCGCCCTTCTGACGCACAGAGGAGTTCCATTGGCATAGTTTGCAACATGTTTTAAGGAATATATAGCATTTTTCAATATGTGATACAAATGAATTTTGCAATGAAACAGAAAAATCCTTTTCTTTAGGATATCCGCAGTTACCCTCCTTAAGGCTATTTCAGATACGTAGCAGCCCCCGTGAAACTGGTAAGAACAGTGTCTCTATTTGCCTATGGTTTTCCTTCAAGAACGTCCTTACCACAACGTATGTAATGTTCCTCTTAAAACACGTTTGATGGGGGAATAACAAGGAGCTAATATTGGCGTCTTCAGAGACGACAGTTAACACTTTTCTGTAACTCTCGTCTGTGATTCTATTTTCTCAGAACGGGAGGAGATAACCCTACGTTCTATGGGGCCCTTTCATCTTACTTTTGAGATGATGATACTTACACACACACTCCCCCCCCCCCCAAACACACACAAATATTACCGTCAAAAGATGAAATAACATGTTCCTAAAACATCTGTACCTTGTCTCTTACAACAGCGCAGAACATTTAAGATATAATTTTTGTCATATTTGAATAACGACCTATTATCATTGCAACAAGCGTCGTTCCGCAGTTGCTTCTATATTCATAAGGATACATCCCGTCTTCAAACTCGAACGAAAAGCAGTATGTTTTGTGGCATAAGCGTTTCGTTTCTTTTACTTGAAAACATCTTCAGTGACCTGTAACACATGTCTGTTTTTAAAATGATGATAGCGATGTCTAGAATTCCACATACATAATGTGATCAAAAGTATCCGGACAGCAGCAAGAGCATACGTTTTTCATATTAGGAGCATTGAGCTGCCACCTACTGCCAGGTACTCCATATCAGCGACTTCAGTAGTCATTAGACATCGTGAGAGAGCAGGATGTGGTGCTCCGCGAAAGTCACGGAATTGCAACTTCGGCAGGTGATTGGGTGACACTTGCGTCATCTGTCTGTACGCGAGATATTCACACTCCTAAACATCCCTAGGTCCACTGATTCCGACGTAATAGTGAAATGAAAACGTGAAGGGACACGTACAGCACAAAAGCGTACAGGCCGACCTCGTCTGTTGACTGACGGAGACCGCCGACCGTTGAAGAGGGTTGTAATGTGTAATAGGCAGACAGCTATCCAAACCATCACACAAGTATTTCAAACTGCATCAGGATCCACTGCAAGTACTGTGACAGTTAGGAGAGAGGTGAGAAAACTTGGATTTCATGGTCGAGCGGCTGCTCATAAGCCACACATTGCGCCGGTAAATGCCTAACGGCGCCTTGCTTGGTGTAAGGAGCATAAAAATTAGACGATTGACCAGTGTAAAAACATTGTGTGGAGTGACAAATTACGGTACACGATGTGGTGATCCGATGGCAGCTTGTCGATATGGCGAATGCCCGGTTAACATCATCTGCCAGTGTGTGTAGTGCCAACAGTAAAATTCGGAGGCGGTGGTGTCAGGGTGTGGTCGTGTTTTTCATGGAGGGGGTTTGCACCCCTTGTTGTTTTGCGTGTCACTATCACCGTGCAGGCCTACAATGATGTGTTAAGTACCTTCTCACTTCCCATTGTTGAAGAGCAATTCCGGGATGGCGATTGCATCTTTCAACACGATCGAGTACCTGTTCATAATGCACGGCCTATGGTGGAGTAGGCCGGCCACTGTGGCCGAGCTCTAGGCACTTCAGTCCGGAACAGCGCTGCTGCTACGGTCGTAGGTTGGAATCCTGCCTCGGGCATGGGTGTGTTCAAATGGTTCAAATGGCTCTGAGCACTGTGGGACTTAACATCTATGGTCATCAGTCCCCTAGAACTTAGAACTACTTAAACCTAACTAACCTAAGGACAGCACATCCATACCGCCAGTCATTCCTCATTCCCTTTGTTGTTCCGCTCGTAAATGTCCTGTAATTGAGCTATGTGTGTGTTGTTGATACTATAAAGTGAGTTCCATGAACATTATTATTGTTTCCACCTTCTAAATATTTATAGGACCATATATCATACTGAGCATTGACAACCCCAGTTGGATTGTATTCTGCATCAGTAATAGCCAACAGCAAAGCCTAAAAGAATGTCATCGTTGTTGTTAAATGGTCATGGACTGATGTCTAAGTCAAAAGTCAGAAGTCAATACTCCATGCGTATTGCAGCATATACACAGTAGCAGTTAGCTTTGATAAATTTTCCGTCATTTTGCACATTATACCATGATGCCGTTCATTTATGCACACATAATTCCAAAGAGTCTTATTTAAGGTTTGCTGAAATTTGCAGAATATTCCATGGCGTCATTAATGAGACACAAACAAACACGAGCGTTTCAGTCTCAAAATAGCTCGTAAGAATCAAATTTACAAGCAGCGTCATACTTTGTAATGGATATGTTAGTCTTCCACATAACTGGATTTGTTTGTGTAATTTTATCTGCGTTTTGCATAAAATGCCATAACATCATTAATTTGTACAAATCGTAATGTCAACGGATCTTATGTCTTGTGATGAGGGCGTTAAATTCTAACCATCCCTACTATAAACAGAATACGTCCTCATGTAGACGGTAGCACTGCATTTTTAATCATGTAGCGACATAGGAGCACTTGAAAATTTCTCGGGTATTCAGCCAGGTGGCGTCGCCCAACAGACGCCTTATGGAACCTCAGATCACACAACATAGGAGTAGATATAGGCACAGCTCACAATGTTGTAGTGATGATGAGTCGGCTGAGGTTTAAGAGATTAATCAGGAGAAATCAATACGCAAAGAAGTGGGATACAGAAGTACTAAGGAATGACGAAATACGCTTGAAGTTCTCGAAGGATATATATACGGCAACAAGGAATATCTCAGTAGGCGGTATAGTTGAAGAGGAATGGACATCTCTGAAAAGGGCCATCACAGAAGCTGGAAAGAAAAACATAGGTACAAAGAAGGTAACTGCGAAGAAGCCATGGACAACAGAAGAAATACTTCAGTTGATCAATGAAAGAAGGAAATACAAAAACGTTCAGGGAAGTTCAGGAATACAGAAATACAGGTCACTAAGGAATGAAATAAATAGAAGTGTAGGGAAGCAAGATAAAGATGCATAAAAATTTGAAGAAATCGCAAAATATATTATTGTCGGTAGTCCTGACTCACCATTTAGGAAAGTCAAAACAACCTTCGATGAAATTAAAAGCAGGGGCGGTAACATTAAGACTGGCGCCGGAATTCCACTGTTAAATGCAGAGGCGAGAACAGATAGGTGGAATGAGTGGGAAGATTTATCATCTGTGATAGATGAAGAAACAGGACTCGATTTAGAACACATAGGGGACCCAGTATTAGAATCAGAATTTAAGAGAGCTTTGGAGGATTTAAGATCAAACAAGGCTGAAGGGATCAATAACATTCCATCAGAATTTCTAAAAATCGTTAGAGGAAGCGACTATCCAAGTTGGTGTGTAGAAATATGGGTCTGGCCACATACCATCAGACTTTCCGAAAAACATCATTGATACAAGATGTGTGGATCACAAGTTCGAGGTGTAGGGTAAATATTTTAGTTATAAATTTAAGTGTAACATATAAAATACGTCAACCATATGTTCCAAGACGTGATGTCACCATCTATACAATAGTGTCTCAACTTCTTCATTAAATATTTACAATTATAGGCAGGAAAATATTAGTTTGATTTTGATATAGTGGTTCTTTTTCTTAAGACCTAGGAAATAACATTGCTTGATAGTGTTTTGGTGAAAGAATTTGTATGTCTTGCTACTTAAATGCAACTCATGTCTGTGGCTAAGGTGTTGGTTTCTACTTGGCAACAGGCAGAATTTTCTTTCTGACGAGCTGTAGCTTGCTAAATTATTTACTCAATACTCCTAGCAGTCACTGTCTCTATAGAAATGCATGTGAGTAAGAACAGTCTAAGACTTTTAAAAAACTGTATGTGCAGATGGCTGCTACTCAACATTATCAGCACAGGTACACTATTGACGAACAATGACTCTGTAACAACTGGGGGACAGAACACTATAAGAGGAATGAACTCTCCTTGTGAATTGATCTATGGGAAGCAGAGTACCTGAACCCACATAAATACATGCTCAGTAATATATTCCTCATGTGGTAGCTGTGGGCAGCTAATGGCTGACCAAATGACAACATTCAGCATGCAGTGCAAGGCGAAGTCTGCTGCAGTTTAACTCCTTAACCTTGCATGAGCACTGGCATTCTCTGCTTATTGCTAGCAGCATGTACACATGTAGAAGGTCTGCCACAGTACATGCACTACTTCACTGAATTACAGGATTCCAGTTCCCTCATGAAATACTGTGGCTTATATCGTAAATCCTTTTCCCTTGAAAAGACCATGTAGGGCCAAAATAGTTAGGCTTGGGTCGCAGACTCCACTGTTTACCAAAGGAGGCAATTCTAATTCCGCTGTCCCTGTTAGAAGGCAGGAAGGATATTGTGGTTGCAGATAGGTAGGCCCATCATTGGTAGTGGTGATGAGGCATTCTCCATCGATAAAGGGGAAGAGGGGAGTAGGAGGCAAAATGGAAGGTAGGTGGGACGTAATCCATGAGCTCTAGTTTATGAGGGAAAGGCAGGAGCTTCAATGGGGTTAACGGCTGGTGGCAATGGGAGGACGGTTGAGAATACAGAGACAATGTCAATGATAAGTAAAGCCACTGGATGTGGAATCCCACAGCTGGAACAACCTCGCGATCAACCTTGCCACTAAGCTTACTAAAAGGCCACAGTATCGACCTCCAAAAGGATGTGGGTTCAACTGATTACCGTGGCAGGTCATCTGCTCCCCGTCGCCAAACACCACAAGTGACTTCCAGTCTCTGTGTCAATGCCTGACGAGCTGCAGCTAACCCAGTCACCAGTTCAAAGCATAGGCCGAAACGGCAGCCCTAGAAGAAAAATGCAGTGTCTCACAGTCCACAAAATCCAGAAGATTCCACAGATGGTACCCATGCACATGTTCCACTGAACTGCACCTAGTATCTATCCAGAGGATCTTGAAAATGCATCATCGTGGGAAACGGCAGCTGAGGACTTTACCATTTGTGTCTTGAATGTATGCACAAAGCACCCCACCGACAAGTTAGAAGTCATATGAAAGGCAGAAGTAGTCAGATGAAAAAGTATTGAAACTACTGCAGCTCAAACTGCCTACCATTAATTATCAGACACGACAATATGTTGCCCAAAAGCGGACCTGTGAATTCGAAATGTCGTCTGTCCCAAGGGTATCCCAGGACCAGCTAAGGAGACAACTGGTTCAGCGGTAGAGCCTGGATCTGTGCACATGTCCCTCAAGCCCACTCCACGAGTGTGATTTCTCAATCTATCGCCAGTCAGTAGAGGTGATGTCGCGCCAGTGTCGTTATCTGAGTCATACCCCAGTGCAACAACGGAGCGACTGAAGTGTGTGAGGACGCAAGGCCAGGTAGAGAACCACTCGGCAGCATTGCTCCTCCGTGATGAGCATGATTATCTCATGGAAAACATTGAGCCCATCATACTGGATCCATACTCGAAGACACATGCTCAAGCCAGCCCATCTCGACTGCTGAATCGATTTTCTGGAAAAGTGGGTCGAGAGCTGTGGCGGTCGCAATTTCTCGTACTGTCAACACGAAATTCGACTGAGTTTGCTGCAAGGCATCATCCAACATAAACATGGCAGTATCCTGCAAATGAAACTCCACATTCGGCCGCACCGATAACTGAAATAACGTAGGAGCATTGGCAAGCTGTGTGATGGGGCAGTAACAGTTACTGAGACAGAGTGCTCGCTGCTGCAGATGGTGGGCAGACCTATGCAGCAACTTGATGCAAAGACCAAATAACGAAACGAGTGGCTTTTTGACAATTATGAACTAGAATTTCGATCTTTTAAGGATGTTGACATACTTTCCAACCCCAAAAATAATATCTAGCGCCCCTTCTCCATTTTCGAATAAATACATTGTGCAGCTGATTGCTTTCCCAACGTTTAAACGATGAGTTTTCAGTGCTGTCTGGGTTCCAGTGGGACAGGACAGTATCCCTACCCTACTGGGATATGTCACAGGCCAGGATAAAAGGTTACCCTGGCTTAAAGGAAGCAGAACATAAATATTGCTGACTGTCTGCAGATTCTGCTGAATGCCTTTCTGCCAAAGCCGGTTAAGAGACGGGCTCATGTATGAAGCCTAGGGGACGAAGTGAGCACAAAATATAACCTTACCTAAAGAAATATTGTAGCTCCTTCTGGTTCCTGGGCACTGGCAGGTCTACATGGACTTGTTGTGGCTGTCCACGGGAACGAGACAATCTTTACTAAGCACATGATCCAAAATATGCACGTCCAGGGAAGAAAACCTGCACTTTCCAGCTTACAAACTACGCCTTGCTCCTGAAGGCATTGTAAAACATAATTGAAGGTTTTGCAAAAGTTCCTCGTGAGCAAAGCCATTGACCCATATGTCATCATCGCAATTAACGGAAAAGGGTACATCCTGAATCGACTGCTCCAAATACTGTTGACAAATTACCAGCACAGATGAAACTGCAGAAGGCCAGCAATTAAACAGGTAAAGCCTAAAGATGATTCTGAGGCCCAGGAAAGCGTGACAAACCATGTCCAATGGTAACTGCAGATAAGCATCGTGCAACTCGATGTGGGAAGGAAACTGGTCCCCCAACAACTTTGCTGACAATTCCACCTTTCATGGAATGGGATATGGATCTATGACACATTGTGCACTGACAATCTGACTCACCGTGAAGGTCATAGGATCACCACCAAAGGAAGGGCCCACTGATTCGACGAAACACGCTGTAATACGGACATCAAAGCAAATACACTCCTGGAAATGGAAAAAAGAACACATTGACACCGGTGTGTCAGACCCACCATACTTGCTCCGAACACTGCGAGATGGCTGTACAAGCAAGATCACACGCACGGCACAGCGGACACACCAGGAACCGTGGTGTTGGCCGTCGAATGGCGCTAGCTGCGCAGCATTTGTGCACCGCCGCCGTCAGTGTCAGCCAGTTTGCCGTGGCATACGGAGCTCCATCGCAGTCTTTAACACTGGTAGCATGCCGCGACAGCGTGGACGTGAACCGTATGTGCAGTTGACGGACTTTGAGCGAGGGCGTATAGTGGGCATGCGGGAGGCCGGGTGGACGTACCGCCGAATTGCTCAACACGTGGGGCGTGAGGTCTCCACAGTACATCGATGTTGTCGCCAGTGGTCGGCGGAAGGTGCACGTGCCCGTCGACCTGGGACTGGACCGCAGCGACGCACGGATGCACGCCAAGACCGTAGGATCCTACGCAGTGCCGTAGGGGACCGCACCGCCACTTCCCAGCAAATTAGGGATACTGTTGCTCCTGGGGCATCGGCGAGGACCATTCGCAACCGTTTCCATGAAGCTGGGCTACGGTCCCGCACACCGTTAGGCCGTCTTCTGCTCACGCCTCAACATCGTGCAGCCCGCCTCCAGTGGTGTCGCGACAGGCATGAATGGAGGGACGAATGGAGACGTGTCGTCTTCAGCGATGAGAGTCGCTTCTGCCTTGGTGCCAATGATGGTCGTATGCGTGTTTGGCGCCGTGCAGGTGAGCGCCACAATCAGGACTGCATACGACCGAGGCACACAGGGCCAACACCCGGCATCATGGTGTGGGGAGCGATCTCCTACACTGGCCGTACACCACTGGTGATCGTCGAGGGGACACTGAATAGTGCACGGTACATCCAAACCGTCATCGAACCCATCGTTCTACCATTCCTAGACCGGCAAGGGAACTTGCTGTTCCAACAGGACAATGCACGTCCGCATGTATCCCGTGCCACCCAACGTGCTCTACAAGGTGTAAGTCAACTACCCTGGCCAGCAAGATCTCCGGATTTGTCCCCCATTGAGCGTGTTTGGGACTGGATGAAACGTCGTCTCACGCGGTCTGCACGTCCAGCACGAACGCTGGTCCAACTGAGGCGCCAGGTGGAAATGGCATGGCAAGCCGTTCCACAGGACTACATCCAGCATCTCTACGATCGTCTCCATGGGAGAATAGCAGCCTGCATTGCTGCGAAAGGTGGATATACACTGTACTAGTGCCGACATTGTGCATGCTCTGTTGCCTGTGTCTATGTGCCTGTGGTTCTGTCAGTGTGATCATGTGATGTATCTGACCCCAGGAATGTGTCAATAAAGTTTCCCCTTCCTGGGACAATGAATTCACGGTGTTCTTATTTCAATTTCCAGGAGTGTATATTACAAGGAAAATGTAGTCACATCAGGCAATATGGGATATAGTGAAGGAGGGTAGAACCAGACATGAAGAGGGACAAAAAGCATTAAGAGTAAATGATACATTGGAGACAGATGTGTATAGTGTTGCAGAACTTTTTAACAAACAATTTATAACTGTTACTGAAAAGATGGAGTTGTTAGGTTCTGAGGATGCTGCTACGGAATACCTCAGACCAGACATTTCAAGTAACTTCTACAATATGAATTTGACCCCCACTACCCCAGCAGAAAATCAAAAACATCTAGTGGGTATGAGTAAATGTCAACAAAGCTAATAAAAGAATGTGATTCTGAGTTAAGTAACATATTAAGCTATCTGTCCAACCAGTCGTTTATCAGTTGAATATTTCCTGAATAGTTAAAATATGCTGAAGTTAAACCACAGTTTAAGATGGGAGATAAAGAAATAGCATCAAATTGCCGTCTTATTTCACTTTTGCCAGCATTCTCAAAAATTTTAGAAAAAGTAATGTACAGTCGGCTTGATAACCGTCTTATCTCAAATAACGTACTGTCAAAGAAACAGTTCGGACTTCTAAAGGGTTCTTATATTGAGAAGGCTATCTACACTTAACAGTGAAAATGTGCTTAATTCATTCGACAAAAAATTGCAGGCAACTAGTATATTTTGTTATCAGTCAAAGACATTTGACTGTGTAAATCACAATATCCTTTCAAGCAAATTAGAATACTATAGTGTAACAGGAAATGCTGTAAAATGGATCAAATCTTATAGCTCTGGTAGGAAACGAAGGGTGTTATTAGGAAAGAGACACGTATCAAGCTATCAGGCATCGTCCAACTGGGAACTAATTACATGTGGGGTCCCACAAGGTTCCATTTTAGGGCCCTTATTTTTTCTTGTGTATATCAATGACCTTTCATCACTAACATTACCAGATGCCAAGTTCGTTTTGTTTGCCTATGATACAAACATTACAATAAATAGCAAATCCAGTATAGTCTTAGAAAGATCAGCTAATGAAATATTTGTGGACATTAATCACTGGTTCCTAACCAATTCTTTGTCACTAAACTTTGAAAAAACATTCTACATATGGATCAGAACTTGTAAGGTGTATCTCACGAGTATATGCCTAACATACTATGACAAGCAGGTAGAAGAAGTGGACAGTGTTAAATTCTTGGGATTACAGCTTGATAGTAAATTCAACTGGGAAAAGCACACCACAGAACTGCTGAAGCGTCATAACAATTTTCTATTTGCAATGAGAATTGTATCAGACATAGGGGACTTAAAAATGAAAAAGCTGGCATACTATGCTTAATTTCATTCCACAATGTCAGATGGGATTATTTTTTGGGGTAATTAATCAAGCCAAGCTAAAGTTTTCTGGGCACAAAAACGTGTAGCAAGAGTTACGTGCGGTGTGAACTCAACGACATCCTGCAGAAGCCTGTTTAGGGAACTAGTGATACTAACTATTGCTTCCAAATATATTTATTCTTTAATGAAATTTGTCATTAAAAATATACCACTTTCTCTAACCAACAGCTCAATTCATGGAATCAATACTAGAAATAAGAATAATCTTCACAAGGATTTAAAGTCACATAGTCTTGTACAAAAAGGTGTGCATTATTCAGGAACACATATTTTCAATCACTTGCCAGCAACCATAAAAAGCTTAACAACGAATGAAATTCAGTTTAAGAGAAGCCTAAAGGATTTATTGGTGGCCAACTCCTTCTACTCCATTGATGAATTTCTCAGTAGAACCAACTGATTTGTGTGTATATACATATATACACTCCTGGAAATGGAAAAAAGAACACATTGACACCGGTGTGTCAGACCCACCATACTTGCTCCAGACACTGCGAGAAGGCTGTACAAGGAATGATCACACGCACTGCACAGCGGACACACCAGGAACTGCGTTGTTGGCCGTCGAATGGCGCTAGCTGCGCAGCATTTGTGCACCGCCGCTGTCAGTGTCAGCCAGTTTGCCGTGGCATACGGAGCTCTATCGCAGTCTTTAACACTGGTGGCATGCCGCGACAGCGTGGACGTGAACCGTGTGTGCAGTTGACGGACTTTGAGCGAGGGCGTATAGTGGGCATGCGGGAGGCCGGGTGGACGTACCGCCGAATTGCTCAACACGTGGGGCGTGAGGTCTCCACAGTACATCGATGTTGTCGCCAGTGGTCGGCGGAAGGTGCACGTGCCCGTCGACCTGGGACCGGACCGCAGCGACGCGCGGATGCACGCCAAGAACGTAGGATCCTACGCAGTGCCGTAGGGGACCGCACCGCCACTTCCCAGCAAATTAGGGACACTGTTGCTCCTGGGGTATCGGCGAGGACCATTCGCAACCGTCTCCATGAAGCTGGGCACGGTCCCGCACACCGTTAGGCCGTCTTCCACTCACGCCCGAACATCGTGCAGCCCGCCTCCAGTGGTGTCGCGACAGGCGTGAACGGAGGGACGAATGGAGACGTGTCGTCTTCAGCGATGAGAGTCGCTTCTGCCTTGGTGCCAATGATGGTCGTATGCGTGTTTGGCGCCGTGCAGGTGAGCGCCACAATCAGGACTGCATACGACCGAGGCACACAGGGCCAACACCCGGCATCATGGTGTGGGGAGCGATCTCCTACACTGGCCGTACACCACTGGTGATCGTCGAGGGGACACCGAATAGTGCACGGTACATCCAAACCGTCATCGAACCCATCGTTCTACCATTCCTAGACCTGCAAGGGAACTTGCTGTCCAACATGACAATGCACGTCCGCATGTATCCCGTGCCACCCAAGGTGCTCTAGAAGGTGTAAATCAACTACCCTGGCCATCAAGATCTCCGGATCTGTCCCCCATTCAGCATGTTTGGGACTGGATGAAGCGTCGTCTCACGCGGTCTGCACGTCCAGCACGAACGCTGGTCCAACTGAGGCGCCAGGTGGAAATGGCATGGCAAGCCGTTCCACAGGACTACATCCAGCATCTCTACGATCGTCTCCATGGGAGAATAGCAGCCTGCATTGCTGCGAAAGGTTGATATACACTGTACTAGTGCCGACATTGTGCATGCTCTGTTGCCTGTGTCTATGTGCCTGTGGTTCTGTCAGTGTGATCATGTGATGTATCTGGCCCCAGGAATGTGTCAATAAAGTTTCCCCTTCCTGGGACAATGAATACACGGTGTTCTTATTTCAATTTCCAGGAGTGTATAAGTACAAAATTACTTTTGCACAATTTCAGTGTAGTAATGTGTTCATTGTAAATAAGTATTATAGTAGTTTTACTACACGTTTATTACCTTACAAATAAATAAAAAAACCTTTTTATTTTAAATTCAGTGCATTGGTATTTGTAAAATGATCCTTTCATGTAGTGTTCATTAAAAAATGACGATCATTCCACTTGGGACCTGTGGAATGGTACATTACCTTATTTGTTTGAATTGTGAATATCTGTCATGTATTGTTGTTTTTATGACATGTTTTACATCCAGGAGGTTCAAAAATGGTTCAAATGGCTCCACTATGGGACTTAACTGCTGTGGTCATCAGTCCCCTAGAACTTAGAACTACTTAAACCTAACTAACCTAAGGACATTACACACATCCATGCCCGAGGCAGGATTCAAACCTGCGACCGTAGCAGTCGCGCGGTTCCGGACTGAGCGCCTAGAACCGCTAGACCACCGCGGCCAGCCATCCTGGAGGACCTCCTCACTACGGATCAATTGGAATGAAAGTAAATCTGATCCAGTCTAATCTAATGGTGCACTGATCCTGCCAACGCTGCAACTCTGTTCTCATCTTTTCGCGCTTGGAGGAAGGAATGGGGTGGCAGCGACGAAATTTAGGTAATGATAGTGGCTTAAGAGAAACTGTAAGTAGCCTGTTTATATGTTTGTATGTAGGCAGCGCGATATACTGCATTAATAAGTCTGACTGCGCTGTGCACCAAGAGACTTGTGTCGATGGTTGGACTGGCAGTTAGAAGTGAATACAGAAGGGATGGCAGTTGGGAATGAATAGTCAGTTGTGATGGGGGTTTTAATAGTTAGCAGTGATGGACATTAGAGGACTCAAGTGTTCGCGCAAGCGGACGTTCTGGGCGGGTGTCCATCATGGAAATGTAATATTGTTGATTTTCATACAATTTTTTGAACTGGATGTCACATTCTTAAGGTAAAATTTGCTAAATACATTGTTTGCTCTGCAACAAAATCTTTCCGTTGTTAACCACATGCTTATTAGTAGTTAGAGCCTACAGTAGTTAGAATTTTTTATTTAGCTGGCTGTATACGTGCTTGCTGTATCGCTGTAGTTCGTGTAAGGAAGATTTTCTGTGAGTAAGTGTCTTTTGAAATGTATAGGTTATTATTGGGATTTCTTCTAATTCAGAGCCATTATTTTATGTTAATTATTTAAGCAGTCAGATTACGTTTGAGTTGTATTTGTCAGGAATAATTCTGTAGGTCAGATATGAAATGATAAACACAAGCAAAGAGACAGTAAGTTCTATTTCACTCAGCAGTTTCAGAATTAAATTAAGTAGTTTCACCTTCTCAAATATTTCAGCTGAAGTAAAAATTTAGTAAAGAATTTTCAAAACATGTGCCTGGAAATTTTCTGTCTGGCCCAGAGTATTCCCTACCAGCAGGCTGTATGACCGCAGTAACGCGCCAAATCAGGAAAATGAATGGGCCAAAATACTAAATGCACCTATTGAATGATCTGAAAGCCAAAATCGAAAAAGCGTCAAGCTAAAGATATTTTACTCCCAAGGTTAATGGACCACTACCGATGAAAATTACTGGTCCTCGTTCTTGTAACATGTTGGTATGGAGAATTTCCCCCACAAGGCAATGCAAAATTTACTGATAGATAGAACCTGAAGGTGTGGCCACTCCAAATCTGGGCACCCCAAGAGCATGTACATGTCGCAATTAAAGAGGCTGACCGAAAGTCGAGCGATCGGCCATCTGCTATCATCGACAGGAAATAACGCTGGCGCAGCACGTATGGTGCAGTAGGGAGAGCTCCAAAGTTCAGGGAAAATTGTGGGGAGTTCAACGATGCACTCTCAACTTCCTAACTGTCACGAACACTCGTCAATTGACGTATTTGATGGCGCATCCCACACATGGCCTCCGCAAGTAGGCAGTCTCTGCGAACATGCAGCAAATGATAATAATGGAAAGCCTGGTGCCTCGTCCAATGAGTGGGAGGAGAACGACCCATATGCCAACACTCGTCATAAAGTGCAAAGCTAGGTCCACGATGGTGTTACTCTGTATGAGCATTGACCTGCTTCACATACTACCGTTCAAATTAAATACTTCCGTCAGAGGGTCTGCTCATACAAGGCAATGCGTGCACTATACATGACAGGCTTCCAAACTACCCCCAGCTTTACCCATGCCAGCTAACCAGCCTGAGTGGCAGTGTCCATTTTTGGAGATATTGATAAAAATATCAGTTCAGGCCTGCTTCTGCTGCTTAAACGACATGTGTCTCGAAAAAAGACTCCAACAAACGCAGTCACCAATGAATATTTAATGTAAATGCATTATGTAGTCCCAGTATTTGTGGAGAGATTATAGATAATGTCCCGCACTTTTCTACTAGATACAAAAGCCGTTAATTATAGTAATACTTCCTGCCATTTTTAGGCTCACTCACACACTGTTTGTTTACAGGATTAACATTTTTGTAGAATTCACACACACTGTAATGTCACTATATCTTACTTACGTGGTTTAAAAACAACAGCGTAAGCCTAGCATGTGATGCAATAATACCAGAGTGCCCTCC
Source organism: Schistocerca serialis cubense (assembly GCF_023864345.2). Lineage (NCBI taxonomy): Eukaryota > Metazoa > Arthropoda > Insecta > Orthoptera > Acrididae > Schistocerca > Schistocerca serialis. The sequence continues at coordinate 423,677,260 of NC_064643.1, read as the reverse complement.
CAGCTAAAATAATGACTAGGGAAACTTATGACTACTAAATGAAGCACGAATTACAGTTACTTTGAATTTCTCTGTTAAGGTCATTAACAAAACAAATGACAGGCAGTAGCAACTTTAATACAATAAGGCCTTGGCACAACTGACGTAGGGGCCAGGACATGGATGCTAATACTGGAGCAATTGAATTAATTGTAATGACGACGTGCCCAGTGATTGTCATGACTGACAACAGGTAGTTGGAGTTGAAAGAGTAGTGTTCGTTGATGTTGAAATACAAGTCTCCAGAGTAAATCCCGATGTCATCGTATTACTATTAAATGATTTTAATGTCCCTAAGCATCATCTTACGGTTGAGACTTGATCTCGGCGTAATACTGTAGATGGCAGCTGAAACGTCAGTCATTCAGTCATTGGCGACACCAATGAACCTCGCGAAAGACTCAGTGCGGATCAGCTCGAAATTTCTCTACGTCCCAATACTTCGGCTCAGGAGGTGTAGCAGGCAATCGACGTTGGCTCTCATCGTGGAGGTTCAGGGTGGAGATTCCTGACGATCGAGTGAATTCTGGTCGAATGTTAATTGCAAGGAAACCCCGCATTGCCGCGTTATGCGTCTCTTACTAGACTCTTACGGCTGGGCTCCAGATCTTGCGAGTGCTCATCGATAAAAATTCTTCTTATAAAGCACTAATCTCCATTCCTCTAACTGGTTAATCAACCATTTTCACATTACCATCTTCCACAGAAATGAGTCGCTTCACTCTCTGTGATCACTGAGGTGGTCTTCGGCTTCACCGTCGCGTCTCTAACCTGTACTTTATTTACGTTAGCCAGTGCCGGTAGTTCTTAAATGGTGTAAACATTTTCTTTTCAGTCATTATGTTCAACAGTGTCTCACGTCCTCAGAGGTTCTAAACTGGTGGACTACAATACGTCCTCCAGGTGTTTATCTGTGGTTCACGGAGCTTTCTGGAGAGAGAATCAGCTTCCTATATTTCAGAGAAATAGATCCGTCTGTTAAAAAGCAAAGCTTTTCTCTCCACTCCCGTGTTGTAAAATGTTTTCGTCTGGAGTTGGTGAGACTGGAGATCTAATCTGTGTTCGTTTAAAATGAAGTGCGACCCTCTCCTCTCCTTCAGCAGGTCTTCTGCGGATTCACTCTAGGGGCGGCACCAGATTCGACAGCTTCTGGCAATCAACGTATTTTTTCAAACGCTCAGACTGCTTTCGACTTCCTTTTTTCAAGGCACGCAAATTCAAATTGAGATTAAAAGAAAAGTAAGATTGCATTAGGCATGTACTGACAATCAGTAGTAATACTGAAGTGGACTGACAAGGCAGCCAGTCCACAGTGACGGGTAGCCGATAGAAAGGCACGCGTACACACTCACGCCGACGGGCGTCAGTTCTGGAACAGGGTAACTATTGAATGGTAGCAAGAAAAGTACGTAGCTGCTTTATACTTAACTTTATTATTTGATGACTACAGCATTCTTCTTGAGACATTTATACTATAACTCTCAAAGTAGGTAAGGCTAATGGCGCCTTGCTAGGTCGTAGCCATGGACTTAGCAGAAGGCTATTCTAACTGGCTCTCGGCAAATGAGAGGAAGGCTTCGTCCGTATGGTCGCTAGCAATCTCCTCGTACAACTGGGGCGAGTGCTATATCGTCTCTCGAGACCTGCCTTGTGGTGGCGCTAGGTCTGCGATCACACAGTGGCGACACGCGGGTCCGACATGTACTAAATGGACCGCGGCCGATTTAAGCTACCACCTAGCAAGTGTGGTGTCTGGCGGTGACACCACAACTACTGTACTGTATATCATATATCTCAGCATCAATTAAACATTCTAATCAATACTGTCTTTTACTATGAATTTGCATACAACACGTGACTATTTTAGAAAAAACTGTCAGGTAGCATCGCCCTTTGTTTCTGGTTTTTAAATTTATGCCAATGGAATTGTGCTCGAAACATGTCAAAGAACAAGTGCAGCAGGATAATTTTGGTCACATGCACTATTGGGGTCGTATGCTCGACTAAGACAGTACTGAGATATGGGTAGTGCCAAGGTAACATGTTTCACATTTTATTGTTTCATTCCTAATCAAACTACCAAACCATTCCTGATTCATCCACCAACTTTTCAAGTGAGCAGAACTTGTATTTTACATTAGTGTGCCAGCTTATACTCATTCATGCATCTTCAAACTTTGCTTTACAGTTGATTCGTGGTTAATCCACCTTCACACGGAAAGACTTTGTAATCCACATGACATAATTTAGTCTATTCACTTACACATCAATAATTTGAAACACAAGCACTCATCCCCCATTTTAGAAAACTATTAGTGTCCATTCATCTCCTAACCCTTTACTTTTTACTACACCAACACTATCAACAAACCTATAGTGTCTAATACCGTGACAAACTTTAAAGTTTTACATCAAGTCATTAGAAAAACCTACACATCGCGCGATAAAACTACCAGTATAAAACACATAAAAGTTCAATATTAAATCATCATAAACAAAGCCAATATTAAACTAGCACAAAAGATAATACTTGTACAGAGTCAAACAATAACTCATGAAAAATAATGTACGTTGAAGCTTAAAATCAAATCATAACCCCATATGAAAAATACAACTGTGTCACTGGCTGTGAATCAATGTAAAAGTTTGTAAATGCGATTTAATTAACATGTCTATTTACAATTAGTGGCTGGAGGTATTTAGCGAACCAACAGCTCAGTTCTCTGCACAACAATCGTAGCTGTCCAGTAAAAACTATACCATAATTGACAAATCATTACTATCAATATTGTTCCTCGAAAGTAATAACACAAAAAAAAAAATTATGTTAGTTCAAGGCACCAATAGGTCGTCACATGAGAAGCACAGTGTCACAAACAGGTTAAGAGAGGTACACTGTTAGTGTGGATGATCATGTTGATTACATGTCTGTTATTTTATGGGACCAGATGGTCTTAATTCGACATGAAGCAACCCAGTAGCGACAAAGTATAGCCCACAGCGTAATGTTCTTCCTTAGCTTATTGCACACACACACACACACACAGCTCAATTGCTCAAAGTGTAGATGACCTACGCCTGCTTAATATGGTCAATTCTATGAACATATCACAGCTGGGTACATCGAAATTGGCAGCTGCTGACATTGAATGAATTAAGTAGTGCCTTTCAGTATTGAATTAAGTAGTGGGTCTTCATACTGAAGGGTAGATATCTTTCTCCACTAAATCTATGGGCTGCGACCAGTCATGACTCAAGGAACATGGTAGATACGTGTTTTCATTCAACGACTGTCCATGAGTTTATTGGTGTCGTATTACAGAGTCCCATTGTGATTGCAGCTTGAAATGTAGGTTCATTTTGTCTGGGTAAATTCAGAAAATCCCGCCCGATTAGCCGTGCGGTGTAACGCACTGCTTTCCCGGATGGAAGGCGTGCTGGTCCCCAACACGAATCCGCTTGGTGTTTTAGTGTGCCGGCCAAACTGTGGATGGTTTTTAAGGCGGTGTTCCATCTGCCTATGCAGATGCAGGCTGGTTCCCCTTACTCCTCCTCAGTTACACTATGTTGGCGACTGCTGCTCAAAAACTTTCACCACGGACGAGTACACCCTAATTACTGTACCACGCAAACATTCTGCTTACACTCGTCTGGTGTGAGACGTTCCCGGAGGGTGCATCCACTGGGGGTCGATCCGCACAATAACCCTGGGTTCGCGGTGTGGGGCGGCGCGGAGTGGTGAGTAAGCTGTTCTAGCCGGTTGTCTACCACTGCGGCTAAGGTGGGCACGAAGCCTCTCCGTCTTTTCTAGGTCCCAGTCCCATAGAATATAATACATTCAGTAAATAGTCAACATCATAGCTAAAAAGTTTCTTCGCATTGTAAAAAGTGTATCTGTGAATGCCACTACGTTAGCTAGCTCGTTTGCGTGGTGGCGAAGCGGCAAGGCTCCCCACGTCGGCATCAGCAAGTAAGGGCCTCCCGGCTGCTCGCGTGAGGTTGGTGTTCGGTACTGCTAACCTCCCAAGTCTATTACAGTGGGTTTCAGCTATTGACACTCGGACATTCCTTCAGCTAGCTGTTCCAAGTGATGTGACACAACTACAGCCACGTGCACAGTAATGCGGCCTAGTAGCCCAGCTTCGGCCGTGGTGCTACGTTCATTCAGTTATCTGTACCATGTTCCACCCAATTTCTTTGTGCCTAGTATGGTTTATGGGACCTCAAATAAGTTAACAAAGCAATATTTAGTGATACAGTTTTCTCAGACACAAAATAACTAATAGTTTACTTTTCCCCTTGTGTTACATCAACATTCGACATGTTAAAATTATTACTTTGAGTCTTCCCCAGACTATATGCAGATTTGGTCGTTTTTGCTAAAAGTATTATGCTTAGTTATCTTCAAATACGTCAACATTTAATCACATTTATTGAAACTATTGCTCTTATGTCAAGATGACCCCAAAATCATTCTATTGAAAATTGACTACACAACATTATACAATTTTTCATTATGATTCTCTTTATTATTTTCCTCTTCCACATACTACCATTATTCTTAAATTCTTTTTGTATCCTGTTAAATCATTATCTTCAAAATTTTTAAACAGAGTACAGAATTTATTTGGATGGGAACTAGGATACGGGCATGTTAATGTTTCCATTCTTCATGCACTTGTTTTGTTTGTTTGTTTTTTGCTTTCATGTTTTCGTCATACTAGAGACACCCACTGATACTCAGCGTTTCTCTCCCAGTTATCTACGCTTGGTACAAATTATCCTTCACCTCTCAACTACCGTCGCCACGTAAAAAAATTTACCCCTGATTCTACCTGTTCCGGTGGCCAGTCTTTCCATTTATCATCTATAAAATTCGACATCCATTCTTCCATCTCATCACGTCCTTCTTTACTCCTTGTGGCGTCCCGCTAAAATTGGAGCTCGCACATCGGTAACAAAAGGATCATAAGCCTAATCTGACTAATAATACAGAGAAAATTTATCCTACATCAGTACATTGTACACTACTGGCCATTAAAATTGCTACACCACGAAGATGACGTGCTACAAATGCGAAATTTAACCGACAGGAAAAAGATGCTGTGTTATGAAAATGATTAGCTTTTGAGAGCATTCACACAACGTTGGCGCCGGTGGCGACACCTACAATGTGCTGAGATGAGGAAGGTTTCCACCCGATTTCTCATATAAAACCAACAATTGACCAGCGTTGCCTGGTGAAGCGTTGTGATGCGTCGTGTAAGAAGGAGAAATGCATACCGTCACGTTTCCGACTTTGATAAATGTCAGATTGTAACCTATCGCGATTGCGGTTTATCGCATCGGGACATTGCAGCTCGCGTTGGTCGAGATCCAATGACCGTTAGCAGAATATGAAATCGGTGGGTTCAGGAGGGTAATACGGAACGCCGTGCTGGATCCCAACGGCCTCGTATCACAAGCAGTCGAGATTACAGGCAACTTGTCCGCATGGCTGTAACGGATAGTGCAGCCACGTCTCGATCCCTGAGTGAACAGATGGGGACGTTTTCACGACAACAACCATCTGCATGAACAGTTCGACGACGTTTGCAGCAGCACGGACCGTCAACTCGGAGACCATGGCTGCGGTTACCCTTGACGCTGCGTCACAGACAGGAGCGCCTGCGATGGTGTACTCAAAGACGAATCTGGGTGTACGAATGGCAAAACGTCATTTTTCGGATGAATCCAGGTTCAGTTTACAGCATCATGATGGTCGCACCGTGTTTGGCGACATCGCGGTGAACGCACATTGGAAGCACGTATTCGTCATCGCCATACTGGCGTATCAGCCGGCTTCGGTCACCTCTTCTTCACATTGACGGCACTTTGAACAGTGGACGTTACATTTCAGATGTGTTACGACCCGTAGCTCTACCTCATCATTCGACCCCTGCGAAACCCTCCATTTCAACACGATAATGCACGACCGCATGTTGCAGGTCCTGTGTGGGCCTTTCTGAATACAGAAAATGTTCGATCGCTGCTCTGTCAGCACATTCTCCACGTATCTGCCCAATCGAAAATGGCTGGTCAATGGTAGCCGAGCAACTGGCTCGTCACAATACGCCAGTCATTACTCTTGATGAACTGTGATATCGTGTTGAAGCTGCATGGACAGCTGTACCTGCACACGCCATCCAAGCTCTGTTTGACTCAATGTCTAGGCGTATCAAGGCCGTTATTACGGCCATAGGTGGTTGTTCTGGATACTGATTTCTCAGGATCTATGCACCCAAATTGCGTGAAAATGTAATCACAAGTCAGTCTAGTATAATATATTTATCCAATGAATAACCGTTTATCATCTGCATTTCTTCTTGATGTAGCAATTTTAATGGCCAGTAGTGTATTTTCCAAATCTTTAGATTACCTGTACCTTTTTCTTGCCCTTCTTCATATTTTTGTTTTAACTTTTACCACACTGCACTTTTATCTGACTTCTGACACCATATTTAGTGGTAGGTCCCAAATTTATAAACACACCTTGAGGCAGCAGACAACCGGACTATTTTCTCATCTCATCTGTTTTAATTATGTTAAATGGGTATCCTTTCGTTCAGCATCGTGTCACTTCAGTAGTACTTTAAATACATCAAACCATTACATCACAGTTTCATTAACTCATAAATTACTCATCTTAATTATCATACTGAACTCACATACATCCTCCACATATAACGGGCGTTCAATGAGAAACGAGCTGGAGGCATAATTAAGGAAATGAGTATTTACCCTGGCTGTTGAGACACTTGACCGGCTGCGACACAAGGTGGTGAATGGCTGTCTCATAAAATTCCCGGGGCTGCGACGTTAACCAGTTCCGCACGTACAGCTGGAAGTCCTCGTCCGAGGTGAATCGTTTGTTCCTCCAGAGAGAGGACCAAAAATAGCGTAATCACAGGAGAGAAGTCCGAAATGTATGGAGGGAGGCTGAGAAACTACCATTTGAATTTCTGCAGGAGTGCCACCACTTTGTTGGTCGTATGAGGCTTTGCACTGTCGTGGAGCAGAATGACCCCATGCGTAGTTTGCCTGGTCGTTATGATTTGATCGCTTGGCGAAGGGTTTTCAAGGTTCGCGAGTAACGCTGCGCATTCATTGTTGTCCCGTGCTGCAAGGAAGTGAGCCGGCCGATGTGGCCGAGCGGTTATAGGCACTTCAGTCCGAAACCGCGCTGCTGCTACGGTCGCAAGTTCGAATCCTTCCTCGAGCATGCCAGGGGACTGATGACCTCAGATGTTAAGTCCCATAGTGCTTAGAGCCATTTGAACCATTTTTTTGTAGGAACTGAATTAGAAGGGAGCCATCTTGGTCCCCTTGAAAAGGCTATGAAGGGCAAATGATTCACCTCGGACGACGACGTCCAGCTGTACGTGCGGAACTGGTTAACATCGCAGCCCCGGGAATTTTATCAGACAGCCATTCACCGACTTGTGTCGCAGTAGGACAAGTGTCTCAACAGCAGGGGTCAATATTTCTAACATACAGGTACTGGTTTCTGTAATTATGCCTCCGGCTCGTTTCCTTTTCAACGCCCCTTATAAAATCACTCACAATTGGCAGCGACTCTCTAAGTATGTTAAAACTCTTAAATGTACAGTGCCCCTTTGCGTCTGACAAATCCTAACTGTGCAGCGTCCCTTGACGCCTGCTAAAACCTAACTTTGCAGTGTTCCTTCGCGTCAGCTAACAACTCATTAAGCACCAGGGCTTCTTGTTCAGTGGATCATTGCATCTCGTATACGTATAGAAAAAGACTATCAATATCTTTCGTTTCTCCATCAAGGTAACTACGGCCAACGATTTTTCCCATGTTCGTCTTCTCTGTATCTCCCACATGTCTTCTTGACTCTTTCTAACAACAATATTGCTTATCCCATTCAGACCCTCTTCTTTAACTGTATGTTTATTCTACTCCGTAGGATCATCTCACGGTATTGTACTGCTTCTTCTTTAATGACAAACTGGCGACTATAAATTATGTCTCAGTTCGGTTTCTGATACTTCTTATTAGTTAAATAGTTAGATGTGCAAAATATGGTGGTTCGATGTTGATTTATGACTCCATAAAATTTCCGATTCCATGATGTTACGATGAAAAATGCTTCGTACTCGAGAAGGCCGACAAAATACGTGGAGTAATTTCCTGTTCAGATATTGGCCATTCTTCGCTCTTTTCCTGGATTTCATTAAAATTTTATTGAAACTTTAGCTCCCACAATTATTCTCGCTTTTCTGTATAACCGACGGGTCGTTTCTTTCACTATTTTTATTATCTTACATTATATGAAACTCTTAGTTGGTGAGACCACACAACATTCTTCGCGTTTCTGAGGCCGTCAACACTCATTCTTCATTTCTTTCTTCTTTAAATAAACCATGCATGCTCTCGTCAGTATCCTGCATTAACCTTTCCTAATTCTTCCGGAAGTTAATCTCTTCTTCGATTGCCGCGCGGAGTGGCCGCGCGGTTTGAGGCGCCATGTCACAGATTGCGCGGCCCCTCCCGCCGGAGGTTTGAGTCCTCCATTCCGCATGGGTGTGTGTGTTGTTCTTAGCATAAGTTATTTTAAGTGGTGTGTATGTCTCGGGGCTGCTGACCCCACCAGTTTGACCCTTTATGAATTCACTCATATTTGAACATTTTCTTCTTCGTTTGCCTTAGCAGAAACATCGCATATATGCTCATATAGACTGGAAACTCAGTTATCTGTACTAGGTACACACAGTAATGATGTACTGTTAAGACAAGGTACTCGAATATCTCTATCACCTCTTCATAGATGCTTACTTTCTTCGAAGTCTATATACAAAGCCCTACTCGCTCTGCTGTGTAGAACTCTTCCTTCTGAAGGGATCTCTAGTCATACTGTGCCTCGTTCCTCTCTTCTTCGTTCCTGATGTTCTGTCGGGGGTGAGGCTCTATAACTTCGACAATGTTCACTCATCCCTCTTTTCTACCATCCTTCCGGTAAATATCTCTTCCGTCATTGTCACTCCAGTTATTTCGGTGGTTATATGGCCGATAATGCGGTCTCCAGCGACGGTTGTCATTCCTTCTCTCTCATCCATTACCCTTCCTTCTTGTTTGGTGGGGCATTCTCCAGGTCTGATTGTTTGTTGGTTGGTGTACTGGTGGAAAATTTGTGTGTACAAAATGCACTGGAGCCTCCTCTTCTCCGCTGCTATCATGGCCTAACTCATCCAGTAGCTGGTGGAACCTTTTAATGTCGTGCTTGTTCCTGCATCGGATTTTTCTTTGATTCTGACGTGAGAGTTTAATAATTTCAGATGGTTCATAAGCACATCTAAAAATCTGTTCCTCAATGTCATTGAACTAGCACTGCTGTCTCGATACTATGTAGTTCTCTGTCATCGTCATTCCTAGTTGCACTTGTTTTGTTTCCCTTTCTTGTTATCTTGTTCCCCTTCTAAAATTGCATTTGTAAATTCTTTGTGTTACCCTCAGTGACATGCGGTCACTCGCATTTTCATAGCAGCCTCTCCTCTGAAATGAGCACACACAAATCATATTTTCAAAAGAGGTAACCAAAACGTCTCAGTGAATTCTTCGATCCCAGCTTCTGGTGTAAACATTTCACGGTGTCTGGAAACAGTAAAAATTTCCGTACCGACAGGAATTGCTTCCTGAGTTCCTCTTCACCCATGTCGCATGTAACGTATCAGCAGTCATTGTGGTAACTTTGGTGGATCTGAGCGCGACGGCTCTCCTCTGATACGGCATAATCTTTCAGTGAGATCGCGAATCTGATTTCTTCTCTGTTCCGTTTTGCTTTGCGCCTACTTGTCATGTGTTCCACACACCACTGTTTCTTGAAAATCTACTACTTTCTTTCTCTTTAGTGAATGCTTCCAGCGTCTTCTTGCTCCTGCAGTTTATGGTGTCCTGCGCATTCTTAAAGTGTACGAAATTTCTTGTCTCGGCATGTTCACTAAGATTTTTCGGTACCGGTCTATCAAACGCTGTTTCCTGACGATATCACTACGCTCCACAGTTGAGCTTAGTATTTCCACTTGTTCTGCTTTCTTCTCTACACTCTCTGTCTGTTCTTCCGTCCATGATTTCCTTCCTTCAGTGTTTTTACTATTGGCATACACACCTTTTTTTCAGTTTCAACATTTTGTTGTCAAGGAACCAGCAACTTCGTTAAATTTCTTAAAGCGTTTATTAACGATTCTATCAACATTGTCAGTACTTGTATTAGGCTTCTAATTTCAAACCTTACAGATTCATTGTGGCTTATTGAGTCTGAATGACAGCGTCTGATACAATAATAAAAATAAAAGTGGCAAAACGATCTTTATAACACGTTTGCGGAAAGAATGTCTCAGTTCACGTGTGCCTCTTAGCAAGTCAAAATCAAGCTACTGAATCTCGCATCTCCCTCGGCAGGCCTTCTTTTTTGGTTAACGTATCTGCATTTTCGTCTGTTGTACCAAATAATTTTGTTCCAGATTTCGCAGCTTACTAAGCTGCCTTTCCTATAGTCCAGCAGAGCTGAGTAGCCGCACGGTCCAGGGCGCCTTGCCACGGGCGCCCAGCTCCTCCCGTCGGAAGTTCGAGTCCTCCCTCCGGATGGTGTGGGCGTTGTCCTTAGCGTAAATCAGATTCAGTACTATGTAAGCCCAGGGCCCGATCACCTCCGCTGTTTGATCCCATAGGAAATTACCACCACCAATTATTTCCAGATTTGACGTCCTGCCAAATTGCCAAATTGAAAGCCAATTTACCAATTTCCACATTTGCCGTCCTAAGAATATACCAATTGTACAGCCGCTTTACCAGTATCTGAATTTCGTATCCTATCAATTTGCCTACTCTACAGTTAGTTTACCTATGTCGCTATTTGGTTTTCTACCAGTTCGCAATTTTACGAGCTATACTACCACTCCTATCAGATACAGACGCTGCTGCTGCAGATTCAACTGATGGCACATTTTAAACTGCAGATGTTGTTACCGACTGGTAAGGGTGCCCTTGTGCTCTAGGGGTAGAGTCTTTGGTTCATAAGACCTGGGTTCGAATTCCGCCGCTGCTTAAATTTTTATTAATAATCAGCATTGGCGGCCGAAGACTTCCGGCATTTGAAATCCCCCTCATTCTGTCAAAGGCCTTGTCAAAGAGAGCGGAGGAGCTGACACAGGTTCAGGGCACCCTCTTGTCCTAAGGGTGGGAAACTGCCCCTAAAGGTGGAAGAATCAGCATTGTTTAACGGCATGAGGATGCAGAAGGCAATGCAAACCACTTCATTAAAGACACGTAACGTGTATTCACAGGACAAGTGGCCTATATTTGAAGAAGTGTCATGAAGATCTCTCCATTGGCAAAAGATCACGTAACAGCCCCCAATCAGATCTCCGGGAGGGGTCCGCCAATGGGAAGTTTCCAAGAGAAAAATATTGAATAATCAACGAAAGAATAACTTTCTACGAGTCGGGGCGTGTAATGTCAGAATCTTGATTGTTGGGAAACTAGAAAACCTGAAAAGGGAAACGCAGAGGCTCGATCTAGATATAGTAGGGGTTAGTGAAGTGAAGTGGAAAGAAGACAATGATTTCTGGTCAGATGACTGTAGGGTAATATCAGCAGCAGCAGAAAATGGTACAACCGGAGAAGAATTCGTTCCGAATAGGAAGGCAGGGCAGATAGTATGTTACTGTGAACAGTTCAGTGGCAGGATTGTTCTTATCAGAGTCGACAGTAAACCAACACCGACAACGATAGTTCAGGTATACATGTCTACGTCGTAAGCTGAAGATGAAGAGATAGAGAAAGTGTATGAGGATATTGAAAGGGTAATGCAAAATCTAATAGTCATGGGAGACTGGAATGCGGTTGGTTGGTTGGTTGTTTCGGGGAAGGAACCCAGACAGCGAGGTCATCGGTCTCATCGGATTAGGGAAGGACGGGGAAGGAAGTCGGCCGTGCCCTTTGAAAGGAACCATCCCGGCATTTGCCTGGAGCGATTTAGGGAAATCACGGAAAACCTAAATCAGGATGGCCGGACGCGGTATTGAACCGTCGTCCTCCCGAATGCGATTCCAGTGTCTAACCACTGCGCCACCTCGCTCGGTGGGAATGCGGTTGTAGGGGAAGGAGTAGAAGAAAAGTTTATAGGAGAATATGAGCTTGCGACAAGGAATGAGAGAGGAGAAAGACTAATTGAGTTCTGTACCAAGTTTCAGCTAGTAATAGCGAATACTCTGTTCAAGAATCACAAGAGGAGGAGGTATACTTGTAAAAGGCCGGGTGGATTTCAGTTAGATTACGTCATGGTCAGACAGAGATTCCGAAATCAGATACTGGATTGTAAGGTGTACCCAGGAGCAGAGATAGACTCAGCTGATAATATAGTAGTATCAGCGCCCGCACAAATTCCCAAACTTTGCTCAGTCCAATCTCGCCAATTTCATGAATGATGATGATGTGATGAGGACAATACAAACACCCACTCATCTCAAGGCAGGTGAATATCCCTGACTCCGCCGGGAATCGAACCCGGGACCCCGAATGCGTAAAGAAGTGGGATACGAAAGTACTAAAGAATGACGAGATACGGTTGAAGTTCTCTAAGGCTATAGATATAGCAATAAGGAGTAGCTCAGTAGTCATTACAGTTGAAGAGGAATGGACATCTCCAAAAAGGGCTATCACAGAACTTGGGACGGAAAACATAGGCACAAAGAAGGTATCTGCGAAGAAACCATGGGTAATAGAAGAAATAGTTCAATTGATAGATGAAAGGAGAAAGTACAAAAATGTTCCGGGAAACTCATGAGTACAGAAATACAAGTCGCTGAAGAATGAAATAAATAGGATGTGTAGGGAAGCTAAAAAGAAATGGCTGCAGGAAAAACGTGAAGACATCGAAAAAGAAATAGTTGTCAGAAGGAAAGACTCAGCATACAGAAAAGTCGAAACAACCTTCCGTAACATTAAAAGCGAGGGTGATAACATTATGAGTGCAACGAGAATTCCACTGTTAAGTGCAGACGAGGAAGCGGAGAGGTGGAAAGAATACATTGAAACCCTCTATGAGGGGGACGATTTGTCTTATGTGATAGAAGAAGAGACAAGAGTCGATTAAGAAGTGATAGGGGAAGAGCTTTGGAGGACTTCAAATCAAATAAGGCAGAAGGGATAGATAAAATTCCATCAGAATTTTTAGTATCATTTCGGGAAGTGGCTACAAAATGACTATTCACGTTGGTGTGAAGAGTGTATGAGTCTGGCGACATAGTATCTGCCTTTCGGAAAAGAATCATCCACACAATTCCGAAGATAGCAAGAGCCGACAAGTGCGAGAATTATCGCACAATTTGCTTAACAACTCATGCATACAATTTTATTACAAAAATAATACACAGAAGACAGAAAAAGAAAACTGAGGATGCGCTAGATGACGATCAGTTTGGCTTTAGGAAAGGTAAGAGCACGAGAGAGTCAAATCTGACGTTACGGTTAATAATGGAAGCAAATCTAAAGAAAAATAAAGACACGTTCATAGGGTTTGTCGACCAGGGAAATGCGCTCGACAATGTAAAACGGTGCAAGATGTTCGAAATTCTGAAAAAGTACGGGTAAGCTATAGGGAGAGACGGGTCATCCACAATATGGTTCAAATGGTTCAAACGGCTCTGAGCACTATGGGACTTAACAGCTGTGGTCATCAGTCCCCTAGAACTTAGAACTACTTAAACCTAACTAACCTAAGGACATCACACACATCCATGCCCGAGGCAGGATTCGAACCTGCGACCGTAGCAGTCGCGCGGCTCCGGACTGCGCGTCTAGAACCGCGAGACCACCGCGGCCGGCTACACAATATGTATAACAGCCAAGAGGGAGTAATAAGAGTGGATGACCATTACGAAGTGCTCGTTTTAAGAAGGGTGTAAGACAAGGATGTAGCCTTTCGTTCCTACTCTTCAATCTGTACGTCGAGGAAGCAATGATGGAAATAAAGGAAAGGTTCAGGAGTGGAATTAAAATTTAAGGTGAAAGGATATCATTGATACGATTCGCTGATGACATTGCTATCTTGAGTGAAAGTGAAGAAAAATGACATGATCTGCTGAACGGAATGAACAGTCTAACGAGTAAAATGTATGGATTGAGAGTCAATCGAAGAAAAACGAAGGTAATGGAAGTAGTGGAAATGACAACAGCGAAATAAATTGTTCAAACGGCTCTGAGCACTATGGGACTTAACATCTGAGGTCATTAATCCCCTAGAACTTAGAACTACTTATACCTAAATAACCTAAGGACATCACACACATTCATGCCCGAGGCAGGATTCGAACCTGCAACCGTAGCATTCGCGCGGTTCCGGACTGAAGCGCCTATAAACGCTCGTCCACCGCAGCCGGTAAGAACAGCGAGGAACTTAACATCAGGATTGATGGTCACGTAGTAAATGAACTGAAGGAATTCTGCTACCTAGGAAGTAAAATACGGACGGAGCAACGAGGACATCAAAAGCAGACTAGCAATGGCAAAAAGGGCATTCCTGGCCAAGAGAGGCCTACTAACATCAAATATTGGCCATAATTTGAGGAAGAAATTTCTGAGAATGTACGTCTGGAGTAGAGCTTTCTATGGTAGTGAAACATGGACTGTGGGAAAAACGAAACAGAAGAGAATCGAACTATGTGAAATGTGGTGCAACAGATGAATGTCGAAACTTAGGCGTGAGGAGGATCTACGCAGAATCTGAGAGGAAAATAACATGTGGCAAACACCGATAAAGAGAAGGAACAGGATGATGGGACATCTGTAAAGACATGAGGGAATGACTTCCATGGTACTAGGGGGGAGCTGTAGAGGGCAAGAACTGTAGATGAAGGCAGAGATTAAATGCATCCTGCAAATAATTGAGGACGTAGGTTCCAAGTGCTGCTCTGAGACCAAGAGGTTAGCACAGCAGAGGAATCCGTGGCAGGCCGCATCAAACCAGTCAGAAATCTGATAAAAAGAAAGAGGTGGAATGTAGGATATAATTATTTGCCGCATAGTGTGGGGCTTGACATACTTTCAGCGTATGTATGGCGTATATACTGTGTAACTGTAATGTGTGCAATATAATTGCTATGTATGTGCAACAAATGTCCATCGTATTGTGTTATACAAGCGGCGTATTTTGTGATATAATTGTGGTGTAGATAATTGCAGCGTATGACAGGTACTTGTGACATACAGTGGTATAACTGTCGTATATAAATGGTGTAATTGTGGCGTAATTGCAGCATATGTAGTGTGATTTGCGGCATATAGAGTGTAACTGCGGTATGTGCGCTCCATATGGATAAATGTTTATAGCAAATAGATTTGGTAGAGGCCTCTTTGCATAACGTAAGAATCTCTTCAGTTGATTACATGAGACCTAGAGCAATGTGCACAGCGATGAAATGACAGTGCTAACGCATTATAGTTATAACGAATAAAGTCTCTCGAGTAGTGGTGTGTGCATAAGCGAGCACGAAATTGGCTGGAATGTCCTTCTTTGGAGCTCCCAGTCAGTTTATTGACTCAGAGCGCAATGATATGTCAACGCACATAAGTGACGCTGTTGCCCACAGGGGATTGAATTCCAGCATATGGGGATGGCAGTGAATTCTAAGAACGCTGCTGACAACATTGACGATTGCAAAAACACTGATGCTGATGTCAGCGATTCTGTGAACGCTGATGCTGATGTCACTGACCCCATGAATGCTGATTCTGATAACAGCGAGTACAAGAATTCTGATTCTGATGTCAGAAACCCAGAATGAAACGTTAGAAATAAAAATTAATCGGGAATACTCTCTAACACTCAAGCTTGCCTTAAAAAACGATTGATAAAGAAAGAAAACGTATGACTTCATAAAAACATCACAAGGGAATCAAATATCATGGTTAAACAAAACTGACTCTGGTAATAATGTTGGATATTGTTGAAGGGCCTTTATGTCTCAGCGGAAATTCTACACACTCTACACATTAATATAGAACGACATTAAGTGCTTTCATACAGGCAGTTAGACCATGCTTAGCACCTATGTGAACATTTCTGAAAAAAAAAGTATCTTAATAAAGAACACGACCGGCAACAAAATGTGTTCCACGTACTCCTCTTTACAATTTAATTAGACCCTTTTTATTCACACTCATACCTCTGTTACGGATTACCCATCTTCTTTGCATTAGTTCTACGTTTATTTACAAGCTAATAAGCTCAATCTCTCCGTAATGCACAAGTGTCTGGTCTTAAAATTAAAATGAAGGAAAATCTGTTACTACCTAACCTTGTGTAGGATATTTTAGGAACCAAGCGGGCATTTACCGTAATTTCGCATGAGAAAAAAAGAAAACAGTGTCAAGGGGGAAAAGGGTATAGACGCGAGTTCTGTTCTTAACGGTTTCGGAGTGATACTGTGTCATATGTGAATCTTACGCAGTAACATGTGTATGGACTGTTCTTACATATCAAAACGCTTCACTGCTGTTTATTTTTATTTTTGATAGTATATGTATTAAATGGTGTGGATGACGTTGGATGCGATTACAACAACATGTGGCAACCAAGACCGTCTTTCTCCAGAGGTTCAATGTCAACGTGAGGGACGATCCTCAGTAACTACGCTACATTGAAGCCATTGTTTATTACACATCATTTAACGTAATATATGAAATTATCTATAGGAGATTGCCCGATGTCATTCTGTTTGTATAGCATTTTTCTGCTTATCACTCATTTCTCCTCAGTGTATTTGGTGCAACATCAGCTGCGTAAATATTGTAAATGTTGAAAGGAATACTGGAAAAGCATTGCGCGTCAACAGTATGCATCTTGTTTATACGAGTCCTAATACGAAAATCAGTTTTACCCGCAGGGAGTAAAAACACTTAAGACATTAGCAGCGATACTGTAGTGACTCATAGCAAGCCTAAATTTACTTCTGGAGGTGGTGGGAAAGAAACTTAATACACACAGAATGGTAGATCACTTTGTGAAAGTTTTAACAATATAAAATGCTTAACATGGACAGAATCAGTGATCACAGGAATGTCTATGTATTTGTCACCCTCGCTGAACACTTTATCTTATCGCTTGATACAAAGCAGAATGACAGTCTCATTTCAGTGTTAAATTCACTGGAAACTTCGGTATACAGATCTGGCTTCCACATTTCTCCTCCTCACACCTCCATACAGTCGTCTTGGAATGCTGTGACTAGTGACGACGGCATGGAAGGACTGAATGCCGACGTAAATGACCAGAAAGTAAGTGTAACGACGACCGATGGTAGGCTCCTGTTGCCAGCCCGGTATCCACCACGTTGTTGACCAAGAACACCGATCGAAAAACCGGCAACAGGGTGCACGCCAGCGTCTGCTGATGCAGACGCCGTTTCGGGTCGACTAAAAGCGAAGCTCCAGGGGCATCGTCACGGCTGTGCGGGTGCGACGTCTCCACGGACATCAGTTCAGGCTGATATGCATCTCCATCGGCATCACTCTGGACGGCACCGAGGATGGGATGGGATGACGGCTGTTGGGGAAGCCAGAGGCATGCTGGGTCTGTAGACTTCAATTTTCACACTGAATCACTGACATGAGAGCGGGTGATGCCGCTGCCGGCAGAGGAACTTCGAAGCACGTAAGACCCAAGACTTGTGCTCCCAACGCGGTTTCTTGCCAAAAACTTGAATACAAAACTTCATCTTGCGACTGAAACTTTGTCTGAGCCTGCGGAACGAACTGTTTGGGCGGCAGCTGCAGAAGATGCACCAAGGCACGATTACAAGTTGTTAATATTGTTGTGGTCTTCAGTCCTGAGACTGGTTTGATGCAGCTTTCCATGCTACTCTATCCTGTGCAAGCTTCTTCATCTCCCAGTACCTACTGCAACCTACATCCTTCTTAATCTGCTTAGTGTATTAATCTCTTGGTCTCCCTCTACGATTTTTACCCTCCACGCTACCCTCCAATACTAAATGGGTGATCCCTTGATACCTCAGAACATGTCCTACCAACCGATCCCTTCTTCTAGTAAAGATGTGCCACAAACTTCTCTTCTCCCGAATCCTATTCAGTACCTCCTCATTAGTTATGTGATCTACCCATCTAACCTTCAGCATTCTTCTGTAGCACCACATTTCGAAAGCTTCTATTCTCTTCTTGCCCAAACTATTTATCGTCCATGTTTCACATCCATACATGGCTACACCCCATACAAATACTTTCAGAAATGACTTCCTGACACATAAATCAATACTCGATGTTAACAAATTTCTCTTGTTCAGAAACGCTTTCCTTGCCATTGCCAGTCTACAATTTATATCCTTTCTACTTCGACCGTCATCAGTTATTTTGCTCCCCACATAGCCAAACTCCTTTACTACTTTAAGTGTTTCATTTCCAAATCTAATTCCCTCAGCATCACCCGACTTAATTCGACTACATTCCATAATCCTCGTTTTGCTTTTGTTGATGTTCATCTTATATCCTCCCTTCAAGACGCTGTCCATTCCGTTCAACTGCTCTTCCAAGTTCTTTGCTGTCTCTGACAGAATTACAATGTCATCGGCAAACCTCAAACTTTTTATTTCTTCTCCATGGATTTTAATACCTACTTCGAATTTTTCTTTTGTTTCTTTCACTGTTTGCTCAATATATAGATTGAATAACATCGGGGAGAGGCTACAACCCTGTCTCACTCCCTTCCCAACCACTGCTTCCCTTTCATGCCCCTCGATTCTTATAACTGCCATCTGGTTTCTGTAAAATTTGTAAATAGCCTTTCGCTCCCTGTATTTTACCGCTGCCACCTTCAGAATTTGAAAGAGAGTATTCCAGTCAACATTGTCAAAAGCTTTCTCTAAGTCTACAAATGCTAGAAACGTAGCTTTGCCTTTCCTTAATCTAGCTTCTAATACAAGTCGTAGGGTCAGTATTGCCTCACGTGTTCCAATATTTCTACGGAATCCAAACTGATCTTCCCAGAGGTCGGCTTCTACTAGTTTTTCCATTCGTCTGTAAAGAATTCGCGTTCGTATTTTGCAGCTGTGGCTTATTAAACTGATTGTTCGGTAATTTTCACATCTGTCAACACCTGCTTTCTTTGAGATTGGAATTATTATATTCTTCTTAAAGTCTGACGGTGTGTCGCCTGTCTCATACATCTTGCTCACCAGAAGGTAGAGTTTTGTCAGGACTGGCTCTCCCAAGGCTGTCAGTAGTTCTAATGGAATGTTGTCTACTCCCGGGGCCTTGTTTCGACTCAGGTCTTTCAGTGCTCTGTCAAACTCTTCACGCAGTATCATATCTCCCATTTCATCTTCATCTATATCCTCTCCTATTTCCATGATATTGTCCTCAAGTACATCGCCCTTGTATAGACCCTCTATATACTCCTTCCACCTTTCTGCTTTGCCTTCTTTGCTTAGAACTGGGTTTCCATCAGAGCTCTTGATATTCATACAAGTGATTCTGTTTTCTCCAAAGGTCCCTTTAATGTTCCTGTAGTCAGTATATATCTTACCCATAGTGAGATAAGCCTCTACATCCTTACATTTGTCCTCTAGCCATCCCTGCTTAGCAATTTTGCACTTCCTGCGGATCCCATTTTTGAGACGTTTGTATTCCTTTTTGCCTGCTTCATTTACTGCATTTTTATATTTTCTCCTTTCATCAATTAAATTCAATATTTCTTCTGTTACCCAAGGATTTCTACTAGCCCTCGTCTTTTTACCTACTCGATCCTCTGCTGCCTTCACTACTTCATCCCTAAAAGCTATCCATTCTTCTTCTACTGCATTTCTTTCCCTCATTCGTGTGAATTGTTCCCTTATGCTCTCCCTGAAACTCTGTACAATCTTTGGTTTAGTCAGTTTATCCAGGTCCCATCTCCTTAAATTCCTATCTTTGTTGCAGTTTCTTCAGTTTTAGTCTACAGTTCATAAGTACCGTGTAATAATTTTGCCGCCGACTTCCCGTCACGTGATAAGGAACTGTAGGAGGACAGGGAAATTTTTAATGCTCGCTCCCGTGCTTAGCAGACATAGAGTTTCAGCATGTGATTTTTGAACGTTAGACTGCACAGTTAGACTGAGAGCGAACATGTGCAGTATTTACGTGGTGTTGTCGGCACAAAACTGTTGAAAATCGGCTGACTTGAATTCTGTGTGGTTTGTTGCTGGAGACAAGGTCCTCAGGAAGACCTTCACGATAAAAAATAGAAGACAAAGCCGATACGTTACTAGCATTTGTGGTGGATGTCATGGTGACAACAAGAGGATATATATTGTATGTGTCTATTACCAAAAACCATCGCGCGTTCCAGAATGAACCAGCGACACCAATGGGTATACGTTGTCACGGTATCAGGACTGAAAAAAACGTCGGAGCTCCGCGGATTGATGCTCCGGACACACATTACAAAGAGAGGTCGTTCGCTGAATTTGGACGTTCACGACCTGAGAAGTACAAAGACGTCGGGGAAGTTGCTATGTATGAACTATGCCCCAAAGACTGTGATGCACCAATCACAAAACTACCCGCAGGAGGGAGGGAGGAACTACAACTCATACATCTTCATTCTCTGTGTGCAACAGCAGAGCACATGACAGGGCGGATAGTGTTTGAATATGGGAAATGTAGTTTCTTTCAAACTATGTTTTCGCCCATGGCGCACTTAGCACACTAGCTAAACGACCCGAAGAGTTGGGTCAAAAGCAATACACTGAAAATCGAGAGGCAATTTTGAAGGACTTCACAGTCCTAAGTATCGATTTGATAGCATAGTATAGTGTTTGAGTAGTAAACAAAACGTTCCCCGTCACAGGTTCAACCCCACCATTGCTTAAATTTTAAATAAAAATCATCAGCGATAACTGGCAAAAACTTCTGGCATACGATGTCACCCTCAGTCTGCCAACGTCATAGAGGGCTAAGGAGCGAACAGAGGTTCGGGGAACTCTCTTGCCTTCCTTAATATGGCTTTTAGCTGAAATTTGTAAATGCTTGCCTTTTAAGAATTTCCTTGCTGATCTAAAATATTATTTTGGCCTTTAGCCGAGAAGATATTTTAGTTTTATTTAAGTAAGGCCTTCAGCCGTTTGTCTAAATTCTTGTGCCTTAAAAGAAATAATTTAAGGATATTTTAAGTTTACTTAAGTAAGGCATTCAGCCATTTCTCTAAATCCTTGTGTTTTAAATGGAATTATTTAAACTTTATTATTGAGAAATTACTCGGGCCCTCAGTGGTGAATTGATCCTTGTTGTTTTAAAGAAAAAACTGTGCTTTGGTTTTCGAGGAATAAAGTTGTGTGTTCTTGTGTAACTAACAGTAACCGACTTCTTGTGTAACTAACAGTAACTGCCCTTGGCCCCTTTCCACAACCTGATCCGCTCTGTCTTGCGAAACCACAGATTTCAATCTTTAACAGTAATATGGGCCTCAAAATCTTTAGCTCTTCCTGATTCTCTCCCATAAAATTCACAGAAGTTTCTACAACAGTCAGAAACATTAGTAAGAGGCACCAAAATACAGACTTGTAGGACAATGTCTTGTGGACACAGGCTGAACAAATCCAAAGCAAAACTGTTTTCACAGTTTCTAGAAAATAGTACATGAAATGAAACATCTTTGTAACATCACGAAAAGTTGCTGACAAATTTCACACGCCATGTACTGATATTTCGCATTTATAATTTGTACACATATCAGATGTAGGCCTCTGCAGTCTTGGGCTACTTATCATTTCACAGGTGTATTGACGAGGGAAGCACATTCACCTGTTATGAGACTCACTAGCAGATTAAAACTGTGTGTCAGACTCAGACGAGAATTCAGGACCTTTGTCTATTGCAGTCAAGTGCTCTATCGGCTGATATACCCAAATATGACTCACGATCTGTCCTCACAGCTCTACTCCCGCCAGTACCTCGACTACTACCTTCCAGACTTCACAGAAGCTTTCCTGCGAAAGTTGCAGGACTAGCACTCCTGGAACAGAGAATATTGCGGAGACATGGCTTAGCCACAGCGTAGGAAATTTTCACACTACAGTGGAGTGTACGCTGATGTGAAACTTTATGGCTGAATAAAATGCCGCACCGGAACTCTAAGGAGGGACCTGTGCCTTTTGCGAGCGGAGCAGAGCACTTGTGATCTACCGAGAAGAGCCGAGCACTTACCAGCAAAATGCGTGTTCGAGTCTCGGTTATCCAACGCAGGGGTCGTGTAGGTGTAAAAGGTGTCTATGGATACCACTTACTGAATGTTGTACTACAATTCGATTGCACACGAGACTGGATTCTTCATTCACTTCGGGCAGCGGGCCTGAAGATGGCATAATGAAACGCCGAAACGGGTTAAATTACAACGTAAGTATAGGCGGCTGAAGGTGTTCTGGTTTTAAAGCCGAAGTCCCTCAAACATTCTGTACAAAGATGGACTTACAGGAACTTTTCGATACACAGTTCTGGCTACTAATAAAACTCGCGGTGCTGGATCTGAAGTAATCCGATGCTCTCGTCTTAGTCGGAGATTAGGGAGTGGGCAGAGTGACGCTGCGTTCTGACATAAACTATCTTCCAGCAGTGGCGTTGTATGGGACTTGCTTAGGCTGTTAATTCGCCGACGTCTCTCATTTGTTGCTGCGTATAACAACGACTGTCCTTACTTGTGCTTCCGTCGCGAGGTACCAACTTTGGCATGGGGCTTCGTTCTTTTGACGACACCACACCGTCTGCCCCACAGAAGAGGACGCCACGCAGAAACACATACACACAGTCCCTCTTCTCTCCATCTCTCTCACATACACACATAAATTTTGTACATTTTCCGGAACGCTGTCGTCCGTTGCCCCTTGAAATATATTTAAATCAATCTCAATCTCCTTGCTCTGAGTACGGTTTTCGAGAGGTTTTCCTATATATGTAAGGCAGATGCTGGAACCTCTCTGCCCTTGCACTAGATCGCCCGGTATTTGTCTGAGAAGAACGGTGGGCCGAATCTCAAACAGACTACCCCAGCCCACGGACAGTGAGTAAAACATGGGGAAGTAGTGCTACTCAGCCTGAAATCGGCCAGGCCGATATTTATCTAAAAATAACTTAGATCTACAAACGGTCGCATTTCTAACAGCCTATCAGCATAAAGGCAGGCTTCCTACAATGTCAAAAACATACGTGCATCGAATTTATTGTGAAAGACATGTAGAATCACGATGGAATTACATGATTTCTTTCATACCACAGGTGACAAAATAAGGCATTTGCGTTTCCTCGGTGGAAATAGGTATAAAGGCACCCATATTCCTGTTGTGTTATTACGTTGTTAAAAATGGCTCAAATGGCTCTGAGCACTATGGGACTTAACATCTGAGGTCATCAGTCCCCTACTTAAACCTGACTAACCTAAGGACATCACACACATCCATGCCCGAGGCAGGGTTCGAAACCGCGACCGTAGCGGTCGCGCGGTTCCAGACTGAAGCGCCTAGAATCGCTCTGCCACTGTGGCCGGAATTACGTTGTTAGTATTTTGTCCTACCTTCGTTCTTCCTTCTCATGCCATCAAATATTCTCTTCAATATTGATTTTGTAAGGGTTCGTGGTTCTTCCAGTGAAGTTGTCGCCAACTCTTCACGTACCGCTGTTTTCAGCTCACATGCGGCCCCAGATCATCTTCCTTTGCGATAAACACGACTCGCCAGTATTCCCTAAGGCTTTTCCATGGGGTTCAAATCCATCCTACGTGCAGGCCAGGGACAGACACTGGTATCTTCATCCTCAAACCCCTTTTTTGTCGAAGCACAAACATGCACAAATTCATTACCTCGTTTAAACATTAGATTTTCGTCGCCTAGTTCCTTATGCATTCTAATCCACTATGTCTCTACCGTCTTGGGCCACATGTTGGACTTCATTATAATGTCAACTCAAGTTATGCGTGATTTCATTAATGGAATTCGTAAATTTTGAACATATGAATTCGACTGCGAGAATGTGTTGAAAATACGATTACGAGAAAGTAACTTGAAAGTTCCTGTCTGGTTCCCTGTCTGATTCAACATTTGTACGACAAAAATTATACTCTGAATTCAACATTGTGACTCATTAATTTTTAAACTGGTGAATTCACCATGGAAAAACCCAGTGTTCCCTTTTTTCATTATTTGATTTTGCCTTTCCTGCTGCGCAATGGATACACCGTGACATTGTTCGTCTTGAAAGGCGTCACATTTGCTGAGCAACTACTACTGCTGAGGTATGACTAGTGCAATTCTGATCGAGATATGCCTAGTGCAATTCTGATCAGAAAATTCTATATTGAAAAACTGGGTCTTTATTTGTTTCACACTAATACACAAAAAATTACTGTTCTTGAGAGGACAAACATAAGTAGTCTTTAACATCAAACGAGGTTTTTCGACAATGTAACTTTTAAAAATGACATTAAATATTTAATTACCTCTACCCCCAAATTCAAACTGAAAATTAAGCATGGTTGTTCATCTTTCTCTTTACTCAAATCTCTGGATATCTGAACAGGAACGCGTAACTACAAACTGACGCAATAAAGTGCTAAATCTGAAATCAATTACATTAAATTACGCCCCTTCTATTAACTCACCAAAATTATCATAATGAAATATTCTTCTCAGAATGCTTCATCCTCCTTCCTCGTCTCAAATAATCAATCAGTAAATCAACGTGTTGCACTCCGTCAGTATACAACTGCAACGGTACTACTCGGCCTACGCCTACCACTACTCGTACTTATGCCACACCACTGCGGACAGCTGTCTCTCCACATCTCATGATTAACGGTGCGCATCATCTCCCGGGGATCTATCAAGCAAGCCTCCAGCCGACACAGCATCTCTGATGACAGTGTGTGCTTATAAATTAGAACAGTACAAAGGCGTGAATCTTCAGGTTTTCGCGGCGCAAAGACTGCTCCATTAAGTTTCGGGAATGCAGCCGCATGTGTTCAGCTTCTTCTTCTAATATTTTGGCTGTATACCTTTCAGCCATCTTCAGAGAGAGCCGTACGACTGACGCTCCAGCGCTCGCTCCATCCTTTTAAACTCGCGGACCGCGCCACTGCGCATGCGGCCACAGATAAACAAGGCGCCAGTGATGTTGACTGGCGGCAAAGACGTACAATATGCATGAGTTACGTCTGTGACTGCGCATTCGATCCATGCTGGGAGGTCGATGTATTACTGGGAGCTGAACTGTAGCGACGTCTTTGTAAGTTCAATATTGAAAGTGCCGGATTCTTGATTTATCTAATGTGAAACCGCTGTCTCTATTAATTAAATTCTTCGTCAAGCGAATTGCAATGGCCTCTTTTACTACGGAGTCCCAGAAGATGAAACAGGTCAGAATTTCGACATTTTCATATATCATAGAGTGACCAGAATCAATACAATGCTCTGCCTCAGCCGATTTACTGGGTTTTAAGAGCCGACTGTACCTGCGATGTTCCGTACACCTCTCTTGGACTGTACGATTCGTTTGTCCGATATATGAAAGGCCACATTCACATGGTATCTTGTAAACTCCAGGCTTGCGGAGTAGTAAGTCATCTTTAACGGAACCCAGGAGTGCAGCCGTCTTCGCCGGTGGACGAAAAATCACTTTTACTTTATGTTTAATGAGGATCCGTCCTATTTTGGATGGAAGGCTCGTACAAGCACCAGTCGATTCCAAATTTAAGACTACACAATCGATATATTCGCTCGGCTCTAACTGCAGTGTTGGGGTATACAACACAGCAATACATCTCAGTGTGACAGTGGCTTTTCTGAAGCGTGATGTTAATAGCTAGATTACTCCATGTGACTGTAAGACTGTTTCAAATAGCAGGGCTTTATTAAAATCGTGAAATATTTAAGAATGCCTTAGTGGGTTTTCAGGAACACCCCACAAGAAATATGATAAACTTGAGACGTAATCTATGGGCCCATTCTGTCGCTAATAAAACACTGAAGAGTACTTTTAAATTTGTTTTCCCTACTTTCTCTTATTCTTTCGCGAAAACTAATCTTCATTCACTGTTTCATGGCACCTGACATCTGGCTCTACACTTGCTTGTATCAGCATCACATACATTAATTACGAAGAGAGTGCTGGAGTACAGTATTATTACCGTGTGAAGTACTTCATTATATTTAACCATCGTAAGGCATCGCGGCACACTGACATGGAGGTCACATTCGCTACTACGCAGAAGGACGAAGTAATAAACTGCTGCTAATGTGTGGAAAGAATCCTTTCGATGTTACTTAGAGCTGACGTCTGAATATATTGCGGCAACTGGGCAGTATCATGAACCACAACCGATACGAATTCATCCATTTAAAGACTTTGAAACCTCATGTATAGTTTTGCAAACGTTGAGTTTGTTGTGTTCGGAAAAAAACATGAATTCGTAATTTGTGTTATTAATTTAAAGATGATCACACTCAGTTCCTTCTAAAATACATATGGTTTCCTAAATTTTTAATACAGCTCATGATTATAGGTTGTAAACTCTAGAGCTAAATAAAAAGGAAGTTTGGCTGACACTGAAAAATGACGATAGTGCATATTCAGTTTCTCGTTCTTTAGTTTCTTTTTTTCTTTTAAAAAATAAAAGAACAGGGATCACCTTTCTTTGTGCAATTCAAATAATTTTTAAAGGTTTAAGTACTTTATTCACTCGAAAATGGAGAATTATGCACGCAATCTAGTATTATGATTACCAAAACTGTACCTAGCAACAACTTAAAAACATTATCATTAAATATAGAAAAACAAACAAAAAACTATATTAAAGTAAAATGTTAAGCTAGGATAGTACTCAGGATTTTCATGTCACTGGCGAACACATAATTGGTCATCACTCTTTCAGTAGGCCTACTGATCTAATATTAATTACAATACAAAGTCTTCAGTTGTGCTGACAGGTATGTAGAGTCTCAGCAAGCCCGACAGAACCTCTATTCACTGTTGTTGTTGTTGTTGTCTTCAGTCCCAAGACTGGTTTGATGAAGCCCTCGATGCTACTCGATCCTGTGCCACCTTGTTCATCTACCAGTACTTACTGCAACCTACATCCTTCTGAATCTGCTTAGTGTATTCATCTCTTGGTCTCCCTCTACGATTTTTTCCCTCCACGCAGCCCTCAAATGCTATATCTGTGATCTCTTGATGCCTCAGAACATGTCGTCATGTCCCAACTATTTATCGTCCATGTTTCACTTCCATACAAATAGTTTCAGAAACGAGTTCCTGACACTTAAATCTATACTCGATGTTAACAAATTTCTCTTCTTCAGAAACGCTTTCCTTGCCATTGCCAGTCTACATTTTATATCCTCTCTACTTCGATCATCATCAGTTATATTGCTCCCCAAATAGCAAAACTCCTTTACTACTTTAAGTGTCTCATTTCCAAATCTAATTCCCTCTGCATCACCCGATTTAATTCGACTACATTCCATTATCCTCGTTTTGTTTTTGCTGATGTTCATGTTATACCCTCCTTTCAAGACACTGTCCATTCCGTTCAACTGCTCTTCCAAATCCTTTGCTGTCTCTGACAGAATTACAATGTCATCAGCGAAACTCAAAGTTTTTATTTCTTCTCCATGGATTTTAATACCTACTCCGAAATTTCTTTTGTTTCCTTTATTGCTTGCTCAATATACAGATTGAATAACATCTGGGATAGGCTACAACCCTGTCTCACTCCCTTCTCAACCACTGCTTCCCTTTCATACCCCTCGACTCTTATAACTGCCATCTGGTTGCTGTACAAATTGTAAATAGCCTTTCGCTCGCTGTATTTTACTCCTGCCACCTTTAGAATTTGAAAGAGAGTATTCCAGTCAACATTGTCAAAAGCTTTCTCTAAGTCTACAAATGCTAGAAACGTAGGTTTGCCTTTCCTTAATCTTTCTTCTAGGATAAGTCGTAAGGTCAGTATTGCCTCACGTGTTCCAACATTTCTACGGAATCCAAACTGATCTTCACCGAGGTCGGCTTCTACCAGTTTTTCCATTCGTCTGTAAAGAATTCGGGTTAGTATTTTGCAGCTGTGGCTTATTAAACTGATTGTTCGGTAATTTTCACATCTGTCGACACCTGCTTTCTTTGGGATTGGAATTATTATATTCTTCTTGAAGTCTGACGGTATTTCGCCTGTCTCATACATCTTGCTCACCAGATGGTAGAGTTTTGTCATTACTGGCTCTCCCAAGGCCGTCAGTAGTTCTAATGGAATGTTGTCTACTCCTGGGGCCTTGTTTCGGCTTAGATCTTTCAGTGCTCTGTCAAACTCTTCACGCAGTATCGTATCTCCCATTTGATCGTCATCTACATCCTCTTCTATTTCCATAATATTGTCCTCAAGTACATCGCCCTTGTATAGACCCTCTACATACTCCTTCCACCTTTATGCTTTGCCTTCTTTGCTTAGAACTGGGTTTCCATCTGAGCTCTTGATATTCATACAAGTGGCTCTCTTTTCTCCAAGGGTCTCTTTAATTTTCCTGTAGGCAATATCTATCTTACCCCTAGTGAGATAAGCCTCTACATCCTTACATTTGTCCTCTATCCATCCCTGCTTAGCCATTTTGCACTTCCTGTCGATTTCATTTTTGAGACGTTTGTATTCCTTTTGACTGCTTCATTTACTGCGTTTTTATATTTTCTCCTTTCATCAATTAAATTCAATATTTCTGCTGTTACCCAAGTATTTCTACTAGCCCTTGTCTTTTTACTCACTTGATCCTCTGCTGCCTTCACTACTTCATCCCTCAGAGCTACCCATTCGTCTTCTACTGTATTTCTTTCCCCCATTCCTGTCAATTGTTCCCTTATGCTCTCCCTGAAACTCTGTACAACCTCTGTTTTAGTCAGTTTATCCAGGTCCCATCTCCTTAAATTCCCACCGTTTCGCAGTTTCTTCAGTTTTAATCTACAGTTCATAACCAATAGATTGTGGTCACAGTCCACATCTGCCCCTGGAAATGTCTCACAATTTAAAACCTGGTTCCTAAATCTCTGTCTTACCATTATATAATCTATCTGATACCTTCTAGTATCTCCAGGATTCTTTCATCTATACAACCTTCTTTAATGATTCTTGAACCAAGTGTTCGCTATGATTAAGTTATGCTCTGTGCAAAATTCTACCAGATGGCTTCCTCTTTCATTTCTGTCTCCCAATCCATATTCACCCACTATGCTTCCTTCTCTCCCTTTTCCTACTCTCGAATTCCAGTCACCCATGACTATTAAATTTTCATCTCCCTTCACTATCTGAATAATTTCTTTTATCTCATCATACATTTCATCAATTTCTTCATCATGTGAAGAGCTAGTTTGCATATAAACTTGTCCTACTGTAGTAGGCATGGGCTTCGTGTCTATCTTGGCCACAATAGCGCGTTCACTATGCTGTTGGTTTTAGCTTACCCGCACTCCTTTTTCTTATTCATTATTAAACCTACTCCTGCATTACCCCTATTTGATTTAGTATTTATATCCCTCTATTCACCTGACCAAAAGTCTTGTTCCTCCTGCCACCGAACTTCACTAATTCCCACTATATCTATTTTCAACCTATCCATTTCCCTTTTTAATTTTCTAACCTACCTGCCCGATTAAGGGATCTGACATTCCACTCTCCGATCCGTAGAACGCCAGTTTTCTTTCTCCTGATAACGATGTCCTATTGAGTAGTCCCCTCCAGGAGATCCGAATGGGGGACTATTTTACCTCCGGAATATTTTACCCAAGAGGACACCATCGGCATTTAACCATACAGTAAAGTTGCATGCCCTCGGGAAAAATTACGGCTGTAGTTTCCCCTTGCTTTCAGCCGTTCGCAGTACCAGCACAGCAAGGCCGTTTTGGTTAGTGTTGCAAGGCCAAATCAGTCAATCATCCAGACTGTTGCCCCTGAAACTACTGAAAAGAGTGCTGCCCCTCTTCAGGAACCACACGTTTGTCTGGCCTCTCAACAGATACCCCTCCGTTGTGGTTGCACCTACGGTACGGCCATCTGTATCGCTGAGGCTCTATTCACTACACACCTTAATATAGTGTTACATTTAGTGTTATCATAAAGCGGAACTATACTTTACGTCGTACCAGTACCTTAGGCATACATTTATGGAAACACTAATCTTAATGAAGAAAAAGACTGATGACAAAATGTGGTCAAGGTACTTCTCTCGACACTTAAATTCTACGCTTCTTATTCACATTCTCGTCACTGAGTGACTTTTCGTTATTTCTGTAATGGTCCTTAACAACTATTATAACATGTTCTCTGTGGAACATGCATTACGTAGGTTTGTCACAAATTAACCTCGTGGAGAACACTTCGGGAGTAAGCAACTATATACTTTAGTTTCAACAAATAATGTTAACCATCCCGAAATGGAAAAAAATGTGAGAGATCAGAGATGTTTTCTTAGCTGTTTCAGAGAAGCAGCATTTGAAAGCTTTGAGGAATAAGAATGACTTTAGGGACAGTACAACAGCATAGTTATTTGTACAGTTTTGTTGCCTTTAAATATGAGCATCACACTCAAAAGGGGGCCCCTCTAGTTACAAAGCACTTTGCAGCTATGTTGGTAAATTCTATTCATTGCTCATTCCTCAACTATTTTGCTCACGAACTGAAAACTCAGACAGGCTATTATATTCTTTGACGTCCTTTCTACGTCCGACTTCAGTCTTTAACATAACCTCGCCCACAATAAGCTCGACAAAACGAGCACGTGGCTTTCTAACAAATCCGATGAGCCATTCTGACGCACAGAGGAGTTTCATTGACATAGTTTGCAACATGTTTTAAGGAATGTATAGCATTTTTCAATATGTGATACAAGTGAATTCTACAATGAAACACAGAAAAATCCTTTTCTTTAGGGTATCCGCAGTTACCCTCCTCAAGGCTATTTCAAATACGTAGCTGCCCCCGTAAAACTGTTAAAAACAGTGTCTGTATTTGCCTATGGTTCTTCTTCAAGAACGTCCTTACCACAACGTATGTAATGTTCTTCTTAAAACACGTTTGATGGAGGAATAACTTAACACTTTTCTGTAACTCTCGTCTGTGATTCTATTTTCTCAGAACGGGAGGAGATAGCCCTACGTTCTATCGGGCTCTTTCATCTTACTTTTAAGACGATGATACTTACACCGCCCCCCCCCCCCAAACGCACACAAATATTAGCGTCAAAAGACGAAATAACATGTTCCTAAAACATCTGTACCTTGTCTCTTACAACAGCGCAGAACATTTAAGATATAATTTTTGTCATATTTGAATAACGACCTATTCTCGTTGTAACAAGCGTCGTTGCGTAGTTGCTTCTACATTCATGAGGATACATTCCGTCTTCAAACTCGAACGAAAAGCAGTATGTTTTGTCGCATAAGCGTTTCGTTTCTTTTACTTGGAAACATCTCCAGTGACCTGTAATACATGTCTGTTTTAATATGATAATAGCGATGTCTTGAATTCCACATACATAATGTGATCAAAAGTATCCGGACACCAGCAAAAGCATACGTTTTTCATATTAGGAGAATTATGCTGCCACCTACTTCCAGGTACTCCATATCAGCGACTTCAGTAGTCATTAGACATCGTGAGAGAGCAGGATGTGGCGCTCCGCGAAAGTCACGGAATTGGAACTTCGTCAGGTGATTGGGTGGCACTTGTGTCATCTCTCTGTACGCGAGATTTCCACACTCCTAAACATCCCTAGGTCCACTGTTTCCGATGTAATAGTGAAATGGAAACGTGAAAGGACACGTACAGCACAAAAGCGTACAGGCCGACCTCGTCTGTTGACTGACGGAGACCGCCGAACGTTGAAGAGGGTTGTAATGTGTAATAGGCAGACATCTATACAAACCATCACACATCAATTCCAAACTGCATCAGGATCCACTGCAAGTATTGTTACAGTTAGGAGAGAGGTGAGAAAACTTGGATTTCATGGTCGAGCGGCTGCTCATAAGCCACACATTGCGCCGGTAAATGCCTAACGGCGCCTTGCTTGGTGTAAGGAGCATAAAAATTAGACGATTGACCAGTGTAAAAACATTGTGTGGAGTGACAAATTACGGTACACGATGTGGTGATCCGACGGCAGCTTGTCGATATGACGAATGCTCGGTAAACGTCATCTGCCAGCGTGTGTAGTGCCAACAGTAAAATTCGGAGACGGTGGTGTCAGGGTGTGGTCGTGTTTTCCATGGAGGGGGTTTGCATCCATTGTTGTTTTGCGTGTCACTATCACAGCGCAGGCCTACAATGATGTTTCAAGTACCTTCTCACTTCCTATTGTTGAAGAGCAATTCTGAGATGGCGATTGCATCTTTCAACACGATCGAGTACCTGTTCATAATGCACGGCCTATGGTGGAGTAGGCCGGCCACTGTGGCCGAGCTCTAGGCGCTTCAGTCCAGAATCGGGCGCTGCTGCTACGGTCGTAGGTTGGAATCCTGCCTCGCGCATGGATGTGTGTGATGTCCTTAGGTTAGTTAGGTTTAAGTAGTTCTAAATCTCGGGGATTGATGACCTCATATGTTAAGTCCCGTAGTGCTTAGAGCCATTTGAACCAATTTGGTGGCGTAGTTACACGACAATATCATCCCTGTAAAGGACTGACCTGCACAGAGTCCTGACCTGAATCCTATAAAGCATCTTTGGGATGTTTTGGAACGCCGACCTCGTGCAAGGCCTCACAGACCGACATCAATACCTCTCCTCAGTGCAGCATTCCGTGAAGAATGGGCTGCCATTCCCCAAGAAACGTTCCAGCACCTGATTGAATGTATGTCTGCGAGAGTGGAAGCTGTCATTAAGGCTGGGGTGGACCAACACTATACTGAATTCCAGCAATACCGATGGAGGGAGCCGGATACCTTTGATCACTATGTTGCCCCATTACATTTTTGTTATTATCTTATTTTTAAGTGAGAAGTAATTTTTAGCGGACGATTTTCGTGAGCTTAAATTACTCTGGTGTTGCTTACGATTTCTAGTATTAATAATCAATTTGTGTCGCCCTGGAATCATATTTAGTTGGCCTGATTTCTCCAGATGGTCGATTTTCTGCTTTGTTTGAACACAATTACTTGTACATTTCACTTTCCCTTTATATTTTATGTTTATTGTGCGTTTTTACAGTATACAGTGTTGCGAACAATCGTTGTGTATTTACCGTTCGTCTTTTGTTTGTGTTGAGGTATCTGTATCCAGTTTAATTTATGTTTGTGCGTGTGATGTCGTGTGTGTAAGCATGTTCTTTCGAGCGTGATTGCCCATTTTTAACTTTTTTATACCACATTGAATAAATAATCATTACGCATTGCTTACAGGAGAAGAAATACACTCCAATCACATTTTCAGACACCTGCAGACAAACCAGCTGGAACATACGAATCAGAATATCAAGAACGTAAATCAGAATATCTGTGAATGACAGGCAGAAATTAAAAAAAAAAAAACACTAGGTGTAAAGAACACTATAAGAAGATGGAAGAATTAAATTGGCCATTTTGCCTTTGATGAATACCTAATAAATCATTAATGTGATCTACCTAACATGAAAAAAAGAATACGAAAATAATTAGAGTGAACAATTACAACGGAAAACTCTAAACAATACAGGGAAACTTTCACATGCAAGGAGCTCTTCCAGTTAACAAAGAAGTGATACATGTCCAAATAACTCTCTCTCTCTCTCTCTCTCTCTCTCTCTCTCTCTGTCACACACACACACACACACACACACACACACACACACACACAAACACACACACACATACACATACACTAAAGGCTACCACGGACAGAATAACACACATAACAAGGCACGCACACGCTTAGCAAACAAACAAATATCAAACGAGATAAAGACACCACAAGACATACAAAAGACGAATGAAAATCACAAAGCAACATTTATGAACACTACACACCGTAAAAACACACTATAAATTATACAGTGAAAAATGGAAGCTAAGAGTTCAAATAAAACAGTTCGAAAAAAATGCCGAAACTAGGCTATATATAGCATGCCGACCAACCAAATACCACTCAAGGACGGCACACATTGATTAATAAATTCATAAATCGTAAGTGACGCTAAATGGTAATTTAAGCTCACGAAACTGGTTTCACAGCTAAAAACATGTTGATAAAAAGAAAAAATATAACGCAGTAACATATTTGCAGCTACTGTTCATCTTAATTACCAATACATAAAACTGACATGTATTAGAAGCCATAGAAGATCATTCATAAATAAAAGAAGCGAAACGGGTATCGCACAAACCAAAATGCCTTGCATTTGGTTACAAATATGGAATACACCTTCATGACTCCTCATGAGTAGACTTCCCTAATCTGCTTTATATTAATATCAGGATGCGTTTATTGTCACAAATTCTTGAATTTAAAAGTTGTCGGACCATATCAATGACTAGCTCATATCAAGATCAAAATATTTTTGTTTAAATACACATGACTATAAGCAACAGGGTTTCAACGCAATCTTTTCAGTATAACAAATAGCAGCAATCAGAAAAGAAACTAGGCATGAAAGGACTTGGAATTTGTGACAATAATCTATACTCTAACACCTGCTCATAAAAGTAGGATTATTTAGAGAATAAAACATCTGCCCTGTTTCACAACCAGTAAGATGATTCGGAGTCACATTTCAACCTATTTTCAAGTTTACAGGCCTCTATCATTAACAAAAACAGTTTTATTAAGGAATTATTTGCAGTTTTTGTACAGTTGCATTGTAGTAAATACACTAAAGTTCATGAAATATCAGACACGCATGAGGTATGACATGAATGAATCCCAGTTCCGTGGATATTCCTAACAGTGTACTATCAAAAAGGAATTAAGATTACATAGAGATGACGTCAAGTTGCGCTCCCTCTTCTTTCAGCGGCGAGGTGTTACACCACGTTCTGTGGTTGTAGAGCCCTTAAATAAAAGAGCAACGCCGGCCGTTGTGGCCGAGCGGTTCTAGGCGCTTCAGTCCGGGACCGCGCTGTTGCTACGGTCGCAGGTTAGAATCCTGCCTCGGGCATGGATGTGTTTCATGATCTTAGGTTACTTAGGTTTAAGTAGTTCTAAGTCCACGGGACTGACGACCTCAGATGTTAAGTCCCATAGTGCTTAGAGCCATTTGAAGCATTTTGAAAGAACAACGTGCCAGCAGCGTGCTTTGACCTCAGAAGGTTGAATATTAATGTGTAACTGCGATTGGAGCCACATAACATGTGATCTCCGGGAAATAGGACTGCGTCATAACACCATGTTCAACCTGTTTGCGTGTGTAATAGCACCTTCTGCAGCGATTTGCAAGTACTGAAGGTCTCAATATGACAACACTGTGGGATCACTGCCTTCTCGCTGCATACGGTATGTTTTCGTTGACCACCACGGTTCGGTCCAGGAGCACGTTGAGTAGCGTGGACCTAAGATAATTGCTTTACACCGTTACTGTGGCTTCCACTACGTAAGAACCACAAATTTCTAAGGTTGCAATGAACAAAAATCTGGAGCTGGCGTACGGAATGGTGATATGTAATGTTTCACGACGAGTCTCACTTCACTCTGTCGTGCAGTGTGCCATTCCGTTAGGAGTCTACATTGCTTAACAGCCTAGAAGGACAAACGGCAATAAGCGATTTTTGGCGTCATTGGATGAATGTCATTTCAAGCCATGATGTATTGAGGACAATCCCAATAGCGTCTGCAATTCAGAGAAGGCTTTAGAGCATGACATACCGCACCTCCACTCACAGAACTACACGTCCCACGTTCATATCCCACATTTCAGCTGTGCAGTCATCTTCCAGATAAGGAGAGGTAGTTTCCTCATTGCCTTGATGACCTATACCTACGTTTGAGGTATGCCTAGCATTTTATTGGTTCAAATGGCTCAGAGCTCTATCGGACTTAACATCTGAGGTCATCAGTCCGCTAAGAACTACTTAAACCTAACTAACCTAAGGACATCATACACATCCATGCCCGAGGCAGGATTCGAACCTGCCTCGGCCACCCCGGCCTGCTAGCATTTTATTGCGGATGCTTTGTGCGTCATAGTTTTCTAGCAATCTCTGGCCGTACAGATTAGCATACAAACCATGTAGACGATTTTTCACATCCTATTCAGATTCTATTTTATTCCGTGCCAAGACACAACTACTCAGGTTTTTGCTTGTGGAGGTTTCACTCCTTACTGAATTCTCAGTCAGACTTCTGTGCAGTTCTGTACGTATTGTCATACAGCAATCTGTGGTATAAAGTTTATGCAGTCACATGTGACCCGCTTCAGCTTTCACAAATTTTGCTGTATCTGCTTAGTGGATGAAAGATCATTTCAGCACGCCTGTCACTTGCATAATTCGTGGATGTCCATTTATATAACATTCGGTTATCCCACAGAATGGCGTCACTGACTTGAACAAAGCAATGCCACTTTGAGACTCTGCAGTTGGTAACTTGTTCTCCGACTTAGTGGTATTGTCCAAGCATTGAAGAACTTAAGTCATAGCGCTTCCCTCCAACCTTCTACCACCATTTATATTTCTTGTAGAATCCGCACTTTATTACAGATTTTGTTGCTTACGAATTTAATCTAAATGAACATTTCATTCAGGAATCCCATGCCGCTTTCTTTTATGCTCACATAACTTCTAGTGTTTCGTGAATGGTTACCTATATCTAATCATTTGAAAAGAAGTAATGTTAAGAAAGCACACTGATATTCAGCGCACATGGAAGATTGTTCAAACCGTTTCATAATATTCTGTACACCTTGTTTAGATGTGTTGCGAAGGGCTACATTATCCTACTCCTCAGTTGTAATGAGATATTTATAACTTTTGGTCCCTGCTATCTACTTTAGACAATATACAGTTATCTACAATGGAATAATCACTGAATTTTCACGACTAAAGTTCTCATGTTCTGAATAGTTAATGAATTTATCTCGTTCCCTTCTACGTAATCATGATATTCTCGTTCGCATAAAGCCAGACGCAGCCTGTGCAAAACTATTGAAGTCGGCGAGTCTTAATTACCAGCTGCAGAAGCAGGACGGTAAGTGCTCAGTATTTCCCGAATTAGGCTTGGAAGAAATTACAAGAACCGTCAAACCAGGAATCATTACAAAAATAAACGAGACACTTAGGACAATGAGCATCGGTCGAAAACTGGAAACGCTGGTAACTGAATGTAATGAGACTATAATAGCCCCTCCCCAAAGAAGCTCAAGACATTATAAATAGGCTGCATTTACTTCCTTCAAGGAGACTGTCAGAAATATGACAAATATACTAGGAACTGGTGGGTGAGCAATAATAAAATATTTTGTTATTATGGTGCGTTTTTTTTTTTTAGATAAATTTGAGGCTAGAGGTTGGCGATATAAACAACTTATTCGTATAGAAAAGCAACAAGAGAAGCGGTGGAGGAGGGAAGGAGGGGCAGTCAGCAGCCATACACTGCCATTGGCACAGTTCTTGGAATCCGTTTGATATTGATGTGGCGATAAGCAATCAATTTGATGAACAGTACTAGTTCATATTCTAATCGGAAGCTGCAGCGTCAGATACTTGGGTCAGGTAAGGCAAGGCACACATGAGACTCCTCTATTGTACATTGTGCTACAAGCA
Source organism: Schistocerca serialis cubense (assembly GCF_023864345.2). Taxonomy (NCBI): domain Eukaryota; kingdom Metazoa; phylum Arthropoda; class Insecta; order Orthoptera; family Acrididae; genus Schistocerca; species Schistocerca serialis. The sequence goes on along the minus strand of NC_064643.1, from coordinate 423,639,426 downwards.
GAATAGGCGCTGCTCATGCTTGTTTGTTTATATCTTTGAGTGGGTTTAGTGACATCTCTGAACTGTCAAAGGGACTCTGTCTGTGAAACAATATCCGCAGTCAATATCTTCAGAAGTTCTGGGAACCGGGGTGATGCAAAACTTCTTTTGATGTGTCTCAAAAGGTATAAATCATGCTCTTCCGTGCAGTAATGTCCTCGATTCGGTAAGCAAATCATTATGTACCAACCCTGTATCAGGCAGCTGGCCGCAGAATTTCATAACTGCGAGACCTCTTACACTTTGTGTTCCTAGCGGTAGTGTCAGTAAGTGCGAAACGAAACGGCAGCGTTTCATCACGTTAGCACGTTCGGCGGAAAACAGGACATCAGAGCTTCGCGCGAACTTGGTAGCTAGCATCAGCAGAAGCTTAGTAAAGCAATACGATTGAGAAATATCACGTCACTTTGTTACCTGTAGTAAGAACCCACGTCGCTAATACAAGAAGGCGTATTGAATATTATTCGTATAACAAATGTGTTAACCAAGTGGGGCTCGATATGTATCTCTGATAGATTAGTATTAGGAAAGCCTATGCGGTCATTACAAGTGACGTTGGGCGAACACCAGTCGATATTTCACACTATAAATACTGCAGCATTTGAGTTCAGGAGGCAGTTGGTCAGAAGGATCGATGGGGTACAGGACGCGCATACTCGATTCTCTGACACGGTATTAACGCTCTGTATAAGTGTTATAGATTTCATGCTCGTACTCAACACCGCCAACAGCCGCCGGAGAGATGTCTTCCTCTCCATAAGCACCAGTCTCAATTTCGGCGCTTCTGACGGCTCCCAACGCAGATGGGAAGGCCTGGGGGTCTTCCGTGTCCACTTGGGCCAGGACAACAGCGTTCCTGACACTTCAGCGGAGCCACAGGACCTACCTGCACGGCTGGCCAGGGTCGGCGCACTTGTCAACCGCACAACAGCCGTCAGAGAGCAGCGTTGAGCCACAGTTAGGAGGGGATCGAGGATCTCTTAGGCCAGCGTGTGTAACCCACATACGCACGCGCCACCTTGTTTGAGTGCGGAGGGTGGAGATGCAGCATTAACCTCCGCAGTAGCTGCCAGGCGCTCGCGGCGCACCCGGACAAGCTGCGGCAGAAGACCGCGGTAGCATCGCTAAAGGAGAGATTAATTTATAAAAATAAATTATGTAAAGTCACTCTTGTTTTACTGCGCCCACCGGCGTACACATGTTACAACCACCTCCTCTTCCCTGAGGCGTCGGCAAGTGGCGAACTAGGAGAATGCTTCCTAACACACTATCCATCTGCCACTCCTCCCAATAGTCGCCACCTGCAAAGTGCTCAAATTTGCTAAGATCACTGTTCGCGTTGCAGAAACAACATCATAGCAGGATCTCCACTATAGTTTGTTTCCTACACATCTCTTCCACTTCAGACATTAGCGGGTCTTTATGTTCTCCTGCTTATTGTTTTCTAGGTCTATCTCTTACGTGGTACCACATTTCCCCAGCCCCACCCTACCTTTCCTCCCTCTTCACCCCCCCCCCCCAAACACACACACATTATACAGAGAGTTATACAGAGAGACAGAGAGTGGTACCTGTATTACCCATCCGTTACGATAACAAGAACATTCAATTACCAGCGTTCCTATTTTTCGACCCTCTCATTAATTTTTGCAATGAGCCCTGGTTTAACGGTTCTTGTAATTTCTTCCTAACCTAATTCGGGAAATATTTAACTCTTATCGTGCTGCGTCTGCAGCTGGTAATTAAGGCTCGCCGACTTCAGCGGTTATACACGGGCTATGCCTGGCCTTATGCTAAGAGATGCAGAACTACTAGGTAACAGATCAATCAGTGTCGGCCGTTAACGTTAAATTCTTTACTTTTGAGAACTGCTTCAATGGTTATACAGAGTACAGTCACCCACAATGCGACAATCTTCCAAAGAGGATGAACCACTAGCCTTAACCCATAAGTGAATATTACAATCAGAATTTATCTTAACACGTCTACGACAAGTCAAAGATAAACTCCCATGTGGCATAAGGTAGGAACCCTCACCTGAAATAATGACTTCAGATACAGGTATAGTACGGTAAGCCAAAATTTCACGAGTTTCAAAGGATTCCAAACCGGCTCTCCCTGCACTGTTACATGCAACGAAAGCAACTGTTATCCATCCATTACCTAAACCCGAAGAAGTAGAACTCTTCATTAAAGAGAAATTAAACCTCGCGCCACAAAACAAAGTAGGTCCATTTATAAGAACAAATTGAGCAGTTTTACCTACTCCCCTTACTTCGTTCTTTTTCCCCTTAGCAGAAGATGTCGAAGCACCAAGAGTGCCGTCCACATTTACAAGGGTTTTGTAGACAAGCAATCGTCGGCGACGACGATAACACCGTCTACGAACCATTGTAAGAAGCAGTGCCTCAGTGGCTATTCACTCACACAAGAGTGAATGCGCTAGACAGGACAGTGTGCTCCTTATATAGCATCAGTCCTGGCGCACGCAGCGAATGTGGACTGCTGGGCGCCCATTGATAACTGCGCCGGAAATGACTCTGCAAAAACTTGATTATAGCCCGCTGCGAGCCTAGTAATTCTAGGATGGCCTACGGCTGTGCGTCTGAGGAGGACTTTGAGGTTTTAATTCATTGAGGCTAATTAATCACTTACCCTAGTCAGGTATTGGGAGATTACAAGAAGTTTAGAGGGTTACGCACTAAAATTATGAAACTTAATACCAAAATATCTTTTAACAAACAATGCCTGATGAATAATGTGATTCGCAAATCAAACTTGTATTTACAGTAGAACATGAAAGTAAAAATAGTATTAATTTCCTTGACCTCACAATTACAAAACAGAATGGAAGACATAATATTTCTATTTATAGGAAACCTACATCAACCGACGTAATAATAAATGCTACATCATGCCATCCATTAAGATACAAAATGGCATTTTTTAAAACTATGATACATAGGATACTGAAATTACCTCTCCAACATGATGCAATCCAAAAGGAAATTGATACATTAAAACAGATAGCAGTTGCTAACAATTATAATTCCCATCAGGTTGATCTGTTATATAAAAAATTACAAGAAAAAAATGATGCCGTTATAAATTCCAAGAAGAGATTTACACAAATGACATATATGGGACCTATCTCAGATAAAATAAATAAATTATTTAAGAACACAAGCGTGGCAATAGCATTTAAAACTAATAACCCCCTACAGATGAAACTGAAACACACAATTGGAGACTCAAATAGATACCAAAAGTCAGGTGTTTATAAAATAATATGTAATGACTGTGAGAAACAGTATATTGGCCAAACTGGCCGAAACTTTTTAACACGTTTCAGAGAACATACTACTGGTGCTGCACGTATCAAATCAATATTCGGTCAACATCTTGATGAATATAATCATTCTGAGGGTTGCATTTCTAGCAATTTGAAAATATTACATACTGTGCCAAAAGGACCACTGCTAAATACCTTGGAAGAAATTGAAATTTTTTCACTTCACAAAAGTAATCCATTATCTGTTTTAAACGAACAACTTCAGTTCAAAGACAAACATTTCTTTGAGCTTTTTGATGATCTGCTTTAGAATGTCTACTCTTCTGTATTTGTTTTAAAAAAAGGTCTTTCAAATTATTAAGACTTTTAGCAAATATTTTATCTTCACATTGTAATTGTATTTTACCAAACATTATTTTATGATTGACTATCTGTTTCAGAATTATTGCTTTTATACTTTTAGACTGCTAATTCACATCGTTTCATTTTATTATTGACAATGGCTCATAATTTAATAATTTTATAATTTTAAATTCTTTCAATTTTATTTGCTTATATGACTGGTATGTAATCTTGAGGAATAGCAATGCCTTATAAAAAAAAAAAAAAAAAAATGGCACTTGTAATCTACATACTAACTTCATAGATAATATTTCATATATACGGTCACCTACTTCGTAGCGTATTTGTGCAGCATGAGTTATATATATCAGCTACAGATTATTGTAGCTTACTCTTTTCGTTTCAATAAAGACAAGTTGCTGCTCAATAACACATCGTCTGACGCCACAGTCTTTTCCATTCCACTTCGCAACAACTTCATTGGAAAGAAGCCTGCTGCCACATCTTTGCATTGGCGTTTGTCCTCACCATGGCAACCACTAGTTCAACTATCGACTCTACAACAACTTCAGTGGAAAAAGCTTGCTCCTTCATCTTTGCAACGGCGTCTAACTTCACCATAGCAACCAGTGGTTCCAAATGGTTCACTGAAAGGCCACGAGAGGGCAACCCATGTATTGCCAAACTGAAGTTCATTTTCATACATTTTTAAATATTTTTAACGCTTTTTAATTGACAATAGCTGCTAAATAAGCTAAGTTTAATGTATATTTATTTCTAATTCTTGACAATGTTCTTTTAACTAAGAAATTTTAAATTGTAATTCGACTTATAACTCATTGGTTAATAATGACATCATGTAGTCAGAAGTGGGTGGAGCCTCCATTATATAATGTAAGACGTGCACTGGTTTCTCCAGTTGTGATTCTCCAACAGAAAGGGGTTTCCACTCAATGGTAATTCAACGTTTTATAGCTTTATAGCCATATAACTCTATGTATTTTCATTAATGCATGTAGCCCTCTAATTAGTGCTTTGTATACATCTTGTAGGTCTGAAGATGACCACAGTAGTGGTCGAAACCGGTCACCTTATAAAATAAATCGTGATCAAGACTGTTTTTAATAGTAATTATGTTAAATTCTTTCTTTCGTATTTTGTGAAGTACCGCAAATTAAAATACTCTATGAGAAGAAGAATGTATCCATGCGATGCACGTGTTTGTTAAGAATTGTTTTTCGAATACAATCAGCGGTATGGCTTCAGACCAGATAGTTCCAGACATCTGCCTTAGTATAGAAAAATAGTATTACTGCTATATTAGAAGGAACGCACCACTCAGGTAAAAACCGATGTCGCCTACTCTGATGGATAGTTTTAACATCTTCTTACATGCTTGCCTACATTGACACCTGGCGGTGGATCGAACATGTTTCGAAATCCACTTGTGTCCCTGGTGCGGATCTCATACTCTAAATTCAGTGCATGAATCAGAGTTATATCCGCAAGAGGCACGTGGGTGTAACATCTAAGAGAATATTTTGGCTCAAAATCAGATAAATCGCAGAGGGTACTAAATCGAATAATTTAAGATAAGTCACGTGGTCAGAAAATACTTTAAAACTTCTACAGGTGTAGATGGCTTACATCTAATAGCAATAAAGTAAGGCCTCAAGATATGTCATTAAAATTCTTCTGAACTGTTGACCTCGTTGTCAATATATATAATTGTCCAACGTGTTGGCCACTACTGCAAGTGCCCTTCCTCAGGGATTTGTGCTCAGCTGGTGAGCTTCCTGCTGAGTGAGAGAGATTTAAGATCTTATATAGTAGCGGAGGAATCTGTTTACATAATTTGGTAGGATACCTGAGTATAGGAGGAGGGGTAGGCGTTCTTTATTGGTCCTTATATTATTCCTTGTCATTGGCGGATAAAGACATGCTTCACTGATGTTTGCGGTTCTAGGCGCTCAGTCCGGAACCGCGCGGCTGCTACGGTCGCAGGTTCGAATTCTGCTTCGGGCATGGATGTCTGTGATGTCCTTAGGTTAGTTAGGTTTAAGTAGTTCTAAGTTCTAGGGGACTGATGACCATAGATGTTAAGTCCCATAGTGCTCAGAGCCATTTGAACCATTTTTTTTTTTCACTGATGTTTTATTATCTATTGCCATTGGTAGAATCAGGCGAATTAGAAACGGGCCGTAGCTATGACGTAGCGCTGTCTATTTGTTGCCATTTGCAAGCTGCGCTCTGTGTACGTGCGACCACCGCGGTCTCCCGCGCTGTGTGAGTTGCTTTGCGTGCGCTGTTCTCCTGTAGCGCTGTCTGTGCTGGCAGCCAGGACGCCGGTGGCTTAAACATGTCCACTGTTCATGTTGGCGATCGCTTGGGTATTCCTATCGCCTCTCTAATATTCCTCCTCAATGCAAATGGCTGTTTCGCCAGTACGCGGGCTTCACGGAATATTATCTCTTTATCGCACTCATCCTGGTATTCCGCCATTGTTCTCCTAGTGCGTTGTCCCAGACGGATATATCGTTCATGCTCTGCAATTCGTGTGCTGATCGGCAGACACGTGTCGCCCACACACACACCAGGCCACATTTGCAACCGATTCCTTAGACTCATGTGCTGTCTAGCATGTCAGCCGCATCTTTCGTTGAGCCTCGAACATAGTTTATTTTGTTATTGCTCCGAAAGACTGGCTTGAGGCCTGCTCGGCGGAGAATTTTGACCACACGTTCAGTGTCCCGTTGTATGTATGGTAATAGCGCTATGCTCTGTGCTTCCTTCTGCTCTTCCCTGTTGTCTTCATCCTTTGACGCCACAGTTATATCTATCATATTCTAGTCATACCCACTGACTACAAAAATTGGTCTGAGGTTTCGTAGTTCCGTCTTCAGACGATCGTCGTCGCTGATCCTATAGGTCCTCCTGGTAAAGTGCGGAGTTTTCTGCGTAGGATGATGGTGCGAGAAATGCTCGTGCTGCTAACTTTTTCCATGTGGCCAGATGATGAACGTGTCACCAACGCAACAGAGCTGTTTCTTCAAATGCTTCCATGAAGATGTCTCCTGTAATAGGCGAGAAATAGGAACCCATACCTACAGCGTCCGTCTGTTCATAAAATTCCTCTTTCAACCTGAAATAAATGGTCGTTCGCAGATGTCAGGCGCCACACGTTCCTCTAAGACGATCGTGTCTGACACTAGCACTTCGTAAATAGAGAGTTCATGTCAAAACTAACCATCAGATCCATAGCTAAGACACAATTTTCTTTTAAAAGTGTCACAAAATGTGTGGAGTCCATTACATATGAATCTGTGTGCCCTCATTAGTTCAAAAATGGTTCAAATGGCTCTGAGCACTATGGGACTTAACTTCTGAGGTCATCAGTCCCCTAAAACTTAGAACTACGTAAACCTAACTAACCTAAGGACATCACACACATCCATGCCCGAGGCAGAATTCGAGCCTGCGACCGTAGCGGTCGCGCGGTTCCAGACTGTAGAGCCTAGAACCGCTCCGCCGCCTCATTAGTTGTCGAAGCTTCTGTGCCAGTTCTTTTGTTAGTTTGTAGGTCTTTGAATTAATATTGTTCACAATGGGCTTTAAAGAAAAATCGTCTTTGTGGACCTTCGGTACCCATATATGCCTAGGAACTTGCGGGATGGGTCTTTAGACCGTGTCTGAGTTAGTTCTAGTTTTCTTCAGCAGTGCTTGTGTCGATTAGATTATCTTGGCCGTCGAATCACACTTAAGTTTCCTGTGAATAGGTACTCTGAGACGATCCTCCATTCGTTTATTATAGTATGTTGTGTCCAGTACCACGGTTGCGTTGCCCTTGTCCGCTTGTATGACTACCCAGTGAGTGTTCTCCTTCAGTTCCGCGACGGCTTGGCGCTCCTCCCTGCTGATGTGTTGTTTGGCTGGCTTTGCATAACTCAGAAGTCGTACCGGTTCTTGTCGGACCTTCTCCGTTTCCGCTTGTGCTAGATGATGTACCGAAGTCCCAACAGATTCTGTACCACTCCCTTTCGTTGTGGTACGATTGTGAAATTCATCCCCTAGCTAGAATTTGTTTGGCTGCTTCGCTTTAGGTGTGGCTGGAGAGCTTGACCACAATACGTCCCGTGTTCAACACTGGTTCTTCTTCTTTCGATATCGGCTGTAGGTTGGCGAACTTCCTTATCTGACGGTCATCGATATTGTCGCTCGATCTTGTGACGAGTTGAAAGGTTAACCTGTCTACCTTCCCCAGTCTTCCATCTCCAACGTTCTTATCAGGAGGAGGTGCAGGTCAAACTGCTTCCTGTTGTTGTTGTCGAGGCTAATACGAATGTACCGGATACACTCTCTCAGAAAACTCTTACTCGCTTGTAAACTGATATTCTTAGATCAATCAGAGATTACCTCTTTTCAGACGCAGCGATTCAAGCTGCATGATGTCTCTGTATACTTCCTGCTCATACAGGATACTTAAATGTAACCGTAGGCTTAAACTGCTACTGTCACTGTTCATAAGATTCTGGGGTATTGACCGCATTGTCAGTATATAAATTGGCCACAGGGTACACAGAAAAACCATCAGCACGTGCAGTTACCCCATGCCTCCTCCCACCTTCTCCCTAGGCACAAGAAGTCCACCCTTCACACTCTAACGTGGAGGGCCCACAGGATCAGAGGTGACACGAACTACGGAACCACATATCCATTTTTGTAGCCAATGGTATGCTAAGAATATGACAGATTAAACTATGCCGTCGAAGGATAAAGGGAAAAAAGAGGAGCAGAAGCAAGCTCGGAACATAGTTATTACTATACGTATATGGGATCACTGAACGTGTGGGCAAAATTCTCCGCCGAGACGGCATCAAGCGACTCTTTCGGAACAATAACAAAATAAAAGATGTGCTTGGCTCATCGAAAAATGCGGCCGACAAGCTGGACGCTACATGAGTCTAAGGAATCGGTTGCAAATGTGGACTGGTGTACGCAGGCGAGATGCGGCGTCCGTTCAGCACACGAATTGCAGAACATGAACGATATATCAATCTGCTACAACACACCAGGTCAGCGGTGGCGGAACGCTAGGATGAATGCGATAAAGAGATAATATTCGATTAACCCCGCGTACTGGCGACATAGCCATTTACATTGAGGAGGAAGATTAGAAAGGTTATAGAAATAGCGAGTGACCCGCCAACATGTACGGAGAGGACGGGTATAGATAGGCTTCCGGCGTTCTGGCTGTCAGCAGTGTCTGTGCTGTGGCAGAACAGAGCATGCAAAGCAACTCGCAGGCGCGTGAGAGACGGCAGTGGTCGTTTTACACGCAGAGCGCAGGTACGCCGCAGCCCGCATCGTGCAACAAGTGCCGGCCGGAGTGGCCGAGTGGTTCTAGGCGCTTCAGTCTGGACCGGCGCCTCGGGCATGGATGTGTGTGATGTCCTTAGGTTAGTTAGGTTTAAGTAGTTCTATGTTCTGGGGGACTGATGACCTCAGATGTTAAGTTCCATAGTGCTCAGAGCCATTTGAACCATTTGCAACAAGTACACAGCGGTACGTTACAGCTACCGCCCGTTTCTAATTCGCCTTTTTCCATCAACAGTAAGAAGTAATCTAAGCACGTCTCTATCCACCAATGACTAGCAGTTATATAAAGACCAATAAAGAACGTCTAACGCCCCTACTCCTAATCTCAGGTCTCATATCAAATTACGTAAACAGCTTTCTCCGCTACTATATAAGATCTAAGATCTCTCTCATTCAGCAGTCAGACTAGTACAAAGCAGTGAGGAAGTCCACTTGGAACAGTGGCTTGTGACAGCCAGAGCGAGAGCACCAGCAGCAGCGAGTACTGTTTGTATAAAGCGTTTATTTTGCATTTTGTTTACGACCTTCCACTAAGGAAGGGATTCTATTTGTGTTTATCTGCTCTGCATAGTAACTAACAGTTCTTGATAAAACTTTACGTAGTTTTCGTGTTAGATTTCTTAGTGTTTTCTTGATAGTTTAGAACAGAAAGCGCCCTAAAACCGTCTTTTGTTTGTTTCGCGGCCGTTAGCCACTAGTCACTTGAATCAGCAGTTGTCTTGTGACAGCCAGAGCGAGAGCACCAGCAGCAGCGAGTACTGTTTGTATAAAGCGTTTATTTTGCATTTTGTTTACGACCTTCCACTAAGGAAGGGATTCTATTTGTGTTTATCTGCTCTGCATAGTAACTAACAGTTCTTGATAAAACTTTACGTAGTTTTCGTGTTAGATTTCTTAGTGTTTTCTTGATCATTTAGAACAGAAAGCGCCCTAAAACCGTCTTTTGTTTGTTTCGCGGCCGTTAGCCACTAGTCACTTGAATCAGCAGTTGTCTTGTGACAGCCAGAGCGAGAGCACCAGCAGCAGCGAGTACTGTTTGTATAAAGCGTTTTTGTACTTATTTGCTGCGCTTAGCTTTTAAATAGTTTTTCTGGGAAAACCTAGCGTAGTTTTCGCGTCTCGTATTTCAGTGAGTGTTTCTTGATTATCATAGTAGCTCATCAGAAGATTATCTTGGGAATTTGTCACCGTATAGAGTAGGGTAAACATAGTCATGTGTAGGGACTGTGGTTGTTGTGAGCGGACGCAAGGAGAATTGGCCACTCTTCGGGGGCAGGTGGAGGCTTTGTCTGTTAGGCTCATCGAGCTCGAGGCGCAGGCGTCGGCTCGTAGTGGCGTTGGGGCAACTGTGGTGAGACCTATGCCTACTTCGGTGGCCTTGGAATCACATGGAACCCCTGATGTCGCTGCGTCTTCCGGCAGTGAGCATCTTACCGGTCAGCCATCACTCCAGGGTGAATGGCGGACAGTGGTGGGCTCGCGCGTGCCTGGCCGAAAGGCGAAGGTGGGATCTGGCCGCGTGGCAGCTGCCTTACCCCTTTCCAACAGGTACGGGCTGCTTCCTAGTGGTGATGACATCGTTTCCGAGCCACCACAGGATGCCTCTCCTGTTGGGCCAGTGGCCGATTCTCCGGCAAGGTCCCGACAGTCACAGAGGGCGGGCCTATTAGTTATAGGGAGCTCCAACGTTAGGCGGGTTATGGAGCCCCTCAGAAAAATAGCGGGTAGGTCGGGGAAGAAAGCCAGTGTGCACTCGGTGTGCTTGCCGGGGGGTCTCGTCCGTAATGTGGAGGAGGCCCTTCCGGCAGCTATTGAACGCACTGGGTGTGACCGGCTGCAGATAGTAGCACATGTCGGAACGAATGACGCCTGCCGCTTGGGTTCTGAGGCCATCCTTGGTTCCTTCCGGCGGCAGGCTGATTTGGTGAAGACAACCAGCATCGCACGCGGAATGCAAGCTGAGCTTAATATCTGCAGCATAGTGCCCAGAGTCGATCGCGGTCCTCTGGTTTGGAGCCGTGTGGAGGGTCTAAACCAGAGGCTCAGACGACTCTGCGACTATAATGGTTGCAAATTCATCGACCTCCGTTATTGGGTGGAGAACTGTAGGGCCCCCCTAGACAGGTCAGGCGTGCACTACACACCGGAAGCAGCTACTAGGGTAGCAGAGTACGTGTGGCGTGCACACGGGGGTTTTTTAGGTTAGAGGGACCCCCCCTTGGGCGAAACGATAAAATACCTGACGGCTTACCAGAGAGGACATTATCATCGTTGATAAAGAACGTCCGTCCTCAGAGACCAAAAACAGGAAAAGTTAACGTAATATTGGTAAACTGCAGGAGTATCCAGGGCAAGGTTCCTGAATTAGTATCTCTTATTGAAGGAAATAGTGCGCATATAGTATTAGGAACGGAAAGTTGGTTAAAACCGGAAGTGAACAGTAACGAAATCCTAGACACAGAATGGAATATATACCGCAAGGATAGGATAAACGCCAATGGTGGAGGAGTATTTATAGCAGTAAAGAATTCAATAATATCCAGTGAAGTTATTAGCGAATGCGAATGTGAAATAATCTGGGTTAAGTTAAGTATCAAAGGAGGGTCAGATATGATAGTCGGATGCTTCTATAGACCACCTGCATCAGCAACCGTAGTAGTTGAGCGCCTCAGAGAGAACCTGCAGAACGTCGTGAAGAAGTTTCGTGATCATACTATTGTAATAGGGGGAGACTTCAATCTAACAGGTATAGAATGGGATAGTCACACAATCAGAACTGGAGCCAGGGACAGAGACTCTTGTGACATTATCCTGACTGCCTTGTCCGAGAATTACTTCGAGCAGATAGTTAGAGAACCAACTCGTGAAGCTAACGTTTTAGACCTCATAGCAACAAATAGACCGGAACTTTTCGACTCCGTGAATGTAGAAGAGGGTATCAGTGATCATAAGTCAGTGGTTGCATCAATGACTACAAGTGTAATAAGAAATGCCAAGAAAGGAAGGAAAATATATTTGCTTAACAAGAGTGATAGGGCACAAATCGCAGAATATCTGAGTGACCACCATCAAACGTTCATTTCTGAGGAAGAGGATGTGGAACAAAAATGGAAAAAATTCAGAAACATCGTCCAGTACGCCTTAGATAAGTTCGTACCGACTAAGGTCCAAAGCGAGGGGAAAGATCCACCGCGGTATAACAATCATGTACGAAAGGTACTACGGAAACAAAGAAAGCTTCATCATAGGTTTAAGAGTAGTCGAATCATAGCTGATAAGGAAAAGCTGAACGAAGCGAAAAAGAGCGTAAAGAGAGCAATGAGAGAAGCATTCAACGAATTCGAACATAAAACATTGGCAAACAATCTAAACAAGAACCCTAAAAAGTTTTGGTCATATGTAAAATCGGTAAGCGGATCTAAATCCCCTATTCAGTCACTCGTTGACCACGATGGCACCGAAACAGAGGACGACCGAAGAAAGGCAGAAATACTGAATTCAGTGTTCCGAAACTGTTTCACTGCGGAAAATCGTAACACGGTCCCTGACTTCAGCCGTCGCACGGACGCCAAAATGGAAAATATTGAAATAAACGATATCGGAATTGAAAAACAACTGCTATCACTTAGTAGCGGAAAAGCATCCGGACCAGACGAGATACCCTTAAGATTCTACAGTGATTATGCTAAAGAACTTGCCCCCTTTCTATCAGCAATTTATCGTAGATCGCTGGAAGAACGTAAAGTACCTAGCGACTGGAAGAAAGCGCAGGTCGTTCCCATTTTCAAGAAGGGTCATAAATCAGATGCGAATAATTACAGGCCTATTTCGCTTACGTTAATCTGTTGTAGAATAATGGAACATGTTTTGTGTTCTCGTATTATGACGTTCTTAGATAATACAAATCTCCTTCATCATAACCAACATGGATTCCGCAAACAGAGATCATGTGAAACTCAGCTCGCCCTATTTGCCCAAGAAATTCACAGTGCCGTAGACACTGGCGAGCAGATTGATGCCGTATTCCTGGACTTCAGGAAGGCATTTGATACGGTTCCGCACTTACGTTTAGTGAAAAAAATACGAGCTTACGGAATATCGGACCAGGTTTGTGGTTGGATTCAGGATTTCCTAGAAGAAAGAACACAACATGTCATTCTTAACGGTTCAAAATCTGCAGATGTAGAGGTAATCTCGGGAGTACCGCAGGGAAGCGTGATAGGACCTTTATTGTTTACAATATACATAAATGACTTAGTTGACAACATCGGTAGCTCCGTGAGGCTATTTGCAGATGACACGGTTGTCTACAAGAAAGTAGCAACATCAGAAGACTCGTACGTACTCCAGGAGGACCTGCAGAGGATTAATGCATGGTGCGACAGCTGGCAGCTTTCCCTAAACGTAGATAAATGTAATATAATGCGCATACATAGGGGCAGAAATCCATTCCAGTACGATTATGCCATAGGTGGTAAATCATTCGAAGCGGTAACGACCGTAAAATACTTAGGAGTTACTATCCGGAGCGATCTGAAGTGGAATGATCACATAAAACAAATAGTGGGAAAAGCAGGCGCCAGGTTGAGATTCATAGGAAGAATTCTAAGAAAATGTGACTCATCGACGAAAGAAGTAGCTTACAAAACGCTTGTTCGTCCGATTCTTGAGTATTGCTCATCAGTATGGGACCCTTACCAGGTTGGATTAATAGAAGAGATAGACATGATCCAGCAAAAAGCAGCGCGATTCGTCATGGGGACATTTAGTCAGCGCGAGAGCGTTACGGAGATGCTGAACAAGCTCCAGTGGCGGACACTTCAAGAAAGGCGTTACGCAATATGGAGAGGTTTATTATCGAAATTACGAGAGAGCACATTCCGGGAAGAGATGGGCAACATATTACTACCGCCCACATATATCTCGCGTAATGATCACAACGAAAAGATCCGAGAAATTAGAGCAAATACGGAGACTTACAAGCAGTCGTTCTTCCCACGCACAATTCGTGAATGGAACAGGGAAGGGGGGATCAGATAGTGGTACAATAAGTACCCTCCGCCACACACCGTAAGGTGGCTCGCGGAGTATAGATGTAGTTGTAGATGTAGATGGCACAGACGTTGGACATTTTTATAATTTCCAATGCTCTCAACAGCTCTGAAGAATTTTGTTGACAGTGACAAAGGCCGCGGAAACCTACGCTTACACCTCTCAACATATGTTTAACGACTGGTAGTCTCAAAATATGTACTACAAAGGCACATGAAATACTGCCTCTTTCTCACAGATATACGTATTAATTTTTGTACAAACAGACAGAAAGCTGAAATTCGACCAGTCGCATGCTCTTGACATTGTGTTGGTATATAATACTCTACTACAGCCAAAAGTTATGAAATGGCTCCGTAGAGATGAGATCTGATGATCACGTTACAAAAGATACAGATTAGTCCAGTCAAACGTTGACGTCATACAGCGTTCAAGAGACCACAGACATGAATATCCAAGTACGCCGTTGCATTGAACAACTTCCTGTAGTGGACAACGGGCTGTACAGTCCCGAGTGACCATGCCAGCTCATCTCGAATGATTGTGACTGTGAAGTTAACTGGTCGCGTACAGTAGGTCGGTGCGGAAACAAGTTAATTATCAGATGCTTTACCGGTCACCAGATTCCAAAGTGACAATTTTAGAGTCACTGAAAGCTCTTAAATACCCAGGTCATGCAGTATTTGTTGGAGTCCACTTTAGGGTACCGAGTATAGATTGCGACGTCCACGGACACATTCAAGGGGATATGTACAGACATTCTTGCGAAGTGCTTCTGAACACGTTTCCGAAAACTCACTTGAGCAGCTAGTTCGACAGTCCACATGCAATGGAAACATTTTGTACGTTATAGCTTCAAACAGGCCTAAACTTATCGATAGCGTCAGTATAGATACAGGGATTAGTAATCATGGTGTCGTCATACTGGCTATGGTTACGAAAGTTAGTAAATCAGTCAAGAAGCCTGGGAGTACATTTCTGCTAGAAGCAGCATCTCACTTAGACTATGAATTGGTTTCATTCATCTCCAGTGTGATGGATAAGGAGGAAGTATAGACAAAGTTTAAAGATACTATAAATTGTGGTCTGCAGCACTTTGTGCACAGCAAGTGGACTAAATAAGAGGCCGGCCGCTGTGGCCGAGCGGTTCTAGGCGCTTCCGTCCGGAATCGCACGACTGCTACGGTCGCAGGTTCGAATCCTGCCTCGGTCATGGTTGTGTGTGATGTCCTTAGGTTAGTTAGGTTTAAGTATTTCTAAGTTCTAGGGGACTGATGACCTGAGATGTTAAGTCCCATAGTGATCAGAGTCATTTTAACATTTTTTTTTTTTGACTAAATAGGAAAAGACGCACCATGGTAGAACAACGATATCCGGAAAATGCTGAGGGACCAAAGGCTGTTGTTCACTCGGTTCAAAAGAGAATGCGCAAATGACGACAGATGATAGTTAATAGAGATTCGTGCGTCCATGAAAGAATCTATGTGTGAAGCATCCTACAACTACCACCGTCATGCCTCAGCAAAAGATATGTACGAGAACCCGCAAAAACTCAGGTCCTGCATGGAATCGCTAGCAAGTCTAGGACTTTTATGCATTACGTCTTGATCAGTGTGGTGTGGCAGTGGGAGACAGCAAAACAAATGCCGAAGTAGTAAATTCTGCGTTTAAGAAATCGCTCACGCACGAGAATCTTACAAACATACCGTCGTTTGACCATCGCACACAGTCCCGTATGGATGACTAACATCCCTTGCGTGTAGAGCAACTGAAGAAGTTGAAAGCAAATAAGTCACCAGGTTCGGATGGAATCCCAATTCAGTTCTACAAAGAGTACTCTACGGTACTGGCCCCTTACTTAGCTTGCATTTATCGCGAATCTCTCGCCCAGCGAAACGTCCCAAGCGACTGGAAAAGGTGCGGGGGACTCCTGTATATAAGAAGGGTAAATGAACAGATTCGCAAAATTACAGACCAATATCCGTAATATCGGTTTGCAGCAGAGTTCTTGAACATTTTCTCAGTTCGGATACAATAACTTGAAACGTCCCCTTAGAACAATTATAGATGACTGTGCTTAAATTGACACACAATGTTTTTAGCGCAACGCAATCTGACTTTCAAAAATCCCTACAAAAGAATGGCCCTGACTAACATTAACCTATACCTTTCACAAATCACTTACCTCACCAAAAATCTTCGTTACTCGAACTACTGCAATACAGCGAGCGCCACTACTGCCAGCTAAATAAAAGATTCAAACTACTGAAGGCACTAACTACTAATAGGCATAGTTAGCAAATGAAAGATTTTGATAGAGAACAAACAATGTATTTACCTCAATAGTGTTCATAAGTCATAATGTATATAGCAGTTCATGACATCCAGTCTTACAAATTTCAAAACTCCGCCATCTCTCTCCCCACATCCACCACTGCTGGCGGCTCACCTCCAACTGCCGAACGCTACGCGCCGTTAACATCCAGCTGCCCAACACTACAATGTCAGACAACAATATAAACTAGCCACTGACTGCCCACTGCACAGCCAGTGATTTTCATACGTGGCGTTACCAATAAGAAAACCTAAACAGCCTACTTACAAGCTTTCTGTCCACGAATCTGCATGCATTTAGAAAGCACCACTACTGCGAATCACAGCTTGTTCTTCTCTCACATGATGTAGTGCAAACCACTGATGAATGGCAACAAGCGGATTCCATGTTCCTAGATTTCCGGAAACCGTTTGACACGGTGCCCCACATGATATAGTGCAAACCACTGATGAATGGCAACAGGCGGATTCCATGTTCCTAGATTTCCAGAAACCGTTTGACACGGTGCCCCACTGCAGACTGCTGACGAAGATCCGAGTTAACGGTTTAGGTTCCTGGATACGTGAATGGCTCGAGGACTTCATAAGCCACAGCACACGGTACGTTGTCCTCGTCTAATGCAAAATGGTTCAAATGGCTCTGAGCACTATGGGACTTAACGTCTGAGGCCATCAGTCCCCTAGAACTTAGAACTACTTAAACCTAACTAACCTAAGGACATCACATACATCCACGCCCGAGGCAGGATTCGAACCTGCGACCGTAGCAGTCCCGCGGTTCCGGACTGAGCGCCTAGAACCGCGAGACCACCGCGGCCGGCAATCTAATGCAGATGACCAGGAAAAAGAAACTCGTAATTTTCGAATACAGCAATAGCAGTCTCGTTTAAGTATCTGAGTGTACTTTTGAAAAGCGGTATGAAATAAAATATGACTTTATGGACTTATAGTAGGGAAAGGGAATGGTCTTCATCGGTTTGTTGAGGAAATTTAGAAGAAAGTGGTTCACCTCTAAAGGAGGTTGCATATAGGACACTAGACACTAGTACGACCTATTTTTTAGTACCGGTAGAGTGTTTGGAATCCACTCCAGAGCAGATTAAAATAAGACATCGAAGAAATTCAGAGGTAAGCTGCTGCATTTGTTACCTGTAGTTTTGAAAAACAAGCAAGTGTTACATAATGCTTCGAAAAATGAAATGGGAATCTCTCGACGGAAGGTAACGCTCATTTCGAGGACCACTATTGAGAAAACTTATATCTACCATCGTCAACGTTCAATCAGCGTAAGGACGACGAGGACAAGAGAGATTAGGGCTCATACAGAGGCACAGAGATAGTCATTTTACCTCGCTGAATATGCGAGTGGAACAGGAAAGGAAATGGCTAGTAGTAGCACAAGGTACCCTGCGCCATGCACTGTACGGTGCCTTGCGGAGCCTGTATTCTAGTCTACGTCCCTGGATTTTCAGAAAGCAGGGGAGAGAATGTCTCGGGCATGACGGAGGCGTCTCTTGTTGCGGCCGGGTGTTCTCACGATTTTTTTACTCTATCTACATAGGGAGAAACGATCATCACCATAAAATAAGGGAAATCAGAGCTCGCACGGAAAGGTACAGGTGGTTTTTTTTCGCGCGCTTTTCGAGAGTGGAATAATAGAGAATTAAGTGTTTTAACGAACCCTCCGCTGGGCATTTAAACGTGATTTACAGAGTAGCCATGTATATTTAGATGTAGACTACACGGTGCCCCATTACAGGTCGCTGATAGAGATCCTAGCATGGAAGTTGACGTGCACTACTCAAACAGAGCGGCAGCAAACAAGACATAATTTATATATTTTGTACAATTAGAATCCGCGAGTTGTTCAAGAATCGTTATTAGTAAGACGAGGGTGGCTAATAAATTTTCATCACTAGCGCCGTGGCTGTTGCTGCAGCTGTTACCTGTAATCTCTACACCGTGTTCTTCTGATTGTGCATTTCACCAGTTACTTGATGTGTGTTTATTAATGAATCTGTTCCTCACTGTTGTGGGATCCTTTAGAGAAAAATTATTTGTACAACAGCCACGAAGACACAAAACTCAGTGCAAGTTCGAAATAATAACCATGTTGAGTCCAAATCATAACCATGTCGAAGCCGGCAAGTGTCTAGAGTGACCCGAAACCAGTCGGAGTGCACCCAACAGATACAGCGAGTCCTTCAAGAACTCTACCATACGTGAGAGCTGGCTGTAAATGTAGTGCACATAAACTAGAAGGCAGACACACACACACACACACACACACACACACACACACACACACACACACGCACAAAAGTGCGCTCATACACACACTGGATCGTAACTGGCTTCCTTTTCGCTGTCTCATACAGCACAAACTATTCAATACTATCGCCAGAAAATCTACGTCTTCATCCTCATCTATACTCGGCAAGCTACCTAATGGTCTGTAGCGGAGGGTGTTGCGTGTACCTCTGTCACTCTCCCACGTTCCCATTGCAGTCACGAATGTTTCGCGGGAAGATCGCCTGATGGTAAGACTCTGTGCCGGCTCGAATGTGTCTTATCTTCATACTCTTTTCGGTATATATACATAGGAGTTAGATATATATTTGTCGCCTCTTCTAGGAACGTACTTTCTCGGAACTTCAACAATAGACATCGTGATGCCGAATACCTCTCTTGTAGCGTATGCACGGGAGCTGACTGCGCATCTCTGTGCTGCTTTCGCGTATATTAAGTGAATCTGTAACGAAACGTGCTGCTCTCCTTTGGATCTTCGCTATTTTTTCTATCAGTGCTATCTTGTACGCATCCCAGACTGATGAGCCACATTCAAGTATTGGTCGAACCAGTGTATTGTACGCTACTTCTTTTATTGTTGGACTACATTCCATGAAGATTCTTTTAATGAATCGCAATCTGGCACCTGCCTTACCAGTGATTAATTTTATGCAGTCATTCCAGTTCACACTGCTCCTTACGCATACTCATGGATATGTTATGGAAGTACCGGCTTCCAGTGACTGTTCTGCAATCTTACGATCGTACGGTTAAGGGCCTTTCTGTCTATGTACTCAGATTTCGTTACAGTGGTTAATCTTAAGGGTCAGTTGCCACTCCCTGCACCAAGCATTGATCCTCTGCAGGACCACTGTATGAACAGCTCAACGACGAAAACATGGTCACTCACCTATGGGATGAGTAGGTAAGCTTCTTGTAATTTACTATCCTATTTGGTTTAACGGTTCTTGCGATATTTTTTTCCTTTACGTTCGTTTAGCTTTCGTAACTCTAAATCCTACTCCACCATATATTAAAGGTTACGAATTTTTTCGCTGATTTTGAATTATTTGACATCAGCTGTATAAGGTATAGGTATACTACCTGTTGGTGGCACATGAAAATCTTTGCTGGGCCATGACTCGAACCGGAATTTCAAGCATATCGCGAGCGGTTATCTTAACCACTTTTGTTCCCCTTCTTTTTCCTTTTTCTTCTTCCTTTCCCTCCCCTTCATCACTGCCCTGCGCTCCTTGACTTCGTTTTCTGCAGCATCAGCTTCAGCAGCCTCCGGATTGATAATCAATTGTTTGGTATTCTGTTGCTATTCAACGTTTTCATTGATATTAATGAGACAGCGTACTTCGATTGATCTTCTTGCAATCCCCAAACAGAAATTTTAAAAAAATGTAAGAAACACATAAATTATAACTGAAAACTCTTCACATAATAAGAGTGACGGTTATTCTCTTGACTAAATCATGTGTACCAATGAAATACATGTAAAATAAATAGGATAGCATTGTTCCTTACGTTGAGTACAGCTTCCTTTTTTTATGATGTAAAATTAAACTTAAATACTTCTATTCTGTTGCTATTATCATGTCTACGACATTTTTGAACATTATAGTGATCCAAAATAACGAGGGAAAATAAGTACTTAAAAATAACCCTGCTCAATAATCCAACGTTAATGGTCATCAACCTTTGTTGTTTGCATGTTACACAACTGTACATTTAAAAAAAAATTGCTACTGTTTCCTTATATTTCTTTGTCATGATTATGCCGTGATGATGACTAATAGAGTATAAAGAAAAGATTTTCTTTCATTTGGTAACTGCTGTTAGGATGTGGTGGATCGTATGACCATTGAGCCAACTGAAGGCATTTCTTTTCGTGCTGGAGTATGCAACGCCTTCCGGATGCAAAAACTCTGCTACCGTGGTACTGTTTAGAGCTGTCCTGCATATTCAAGCTCACATCAGCCTAATCGATTGCCAACTATTCTTTTCATTTGTGACACTAATCTGTATTCCTGTATTCCGGTGACTATAGTTTTTCCAAATTTCCTTCATCTCCTAAAGCGAGTATTCTGGTCTGTCATACACTCCTGGAAATGGAAAAAAGAACACATTGACACCGGTGTGTCAGACCCACCATACTTGCTCCGGACACTGCGAGAGGGCTGTACAAGCAATGATCACACGCACGGCACAGCGGACACACCAGGAACAGCGGCGTTGGCCGTCGAATGGCGCTAGCTGCGCAGCATTTGTGCACCGCCGCCGTCAGTGTCAGCAAGTTTGCCGTGGCATGCGGAGCTCCATCGCAGTCTTTAACACTGGTAGCATGCCGCGACAGCGTGGACGTGAACCGTATGTGCAGTTGACGGACTTTGAGCGAGGGCGTATAGTGGGCATGCGGGAGGCCGGGTGGACGTACCGCCGAATTGCTCAACACGTGGGGCGTGAGGTCTCCACAGTACATCGATGTTGTCGCCAGTGGTCGGCGGAAGGTGCACGTGCCCGTCGACCTGGGACCGGACCGCAGCGACGCACGGATGCACGCCAAGACTGTAGGATCTTACGCAGTGCCGTAGGGGACCGCACCGCCTCTTCCCAGCAAATTAGGGACACTGTTGCTCCTGGGGTATCGGCGAGGACCATTCGCAACCGTCTCCATGAAGCTGGGCTACGGTCCCGCACACCGTTAGGCCGTCTTACGCTCACGCCCCAACATCGTGCAGCCCGCCTCCAGTGGTGTCGCGACAGGCGTGAATGGAGGGACGAATGGAGACGTGTCGTCTTCAGCGATGAAAGTCGCTTCTGCCTTGGTGCCAATGATGGTCGTATGCGTGTTTGGCGCCGTGCAGGTGAGCGCCACAATCAGGACTGCATACGACCGAGGTACACAGGGCCAACACCCGGCATCATGGTGTGGGGAGCGATCTCCTACACTGGCCGTACACCACTGGTGATCGTCGAGGGGACACTGAATAGTGCACGGTACATCCAAACCGTCATCGAACCCATCGTTCTACCTTTCCTAGACCGGCAAGGGAACTTGCTGTTCCAACAGGACAGTGCACGTCCGCATGTATCCCGTGCCACCCAACGTGCTCTACAAGGTGTAAGTCAACTACCCTGGCCAGCAAGATCTCCGGATCTGTCCCCCATTGAGCATGTTTGGGACTGGATGAAGCGTCGTCTCACGCGGTCTGCACGTCCAGCACGAACGCTGGTCCAACTGAGGCGCCAGGTGGAAATGGAATGGCAAGCCGTTCCACAGGACTACATCCAGCATCTCTATGATCGTCTCCATGGGAGAATAGCAGCCTGCATTGCTGCGAAAGGTGGATATACACTGTACTAGTGCCGACATTGTGCATGCTCTGTTGCCTGTGTCTATGTGCCTGTGGTTCTGTCAGTGTGATCATGTGATGTATCTGACCCCAGGAATGTGTCAATAAAGTTTCCCCTTCCTGGGACAATGAATTCACGGTGTTCTTATTTCAATTTCCAGGAGTGTATTTCTGTTATTAATTTCTGTTAATTTCTGAGATATATATGTTTTACTTTTACCATAACAAAAACCATTTGGAACACACTACACATCTATGAGCAGATTCAGATTAACAGGAGTGATCTCAGTCAGTAAATGGGCAGTTAACCTACTGAGCGACATTGTCCTTAACTTGAACGTGTTACACACGTATAAAGCTTGCGATTTAAAACTGACGCCAGTAAGATTTATTCCACCATTTTCTGCTAGGAGAGAGAGACATATGGCTTTGAAGATGTTGGCACGACTTATGTAGTGTCCTAATGCCGAAATTATGCTCATGGACATATCCTTAGGAATTCGTAATTCATATAGTTCATTTTGGGTATAATGTGTGTATCTGCTAATCCCACTCTCTGAACTTCGTTCTACTTCAAGCTGTGTGCTTGGACTGCCACAATTGTAGCTACTAAGGTTTCTTGTAGTTGGCAGCGATGGAGAGCTTTATGTTACACAGATACTCGATGTAAGACGTTTGCATGTGTGAGACCATTTTATTTCGCCAGTGTTGGGTGATAAGCACGCGCCCTAAGTTAATTATGTTGGATTTGGTCCTGTTAATTGTTGAACTCGACGTTTGTTCGTATCTGCGTATAATCTGTAGTTCTATCTGCAACTCATTTTCTTTCGTTGCTACAAGACCTACATCATCGGCGTATGCTTTGCAGTCAATGCTTTGACCTTATATGCCTGAACCATGCTGGCTCAGATCAGTCGCTCGATCGCGATAGCCGTGCGAATCTTGGATAGTTTACTGCAGCAGGCGCCTTGGCCGGGATGTGGGCAGGCAGTAGGAGACTTCTAGCGAAGGTAGAAAGACCAGCTGGGGAAGTGAGAACGGTCTACCACCATTCAGCCGTGACATATTAAACTCTACGTCGGCGGGTGGAGATCTTATCAGTGCAAGGACGGCGTTTTGGCCAACTGTTGGGGGTTGATACCTTCTGGGAATTTGCCTGAGCCGAGCTTGTGGCGACCTCAATTGGCCATTCGCGATTAATTCATCAAGTATTTTGGTGAGCCTGTTACCGTAAACTGTGTGACTAAAGCCTTAAAGTTACGATACTCCGACCAGTTTCCCCTCAACCATGTTGTGTTTTTTGTCTGTCGGACTTCATTCCGAAAGAAGTGAAGCTTATTTCAGTGGTGAATCTTACTTTAATAAGAGCTGTCCCTAAAGGTGCGTTTACACTGCGATTTGTATCGGCACATGTATGAGATACATGTATATGCGACTTTGCGACATGTATCGCGACTTGTATGAGTTGACAAGTATCAACCTCATACATGTATGAGCGTGCGTTTACACTGGTTGATGTGTATCACTGTGCGATAGCTTCCGACGACGATTTGGAAGTTTTCACATTTTTATGTGCTGATACACTTGCTCTTTTGGAAGATGATAAGAAGAAAAGGCGGAGGAAGCGTAGATGGTGGCACAGAGAGTTTCTCGCGAATTAACGCTAGAGGATGGCGCATATTTTAGAAATTATGTTAGGATGAGTATGGAGGATTTCCGCAGTTTGTTATCACTTTTGGCTCCTCTTGTGTCCAAAACCAACACAAACTTTCGGGAAGCGATTCCACCAGAGGATCAGTTGGCAGTAACAATCCGTTTTTTAGCCACTGGGGATTCCTCGTAAAACGAAGATTTCATGACAAAACATTTGCATTGTCGCGCGATAGCTAATGCCAACGTCTCACACACGATTGTCGGCATCCGTTGTCAACATTATCACGCGAGGCCGCCGGAATAACAGCAAAACATTGATATACATGCCAGATGCATGAAAAAATTATATAATGTATTACATACTCTGATATATATAAAACTTTTACCTTCACTTATTGGGATAAAACTTGCACAATGGCCTCTCAAACACGAAGAATAATGTTGCCATTGATATACATGCCAGATGCATGAAAAAATTATATAATGTATTACATACTCTGATATATATAAAACTTTTACCTTCACTTATTGGGATAAAACTTGCACAATGGCCTCTCAAACACGAAGAATAATGTTGCATATGGCACTTTTTGATATTCTATGCAGATACATTAACGTCGAAACGACAGTCGGCACCTTCAAAACTCAAACAGCCGCCAAAGAGCTTGGTACTACGCATACGCTAATCGTCGAAATAAGCGGCAGTCGACAAGGCGACAGGAAATGATAGTACTGCGCATGCGCGAGTTCTTCAATTGTCGCTCATACATGTCGCGTATATGGCCAAAAAGCGATATACAAAATGTATACGCGACATGTATGAGCTCGAGGGTCCGCATACAAGTTCCGTGAATTTTTGTATGAGGTGATGTATCGCGACATGTCAAATTGACATGTCGCTCATACATGTCGCGATACATGTATCCCAGTGTAAACGTACCTTAACATTGCAATTATCATGAGAAACAATTTTGGGGATTCAAATTTTGTCTCGTCTGCTATTTAAAAAAAAATGAAGTTTATTTTAACAAGAAACGCCGTTTGCACTGCAGTGATTTCGGGCAGGAGTCTGTATAACATTTGTAGGCACTTAAAGTTTATCTGGGCTGCTAGTCAAAATAGCGAACTTTATTTTAATAACAGCCAGTCAGCCGGCGGGGTAGCCACGTGGTTTTAGGCACCTTGCCACAGTTCGCGCGACTCGCCCCATCGGAGGTTCGAGTCCTCCCTCGGGTATTGATGTGTGTGTTGTCCTTAGCATGTTAGATTAAGTAGTGCGTAACCCTAGGGACCGATTATCTCAGCAGTTTGGTCCTATAGGAACTTACCACAAATTTCGAAAAAGAGCCATCTCGTAAAATAATTTAGGGGAATTGAAACATTGTCTTGTCGCCTGATAAAGGAATTCTGGTGTTAACCAGATGTTAAGGATTTTTGTCAAATGTACTGACAGTGTAGTCATTGGGTACATGGTCCGCCCCGATAGCTGAGTGGTCAGCGTGACGGATTGCCATCCTACGGCCCGGGTTCGATTCCGGCTGGGTCGGCGATTTTCTCCGCTCAGGGCTGCGTGTTGTGTTGTCTTCATCATCATTTCATCCCCATCCGGTGCGCAGGTCGCCCAATATAGCGTTGAATGAAATAAGACCTGCACCAAGGCAGCTGGACCTGCCCCGTAAGGGGCTTCCCGGCCATTGGCGCCAAACGCTCATTTCCATTTTCCATTGGATACATCTTTTTATCAATTTTTGTTGTGGTTGCAAGCTGTTACATACCAGAATGTGCCTTTCTGTTGTTCTAAAAATAGTGCACTGACATTGGTTTTTAAGATCGGTTGTTAGTCTATTGTAGTTGACCTATTATCAGACCTGCCAATCTACCAGTAAGGCCGTGGATGGTGAGTACACCATCCATCCTGTCTGTTGGATTGTCACCACCTGCAGCAGAAAACTTCGCTTTATTATAAACTAACGTCACCAAAGGACTTAATGCATTCGTTGTACATTTACTACCAGTTTTGTAAAACAGACAATGGGCACAAAAGGATTTGTGTTAAAGTTATACTGAATAAAATAGCATTGTTGCTATCTGTGAACATTATTCTGTCTTATCTGACCCAGTCCTACAGCTTAACTAAGGCTGGTTAAGGAATGTTCAAGACCCTCACAAAGGTATCAAAGAGCGTGGTTTTGTACAGTACGGGTGTCCAATTAATTAAATTTTATTATTATGTCACTGTATGTCTGTATGTCAGGATACAGAAATGAAGGGTCATTTGTGTTTCAGGATAAAAGTACTGGTGTGATGGAGCGGAGATGGTGCCTGGATTTGGCCTGCCTAAAAAGGACCAGCTTAGCTAGTAACAATGAAAGAGGACAAGTTACTCTCTAACCTACTTTTCATATACAAAAAATTATTATAGATTTTGTTACAACATTACGCACCTTCAGCTAGACACTAAAAAGTTAATAGCCTGAGCAGACGTTGTTGGAGACTGGTAGGGCGCTAAAACCATGAGGTATTTTTATGGTTCTTAGTTCATAGAAACTGCATGTTAAAATTTGAAAGCAATTGGCGGTGAGCTCATCCCTCTGTAAATCTTGCCAGACAGGGCCACAGCCGTACAGGGCAGACAGAACAGGACCTGGGCAAGACAGGTCTCCAGCAGCACAATGCCCCTCCACCTGTGCTGGCGCCAGCCGAAGGCTGGGCTGGGGGCGATGGACTGAGGGGGTGCATCTACACAGTGGAGTCATAAACCAGGCATTGCGTGCAGAGCCACACGTAATAAAAATTCACAAGTTTTCATGTTTGCCGATACTGTAAATAGGCCTGTGCCTCATTTCCATCCACCTCAGTTGTATAAGAAACTCCAGCGTCTGAGAAACGTTTAGAGATAGAAACTTTATTACATCTCATAGCTAGGACGATCATACTCCAACGCATGGGCAATTTGGATAAAGATCCTTAAGATTGTATCTGATCAGCTGTGGGAAGCGACGCGACTTTGGAGAAAAACATCTTCTTCCTTTGCGAAAACTTAAAAAAGCCAGTAATTAGCGGTTTCCTTTTTTTCCAGAGACGCAAGTTTCTTAACTCTTGTGCTGGTTCGACATGAATTTGTGGTGTCATGTAGGAGGGGAGATTTAGCGCCTCTAAAGCCCTGTGATTGGCTCAGGATGGAGAAAAGGCGGTGTTGTTCGTGCACTTTGCGGAAAAACGGAATTTTTTTATCTGGAGAGGTTCGAGGCACTTGGGATTGGAAGGGATCTTCTGGTCGAAGCTCTGGCATGTGCGGTTGGCGCTTGGTACCTGTCTTGAAACTAACTTCACTTGCTAGTAGTTAGACTGGAGAGCCTGAGGTGAAGTTTTTACTGTACCGACAGTGTGACTTCAAACGTCTCAGATTACTCGTTTGCTGAGGGCATACTTCTTCGTTTTTGGTTTACCAGTCTTGACGTTTGGTATACTTGTGCGCTCTGTCATATAAGTGAGCCAAATTGGTCCTTGGTACTACCAGCGGACGGGTGTCTCACTCATTGAAATCTACCGTGATTTCAGAGCTCATTTTTCATTTCTTCCGTGGCCGCGATCTATTCACAGGTGCCGCCTTACGCTTCACCTCTGCCACACACATCTCGCCAGTTGCAAGTTACATCGCTGCACGAAGCAAATAGGGTAATGTACTGCTGCTCCGGCCTTGTCAGGGTGTACAGATCTCAATCGCCACTTCCTCAGCTGCATCTGTATAGACTTCTGTAGATTATCAATCAGAGTCTGCTCAGCGTCAGATTGAGTTATCCTAACCTGTAGGGCCCGAGTACTTGACTCACTTCTGCCACCGAGGATCCTTACCCAGTGTTCTCTTAACCCAACTGTTAGTTGTTTACTGTATTCAATCAATAACTACAATTAATGTCTGTTTTCTCTAAAATAATAAGTGTTGTTAGTAAATTTTACTACATTCTCAATCATTTTATATAGTCAGCAGCACAGGCTTACTTTCATTGTGGCGTCCCATGCCAAGATAATTTTCATTGTGGCGTCCCCTGCCAGGATCTCGGATTGTATGCACTTCTTGTGACCGTCAGATCATGGTGCCTAGCGTAGTCATTCAGTTGGACGTCACCCGCGAAGAATATTAAACTGATGGCACCTTATGTGACCGCCAGATCGTAGAGAGTGTTGCATAGTGAAGGGTCTGTTCCCCATGTTTAATGTGGTGAGCTGGTTAGAATAGATCCACGTTGCTGGCGTAGACATAGTACTAATATTTAATTATTGGGTGTGTGTATTTTCGTGTTGTTTTTGTGACTTCTGTGTCACTTTATTGTTTGTGTCTGACGGCGAACTGCGTTGTGCTGAATTGTTACGATAGATTGAGATTTTCATTTTTGAGCTTAGATAATCGTGCTGTTATTTGAATTCGTTGTCAGGAACTAGGACTTAGTAGCTTACGGGAGCGTAATTTAGAGTAGAATCTGTGTGGCATAGGAATCTATAGTGATTAGATTCGTTTGGGTCAGAATTGGAGTGCATGCTTACAAGCAGCATGGCACGTTTGTTACAGAGTAGCGGAAACAAATGTGTTTTGATAACTACGGATCCACGTCAGATTATTAGCGATGACCAAGCAGATATTACACGGAATTCTCAGATAATTGCAGTTCCAGACCGGGCAGAAATATCGAACGTAGAACGTGCAGAGTACGACGACATGTCTCAGTCAGGCGACGAAAGTGTACGTGAGACGGCAGCAGAACGAAATGCAGGCGCTGCTGGTACGAGACGCACCATCAGTGACACTGGCAGACCACAATAATGAACGAAACGTCGCAGAATGATGGAATCTCGTTCATCTTGTCCTAAAGGTGTTAACGTTGTATCTTTGTTTGAGGCTCTCATGCAATTCATGCAAGAGGCAGAAAGTAAAAGACAAGAGGCAGAGAAAAAGATACGGGAGGAAGAGGAGGAAAGACACAAATTAGTCATAAGAACGGTCACAGATGGTACAGAACGGTCACAGATTGTATAGATGAAGTAAAGAAAGAGATTTTAAGAATCGAAGAAGAGCTAGAGAATGTCAAAAAAACGACAGTAGAAACGAGTGAGGTCGCGGTCCAGGCGAAGCGCGATGCCAAAACAGCGTGATTAGTAGCGAAGGCACTTACAACTCTCCAAAGGCAAGGAAAAAAGATAGTTCAAGAAACGCAGGAAAAAATGAATGAGGCTGCGAAGTGAATCGAACAGATAGAAATCAAACAGGCCTAACTCTGAACTTAAAGATCAACAGATCCGAGCCCCGTGCAACAAAACGAGTTGGCTAAGGACGTTCAGCAGGAACATGGGCGGTCATGCAATTGCAAACACAATGTCGTCCGGTAGAGTGCCATCGAGAGCATTAGAGAAGTGACGAAGATGTTTTGCGACCTCCGAACGCTAACAGCTCTATGAGGACACACCCATTGCACATGGGCGACTGCAGCAGGAATATGGTCCTGCCAAGGCGGAACGTGTTATACGAAATGCTCCGTGATCCGTCGGTAACACGCAGCATTTCAGAGACCGAGCCCGAAAACAACTGTACACGTCTACGGAGGTCAGAAACGTTATTACGCGGATCTGACAACACGATGGGATGTCATAACAGTGCACGAGGATGGTTTGGTCACGTATACAACTACCGACGAAATTGAAACTGGAGAGAGCAACAGAGCTCGAATCATGGCCAACAGGATTCTAGGGTCCAACAGCAAAACAATAGCACGACATGCAACTGTCAAGGTCAATGAAATGACAACCGTAGCGAATATCTGGAATTGAAGGCACCTTACCCATCGCAAGGGTCACACAGGGAAAATTCAAACAGTAATTGACACACAGCCGCTGCGGACTGAGCTCAAAACAACGCCGCAGTAACTATCTGAACGAGCGTTATTAACCTGTTATAGCGTGGAGATACAAGAGAACTGCTACGGGAAGAAAAGGAAATCATGACACAACCGGATTTACACCCAACATTTACATCACAGTCGATAAGGCCAATCTAACCGGGATTGTGGATAGTGAAAGCCAAGTCACGGCGATATCGGATTCGTTATACAAGATATGCACTGCGAATCATACTTGGCCGGCACTTGAGCTGAACAAAACCAGAATCACCGACGCTCTGAGAGGGAAGCGTACAGAAGAGCAGTTACAAGTCAGGTTGACGTTCAGCTGCCTATGGCATACCTTAGAAGCGAACTTTCTGGTCGTCCATTCTTCGGCAACTGAGATAATATTTGGCATGGATTTTCTAAATCAACAACAGGCCATATTGGACATAGGGCGAGGAGAACTGACTTTACATAAGGACGGCGCCACGAAGATTTTCTTTGCACACCACGCAATGCGTGTGCAAATCGCTACCGAATTCCTCATTAAAAACTATGCAGAAAAAAGAGGGGAACAAAAAAATCAATCGTGGCACCATAAGTGTAGCCTTAGCACTCAAGATGTTGAGAAAATTCGAGGAGAGGTGCGCTAGGCTATTGATCACATGCTAGGGAATTTATTAAACATACCGAAGCAGGAAAAAGAAGAGCTTGAGGGAATATTAAAGGAAAACGCGGGTGTCTTTCTACCGAAAACCGGAGCAATCCGACATTTCATGTAAGTGTTTCGGGTGCGGGAACACACTAAATTCTTCGTGCCTCCCTACCAAAGCCCACACGCCTATAGACAGAAGGTTTCTCTTGTGATCAAGAGGATGCTTGACGAAGTCATCATTGAACCAACAAGCTCCCCGTACAACAACCCACTCACAATGGTAGAGAAGGCTGACGGCTCGTTTTTCTTGCTGGATTCGCGCCAAATCAAAACAATCATTGAACCAGAGGCAGAGCCTCCGGAAAAGCTGGAGGGACTTCTGCAAAATTTCCATGGTGTTACGGTTTCTTCATCTCTTGACTTGCGGTCCTGCCGGCCGGTGTGGCTGAGTGGTTCTAGACGCTTCAGTCTGGAACCGCGTGACCGCTCCGGTCACAGGTTCGAGTCCTGCCTCGGGCATGGATGTGTGTTATGTCCTTAGGTTAGGTTTAAGTGTTCTAGGGGACTGATGACCTCACATGTTAAGTCCTATATTACTCAGAGCCATTTGAACTATTTGAACTTTCGGTCGAGTTTATGGCAAATTATGCTCCACCCAGACTGCAGGAAATACACGGCGTTCCTTGCATTCGGGAAATGCTATTGATTTAGACGTCTACCATTCGGGCTAAACGTGTCTTCATCTGTCTTCATCTGAGGACTCGATAGCATCTTAAACGATTCCATTAGCAAAGGATCACTACCTACGTCGACGACCTCTTGAAAGCAGAACCCACGTGGAGAGCACACAATAAGATCCTCAGCGAAATCCCACAGACCTTCAAAGAATGCAGCGTAACCACCAACACCATGAAGTCATGCATAGGAACCTCACGAGTAAACCTCCTCGGACACATCATTACCACGGTAGGAATCACACCAGACCCGGACAAAATAGAGGCAATTACGAAATTTGCCACGCCAACAACCAAGGAACAACTGTGTGGCTTCCTTGGCATCGCAAATTTCTATAAACAATTCGTCCATGTGAAGAAATTAGTGACACCGCGGCTATGACAGCTCACAGGAAAAAGTAAGCCGTGGGAATGGGACGACGTGGCGGAAGATGAATTCCAAGTCTTCAAAACCGCGCTGATTAATGCGCCTATTCTTTCGCAACCTAACCTGGAGGAGGGCTTTTGCATGGTGTCAGACAGATTCTACTCTGGGATTGCTCTAGTGGTTTTCCAATCTGCAATTGTGGAAGAAATTGTTCGATTACTGAATTAGAAGCTTTCGCTGTTGTTTTCGGCTTCGAGAAATTTCGATTTTTCTTGTATGGGAGAAAAACAAGAGTATACACTGACCACAAAGCCTTGGAATTCCTACTCACAGCGAAATTCCGAAACAAACGTCTAACAAGATGGGCACTCTTGCTCCAGGCCTATGACTTTTCAATCACACACATACAAGGGAAGGAGAAAATCACTGCGGATGAGCTGTCACGTTCGCCTGTGGGGCTAGGAACAAGTGAGGCTAACCCACTACAAGACGATCATTACAGCTTGTTCTGTATGAAGAAGGTTACATTTGAGAATTATGTAACCTCGAGCCTCAAAGACATCAGTAAGGAGCAGGACAAGGATCCAGGCCCATTTGCTCTAAAACAGAGAGTGAAAGACAGTAGGGAATCAGAACTGAGGCAGTTTTACTTAGTACATAAAGGTTCAAATGGTTCAAATGGCTCTGAGCACTATGGGACTTCTGTGGTCATCAGTCTCCTAGAACTTAGAACTACTGAAACCTAACTAACCTAAGGATATCACACACATCAATGCCCGAGGCAGGATTCTAACCGGCGACCGTAGCGGTCACGCGGTCCCAGACTGAAGCGCCTACAACCGCACGGC
Source organism: Schistocerca serialis cubense (assembly GCF_023864345.2). Taxonomy (NCBI): domain Eukaryota; kingdom Metazoa; phylum Arthropoda; class Insecta; order Orthoptera; family Acrididae; genus Schistocerca; species Schistocerca serialis. The sequence continues at coordinate 423,607,207 of NC_064643.1, read as the reverse complement.
CACAACGGCCGGCAGTACGTAAAGGCTTTCTGTTCTTTCGAAATGAGGGAGAAGGAGTGCCCTAGCCCGTTTGCATTCCAGATGAACTGGTGAACAAGATGATCTGGCACATGCACCTGAGTTACGCACATTTTGGACCCAGGAAGTGCTACTTAAAATTACGCAGTGCTATTTCAAGAATATGGACAGAAGAATCAGGAGGGTTTTGGCTGTCTGCAAAGGTGCGTTCAGATGCACAAGTGAAAGGGAAGAGCAGGGCTGCCGTTTATCCCGCTAATGGTGAATGTATTTCTAGGCCAGGGGGCGGGTTGCATGTCAAATGCAACGCTGTCATGCCAGTCGCTGACGGCTAACTGGTGCTGACCAGGATGACGCCCAGGGTCCAGCTGTGGTCCATAAGCTGCCCAAAGATGCCGGTTGCTGCCCAATCGCCAAATGCTGTCTTGAGACGAGAGTGAATTCTAGGGACGTCTGCCGCCACTAATGCCACATGAAGCGCTGAGTCAGATGCCATTCCACTCTGGCGCAAATTGCTGTTCTTCAGTCCTACCAGTCACAGTTTGTGCCAGTGCATCAGTGCCACGTTTTCAATTCATGTGACATTTTCAATTGTAAATTTTCTCTCCCCAGGGACTCTTGTGGGGAGAGCAATAGAATATCTTTCTGTAATATCATTATGTAATATCTTTTTGTGTTTTTGTATGTATGAATTGAACTGTCTTGATTGTGACATATATGTTGTTCTGCACATTTATTAATGCTCTGATTATTTGGCTGTATTTGTTTTCATGTCGTAGAAAATAATATACAAATCACACAACTTAGGTAACAAGACAAACAGATTACACATGCGATTTCCTTGTTCATTGAGAATTTGAGAACGTATGTGTTTGATGAATGTAACCAAATGAGTGATGGAACAAGGGTAAATCAATGAGCAGAGAACAGTTCATACTCCAAATCCATTGTAAATGATTACAGACATTAGACACCTCTGACCTCAAGATATGGTGTGAATGGGTATATTTCTTTGCTGCTAGGCCTTTTAACCGCCTAACAAATTTTTATCGGAACTCTGTGATGTAGTAATAGCTTCTAGGTCTAACATAATTCATACTACTTACAGCAAACTTTTCATGTACTTTTGTATGAGGTCAGGCTAGGATGTGTTTTAGCCATGGGCAATCCTGATTGGCAAAGTTAGCTTATTTCACATATATATATCGGTTATAAGAATGAGATTTTCCTACTACTTTCAATGATTTCCTCTGGTTCATGTCACACTAACGAATATTGGATGAGACACTACCTATGCAGAAACCAACAGCAGGTAGAGGGCTGTGAGAGAGGATAAGTTACTCTCTCATCTATTTTTCGTATATAAAAAAATATTAAAGAATTTGTTACAACCTTATGCACCTTTAGCGACACTCTAGAAAGTTAATGGCCTGAACAGACGTTGTTGGAGCCTGGTAGGGCACTGAAAGCATGAGATATTTTTATGGTTCTTAGTTAATAGACACGACATGTTGGAAGTTGAAAGCAATTAGCAGCGATCCCATCGCTCAGTAAATCTTGCCAGACAAGCCCACAGCCATACAGGGCAGACAGAGCAGGCAATAGTCGAGACAGGTCTGCAGCAGGACAATGCCCATCTACCTGCATTGGCGCCAGACGAAGGCTGGACTGGGGCGATGGACTGAAGGGACGCATCTACACAATGGAGTCATAAACCAGTCATTGTCTGCAGAGCCACTCATAATCAAAATTAACAAGATTTCGTGTTTGCCTATACTGCTAATAGGCCTGTGACTCAAATCCATCAACCACCTCGGTTGTACAAGAAACTGGCATCTGAGAAACGTTGAGAGATAGAATCTTTATTACACCTCATAGCTAGGTCGATCATATTCCATGGTACAAGCGATTTATATAAAGATCTTTAAGACTGTATCTGTTCGCTTGTAGCTGTGGGAAGCGACGCGACTCCGTAAAAAGACATCTTCTCCCACTAAGAAAACTGAAAAAAGCCCGTAATTGGCAGTTTCTTTTTTTTCCAGAGACGCAGATTTTTTAACTCTTGCGCTGGTTTGACATGAGTTTGTGCTGTCGTGTAGGAGGGGGGATTCAGTGCCTCTAAAGCCCTGTGACTGGCTCAAGACGGGGTGAAGGCGGTGTCGTTCGTGCACTTCGCGGAGAAACGTAATTTTTTTATCTGGAGAGGTGCGAGGCACTCGGGTTCTGGACTTCGGTCTGGAAAGGGTCTTCTGGTCAAAGCTCTCGCATGTGTGGTTGGTGCTTGGGACCTGTCCTGAGACTGACTTCACTTGCAAGTAGTTAGACTGGAGAGTCTGTGGTGAAGTTCTTACTGTACCGACAGTGTGACTTGAAATGTCTTGGACTACTCATTTGCCAAGGGCACACTTATTCGTTTTTGGTTTACCAGTCTGGACATTAGGTATCCTTGTGTGCTCTATCGCATAAGTGAGCCACATTGGTCCTTGGAACGACCAACAAATGGGTGAGTCACAAACTGAAATCTACTGTGATTTTAGGGCTCTGGTAGAGAGTAAATTGCGATCCGCCTGCCTGATCGCTACGCCGTGAGATTTTGCATTTCTTTCGTGGTGGCGAACGATTCACATGTGCCGCCTTACGCCTCGCCTCGTCCGCACACATCTCGCCCGCCGCAAGTTACATCGCTGCACAAAGCAAACGGGGTAACACACTGCTGCTCCGACCTTGTCAGGGCGTACAGATCTCAATCGCCACTTCCTCAGCTGCATCTGTATAGACTTCTGTAGATTATCAATCAAAGTCTGCTCAGCGTCAGATTGCGTTATCCACAGTTTTAGGGCCCGAGAACTTGACTCACTTCTGCCACCCGGGATGTCTGTCCATTGTTCTCTTAACCCAACTCTTGTTTACCGTATTCAATTAATAACTATAATTTATGTCTGTTTTTCTTTAAAAATGTTGGTAGTAAATTTTACTACATTCTCAATCATTTTATGTAGTCAGCACCACGGGTTTACTTTCATTGTGGCATCCCATCGCAGGACAACTTTCATTGTGGCGTCCCGTGCCAGAATAACTTTCAACATATTCGCGGAGAATCTGGAGATGGAAGCGTCGCTACTAGGCAGCGCCCTGTTTTGCACTATTCACTGGACATGAGTGCTGATAACATTGGTGATGAGGGTCCCACTTTATCTATCTTTTCGGCGGCCCACTCTGCTGTGCGGAAGAATAGAGAGTTATTGGAAGAGAGCATTCGCACTTGTTCATAAATATTTCGTGTTCAGGCACTAGTCAATCATTAAATTAATACAGGTAGATTGCACGATTTGAGGTATCTTGAGTTCAGGCTTCATCAAGGAGGTAACAGTGAGCAATTCCTCGCTCAAGGTATGTAATAGCAAACTAGTCTCAGTAGTCTGTGTCGGTGTGATATAACGGCTGCTGAAGAAGAGGGTAGTCCTATGCACGGTAACCTTAATAAGTCAGGTCGCGGTATTGTAAGCGAAGTAGCTTCACGCACTGCGTTTGAATCTTTTGCAAGGTTGTCGAATCTGATTTTGCATCTGTTTCAGAGCTTGTCAGTGAATTACAACAAGTGTTCCACATCAGGTGATCCGTCAGTTGATATATCCGCTGACCAGAGGTTTGTTAAGCAAGGGGGTGGGTGAAGTACTGAAGGTTTGGGTGGAACGTGCTATTTGCGTCCAATAATAAGACAGGAAGCTGCAGGGCCGTGATTATCAAACATACATGCTTTGTGTTCAACAATGTTTATCGCCTTACAATTTAACGGTAAAACAGAGTAATTTAACAACCTCATAGGAGCACAACAAAAATTTTTCATAAATCCCTGTTAAAATCTGCATAACAAATGCATAAAACATTAAGAAAATTTCTTTTGGTGTAAATACTTAATAAAATCAAAACTTGTAAAACTCTGAACGTTCAAGGCTACCTTTTGCAATGACTTCTCTTTTGCAATATAAATTCATACCAAGGTATAATATTAAGGCATAACATAAGGCACACAAGTTATAATAAGAGCAACTTTTAACACTTCAACGCTCAGCAGTGAAGATACCGGGCCCACAAACCTCTGACTAAGGAATAATCCAGTTGATGCCAGTACAGGGAGGCACTAAGTAAAATAACAAATAATTAATAAAAAAACACCGACTCAGCATCTAAACATTCCCTGAGAATATACACACATGAAACCCCCGTTTATAAAAATTAAGCTTCACAACCAGCACGCAACCAGTCTATATAATAAACAAATGACTGATAATGGAATACAGATTTAATAAGGTGAAACCTCCAGCAATCCGATCGGCAATAATTACAGTGAAACAAAGTTTTACAAATGTAAATTCATATTTCGAGTGAAAGGTGCATTCGCCAAAGTGGCGGAGGAACGAGCTCCAAAGTTAACGACCTGACAGAGCAAGGAACAAAAGAACAGCAATACTCAATTTAAGAACGAGCTCGAGACAGAAGGCCAGCAACATGGAGCCCTGTTCCACTGGCAACGGCCAAATCATTAAGCCCCGAAGCCACGCCCCACCGTACCGGACGAAATATACTGCTCTCCGCACGACTGAAAAATAAATCAACTACAACAGAACACTTGATACTGCTCACTCATATTACATAAAAGAGAAAACATAGCCTTAAAACAGGAAAGCTCACTAAAAATTATTTTAAAGTCAACACTTAAGGATTGATTTAAACACTACAATACTCAAGTAGATAAGATTGTTCATTGTGATAGTAAAAGCTGAGTATTGTTTTAAACGAGCAAGAGCCCACCAGAACTGCACTTCCACGGAACCTGATTCAGTTTTACGAGACAGCATAATATTTCTTTACTCGTAAACTAAGGTACAAATTTTGGTATTTAATCACCAAGGTTACAACAACTTTAGATATACAATCACACAATGATGAACAGCTCACCGGGTTTCAGCTGCTCATCCTTCATTAAGTGGTAGGAAGCTAAGATGGAAAGCCCAAGCCCCGTTATCATGCCACATGTGACCTAACCTTGACATATCAGACTCGTCACCAAATACAAACTGAAGACAACATTAGTCAGCCATTAAAAATGTAGATAAACACACAATAAAATCAAACACACACCATATGCCCAGGTGAACGGTTAATTCTAGGCGACGCCCCAGAAAGCTCTTCTTCTCAACATGCAACGCGTGGCGAGAAATGCCAAATACCACGCCTCGTTCCGGAACCAAAACATTTCCGCTGTCTCCGGCCACAGCACTCCAGTAATACCACGTGCAATGAGTATGCGCACCAAGCAAAGGGCCAACATCCCGACCCCATTGTAACAGCAAACGACAGACCACACAATCAGGCCTGCTTCCCCGACGCTGCAGACTTAAATAGTCGAACCCGAGATGAACAACTGACTTGCGGCCGGCCAAAGCGAAATCGACTTTTAACCGGGATTGTTAGGAGACTTAAGGAGAAAAGTTGAAGGGGCAGAATGTCACAGCAAGGTAGTGGGGAAAGTCACCAGTAATATATTTCCGAGTTAGATGAACTGAACTTTAAAATCGGCGTTATACGTTTCGACGATGTGAGGCACAGTTTTGAAAAACCATCGAAAGGGGAACGAAGTTACTGGAAACGTTCAGAGTGAAGGGGTCAGACAGCCGATTTCACCTAATGGTAATGGTTGTTTTCGGTGTGGCGCTACCTTTTATTTCTCTGTACTCAGTGTCTTGTAGAGCATAGTGGGAGTCCGAACAGTTGATGCCAAAGGCTTGGGCGCTCTGGGGGTCCTTCCTGAACCAAGCGGTGTGACCGCACCAAGGCGATAACTAGCCAGTACCACCTTCGTTCTGCACATATGTTCGTCATTGCTCTAATATACTCTGGGAACAGTGGTTGCCTTATCGCTCGTGTCTGGTACTTGAAAACGTGTGGTATTTGTAAGTTAGTCCACCCTGTCAAGATACCTTATAGAGATGTCGAACTGCCAACTGGCAGTTGTTCCATCTAGTGGCTTGTCTGCGAAGAAGCATTGGTATACAGGGACTATCGTGGATGGTGGAATTAATAGTATTCAACGGATTGTCAGTTTTGTTGGTGTGTAATTTCATGCAGGAACAGGATTAATTCTACAGTGCACAGATAAGAGGCTTTCATTCAAATTGTGTCCTGGTATGGATTTTAAGCAGTGTGTTTGCCAACCGGACAAAGCCGACAATAGTGTCGCAATAGATGATACCCGGTTCCATTTCAGTCATTTGGGGAAATATGGAGGTAGAGCCCTGTTATAAGTGCTAAGCAAAATGAAAGCTTTGGGGCAGCTGACAGACAGGATGCTTCGCAATGGCGTGACACGGGCTTTTCCACCCTTGTTATTACTAGTGAAGGGGCAAGCATGTAGTTACCGGCCGGTGATGGATTATGGAGTTCTTAACCACGAAGTCATCTAAGTCTTAGTTGCATAACTGTTTTACATGGTTTGCGGGGGCTCAATATTTTATCGTCTCGGATTTGAACCAGACCTATCACCATATTCCTCTCATCGAGGACTAATCATGTCACAGCGTTTTTGCGTCTATTGAAAATGTAAGAATTCAATCGCATTCATTTCGGCTTATCTGCCAGGGCAGCATAGTCTACGTCTCTTAGACTCTGTTTTGGGTAACCTGAAATTCAAATCAGTCTATAATTACTTCGACGATATGGTCGTGTGTAGTATCATCTTTTCTGAACACCTTCAGCATGTTGGTCCTCATTCGCCTGTGGGAAGCGGGTCTGATCGTTAAAATATCTAAGATAAGACTCGCTTGAAGGAAGGTTTTCTTTTTAGGAAATCTGGTCTCAACTGATGGTGTTAAAATAGATCAGGTAAGATTCCGGATCTTCTGAAATTTCCTCCCCATAAAAATCGGAAGGGAGTAGCCCACTTTACCGGACTGGCAATCCTTTTTAGAAACTTCGTGTCAAATTTCACCCAACTGGTACGCCTACTGAATAGTTTGAGGAGAAAGTGACGCATTTTCGCGGTGGGAAACGCAGCAGATGGTCATACACACGATTGAAGTCGCTCTGGGTAATCCAACAGTTTCGGGTATTCCGGAGTTGAACTACCTTTTATTGTGCAAACGGACGCGTCTAATTCTGTAGTCGCTGCTGTCCTTACGCTATGAGACGCTTATAGAGCGTGTGGCGCGGCGCAATGCAGCGCGCATTTTTGTAACTTCACAAGTTCAAATGGGACCGCGCAAATTTGGACGGGATGCGACATGTGTCTGCGCTAGGCCCCGCGGCGTTGTGGTTGTGGCACAGTTTCTCGTGCCGCCAGCAACTCGAATACTGCCGCAGGGGTGAAGCGGACAGAGGGAAGGCATATGCTCGTTACGGCATGGCGCATATGGGCAGTGAAAGTATTGCCCATTCTAAAAATACGTCCTTACTTTATACTGAATTTTATTATGACGGAGTAGTCTTCCGTTTTTCGCTGTTTCGTTGTACATAATAGTTTTGAGTTGCATATATACATACAGTTCTTATATTTTGTTTATTATTTTGTCAAGAAAAATGCACAGTTCAGTAATTCGTGAGACAGTAGCCACCGGAATTATATCTTCTGGGTACACGATTCATCGGGAGGGTGGTGAATAACGAAGTAAGGAATATTATAAAATCAAGTGATCTAGAAGCAAGGCAGGAAAGTAGAACAAGGCTGTGTACTTGCTGCCTGTTATGCTGACGTATCTCTAAGAACTGTTGCAAAAAGTTGAAAAGGCGCAATTTCCACAGATATGACCCTCTTGTGCTTCTGATAAAAAGATATGAAGTACATTATTTTGACTATCGTTACTTGGATATGGATATGATAAGAGACATTATACTATGTACATGTGGACATAGTATTTCCATTGATAGCTAGAAACAATCGAAAAGGCCTCGCAAACAACAATGTTTTAATTGGTTCGCCGTGACGAAAAAAAGCATTTCAGTGGTTGCATACACTTTATCAGCATTAATAACTTAATTATACAACAGGTTACACAAATGAAAATAAATTACAGGTATTATTACGAAAGTATGAGTAACCTGAAAGAGTGCTGTTATTAGATGTGTTTAATTTGTTGAAATGTATTGCTGACAGAGGCAGATCTACTTTCAAGACAATGATTTTCTATCGTACTGAACTCCCCGCTCACAAGGCACGCATGGCTAGTATCTGCATTCCTGTCAAGCGCATTGTTCTGAACTGCTGACAATAAACTGAAAATTGTTTGTGCGACATATCAATTGTTTATTTTCTCAGTAACAACTATTTTATTCGTGAATCACACACTGTCAGTTTGGCAAGCTGTAGGCAGGTAACCAGCATCTGGCATGTGCCTATCATTCCGCCTGAAGGGAGCGCTCGTCATTACTTTATTACTGCTCAGATCAAGAGAAGGAATAAAATTCTTAGGTAAGTTTCCATTCCAGTCGTTCAGTATTAAAAGTACGATGGGTTACGGGGATTCAATCAAAACTGCAACAGAATTGGCAATTTATTTTTGTATGAATTGTTAACATTTTCTCATTCGAACAAGCACCACCATTTATGAGTAACGGCTACATTTATCTTGTTGATGGGTTTAATTGTAGCCTACTTCCTTTGCCAAAACACAGTGTAATTTGTACAAACTCATCTCACACCAGCTATTGCGACAGAATTCTGAAACAGAATGCCTCATTAAACAAGTAACTAGCAATCACAGAGCTCAATAGTTACGAAAAACGTCATAGCGTCGGTTTGTTTATTTTCATGCTAGGAAACTCCTGTTTCACTAGCTATCGGTAATTCTGAAAAAAATAAGTATAACTACTGATATATCGCCATAGATAATAAAGTTCCGTGTCTTTACGAACTGGCAAAACACTCTCCTCCTTGTGTGCTATCATTTGCCAAACTCTCGTTTCGATGTCTCGAGCCGTTTAGGAGATACCAGGTGTTGTGACTTGGCAAGACAACCAAGCCACTAGGAGGTAGCCGAAAGGCACGCGTTTAAGCTCACGCAGGATGGCGTGAGGTCTGGAAAATGACAAGGTCTTTATAGTAGCAAAAATAGTACGTAGCTTCTGGAATACTTAACTTTAATCCATAATTGGTGAACATCGGTCTGACGGTACATGCATCACAAGATAAATAGCAATGATAATGGCGCCTTGCTAGGTCGTAGCAAATGACGTACCTGAAGGCGATGCTAACTATCGTCTCGGCAAATGAGAGCGTAATTTGTCAGTGAACCATCGCTAGCAAAGTCGGCTGTACAACTCGGCTGAGTGCTAGGAAGTCTCTCTAGACCTGCCGTGTGGCGGCGCTCGGTCTGCATTGATAGTGGAGACACGCGGGTCCGACGTATACTAACGGGCCGCGACCGATTTAATGGCTACCACCTAGCAAGTGTGGTGTCTGGCGGTGACACCACATTCCTCCCCCGCAAATCGGCGTACGGTTGTGTTATAAGGCTTCCGCCCGCCGTGCCGAGGACCCCATGTTGACGTATGCGACGAGGTGGAGAGCCTAACAACAGCCGAGGCTGTGCCACCCGCACCCGGCCATTCGGTCCGAGGGGAGCTAGGAAACGCCTAAAAACCTAGTCCAGGGTGCACGCCAACATGCGGTGTATGCGCTCTTGAAGAGACAGGAGGGGCCGAAGGGTCGACCTCCATCGAGCCGGGGCACCCGACGGGCGAAGACGACATATGGTCCGGAGCGGGCAAGAGTTCCATGGCGGAGGACAACTGGTCACGGGAAGCGATCGGCGGCGCGTGACCCAAGGAGGCGCCCGGTGGTTGCAGCGACGCGTCCACTGCGGGCGTCGCCGGCGGGGGAACAGGCAGCAGCGGCGGCGGCGGCGCGTCGCCATGGGGCAATATGGAAGGCAGCGTCGGTAACACCTGGGGCTGAGGCGAGCCAGTAGATGGGTCCCCAGGGCGCTGATAGGTGGGTCCCCAGGGTGCTGACCGGACGGCACCGTCGCTGAAAGCAGACGGGGAGCGGCCGAACCCGTGCGACGACAGAGGCACAGCTGATTGAGATGCCGACGCACCTCACCAGAGGCCCCCAAAACCAGATACATAGCGCGGCCGAGGCAGCGAAGAATGCGCCCTGCGAGCCAACGCAGTGAACCGCGATAGTGACGATAGTATACAACGCCGCCTGGGGCAAAAGCAGGTGTCTGCCGCTGCACAGGAACCTGATGCGGCGGATGTAGTAAAGAGATCAAGGTGCGATGAGGGCGACCGTGAAGCAACTCAGCCGGCGAGCGACCATCTCGAGGCTGAGAGCGATACGAGGACAAAAAGAGCAATAACGCGTCCTCCCGAGAATGCGACTCTTTCAACTTCAACATCTGGGACTTGAAAGTCCTGACCAATCGTTCAGCGGCACCGTTAGACTGTGGCGAAAACGGGGCGGACGTCAGATGTTGAATACCATTGGCCTTGCAGAATGACTGAAATTCTGCGGACATGAATTGAGGGCCATTGTCGGAAAAAATAGTCTGTGGAAGACCTTCAATGCAAAAGATAGCGGATAACGCTTGGATGATGGCAGATGACGTCGTGGAAGACATCCGGACAACAAAAGGAAAATTACTGAATGAATGTACCACAACCAACCATCGAGCATTCCAGAATGGACCAGCAAAATCGATGTGTAAGCGTTGCCAAGGGGAAGTGGCTTTTGGTCATGCAAAGAATTTCCGCGGTGGTGCGGATTGTTGTTCGGCACACGCCATGCAAGAAGAGCACATATTCGTAATCGCAGCATCGATTCCGAACCAAGTACAGTGCTGACGAGCAAGTTGTTTCGTTCTCACTATACCCCAATGTCCTTGGTGGAGAAGCTGTAAGACAGAGGACTGTAACGAACGTGGGACCACGACCCTGGACTGATCATTATCAGAACGCAACAGCAAAACACCACGTCGAACAAAAAGTCTCTCCTTGTGAGCAAAGAATCGGCGAACCTACGGATCCTCGATCCGTGACTTTGACAAGGGCCATTGCGTAGCAACAAAACGCAGAACGGTAGCAAGGACAGGGTCAGCAGCTGTGGCTGTAGCTACACGACGAAAATCAATCCGAAACGATTCGACCACGACATCGGTTTCCGAATCAATGAACATGCAAGCAAGTTCGGAGGAATCGAATGCTCTGTCCTCAGCAACAGGCAAACGGGACAACGCATCGGCGTTTCCGTGCTTAGCAGTGGACCGATACAAGATATCGTAGCGGTACTGCGAGAGGAAAATAGGCCAGCGAATGCATTTCAGCGCTGTACGTGGAGGTACAGGCTTGTTCGGATGAAAAAGCGATGTCAACGGTTTGTGGTCTGTGATGATGGGAAAGTGACGACCATACAAGAAATCATGAAACTTAGGAACACCAAATACGAGAGCTAAAGCTTCTTTCTCGATCTGTGAATAATTTCTTTGCGCAGACGAGAGCAATTTGGACGCAAAGGCAATAGGGCGATCGTGCGATCCATCTTTGTGTGCAAGTACAGCACCGATCCCGAAATCCGAGGCATCTACCATCAACAAAAGGGGTTTCTGGGGATCGAATGGCGTAAGGCAAGTATTGGAAAGCAATGCCGATTTCAACTGGCGAAAGGCGCGTTCGTATTCCGTCGTCCAGACGAACGTAACACCTTTACGGCGTAAGCGATGAAGCGGAGCTGAAATGGAAGATGCGTGTCGCACATAGCGATGATAAATTATTTTTCCCAGCACACTCTGTAGCTGCTTCAAATTCTGCGGCGAAGGTAAGTCTTGTATGGCACGGAAGTGCTCTGGACTGGGATGTATGCCTTGGGCATTGAGTACATTGCCCAGAGAGGGTAAGTCACGAGCAAAAAACACACATTTATCCTTCCGCAATCGAAGACCATTTTGTCGCAAGACCTGAAATAATCTTCTGAGATTGGCTAAATGTTCTTCTTCCGTCTTTACGGAGATTACAATTTCGTCCAGATAGTTTGCTGCAGTAGGGACCGACGCACAAACAGTTTGTAAATATTGCTGAAACAATGCAGGGGCGGATGCACACCCGAATGGCAGTCGTTTGAATCGATACAAACCAAGATGCGTGTTAACCACCAAGACGCGCTGGGATTCTTCGTCCACCGGTATTTGCAAGTACGCATCTGCTAGGTCCAACTTCGAAAAATATTTACCCGGGCACAGTTTGTCATAACGATCTTCTGGGCGGGGTAAAGGAAAAGTTGCAGTCACTAGGTGCGGATTCACTGTTGCCTTGAAGTCCACACAAAATCTCAATTTTCCGGAAGGTTTTGGTAAAATTGCTAAGGGTGACGCCCAGAGAGAAGCCTGCACACGTTCAATCACACCTTGTGATTCCAAATCGTGTAATGTTCTTGTGACCTCATCACGCAATGCGTGGGGAACATTGCGCACTCTGAAAAATTTCGGTTGTGGGTTTACTTTCAGTTCCAAATGTGCTTTATAGTTCTTAGCGCAACCAAGGCCTGGTGCAAAAATGTCTGCAAACTCTTCACATAGACGAGAAACACTGTCTGAAGGCACTGATAGGACCTGATTGACTGTAGACAAGTTAAACAACTGAAATAAATCTAAAACAAACAAGTTCACTGCAGAAGAAGAACGAAGGACGTACAATGACACAAGTTTTGTTTGTCCTTTGTATGTTGCAAGAAGGCTGCACTGTCCTAACACAGGGATTGCTTGTCCTGAATAGCTACGTAACTTAACATTTGCGGCACGCAACGGAGGTGTGCCCAACTGTTTGTACATATCGTGATTGATCAGTGAAACTGCAGCTCCCGTATCTAGCTGGAATGGTATCACGTTGCCATTAATGTCCAAGTCTACAAAAAGTTTATTGTCCTGCCGACGACAAGAGCGACTGTCTCGTGCAACGTGAACTGACACTTGTACAGAATCACTTGCGACTCGACGGGAATTCCGGTGATGTCGACGCACACTATTTGTGGGACGAACACAGTCACAGTTAGAGAGAGTGGCACTGGGTGGAGTGGAATGAACTAGATGAATTTCCATGGGCGAAGGTTCACGAGCCTGAGTAGCCTTGGTTTGATTCCGATTCCGGTGGGAAGCAAAGGGCCTGGAATGGTTGTGAGTGTCTGATCTGAGCTTTTTCTGGCAAACACTTTGAATATGTCCTCTTTTATTACAGAAAAAGCAAATAGCTTGGCGTGATGGGCAGTTCTCATGCGAATGTCTTGCAGCACACCGCAGGCATGATTTTAGCACTGCATTTGCTTCCTTGAGTGGCACACGTGGCTGAGAGCTTGGCGGCAGCTGCGCGGACGGGCGCGAGGGCTGTTTACTGTTCCGTGCAGCACGCCCGGTGGGCCGGGTAATGTGACACACGGCCGGTGAAGTTTCAAATGATTCCTGAGCAAAGTCAGGTGTGTCCTGCTGATCCAATATGTCCATCACTTGTTGAAGGGAGGGATTGATTAGTTTCAAAATCTGTTCCCGTATACGAACATCAGAAACGTTCTGTGCAATAGCATCACGTACCATAGTATCTGAATAAGGGAGTCCACATTCACACTCAAAAGCACAATCCCTAGTAAGGCCTTGCAAGGTTGCAACCCACTCCCGATTAGTCTGACCGGCTGTACGTTTTGTACGAAAGAACGTATACCATTTGGCAACGACATTGACTGATTCTTTGAAATATACATCTAATGCAGACAAAATTTCGTCGTAGGGCAGAGTTGCTACATCGCGTCGGGGAAATAATTTCACTATCACACGGTACGTCTGGACGTCTACGGCGGAAAGGAGAAAAGGCTGCCGCTCACTACCTTGAATTCTGTAGGAGGCGAGATGAAATCCAAATTGGCGTGACCACTCCGTCCAGCTTTCCAGTGCCGCATCAAAAGGACGAAAAGGTGGTGCAACTGCATGTTGTGGCTGTGGTAGCGGTGGAGCGGCGGCCGCCGCATCGTTTTGCATTGCACAGTGACCCTGGACGAGCTGTCCCAGGTCTGTAAGCCATAAAATTCGGACAGTACATCTGGAGATTGTGGCGAAGCCATGACACAAGTATATCAATATGAACGCAAAATTCTCGTCGCCAATCCTCGGAGCCAGACTGTTGTGACTTGGCAAGACAGCCAAGCCACTAGGAGGTAGCCGAAAGGCACGCATTTAAGCTCACGCAGGATGGCGTGAGGTCTGGAAAATGACAAGGTCTCTATAGTAGCAAAAATAGTACGTAGCTTCTGGAATACTTAACTTTAATCCATAATTGGTGAACATAGGTCTGACGGTACATGCATCACAAGATAAACAGCAATGATAATGGCGCCTTGCTAGGTCGTAGCAAATGACGTACCTGAAGGCTATGCTAACTATCGTCTCGGCAAATGAGAGCGTAATTTGTCAGTGAACCATCGCTAGCAAAGTCGGCTGTACAACTGGGGCGAGTGCTAGGAAGTCTCTCTAGACCTGCCGTGTGGCGGAGCTCGGTCTGCAAACACTGATAGTGGCGACACGCGGGTCCGACGTATACTAAAGGACCGCTGCCGATTTAAAGGCTACCACCTAGCAAGTGTGGTGTCTGGCGGTGACACCAAGTGTGGTGTCTGGCGGTAACACCACACCAGGGATGTTGTGAATATTTCATTTTTGCGGGCATGAGATCGGGAGTGAGCGCCCTGCATAGGATCCATTTTCTTGAGGTCGGAGACAGATGGAGACTTCCACCCTAGTATAAGGAAAAATTCAACATATTAGTTAAATTTCATATACAGCAACATATGGTGTAATACGCACCAAATGCAAAATCATAGCGAGCCCCGTTTTTCATCGCAAACTTTTCGAATTTTGCGTAGCGTGTTACTAAAGTGTGCCTACCACAATAAGTTCAGAATTGTTCAAATAGCTCTAAGCACTATGGGACTTACCATCTGAGGTCGTCAGTCCCCTAGACTTTGAGGAACTTAAACCTAACTAACCTAAGGACATCACACACATCCATGCCCAAGGCACACAGTAAGTATGACTATTAGCGAGATGATGGCCACTTCGCCACGAAGGTGACATATAGCGCTACAAGCAAGGAAAAATGAAATATTCTTAGTGAACAGTTTCTGTAAAATCGTTTGACAAAGATTACAATGTGCGCGCGCTTCGTTTGCCAGCGCAGAGCCTCGCAAACTGGCGCGGGCAAGATACCGCAACGCGCGCGTCGCGCTGTAGTGTCGAGTCACGTCAGACGTGCTATGCGCGTCTCAATTTGCGCTTAACAGGAACACCATCGTGAACGTCGTCCTGTGCCTCCGGAGTCATGTCGCCTTTGGAACTGAAATATTCGGTGTTCGAGTGGGGAGCCCTCGCACTCATGTTTGCCTTGAAAAAATTATAGTTCTACTTCGGGCACCAGCATTTTGTCCTCGAATCCGACTATCGGGCTCTGAGTTGGGTGTTCGCCAGCTGTGCATATTTTCGCCTATCGCTTCTCTGTCGGGAACTTCCGGGATGCAGATAACGAGGTAGCAGATGCCCTCAGTCGTACGTTCTAGGAGCACGAAACCGAACGGCTTTGTCAGGATTTACTGTATTCTAAGTTGGTTCCATTCGTGTTGATTGAGCTACCCGACATTCTTGGGAACCTGAAGGACAAGCAGAGTCAGGATTCATTGATTCAGGGGATCAAACAAAGATTTCTTTCCTCGGAAATGGTTCCGAGCTATGAACTGACAAAAGGGGTCGCACATTAAAAGACTGAGCGACAAATCATTTAAGGGAATGCGAAGGCTGCAATGTTGCCAAGCCCAGAGCCATTCTAGACAAGGTTCACTTCCGTAGACGCCAGAAAGTAATCCCATAGAGAAAATGTTCATTGATTTTGTCAAACAACCCCCACGAACAAAGGATGGGATCTTTTCGTTTTTGTCGCTGTGACCGCTTTACTAGGTTTGGTTGGTTGGTGTCGAGCAAGAGAAATGACTATTCCCTTAACCATTTTCCATTTGTCTAGGATATTCTCCACATTTAGCCCTCCACAGTCGCTGGTTACCGATAATGCCTCAGCCGTTTCCTCCAGGCATTTGAAGTGTTTCTAATTAAAGAACGCGATTGCACGTTTCACCATCGTACCATAGTATAGTCAGCCTTTGTTTACCGAAATGGTGAATCGTAATTTAAAATTTGCGCTGATCATCTTCACGCCGAGTCTCGTAACAAGTGGGATGTATCCATCCCTTGGGTCATCTAAGGCTTCAATTCGGGTCCTTTTTAACCCGCCTCCTTGATTTTGGATTTGATTTTACCCTCTGAATTCCCCACTGGCAAATTTATGGTCCGTGAATGATCCAGTGCCGGACAAAGCCACCTCTGACATCATCCAGAAAAACACGAAGAGAGCCAGGAAAAACACTAAGCTCGCACACCGGAGGCAGACGTAATGCTACAATAAGCGTCGCCGTGCATGCGGGATAGGAATCGGTGATTGCATTTTTATTTCAGATTTTCACGGCCATAGTCCTGGTGAGGTGGCCATGTCTCCTAAGATGGACCTTCACTTTGTGGGTTCATTCAAGGTCATCAAAGTGCTAAACTTGGTCAGCTTCTTGCTACGCAACCTCGTCATAGGCAAAGTTTCTAGAGTATTTGTCTCGCAGATTAAAAAGAGAAGTTAGGGCATCCTGTTAAACAAGAGATCCCAACCCCCCGCTCATCTTCTTTGCGGAGGGCGCTTGGATCGATTGGTCTATCGTGGTAGGCAAGCTGAATCTCACAGTTTGCTACACCAAGAGCTTTGACAGATACTTGGATGGGCAGTTGGAGACAGTTAATGAAGGTGAAAAGAGCATCTGAGAACGCGAGAATGGTCTACTGCCGTTCCACCTTGACATATTAAACACACTCTCTCTCTCTCTTTCTCTCTCTCTCTTGGCGTGCGGAGACCTAATTTACCCGAGGACGGTGTTTTGACAATTGTGGGGCGATGGTTCACTCTAAAAATCAGCTTGTGGAGACCCTGAGTGCTCCTTCGTTATTGATTCATTAAATATTTTGGCGAGATTGTTTCTGTAAACTGTGTACTGCCGCGTTAACGTGTGATAATACGACCAGTTATCTCTCAACCGTATTGCTGTATTTAGCTGTCAGATTTCATTCCGAAATAGGTAAAGCTTATTCCAGTGGTGTTGCTTACTTTAATAAGAGCCCTTGGATTGCAGTTATTATGGGCACTTATTTGTAAAATAATTTTGGGAATTGAAATTATGTCTCGTCTGCTATCGGAAATAGTGAAATTTATTCTAATGAGAGCTGCCATTCGCACTGCAGCTATTCCGGGTGAGCACCTGTAAAACATACGACAGCGATGGCAGACAAGGCCGTCGACATTCGGCAGCTCGCCTCACTGATCTATTAAACTCAAAACTCGTCGATAACTGACTGACTGTCATAATTCTTCTCCACTTGTTCTTTGGTGTTGTATGTATCATGTTGATAACCACAGTGGGAAGCCCACTGCGATCATTGTCTCTAAAAGGTAGTGAGGTTGACCATATTAAAATCCTCTTCAAACTCCAGTGAGATTATTTCACAGCTAAGTTCTAGAACTTAACTGTAGCGATATTGTGGAGGATTGAGCTGTCAAAGACTATACTAGTTTGACAGGCCCCCATGACCTCATGTATTACCCATTTAAGCCCTTTGTGAAATATGGGGGGCATTATTTTGCAGTCAGTGTTAAGAAGCGTGATGAATTTCCGAGGGACTCCCTTTGTGTTTTTTACGAAGTAAGCACAACCATGTACTCGATATACTTGTAATAATTTAGGTGTCAGTTGCGCCTGGAAGGCCGGGTAAAACTCTGCAGATATGCGATCTGGAGGGGTTTTTGTTTTTCGGATTAAGTGCTATTTCAGCGTGTATATCGTCTTCATCGATCTCGCCTGATAGACTGTGAGATGCTGTAATGCTAAATTTACCCTGAAAATTTCGTAACAGTTCTGCCCTTGCACTGCTATCAACAGCACTGCTGGAAGTATATTCCTTCTTTAATTTCCACCCGGGTTGTTAAAGCGCTTTTAAACTCAGTACAAATTTTCCCTTATCCCCTCTTCTTTCCACTTGCGATATGAACCACGAAAACCAGTGTCCTGCCTTCTAGACCGAACTTCGTATCCTTCTAAATATTTTCGCTTCACACCTAAATTTTTTATTTTATTCTTGTTGTTCTGGACATAGTTCCCGATTGCTCACGCATGTATTTCATGGAGATCCTTCACACACCGGTAAGAAAATTCGACAGTTTTGTTATACCAAACACTGTTTTCGTGTGAATAATACATTAACGCTTTTATTAATTTCGGTTTAGCATATTTATAGGATTATATCAAACCACAGCAGTAAGAAGTAAATATCCTCTCACAGCACTTCCGTGTGTTGCTCAACCGTTCGTGGCATCTTGCAGGTGCACGGCATTTAATTTCCAGTATCTCCGTGCTGGGTGAGTTTTTTGTCGTTCCATATATAATGTGTTTATATAAGCGGCACGGTCTGAAAAGACCTGTAGGCCACACTTAGACCTGCAGTACCCTGTTTTTCAAGTTGCTAGAAACGTAAATCATGTCTAGATAGTTGGCTGAGTTGTTCGTGATTAATGTCGGCGCGTAGCCGTTTTAAGATCCCACATGTCAGATAGTCTAAGCTCCTTCAGTATGCATGCTAAATCTTTGGACTTAAATTTGGGGACATGATCTTTCGAATTTAGAACACAGTCAATCTGCTGTAATTATGATATTGTGATGGCCCACATCGTCTAGGTGAGGAATTTCTTGTTTGAAAGCTCTTTTCTATTCCGTCGATTCCTACTTCCTGACGTCACTTATATATGGAGCACTCTCGTGTTATAGAACGTGCAAGCGATTTAACTCCCATTATCGACAGTTTCAACGTCATTAATAACAATTCCCTCTTTCCTCGGCTATTTCCATCTTCCAAAGTAAATGTAGTTTTATACTCATTTGTGTCATTTAATTTAGTATCTTTTGCTTCTTAAAGTAAGAGAAAGTTGATAGTGGCTATTCAACTTCAGTGAAATTCTAATGCTATTTATATTCAAGTTTGCAGTTCAGTACGTGTGGACTTCTCTTATCTCTTCGTCCGCAACGTTCCCTGCCACATTTTATTCAGTGGAAATATTGTTTGTATTCTGTCAAAAGTCTCGTGGAGTCTGTTCTGTGCTGTGGTTATTGGCTGCACTTGAAATAAGGCTCAATTCGGCAGGTGTGGATTCATTTCGACGGCCGATCCTCGTGAATTTTGGGCAGAGGTTCCCACGGACTGTCCCCTGATTTAGCCATTGCATGCATCACCGAGCAATTTTCTCAGCGCCTTGATGATCAAACCTCCACCTTTATCTTTTTTAGATGAATGGCAATATTGGAATCCCTGACGTGTCCATCCATTTCGCTGGTTCTGATCAGAAATGTTATCGTCAGCAAAAGATGCTCCAGATACTTTAGAGTTCCTTGGGTTCGGTTATTGGGGCTCTCGACACAGGCTCTGCAGTTATGTTATGGTCAAGAACGCCACCATTACGGTGGTGGTCTCCATTGATATGTCTCACGCACTAATATAGTCATTCATGTTTCCGTAATCAGAATGGGTGGCTTCTATCCAGCGACTGCAGCTACATTTGTGTTTTCTGGGACGTTAGCGACTGGAGCATTCGCTACTTTGTCACAAAGTTCCGCATTCTTCTGTTTAACAAAACAAATACTGACGATAATCGACACATTGATTCCAATTATTTCGTCAAAACATAGTTTCAGTACTTCTTTGCCTTTTCAACCTCAAGCCGGTCTAACATAATTTCCATTGAAAGTGAACTTCAAAGGTCTTCTCTGTTTCACTAAGACGTCACTTCATTTGCTACTAATGATATGGTCATCCAAGGGTATTAATGTATGATGAAATTAAAAATGAAATTTCCATTTAGAAATAAATAGCAAGGTCTAATGATTTCAGTGTATATGAGACTGACATCATTATTAAGTTAAAACCAAAATTCTCAGATGGTCCTGCAATCACTACTTTGAAATTTGTCAAAATTACCTCTGTAGGTAATCTATCTGATTGAATCAACAGGTTATTCAAAAATGCAGATGTAACTTCAGTGTTTACAACCAGCAACCTACTTTAAAATGAGGTGAAACATATAGTAGGCAGTTAAGATGGCAATGTAGCGGCACCACCTTTTAAGATGGGAAAAGGTTAGCTTCGGTGGAATATTTCGGATTTCACAAGTTACAGCCAGGCACGGGTCTGTTGACGGTAAGTTGCACTACCAGTGGTTGTGAGGCAGAATGGAGGCTTCAGGGCCGTAGATCCGCTGGAAGAGTAAATGCATTTGTATGCATGGCGCAAGTTACAGGCGGAAGGGGCACACTGGCCCAACCCAGGTGTTATGTATACATGACTTGGAGAGGCGTGTTTGCAAAATATAGATGCACAGCCACGCATACAGGGTGTTACAAAAAGGTACGGCCAAACTTTCAGGAAACATTCCTTACACACAAAGAAAGATAATATGTTATGTGGACATGTGTCCGGAAACGCTTACTTTCCATGTTAGAGCTCATTTTATGACTTCTCTTCAAATCACATTAATCATGGAATGGAAACACACAGCAACAGAACGTACCAGCGTGACTTCAAACACTTTGTTACAGGAAATGTTCAAAATGTCCTCCGTTAGTGAGCATACATGCATCCACCCTCCGTCGCATGGAATCCCTGATGCGCTGATGCAGCCCTGGAGAATGGTGTATTGTATCACAGCCGTCCACAATACGAGCACGAAGATTCTCTGCGTTTGGTACCGGGGTTGCGTAGACAAGAGCTTTCAAATGCTCCCACAAATGAAAGTCAAGAGGGTTGAGGTCAGGAGAGCGTGGAGGCCATGGAATTGGTCCGCCTCTACCAATCCATCGGTCACCGAATCTGTTGTTGAGAAGCGTACGAACACTTCGACTGAAATGTGCAGGAGCTCCATCGCGCATGAACCGTTGTGTCGTACTTGTAAAGGCAGATGTTCTAGCAGCATAGGTAGAGTATCCCGTATGAAATCATGATAACGTGCTCCACTGAGCTTTGGTGGACGAAACTAAAATGAGCTCTAACATGGAAATTAAGCGTTTCCGAACACATTATTTGTGTATGAGGAATGTTTCCTGAAAGTTTGGTCGTACCTTTTTGTAACACCCTGTAAATAAGCGCCGCTTCACTAACAAGGCATTCAAGTGTGACAGCTCTCCTAGATAGTGGGGCACGTCACACCACCGGCTGATGGGCGCCAGCATTCCAGTCCATTTCAGGTCGTTCGTTCCACCCTCTGAGGCCAACACAGGGTCTGCAGCCAGCCAGCGGCGGCCCATGCCACGGCTCGCTACTGCGGGCAATCTTGGCTCGCAACGTATACTGGAAGCATCCTTATTGGGACGATGGATCGCAGGCGCTTGTTGTCGCTGCTATCTTAGCCATGCCGACGAGGAAGCACACCGCGGGCCGGCTTGCAGCTCCCAGAAGGCGGCGCTGAGGCAGCAGTGATGGAGACTGCTGAGTCGACTGCCGGCACATCCTGATGTCGTCACAACTCTGCGGCCACAAAAGGCCAACACACAGCAGTGCGCTGCACGGGTTGCTGAGGCAGCCATTCTGCACCAAGTCATTTTGCAGACAGTGAAGCGGTGCCCTCAGCATTTCGGGACCCAGTGACACAGACCAAGAGGAACGGGGGGAAACTCGGATTAGTTTTAATATGGCGCATCCTGACTGCCCATCCATGTCCCACATTCCTCTACATTTGGTATCAGAATAGTGGACATCATCTGTACAGTTCGATATTCAGACCCACCGCCCACATTATAGTCACAAAATGTGGTGAGTGTTGGACGTTTTCTTCCCTTTTTATGTTTGTTTTTTGAGTATGTCTCCTGGCTGGCCAATTTAGATGTTTTGTGAAAGCATATTATTTTTTTGACAGAATAAGTCCTAGTGTGTTTGGAGCAGTTAGATGATGTTTTTCAGGGCATTTGATTACTTTTGTATTGGTATTTGATAATACTGAGTATGATGATAGGGACCTGTAGTAAGTCAGGTTATTCTTGTACTTAAATGTTTTGTTTCAGGACTTACTGGGAATGAAAGCAACACAATGACAAAGTCAGGGACGCAAGGTGTGTCAGAATCAGAAACGGTACGGATTTGGTTGGAAAAGGTAGCACAATAGACAGTGGACAATACGCAGTTGACAAATGAATTAACATCTAGAAGTGAGCGGGAAACAGCATCGGATCAGTCGCTGTTGCCTAGGGTGCCACAGCAGGAGATTGATCCAGCTGCCACGATTTTCATTATTGTGTCTCCTGGCCAGGCATCTGAGGATATGCGTGCATTTGTGGAGGACTTGGAGACTTCAACTGTGATGAATGGTTGGTCTGATGAACAGTTGTTACATGTAGCCAAGATCAGATTAATGGGTGAAGCGAAGACATATGTAAGGTATTCTGAGGCATTAAGGAAGGCGCGACAGTTTAAGCAGTTGAAGGAGGGACTTTTACAGAGGTACAAGAAACAGAATAGCGCTTGGTACTTCAGGGAAATGTTGAATACAATGACGAAGAGGCATTTGATTACTTTTGTATTGGTATTTGATAATACTGAGTATGATGATAGGGACCTGTAGTAAGTCAGGTTATTCTTGTACTTAAATGTTTTGTTTCAGGACTTACTGGGAATGAAAGCAACACAATGACAAAGTCAGGGACGCAAGGTGTGTCAGAATCAGAAACGGTACGGATTTGGTTGGAAAAGGTAGCACAATAGACAGTGGACAATACGCAGTTGACAAATGAATTAACATCTAGAAGTGAGCGGGAAACAGCATCGGATCAGTCGCTGTTGCCTAGGGTGCCACAGCAGGAGATTGATCCAGCTGCCACGATTTTCATTATTGTGTCTCCTGGCCAGGAGAGAAATTTCCGGACAGGATAAGAGAAATTAACGGGTATACTTGCAAGTTGGGTGAGAGCGATGAGGTGAATGGTTTTCTGTTGCAGGGGGCAGAGAAAAGGGTACTTTATGTATTTTTGAGGGGGTTACCAGCGCATGTGTCGCGGGAAGTGCGTGAAGGGACTCCAAAAATGTACATTCAGCCATTCAGCCGGAAATTCAACATGAGGAAATAGACATGGCAATGGGGGTACGTGATAGACAAGCAGTGTTTACAGCGTATATAAAATGTTATAGGTGTGGTCGTTCAGGACACGGGCAACGTACCCAGTCACTGAGGAATAGAGGAAGGGGAGGAAATCAACAGTGTGAAGGATGGAGAAGTGGAGTTAGTAGTTATATGGCAGAGGTGGCCCAAGACCCACCTAAGGGAGCTGCCATTTAATTTAAATGCTACAAATACGTATGCACAGGTGGAATGTTCAGTGGTAGGATCCATAGGAACTAAAAAGTAAAAGATTTTGTTGGACACAGGGGTGCAAATGTCATTGTCTAGTAAGAGTTTAATGGGACAAAACAAGTTAGAACCACCACATTATAGGTTGCGTGGAGTGGGGAATAAGACGGTCACACCTTTGGGGTCAGTTACAGTTGACTTTCGCATAGGGAAATTCGAATTTGATGCATTCATGGATGTAGTACCATGGATAAGCGAGGGCTATTACATGATCCTAGGAGTAGAATTCTTGAATCAACCTGATGCCAAAATTGACTTAGGACAATGAACTGTGGAACTTGGTGGGATGTTATTTCAACTAGGGGAAACTGTTGTCGATGCAGAGCTGTCACGAGGGGCATTCAACGTAATGTACAAACCAATTGAGCTGCGTAAATTAGCATTAAGGCTTAATTCGCATGAGTGTGTGTCTAGTGTCACCGGGAACTCGCTGTGGGTAAGTGTAGAGTCAAGTCCACCTGTGCATACTGTATGTGTTATTGAACGAATGGAGGATAATGAATTTTTGGATCCATTAGGCTGTGAAACGCACTACTGAATGCATACAAGAGGTAAATGAGGGGCAAGTAGTCCACGTCAACGTGCATACTTTTAGCGCTGTAGACACGAATTTGGGAAAAGGAGTTTTAGTAGCGAATTTGGATGTACCAGATGGCGAAGAATGGTGTTCGAGAGGTAGGCGTAGTGATCAACCACTAACTAAAGGAGGAGAAAAAGAGCATATGGAAGAATTGTTGAGGGAATTTAAGGATTAGTTTTTTCCGCAAGGGCCATTACCAGCAACTCAATTAGTTCAACATAGCATACCAACAGGTAACGAAGCACCAATTTACCGTAAACTACAGAATACCGAAGTATTTGCAGCCGATTGTGGAGGATTTTATTGATCAACAGCTTGCGGACGGTATTATAGAGCATAGTAATAGTTGGTGGGGAGCGGGAATTGTCGCTATCCCTAAAAATCTATAGATGGAACTAAGAAGTACAGGTTCTGTTGTGACTACCAATGCCTCAATAATAAGACAGCAATGGACGCATACCCCATTCAAAAAATATTGGAGACTTTGGATAACTTAGGACAATGCCAGTACTTTTCTACAAAGGATTTTACAATTGGTTATCATCAGTTAGAGGTGGCTCAAGAGGATCGTCCAATAACTGCTTTCTCTACTCGAGGAGGCCATTACCAGTGCATCAGAATGCCATTCGGTTTGAAAAACTCTGCGGCAACTTTTCAGAGGTTGCTAGACATGTCTTGAGGGATTTGAAACCATGGCAGTGTCTTGTCTATTTGGATGACATTATAGTGTTTTCAAGTAGTGTGGAGCAACATTGACAGTGGTTAAGGGAAGTCTTTATGAGGTTAAGAGCAGTTCGTTTAACGTTGAGCCTGGAGAAGCGTAATTTGGCATTGGAAGAAGTGAAATATTTAGGTCATATTATCAGTAAGAACGGAGTGCGAACAGATCCGAGATTGGTACAGGCTGTAAGGGATTTTCGGGAAAACACTTAAGGAAATGCAATCATTCGTCGAAATTTGCAATTTCTATCGAAAGTTCGTGAAGGGTTTTGCAGATTTAGCACCGCCATTGATGCGATTGTTACGGAAGGGTGTGAAATTTGAGTGGACAGAAGAGTGTTAGGAAAATTGACAAATTGAAAGAAGTATTAACATTAAGTCCTGTTCTTGTGTTTAGAGATTTTGAAATGGAATTTATTCTAGCGTGCAGTGCATCGAATCAAGCATTAGGGTGTGTTTTTAGTCAAGAAATTGATGGGAAAGAACGTCCTGTAGCCTATGTGTCTAGGCAGTTGAATGCAATAGAGAGGAATTACTCAACAGCAGAGAGGGAGATGCATAGCGTTTTCTATGGAATCACATATTTTAAATGTTATTAATATGGGAGAAGATTTCGGATAGTGACAGATCATGCTGCGTTGAAGTGGTTCTTGGGGTTGAAGGATCCGTCCACTAGACTCGCTAAGTGGGCCGTGAGGCTTAGTGAATTTTACTATAAGGTGGTGCACAAGCCTCGGAATAAGCACAGTAATGCCGATGCACTGAGTAGGAAGGTGGCAAAAGTAGAAGTCATAGGTTATGACCTAGGGGTATGGCTAGAATTACAGGACGCTGTCAATGATTTTAAATTGCACTGGACACAGCCACAATTTAATATGTACGACGGTCTTCTGTGCAGGGAAACGAAGTTAGGGCAAAGGGTAGTAATGCCAGCGAAGCTGAGAGATTTTATACCATGTGTGCAGAGAGCAGATTTGAGTCAGAAACAGATACAGCTACGGAAGTGACATGTCCATTTTCTATGTTGCGAATTGATGTCTTAGGACCTTTCAGTCCAACGCCATTGGGGCACAGATGACAAAAATAGACCATTTTTGAAGTATGTGGAGGTGGTTGCAACGCCAAATCAACAGGCAGCAATGGTGGTGCTAGTGTTAGTAAACAACTGAATTTTGAAGTTTGGTGTACCGGAGACAATAATTACTGACCAAAGGACCAACTTCATGTCGGATTTAATGAGGGAACTATGTCAATTGCTGAATGTAAAGAAATTGAGGACGAGCGCATTCAATCCACAGGCGAATGGATGGACAGAACAGGTACACAGAACAATCAGGAGGATGCTGAGTTTTTATGTAGATTGTCATCACCATCAGTGGGATGAATATTTGAAGCATATTGTTTGCACATACAATGCAGAAGTCTACACCAGTATGGGTTTGTCTCCGTATGAGGTCGCGTAAGGGTGAAAAATGCCGCCATTATATGTTGAGTGAAGCTACAGGAAGGAAGGACCGGTGAATCTGTACATCAGTTTGAGAGAACAATTCAGGATGTTTGGAAACGGATGAAAAGACGAAGTCGAAGGCTTTGGAAAGTCAGGAAGACACAGTGAAGTGAAAATAAAGTTTACTGCAATATAGAGTAGGGCGATGGGTAATGCAATCCAGCCTCTATACGCCAAAACGAAGAAGTTCATCGCGAGGTATCAGGGGCCATACCAAGTACTTGAAACCACATCCCCCTTTAATGTTAAGCTTCATCTGCCAACTAGAACAACGTTAGTACACAATGGGTGGTTGTGGCCATTTAAGGATTGTCCCGATGTGATTCCAGGCATGCCACAGGAAGGGAAGAGGAAGAGAGAGAAAACCGGGAAGACAGAGTACAGTATGATGTACTGTATGCCTTGCTATCCAGAAAGTAGTGGAGTATTTGTAGTTTTCTCTGTTTTATTGTTTTGTATCGTTGGGTTTGCGTAGATTAATTAGGCATTGTATTTTCATATGTAGTGTCTGTTTCTGAGTATTGTGAGCCTGCTAGGGAGCGTTGAGCACGTTTGTAGAAGTAGAAACTAAGGCGGTATTGCTGATCTCGGCAGTTAACAGCCGGTACACCGAGACAACAAGGGAGCTGCCATAGAGGGAAGGTAACAGTAGGTCCATTCAGGGTGATAAGCACCCATCTAGACATGTGTACAGTGCAGTTACTCTTTCCCAAAAACGGAAGAAACAGACTATCCAAGGAACATCATGGATCCAAATTTGAGCTTGCAATGGGTCGGAATGCATTGGATCTTCTCCAACCACGAAAAATTAATAGTAGTAGCAAGCTGTTTTGAGCAGGGAGTATTTGCCGAAGATAAATATATAGAGCTCGAGGGGAGTGAAATTTTAATCAGTGGAACTACGTGTAAGATAATAAGACCAACCTTCCACCTGCCAGCGTCAATTTCAGGAGTCTCGCAACTGAATGTTACACAGCCACAGCTGTACTGGCCAGAAGCAACTTCAGAGTTTTTGCCAAGGCATAATCTGACCTTGTTAAATCAAACTCTGGAGCCAGGTGTGTTGAGATGCGTAAACCAGTTCGTTTCAGAGCATGAGGGGCGCATATCAGCCGAACAGCTTGTGCAGCATGTCGCTCAATATAGGGAGAGGTAATGATGAGTACTGATAATTTTGAGCCTTAACTTTGTTGTGCGTTGTTTTCATTCTGATCAGGTGAAGAGGCAATTCCAAGAGGGAACTAACGGTAGTCCAAATCCCAGTGGATTGGATACCGAGGGCGTAAGACCGGTAGGTAATGGGTTGATCGAGCATTAAGTGGATTGGTCATCCATTAAGGAATTTTTTCGTTTTGTCTCGTGTCATATGTTTTAAGAGGGCTCGACCACATCTAAGTACTCTAATTATAGTAGTAAATATGTCATGAGTACATGCTGACCCAAACAAGTTTAAGAGTAGTTAGAGATCGACGCGGGGACCGGGTCTTTCCGAATGGGGTAATAATGTAGCGGCACCACTGTTTAAGATGGGAAAAGGTTAGCTTTGCTGCAAGACGTCTGATTAGTATTCACCGAGATGTCAACGAAGCAGAAAGTAATTCAAGCGCGGAAAACGGTTCGAGAGAATCTACAGTTGCTAAGGTTAGGGTATATGGATCGACAGCAAACACTAAGAGAGGCCTTCAAGTCGGTTATTGAATGTCTCTGGCAGCTCTCAGTAAAAGCAGAACCATACGACAACGATAGTGTTGCCATTGACGAATTCATTATCCGTCACGTCCCTGGTCAGATAGATAGAACATTCGTTGTAAGTGGGGGGAGACCTTACATGTTAGGCATGCATTCTATAAATGCCACTGATGGTACAATACAGGTTGGCGATAGGCGGTCTGAGAGAACACCTGGCTTAATGAATCTAATTTGCCCAAGACTTACCACAAAACCTATAAATTATTCAGTTAATGATAGGGAAATGTACTGTGAAATACTGCGTTTAAGAGATGTACATAAAATCGCAAAAAGCCTGAGCAACGAGAAATATAAAACCACAATAAAATCAATATTTAATGGCGAAAACAACAACAATAACAACAACAACTGCAGCACTAGCAGCGGCCATGATACTGAAATTGAGCATAAAACAGTGAACAACAAAATCCCGCAGTATATATATTATGACGACCCCAACGAGCTAATAGATCGACTACAGCTGCTCATGGCATCAGCTGCTACAGATAATACTCATCATTCGAACAAGGCTGTTTCGGTAATCTCTGAGCTAAAAGTATTGAGACAGTAGTTCGAGAACTGCACAAACCAGCACGCAAAACATACCCTCGCAGGCATGTTATGATTAAAGGTGTGGATGACTTATGGCAAGCTGATCTTGTAGGTATTGGGGAATATTTACATGAGAATAATTGATTCAAATATATTTTAATGGTTGTTGAGATATACTCCAAATTTGCCTGGGCATTACATGTTAAAACAAAAACGGGTAGAAATGTTGCGGATGTGTTTGAGTGTTTGCGACAGACAGGGACAAATCGATGTCCAGACAACCTCCAAACCGATCACGCTGGAGAGTTATACAATAGGCATTTCAAGACAGTGATGGAGCGGCGTGCAATACATCACCACTCAACTTTCACTCACCTTAAAGCAAGTACCGTGGAGCGTCTGAACAGAAAAATAAAAGGTCGAATTTGGATGCGGTTTAACCTTCGCTGCTCATACAAATGGACATATATCCTCCCAGAAATAATTGCTCAGCATAATCGAACCAAACATACCACAATAAAAAAGAGACCAATCGACGTTCGTGATAATGGAGTCATGGATACGGTGCACAATCGCATTAAAATGCTGGATACACGCAGACAGAGATTTAATGTAGGCGATTTGGTACGTATCTCAAAACAAAAGACAAATCATACCTACCGAACTGGTCAACAGAGATATTTACAGTTTCACACATGAAAAGAACGAATCCTAGAACTTGTGTACTGAAGGATAGTAGAGGTGAAGAAATTGCAGGCTGCTTCTACACCGAGGAGTTGCAGAAAAGCTCAGAACCGGATGTGTTTCTCGTGGCGAGAGTCATAAGACTTCGGGGAAAATAGAGCACTAGTCAAATGGCTTGGTTTTCCTGCAGCACAAAACAAATACCGTTTATGTGCCGGCATCGGACATATGCGGCGATCCTATTAAATATACCGACATTTATCCATTGGAGCAAATGGCCAGTGATCGACGTCGCTTACACAGACAAGTGTAAAGTTTTAGCGTCTGTTCTGTACGAGAACCTTCTCCCACATGTTATCAGTCGCTGGAGAGGGATCCTGTTTCATTATTTTATACATCGCTTTTTCTACTGTAACACGCTTTGTACAATACCATCCTTTTTTCTCCGCCACGACTTCGATGTCCGTGTCAGATTCTAAACTGACATTAACACAATTGGTCAATTGACTCCCCCCAGGAAACTAGACAAAGCACGGTGTAAACAACATTATGTGGTAATCAACAGCATACGTGGACTGTTGGGGTGGAAAAGACATCGTCGATGTACTGTAATAATAAGCATCATAATTGACAGTGCGATCAATTTTAGCAATTTTATCATAATATCAACACTGACCAATGACGCGGCAGCATGCTTACCAATTTCTGTATCATCGCTAAACAGCTTCTCCCCTACTTTGCGAGTACCATCGCGAATGTAAGTAGATGACTGTGCAGTATGTTCATTCTTTTTTAATTCTCGAACATGTACACCAAAGTACAAGGGTTGGAACTTAAAGAGTGGCAACTATTTATTCACAAACGGTAGAAAAGAGTTACATATTTGCACCTGTTAGTCCTTCAAAGTAGTCACCAGCGTTGTGTAGAACCCGTTGCCAGCTATTTGGAAGGCTTAGTATACTGTTAGCAGAGCCTGTTCTGTTGATGTTGCGAATGGAGCAGTCTACTGCATGTCGAATCTCTGGAACAGTTCTGAAGCGAATGCCACGAAGTGGTTCCTTCATCTTCGGAATCAAATCAAAGTCACAAGTACTTAAGTCCGGAGAGTGTGGTGGATGGTACAGTACTTCCCAATCCCATCGACCGAACAGAGTACACAGCTTGCGCTGCATGCGCCTGCCTATTGACGTGCAGAATTATGGGTTGATTGCATAGAATGTGTCGCCACTTCTTTTGCAAATCTAGTTGCAGGTGATGGTGACTTTGATTTGATTCCGAAGACAAAGGAACCACCTCGTAGCATTCGCTTCAGAACTGTTCCAGAGATTCGACAGGCAGTTGAACGCTGCATTCGCACCATCAGCAGAACGGACTATGCTAACGATGTACTATGCCTTCCACATCGCTGGGAACGGGTTATACACAACGCTGGTGACTACTTTGAAGGAGAGTAACAGGTGCAAACATGTAACTCATCTGTACTGGTTGTGAATAAATAGTTGCCACTATTTAAGTTCCAACCCTCGTTACCAGACAGCGACCTATATATCTCTAGCACTTCGATCATTGTGTGACTTACGATCTTTCTCTATGTGGATGGGAGTCACAGGGCATTCTCGTTTTCTTAGGATAAAGTTAGAGACTGAAAGATCACCTCGCATTGTCTTTGACCAACGCTCCCTGCAGCTGACCAGTAGCAGACCGCTACATTCCATGTTTCGTGTAGGAACAGTACGAACCGAGACTGTAACTGCTGCCCCGCACCCATCCAAGAGCACAAGATTTCTACAGATACGCGAATGTCGAGGAGGCACAGTAGATATGAAACTGTTGTGATGATATAACAGACGGTTAAGAACAAGAAACGGGTGGTTTTTATGCATGATAGAGCTCCAAACGGACGGAGTTTGCTGCGTTTTACGTAAATCAACTACGCTAGTAACTCTAAAGTAAGTTGTAGTGTCTGGGGTCTTTACAAAGCACATTTGACGACCGTCCGCCCAGTATAACAAAGATAGTGGTGGAGGACATACGGTGCCATATTAATTTTACTTACGTGCAAAACAGGCTTATGTCTGTTGAAGTTCTTTTACTAATCTTGACGCAGCTGCTGGGCTGAGACATTTTTCATTTATTAATGTGTATGACTTCTGATGAAGCCTACATTATTATAGCTGAAACCATGCCGAGGTTTAAAATAAACATAATTTAGTGCAACTGTGGGCTGCTTTTCATCCGAGATATTACCAATAAGGTATTGGTAAGAGAGGACATACACACATGCCCTCCTAAGGCTAAAATGTTCTGCACTTAAAACACGCTATAATGTTGGATTGTTGCGGTTTCCGACCTATTAGTGAAATGCAACGCTCTTACTATCCCAGTGTAAGAAATATATTTCCAGCGCATGAAATACATTCTCCTTGCGGGTTTCTCTACGATAAACTACGGTGATAAACTGTAAAATGAAAAGCTACTTCCTTAAAACATCGATTCGTTGTGTTACATGTGCAATATAGCTTTCCAGAGACGTATAGCCCCCACTATACACATCCGATCACGGTTCAGAAATTATACTATGCTCACATCAGTCCAATATAAAATGATCACTCGTAACGGGAAATACCTCTTATAAGAAAGGGACAAACGCATAGCAGCGGTGTTTGACTTGTGGAATTACACGTCATTCCACCACTAACTTCGTAAACAGGACATCTGTCAAGCAGATGTATACACGGAGATTGTAGTACCTCACAAACACCTGTCGCTAACTTAGAATCACCGTAGTAATGAAACTGAAGACTCGATTTTATGCCAAAGATACGACAGTACGTCGCATAAATCTTCGTTCGTCTAGAGGAATGCGTCGACACAGGATGGAAGTCCTCTGATGCCAGAGAGGTTTGCTGTTAATGATCGCAAGTAGTCAGTGCTCAATGTCACACACAGAACACGCAGTTCTATGCGAGTCCAACGCAGGTTATGTCACACAGCTGATGCATCCCGAAAGAGCAACGGAAGAAAATAGTCAAATGACCTGCAGCAACATGTCTCTCTCTGTCTCTCTCTCTATAATGCATCATCAGTCTATCATTAAATCCTACCTCGTTACAACTCCATCTCACCCTATCACTCCATCCACTCTCTATCATCGTTTAACGCATATGCAAGAAAGTTTAGAGGCAGAAGGTTCCCTTTTTTACAGGAAAGCATCGAAGACAGCAGTAAACTCGCGCGAGTGACTAGTACCTAAATAGGCATACAGTAGAATGTCGTCTCGACGTAAAATAAAAGCTTGTATCCCCGGTTCCTGATGCTTCCACTCGCCATTTTCTCTCATTCATCTTGCTGTTGTATACTCGTTATCATGTACAAGGACTGTTCTGCATCAGTCAGATGACGTGCAAGTACTCACTCAATTTCCCCGCATTGTGACATATTTTCCCTCAATTCATACGTATTTTTCGCAGTTCTATCGATTTTTTGTCACTTATTCCCATGCGATCATGACATAACCTCTCGTTCCGTGTTCTAAAATTGCTTGTAAATGTAGTACAGTTGCCAACAGTTAGCGCAAATGCACTCTTTTCCTGATCGGGAGGCACTGTACCCGACTACATCCAGTCGCCTCCACCCACATATTCCACATTTTCATTGAGTTTGCTCTGTTTTCTGTATGTCTGTGTCTGTGCTTGTGACGCGGATGGCTCACAGACATACAGCGGCCTTAGAGCATGGTAGCAGGGGTGCGAGACGCTCGGCGGAGCATCGTAGAGCGGGAGAGGGGGAGGGGGAAGCGTGACGGGAAGTAAAAAGGCCTTGGTTTTTGGCAGTTTGTGACAGTACACCGATAAGAACGCACATTCAACTACTACCTCCTCTGCACTCTGCAGTCTTTTAATGATGATTTACCCCCAGTAGATGCGCTGCATTATGACTCGTTCATTACGTGTGCTGGTTTTTTCACGACAATTTCGAAGTGTAATTAGAACTGTGACACATTCCTTTTTCCATCCGTTGTGGTAGCGTGTATTGGCTTCGATTACCTAGGCTGCAGGATGGTTTTTGAGCAGGCGTCTGTAGCGAAATCCCACGTCAAACAGCGGTAGATACTGTATGCTTACAGGTAATACACTTTTTAAACTCCTCTCTGTCCAACACCAGCATCACATCAGTTGAACGTATTTCCCACAAAAAAGAATAAAGATAGTACCTTAAACCCCTGCCTTTTTCCCGCCTTCTTGTAAGTGTAGGGTAAGGTTCAAATGGTTCAAATAGCTCTGAGCACTATGGGGCTCAACTGCTGAGGTCATTAGTCCCCTAGAACTTAGAACTAGTTAAACCTAACTAACCTAAGGACATCACAAACATCCATGCCCGAGGCAATATTCGAACCTGCGACCGTAGTGGTCTTGCGGTTCCAGATTGCAGCGCCTTTAACCGCACGGCCACTTCGGCCGGCGTAGGGTAAGGTCTGAGTGTGTCTGTCGCTAGTTTCGAGTCGTACTGAGAAATTTTTTCCCAGCAGGAAAACACCAGTTCTATGGTATCGTCAGTTTTTTAACTGTATTGCGCTTTTATGCTGTCCTTGTTTAGCGCTATGCATATAGTTGTGTAATTAGGGCCAATATTTGTGCTTAATTACGTAATCAGGATCGATATTTGCGTCAGTTTCCTGACGAAAATAAATAAAGTACACTAACGTAACCTTCCTCTCCTGCATCTGGACGGTTTCCCGTGTTAGGGGGTGAACTTGGGCTTTCAATCCAGTAGAATCAAGGTTAGAGTCCCAGAAAGGGCACAGCCATTTTAAATTTCCCATCAATTCCAAGCGGCTCTGGTGGTTTAATTGTGTTAGGGGAGGTACACTTGGACTTTTCGCCCAGGAAGACCAAGGTTCGAGTCATGGAAAGGATATCGCCAATTTTAATTTACCGCCAATTCCCGGGTGGGGGTTGAGGTAGGATGTCAGCACAGCACTGAGACAAACAAATTCCCACGAAAATTCTAAATTCTCGACAAAATTCGAAATTCTCACCATTAGGGTTGGTTGAGGGAGGGGAGTTTATGGATGGTGGAGAGGAGGGTGCTGGGTCACACGTGCAGCTGAGAAAAACACGTGACTTTATCTAGGGTCGGAGTTGTTGGTGATTGGGGTGGGGTTGGGAGAGGAAGGGGTGATTAATTGATCAATTTAATTAATTTGCTTATCTATTTGATGTCAAAATTGCGCTACAAACCTCACTATACTACTACTGTCAACCATATCGGGAGTCCATCTGATGGTCAATATTGATGCAGTTCTCTTGTCCGAACGATCTTTTGAACGTGAAATTTAAAACTTGGGCTTTCGTTTTCCTACCTTCAACTGCCACACCAGACTGGTCAAGAAGGGACTGAATGGAAGCCTTAGACCCGCATAGCGATTTTACATACGACCAAAATTTCGTCGGATTCTCTGCCAGGTATTTTAATAAGATGTGACGGTGGTAGCTGCTGCATATTTCGTGCAAAGATCTTTTCACAGACACTGGTATCTCTACTAACCTTCGCTTGTCGTCATTTGTGCGTCTCCTTTTGACCCTAGAGTGCAGCAGCCTCTGCTTCCTCAGCATCAGCGGAATTACGTTATTAACTCCCTTACCAAGAATGTAAATCGCCAGACCATGATTTAGGCCGCGATTTGCAATCTGCTTCAACTTTGCCCATAATTCCTCTACATCCATCTTACTGGAATTAAGTGATGCCAATTCACTGCCTAAGAGAGATGTTAATAGATGTTTATCTTCTCTGTCTGGCAAAAACACTCTCCTAGCCTTCTCAACAGATCTATAAACTTTCGTAGTTGAGGTTCTACAATAATATCATGATAGCTAATCCCCGTTTTCATGCTGATATTGTCGATAAGATCCTGTATGTTTGTAGCTACAAGGTCTAAGATATTTCCATTGCTTGTAGGCTGCCGAGCTAACTGCTCAAGACAATTTCTAGAAAACGTGTTCAGATGTGTTTCGCATGACTGTCTGTCTGTACCCCAACAATGAATCCATAGACATCCCAGTATATTCTAGGCAGGTTAACTGCATGATCTGGGTAGCCTATTTACGCGCTATTGACCGTAGAATTTCTTCGAATGACTCTAGAACTGTCACAGCGAAAACGGGTGTCCTGTAAAAACACCCAACAAATAACCTGCTTTCAC
Organism: Schistocerca serialis cubense; assembly: GCF_023864345.2. NCBI lineage: Eukaryota > Metazoa > Arthropoda > Insecta > Orthoptera > Acrididae > Schistocerca > Schistocerca serialis. Next base: position 423,571,666 of record NC_064643.1, on the reverse strand, counting down.
CTACACTTGTTATACGCAACTAGACGACTTCACTGTCACACTCAGCTTCGATCTTAACAGAGACAATATTTTTTGTCAACTGGAATGAGTAAAGTTCCTTCAGTACTCATTCAAATGGTTCAAATGGCTCTGAGCGCTATGGGACTTAACATCTGTGGTCATCAGTCCCCTAGAACTTAGAACTACTTAAACCTAACTAACCTAAGGACATCATACACATCCATGCCCTAGGCAGGATTCGAACCTGCGACCGTAGCGGTCACGCAGTTCCAGACTGAAGCGCCTAGAAACGCACGGCCACACCGACCGGCTCACTACTCATTTCGCGTTTACTAATTCAATTGCATTTTCGCAAGCTTTTTAAGCTCTAATTTTTGATTCAATTTCTTCTCCATCATAGTTAATTTCTACGCCTTTAATCTACTCTCCAAATCCTTTAGCGATAGACAGTGTTTCGACACTTGTTTCGTAAATCTTTCGCCATCATCCTAGATTTCATCATCGTTCTTGCTAAAATTTCTTCTTTGTCTTTCGGCTGCTGTTCTCTTAAATTACTCAAAACATTCATACCTTTTCTTTGTGTACCTGAACTTCTTCCTGCAACATTAGTCCACTTCAACTATCACAAATTTTTCTTCCATATTTTGAAATTCACTTTCTACTCATATCTCAACTCTTCCCATAACTGAGTTTTAAAAATCAGAAATCTTATATCTAAAATACTTCATATATCACCAGTCTTATACATGAGCTTTTCAGTCGTCTCTTGACACACTCTTGTAGAAATTTCCTGTTGACTTGTAATCTCTTGCTTAAACTGACTTCTGTATTCAAATATTTCCCTTTGATTTGCAGTCGCTTTACTTAATCTTCTGCCACACCGATAACTGAAGTTCTGAAACAGTCTTTTAAAGAGTCATTGTTAGCAGACCCAGTGGCTGGTATATCTAGAACAACCACTTGTCTATTTGCGGTGGTGATAGACGCGGTTGGAAAACCAGATGCAATGTTCAAATCATTGTCATAACTTTGAGGAATAACATGCTTACCATCTAATTCCAAAGTAACACAGTACAGTCAGTCGAAGTCAGAACTCACAGGATACAGAGAAAACTAGAACGAAGATGGCAATATCTGCAACGATCTTCGAAATCTTCTCACTTGTAACGTCTTCTTTCTATTCCTTATGTCTTCTACACTGGCGCCTCCTCTGCTGCATCGATACAAAAGTACATTCTTCTTCTTTGAAACTTTTACCGAACTGTAGCAACAATAGTGCAGTAGCTGTCTTCTAGAATGTTCGAATGTTGACTCGTATTTCCTCTCAAATAACGACGTTCTCCCTCCAAAACCATTGCTTCTGATTTCTTCCAAACTTCCCGTTCTTTCGCCACTGCCTAAATTATTATTCTCTCCAGAATTCAATGAAAGTTTTCACCCATTCAAACGGCGCTTGTGAGCAATCGACTTAACCCTTCCGTCGTTCCTCGTTTTACTAAATGCTCTTGTTCCAGAGTGCACATTCCTTTCTTCCATACTTCGCATCGCGACTGATATTATTCATATACACTTCTTTTTACAAAATATGGCTTCCTTTGACACCAATAATTCTTCTTATAGTAACCTCTTAAAACTGCTGAGTTCCTCCTTGAACTAACTCACTCATCAATAGTCATTTCTTGCGTTCGTAGCACTTTTACACAGATCTCATTTTCCCTATTCGATCGAAGTTTCGGAAATGCATAGGGAATATGCACATGTACATTAAGAATAATACTAAAATCCAAAGTAACAGTATTAATTTACTTAACGATTTCAACTCACACGTTCAAATACATAACATATCAAATGAATAAGGAAATTTTAAAAGAAATAATACAAAGGAAGTGTACACAGTTTTGTAACGCTTCCTGCGGGATGTCAAGTTAGAGGTGGAGTCGTTATATAAATATTCAAGGGATCTATAACACGGGCCATCTCACAGCGTCCAATGCGTGTTCAGTCTTCCACAGAACTTGGTCATCGGTAGACATGGTCCGTGTAGAACTTGTCAGCAGCTACTTTCTTTGACGTTGAGATTATTATGCTGTTATTAAAGTCTGTTGGTATTTCGCTTGACTCATGTATTCTGGGTACCAAAAAAGACATATCTTGTAGCTGGCTGTCCCAAGGGCTTAAAGAATTCTCAACGAATGACTTTTTTACTTAATGCTTTGTTTGGGGTTAGGTCTGTCAATTCTCTGTTGATTTCTCCTTGCACTATAGCATTAAAGATCTCCTTCACTTCCTCTTTTCCTATCAACTCATTTTCTTCACTTAGCGCTACTAGGCATTTATTCTACATTTTAGCTTTCCACTTCTTTATTTGGTTCTGGAATGATATCTGAGCTCTCAGTATTCATACAGCCGCATCTCCTTTCTCCAGGTTTCTTTAATGTCCTTATAACAAGTATCAAACTCTCCTTAAGTTACGCTTTTACAGCTTTGAATTTCTGCTCTAGCCATTTCTTCTTTTGCACATTTCACTTTTTCAGTGCCGTTTTATCTTTTGACATTTTTATCTTTAAAAATGATTAATCCGCCATCGGACAGCATATTACTACATTTATCTTCTGTAATATCTAGACTTCTGCTTTCATGTCATTGTCAAGTGCAATGCAAATTGTTAGACCATTATTAAACAAGTTAAGACAGTCCAAAGCAGGTAAGCAAGACTAACCCATGTCTTTAAGATGTAACAGTTAAATAATGTTACATTCATTGATAGTTACATAGACTTGTTTAACAGCTTTGGACTACCTCAACAGATACGCCACTATAAAGATCTAACAACTTCTAGCATTGTGCTTGATAACGGCATAAAAGCCAGAAAAAATGCTAATACACAGTCAAATGGCGGTTTCCTCTTTTGAAAAGTATTGCTTGACTTTGCATCAACAGCATCGAAATCTTTTTGCATTTTTATGTTTCCAGTGTCCTCAGTTAGATTTCGTATGTCCTTTCTTCTTTTCTTATCCAAATAATTCCACTGAACATTGTTCCTTCCATAGATGTTGTATCTACTGCTTCCACTATTCTACATCTCAAAAATATTCATTTACCTTCTAGGACATTAATCTGTCTTGTATTACTTCCGCCGGTTTCGTATTTTCTTCTACATTAATCGATCTACTACCGATGGCCTCAGCGGATGGACTACATACAAGGATGGTTCATTAGGCACCAGTCACCAGTCTTAGGGATCTTTACTAACAGTGTTGGGTCTCGTCAAACGCCTGACCTGCGTATCGATACATTTTGCGTGCTCTAACGAGAGCCTGATAATACAATCGGAACAAACTGCACAGTTTCTCAAGGTCCTTTGTTTAAGTAATTCACTTTTGACATCCTTTCATTCCTAAGTCGTTGCAGAAAAGCCTCTAAGTCATCAACAAATAAAAAACCTAAGCGATTGTAATACATGCCATCCTTGCGCAGTACGGGTAATTTTCTCTATGGTGAGGATTTCAAACTTGTCTTTACTGCCCATTGTTCCATGATTTTGATCGTCAGCTGAAGTTGACAGTCGTGCTAACATTAAAACTGAGGCTCTAAAATCAATGAACTTTAAATCTATTGACGGAATAATGTTTATGATGGTAAATAATGTGAGAATATTCCGTATGTGAAGTATTATATTAGGAAAGACAGACTTGCTTATAGCTCCAAGTCATCAAGTTACTGGACAGTGCTGTAGCTCCTGGTGATGTGCAAGACTGTCGTGATCTAGACAATGAAATCCACAAGTTCACGTGGCGTGAACGCATGGCATCAGAACCTACGTAGAGGAACCGAGTTAAACTGGAAAGGCAGTTTCCATAATGTACAGTGCTTTGGCTTCCCTAAACAACCCTTGGCCAGCCATTTATTCCTATGGGAATTGTATAGTGTGTAGATATGAAACAGAGCCGCAACAAAGAGACCCATGATCTATCTTGCAGAAAAGTTGTATAATTTCAGGAACCATAAAAGACTGGAAACCGCTGAATCAAATTCTAACAGTATGTGAATGATATGTGTTGTGTTAATCAGACAGCTAAAGAAGTCTTTCCGCAGGACTGCGCTGCAGATACTTTGCAAGCTGTGTCAATTCATACGACATTTATGGATATTGTAATTATTCGCTTGTGAGTTATTTTGTTAATATCTATACGAGTGAGGATGCAAATTAATTCTATCAATAACAATTATGTATATATTATTACTGAAGATAGTGATTTTAGTATTCAACTTATCTCCACGGGTAATAAGAACCTCGAGATGAATTAAATGTCTAATCTTAATAACATAGCAGAAAGTTACTGATTCCTCGACTTGCGCCATAGGGCGGTGGGGTTTCGGGTTCCGCTGGATGGGTCAGGAGTCCACTACACCCAACAGGCGGCTACACGGGTAGCAGAGGTTGTGTGGCGAGCAAATAAACATAGAACCGACTCGTGGAGATAACATCTTTGACCTACTGATATCAAACAGACCCGAACTTTTCGACTCTGTAAGCGCAGAACAGGGAATCAGCGATCATAAGGCCGTTGCATCAACCCTGAATATGGAAGTGAATAGGATTATTAAAAAAGGGAGGAAGGTTTATATGTTTAGCAAGAGTAATAGGAGGCAGATTTCAGACTACCTAACAGATCAAAACGAAAATTTCTGTTCCGACACTGACAATGTTGAGTGTTTATGGAAAAAGTTCAAGGCAATCGTAAAATGTCTTTTTAGATAGGTACGTGCCGAGTAAAACTGTAAGGGACGGGAAAAACCCACCGTGGTTCAACAACAAAGTTAGGAAACTACTGCGAAAGTAAAGAGAGCTTCACTGCAAGTTTAAACACAGCTCAAGCCTCTCAGACAAACAGAAACAGAAGCTAACTATGTCAAAGTTAGCGTAAGGAGGTCTATGCGTGAAGCGTTCAGTGAATTCGAAAGTAAAACTGTACCGACTTGCCAGAAAATCCTAGGAAGTTCTGGTCTTACGTTAAATCAGGAAGTGGATCGAAACAGCATATCCAGACACTCAGGGATGATAATGGCATTAAAACAGAGGATGACACGCATAAAGCTGAAATACTAAACACCTTTTTCCGAAGCTGTTTCACAGAGGAAGACCGCATTGCATCGAAATAAGTATCCAAGGAATAGAAAATCATCTGAAATCACTCAACAGAGGAAAGTCCACTGGACTTCACGGGATACCAATTCGATTCTACAGAGAGTGTGCGAAAGAACTTGCCCTCCTTCTAACAGCCGTGTGTCGCAAGTCTCTAGAGGAACGGAAGGTTACAAATGATTGGAAAAGAGCACAGGTAGTCCCAGTTTTCAAGAAGGGTCGTCGAGCAGATGCGCAAAACTATAGGCCTATATCACTGACATCGATCTGTTGTAGAATTTGACAACATGTTTTTTGCTCGCGTATCATGACATTTCTGGAAACCCGGAATCTACTCTGTAGGAATCGACATGGATTCCGGAAACAGCGATCGTGTGAGACCCAACTCGCTTTATTTGTTCATGAGACCCAGAAAATATTAGATACAGGCTCCCAAGTAGATGCCATTTTTCTTGACTTCCGGAAGGCGTTCGATACAGTTCCGCACTGTTGCCTGATAAACAAAGTAAGAGCCTATGGAATATCAGACCAGCTGTGTGGCTGGATTGAAGAGTTTCTAGCAAACAGAACACAGCATGTTGTTCTCAATGGAGAGACGTCTACAGACGTTAAAGTAACCTCTGGCGTGCCACAGGGGAGTGTTATGGGACCATTGCGTTTCACAATATATATAAATGACCTAGTACATAGTGTCGGAAGCTCCATGCGGCTTTTCGCGGATGAAGCTGTAGTATACAGAGAGGTTTCAGCATTAGAAACCTGCAGCGAAATGCAAGAAGATCTGCAGCGGGTAGGCACTTGGTGCAGGGAGTGGCAACTGACCCTTAACATAGACAAATGTAATGTATTGCGAATACATAGAAAGAAGGACCCTTTATTGTATGATAATATGATAGCGGAACAAACACTGGTAACAGTTACTTGTGCAAAATATCTGGGAGTATGCGTGCGGAACGATTTGAAGTGGAATGATCATATAAAATTAATTGTTGGTAAAGCGGGTGCCAGGTTGAGATTCATTGGGAGAGTCCTTAGAAAATGTAATCCATCAACAAAGGAGGTGGCTTACAAAACACTCGTTCGACCTATACTTGAGTATTGCTCATCAATGTGGGATCAGTTCCAGGTCGGGTTGACAGAGGAGATAGAGAAGATACAAAGAAGAGCGGCGCATTTCGTCACAGGGTTATTTGGTAAGCGTGATAGCGTTACGGAGATGTTTAGCAAACTCAAGTGGCAGACTCTGCAAGAGAGGCGCTCTGCATCGCGGTGTAGCTTGATGTCTAGGTTTCGAGAGGGTGCGTTTCTGGATGAGGTATCGAATATATTGCTTCCACATACTTATACCTCCCGAGGAGATCACGAATGTAAAGTTAGAGAGATTTTAGCGCACATGGAGAGTTTCCAGCAGTCGTTCTTCCCGCGAACCTTACACGACTGGAACAGGAAAGGGAGGTAATGACAGTGGCACGTAAAGTGCCCTCCGACACACACCGTTGGGTGGCTTGCGGAGTATAAATGTAGATAGATGGGTAGGTAGATGTAACACTTTTCTTCATGTTGTTTTCTAATAAGAACATACATCTCACTAATCACCATCATAATCAAATATTAGTGCGAGAGCTTCTTGCATACAGATCATACAGACACGTTGAACTGTTATGTATCAAATTTTCGTTACTATAGATTTCAGGTCGTAAAAAAGATTCTCTAAATATAACCCGTAGATAGTCCAGGTATAAATGCAACATTGTAAATGACCTTCCTACAAAAATTTGTTGGCAAGTGTGAAATAGCATGGTAATCACCAAAACCGTCAGTGAATTGAACAACTGCCAACAGGCTGCCTGTGGTAAGTCGTCGGCAAGAGGACCTTCCACTGGTTAGTCTCCCAATCCCCTTATTTAATGTGGAGCAGTTGTGGAGTCGTACGTTGCTCCTGAGGTGCCCTTACCTTGAATCAAACAGAGAGAATCGGGAAACATCATCTTTCCTGCCGAAATCGCGGTCGACCATGTGAACCCAAATGACTGTTATGACAAGTCGATTGCAGAAGAAGTTGAGCTTCTGATGATGTGCCTAGGACTGTGAATCACGCGGTTCATTACGCTACATTATGGGTGTTACTTGGGCCCCACTGCGCGTTCAGAAAGACTTTTATCACACTGCTCATACCAGCAGACAACCGTCCTATGGAGGGGTAAACCTCACCGTCCTCTTTTCGCTTTTCGATATGTAATAAAATAGTTGAACATCGGAAAATAGGGCTGTTTATTGTGACTGAAGAAGGGCTGAAGAGCATCTCCGGCGATCTGATACGTTTTTTGGAATCGAAAAGAAGTGGATGATTGCCGTCTACCGTTTCAGTCATCCGCCAATGATCCTGACACGTTGCCTATTCCCATACTAACCAGGAAGAGCGGCATAACGCATTCTTTATAACGGCTATACAGTATTTACTAATTATTGACAGTGTAATTGATATCGTGAAGTAAATTGTAGGTCCTTTGATCTGGTAAATAGCGAATCATTTAGTTCGTCTTTCAGCGTTCAGTCTTCAAGTTATCCAGTAGCTCTACATGTCTATTTCATCAACTAATTTTAACCTGAAACAAGCAAATGAATTTGTTAATACGCGATCTGTCATATTGCAAACTTCGCACTACCAGTCGCTCCGTAGCGTTTCCCCATTGAAAATTTATCAACCACTCAGTAGATGTGATAGAAATGATGTCATTATGTTAACATAAGGATAACAAAGTAATGGTAGGAATGGTTGAGCGCAGACAAAGCAGCTGCTCGCCTTACGAAGATCTGCGCGCATCCGGAAAATATGATGTTATGCATCTGGTGGAACCGCAACTGTGAGGGGTACTACGAATTGCCTCTCCAAGGTGTAACCATCACTGCTGTCAATAAGTGAGACGTCTTGTGGACGCAGTCCAAGAACAATGATCAGGGAGACTTCGTGAAGTGATGCTACTCCTCCATAACTCCCGCCCGCGTTCTGCTAGACTGACAAACACTACGCAGTAGTTGGGTTGGGAAGTCATTTCACACCCACTTCATTCACTTGATATTGCGGCCTCACATATTCGCATTTTCCTCTCTCTGTCAGACAAACTTAAAGGAACTTCCTGATGAAAAAGCGCTCTGAACATACCTCGACGAGTCTTTCGCCTCAAAACCACTTGATTTCTAGAATCGCGAAATCGAAAAATATACCCCAGCGTTGGCAAACTGCTGTAAATAGTGGAGACTACATTATATTATATGCTACTGAAGTCTTCGTTATGTGTACTCTACAGCAGGTCGAACACGTATCCCTACATACGTCAGACGATCACAGATTGCATGTACTTGTATACACATACACGGATTTGTGATACGACCGCTACGAAAGGGTAGGGAGCCATTCTTCCTGCATTAATACGACATGCAGGGCCCGTTCCGGCGTTCTGGGCTCGATGGTGCGGCAGGGTCGATAGAAAACCGTTGGAGGTGAGCAGGGCTGCTGCCAGATGGATAGAATTCAGGAAAACTATTTATTATTTATCATTGTAGAACAGCAAGATGCAAACACGCGCTCTCGTCCGTTGGGTGCAGTTTGGCGTCGATCCAGGGCCTCTTTGTCCCAGAGTAGTGGTAGCGGTCGTCCCTGAAAGTGACACAGGTTGCCAGGAGACAGCGCGATGACATAGCACTAAATATAACGCCAGCTGAAGTTAGTGCAGCTTTCCTCCAGGTCTGAGTGACTGCTCTAGCAACAGCCTCCGATGGCTCGGTGAGGCCTTTACAGGGTTCCATGGGCTGCTCGGCGGTGTCGAAACTCGGGCCCCGAATAGCATGGCCGCTGGCTAGCTGGACGAGGATAACTGATCTGGCATCTGTATGCTCTCTGTCGCCTAGCATTGTCAACGTTTCTTTGTGGAAATAACAACAGCCCAAGCGTTTGCGAAACTCTCACGCGTCGTTACTCTTATTGTTAAAATAATTCCCACACGTAAAATAGTCACAGTAGTAATAAATGTATGTCGAAGACAGTGCTATTTTATATTCATGAAGAAACTACTGCAAAAATGCAATAAGAAAAGTTAAATCCATTTCAGCAATTTCCAGCACTTTCTGAAGGTGATGCACATATAGGTTATAGTGTTCCGTTAAGCTTTAAACGTATAAATGCGTTAGCTGCAAAACAATTGCCTCAGTTCGCGTACTCCTTTTACTGGAGCCCTAAAAATCCAGCTTTTCACTGTCACGCCTTCCACTGGCACCACGTAAGGCCAAAGACTCCATGAGAGGCAACAAAATGGTTATAGAGTAAATGTCTCATTTTAGAAAAATTCGTTGATACGATAAAACCCTTCTAAATGAGGCATTATACCATAACCAAGCCCGTGGCGTAAAGTGATTTCTAGCATATGCTGACTCTAGAACTACTCATGGAAAGAACAACGGCTGCAAAAGCACATCGAAGATACTGAAGTAGAACAGTAAGTTGAGTAGGTTACCATGACCCGTAAGTGACAGTCGTGGACAGAACCCATAAATGAAAGTTAATAATGGTTTGTCCTTTACGAAAAATCATTCGTTGTGTGTGTGCTGTAGTCTATCGCAGTTTGTGGTGAGGTACTACACTGTGTTAACATTATTCAAACTATTACATCACAGACGTCACTCATAGTTGTAAGTGAATGTAGCTACCCAAATACTTCTTCCAAAGAAGTAGTCCTTTCTATAATTTTTCCTTTGACGTTATTCACTTCGTTGCCTTTCCAATTTTTATGTTGAAAGACGGTTTTGTCAACTTTCACTTTATCGATATTTTACGTGCAAATTATATAGAGGGATATGTAGATCGAACTAGTTTGAACTGGAAATACTATGGTGAAAGGTTATCGCATAATGAATGACAGTACATGAAGTACTAGCAGGCGTTTTATTTCTTAAGAATTACGTTTGGCTGGACTGACATTTTCATAGACGGACAGCAGATGAGTGCAGGCCGAAGGAACACCATTAACTTAACATGGGTCGTACAGGTGACGCTGACATGAGGTAGGACAGCGATCAGCAAAGGCAGTTGTGTGTACTGGTAGGATGAGGGGACGACACAATGAAAACAGCAGGTAATACCGCGGCCATACGGACGGCCACAGAGGAATCGTTGGAGCTCTGCACAAGATGACCACCGCTCCCACATTCCTAAAGCGTTTTGCTGCTGTGAGGGGTTGTAAATTACGTAAAAGCTCCTGGAAGGTGGGCTACAATGAGCCTTGGGGCGGAGAATGCAGAGAAGATGGCACCAGTCTGCCGACAGGACAGCAACATACTGGTGGAGACGATGCAGGCTCTGCGAAGGCTAAAAGTATTTATGGCTCTATGCACTCGGCAGAGCACGGTAGGTGAGGCGCAAGGATTCCGTAAGGATGAGATGGAAACTTTCTCGCCCCAAAAAGACCTGTAACTGGCCTCTCATGTGTATAAAGGAGATAGGAATCTTAGGAGGGTCGTGCCTCACACGGGGCTCACGATTCCTTGGTGAATTCGTGCGTGGAGCACACGGCTCCCCGAGCTATTGCAGCCCAATCCTCCTTCCATGACTGTATTTCCTCGACCCTCGTCCTCCCTCCCTAACCTTGATCCTTCAGCGGTACCATCTTCTTTCCATCCCTCGGTGTTCTGATTTATGATGACCTGGCTATCCACTTTGTTCCCTGTATTTCTTGCAAATTTTTCCCTCCTACCTTTTCTCTTTCATCCTTTTTTGGCGTTTAGGTCCTCCACTTGAGGTTTGACCTCAATTCTAAACTTTCTGTTTTTAGTGTGAGTCATTTGGGGAAAAACTCCCTCGCTAGATTGTACAGTGTGGATTCCTCTCCACCCTTCCTTCCCATCTTCCTTTTCAACAAAGCCCCTCTCCACCCTGCTAGGTCACCAGCACATGTAGCCAGTCTGTGTGGTGTGGTTGTTGTGTACCCATCTGGCTGAGCCCCTGACAACACAGATATGACACTGCCGATAGCGGAGCTACATTCTCTCCTTGGATGCCAAGGAGCGGTTGCTTGTCTTCCTGGAGCATCGGAACTCCTGGCAATGGCTGCTGCGCCGGGGATCCTTGCTGTGGCTGAATTGCGCCCATGGGGTGAGCCCCTGATTGGAGTGGGTGGCGCCCTCCTTCACATACAAAAGAGAAGAAGAAGAAACATAACTTCCAGTACAAGGCCTCCTTGGTGCCCCTGGAGGTGCCATTTCACCCCTTGCAACCCAAGTCTGAAATCTTATTTATGGATGTCACCCAATTCTTGTATGTGATGCCCGATGCCTGACATGACCTGCTCTGGCTTCTTTATATCTAACCTGAACTCTCGCCACACAATAATCCAGTGGAATTGCAACAGATACTATCATCGCCTTTCGAAAAACAACGTCTTGCCTTCTCCTAGTCTGTATTATGTCTTGCTGTGCAAGAAACCCACTTCCATACTGACCACTCTCCGACGGGTCGTGGTTATTGGGCGTTCTGTGAGAACTGTGCCGAACCTGGTATATCATCTGGAGGGGTCTGCACTTTGGTTCACTCCAGTGTCATTAGAGACCGGATCCCTCTTCATATCAACCTGTGGGTAGTACCACTTCAATGCCTAAGGGTCTCCTAATTGGCCACCTTATTACAAACTTTAATTTGGGTGTCCTCAACGACAGTTCCCCTTCCCACTTCACTGCTGCTCGTGGCACTTTTACTGCTATTGATCACACAATTTCGTGGCTTCCATACACTGGTCACCCCATGATGATCTCTGTGACAGTGACCACTTTCTGGTGATTCTATCGTTTCCCTGCCGCCGCCAGGCCGACAAGCCCTCATGTTTGGCACTCTACAAGGCCAATACGCCTTTACATACGTCTGCTGTGCACTTGGACACTTTCTCTCGAATTGCATTGATGCACTCGTGCAGGGCATCTGTGCCACTATTCTTAGAGGTCCCGCTCATTGTTGACCAGCACCGTAGAGGACCAAGGACGTGGGGCACTCGAAACTTGGAGTCTTTTGCCCTATATCAATATAGCTTCCTAGAAGGACGATCTCCAACTGACCATTTACTCAGGTTGGAAACAGCAGTCTGACAGACCTTTAGTGACCGTGGCACCTTCTCGTGGTCTTTTCTTGCACAAACTTTAGTTGCTCTCCACGACTGGGGCTTTCATGGTCCCCTTCCGATTTTTATCCACGAGTTTTTATTCCACTTGCTCTTCCAGGTTCAAGTTGGCACTTCACTCAGGACCCCTTGGTTCAGTAGAACGGTATCCCACAGGGTTCTGTGTTAAGAGTCATTCTCTTTCTCATAGCCATCAATGGACTTGTAACCTCTATTGGGCCTGTGGTTACCCTGTCGATGTGTGTTGACGGTTTTTGCATCCTTTGGAGGTCCCGCTCGGTAGCATCTGCAGTGCCAGCTCCAAGGCGGCATCCAACGTGCCTCTGTGTGGGCCATCATCCATGGCCTCCATTTACTCCCTCCAAAACGCGGGTTACGCATTTTTGACGTCGACCCACAGTACATCCCGATCCAGACCCGATCCATAATTCTATTCAGGTGGCCAGCTCCTCGATGTGGTAGCACAGTCCCATTTCTTCGGCCATATTTTTCATAAAAAGCTGACGTGGCAGCCCTGTATTCGCCACCTGAGGGCTATGTACAAGCGTAACCTTAATGCTGTCCACCTCCTGGCCCACACACCTTGGGGTGCAGACCATGCTACCCTTCTCCATCTTTACTATGCTCTGATTTTTTTCAGACTACATTATGGTAGGTTTAGAGTTCAACTGCTCTTTCCACTCTGAAAATACTTGACCCCATTCATCACTGTGGGGTGCGTCTGGTTACTGACGCCTTTCGCACTAGTCCCTTTGACAGTCTCCTTGCACAAGCGGGGATTCCCCCTCTACAAATACAATGGAATCAACTCCTAGTTTATTATGCAATCGCCATTCGCCGATTCCCTCTCCTCTTTGCAAAGGAGGAATGTCTTCCTTCCGATAACTGCCCAAGGTGGGATTGCTGGTTGTGATGTGTCTCACTTCCCTCTGTTGAGATCTCGATCACCACTCACTAGAAAGTGCCCCATGCACTTCCTCCCCTCCTCGACCCCTGCCTTGTATGGTGCCTAGATCATATTTTTGAACGGACCTGTTCCAGGGTCCTAAGGTCTCTGTCACCTTTAAGATTTTCTGGCGTTTTGTACGTTCCGTCCTTGCAGTGTTCCAGATTGCATTGCTTTTCTTGCTGGGGTCACATAGTGTGTTCACAGCAGTGTTACTAGCCATCAACAGGGTCCCTCATTCTGTTTCTCAGGCCTCCCTCCACAGTGTTTTAATATGTACCGACCCAATGAGCCGCCTGCAGGGTACTGACCGATGATGCTCTAATCACCCGTTGGTTTCTGTTATATATTACCTTTTCTTTTTGCATGACCTCTCTTTGCCCATAGCCGTGCCGCTTCCTCAGCTTTTCCGTCATGTGTGCATTCAAGGATGAACTGGCTGACTGTTTGACTAGAGAAGCAGATATTTACACCCCGCTCCCCCCCCCCCAAATTCCTTTTCATTGTTTCAGCTGCAGATATGCTGGTCTACGTAAAATACCTCTTTGCCCAAAAGTGGAACGACATCTGGTGCGCTACTCCTCACAATAATAAACTCCACTCAATTAAGGAGTCTACTGTGGTTTGGCGTTCTTACTTCCATTCCTCTCCGAAGAAGTCCACTGGCCTCTGCCGTCTATAAATTGGTCATACCAGATTCACCCAGTGTCTTCTCTTGTATAACGAACCATCCCCACAATGAGGATGTGGAGCCAGACTGGCAGTGTCCCATATATTGGTGGAATGTCCCCTTCTATTGGCCCTTCATACTAAGTATAGTCGTCAGATTCCTTAAATTTAATATTAGCAGATGATTGACGGATGACTGAAATGGTCCTCAGTTTCTTCCGTGAAAATAGTTTTTGTTTTCAGATGTAGGATTTTGTTTTACTTCTGGAGCAGTGGCTGGGTGTTTGTGGTTGGGGCCTATCTTCGTGTTTTCTCGATATGGGACCCATGACCAATTCCCCTTGCAAAGACCATTCTTTCATCCCTCTATTTTCCCAGTTTTTAGATTTGGAATATCCTTTTATACCTTCTCGTGTGTATGTGTGTGTGTGTGTGTGTGTGTGTGTGTGTGTGTATGTGTCAACTTCCTCGTTTTTATAGTTGTACTCTTCTGACTGGAGCCGTCCACCTTTAGCAGATAATCTTTCTTCCGTGTGTAAGTTTGGAATCACCGGACTGATGACCGCGCCATTTAGTTCCGTAGACTCCTCAATTAATCACTCAATCAATTAGGTGGTTCGTAGTTAACAACAGGATGTAACACAATAATGCGTTCCTTTGAAGCACCGACAGGAGAGAGCGAAGAAGTATTCCTTGCTTTAGATGTAGGCGTCTGGGCCTCAAAATTCAGGAATTTCATTGATCATCCTGGTCTTACATGGTAGTTTTGGAAAATTATTGAGGAGAAGGATCCAGGAGAATTGCCACGTGTCATTGGATGACTGCTCGTGACAGGCTAGGATTGGCTTTCGAAGAAGGTGCGAATGTTACTGGGGAAGAAAGGGGAAATTAAGGAGACAGTCTGTCCACTGTTAGTGAGAGGAAACTTCGAATTCTGCTCGCAGAATTCCATGTGAGAAGTAGTCATTACGCTTTGCAGCTCCAACTTTAGCATGATGTAAAGTTTGTGCTAGGCAGATTTTCAGGATTCACAGGCATCTTAGCCAGTGCAGTGGCCACTGACAGCAGCGCTAGCAGGTAACACATCGACACTATTAATAAATTATAAGATCTGCTACTAGCTTTTTCATGTGTAGGTCGCGATGGGCTCGGTAAATGTTATTAATGGGTAGGAGTAAGACGCCCTTCTGACACGAAAAATTTTAGGAATTCCAATTTTCGCAGTAACTGTCGTCACATTGTAGAAACTTATCATTGTGCTAATAATGTAGTAACCTACCTTTTGGTTACTTGTCTTTAATTTCCACCAAACTTAATTACTTTTATTTTCTTTTGATCAGTATATAGGATGTTATTAAATATGTAACCACTGAACTCGTTTTGTGTGTGGATTTATAAGAAACAATAAAACTTATGGTAACTTTGAATTCGTCACATACGTATCTCACCCGCTCATAAAATTACTGTGTCACATTTCACCACACTTCCGAAGTTAGTAGGGCCAGAATTTAGCGTTGATTAAAAGTCCTTGTGCAACAAATTATAGTTTGCACTCTTCATTGGGCATCTATATACCGACACAGGTTAATTACCTAAAAGTGTAGGTGCTGGGGAGGTACATTTTTGGCGTACCGGATCCAGGATCACGACAGTGATTGGAGACTTTGGGATGTAGTCAGGAATAGAAACTTAGACTTCTAAATTTTCAGGAATATTTTTAAACCATTTTACCTAACGTAACGCTCATAAGGCAAAGACAGAAGTAAAATTTTCGACAATTGAACTTAAACTCGTTTATAATCTCATTTCTGGAGATAAAAATAATCGTTAGTCATAGAACGTGTACTTTCCTGAATTAAATAATCCATGTTTGTGGTATTTCAGTTTTTTCCAGTTTGTGTGGATTTACTCTACATCTATCGATCGGTCAGCGTTGGTACAGTGTCGAAATTATTTTGGATGCGTTTATTAATACAATGAAGAGCCAAAGAAACTGGTACACCAGTCTAATATGCTGCAGAGCCCGGCGAGCACACGGAAGTGCCGCAAGACGAAGTTGCATGGACACGAATAATGTCTGAAGTAGCGCTGGAGGAAATTTACACCGTGAATTCTTCAGGGCTGTCAAAAAAATTTCTCTGAGCACTATGCGACTTAACTCATGAGGTCATCAGTCACCTAGAACTTAGAACTAATTAAACCTAACTAACCTAAGGAAATCACACACATCCATGCCCGAGGTAGGATTCGAACCTGCGACTGTAGCAGCAGCGCGGTTCCAGACTGCAGCGCCTAGAACCGCACAGCCACTCCGGCCGGCCAGGGCTGTCTAAATCCGTAAGAGTACGAGGGGTTGGAGACCTATTCTGAATAGCACGTTGCAAGGCATTCCAGATGCCCAATGATGTTCGTGTCTGGGGAGTTTGGTGGCCAGCGGAAGTGTTTAAGCTCAGAAGAGTGTTCCTGGAGCCACTTTGTAGCAATTCTGAACGTGTGGAGTGTCGCATTGTCCACCTGGAATTTCCTAAATCCGTCGAAAGTCACAACGTACATAAATGGATGCATGTTATCACAGGATGCTTACGTGCGTGTCACCTGTCAGAGGCGTATCTAGATGTATCAGGAGTCCTGTATCACTCCAACTGCACGCGCCCCACACCAATACAGAGGCTCCACCAGCTTGAACAATCCCCTTCTGTCATGCAGCGTCCATGGATTCATGAGGATGTCTCTACACACCCAAACGTTCATCCGCTCGGTACAATTTGAAACGAGACTCGTCCGACCGGGTAAAGTGTTTCCTGTCTTCATCTGCCCAATGTCAGTGCTGACGGGTGAGGCATAAAGCTTTGTTTCGTGCAGTCATCAAGGGTAGACGAGTGGGTCATAGGCTTCGAAAGCCCATATCGATGATGTTTCGTTGAATGGTTCCCACGCTGACACTTGTTGATAGCCCAGCATTGAAATTTGCAGCAGTTTGGCAAAGGGTGGCACTTTTGTCACTGTGAACATCAAAATTGATGGTTACGAAATAGATGAAGTTATGGAGTTCTGCTCCTAGGCAGCAAAATATTCAATGACGGACGGAGGAAGAAGGACATCAAAAGTACATTAGCACTGGAAAAAAGGGCAATCCTGGCTAACAGATGTCTTTTAGTATCAAACATAAGCCTTGATTTGAGGAATAAATTTCTGTGCGTTTGGAGCACAGCATTGTATTGTAGTGTAACATGGAATATGGGAAAAACGGAACAGAAGCGAATCGAAGAATTTGAGATGTGGTGCTCCAGACAATTGTTGAAAATTAGGTGGACTGATAATGAGGAGGTTCTGCGCAGAATCGACGAGGCACGGAATATGTGGAAAACACTGACAGTGATCGGGGACAGGATTATAGGACATTTGTTAAGATATCAGGGAATGACTTCAGTGGAGACGTAGACGGCAAAAACTGTAGAGGAAGACAGAGAATGGAATACAACCAGCAAGTAAGTGGGGACGTAGGTTGCAAGTGATACTCTGAGATGAAGAGTTTGGCACAGGAGAAGAATTCGTGGCGGGCAGCATCAAGCCAGTCAGCAACTGACGGCTTGAAAACAAACAAAAATGTGATCATTTCTGACGTGACTGACCAGGTGACTGATGCAAAAGGTATTGCAACAAAATCTGGCGTTCAGAGAGAAAGCGTCTTACCCTAGAAAATCCAGTTGTAACTTGCTGACGTTCACCAACAGAAATCTGTGGACACTTTTGCAAATAACTGCTGCTGACACTTTTATTGCCCATCTCTCCTTTCGGTCAGCCACAGTTCTCAGTGGCATGAAGGTACATAACGTGGTATTAGCCATTGCATAATTACTAGGGAGCGTGTGTCATTGCCAGATGACCCTTAAAGAGTTCCAATAGGAGAGCCACCAGTCCTTCAGCAGCCAGTCTATAGCTTCCTACTAAAGAGGACGGGACAGTCCTCACTTCTACTTGTGAAGCTTACTAGGCACGCTAGGCGACAAAACAGAATCCTGAAACTACATTACTAAGTGTACTCGATAAAATAACTTTATCAAGTGTAAAGCGTCGAAAGTTAAAATTTTACCACAAATCTACTTATCAGCTGGTTGTCGTATAACGTTAGAGTTCCGACATTGTCACTGGTGATGAATCATAAAGCAGCTAATGTCACTCAAGTTCAGAGCCTGATGCTGCCGACATCAGAGGGCTGTGGATAGGACATTATTAAAAATTTTCTTTTTCTTTTTTGTTGCCTTGCAAGGCGGTAAATGCGACTGGCCTTTCATAAAACGCTCATAAACCATGCAAATGATACTCTTCACTTAGAGCATTTGCTGGTTAGTTTTTTTTATGGAACAAACATTTAAGATAGGAAACGAGGTAGTTACATGCGACGTCTATCAATCCAACTTGGTATGGGTCTCAGATTGATGAGCGAATCGTCGGCCGGCGTGGCCGAGCGGTTCTAGGCCCTTCAATCTGGAACCGCGCTACCGCTACGGTCGCAGATTCGAATACTGCATCAGGCATGGATGTGTGTGATATCCTTAGGTTAGTTAGCTTTAAGTAGTTCTAAGTTCTAGGGGACTGATGACCTCAGATATTAAGTCCCATAGTTCTCAGAGCCATTTGAACTATTTTTCTGATGACCGAATCGCGTAATGTGGTTTTATAAGGTTGCTGGCTACATATCGAGGAGTGTACCTTTCCTTGATTGTGAAAATGCTGTAACCGACTCGTTACCAAGTACAAGACTCCTTCCAACAGCAATAATATAATGCTGCACTTGCTACCTGTAGGCCCATTTTTGTCAGTGTCACGCTGTAACATACACAAGATGTGTGCGTTCTAAGAAAGTTTAGTAAGAAATGGCATGAGCGCTGATCCTCTTATAAGTGACCTAGAGTATGGACAAACATAAAAAGAAAACACGATGGCAGCACATCTCGGAATACTATGGGTCTGCCAGACGTAGCTGCAAATGCACAAAAGAGCATGTTTCCCATTCTTGGTTCTATAGGAACTAGCGGAGCAGACGAAATGATTTAAGTCATCTCAGTAGGCAAAACTGCAGAATCATTTTAGGAGTACAGGGAAGCTTTAATACTCAGGAGTTTTGCCGCC
Source organism: Schistocerca serialis cubense (assembly GCF_023864345.2). Lineage (NCBI taxonomy): Eukaryota > Metazoa > Arthropoda > Insecta > Orthoptera > Acrididae > Schistocerca > Schistocerca serialis. Next base: position 423,552,612 of record NC_064643.1, on the reverse strand, counting down.
ACACGGTCTATGTATCTGCAAGGCATAATCTGTGCTACATCCCTCCCAACAATACGATCAGGTCCTCGGGAGATGTATAGTTGTTCCTTACATTCTCATATTTACTGTCGCTAGAATTTCCTATACTCTTAACACTAGCAAAAGAAAAGCCTCTAGGATGTTTTGTATCCCATACTGATTTGTTTACGATAAATAGACAGTAATCCAACTAGAGATAATCCGCTGTTTGATATCTAATGTAAGGAATTTCCGCATTAAATAATTAAAATTATAGACATATAGACCATAGGTTTATAACTATTTGTCGGTCTTCATTAAGTGGAATACACCTATATCCACACAAGTCAACGGTATTCAATATTTGCCTTAATTCTCTAGGAGATGCTGGTTAAGAGCAGAGGCGAATTTACATATAGGCCCACTAGGCACGGGCCTAGGGGCAACACTTGAAGGGGGCAGCATTATTTGCTCCGTACTCATTTTAACCTCTTTGCGTTTTAGAATAACTCCGCTTACAAACGACAAATTTTTTTAATATTGCCAAACAACTTCATAGTGTAAATAAGCCTTAAGAACGAAATTCGACCATACAAGCTTGGAAATATACGTACTTTAATTTGGTTTCTGTCTGGTAACATCTTCATGATTGTTCAAAATATTTTGAAGTAAGCTGTCAGAATGGTAATCTACAATACAATGTTTGAAACTTTATTATTCCCTCTTTTCCCAATGAAAATACCAGGATCCCTGAAAAGCTGTGATAAACTGATCATCAATTTCTTAAATACTGTAACATGCGCGGGCCTTAGTATGTAAAACCAGATTCTACTTACATTTCTTGTAGAAATTACAGGGAAGTCACAAGTCAACCCTTCAGTACTGTAATCAATGTGAAATCTCTGTTGTCTTCAATATCTGAGCTTTGATTTAATGACACTCGTTTAACAAAACATGTTGATACTGGAAATGTTTTACATTTTCAAACACATGATTATGCGGAAAGAACATAAGCATAATACCTAATAATGTGTGAAATACACTTCACAACAGTTCAAAAATTTTTTATTTATTTACTTAGTTACTTTTTTTGGCGAAAAAAGAAGAAAACACCTTTCGTTTGTCTCATTTCTTGTGTTGCAGCCAGCACGATATGAAAGTTCCCACTCTGTGTAATCGAATAGTACGTGGCGTTGCTAAATTTATATTAAACTTCTTAATTCGGCTCTTTTCTCTTCGAGGAAAGGTTATTTTTATTTTATTTTGGAACAAAAGGTGATTTTGCGTGTAGACATAACAGCAGTGTTAACACAAATGACAACACACCACATCAACTGCCAACAAGACTGCTTAAATTTTGTGTCTTCTCTCCCCACAGAAACAGCTAAAATGCCAAAAGAATAAGTGGAATAAGAGTCGATCCAACACACCTCACTGCAAATTACTAGTTTTTTAAATTAGAAAGACAGTGTCAAGAGTATTCAGAACATATTTGCGTCCCAGCTAAAATTCCGGCGACGCGGGTAACAGAAGCCAAAAAGAGACTGTCCCGTTTTCTTTACGAGACGAATTCCTGCCGGCAGGTCGCAGGTTCGAATCCTGCCTCGGGCATGGATGTGTGTGTTGTCCATAGTTTAGTTAGGTTTAAGTAGTTCTAAGTTCTAGGGGACTGATGACCTCATATGTTAAGTCCCATAGTGCTCAGAGCCATTTTTGAACCAGCCGGCAGGTGTGCCTCTACTGTTCACTGACAACAGAGAAAAAGGCGACAGTGAAATTAAATTATTCTGTATTGTCGTTCTTTCATAACACAGTTACGTCGAGTTAACCGAGAAGTCAATGTTCTAAAAACGCTTGGCAGAGTAGATAAATTTTTCGCGAAAAATGTTGCTGGTTCGAGTTCGAGTTCAAGTAGTATGGATGATATTTCTGGCACTGCTACTGTCTGAAAAGAAGTAAATACTGACGAAACAGAAGTTAAAAAATAAAAAAAAAAGCAAATTGTTCCTGATTCCGAGTTTAAAGAAAAACTAAATGTCGAGTCAGACATTATAAATAGGAATAACCTCATTAGTGATGATCCTGCAGAATGGTGTGTCAATGAATCAACTACGTAGCAGTAATCAAAATTGTAACGGTGATTTTTCTAACACAAGAAGATCAATAGGCGATAAAACCAGATATTTGAACAAAAATGCATTTTACCGTAAACTTTTAAATGGTGAATCAACCTTGCGTGATCTTCTAGTATACTCCAGTAGCACCGGTGGTGTTTTTTCTGCACCATGTAAATTGTTCGGAGGCAAGGCCGCTATTGCTACTAACACTACTGCAGATTCGAAAAATATTTTTAATATTTTATCTCATCATGAGAATTCACTTGAACACAAAAATTCTAAGTTATCACTCTTATCAAGAAAAAAGTCACTTGGCACAATAGAAAAGCATTTCGAGTCGTATGTTATAGCCTTCCGACCCTACTGATCGTGTACATTTCGCGGAACCTTTGAAATCTTCTGAGATTGGTGATATAGAGTCGTTTGTTGTACTGGTGCAGTGGGTTGAAAAGGGTGTTTCCAGTAGTGAAGAAGCTAAGTCGTGGGCTTCCACTACGTGTACATGTTGAAAGATTCCATTCATTACATAATGGTGAATTTATGATGTCTCTTGAACCTATAGCCCAGTCTGATCCTTTTCTGGCAGATCACATTGAACGATATGGAAATCCAGGGCAGTAACATATAAGTTATCCTTCTTCAATAATCTGTGATCAAATAATAGAGCTTCTTTCTGAACGAATAAAGAGAATTATCATAAGTGAAATAAAACAGGCCAAATATTTCTCTATAACAGTAGAGTCTACTGCCGACATTTCACATATTGATCGAATATCTTTCATATTAAGGTATGTGAACGAGAACGGTCACCCGGTTGAACGTTTCCTTCTGTTTTTACTAAACCCGGGACACAAGTCCGAAAACTTAGCTGAGGCCGTACTAAAAATCCTGTCTCCAAATTCCATTGACAACGCAAGCATTATGTCTGGAACCTACACTGATTTGCAGGCACACGTTAAAGAACGAAATCCAGAAGCACATTCTGTGCCTTGTGCAGCATATTCTTTGAATTTAGTCGGCACTAGTACTGCAAGCAGTTGTTGGGATGCATGTTCATTTTTCAATGAAATGCAAATCCTTTACAGTTTTTTTCTCTGCTTATACGCAGCCCTGGGGTAAACTTCCTTCTTTCATGAAACCAGGAAGGCAATCGGTAAAATGTTTATCAAAAACACGTTGGCCAGCAAGAGAGGAAGCATGTATAAGACTATATAAAACTGGGAGGGCGTTATCAGTGCCTTCACACATATTGCCAACAATACGTTTGAAAAACCACTTGTGCGAAATGAGGCTTCAGCTTTACTGAATCAACTCAGCAGACTAGAAACAGTATTCATGATGACAGTTTCGAAGGACATACTCCAGATGTTTAATAGTGTAAATCTGATACTGCAGAGTGTAAATATTGATACTAAAATATGCATTAATTATATGAATCACTTGTAGGATTTATTGCATCTAATCACTGCATGTTCGACTATTATTAAATAAATCCATGGAGATTGTGACTGATGTAGGCAATGAATGCACCTATAAAAGACCACGAAAACGTAAACTTTATTATGACGAAGAAGCGGACTCTGAAGAAGTTTTTCAGACTGGAAGGGAAAAATTTAGAGTTGAAACATTTCTCCCAGTACTAGACAACTTGTACGCCGAATTAGTGAGGAGCAAGGAAAGCTATCGAACACTGTTTTCAGTGACCTTAAGAACTGTTAACCTGACGATATTGCTGAATGTGCAGCTGAACTCCAAGCGTCATATGACACAGATTTATAGCCTTCCGACCCTACTGAAAGTTTACATTTCGCGGAACTTTTGGAATCTTCTGAGATTAGTGATATACAAGTCGAAATGAGTAAATTTTTACGAAAAGAGAGGTTGTAGTCCGTGTTTTCGAATGTTGACATTGCTCTTAGAATATTTCTATGTATGGCACTCACAAATTCTTCAGCAGAACGCTCGTTTTCGGCTCGGAAAAGACTGAAATCATACATACGTTCTACGCTGTCTGAGGAAAGATTGAACGCCTTGTCCATTCTTCACATCGAAGCAGACATTCTAACTGATAACCGTTTGAGCTATGAAGATATAATCAACTGGTTTTCTGCTGTTAAAGCCAGACGCAAACTTTGCTGACTGGTGGTTTGTTTATTTATTCAAATTAGTTTTAAAAATTTCACATTATAGTGTGATTATTTTTAATAACTTACAGCACATTCATTCGATTTACAAACTACATAATACCTGTTTATTTTACCAATTCCGACTGCACAATGCGGAACTAAACCTCGTTTTACGTAAAGAAGTGACGGAAGGCGCTCGACAGTATTAAACAATATCGGAATGACCCAGGCCGCTCGGCGCTGTACAATCAAGTCATACTGATACTGTAGTATATTATAATTGACGCGTGTTCTTGGCGTCTGCTGAAATGTATAGTTTTCACAGAAATATACGTTATCGGAGAGTACGCTCAGATGGAAAAGTGTTAATAAATAACATATTTCATTTCTGTCGATAAATACGTAAAAGGATTGCTAATACCGTTAGAAAGAGCTATGGTGAGAGCAGTAGTTGCAGCACAAAACTGTTCAGCCTTTCATGGATTAAAGGTATTGTGTACACTTGTTATGCAGCATATAGTTACACAGATCCTAATGCTTTACACTTTAAGTATTAGATTATAAACAAATTTGATTTTTCCACATTAGTCTGCAAAATTATGTAATAGCAGATTCAGTTCTGTGTTTGTTCGTCTGTATTTAGTTATGAAATCTCTGTTTCATTTTCATTTCTTACTCTTTCCTGTGGATTCAGGTATTAATACCGAATGCGTTTTTTTAACTGCTACACATTCAAGTTATTACATCGTAAGACGACAGTTTAATTTTAATTTTGAACGTATCTCTGTAAAAGTACATGTTAATTTCTAATGTATGACACGTTTGCTTCAATTTTTAGATCGTAACACAACTCTTTTATTTTCGTTTTCAACGGTTTCGTGTAAAAGTACACATTAAAAGTGAATGTATAAGAAACATTCGTTCTCTCCTACACGCTCTGCTGAAATTTTAGGCGACAAAAGAAAAATTACTTTCCTTGTGTTTGTTTCTGTTGATTTACGACAGAAGACTGTGTTAACAAAATGCAGTTTTAAGTTTGTTTTATCCGCTGCTGTATACAAAGTACAGTTCAGGAACCATATTACATTTTGACTGAGGGTGACTAGATCGCTGACGCGTCCTTCAGGACAATGAACAGCAGAGTACGGAAACATCTCACAGCGCTCCCACTCAAAATGACGATTGTGAAGTGATCGGGTATTAGTCATTATTAAAAACATGTTTTTTGGGGGGAGGGGCACATATAATATGGTCTGCGTAGGGGCGCAAAATTTTTAAATCCGCCACTGGTTAAGACCACAGGTCAGTCTGTCTTATTCATCATAAATATATAGGACAAACACTGGAACGTGTCTTAGCGTAGCAATACGACCACCAGCACCAAATCATGTATTTTCTACTGATGATTATTTATAGAAGAGGCAAAACACATCGGTTAAGGGTCATGAAGACAATAATTCCAGTCACGTGATCATCTTAGTCATACCTTCTAAATGTAATTGGATCAGCAAACCAATTACATTATTTTCTGCGTGTGCGATGAGGCTATCCTAGATCCATGTTGTAGGGCGTGGGGTCCAGCAACATCAAGTACCATTGACAGCGCAGCTCTGCACACCAAAAACGTGTACTTAGCGTTGTATATTTATTTAAGTATTGGCCCCGATGTTTATAAAAAATTGCGAGGTGCCACTCCCAAATCTGACAACATGATATCGCTACATTATCATGAAGGGTTTCCATATGGTGTGGATGACTTTGATATTGTGTCAGGTGGAACTAAGGCTTGTGTCTTGATAAAGTAATACGCACGATCTAGACTTAGCTGATTAGTCCTCCGATTATGCATTCTCTGTTGTAGCAGCAAAGTCTCAGAATACATTGCTGTATATGAACGCAATGTCAGCACAAGTTTGCGTAACCGAGCTCCAGGTTAAAGAATTAAAATTTTGGACATACGGATCATAGCTTTAAAAACAGTTATCATTCACACAAGTCAACAGTATTTACTTTAAATCTCCTGAAGATGATGGTTTAGACCCCACTTCGTTCTGCCTTAGCATTTGTGGTGGCGGTGGTTAGTGTTTAACGTCCCGTCGACAACGAGGTCATTAGAGACGGAGCGCAAGCTCGGGTTAGGGAAGGATTGGGAAGGAAATCGGCCGTGCCCTTTCAAAGGAACCATCTCGGCATTCGCCTGAAACGATTTAGGGAAATCACGGAAAACCTAAATCAGGATGGCTGGAGACGGGATTGAATTGTCGCCCTCCCGAATGCGAGTCCAGTGTGCTAACGACTGCCCCATCTCGCTCGGTCCTTAGCATTTGTAAAAGTGTTGGACAAACAATGGAATGCGTCTTAGCGTATCAATGCGAGTACCAACACCAAATGCAGTCATCCTAGTGGAAGTATCCTGGATCGCGAGTTCTTGCTACAATATGAAACGAACAATAGGGAGTACTACTTACAAGTTCAACTCAGTTTGCGTGAAAAAAATTAGAAAAGTCTGTATTTGTAGCCGAGGAATTCAGGGGTTTTGTACTACTATAATGAACCCGCTGACAATCTGTAAGCGTTCGTCAATTTTTTCCCCAAAACAATATTGTAATGATGCTTTAGCGCCAGACGGAGTGGCCGAGCGGTTCTAGGCACTACAGTCTGGAACCGCGCGACCGCTACGCTCGCAGGTTCGAATCCTGCCTCGGGCATGGATGTGTGTGATGTCTTTAGGTTAGTTAGGTTTAAGTAGTTCTAAGTTCTAGGGGACTGATGACCTCAGAAGTTAAGTCCCATAATGCTCAGAGCCATTTGACGCTTTAGCCCCCACATTCTTTCCATGTGACTCTCCTTTGTCCTGAAAAATAAAGAAGACCTTAAAGGGCAGTCTTTCAGAAGCCTAGATAAGAATAAAAACACATCGCAGAAAATATTTTATACTGTCCCAAAGATAGTATTCCAGAAGTGTTTAAGGTTTTGGAAAAACTGTTGGCGTAAGTGTATAATACGTAAGTAGGGATTTTCTGAAGAGAATAACATTGATGTAGACTAATAAATAAAGCCAACACTAGATTCAATATTTACCGCAATAATCCTGTTGCTTCCACTATCATTGCCGTGCGGTTAAAGGCGCTGCAGTCTGGAACCGCAAGACCGCTACGGTCGCAGGTTCGAATCCTGCCTCGGGCATGGACGTTTGTGATGTCCTTAGGTTAGTTAGGTTTAACTAGTTCTAAGTTCTAGGGGACTAATGACCTCAGCAGTTGAGTCCCATAGTGCTCAGAGCCGTTTGAACCATTTTCCACTAACATTGTCCGTGAGGCTATAAAGGCACATTTGCATGCCGAGCGTGAGTTTCCTCGGACACGCGAAATATTAATTAAATAAATAATCAGTGACAAATAAATAAAGCCTATGGCACACAACTGCAGCGCTGTGTCGCTGATAAAACAAAAGCACAATTACGTTACTGTTATGTTTGATTAAGAAAGGGGGAGAGCTCTGGTTGAAGTGGTGCGAGAAGCACGTTTTTTTTTTTTTATTGTCTGGCACACCGCCATATTTCATGTTATAGAAGAATACTGCGAGTTGCAACCACACTAGGCACTCGATTCTGTAAAGAATTTATATTTATAAAAGTAAGTAGGATTATGAACTGTAGGCTTATTCATTGAATATATCTGATTTATCTAACTGTGTAACTTTTTTATGTTTAGTAGACAATCACCTCTGTACGACGTATTGGCATGGCTGGCAAATTATTGTAACATTGAGATTTAGATTATGAGTCCGCACCTACCGCAGCAGTCTTTGGAAACGATTTAATTACGAAGTCCGATTATTCAGTTTTATTTCACGGTCAACTACGAGTAACATTGCCTTTACGAAAAAGCCATTGTCAAGCGTCTGATAACGAATAATCAAACGTCCACGTTCCAGATAAGCGAACACAATTGCAATCACAATCACTATCTTACAGATAAAATAATCAACATATTTAAAATAATAACACATTTTTTTATTTATTTTATTTATTTTATATTGGCGACCGTGACAGGACTTGTTATTTGGTCATTTGTTACATTGTTCTCTTTGTTTCATGTAAAAAATCAACTTTCTGGACCTGGACGTCAATGTATGAGAGATAACAAAATCTGAAGATATTTTCCAATTCTGAAATTTTGCGGGAAGACGCAATGAAACTTCCAGCAAAATAAGCTAAGACGCAGCATCTTTGCATTAGCAGGCTTGACCAGACGTATAATTCAGTGTATTAGCTTTTCAGTAAATTCTGTAGTGTTTCTTTTCTGCACAACAGTTTCAGTGATAAATTTCATTCTCAGTACTTTTCCCTAAACAATAACGTATGCAACAATACCAATACACGAGTGTACAATATGGCCAACTTCTGTACGATATCATGTAACATGGCCAGCAGCCATTACCAATAATCTCAAATTCAGTTTATATTTTTAAATTAACAGACAGCCATTGTTGCTACGAGCGATTCATGCTCAACTACATTTTATTTTAAAATCAGTGTCAAAAATTTTCTTGAAACATATATCACGTGTGGCATGGTAATAACTAGAAAACAATACGCAAAAATGGAACAGCAAGGACGTACTATTCAGACGCAATACGACTCGGACGTGAGACAAGTGTTAGAAAATGACTTTACGACAGCAACCGGTAGTGACGATTCATCAAACATTGACGCAAGTGTTGACGAAAATTTTGACGATAGGCCGTCCACTACAAAAATTTCAAAATCTCAATCAGAGCCCATGTTAATGCATGACGTCACGTCTAATGACGCGGCGGGCGCAGAGACCTTGCAAACGGTAAACATTGCCGACATGTTACAAATGCTAATGAAACAAAACGCAGAAAATATGGCAACCATAAGGAAACAGAACGCCGAAAACATGGCAACCTTAAAGGCACAATTACAGACACAAAATGAACAGTTAAAAACACAAAATGACGAAATCAAATCTGATCTCATAGCAATCAAGATAGGTAATGACACTTTATGTAAGCAAGTGGAACTTATAGACGCCACACTGACCAAACAGATGACTGAACTCAGTACTAAATTTTCCCAGCTTAATACGAGACAAGAAAAGACTACAACTGACGTAGCACTTTTACAGACACAAGTAAAAAACCTTAATGTCACGTGTGAAGTTCTTACTGAACAAATTCAAACATATCCTTCAGTACATGACAACCTTGAAAAACGAATTACTGACGTACAGAATAAATTTGACAATGTTGAACAACACCTGACTGACATCTTACAATCAGATGCCACAGCTCATTTTCAAAATATTAATAAAGAATTTCATGATTGGGTTGAGAACAAAGACAAACATTTTGATAGATGCTTACGTGAAAATTTACCAACAATTGTGCACGACTCCGTAGCGCAATACATTACTAATAACAAACAGCTGATCAGTGACGCAGTACAATCTGTCACTGCACCCATGAGACAATTCACCGATCAACTACAGTCTGAATGTAACGAAAATATCAGTCAAAATGTACAGTTCAGAAACCAATATACATTCGAGTATGATACACACATTCCGCACACGACAAATACACAAGAACAAAACACACCACGACTACAACACATACCACGATGTGGAAACACAAACACAAGCTATTATCATGGTAAACCACAGCAACATTATCGTAATTACTCGCCAGCTGAACATACCAGTAATTACAGTGGAATAAATCCATATCACAATGCGAAGGAAGATGAAAGCTTAATGAAACACAGGCAATTTCAGATTTTTATCCCAGAAAAACGAACCATTCATCCGGTGATTTTTCTTAAATCTTTTAGTAACGCATTTCCACGCACTTGGAGTGACCGGAAAAAGATTTCATATATTGTCGGTTACATCCAAGGCGATGCAGCTGTCTGGGCATACAGTCAAGCTGACGTATGTACCACGTACAGTGAGTTTGAGCGTGCTTTTCTGAACAAATTCTGGTCGCAATCCGTCCAGGAGCGACTCAGAAGACAAATTTTAGAACCTGAAACTTTTAACAGTAAAAATGGTAACTTACGCAGATACTTTGAAAAATACTTGAACATGGGACATTTTTTAGACGAACCAGTCGCAACGCGTGATATACTCCGAGCGTTGAAGGCCAAATTGCCTTTCAACATTAAAGAAAAACTTCTACATATCCCGGATGACGATTCAGATTATTTTTTAACAGCTTTAGATTCGGTTGACATGTTACTTGAAGATCAGCGCTTCGCGCGGCAAAACAGCAGCCACAAAGTTTACACTAGTGGTATGCAAAACATGCAGGCCTGCCAACATTAGAACTTTTACGGCGCACCCGCGTCATTCAAATTTTGTATATAATGTGTATAATGTGTAATGTAAGTCATGTAAATAGTTGTAGATAACTTAGATTTTCTTGTGCCTTTAGGTGAATTGCTCGCCTGCAGGTGTGTCCTTTCGCCTCGCAATTCAGGGGGCAATATAAAGGCACATTTGCATGCCGAGCGTGAGTTTCCTCGGAAACGCGAAATATTAATTAAATAAATAATCAGTGACAAATAAATAAAGCCTATGGCACACAACTGCAGCGCTGTGTCGCTGATAAAACAAAAGCACAATTACGTTACTGTTATGTTTGATTAAGAAAGGGGGAGAGCTCTGGTTGAAGTAGTGCGAGAAGCACGTTTTTTTTTTTTATTGTCTGGCACACCGCCATATTTCATGTTATAGAAGAATACTGCGAGTTGCAACCACACTAGGCACTCGATTCTGTAAAGAATTTATATTTACGAGGGCGGTTCAGAAAGTAACCTCCGATTGGTCACAGTGCGGGTTGTGGGGGGAGTAGCGACGGCATCTGTGCGTTCACGCACTCAACAGGTCAGTCGGCATCAAGCCGTGGTCGAGTGAACGTCGTACCTGCGCTAGTTTAGTTTTTGTGGCAGTTTGAAATGTGTGCTGCAATAGAAAACCCCGCCAAATGTGAAGTGCGTGCTGTCATAAGGTTTTTTACAGCCAAAGGATATTCTGCAGCAGCTATTCATCGTGAGCTTTGTGCCGTGTACGGACCAAGAGTTATGAGTGAAGGAGTTGTCCGTGAATGGGTACGTTTATTTAAAAGTGGACGAGAAAACGTTCATGATGAAGAGAGGAGTGGTAGACCATCATTGGTGACTGACGAACTCGTTCAGACAGTTGATGCAAAAGTTCGTGAAAATCGACGTTTCTCAATGTCGGATTTGTCTACTGGTTTTCCACAGATTTCTAAGACTCTCTTGTACGAGATAGTGACAGCAAGATTGGGTTACCGTAAGTTCTGTGCACGATGGGTGCCCAAAATTCTTACCGACCACCACAAAACTCAAAGAATGGCCTCTCCATTAGACTTTCTGTCACGTTATGAGGACGAAGGAGAACCATTGTTAAACAGAATCGTGACCGGTGACGAAACCTGGATTAAGTACGTAAACCCTGAGACAAAAGAACAATCAAAGATGTGGGCACATTCAAATTCGCCTACCAAACCAAGAAAAGCCTCGCAAGATTTTTCTGCCAGAAAACTGATGGCAACGGTGTTTTGCGATGCCAAAGGGGTGTTGTTGGTTGAAATCATGGAACGTGGTACGACCATTGATCAAGACGTGTACTGTGAAACAATAAAAAAGTTACGACGGGCTATACAGAACAAACGCCGTGGTATGCTGACTTCCGGTATCGTTTTTTTGCACGATAACGCCCGTCCTCACTCTGCTCGCAGAACAACGGCCCTTCTTGAGTCCTTCAAGTGGGACGTTATCAACCATCCACCTTACAGCCCAGACCGGGCGCCAAGTGATTATCACCTCTTCATGCATTTGAAGAAATGGCTCGGGTCACAGCGGTTTGATGACGACGAAGAGCTCAAAGATGTGGTCACAGGCTGGCTCCAGGCACAAGCGGGTGATTTTTATGCAGAAGGAATTTCAAAGCTTGTGAAGAGATACGATAAGTGCCTCAATCGCTATGGAGACTATGTGGAAAAATAGTGCAAAGATGTAGTTGTAAGATGTATATATTAAAATATTTTTATTTAACTTGGTGTATTTTTTTAAATCAACCGGAGGTTACTTTCTGAACGGCCCTCGTATAAAAGTAAGTAGGATTATGAACTGTAGGCTTATTCATTGAATATATCTGATTTATCTAACTGTGTAACTTTTTTATGTTTAGTAGACAATCACCTCTGTACGACGTATTGGCATGGCTGGCAAATTATTGTAACATTGAGATTTAGATTATGAGTCCGCACCTACCGCAGCTGTCTTTGGAAACGATTTAATTACGAAGTCCGATTATTCAGTTTTATTTCACGGTCAACTACGAGTAACATTGCCTTTACGAAAAAGCCATTGTCAAGCGTCTGATAACGAATAATCAAACGTCCACGTTCCAGATAAGCGAACACAATTGCAATCACAATCACCATCTTACAGATAGAATAATCAACATATTTAAAATAACAACACATTTTTTTATTTATTTTATTTATTTTATAAGGCCATCAACACCAGGTCCCAGAATATATTTTCTAAAAATGACATTATCCACTCAAGTTTCGTCGATATAAAAGAGCTCTCCGCCTCGTACTTATAACTGAGTTATTTATATCAGGTATTTGTATGGCTCATGAATTTGCCGACAGAGTGTACCGTGGATGGGAAAGTGGTGCTATCCAAAACCGGTGCCGAGGCAATTGAGGTGCATCATTAGCCATAGACGACAGGATCGAACGAGAGATGCTGCTATGTGTACGGGCACATAGTGGCGCAACACCTGAGCAGCTGACCTCACAGATGAATCAGCTATCAACGGCTGTTCAGGGAACGTTGTTTCGTATGGATCTCCAAAGCACGTGCCAGGTTCATGCACCCGTACTGACTACAGTTCATAGCAGATGAAGGCTGGAATGGTTCAAATGGCTCTGAGCACTATGCGACTTAACTTCAGAGGTCATCAGTCACCTAGAACTGAGAACTAATTAAACCTAACTAACCTAAGGACATCACACACATCCATGCCCGAGACAGGATTCGAACCTGCGACCGTAGCGGTCGCTCGGTTCCAGACTTTAGCGCCTAGAACCGCACGGCCATCTCGGCCGGCGATGAAGGCTCGAATTTGTACGCCAGTACTAATGCTTAATATCCACTGGTTGGCGGCAGATGCTTTTTTTTCCAAATGAATCTCGTTTCCTGCTCCATTGACGAGATGGATTTTGGCGTATATGGCGCAAAGCGTCTGAAAGCAAACACTCTACAACAATCGTCTGAAGGGTCGTGGCCGGAGGGCATTCCCTGAGTGGTTTCTTAATTCTGGAAGGCATAGTGGTTCAACAGAAATATGCATATATCTTTGGGGACCATGTCCACCCATATGTGCAGTCTGTGTTTTCTCAGAACAATCGCATTAATCAGCAGGAGAACGCAATGTGTCATATAACCTGTAGTGTACCTGTGTGGTTCAAAGAGAACCAGGATGCGTTCATCTTATTTCCGTTGCCACGAAACTCCGCGAATTTTAACCTACTCGAGAATCTGTGGGACCACCTCAAGGAGGCTGTTCCTGCCATGGATCCTCAGTGAAGAAACGTAGTGCAGCTGGCCATGGCACTGGAGTCGGCATGGTTTTTTATCTCTCTTGGTACCTTCCAGAACATCACTGACTCTCTTCTCAAGCGTCCTGCAGTGGTCCACATTGAAAACGTGGTTGTTGAGGTTTTCTAACAGGTGGTCACATTAATGGGACTGGACGATGTACAACCACATTACATGCTTTTGTGACACGACTGTCATTTGTTGTCAATTGGAGAGAGAAGTTTGTTTACAGGTCGCTTTTAAAGGGCTCCCGCACAGCCACTGGTGAGGCCGGATCAGCCAGGCAGCGGGCGAGAGCGGGATGGAAGACGGTGGCGAGCGAATGGTCAGTGGCAGTTTGCTCCACGTTGAACTATCACTTTCAAACAGCTGGTGGGTGCGTGACGTAAAGAGTATTTATCGTACTGTCGACTAAAGATACTGGCCTTGGCGCGCTTTGATGACGTCAGTTTCGTAGTGCTATGGCTGAAACACAGCCCTCTAGTGACCCAGCTCCCTATGCACTGACTCTCGCATATTTGTCGTTCCTGTTTCTCAAAATTACAAACGAAGTTACTGTTCATTGATTATTATTTACTCTTGGTATTAAAAGAATACCACTCTCAGTAAGACTATTATCTTTAAATAACTTCGAACCTTTGGCCTCAAAAGAGGTTCATTAATACAGTTTAACAACACATTGTACTGTTTCGACATTTTATAAAAAGAAAAGACGTGACACTCACTCACAATGATACTCATAAATAATTATTTTATACTTCACTACAGCATTTTGCTTATCAAACACTGTCTTTCAGTCTCACCATTAAATTTCTTGACACACAGATATCCGCAAACAGTACTTTCTACTTCACTAAAGCACATATTACGTCAGTCATTGTATTTCAAATTCAGCCTCTCTCTCTCTCTCTCTCTCTCTCTCTCTCTCTCTCTCTCTCTCTCTCTCTCTCTCTGTCTCTCTCTTTCACACACAAACACACAAAGTTTTGGAGGGGGGATAGATAGAGAATCAGAGAGAGAGAGAGAGAGAGCATGGTTAGATAACAGAATAACAGTTCAAAGAAATTGCCATAGATAAATGTTAATCAATGTTTTTGTTTAATATCTCAGTATAGCACATTTAATGTGGAACATTGTACTTCACATTCTGTCTCACCACTAAGTTCCACTCATACTCTGTGGAACTGGAATGTTCAGCTCCAAATGGTGAATGAACTAACCCCAATAACTGTACAAGTCGAACATACAACTCTTAAAGTGGAATCTTCTATCTTTCCTTAGCTGATACTTGATCAAAATTTGGGTTAAAAAGTTCGAAATAGAGGAAAATGAATAAGTTTTAAAGAAATTAATTAAATATTTACATAGTAATTTAGTGAAAAACTATACATTCCATGATTTTTTAAAGTAGTTAATACGATATTTACACATCTCACTGACATTTTTGCTTGGAATGTGTTCAGCATTACCTTGCTAGTTATATAACTCATTTTGGGGTGGTAAGTATAATGGCTGAGTTATATTTGTATTTATTTTACCATATATTAATCAACAATAAACACTTCTACACTGATAACAAATAAAACAAATTGAAAACAATTGTACACTAAAATATTCTATGTTGTCCTCAGTTTCTTTAACTGCCTGGCACATTTACAACTGCTTACAGAATCAATGACATTTTTACAGAGATTGTTTATTATTACTTTACAGGATGGAACGTTAATATTTTGCAGTATGTTCTTCAAAGTTCTCTGGCATTTGCAAACATCACTTAAGTCAGATTCATCAAGATCAGAGCTGTCCCACTTTAAGCAACATATTTTGTGTAAGACATAAAATTTATGTTAATCAATAATTAAACTACCTGAAAAGAAATTTAATATTGCCTTTAGCATGAACCAATCAAGGCCATTCACCGTACTAGTACTTACAGTGTGAATAGTCAACTTTCCATGTTCATAATCGGTTACGAAGTAATTTGGGATAGACATTTCAACTTATTTATCACCAAATTTTTTAGAGAAAACTCCTTCTTCACAGCATAACCGAGAATGTACATCAACACTTGCAGGAAATTTTTTGGTACCTGTGACACTTCAAATTTCTCCCGAAACAATGTGAAATATTTGTCAATATTCACACGTTTATCGAATATTCCAACGCATGGAAGCGAATCAAATAGGGGTAATGCAGGAGTAGGTTTAATAATGAATAAAAAATAGGAGTGCCGGTAAGCTACTACAAACAGCATAGTGAACGTATTATAGTGGCCAAGATAGACACGAAGCACATGCCTACTACAGTAGTACAAGTTTATATGCCAACTAGCTCTGCAGATGACGAAGAAATTGAAGAAGTGTATGATGAGTTAAAAGAAATTGTTCAGGTAGTGAAGGGAGACGAAAATTTAATAGTCATGTGTGACTGGAATTCGACAGTAGGAAAAGGAAGAGAAGGAAACATAGTAGGTGAATATGGATTGGGGCTAAGAAATGAAAGAGGAAGCTGTCTTTTAGAGTTTTGCACAGAGCATAACTTAATCATAGCGAACACTTGGTTCAAGAATTATAAAAGAAGGTTGCATACATGGAAGAATCTTGGAGATACTAAAAGGTACCAGGTAGATTATATAATGGTAAGACAGAGATTTAGGAACCAGATTTTAAATTGTAGGACATTTCCAGGGGCAGATGTGGACTCTGGCCACAATCTTTTGGTTATGAACTGTAGATTAAAAATGAAGAAATTGCAAAACGGTGAGAATTTAAGGAGATGGGACATGGATAAACTGACTAAACCAGAGGTTGTACAGAGTTTCAGGGAGAGCATAAAGGAACAATTGACAGGAATGGGGGAGATAAATAAAGTAGAAGACGAATGGGTAGCTCTGAGGGATGAAGTAGTGAAGGCAGCAGAGGATCAAGTAGGTAAAAAGACGAGGGCTAGTAGAAATCCTTGGGAAACAGAAGAAATATTGAATTTAATTGATGAAAGGAGAAAATATAAAAATGCAGTAAATGAAGCAGGCAAAAAGGAATACAAACGTCTCAAAAATGGGATCCACAGGAAGTGCAAAATGGCTAAGCAGGCATGGCTAGAGGACAAATGTAAGGATGTGGAGGCTTATCTCACTAGGGTTAAGATAGATACAGCCTACAGGAAAATTAAAGAGACATTTGGAGGAGAGAGAGCCACTTGTATGAATATCAAGTGCTCAGATGGAAACCCAGTTCTAAGCAAAGAGGGGAAAGCAGAAAGGTGGAAGGCATATATAGAGGGTCTATACAAAGGCGATGTACTTGAGGACAATATTATGGAAATGGAAGAGGTTGTAGATGAAGATGAAATGGGAGATACGATACTGCATGAAGAGTTTGACAGAGCACTGAAAGACCTGAGTCGAAACAAGGCCCCGGGAGTAGACGGCCTTGGGAGAGCCAGTCCTGACAAAACTCTACCATCTGGTGAGCAAGATGTA
This sequence comes from Schistocerca serialis cubense, assembly GCF_023864345.2. Lineage (NCBI taxonomy): Eukaryota > Metazoa > Arthropoda > Insecta > Orthoptera > Acrididae > Schistocerca > Schistocerca serialis. Next base: position 423,535,227 of record NC_064643.1, on the reverse strand, counting down.
CGAGACAGGCGAAATACCCTCAGACTTCAAAAAGAATATAATAATTCCAATCCCAAAGAAAGCAGGTGTTGACAGATGTGAAAATTACCGAACTAATAGTTTAATAAGTCACAGCTGCAAAATACTAACACGAATTCTTTACAGACGAATGGAAAAACTGGTAGAAGCCGACCTCGGTGAAGATCAGTTTGGATTCCATAGAAATGTTGGAACACGTGAGGCAATACTGACCTTACGACTTATCTTAGAAGAAAGATTAAGGAAAGGCAAACCTACGTTTCTAGCATTTGTAGACTTAGAGAAAGCTTTTGACAATGTTGACTGGAATACTCTCTTTCAAATTCTAAAGGTGGCAGGAGTAAAATACAGGGAGCGAAAGGCTATTTACAATTTGTACAGAAACCAGAAGACAGTTATAAGAGTCGAGGGGTATGAAGGGGAAGCAGTGGTTGGGAGGGAGTAAGACAGGGTTGAAGCCTATCCCCGATGTTATTCAATCTGTATATTGAGCAAACAATAACGGAAACCAAAGAAATTTCGGAGTAGGTATTAAAATCCAGGGAGAAGAAATAAAAACTTTGAGTTTCGGGATGACATTGTAATTCTGTCAGAGACAGCAAAGGACTTGGAAGAGCAGTTGAATGGAATGGACATTGTCTTGAAAGGAGGATACAAGATGAACATCAACAAAAGCAAAACAAGTATAATGAAATGTAGTCGAATTTAGTCGAGTGATGCTGAGGGAATTAGATTAGGAAATGAGACACTTACAGTAGTAAAGAAGGTTTGCTATTTGGGGAGCAAAATAACTGATGATGGTCGAAGTAGAGAGGATATAAAATGTAGACTGGCAATGGCAAGGAAAGCGTTTCTCAAGAAGAGAAATTTGTTAACATCGAGTATAGATTTAAGTGTCAGGAAGTCGTTTCTGAAAGTATTTGTACGGAGTGTAGCCATGTATGGAAGTGAAACATGGACAATAAATAGTTTGGACAAGAAGAGAATAGAAGCTTTCGAAATGTGGTGCTACAAAAGAATGTTGAAGATTAGGTGGGTAGATCACGTAACTAATGAGGGGGTATTGAATAGAATTGGGGAGAAGAGAGGTTTGTGGCACAACTTGACTAGAAGAAGGGATCGGTTGGTAGGACATGTCCTCAGGCATCAAGGCATCACAAATTTAGCATTGGAGGGCAGCGTGTAGGGTAAAAATCGCAGAGGGAGACCATGAGATGAATACACTAAGCAGATTCAGAAGGATGGAGGTTGCAGTAGGTACTGGGAGATGAAGGAGCTTGCACAGGATAGATTAGCATGGAGAGCTGCATCAAACCAGTTTCAGTACTGAAAACCACAACAACAAATGGAAGCGATGTATGCAGAGGAGTATTTTTATTCAATGTATTTAGTAGTACCACATCTTTGAATCTCAATTTCTTTTCACGCTCAAGTATCTGAACGTAATTTACAAACTCATTTGACAGTAACTACTAAATCTACCTTCGGTATTGTCATTCTGAAACTAACTCGACAGTATATAACCTGGCTCATATCGTTCAAAAACATGTAGAATCAATTGTAAAAGCCCACCAAGAGAATTGGTTAGTGCCTGAAAAGTCTGAGAGCTCAACTCACGGGAGTTATGAACAGTATGCCTCCAATTTTTTAACCATAAAGACATTTTTCTTAAAAAACTTGCCCTAATAGGCTGCCTATATAGATCATTAAACCTTTCACCCTTATGTGCAGCTTTCACATTAATAATGTCCCATCACTTACAAATTATTTGTATGAAAGTTGAAGTATGTTCAGAGCCTGAAAAATCTGTCTCTCTTGAAGCTAGGCCTTTAAAGCAGCAACACATCAATCATCAAAAATCTTGAGTTCCAGGTTAACATTTTGCAAGTGACTACTGGGAGGAAATGGCAATAAACAACTGTATTTCACCAACGAACCTTTTTCTTCTTGTACATCAATTCTAAGTACTTAGCCTGCAGCAGCTACAACTTTAAAATTATCAAAATCTAGAAACTTCAAGACGCTGTCAGCTTTAGTAATCCAGTTGTTACAGATACAATTCAGCATAAGCGTTTTGTCAAAACTTTGGAACAGCTTTCTAGTTCTACCATTAGGATGTTAAAAATGTGGCTGCGAAATACACTGGGATTAAGTAACTCATAACTTTTCGATTTACTGCATTATTATCTGAAATTAAAGCCAACACAATAAACCCAACTTTCTCTATTTCAGTAAGTATATGTAGTAACATGTTTCTTAGCTGTTGAGCAGTTAATTTATTAACTGGTACGATAGTCACAACGTCTTTAAACTTTGAAAATACACTGGATATGGTAATAACGTGAGCTGTTTTGGCAAAGTCATTACTGTCAGTCTTACTAGCACCATAAACTGTACCTTCTTTAAAGATCAAATGAGGCTCGATGTAAATTTCATAGAGGAACCCATTTATCACAAGTTAATGATCTTCCAAAAATGTTTTCTCCACTTTGAAATACTCTACACTGTCATCTACGTATAATTATTTAAACTGTACTTACCTATCAGCTTTCTGAAAGTGAATGTACACTCCTGGAAATGGAAAAAAGAACACATTGACACCGGTGTGTCAGACCCACCATACTTGCTCCGGACACTGCGAGAGGGCTGTACAAGCAATGATCACACGCACGGCACAGCGGACATACCAGGAACCACGGTGTTGGCCGTCGAATGGCGCTAGCTGCGCAGCATTTGTGCACCGCCGCCGTCAGTGTCAGCCAGTTTGCCGTGGCATACGGAGCTCCATCGCAGTCTTTAACACTGGTAGCATGCCGTAGGATCCTACGCAGTGCCGTAGGGGACCGCACCGCCACTTCCCAGCAAATTAGGGACACTGTTGCTCCTGGGGTATCGGCGAGGACCATTCGCAACCGTCTCCATGAAGCTGGGCTACGGTCCCGCACACCGTTAGGCCGTCTTCCGCTCACGCCCCAACATCGTGCAGCCCGCCTCCAGTGGTGTCGCGACAGGCGTGAACGGAGGGACGAATGGAGACGTGTCGTCTTCAGCGATGAGAGTCGCTTCTGCCTTGGTGCCAATGATGGTCGTATGCGTGTTTGGCGCCGTGCAGGTGAGCGCCACAATCAGGACTGCATACGACCGAGGCACACAGGCCCAACACCCGGCATCATGGTGTGGGGAGCGATCTCCTACACTGGCCGTACACCACTGGTGATCGTCGAGGGGACACTGAATAGTGCACGGTACATCCAAACCGTCATCGAACCCATCGTTCTACCATTCCTAGACCGGCAAGGGAACTTGCTGTTCCAACAGGACAATGCACGTCCGCATGTATCCCGTGCCACCCAACGTGCTCTAGAAGGTGTAAGTCAACTACCCTGGCCAGCAAGATCTCCGGATCTGTCCCCCATTGAGCATGTTTGGGACTGGATGAAGCGTCGTCTCACGCGGTCTGCACGTCCAGCACGAACGCTGGTCCAACTGAGGCGCCAGGTGGAAATGGCATGGCATCCAGCATCTCTACGATCGTCTCCATGGGAGAATAGCAGCCTGCATTGCTGCGAAAGGTGGATATACACTGTACTAGTGCCGACATTGTGCATGCTCTGTTGCCTGTGTCTATGTGCCTGTGGTTCTGTCAGTGTGATCATGTGATGTATCTGACCCCAGGAATGTGTCAATAAAGTTTCCCCTTCCTGGGACAATGAATTCACGGTGTTCTTATTTCAATTTCCAGGAGTGTATATGACAAATATAGATAACCACTACTGTGCTCAGCTGTGTATGCTGACAGAGAGTGAACATACAGAGATGTTGCCAGTAGTAATGTATCTTCACATTACATACGACTGTTGACATTTTTTGCTAGGAACTGAATTTGTTCAATTATCAGCTGCAGCTGTGAACATGTGGCACCTGAAAATTTATATTCATGCTCTTTCACCATATTTTCAACCACGGAGCACACGTTGTGTCCTTCGGACACTACTGACTCAACGTATTTCAATTTTATGTCAAATACATGCTTGGTTTTACTGACTTACATTCAGTGGGCCATTTCTGCTGGGGAATTTCGTATCTGCTGACAGATAATTGGACACTTAAATCAGTATTAACAGTTACGGAACTTAAAATATCTGGAAAATCATTACTGACATTGATAAAGCACAGCACTATCTTCTGCTCGCACACGGTACAGCACCACTGTTCCTTGTTAATACGGCTTGCATTTGAAAAGTAATTGCATATATCACCCAAATTTTTAATAGTTCTCTGTTCTTCATATTGTCTGTAATCTTCCAAATTTCCTACCACTGTTTTCCCAACATTTCCACGTCCTACATCACACAATCTTACAATTGAGGGTCCACCTGTTGTCAAGTATTCTGGTGGATTTGAAGAAATTTAAGGCACTGCATTTGGTTTTAGCTTAGGATACCTTCTTTCAAATGTCTTGATACGCACTCTTCAGTAAAATGTTTTATGTATATTACTGGTTTCTTTAGCTTTGAGAAATCGGTGGGAGCTTTCCTTAGCCACTTTTTCTTTAGTTCCTCATCGCTTCGTAAAGAAAATGTGCTGACAGCCTCGTTTTAAGATCCGCAATTACTTTTACAGCCAGTCACACTACAGCCCCTTGGAATTTCTTGTACCACTATCTGCAAACACAAATTCCGTATAGCTTTTGCGACGTACATATACACATTTCAAAACGTTTTTCACACATATAGTTAGTTTAGTATCCAGCTTTGGGTACAGCCTCACAATCAAGCACAAGTGTTCTCTGCTTATTAAATAGTCACACAAAGTAACTATATTAGCATTTGTGAAGTACTTACTGTTCAGAGAACTGCAAATTCGTAAACTTTCCTTTGTTAAGAGAAGATTGTACCAGCTAGTACTTAACAACGCATGACGACGCGCACGGTCTACGAACAACAGATCTACGTCGTAATTAAAACGGCTTTCAGTGCCCAGGACGTTGTCTTTAGTCGGCTGTGGGCTTATCCCATTCCATTGCATAACTTTAAGACAATGTTCATACACTTTTGCGTTGACTACACGCAAACGCAAATTTGTATGCCAAGTACGATATGGCAAATGAAAGAGGAGTTTGAGGCGAATCAGCCGAGACACTGATATTATTTATATGTATCTTACAGTAAAAGATATTAAACAAACAAATCTGCGATGCTTGCAATTTACTGAATAATTAATAGCCGGACGCAGTGGCCAAGCGGTTCTAGGCGCTTCAGTCCGGAACCGCACGACTGCTTCGGTCGCAGGTTCGAATCCGCCTCGGGCATGTGTGTGTGATGTCCATAGGTTAGTTAGGTTTAAGTAGTTCTAAGTTCTAGGGGACTGATGACCTCATATGTTAAGTCCCATAGTGCTCAGAGCCGTTTGAACCTGAATAATTAATAACTTTTGAGCCAAGGCACATTTTAAGCGTCTCGTCCAAACGCAGCGACTGACATACTTGCATAACTTGCTGCATTAATATTTCATTGATAAAACACCAATTTAATAATTTGTTGCTAATAATTAATTAAGACAAGTAATATAAGGGTGTTACACGAACAGCGAGACAGTGTATGATAGCGGATGTCGTTATACATATTTCAACATCATTAGTTTGTGATACTTGTAATTATTATGATATGTTGCCTTTGTTTATTAATAATTTTTGCATAATTTTACTCATATCTGTTTAACCTTTGTACCTACATAAATTCTGATCAGCGCATCAGAAAGAGTGCTTCAATTTCATATGGAAAGTGGGGCCTTATAAAGAATTGTAATGTTATTTAGTGGCACAACTGGACACAAACTATTTTCGCACTCTACAAAGATAATTGCAGAACATTAAAACATTAATTCTGGGCAAACTATTGCAGCCACAGATTTGCGTAATATATTATTTTTGATGAGAATTTGAGTGGGCATATAATGGTGCAAACAAAATTAAGATTGGTCTTATATGTAAAAAGTTATGTAAAGAATTGGTAGTTAATGGAAAGCAGTTACGTGACGTAGGTTGGGAATTACAGATAGAGGGTATTTAAGAGGAGTTGGCCCAAAGCTCCGGGACATTCCACCACGGCATGGCCTCACCGAGTACCTGGCCTTGTTCGGCTGGTGCTCGATTATGCGGCCGTAGTGTCAGGCAATGCAGCGACGTAGCACATTGCGACGCTCCAGCGCGTCCGAAACAGGGCGCTAAGGCTCGTTCTGCATAAGCCGCCTCGTCATTCTACGAGGCTAGAGCACGAGGAAGCCGGCATTCCCCTCCTGCGGGATCGCTTCCGACAGTCCGTCAGGGTGTTCTACAACAAAAAAGAACTGTCTGGCAGCCGTTTAATTCGTGAGGTGGACCCCCATGTCCACCACAGGCATCCCAGACGCCGACACAAATAGTGTCTCTAAATCTGGAAGACACTCACACAGGCCAATTCACACTAACAGGCCAGTAACCCACAGGTTAGGTCTATGCAAGAACAGCAGCCTGGCTGCTTATCCTGCCCCGACACCTGATGATGAAGCCAGCGATTTTGAGCGAGCGAGCAAGCTCACGGACAGAGTTCTGCGCGTCTTTGCCGACGCCGGACCTCAGTACTTTGCTGATAGTTTTTGCGATACCGGAAGTAATGAACTTAGCCAAATTTGTCATGTGCGCACAAAATTTTTCACGAAGAATCTGAACTTAAGATATTTTCGGCGTTGAACATAGCAGGGACTTTTGCTTTTCGCACGTTGTGTCTTTTGGTGACTGTTTTTGTAGTCAAACGGGACTTTTCTAGAAAATCGTAGCTTTGAGACTCTGTTTCCATTCGAGTGCCGCCACACTTAGCCACTAAAGCACTACTGTGGAACTGTGTTTAATTTTGAGCATTACGAATTGTGTTTTGGAATACCAACCGGACTTAGTTTCTAATATGGTCAGGCTGGACTCTAATTATTTTCACCGCGTTAAGCTGATTGATTCTGAAATAGTGCCATTGGCTTTAACGGTGTTTAAACTACACAGGACTTTGAATATTTTGTAGCACCACACTAGCATCGCGTGAACTTTAGATCATAGGGATTAGGCCTTGTTTCAGCGAACTGATCGATATGCTAAACACCTATCGATGTTATTCTGCATTCGACAGCTTTTATTAAAATTTATAAGTCTTAATTATCGCAATTTGGTGCTCTAGCAACACTAAAAACAGCACGTACGTTTTTGGAAGATACCATCAGTAAACTGTATTAAGTTATGAATAAAAACTAGTAAATATTAAGGAACAGAACGCACACATTCGATTCGTCATTTGACATGAGCCTCTTATACTGTATCCTGGTTTGTAATTATCGGTCTACAGCTCATAGAGCATTTTATTTATAAACTTTAACTGGTGTTAAGCGCACGTCTCTGGTGGTAGAAGGTCATACCTGACTAAGAAGACGAGAGACAGCGAGCAGAAGCATTTGCAGTCCCAGTCCATTGCGCCGACCGCCGCAATTTCACGTCAATCTGGGACCCATACCAGGTAGGACTACTCCTAATAGACGTGGGATATGAGTATGGCGCACCATATCTCAAACATTCGTCCCTAAATAAATTATCCAGCAGGGTGCTGTAAAAGGAAAACATTAATAAGGGTTACACGTATTATCCAATCGAATTGTCGGAATTACCGCCTTGCAAGAGAACGAAAAGGAAATAAAAGATTTATTAATGATCCATCTACGTCCTTCTCCTTTCGGCGGAATTAGACAGCACTTGACTCGAATGTTTTATCCTTCGTCATGACCGACGATGATGGAGCTCTAACGATATGTGGGAACTAGGAGACAGGTGAATTTGTGGTGAAATCTCAGTTTCCAACAAATATACTTCATTGTTATCTCGAGTAATGTGGGATTGTTTTTGCTAATAAATCACTTATCCTTGCTAACAAGTCTCTATTGGTAAGTCCAGGACCTCACAGTTATGTTCAACGACATACATGAGCTGTCTAAAAAAATTACATTATTACCACCATATCTACTTACGAGACGTATAGTGGTGTCGCACACTAATATTGTGAGAGTTACATGACTTTCTATTCTGCCTGGAAGCCCTGGTAATGCCTTACCGAAAGTCAGTGTACTTGAAGATTCGCACTTTTGTCCTTAAATTTTGCCCAATATTTCTAGTGAGGTTCATGAGTAGCAGTGTGGAATGTAGCAGTTGCACCAATTCTGCCAACATTTGTAGGAAACTCCAGACAAACCTTACCAATGGCATGGCTGCAGAAGCATTCGTGGCTCTCCTACTTGAACTTTTTAAGTGTCTTCCAGCAATGAAGCAAATCTCTAATAATTGTGCAATAGTTTATGCTATTATATGTGTCTTCATTCCACCAGGGAGCTCTGACTCATCGAAACTGGCAACACTAATGCTTTATCGCTAGTTTTGAAAGCTATATTTAGATCGGTCCAGAGAGAAAAGGTAAGAGGAATGGGAGCACTTGGATCTTAAAATATTAACAGTGCTTACCTGCAAAGTCGCCCACAGATTTCGATTGGTGAACGTGTAGGCATCAGCAAGTTACAACTGGTTTTGTGGAGTCATGATGCTTCCTTCCTGAATGCCAGAGTTTGCAGCAGTGCCTTTTACGCTGCACCAGGTCGCTCGCTTCACAGATGATTACTCTTTTTCTTTTTTGTCTTTCCCTTCTTGTGTCAATCTCTTCATCTCAGATCTCAGAGTAGCACTTGCAGCCTACGTCCTCAATTATTTGCTGTACGTATTCCAGTCTCTGTCTCCTACTACAGTTTTTACCCTCTACAGCTCCCTCTAGTACCGTGTATGTCATTTCCTGATGTCTTGACAGATGTCCTATCATCCTGTCCCCGCTCCATGTCAGTGTTTTCCACATATTCCTTGCCTCGCCGATTCTGCGCAGAACCTCCTCATTATCAATCCACCTGATTTTCAACATTAGTCTGTAGCACCACATCTCAAATGCTTCGATTCTTTTCAGTTCCTTTGTTCCCACATTCCATGTTTCAATATCATACAATTATCTGCTCCGGACGTACATTCCTAGAAGTTTCATCCTCAAATTAAGTCCGATATTCCATACTAGTGTAGGCCATTGTGGCTGAGCGGTTCTAGGTGCTTCAGTCTGGAACCGCGCGACCGCTATGGTCGCAGATTCGAATTCTGCTTCAGGCATGGATGTGTGTGAGATCCTTAGGTTGGTTAGGTTTCAGTAGTTCTAAGTTGTAGGGGACGGATGACCTCGGTTGTTAAGTCCCATAGTGCTCAGAGCCACTTGAACCATTAGATACAAGTAGACTTCTTTTGGCTATAAATGCCCTATTTGCCAGGGCTAATCTGCTTTTGAAGTCCTCTACATCTACATCTACATGATTACTCTGCAATTCACATTTAAGTGTTTGGCAGAGGGTTCATCGAACCACAATCATACTACACTCCTGGAAATGGAAAAAAGAACACATTGACACCGGTGTGTCAGACCCACCATACTTGCTCCGGACACTGCGAGAGGGCTGTACAAGCAATGATCACACGCACGGCACAGCGGACACACCAGGAACCGCGGTGTTGGCCGTCGAATGGCGCTAGCTGCGCAGCATTTGTGCACCGCCGCCGTCAGTGTCAGCCAGTTTGCCGTGGCATACGGAGCTCCATCGCAGTCTTTAACACTGGTAGCATGCCGCGACAGCGTGGACGTGAACCGTATGTGCAGTTGACGGACTTTGAGCGAGGGCATATAGTGGGCATGCGGGAGGCCGGGTGGACGTACCGCCGAATTGCTCAACACGTGGGGCGTGAGGTCTCCACAGTACATCGATGTTGTCGCCAGTGGTCGGTGGAAGGTGCACGTGCCCGTCGACCTGGGACCGGACCGCAGCGACGCACGGATGCACGCCAAGACCGTAGGATCCTACGCAGTGCCGTAGGGGACCGCACCGCCACTTCCCAGCAAATTAGGGACACTGTTGCTCCTGGGGTATCGGCGAGGACCATTCGCAACCGTCTCCATGAAGCTGGGCTACGGTCCCGCACACCGTTAGGCCGTATTCCGCTCACGCCCCAACATCGTGCAGCCCGCCTCCAGTGGTGTCGCGACGGGCGTGAATGGAGGGACGAATGGAGACGTGTCGTCTTCAGCTATGAGAGTCGCTTCTGCCTTGGTGCCAATGATGGTCGTATGCGTGTTTGGCGCCGTGCAGGTGAGCGCCACAATCAGGACTGCATACGACCGAGGCACACAGGGCCAACACCTGGCATCATGGTGTGGGGAGCGATCTCCTACACTGGCCGTACACCACTGGTGATCGTCGAGGGGACACTGAATAGTGCACGGTACATCCAAACCGTCATTGAACCCATCGTTCTACCATTCCTAGACCGGCAAGGGAACTTGCTGTTCCAACAGGACAATACACGTCCGCATGTGTCCCGTGCCACCCAACGTGCTCTAGAAGGTGTAAGTCAACTACCCTGGCCAGCAAGATCTCCGGATCTGTCCCCCATTGAGCATGTTTGGGACTGGATGAAGCGTCGTCTCACGCGGTCTGCACGTCCAGCACGAACGCTGGTCCAACTGAGGACCCCAGGAATGTGTCAATAAAGTTTCCCCTTCCTGGGACAATGAATTCACGGTGTTCTTATTTCAATTTCCAGGAGTGTATCTCCCTACCATTCCACTCCCGAACAACGCGCGGGAGAAACGAACACCTAAACCGTTCTGTTCGAGCTCTGATTTCTCTTATTTTATTTTGATGATCATTCCTACCTATGTAGGTTGGGCTCAATAAAATATTTTCGCATTCGGAAGAGGAAGTTGGTGACTGAAATTTCGTAAATAGATCTCGCCGCGACGAAAATCGTCTTTGCTTTAATGACTTCCATCGCAACTCGCGTATCATATCTGCCACACTCTCTCCCCTATTACGTGATAATACAAAACGAGCTGCCCTTTTTTGCACCCTTTCGATGTCCTCCGTCAATCCCACCTGGTAAGGATCCCACAACGCGCAACAGTATTCTAACAGAGGACGAACGAGTGTAGTGTAAGCTGTCTCTTTAGTGGACTTGTTGCATCTTCTAAGTGTCCTGCCAATGAAACGCAACCTTTGGCTCGCCTTCCCCTCAATATTATCTATTTGGTCTTTCCAACTGAAGTTGTTCGTGATTTTTACACCCAGGTACTCAGTTGAATTGACAGCCTTGAGAATTGTACTATTTATCGAGTAATCGAATTCCAACGGATTTATTTTGGAACTCATGTGGGTCACCTCACACTTTTCGTTATTTAGCGTCAACTGCCACCTGCCACAGCACACAGCAATCTTTTCTAAATCGCTTTGCAACTGATACTGGTCTTCGGATGACCTTACTAGAAGGATGCTCCGATTACACATCCGCCTTTAAATATTGCACTTTATCTACCATTGCTGGGGGAAATGGTCTGGCATAGTGCTGGACAGGCATATGGAGGACCGTCGTTCGCGGCCAAGGATTCGGTGGTGGCCACGGCCAATTGAGGAATTCCGTACTTTACTCGCTACTGACTTCGCTTGTTTGACCTGCATCATCTGGCGCATGCAGGGCTAATTTCTCGTTCTCTACGTGTGTATTTGATATTTCCACCAACATGTTTGTAACTTTTTGCTGCTATTGCTGTGGGCCGTACATTCTAGTAATGTGACAATGTCTGAGAAGGGGGTTCATTTGTCACGTTGTGGTATTTCTTATACAAACAATATCTCTCCCTGGAAATCAGTGAAACAGCAGTGTTTCTTGATTTTACTACGACGCCAATAATTTGATGTCACGCCATTATGTCTAACAAAGTGTTCGTCTGTATACATACACTAATATACAACGCATACACTAATACATCACATATGATATTGTAATGTAGTGCTGCCTTAGCAATTATGAATAATTCGGGCATAACATCGACGCAACTTGATGTTGGCGTGATGTGGAGACATTACCCATTTAATTCGATAATTTTATTAAATATTGGAAATATGTAAAACTGTGGAAAACGTGAAGGAAATAGAACGTTTACATATGCGCCTAGGTGGGTCTCTGCCGGTGCTCATTAATAAACTGACCTCAAGTTACGTGACTTAAGTGTAACTTGGTATTAAAAGATAGATACAACATGATCCTGTCCCCACGCTGTCCAGCTCCAGCGTAAACACCATCCACTCAGGTGTCTCATTTGTAAAAGATAGACAGTGAGTGCTTAAATAGCCATGATAAATAATTTGGAAACATGCTGTATTGTGACTGGCTCAGAACATCGTGACTTCGACGCGATACGGGAACAGCGGGATGGAGATCTTGTAATAGAACGAAGTACGAAAAAAATGTAGGAAAATACGTAAATTTGTGGAAAACGGAATAGATGCGAAAATGGGTAAAAATACATGAATGTGGAAAATACGGATAAATTCATAAAACTGTGGTGGAAAGGGAATGTGTTCTCTGCTGGTGCTTTGAATGACGGATATCACGTAATATTATATAACTCTTTACAAGATGACCTCGAGTGATGTGACTTACCGTAATTTGCTACTAACAAACAGACACAGCCTGATACTCTCCCTATGATCTACAGAATCTCGGTGAACCCTACACACGGTTATAAAAGGTGAAGCTGGGGAGATGGTGCTTCAGTCTCAGTCGTCCAGGGTGTTGGGGATCCCTGAGTGGCCTTGATCAATTCCCTGATTCCAAGTGGTTCCTGGGAGAGGGGAACGGGGGGAGTTATTGAATATAAGTCAGCCAAGAGGATAATCTGAATGTGATAAGAATGGAATGCGCTAGTAGCGGCCTTGATATCCTACTCGTAAAGTTCTTATACTATGGCAACGATTGAGCGAAGCCTAATGCTATCCAAATGTTTGTGATTCCATCCTGTGGCTCAGATGTTCTTCAAGTGCACGCTTAGCTCTCGGAACCCCTATACCCATACGTAATGACGCACGCGAAGAGGACTCGGATTGCTGTGCTATGTACGTCAAGTGATTCATTCTTAGCCCGACACATTCCGTCCTCACATTGTCAAATGAAGCATTCTTTTTATATTGATCTCTAAGATCCTTGAACGTATGAAAATGAATGAAAACCTTATGTATATATTGACAACCATCTTGTGACATGAAATTTTTTAGTCTTGATGATGCATTGAACATTTATAACAAGTTAAAACAGTCTGCTGAAGTGAGACTTGCACCCTTGCACCTGCCATTTACAGGAAATTATTAACTAGTGTGAAAGGAGTGAGCTACTCGCCAGTTGTAGCTTCCCGTATGCCGTAAGTTGGTTCACGTGATAGAGAATTACCCACGAATATCAAGTCCGCTACGGCTTAGACCTAACACAAATGACTGACATTCTTTGACTGGATTGACGGTATACGTAAACGTTTTATATTTGCGCTCTATTCCAACTGGGTGTTATAGCACTGCTCGTTTTTTCCATCTCTGCAATCCGTCAAGTAACCACCTGAAGTAAAATACTAATAAAGTTAAAACCAGTTTTCGAAAGTTTTACAACGGCATTCCCCACGGCAAGACTGCTTTTGATGGAGGAAGGGTGACTCTATTGTAGACGATTATTGTCAATGAAAATTTATTGGCCCTCGAATGCAACAGGCTAATCAGGATGGAAGGTAGGAAAGAAGCTACTGCTGGTCTAGCCGGCTTGTCAGTGATTGGCAGCAGTCTGCAAATCAGCGCTTGTGTTCTGGTGAGCATGTTTTACTCCTATAGCTGTTTTTTTAGGCTGTCTTGTCCGTGCCCGGTGAAGCTTCTACCTCGCGGCCATCTGTGGCCCGTTGAAGTGGGATACCCGCCAGCCAGGACGCCGTAAGTTGTCAGTCTACTTCCACTCGCCTCTCGAATTTCTCTTTCGCGCGTCCACGACTCTTTCGCCAGTTCACGGGCTTCTTGGAACGAGATAGGCTGGCTACAGTCACGGCGGTGTTCCGCTATCGGCGATTTAATATGCTGTGCTAATCGTACATGGCATCTATGTTCTGCTACTCGTGTGCTAATTGGTCTGCCTGTCTCACCTATGTAGGCACTTCCCACTCACTCCTGCAGTATTTAGTTTGTTGACTGAATCCTTGGTCGAATCTATCATTTATATGAACAGAAACTGCAGCTGTGAAACATGACATGTAAATTGTAAAGGATCATTGCTGTCAGCTGCAGCGGGACATTACACGGAACCAGGGGCCTATCATGTTGTGGATCTCGTGCCTGCTGCAGAAAATCGGTTTTAAACCTCGTCGGCGGAAGACTTTGCCTAGCCGTCCAGTAACGCTCTACACACATGGTAAGCGCACCGGAGGAAACTTTTCTTCCTTGCCACCTTCAGCAGTTTTACTTTGGTTGCTCTTGAAAGGAGCTTCACTATGTGGCCAGATAAACGAATGTGTCGTCCACATACCGTTGCCAACAACTGCGGGTGTAACAGTGCAAAAGCTAGGGCCGTTTGCTCAAAAGGTTCCATGAAGAGGTCCGCAGCCACTGAGGGGGAGTGGAGAGCCTTTTACCATTCCATCTGATTGCTCGAAATTTTTTCCCCGCCATGTGAAGTACGTCATTGACAGGCATCGCCGAAGTTCCCGTGTCCCCTACAATTTGTGGAGTACTTATGCTCCGTAAGGAATAATATCCACTGAGACCTGTACTGCACGGAATCGACTGACCTACCTGTTACCTAGTGGAACATCTAAATTGCGCCATCTTTTGCGACAAACTTAGGTGAAGGATTCTTCCCACTTTTTGCAACTATTTAAGGAGCAACGGATACAGTTAACTGACAATTATTTACTATTTCAAGTCTCTCTTTATCAGCATTCCTATAGAGAGGAACATTCGCATCTACAGGAGCAGACACTACTTGATACCTTATGTGCTGTACTTATGCCAACTGTTATGACAGCAACATTATAAGAAAAGCGACCAAGGCAAGGAAGAGAAGTTTCCGCCACTGCACTTTCCACATGTGAAGGGCGTCAGTGAGCACGGCATAATACATCGGTGATAGCGGAATACCACCGCTACTGTGGACAGCTGGTCCCGTTCCAGGAAGCCCGTGATCTGACGAAAGAGTTGTAGACGTGCTAACGAAAAATTCTAGAGGCGACTGAAATTTTTACGCAGCCTAATAACATTAACAACATCAGTTGAGTGGACGGATACAAACTTCCGCCGTCCTCGCTGCCGGCTATCCCAGTCTGACGTCCCACGAGCGGTCGCGTGGTAGAAGCCACGCCGAGCACGGACGCGACAGCCTAAATAAATAGCTACAGGGGAACTGCCAGTACATTTCCGCTCACACCAGGAAGAAAAACGTGCGCTCCAGAAGCTAAGCGCTGATTTGCAGACTGCCGCCAATCACTGGCAATCTGGCTAGATCAGCAGCAGCTTCTTTCCTACCCTCCCCCTTCCGTCATGACTAGCTTATTATATTCTGGGGCCAATAAAGTTTCAAAAAACATGACGTATTGACACCGATCGCATACAGTAGAGTCACTTTTCCTCCAGAAAACCAGTCTTGCCCTGGGGAAGGCCGTACGGTGGAAACGATCGTATTAACTTTATAATTAAAATATCGTATACAATGACGAAGTACTAGACACTGAAGAATTTAAATCATCACAGAACCAGTCGTGGAATTCTACGTAGTTATGTCATAAAAAACTCATATGCAATGTTGAAAAACAAGCAGACCACTCAGTCGTTCTCCCTCTATTATCAAAACTTGGCAAGCAAGCTAATGTTAGCAGAAATCGATTTGTATTAAGTAATCTAGCGCAAATACAGGTTTTGGATTTTTCGCGTTCTATGCGGTCTTTCGAAACCGTAATTCGATGATTAAAACGCAGAGTAATTAGGTCAGTGTTCCGGAAAGTTTCGCTATTTCATTACTGATTAAATCATGTACGTTACTCAAAATGTGCAGTACGCTACGTTGATGCAAGTTGAGGATCAACTGCCAGTCCCTGCAGCAGTTAAGCAGGTAAGGCTCATATTTGGTTTACTAAGTGGTACTGCGGAGCTGTACTGGCGTCAGTCTGAGAGTATTTATATACGGCTCGTATGGATAGACACAGCTACCTGACTTTCACAAATTTCTGCTTTGTGGAATCCGTGGTGAATGCCGTATAAGAAGTACTCGTGAGGTGGGTGAGCACAAATTAGCTTCCACGGTTCTGCACCGTGTTAACCATATAGGCCTTTGTGGATATGTCCAACAAGTCGAAATTGGCGTTCTGTATATTCCAGTATGTAAATGAGACAAGGGGAGTCTGCCCTGCCACTCACCGGCATTCGCAAAGGACACACCAAACCGGTCTGCAGTTGCTAAGCCCCAACCTGCTGTTAGCGGACGGCAGTCATCTCGTCTGTCAAGTCCCCGAAACAGCCTCAATGCCGAGGCACAACTATTAGTGACAGGTATACGTGGGGACCAGGTTTCTACAAACCAAAAACAAGTCAAGGTTTTGAAACACACCTTAAAGGCGGAAATGCATTTCAAACTCTAAACATGTTGCGTTTTTTTTAAGACGGAAATACATTTCAGACTACATAAAGAACAATAGACAAACTAACAAGAAATCCCTTGAGGGCAGGTTGCAAGTTCAATCTTTCGTAAGGCTCATTTGAGAATGATGTCTTAAAAAATATGACAGGAAAAATTTTTGCTGCCAAAGAGTCACCATGTCCATCAGGATGGTGACAGAAAATCAGTGTCCAGGAGGCACAGAGATCAACCTTCAGTGGGATGTGTGTATTGCACTACACAAAATGGATGTGATCAACATCCAAGAAATATTCAAAAAACCATTAATTTGCACCATAACCACCGAATGAAAAATATCGCGCCACAGTGATCACAAAGGTTCGCACCATCAAGATCGAAGGCGAACTCCTACGTTAGTTACAAACTGTGCGGGACGTTCAGCTAGGTATCCACTCTCGCAGAATGCATACAGAATCATATTAGTGTAACGGGACCATGACCACTAATTTACTGTGATGGCATGTGACCGAATGCGAAACAGTCTTATCGTCCAACCGGCTATCCTTTAAGGCGTAGCTGCAGGAAGTGCGATAATATGTTTTATAGACACAGAAAAAGATAAACATTCAGGTGGATCCAGGTGGTATAGATTACAATGTCACACATTTTTCAGAAGGGATAGTTTACTCTAAAGGAGAATGATTTCTTTAAGCAGACCAGGAATCAATCAAAAGCAAGTTGTTTCCACCAGCTAATGGCCAAAAGCAGTGCTCGTACCATAGTTATAGTTCTTTTACCCCCATTTACAACTGCTGCTTGCTGTGACGTAAACACACCCTACTCCCCTTGCAATATCACACACGAGCAAGAATCGTAGGGGCAGAACTTATCCATGATCTGGCAGCACAATAAATAACTTTCCAGACAATTTACTATCCTGATTAACAATCGGCATAATTGTATGCGAATGCGATAAGGCGGTGATGCTAGCTGATCTTGACAGAATTCTCTTGGCACCTTTAATTTCCAGGGATTCCTTCATATGCATTTCCTCTTCAAATCCTGATGTTCGGAACTGAAAACAAATTCCTCACTGAACGATGAGATGTTTGTTTACCTCATCTACAAATCTTCTGGCCAATTCCGCATTTTGCTGTGCATCGTCGAGTTGATGCTTTCTTTGGAATGACGTTATATTACGTCTTCCAATTCTGTTGCAATGAAATTATGCAGCCATCCACTGCTTCCCTTGAAATCACTGTAATTTGTGTCGCGCTCAGTTCGATGTGCATAACGCAGTAGGTCACTATCATGCACATAATGTAAAGGTGTCACGCAACCTTGAAACAAGCAAACATCAGTTCTTGTAACAAGTGCGCCTTGTCCTCCCTTGAATATCCGTAATTTTTCTTATGCACTAGACCATCATTTGCGGAATTATACGAAATATGTTCATAATAGTCTTTTTAATATACTGCGGATAGTCTTCCATGTACGTAATCATGTTTAGTACTCGTTCCTTGGACAACGATTATCCTTCACTTAGTTTCACTGGAAACGGGATTTGTTGCTTCCTATCCGATCATGGCTCGACACGTGTTTCAGAATCACTTTCACTTGTTAAGCACGTATTGTCGTAATTGGACTCTTTGTATACATTGTCCACACATTCCACTGACTCATTTTGCAGAAAAAATAATTTTTCATCCTACACTCCTCCCTCGGGCATGGTTGGGAGTGTTGTCCTTAGCGTTAAGTTACTTTAAGTAGTGTGTAAGTACAGGAACCGATGACCTCAGCAGTTTGGACCCTTAGAAATTCACAATTTGATCGTCATCCGACACTTATTTCTCACTAGGCGAAATTCGTTGTGTTTCATTCTGACGAAATGTCAACTTCGCAATTGTTGATGTAGATATAATGCAATGTTTGCTTGTTTATCATTACCATTTCTCTGCTTAGTATCAACATAACTAGCACCGTAGCACTCTTGTGAGTTACGCGTCGATTAAGCAGTTGGACTACGCTCCATAGCATCACGCTGGGTTCACCCTTGGGTACCTTCAGTCAAACTCTCTTACCATTAGCAACCATTATTGTGGTTGCATGGTAGACAATGCGTGGGGCGTCGAATGCATTATTGATCTTTAGCGACTTCTCCTTCAAGGGGTTCCTTGTAAGTAGAGTGGCTACTCTAAATATCCTGATGGTATTTATCGACTATTGTTCAAGTACACGTACATTGCTGAAGTCGAGGTATTATTTTCGTGCTTTCCGCCAAACGGCCAAATAAAAGGTCGCAGCATATAATATGTTGACATCCGTGAGCTGCTGGCCTCAAATCCAGACCCTTTTAAATTTATCTGAATTCGTTGTTCAATTTAGCCACGATGGACTTCCCCTCTTGTCCATCTCTCCCCTCCCAGCCTTTCTTCCGCATGAAACAGCTCCAATTACGCTCCAAGTCCGCCCTAAAACTTCTCGATCTCATCTTCCTTTCTTCAGTCCTTCTTCCACACACACACACACACACACACACACACACACACACACACAGGCGCGCGCTTGTGCACACGCACAAGCACGCACAGACACACACAAGCATACCCACACACTGTTGAGGAAACACTCCTTCTTTAAACATTATTACACACCTTGAAACGCAAGGAACAGATAGTCCCCTAACGTATATCCTTTGTTATTTAAACGGCTCCATAATTTATGATGTACCTCATAGACGCGAATCTGTTCGCACAATGATCATTTGAAATACCAGATAAACATTGCAATACTGTTTCGCTAAAAATATTTTTATGAAAATTGGCGATCAGCAGGTCTCACCAAACAGCAACGATTATAACGAAATGATGTAGGTCGTAAGACAAACATGGCTGGATATTTCCTTCTTCCCCGTCAGGGTGATCATCTGTGGCTGCAAATGGACAACCAGATTTACAGGGTCTTGTTTAGTTAGTGTGAGGCAAAGTGGGGCTGTATTTAGGGCGGCGCGCTTTTATATTACTCCCCGCCCCCACCCCCACCCCCACCCCACACCCCATAGCTGAAAGGAATGTTTCCTTGGTGGAGCGACTGGTATGGGGAGCACACAGTCTCGTTAGGATAGCCAGGCAGCTACTCAGCCGTTTAGTAGCGACTCCACAGTCAAGAAAAGCGGACCACATGCGCCTCCATATCGCATCTGACGACGTCAGCGGCAGAGGATGCCACGGCGGTCTGTACGGTCTGACTGGCCCGTCTAGGTCCAGAGCACAGAGCATTACTTTCTTTTCATTGAATCAAAGTGCCATAGTCGTATCACCAGCGGAGTAGAAGAATGGAAGGGTTCATTCTTTTCCAACATGAGGACAGATGTCAGATCTATAGTCCATCCACATCCGATGTGTCTTGTATCCATAAAGTGGCAGAGCACATTCGCATCTGGATCTTATCAAAGGTGACCGTCACCGTAATAAGGTCAAATTTCAACAGTTCAGCTCGACTTTTCCACATCCCCAACTTCTGTTTCATCCGTTTCACAGCTTTCAGGACATTTATAAAGTTCTCGCACTTCTGGGTAACCGGATTTCTATGACTGTTCCAACAGCGTTTCAGACCAAGTAGGTTTATTACATACCAATCAGGGATTTTAGCGTGTATACATGTGGTATGAATCGTTATTTACTCGCACGCTGCAAGAGTGCACTGGACTAGTGGTATGTTTTGGAAGGGTACAGGCGTCTATGAATTAGCACGCTGACAGCAATTATTTTAACTAGCAAACCTTCTGCTTCACTAACTGAAGCATGCGTCTGCCAAACTGATTTTGCCCTTGGACTGTGTTTGTTGTTGGTAGCCTGCAATAGCAACTGTCACATTTATCAGAATGTGAATGAACTTGAATGCTCAAATTATACTAATGAAATAGTCGTCCTGTCGTTGTTTTAGTCAATTGTTGATGGCTGATTGATATACCAGTATGGGATTGATCTTTTACAAATGTTATGGCACAAGTTTATTAATTTGTTTATTTAAAAGGTCAAAAATTACATTTTAACCCTTTCTCGGGCGCATTTTTGTACCAACTTAGCGAAGATAGGTTTTTTTATGCTATACTATTAGAATTGTGGTCAAATGACTATTTTTATTTTTTGATAATTTTATTTTTTATTTAGGACCAACAATTATGGTGGTACATATGCCACAACGGCACCTTTGTAGGTATTAGAATTGTGGTGGTAAATGGATTTCCCACTTCCGTTTTATCTGCTGTTATTTGTTGCCATAATACATAAAAATAATGAACAGTGTTTTCTGTTTTTATTTTATGTTTCCTTTCAGTAGATTTAAAAAATATAATACTGAAGTTTACTTACCAGCATGTGAAAACAATCCTTAAAACTTTATCTCACAATAAAGGCATGAACTGATACAGGTCAGAGTAATGAACACTTCAGAAGCAATGAAATATGTTCCAGCAAAAATGGTGATCCCACGACTAACAGAAACTGATGGTTGTAGCAGTTTTCATACACCTGGTGCAGTGTGCCACCACAAGGTGTCAGACATAGACAGAGGTGGTAAGACGTATTTCCAAAATCTCTGGTATACCTCTAAATTGGTGGTAAGTATACTTCCAAGCCCCTTCCGAAACTCCTTTGGTGGTAACCACACTTCTCAGTAAACAAAAAAACACCCATTTGTTGGGATATATACTTCCCACAGTCCTGAAGACTATATTTCACAACAAACAGAAACAACAGCTGCTGCAGCGGACTGCCACTAGATTCTATGAGCGTACAGAAGTGGTAACATTTCCTTAATCGCTGTACAAAAATACATTTAGTGGGAAGTATATTCGCCACGGCCCACGAAAGCGTTAAGCGTGATGACAAAATAGAAGATTAACTATTGGCACCACAAATATGAAACAAGCAGTTAAGTTTCTCCTGTATGGCGGCTGGTTGGCAAATACTAACGTTTGCCTGACTGAACTATTTACTCTCCCTCAAAATGTGGATACGTTATCTGAAATTACCTAACACTGAATAGAATTTGATGGATTTACTCTACACAGAAGTCATATTACGTTGGTGCAGCTGAGAACAAGTGGCGCGGTTATGACCCTTTTCGGCCTAACAAGCTGGAGCAGCAATACGATACCCCTTTTCTCAATGTGTGGCACTTTCACAGGTGACGGTCGTGTTCAAGAGTCTGCAGAGAAGCCATATGCAGCATCTGCTATTTCCTATCGTGGGCACGAAATGTGGAAAGTCGCGGCTGGCAATCTGTTACATGGAAGGCAATTACTCTCTAATGGATCCCTGAAATCTTGGCAGATTCCATCACGTGACACTGCCATTCGACAGTCTCACTATGGACCATTTTGACTTGGTTGTACAGTGGTGCGCACGAGGAGATCTGCTAAGGCAGCAGACCTTTCACGAATAAGATTGCAAGATTGCCTCCAGCACACCAAGCTGTCCAAGCTGTTTGATGTCTAAACTGTCGGTACAGCTAAGTCACCACCACAGGCTCCACAGTTAAGACCTGTGCTAGTGTAAAGTCATGCCTTGACAAGTGTCCCTAGTGCAACCCACTCATAACAAAAATCCTCTTCAGACTGCAGTTTGAATCAGAAGACCAAGTTTCTCTTCTCCTCACTTTCAATCGAATCTCACTAAACGTCACAAAAGCACTCCTTCAACCTTCCCCACAGAAGCTTAGTGCCAATCACAAGACCCCACGAGCTCCATGTCTCCCCTCTAACTCGACTGCTCTGCTCATTGGCCACTCCTAATCAAAGTTAACAATAACCTTTTTTGCCGCCCGGTGTAGCCGTGCGGTTCTAAGCGCGTCGTTTGGAACCGCGTGACCGCTACGGTCGCTGGTTCGAATCCTGCCACGGGCATGGATGTATGTGATGCCTTTCGGTTAGTTAGGTTTAAGTAGTTCTAAGTTCTAGGGGACTGATGACCTCAGACGTTAAGTCCCATAGTGCTCAGAGCCATTTGAACCATATGAACCATTTGAACCTTTTTTTTTTTTTCAGGAAATGCAGATAAATTCCTTACTCACGAATTCCTGCGTAGAGAAGAAGAGACAATGTGTTCCCGACTTTTTTCTGATGACCACTTTAGGCAGTGTGTTATCTGAGTTTCAGTGTAGCTCTAAAGTTAACAACACATTTATCATGGAGATCATTATCGGAATAGTGCAAACAATACTGCGTGTCCAACCAGGGCCCCAGCTATGTAAAGAGAAGTGCTTTTGTATCCCAACACAGATCGTTTCAGAGCTTCCATAAATGTTGCACTGCTTCAAAAATTGTTTTAAAGGCTTGGGCAGGCAGAGGGATGACACTACCTGACAGCTCTCTCGATAGTGACTGGTCCACAGTGAACGTTGAAACTGACGCCCCTGTCCCTGCTGTGGCAAGAGGCCCTAACAGGTAGATTCAGGTAGGCCAGTTTTTCACGTCTTCGACATAACGCTTTCTCTGCACACTGGTGCGGTAAATTCTTAGGCCCAGCATTCTGTTCCAGGTAAGTGCTTCGAGCTGTTACATTCCATAATAGCTGCACGTGTCTTTCAAGCTCCAAACGTCCACTGCAAGATTTACTGCTAAATAATCAAACAGCCTGTCTTGTTCTGAGCTCCAGAAAAATGCTTGTCGAAGGAGAGTAACTATAAAGATCCTGCATACATTAACAATGTACGTCCTCCTATCAATGCGTGCTCATGCGGATGACTTCCTCTCATCCCACAAAATCGATGTCTTGGGTGTAAAATCAACATTAAATTGTACCCTCGAATATGGAGAATAGTGAGAGTGTGTCTAGTTCTTTCTCACTGCCGCCCGTGCCCCACCATAGTTGAGTGCGGAGTCTCTCTCCAGAAGGTCATTGTGTGACAAGTAACAGAGGGCACTATCAGATAGAACTGAAATATCACAATGACGATATGAGTGTTGGGGGCGACTTTGCAACATGGACCACACCAAAAAAAAAAAAAAAATTTAACCTGACCTCCTTCACCTCAGGGTTCACTCACTCACACAGAGCTGCGTCCCTGCAAGGTGTGTAGGTGAGCATTGCTGAGCCTAATATGACTTGTTTGGACCGAAGGGACGTTGCTACACTCCAGCCCTCAGATAATTAGTAAACGGTTGAAAAGCTTTGCAGCAGTATTTTTTTTTTTTTTTTTACTCAATCCTAGAGTTTCTGAGATCAGAGACGACTAATGTCTGCAATCATATTACAATTACAATGTTCTCAGTGATTCACTGCAGCTCAATAATACACTAAGCTTCAGTCATCCTTGAAACATAAGTGGACAATTCTAAGTTAAGAAGCACACTCACTCTCAAAATCTAAACAAATATGTAAATCTTGATGTTCTTATTTCCTAGGGCAGTGTAATATTGTTTCTTCCACCTATACATGTCGCTGCCTGCTTTTCCTTAATGATGGCGACAAACAGCCGAATGTGCATAGCTCACTCCCTCCAAAATGGTACCTGGGGAGATAAGTTACACTAGTGGCCATTAAAATTGCTACACCAAGACGAAATGCAGATGATAAACGGGTATTAATTGGACAAATATACTAGAACTGACATGTGATTACATTTTCACGCAATTTGGGTGCATAGATCCTGAGAAATCAGTACCCAAAACAACCACCTCTGGCCGTAATAACGGCCTTGATACGCCTGGGCATTGAGTCAAACAGAGCTTGCATGGCGTGTTCAGGTACAGCTGCCCATGCAGCTTCAAAACGATACCACACTTCATCAAGAGTAGTGACTGGCGTATTGTGACGAGCCAGTTGCTCGGCCACCATTGACCAGACGTTTTCAATTGCTGAGAGATCTGGAGAATGTGCTGTCCAGGGCAGCAGTCGAACATTTTCTGTATCCAGAAAGGCCTGTACAGGACCTGCAACAAGCGGTCGTGCATTATACTGCTGTAATGTAGGGTATCGCAGGGATCGAATGAAGGGTAGAGCCACGGGTCGTAATACATCTGAAATATAACGTCCACTGTTCAAAGCGTCGCCAATGCGAACAAGAGGTGACCGAGACGTGTAATTAATGGTACCCCATACCATCACGCAGGGTGATACGCCAGTACAGGCGATAACGAATACGCGCTTCCAATGTGCGTTCACCCCGATGTCGCCAAACACGGATGCGACCATCATGATGTGGTATACAGAACCTGGATTTATCCGAAAAAATGACGTTTTGCCACTCGTGCACCCAGGTTCGTCGTTGAGTACACAATCGCAGGCGCTCCTGTCTTTGATGCAGCGTGAAGGGTAACCGCAGCAATGGCCTCGGAGCTGATAGTCCATGCTGCTGAAAGCGACAACGAACTGTTCGTGCAGATGGTTGTTGTCTTGCAAACGTCCCCATCTTTTGACTCAGGGATCGAGACGTGGCTGCACGATCCGTTACAGCCATGCGGATAATATGCCTGTCATCTCGACTGCTAGTGACACGAGGCCGTTGGGATCCAGCACGGCGTTCCGTATTACCCTCCTGAACCCACCGATTCCAGTCATTGGATGTCGACCAACACGAGCAGCAATGTCGCGATACGATAAGCCGCAATCGCGATAGGCTACAATCCGACCTTTATCAAAGTCGGAAACGTGATGGTATGCGTTTCTCCTAGTTACACGAAGCATCACAACAACATTTCACCAGGCAACGGCGGTCAACTGCTGTTTGTGTATGAGAAATCGGTTGGAAACTTTCCTCATGTCAGCACGTTGTAGGTGTAGCCACCGGCGCCAACCTAGTGTGAATGAAAAGCTAATCATTTGCATATCACAGCATCTTCTTCCTGTCGGCTAAATTTTACGTCTGTAGCAATCATCTTCGTGGTGTAGCAATTTCAGTGACCAGTAGTGTACAGCAAGACTTAGTGTGTATGACGAACAACCTCACTTGTGGAGCAAAAAACTATTTTCATTGCTTTCTGCTAGTATTACTATTATTATTATTATTATTACGGAAGCATAGCATAGCGTGATAATTACTGAAGTCTCAGGGATGCCTAACATTTCAAAGCAGCTTCTGATGTGTGAGTGGTAGGTGCAGATGCTGATCATTGCATTCAGCACATCCCAAAAGCGACGTTACACCCTTCTTTTAACTATGAACAATGAAACTGTCGTCATCATGATGGATCAGCATGTGCACATGCACTGAAGTATAATACATTATATATGAATACTGAAGTAAATGCACACATCTTTGAGCTCATTAATGGAGGGTCCAGTTTAAATCCCCCTCTGAAAGATATTGCCGCTAAAAAGAAAAAAACGAAAATGCTCTCGTGTGTCTGAGTGTATGTTACTTTGCATGCTCACTTAAGGCTAGAAATAGAAATAACTTTACAAGTGGAGTGCTTCCTTCAAAGGGGTGTCGTGGCACCAGGGACGAGGTCCCATACCGGCAGTCCCAAACACTACTGCTCAGTTAATGGCTGCTGCCACCTTCATTTACTCGGCACCCAGCCCGTCCGCAAGGCTATCGAGGAAGTGATGTGGCATCAATGGTGGGGCGCCTCCATTCACAGCCACCTGGGGCAGACTGGTTTACGGCAGCTGCGGCAAGCGACGTAGCTCCCCATACACTCTTACTTTCGCTGGGATGTGAAGGCAGCGCACAGACCCCCAGCTATCCTGGCACTCATTCAGGGTCAGAAATACTCTCACAGACCATAGCGATATTATGGAAGATACTACTACAATAACTGTACAGCTGAATTTGAAGTTAATGATGCAGTCGTTTCTTGATCAACACCCTTGAAGCATTATAATGGCCAACAACAGAACTGTCCGAAGACATAACGGCCATTTGTCACAAAGGTAAACGCAGGATGGACCGTGGGCTAAGTTCAATCAACGTGCAGAAGTTATCATGCCACACAAAGGTGTCAGTTAATTCGAAGAGCTGTCACGTACGACGAATTTCGATTCAATCCTGACTTTTATTTTCAAGCGGGCAGTGAAAGCGTTGATTTGATAAAGTAACAACGACGCTACTCATTTGGCACGTTCCTCAAGACGTCGTACCATAGGTTAATGAATGACCATAAACGATACATAAATCTCAGATTCAGTAAACGAATAATGTAGACCTCATAACAAATGGCTCAAATGGCTCTGAGCACTATGGGACTTAACTTCTGAGGTCATCAGTCCCCTAGAACTTAGAACTACTTAAACCTAACTAACCTAAGGACATCACACACATCCATGCCCGAGGCAGGATTCGAACCTGCGACCGCAGGGGTCACGCAGTTCCAGACTGTAGCGCCTAGAACCGCTCGGCCACTCGGGCCGGCAGACCTCATAACACAATATTATCTATCATTTGCTAATCCATTGAAAACTATGTACAAATGCTAATCCATTGAAGACCTATGAACAAATTGAGTCTAACGTAACTGAACTGCTATAAACATTTATTCCATAAATGGTTTCACATTACAGATAGGGTGTATACCAAGGGATTTCTTTGATTTCATGTGACCAGTTCTGCGGATTCGGACGGGTCCACTCTAGACAAGGCAGAATTTGTGCCACAGCTGCTTCTGCTTTTTGGACAGACATAAACTTTTGATAAACACCTTTTGACCAATGCGGAATTCGCTGACGCGTGCTTTTCTATCCTAGATATGTTTCCTCACGCACTCTCCTGAGTTCCAGGTCAACAATTCGCTTGTGTTGCACTCGGGTCCTCGGGGAGTAGTTTAGGACTTCGCGGTCTAGATCTCTAGGCTATCCGTTCTTGGAACAGTGACTGGAGCTTAGTGACGCTTTGTGGAAACTCGTTCATCACGTGCTGGTAGTCGCGTGGGAAAACATCCCTCATGGCGAGTCATTCCGCTCAGTGTATACGGTAAAAAGTTTCCATGCTTTTCATTATTTTTCTGGCGGTTATGATTGGACATATCATATGGATCCATACATTGGTTTAATCCTGTGTTTTCTTATCATAGTTTTCCATTTCTCTGACCGGAAGTGGGGTCCATTGTCGGAGGCAATCCTATCTATATGAGCTACCTGAGTGAGAAAATCTTTTCAGACTGCTCTGCACAATGTCTGCGCTGATGCCTTTTTTAATGGGGTTTCGATGACATACTTGGACGTCAGCTCCACCACTACCAGAATGTAACTGTATCCTCTACCTGCGCGCAACGAGACGTAGTTGGGATTATGGGATGCACAGGTGCCTGCAATGTTACCGTAAGATGTTTCGATTTCTCAAAGGCTTTAGACACTGCCAAAACCTTCCAAAATCGTGTGTCCATAGCTTTAAAGTGGTAGAGTGTGCATAACTTCAGGTAGCATTTCATGACTCCAAAATGTGAATAGCAACGGTCTCTGTGACAGATAATCGTGTTCAGAAGCTCATCTGGAACGCCAACGCGCCAGGGCGCTCCTTCCCCTTTACTGCGAAAGGACAAGATTCCGTTCTGCAATAGGTAGAACTGCCTGAGCTTAGTTTCCGTCTTGTCTTCTAACCTTTTCTTCAGAGCAAGCAGAGCTGGTTCCTTGACTTGCTCCCTGCTGATGTCTTTTAGGTTCGTCGTGAGGTAATTCTCAAGCGCCAGTTTTTAAATATAATACAGGTTGTAGTATTCTTCTTCTAGTGAGTTTGCTCTACTTCTTTCTAATCACACAGATTAGGAACAGGCATCCGCGATGATGTTCTCCTCTGGTGATATGTGCGTATTTATAAAACATTACTCCTGTAACAATAGTGCCTCTCTCGTCAGCTTCGCCTTGAGTAGGTACTCCAAGGCTTTGTTCTCGCTGAAGACTCTTGTTTTCCTCCCATACAGAGAATCGAAGTTTTTTGAAGCCGAACACGACAGCCAAACTCCCCACTGAGCTACGGTGTAGTTTCTCTCGCATTTGCGGAGGAGATGGCTTCCAAAAGCAATAGTCTTATGAACCATGTCTCCCCGCCCCCCCCCCCCCCCCCCGACCCTCACTGACATCTCTGAAAGATGACTGCTCCCAGACCAGAGCTATGAGCTGTCCGTTGCCATACAATATTCCTCCGCCAGGCTGGGGTGCGAAAAAATCGGAGCATTAACGATCTCGGTTTTGAGGATCTGGAGTTCGTCTTCTGCCACATCATCCCAGACCCTTGGCACCTTCTTCCCAGAAAGCTGGCATAATAGCGGTGTTGCTAGTTTCTTCACATGAATGAATATCTTGTAAATGTTTTCAATACTGAGAAAGCCACAGACTTGTTTCTTAGTTGTTGCCGTTGATAATTTTGCTATCACCACGATCCTGTTTGGGTCTGGCATGATTCGTTCCGTGGTGATGATAAGGCCGAAAAATGTTACTCGTGAGGTCAAGATGCATGACTTCGTCATGTGGGCAGTTATGCTGCATTCTTTGAATGTCTGCAGTATTTCATTTAAGCTCACATTGTGTCTTTTCCACGTCGCTTCCGCCATTAAAAGATCGTCTACATAAGTGGTGACTGTTTGTTTCACTGAATACTTTAAGATACCATCAAATCCCCTCATAAAGGCAGCTGGGGACACATTTAACCTGAATGGTAGCCGTTTGAATTTGTGACAAGAGGCGAGAAACGCTGTGTATTTCCTGCACTTTCAATGGAGTGTAATTTGCCAGAAACTGGACCGTAAGTCGAGGGACAAGAATACTCTTACGATATGGAAGTTTTGTAGGAGCTCCTCCTGCTTCTCGGTACGATCTGTTTCTAGTTCTATGATGGGATTGATTTGTCATGATCCAGCCATCGGACATTTCTCTACCGTGAGGGGGGTGTTGTACGTGGAGTTTGTAGGTTGAATGATATCATGGTCTGGGATCCTCTGGATCTCCAAGAAAACTTTGTGACTGTAGGATACGTGTCAAGTGCCAAGTGGCATGAAGACTTTTCTGTGCTCGCACACTCGGAATGCAAAATTACGGATATCTCCTGTTTTCGGCAGAAATGCATCAGCGTTTTCAAGTAAGGTGTCATCCAGGTGTTCCTTGTCATTCACTGGAATGTTTTCTCCGTTGCCTAACACGTTATCAGTCGCATTGCGCACCTCCCGACGAGTTTGTTCATTTTCTTGCGTGGCGTGACAATGGTCATCACGCCACGACTGATTTCTATCTTCGTCCTCAGCAGGAATTAGCGCTCGTATTGCGTGATCAGAGAATGTAATTTTATTGACAACATCTTTATGCAGTGCGAGCTTTCCACTTCCCACATCCAATACGACCTGATGTTGTTTCAGGACATTCATGCCAAATATTATTTCAATTGCCGGCGAAGGGGCTACCCGAAAGTTCGTTCTCACGGTGTACCCCCGGTAGCCGTGCTTCAACCGTGTTTGCATCCGAACCTACATGCGCTTTCCTCTCAGTGCACGAGTCACTTCAATTTCTTTAAGAGTGAGTGCTGGCCATGAGTGATTTGCAATGCATTTCTTGTACGCCGCTTTCTACGTCGCCGTAACGTGGGTCCCACTGTCCACAATTCCGGTCAGATTGATGTTGCGTAGGAAAGGGTAAGAAATGTAGGTAGTCGAGTGGTTAGACATTTCCTGCGAATGAATTTTCCCTCGTTTCTGCTGCATGCGTCTCCGTAAATCGGTGTCCACATGATGCTTACGTACTGTTAGGGCTTCCTCTTGTTAGATTTCCAGTGTAATGTTTCCATTCGCCAAAGAAGTACGTAGTAGTGTTCTGGATCTGCCATACTTCGTCTCCGACGGCGCGCGCTCTGTCGTGCTCCCCATGACAGTCGGGGTGTTCTGCCGTGGCATTCGCCTTTGTGCTGGTGATATAGCCTCATATCGTGCATCGAAATGTTGTGATACATGCTCTTCTGTCCTTACCTGATCATGCGGGAGTGTTGTCCGACTAGACTGTGATTCTTACTACGCAAACCACTGACGTGCTTGCTGGACGTCTTTTGCTAGCTCATTTTGAAGTGAGGTGTTACGAGTCTGCTCTGCTTTATCCAATGATATTCTGCCTGTTTATTATCGATCTGTTCGCTGCACTTTACGTTCTCGCTAACTTCTGCTTGCGTTTTCTGGACGATTCTTCTACCCTGTTTTTGGGGCGTGGCAAGTACTCTTAGGGTTTTGCACATTCCAGTTTTGACCTGTTTTACTTGACATTCAGCTGAAAAGGTGTCCTTGAGGGCACCTTGCACTACTAATCTTGCCGCTCTGGCAGCGCATTTTCAATCGTTCGCGTCCTCACGCTTCTCTCAATATTTTCTTGACTCACTCTAGTTCTTCTTTAACATCCGCTAAATAGTTATTAATCGGCGAATTGTTATCTGGAGAGTGATGTGCAAACAGAAACTGAGGGAAGTTAGCCAATGTGGAACTCTGTAGTGTACTGTAAGTTTCGTGTGCCACAAATTTTTTCTCGGTTACCACCCACTTTAATCAAAATTGGGAAAATGTAATGTAAGAACTGAATTAATCACTGACTTAATAAATAAAACTAATGTGTTAATATTAATAAGAAATCCAAGTAAATATATGAAATGAACATATGAGAACAATTTAAGTACAGCCGTTAAATCAAATAATTCAGAGATAGCTGGAGCTTACTCCTCAGCTAAAAGAACAGTAGGATCAGATGAAATCTACAAATATAAGGCCTGCCTTTTGCGGTTAAGAAACGAGAGGTGGGATGTATTAAAAATAATCTTATAAAAGGGGATGGGTTTGTCTGACAAACAGTCCCCATAGTTTAACATCGTTTATTAAAATTAGAACATCACACAAAAATTTGCAAAATAATACTAAACTATGATCTGTCGTTTCCTATTTCGTAATTTATTAACGCACTTATATTATTATTATATTGAGTGCTGTGATACACTGTAGTAATAAACGAAAATGAAATCTTCGGCACGCATGCGAATAGTTCACACTAACATACATGGTTCACACTGTTAACGTGTAAGGATTGGCCTATTGTTGCTTTTGGATTGGGTACGAGTCATCATAAGCGAAACTCTCTTCCGCAAAATATCGCCTATCAAAAATCTGCAGCCACAGAAATCTAGAAAAGAACAGACGTCTACTTTCCTAGATAAGCAATCAGAATATAAGTTTCACACACAGTCTAAATACAAGTATCACACATGACCTGACACATGGAATCGACACATGCTATATATACCCAAACACATAAAAACAAACGAATTCCCTAACTTACAAAATACATATATACACGATACAGAACAAAGTAACTCCGAGTCAAGGACAAATCTGTAAAATCATAAGAAGAAATCGTCTCGGAACAAGGCGTAAGTTGTTCGAGCGCAAAAGAAAAGATATTCGAATTATACGTACTACCTACTGATTGTTTCTCTACAGCTCCAGTTATCTTCGCTTCCAGGGTAGCCATATAATTGGTTTTTAATGGGTGAATGGTTATAGGGAGACTGATTTGCAAACAGAAACTGGGGGAAGTTAGTCAATGTGGAACTCTGCAGTCTACGGTAAGTTTCATGTGCCACAAAATTTTTCTGGGTCACTATCCAGTTCAATTAAAATTAGGAAAATGTAATATAAGATCTGAATTAATCACTGACTTAATAAACATAACTAATGTGTTAATATTAATTAAAAAATCCAAGTAAATTTATGGAATGAGCATATGAGAACAATTGAAGTACAAAAGTTAGCTTCAGACTCAACAAAAAGAGAGTGGAATCAGATGAAGTCTACAGGATAAGACCTGCCTTTTGCGCTTCCGAAACGCCAGGTGGAGTGTGTTAAAAATAATCTTACAAAATGGAATGGGTTTGTCTGAGAAACAGTCTTCACAGTTTAACATCGTTTATTAAAATTAAACACCATACTGAAAATTTACAAAATAATTCTGAACTATGATCTGTCATTGCCTGTCACGT
Source organism: Schistocerca serialis cubense (assembly GCF_023864345.2). NCBI lineage: Eukaryota > Metazoa > Arthropoda > Insecta > Orthoptera > Acrididae > Schistocerca > Schistocerca serialis. The sequence continues at coordinate 423,502,712 of NC_064643.1, read as the reverse complement.
AATTTATTAACTCACGTATATTATTATTATTTTGAGTGCTGTGGTATATTGCGGTGATAACTGAAAAGGAAATCTTCGGCGCGTATGCGAAACGTTTACACATACATACACGATTCACTCACAAGAATAGAGATGAAAAGAATTTTGCCTATCACAGTAAGTCAAGGGTTCAGAGTTTCATCTCAGTCACTGTGATTAAATTATTTTGAATAAGATTACTATGGAACACTTTCCGACAAAGAAATCCATCTGCGTCACTTTGTACATCAAACTAAGCTACGCTGGCCCGAAACACCCGTAAATGCAGTGAATATTCATGAAAAAAACATAATTATTAAGACGTGGAAACTTCAAGGACACAAATGTAAATTGTATAGACTCAGATAGCAATAAAATATCATTCGTAATTTAGAAAAAAATTTATTCAAGATGGTACTGAAGTTACACACGGTGAAATCACGACGACGTGGTATGAAAAAAGCTACACCATCTTAAAATTGAAACTAAATGAAAAATAGAAGCAATAAAACATATACACAGGAGGAAAGTTCACACATACATTCCAGTTAAAAGAGAAGTTTGGCAACGGAATTTTAAACCTGTGCTGGAATAACGAGCATCTTACATCACGTGTTCTGCTTACACAAAGCGAGGGCCGGAAAAACTTATTACATACAGATAAATATACGCTGAAAAATGTAATAATTCGATTATCGAACTTGAAACTGAACTAGCAGATCAAACGTGTACATCAGTTGGAATAGCTACACACCATCACACATTAACACACCCACCAGCGCCAAGTCGCTCTTAAGATTACCGTAGTCTCTCAACAAAGGTTCAGTTCGGAGTGCCAAGAGCATGCTCTCCCTGCAACGAGTGTCACCCTCGTAGCCAGAAGAGACTAGAGGGCTTTTTCCGCCACCAGTTTAACTACTGTCGAATGACTACTGAAAGGGTACAAACCTCTATGCCTTGAGTGAGAAAGCTACGTTGGCTACACTATTGCTACCATAGCAGACAGTCAGATGCTGTATTGTTACCACATATAAGACATATTCAACATGCAGACTCACTCGCTCATTCATACCGATGACAAAGAGAGGAAGGAAATTTGGGAGCACAAAATGTAGGTAATGTACATGGGATTAGGTGCTAACTGGATAATTGATACTTTAATGGAATTGGGACTTTAATGTGATTGGGTACCACTGAATGGGGAGTAAGACGAAGTGCAAACCTAAATTACAAATAATTGAGCATAACATTACGAAGTACAATTTAAACAGTATGATACGAATCTTACAGGGACGTTTCATAACCCTTTTGTCCCATGAAAAACTGTTCAGAAAATGCACTTGCCATGCTAGGGCATTACCAACTAACCTTCCAAAAGAAAAGGAGAAAAACAATGATAAAAAACAGGAACAAAATAACAGCCCAAAAAGTAGACAAGTTATGAATAAATTAGCGAAACAGACTAAAAAAAATAAAAACATAGCTCGTAATCTAAAGCTTAGGTATATATGTGTAAATTGTTTATGCTCTGTGACCTTGCAACATACTGATTTATGCATGGACCTCATTTGGTCACCATGATTAACATAATGTTCAGTTGACGATCTTAAAATGAGAAACAAAGGCGGACGTGACTCTTATGGAACCCACCACGTCATGCTCGTTCCAACAGCCAAGGCATGATACAAGTATTTTATATGTACAACTAGAGAAAACAATAAGTTAGAAGTTAACATAAAAGTGTCACAGAGAAAAATGAATTTAGCTAGAACACGAATGGCAGTTATAATGCACTGCAGATTCCAACACATCAGAATATACCAGAATAAAAAAAAAATTAGACTAAGAAAAGACATAAACAAATCGATTACATAGTTACATACCGAATAAAGAAATCAGTAACTTAAAAAAAGTATTACAAGTTCAAAGGTTATCATGAATATTATAAAAATACGAATAAGAAAGAATTTTGCTAATAGCACCATTGTGCACAGTTCCATACTTAACGTAGGGAATATGTTATACGTGAGAAATGATAGTAGTATCAAAAAATAATTTGAGATGAAAATAAACTCACATTGAAAATGTAATGTATTATTCAAAAGCTGATCTATTGTCGTATTTTGTTGAAAATGTATGAGACGTGTCTGACATAATGGTGCATAATAATAATAAAAAAGGTTTCAGGTAATAAGCAGATTTTAAGACAGATCCTAGCCGTTTCTAAATGTCAATAAATCGGCAAACATATAAAACATACAATTATTTCGATCAATCATTAAAATTGATTTCTATGTCATTATCACTTCTATATTTGCATATAGATTTTCTTTATGTCGCACAATCCGGAGAAAGAGGATCGCATCGTTTTGGCAGTTCCTGAATTATTTACATATTTGCTGCTTGAAATCTCGCTGCTTCCGTCGCCTCCCTCATCAATCATGCAAATCGTTGTCGCGTGGTACTCCTCCTCCATGTGTCGTCAGCAACACCGAATTGTAATACGCCTTCGATCGCCTGTGGTATCTCAGCTAAAGGGAGACATGAACTGGCTCTTCTGGGGCAGCAGTGACACCGATCAAGGTGCAGTCGCCCGATGACATAAGCCGCCATCGACCGGCACGCCCCCTTGGGACAGCTTTTGCGACCGGCGCAAGTCTCCTTGCGCGAACTGTGGTGCGCGTTCGATAGTCTATGGTATCTGTCCGAAATACAGACACGAACTGCCTCTTCTGCGTGTCCCCCTCGGCAGCAGAGACATCGATCGAGGTGCAGCCGCCCGTTGACTTAAATCGCCGTTGAGCAGCACGCCCCCTTGGCACAGAGCGCGTGGAGTTTGGGTGAGCGTTTCTGCCAGTTGACACACCCTCCTGCGGACACGGGCCAGGCCATAGGCCTCGGCTAAGCAGTTAGCCACGACCCTTCAGTCTTCCGCCTTCGTTCCATACCAGGAAGCAAGGGAAGTGGACAGAGAGGCACCTTCTAGCAGGTTTGCTTTTATCGCTACTTGACGGACCCTGCCTGCTATTAGCGAGCCTGGGAAATATGCTGCCGATGCCATGCTCTGAATCGCAGAAACTCCGCTTACTTTTAACTGCACTAAGATACATCTCACGATAACATCATAGGCCCATTACAGAATATACAAAGGAAATTTCTAATTACTACTACTGACTTAAAACTAATACATGAAAAATTTCCCCAAATTGCTTTACGAGTTGGGCCTTCTTAATAAAATGAGATGTAAGAAATAAGAAAACTTATATTCATAAATTGTCGGGTTTCTCCAAAATTTTTCATCACGGAAAAAAAAATTGCGTCTGACACAGTTTCTTGTATGAGCAAAATGTTGTCGGGATTCATATATATACAGGTTCTTTGAACATTACAGGAGAAAGACACAAAATGTAGACAATAAAGGGAATGACATCTTAGGTTGTCGGGTGTTCTGCCGGATATCAGCGTCGTACTTGCACGATATTTCGGTCACGTAGCTCGTGACCTTCATCAGGTGCGACCTGAGACTGCTCCTCGAGTTTTTTTTTTTTTTTTTTAAATAAGGATGGGGCCCCTCCACGCCCGCACCAACGTGGTGACCAAACCAAAACTTCTACTGTCACCTCCGTAAACATGTTAGTTTTTGAATCAGGCGTCACAGGATGCAGGCTGTGATGTTATCCATGCGTCTGGGTAAGATTACTCATTAACATGGTCCATAGAAGATAGAAGTGGTCGAAAACGATCGAAGGGTAGCGGTTGTAAGAGCAGAGGAAAAAAAGTGCCAAGGCCAGCGCCAAGGGAGAAAAACCTCTGCGACAGTAGGACGGGTAGTAAGGGCAGTAGCGGCTTGCTGGCTGCGACAGAGCATACAAGGGGTGAGGGAAGGTTAGCATGAGGTATCATGCATCGTTACCTATGTGTTGCGTGGTCGTTAGCTGGGTCAGTCCGGGTGCTGCGGCTGGGCTCGCTTGTAGTCTCCTGGGCCGGCCGCAGTGGCTTCTTCCCTGTAACAGAAAGAGTCCGGCGCGGCAACGCATGCGTTGCTGTTAGGCCCTCTGCTGCGCCTTGTCGTCAGTGACTTGGTGCAGCTTCATCAGGCTGGTGCAGAACGGCGGCGATCGGCTACCGTTCAGCGACCTCCTCTACTGCAAGGCGCAGGACTTCTGCATTGCAGCTTCGGGCCGCTCCGCTTGTTCAGTGAGCTGCGCCGCTTCAGCGTCGGAGAAATGTATGCCGTTCGCTCTCGCTGTCGCGATGATGGACGCTCCCGCAGCGGTCGGCGTCGCCACCGGTTCCGCTGGGGCGGCGGTTGTCTTCTTTGCGCCTCTCACCTGCGGTGCTGCTGGGACAACCGCTGGGATAGGCGCGCGAGCGTCCTTCTGCGAGGTCGCAGGAGGAGTGTTCGTGGGTACGACTGCGCTGAGGCCTTGGGCGAAGACTGCTCGCAGTTGCCTCAGGGCCTCTTCCTTCTCTGGAGCCACGGCGGCGGCGAAGGCAGCTCTCTCCGCCGCCATGACGGCTTTGAGGGCTGCTGTGGCCTCCATCACGGCGGTACCGAGTTCGAGGTCACATCTCTTCACGGGAGAGCGAGCTGCGTCCTGGCTGCCCGTTTCCGAGCGGCCGTCCCCGCCCCTGGCAGGTGAATCTGCTGCTGCGCCGTCCCTCAGCTGCACCGGGTTGTTCTCCGCCCTACGCCGTTTCCGACGTCGTCTTCTCTTCTGCTGCTGCGTCGGTGCGGCCGCGGCCGCTTCGCCGCCCCCGGCACGGTTGCGGCTAGAGAAAGCCGCACAACCGCGCCAACTGGCGACGTGCGGGCCGCCACACCGGACACAAGTCGGCAGAGCGTTGCTGCCGCGGTCGCAGTCGCGGCTGTCGTGCTCACCTGAGCACTTGACGCACCGCGCCGCGTTGCGGCAAAGCTTCGCAACATGGCCCTCGGCCTGGCACCTGAAGCACTGGGGCTGAGGGTCCATGGCGGTCGGGAGAGCCTCCGTCGTAACCGGGAAGCCCAGCAACTTCCGCAAGTCGAAGATGTCGCTCCCGCCGTCGACCGTTTGCACGGTCACGGCATAGAGCGGCGCCCTCTTCCTGTTGGTCCGGTTGTGCAACCTTGCGGCTGCATTACCAAACCCGGCTCGCAGCAGCCCTTCCCGGACCGCTGCCTCATCACAGCACCAAGGTAACCCCCTGAGGAGCGCCTTAGTCATCTTCATCCTTCCTACGGAAGGTGCCTTCTCACGCGCCGGCGGCGCGTCGACGATGTGGTCGGCCACTGCGACCTTGATCGCCCTATGGTCGGCCACGTTTGCTGCTAGAACGCAGATCAGCGAGTCTGTATCGACAGACTCATAGACCACCTCGTTCCGAGCGCAATTCGTCATGGTGTCGAACAGCGCTGTCCACCCGCCTTTGCACTTGACGTACAAAGGGGGGACAGGCCGCGACTCGTCTTCTCGGGAGTTCCTTGCACGGTCAGCAGACTCGGTGAGTTGCACAACCGAAGGACCCTTCGTAGCGGCAGGTTTCCTCTGCGCACCCTTCTTTCCCATGCTGCGAGGCGCGGAACACGACAATTTGCACGCGTTGTAAAAACAACGCACGACAATTTGCTCTCCGCGGCGCCCACAGCACAGAAAACCTCTTTACGAGCTCTCAACGGCCGAGTAAGCGAAGCGCGCAACGGCAGCGATGCGCTCGCCTCGCCAGCTCAGGCCGCTCTCCGTGCCTACTGCTCCTCGAGTGGACCTGGTCCAATATTTATGCCTATGGCCTTCCCCCTCCACCAACGGCTGCAGGCGCTTCCTCTGTGGTCCGCGCCCATTCCCTGCGACCTGCTGGAGCGTTGCTGCTCCGTTTTCCGTCCGCTGCGGTTCTAGGCGTTCCCTCTGCGGTCCGCGCCCACCAAACCCGCTCCTGGGGGTTTCATCTACGGTCTGGGGTACCAGGCGTTCCCCCTGCGGTCCGCGCCCGCTCACCACGACCTGTTGGAGCGTTGCCGCTCCGTTTTTCGTACGCTGCGGCTCTGGATGTTCCATCTGCGGTCCGCGCCCACCAGTCCCACTTCTGGGTGTTCCATCTTCGGTCTGGTGCACCTGGCAGTCCGTCAGGGGCTCGTTTTCCATCTCTATGTCTCTTGTTCTTCTGTTTGTGTAGTGTTGCCGCTGGCCCCATTGCTCCTTTAACAATTCCAGAGCCGGATCCCAGGCTCTGCTTAGCTGGTACCCTGTGTCACGGTTCATAAGATCGTCAGCCATTTTAATTTCTATCGATTCTCTTATAACACTGTCCCAAAATCTGGGTGTTTGTGCTACAATCTTGGTATCCTCATACTTCATGGCATGATCTAGTTCTAGACAGTGTTCAGCAATGGCTGACTTAGTCACCTGTCTTAATCTAGTATGCCTCTGATGTTCTTTGCACCTGATCTCCACAGTTCTTGTCGTCTGGCCAATGTAGGGCATGCCACATTGACAAAGTATATAGTAAATCCCTGGTTTTCGTAACCCCAGGTCGTCTCTGACACTCCCCAGCAGTCCCCCGATCTTGTTGGATGGACGGAAAACACACTTGATATTGTGTTTTCGGAGGATCCTACTGATTCTGGCAGAAATAGAGCCAGCATAGGGCAGATATACCACATTCTTTGCTTCATCCGGGTCTTCTCCAGGAACCTGTGGTACAGTGGCTGGTTGGAGTGCCCTCTCAATTTGTCTGTCCGTGTATCCATTCTTGGAGAAAACTGTTTTGAGACGTTCTATCTCTATAGGTAGATTCTCTTGGTCTGACAGGGCATGTGCTCTGTGGACCAAAGTCTTCAGAACCTCAAAGTTTGAATTAAATCTGACAAACTACCATACATATCGTCAAATATGGAAAGACTGTTACTCATCTACACTGCTCTCCCACCAAGGACAGGAGCTTGAATATTAGAATGTGAAACTGACCTGCGGCCCATCAATACATCACCGTGTACCCTACATAACGTCAAATATGGAAAGACTCCTACACATTTACATTGCTCTCCCACCGAGGACAGGAGCCTGAATATTAGTGCGTGAAACCAATCTCTAACCCATCAATATATGACCATGTACCATGTCGATGTAGTAAACATATGATTCGTATTCTGCACCAAACAAAATCGTCCCTTTTGTATCATTCACACATATATAGCGTCAAGACGGATAGTACTATATATACTCCTCACAGCACTAGATATTTTCCTGCAGTCGATGATCACAAGTCATCCACCCCACACCTGCAACCAGAGCACCCTCAGAGGACTGAAGTCGCTATCAGAGCTGTTATACAAATTTGGGCTCTTTTCCCCTCAGCACAAACACGTTGCTCTTTCTGCTCCAAACCTGCTCCCTTGTTTGCTCACTTCTTCTACAGACATCTCCAGACTTGGGATTACAAGAACACATGTATTTTCACATCGTTCGCCATAATATTATACCATTTTCGCGGTACTTCTCGATATCAAGCACTATGCAACATCTTACTGATCGCTAGTGCAACATATTCACTAGATATAGACTGGAAATTATTTCTCTACAAACCCCAAACTTTAGCGACATACAACATGCTGTAAACCACTGAATAACTAGAATCAAATAGAGGAAACTGATATTTCCTCTCTCGAATACTGATGTCTCTGATGTAACAGATCCCAAATCATCCCTATAATTTGCAAGCCAACTAAGGTCTTTCCCATGTTTAGAGAAAAGGCAATATTGTCTTCCACATGCTAGATGCACACACCACAATCGATCGTCTCTCAACTAAATAAAAGCGCGAAATGTGCAGAAGCAGTCAACTGAATAATTTACATGGGAGGAAATAACGGTCCAGCGCAAACACACCTCCATACACAATCTTCTCAAATTTCCACCTGATCACAAAAGCCGCCCAACACATGCTAAGTATTAGTTCGCTATTCGGTCGTCTAGAGGATGGCAAAGTTAACTCAGATACATTCCTACACTCCAATAGGCCTCTGCATTTGGACAGCTGCTGCCATTAACTGGATATGTGAATGATTCCCACCACAGGCTATACATACATGGAATCATTCTAGAAAACCAGTCACACATATGTTTTATCATTGTACTTACAATTAAATGTTACGATTGCAGTCTCAATCGAACAACATTCGAAAATGAGCGAAGTATCGGAAATTCTCCCTGCCGTGGGCAGTGGCTCTGGATATAGAAATATCACTACCTCTCTTATGACTTGACATACTCTTCCCCTTTGCTATCACATTACTCCAAGTCAAATCCATACCCTCCATACGACTGGACATAGTCATTTCCTTTCCACAGATACATACTTTATAAACCTGATGCTCAAACGTGAACCTGTCACACAAGTATAATACTTCATCAATAGTTGATTGCCCATTATATGAAATAACACTGAGACAAAATTAGTGATGGGTTGACATGTCACATAAGATTCTTTCTTGCGAGTGCTACCACTGTGTCTTAGAAAGAGAGAAGTAATCAGCCAGATGTTAAAGAAAAAACCGATCGCAACAAATACCGTATATTACTGTCACAAGTAATCTTTGTACTACAGGTGCACACAAGTATCCATGTTAAAAGCTATACCCACTTTACGAATCGAAGTACGACATTACCTCTGAATGAGGTGGTTTTTTCCGGACAAATACCATGAAGGTTATCATAGGATTTTGTATTATCAGACCAATACGTAGCCATGATGCAATCTCATGATAAAATTATAGCATTTTGAAAGTGATTCAGATAAGGAACGTGGTATGTAAGCGGTATTTGCGACTCCCTCACACCTCCCCAGCTAGATAATTTTATAGTATTTGTAGCGCATTCTGTCTCGATATTATATCAGAGGTTCTGCGATATATCCACTGAGTTATAGGCAATGACTGATTGAGAAGGAACACAAGCAGTTGAAGTAGATGACGTGATGTTTGAGGTTGTAAGAAAAAAAATGGTCACTAGTTTCTCAGATCTCTAGTGTGACGCTATCCGCTAGAAATGATGTCCATGATTTGGAATCAGGTTTTTCCATTCAAGCACATACTTGTGTTGAATCCTATTGATAATTCCTTTAATGATTACAACCACTACTCAAACATATTTCTGGCACTCGCGAAACGAGTCACCTTTCTTGAACCTAGCTGCTACAGTAAAATTCCAACATGGTTTTAGTTACACCCTACGTATCTTGCAACTGCTCCCATTTCTACTGCCTTCCGCATGTGATCGTTCCAGTTTAAGTCGGAACTGAGCAGAAGTTGGAGAAAGACATATACACCACCTTCTGCAACCCATGTAGGAACAGAGCGACCTGAGTTAGTGCAACAGGATCGTGTTTTGACCATTCGACGGAAATGCGCGCAATGTGATATATCTCCAAACTAGATACAGATACTACAGTCCGAACAGATCCGTGTCCATTCAAATCAATCATCCCTACATGCTATGATCGTTATTCTCTACACCCCAACAGAGAAAAATCACGAACTATATAAGCCCCACTATCTTCATCCTATATAGAAGTCACCTAGGCATTCATGCTGCCGCAATGACACACAGCAGCAGTGTATTCCAGTGCGGACAGAGAGATTTCGCAATGCTTCCCAGAATGGCGCAACGTGCAGCCCTCCAAGCATTCCTAACGGTACACCCCGTCCCTCACCGGATTTACACATCAAACTGCTGCTGATACTGTTGCCTGTGTGGGCACGATACTATTAAATATACAGGCACTGCAGAGGCGACTTTAAAGTTCAATAACCTATACTCTAGGCGAATAATCGTATCCCACAGACTGTACTATGTCTCGGAAGATGCTCCCTCTGGTCGTGTTTAATTGTTTGAAACACTGTTTTCTAACATGCTTCTGTGCAATGCCATACATCTCATTTTCATGCCACGACTTCAGGGCCTGTGCCAGGTTCTAAACTGACATTAAGAAGTTCTGATCCATGGCCTTTTGCAGGAAATAGACGTAGCATGGTGTAAATCATGTTCTTATGGCAGATACCATAATACGCCACACATTGGCTGATTTTAAATAAAGGACGGTTACAACATAAGGAAACCGGAAGAGTTTGCTTGCATTGTGTAGTTTCCAAACTACAGTCTGAAGGTGATTCACGAGCTCTACATTTAGACTCGTCTCTCACACTGACGAAATAGCTGATAACTCTGCGTTCCATTTCGACTGATTCTTCATATTGTAGTCATGTACATGATCACTGTTTCAGTGCTATCCACTCCAGAAGGTATAGCCCAACCCCCAAAACTCTCTCCAACGCAAACCAGCGATGTCAGTCAGTCATTATGTGGTAACCAATAGCGTACCAGTGGATGGATGGGATGGAAAAGACACAATCGATGTACCCTAATAATAAGTATCACAGTTGGTAGTGCGAAAAATTTTAGCAATTTTACAATAATTTCAAACACTAACCAGTGATGTGACAGCATATTTCCCAGTTTCAGTATCATAGCTAAAGCACGCCTTCTCCACTTTATGAGTAGGCATATCATTGCAAATGTAGATAGATGACTATGCAGTATGTCCATTCAATGATAATTCTCGAACACATACATCATCAAAATATACCTGACAATGCTCTACATATTTCAGACACCCTGAACATAGTGCACAAGCTATGCTGATTTGAGTGACAGAGCATTCTCGCTGTCTTAGGGTGAAAGACCCTCTCGCACTGTCATTGACCAGCCCACCCTGCAGCACCGCTACCGATTTAAGTTGCATCCGACCAGAAATAGACCGCTACATTCCACATCTTGCGATTGAGTGGAGCTCATCGAGTCCTAACCCATCCAAATGCATAAGATCTCTCGAGATGCGCCCATGTCGAGGAGCTTAGCACTCCTTATCGATGTATAGTAACAGATTTCGAAGTGTCACGATGTAATAGCAGAAAGTTAAGGAGAAGATCAAGAAACGAATGGTTTTTATGCACGATGCAGCTCCAGATGGAAGGAGTTTGACACATTTTTACGTAAATCAACCAAGCCATCAACTCTAAACTATTGTTCTAGAGTCTAGAATCGGTATCGGGAAGATGTTGGAGAGAACATAAACGCACAAGCTCCTAAGGCTACATGTACTGCAATTAAAACGGGCTATCATGTTAGATCGCATGCATTTCCAAATGATGTAAAAGGGATGATTTCATTTGGCGCAGGATACGAATTGTATGTTTACTACATCGAGACGATACATGGTGATACATTGATGGGATGCAGATTGGATTCGCAAACTAATATTACGGCTCCTGTCTTCGCTGAGAGAGCAGTGTAATTGAGTTGGAGTCTTTCCGTATTTGATGTTATGTAGGGTACGCGGTGCTGTATCGATGGTTTGCAAGTTGGTTTGAAATTCTAATATTCAAGATCCTGTCTTCGGAGGGAGAGGCTCCTGTCCTCGGTGGAAGAGCAGTGTAAATGAGTAAGAGCCCTTCCGTATTTGATGATATGTATGGTAGTTTGTAGTATTTAATTGTCAGTGCAATACGGCCATCTTTGTATAATAACAGCTGAATGTCCCATCTGCAGAAGGAAGAAAGGTGGACGGTGCTTCTATACCGGCGGCACCAGTAATTCGGTAGGTAAATTGTATAAGAGCCAATCATAATGCTCGATTCGTTCACATCCTTTCTGCTGGGATATTGGAACCTCTACATAGCAGAGGGAACGTTCGTGTGTGTTAGAAGGGTAACTCGTGATGGACTGTGTACCACGTTAGGTCCGAGAAAAAGATTGCTTTCGACGTTATTCTACGTTATTTCCATAAACAATGTGGTGTCACCGACAGACACCACACTTGCTAGGTGGTAGCCTTTAAATCGGCCGCGGTCCGCTAGTATACGTCGGACCCGCGTGTCGCCACTATCAGTGATTGCAGACCGAGCGCCGCCACACAGCAGGTCTAGAGAGACGTCCTAACACTCGCCCCAGTTGTACAGCCGACTTCGCTAGCGATGGTTCGCTGACAAATTGCGCTCTCATTTCCCGTGACGATAGTTAGCATAGCATTCAGCTACGTCATTTGCTACGACCTAGCAAGGCGCCATTATCATTTGCTATTTATCTTGTGATGCATGTACTGTCAGACCGATGTTCACCAATTATGGATTAAAGTTAAGTATTCCAACAGCTACGTACTTTATTTGCTAGACTCAAATCCCTTAACTGTTCCAGACCTCACGCCAACCTGCGTGAGCTTAAACGCGTGCCTTTCGGCTTCACCTCGTAGTGGCTTGGCTGTCTAGCCAAGTCACAACAAACAGCTTCTGCTAAGGGAAGAATTTCCCTGCATACAAGCTGAGACGCCAAGAAAGCGAGTGTTAACAATTTATGGGACACTATACAATTTCCGTTAGGTCTATTCGGTTCTTATTTTTTACATAGTCCTGTGACATCAGTATATGATTGAGAACCTTGTTAGATGCGGTTGCAAAGGTTTGTAGCTACGTGCGTGCACTTTGCGGCGTTGCATCAGTGATGCTGGGCAGTTAAGTAGGGTTAAATGGTTCAAATGGCTCTGAGCACTATGAGACTTAACATCTGAGGTCATCAGTCCCCTAGAACTTAGAACTGCTTAAACCTAACTAACCTAAAGACATCACACACGTCCATGCCCGAGGCAGGATTCAAACCTGCGACCGTAGCAGTCAAGCATTTCCGGACTGAGCACCTAGAACCACTCAGCCACCACGGCCGAGAAGGGTTAGACATGTGTCTCATGTCGTGCTAGAAACAGTGCGCCCTGTGCTCCTCTGGGAAGCATTGGAACAGCTCTCTCAGTGCTGGACTGTACCACAGCTACGCGTCATCATGTATGGGACCAGTGTGAGCGCGCCTTGGAGTTCTGTGATGTCAGTATAACGCTTGAAGAATTATAATTGTATACACGAAAATGGATCCAACTTTCACCTGCATCTGTGTTAGAGTGATGGCTTGCACTGGCTTGCGTCCAGCAGTGGCTCACGCCGGCTGCGGCGGCTCTGGCGGGGGCGGTCGCGTTATGAGTGGGGATGTGTTTCTTTATTAGCAATCTTTTGTTTAAAGATTATTCCATCGATTTCACCAACCAATAGGATGCTGCAAAGTAAGAAAAACTACCCCGTACATGTGAAGAATACCAATTTAAATAATTTGCATAATTTTTATGGCAGTGTGGTGTTAGCATTACAGTAGTTAATGGTAGGGAATGTGCATGAGTGGGCGACATAGACCTAAACAGCAGGTTAAGTGCATAACACCAGGTTAATTTGCACAATTTTTATGTAAAACGCAGTACAAAAGTTTAAGGGGGTTTGTGTGGCAATGAAGAATGTGTCAGAAGTGGCGCTCAAAAGCCGAACATTATGTTATGCATCATGTTTACTCCATGAAATTACTTCTGACAATACCTGTGTGTTTCCAGACAGAAGAGAATGATGAGCAAGAGAAATCCAACCCCCACCAACAGATCTTTTTTTACAAATAAACACTATACCCTTGAATTTCCTGTTGTGAGATTCTTCCTCTCCACCCATTCCCATATATTCCATACAATGCCTTGAATCCCCTAAATTGTTTTTGTAAACAATATTCCATACAGTGTCTAAATTGATTAAACAATATTCCATACACTACAATCGAATACCATCCAAATGATTGATCAACTGCGTCTTTTCCCACCAATTCCTAGGAAGAGGTGGCAGTCAGATGACTTAGGTTAGTGGACGTGCCCTTCTTTTACCGCCATTTTCTTAGGTTAGTAGAGGCTGCATTGTCCTGATGGAAGTTGAACTTCCCACGAGGGGGGTTGTGGCAGGGGGGCGTGGCTCTTTGCTACCAGAGAGGTTAATTAATTTATCAATTTAATTAAGTAGTCAATGTGACCTATATTCCAGCCATTTTCGTAGGTTAGTAGAGGTTGCATTGTCTTGATGGAATTTGAACTTCCCGCCAGGGGGGTGTGGCAGGGGAGTGTGGCATAGGTAAAGTACCTGTCAATCAAAAGGAAATGGGAGTGACATGGAGAAGCACTTAACAGGACAATAAGTTAGGTACATGTCAATCAAATGAGAACCATAGGTAACTCAGACATGAAAGTGTATCTCTTTCAGTGAGGGGGCTAGTGGAAGGTGGTGGGAAGAACAATAGGTTAAGTGCAGCGACATGGAAAACCACTTAACAGAACAATAAGTTAATTACCTGTCAATCAAAGGAGAACAATACATTCGCCCCTGAGTTGAAACCTGGCCCTGATGTAGGCAACCCACAAGATGGCTTAGTATCCTTGTAGCTCTACTACTCACGTGATATTAATTGGACTGTTGGCTGAAAACAAGTGCCACATCAGTGCTCTTGGAAGAGAGCCATTTTGTTGATGTGGCTCTCTTGTTGCTTCTGTGTAGTGATTTGTGAAGGTGGAAAAAATCGAGATTCGAGCAGTGATTAAGTAAGAGAGGTATGACAGCACATTCATGCCGATTTGCATAATACATTGGGGGACTCTGCTCCTTCATATTCAAGTGCTGTCAAGATAAGAAATGAATTTAAATTTGGTTGGGAAAGCTTAGATGATGATCCGCGCAGTGGTCGACAAAGATACAGTATTTGCAACTCCCTCATGCCACAGCTAGAGATGGTAATGCATTCTGTCCTGATGCCATACTGCAGCTTCTGTGATATATCCCCTGGGTTGTAGACGGTGGCTGATTGAGATTGATCACACACAGTAACAGGTGTGCTATGCGACTAATCACTATTTTAAAAAATGCAACGCTAGACTGAGGTCATAAGAAATGTACACTAAGTTTTCAGATCTATAGGGTTATGCTTTCCAGCAGAAACGCTGTCAGTGATTTCGAATCAAGTATTTCCATCCGACCACATACATGCATTGGATACTATGGAGATGTCTTTTAATGATTACTGCCACGAGGTAATCATATTTGTGTCACTCTCAAATCTCGAAATGATTCACATTTTTCGAACCTATCAGTTACAGTAAAATTCCAACATGGTTTCAGAAAGTCGCTATTCATCTTGTAACTGTTCCTCTGACTCTGCCCCGCTTTCCCTGTACCTTTGTGTATGCAATCGTTCCACTTTAAATCGAAACTGAGCTGAAGTCGGATAGGGTTATGTCTATAACCTTCTGCAACCAACGCAGAAACAGCCTGAGCTGAGTTAATGCGAGAGAACCATATTCTGACCACTCGGGGGAAATGCGAACATCTTGTCGTAGCCCCAAACGAAGCCTGCTCCTGCAACACAAGGTAGTATAAAAGACTGTACAAGTTATTATAGGAACTGGGAGATGGATGAGGAATTTGCTACTACATTGGGTTGCGTCTCCAAACTGTCTACAGGTACTGTAGTCTGAAGCAGATCATCATCTCTCTGTTTCATCACGTCTGTCACCCAAACATTCTCTCTATCGTGTAGGGCAACCCTACAGAGAACAAAAAACTACAAACTATAATAAGCTCTGCTAACTTCGCCCAGCAGTGAACACGATATATATATATATATATATATATATATATATATATATATATATATATATATATATATATAGGGTGTCTCGCCTAACTGTGCCACCTCAGATATCTCTGGAACAGCAATAGATATTCAAAAAAGGTTTTCACCAGCATGAGCGTACGGCAGTGGCTTAGGAAACCAAATACTATGCGAAATTTTAAAATGTAAACAAATACTATTTTCTACACAAACTTGTGTATTTTTAAATGGACACCCCCAATTATTACGTATGCAATCAATAGCTTGAGAAATCCAAAAATAAAGGCGTTCGTTGCATCGCAATACGTCAATTACATCCCGAGAAATTGCAAAGCGAAGTTGACGCTTGAACTAAAGGAAGCACACAGTTAGTGCAAGACTTGAGACTCAAGCGTGCACTTCATGCTGCCTGTGTCAGGGGCTCACACAATGGGAAGTTCTGCACAATCCACAAAACTAAACAAGTAACATGTCCAACGCAAAGTTACGTTTTTCAACTTGTAAATGTATGTTTATTCTAGCCAAATGACAACTAGAACTACAATTAGAGATAACACACTAGAATTCACTTTTCCAAACACATTTACTAATGCCCTGTCACCCACAGAAAATACACCCACACCTTGACCAATGAAACTGTGTCACGGCAATATATGTCGAAGCGCCCTCCGTTTGCGTCAATGCACGTTTGTAAACGGGTAACGAGAGAGTTTTTCACAGCTTGTAGAGTTTCTAAGGATACTGCCGTACACGCCGCAGTAGTATGATGTTGCAATCCTCTACTGTAGGTGGGGTTTCTTCGGATACACTCTGTCTCTCACTGTGCCCCAGAGAATGTAGTCTATTGGCGCCAAGTCGGGGGACCGTGCTGGCCATCGCACAGTACCTTCCCACCCCATCCACCTATTTGGTAATGTCGCATCTAGAATGTCTCTGGTAACTTTTGCATTGTGTACGGAACATCCATCATGTTGGAACCACATTGATAGACGAGTTTCCAATCCTAGATCCGCCATGAGGAGCGCTAGTGTGTGTTGAAGAAATGATACATATCACTGCACATTCAATGTTCCACGGTAAAAATAGGGACCTACAATACAGTTACCAATGATACCTCACCAAACACTGACACTCCACTGTCGTTGATGAGCAACTTAGCGAATCCAGTGGGGATTTTACACGGACTAGTAGTGAATGTTCCGCAGATTCACATTACCATGATTTGTAAATGAAGCCTCATCTGTAAACAACGTATTGCTTAGGAATACTGGATTACCTTGCAACTGCTAAAGTGCAAAACGACAGAGTGCAATGCAGGATTCAATGTCATTACCTTACAGTTATTGGTGCTGTGAGATGTATTTCAGAACTTATGAGGTTCAGAAATGTGAAACCAAATGTGCACCACTAACTGTACTAGTTGTCATTTCTCAACAATAAACATTATGCCTAGGACATCCATCATTATGAAGCCGCATTATTTGACACATTATAAGAGATGGACCGGTTCAAGTAAGGTACAGCTCAAGAAGGGGGTAAACTATCCCCCTTTAGGGGTGCCATCAATGAAATATGGGCCAACAATGTGTTTTCATACAATACCACACCATACATTAAAACTCCACTGACATCATGATTTCCGGCATAGTGAGGTGCACGCTTGAGTCTCAGGACGTGCACCAGATGTGCCGTTCATTTATTTCAAGTGTCAACTCCGCTTCGCAGTTTCTTGGTATGTAATCGACATATTGCGATGCAACCAACGCCATTACTTTTGTGATTTTTCATACTGTTCATTGCTTACGAAACAATACGGGGTGTCCATTTAAAAATACACATGCAGCCTATATATATAGGGTGTATCAAAAAGGGTGGCGCAAACTTACGTTGAGCTGACAATACAGGTATTGATCCACGCAGCTGCCTGCACAGATCAGTGTGAAGTGTCATCACCTGTACTGTAGGAGAAAGGACCATAAGCCACAAACTATCAGTTGCAAGAGAAGGCCCCTGTGTTGTTGTTGAAAGATTTTTTTTTCTGCTGTAACGTGTCCATACCACATATGACACAGTCTTGTAAACTGCCTTACATTTTGTTTTTTACACAACGACTTCGAGACCTGAATCAGGTTCTAAGCTGGCATTAACATGTTTTGAGCCACTGCTTCCGACTGAAAACTGGACATTGCATGGTGTAAATCATGTTGCTGCTGCTCCCACAAAACCCATCTTTCACAACAATGGGATACCAGATGCTTCAGTGTTCCATTTCGACTGATTCCTCATGTTGACATGTTGACTGTTTTACTGCTAGCCATCCCCAGAAGGTGTTGCCCCTCCACTGAGCCTCTTTCTCCATCTCAAACAATTTGTGTCGGTCGATCATATGTGGTAATCAACAGCATATCAGTGGATGGATGGGGAGAAAAAGACACTATCAATGCACTGTAATAATAAGCACCACAGTGGATATTGCAAACAATTTTAGCAGTTTTACTGGAATTTCAGCACCAACGAATGACACAACAGCATGCTTCCCAATCTCTGTATCATCATTAAACCGCCCCTTCACTACTCTGAGAGGACCATATACGTGATTGTGAATGTAGATAAATGACTGTGCTGTATGTCCATTCATTGTTAATTCTTGAATATATACACCAAAATATACCAGACAGTGATTTACGTAATTATAGCACTTCGATCATAGCGCATAATTTACAGTCCTTCCCTATGCGGATGGAGTTCACAGACCATTGTCGCATTCTTAGGATAAAGTTGGAGACTGAACTATCAACTCACATTACCCTCCCTGTAGCGCTGTTGCCAATTTAATCTGCAGTAGACTGCTACATCCCCTGTGTCGTGAATGAATAGAGCGAGCCGAGTCCATAACTGCTATTCCACACAAATATTGCTCACAGTACCTATCCAAGTGCACAAGATTTCTCCAGATGCACGCATGTCGAAGAGCCTAGCACCTGTTATCAGTGTATAGTACTACATATGGATGTGTTGTGATGTAACAGCAAATGGTTAAGAAGAAGAAGCCAGTGGTTTTTGTGCATGACGGAGATCCAGACGGATGGAGACTGAAGCTTTTTGCGTAAATCAACTGCGCCTTCAGTTCTAAAGTATTGTTCTACTATCTGGGTTGGTTGGTAGGTTGGTTATTGGGGAAGGAGACCAGACAACGAGGTCATCGGTCTCATCGGATTAGGGAAGGACGGGGAAGGAAGTCGGCCGTGCCCTTTGAAAGGAACCATCCCGGCATTTGCCTGGAGCGATTTAGGGAAATCACGGAAAACCTAAATCAGGATGGCCGGACGCGGGATTGAACCGTCGTCCTCCCGAATGGGAGTCCAGTGTCTAACCACTGCGCCACCTCGCTCGGTTACTATCTGGGATCAGAACGAAGAAGGTATTGGTAAGAGAGAACATAGACACATACAGTCCATAGGATGCACTGTTGTGCAGTTGACTCACGCTATAATGTTAGGGCGGTGCGGTTTCCGACCTATTAGTCATGTGGCATACAACATTGTTAATATTCCAATGTAAGAAATATATTTCCAGTACCTGACATGCATTCTTCTTGCAGGTTTCTTTACAATAAACTATGGTGACAAACTGTAAAATTAAAAAACTACTTCCTTAAGACATCGATTCTTTGTGATACATGCAGCTTATAGCTTTGCAGAAATGTAGAGCGCTCACTGCTCACATCCGATCACGGTTCAGAATATATATTATGCTCGTGTAGTCCTACATAAAATGATCGTTAGCAATGGAGAAAGGAATGAGACAATGCATAGCGGCAGTGTCTGATTTGTGTAATTACACATCCTTAAACAAGACATCTGTCAAGCATAAGTACACATGGAGATTGCAATACCTCACAAACAGATGTCGCTGACTTATAATGACCATAGTTATGAAACTGAAGCCTTTATTTTATGCTCGAGATGCAGCAGGGGAATGTAGTACATCGCATAAATCTTTATTAGTCTAGAGAAAGGCGCTCAAACAGGATGCACATGTTTCATCATCATCACACAGAGACCGAAGTCCTCTGATGACTGAGACGTTTGCTGTTAACGATCGAGGATAGATAATGCTCTATGTCGCACACAGAAAACGCATTTGTATATGAGTCGAACGCGCGTTATGCCACACAACTGATGCACCCCGGCAGAACAACAAAAAATGGTTAAATGACCTACAGCATCATCTCCCCTTATCTCTCTAGAATGTATAACTAGTCTACCTTAAATCATATCTCATTACTACTCCATTTCAACCGATCACTTCATTTACTTTCTGTCATCCTTTAAGGCAGTTGCAAGTAAGTTTAGAGGCAGATGGTTCTCTTTTTCCCAGAAAAGCATCAAAGACAGCAGTCAACTCGCATGTATCACTGTCACCTCAATAGAAATACAGTAGAATGTCACCATACAGCAACTGTTTGTTAGCTGACACCGCAAGGTTGTGATTGGCAGAGAGTACAGAGAAGCACATTGTAAGTACTGTGTGGGCGGAGGTGATGTAAAATTACGTATAAATTGAAGGAAATATACTCACAATTGTGAGAGTATTTGCTTGTCTTCTGCTTGGTGCAAGACTGTTCAGAGACAAGTTCAAGCAGACCATTCTGTCCGGTGGGATGCTGTCCCTCATCTACCATTGTGGCTTTAGAGCATCTCCAGACCAGGAGCTGTGGGAGACCAAAAATTATTGCCGTTTTTCTCATCTGACGGACAGTGCTTCGAATTCTGTTTGTGTAATTGCTCTCGTTTCCCGTGTGTGCTTAGACACCAGCGTGTGCTTCGAGATGCAAGAGACAAAAGTCTACCTAATACCAACGGCAGCAAATATAAAACAAACACACTGACAGTTTTAGACAAGTGAAGCTGTAGGACACAGAAATTTTTCTCTCTCACTGGCAACGCCTTCAAACTCGCAGCTAAAATTCCAAAAGTGGTGAATGTCCTGTTTACAGTTACAGAGATATTTATTTCGACTTCCAATTATTTTCGTTTTGGTCTGTAAAACTCTGATATTGCATCTGATATGGGTTTCGGGATCTGTTTCCCACAAAAGAGTGTTAAGTGTCACAGGAAGTTCCACAGAGTGCAACATTCTACCCTGCCTGCAAATAAATGTTTGTCAGAGCACGTGTGACAAGTTGATGCCAGCCATGGTTTTCACATAATCATGGATCCATCCAGGAGGGCCCAGCTTCTGATATGTAGCACACTCAGTGATGAGCAGCAGCTGTTGTGGATGTGCTGCCAGTTTGTGGGTCCCCCAAATTACGACCGTGCCTCGTGTACCAAGCTACTATGATAGTTACGTAAGTCTGAAGGCTTTCGTGGGCGTTGTCACTGAAGTTAAAAGCTTCTGGGTTATTAGGGCGTGTCATATTTCTTCTAAAATGATCGACGTTTCGGCCCCTCTGCTGGGATCTTCCTCGGGATCTTCTGGTGTCCACTACTGCTAGAACACGGTCAGAGACGAGTGTCGCGTCCCCTTATAATGGGAGTTTTCCCACGTTCGTGTTGGAGAAGTGATAGTATTCGTTAAACTTCTTATGGCTACCATTAGTGGGTCATAGTCACAGGCTAATATTCGATCTGTGATGCAGATGAAGAGGCGTTGTTGGCTAATCGCCTGTCGATACCATTGGTGGCCAAACGTCATTGGATAGAATGGCAACATTCCACACTTTCGCTGGAGAAGGGTCACTGGTTGAAACTCCTGCTACTGTTATTGGTTTGCCGCCATCATTGGCTAGATTCAGAACGGACAGAGCAAGAGAGGGGCAATGTTTACTCAAAATACGTATTATTTTCCGCTGAGGTGACTTGCAGCGCCTATCTATTGAAATTAGCTGCATTCTTGGAAATTTCAACCGCTTCTCGGACCTTTCTTCTATAAATGTTTGTTTCCTGAGCCAGCACACGAACGTTATTAAAATCGATGTCACAGCCACAGTTCTCATGATGTTCCGGTACTGCCGATTTTGCACTTTGTTTTAGCCGCATGTGGCGTTCGTGTTACTTAATGCCTTCCGTAACAGTTCTTCCTGTTTCGCCTATATATACTTTGCCACAGCTACATGTCACTTGATAGACGCCTGCATTGTGGAGGCAATCAGTTGCATCCGTTTTCCGTCGGAAAAAATCTTTTATTTTGTTTTGACTAAAGAAAGATGTGTGAATACCATTTTTCTTTAGAATTCTGCTTATTCGGCCAGTGACCCCAGAAACAAAGGTGGTTCCTCGTCATTATTACTCGTATTAGCGTTATAAAAACTCCGCTTGAAGCCCTGTCGATTGAATAACTGTCATACCCATTTGCCTTCAACGTCCTCTTTAAAAGAATCAACTGCGATTCCAAGTTGTAATCATCTCTGATACGGAAAGCATGAGAAGACAGAGTGTTGAGTACTACTGGCTTCTGGGCCGGGTGGTGCGAAGTGGCATCTAAATACCTGTTTGTGTTAGTCGGATTTCTGTACACACTGTTATCAGATCTTCTGTATACCAACATATCTAGGAAGGGGAGACCGACCTCCCTCTCATCCTCCAAGGTAAATTTGATTTTGGGGTGAATTCCATCTAAAACTGCTTTTTTATTCCAGTCTCTGATCACAAATGAATTCTTTCGACGATGACCGGTTTCACTTTGTAATGACCATCCTCAGATCTTTTTTACACCATGTCCTAAAGTGATACGGCCATGGTGTAAAAAAGATCTGAGGATGGTCATTACAAACTGAAACCGGTCATCGTCTAAAGAATTCATTTGTCATCAGAGACTGGAATAAAAAAGCAGTTTACAGTATTGGATCACTGTTTTCATACGCGATTATGTCGCAGTTGATGAAATTCCATCTAAGAAATTGTGGAACGAATGAAGTTCTTCTTCGCTGTGTGGCCATATAACAAATCGTCCACATAACGGAGCCAGCAAGAAGTATTCAAAGGAGCACTTCTTAATGCCTGTTGCTTAAAATGTTCCACAAAAACGTCAACTGCAACTGGCGAAGTGGGTGAGCCCATAGCAAGGCCGTCAGCCTCTTCATAGAATTCACCATTGTATTTAAAATAGCTCGAACGAAAACATAATTCAATGAAGTCACAAAACTCTGCAACAACATTCTCCCTTTTTGATCTCCATTGTATCTGATACTGGGGCGTTAGTAAATAACGATGTCACATCGGAGCTAACAAGAATGTCACCTGCAGATATCTTCAGTGTGCATATAATTTCTAAAAAATATTTCGGATCTTTGATAACACTATTTGTTTTACCTTCTAGATGTACCAGTTTACCAGATAGATGACGTGCTAAAAAATAAGTCGGTGAGTTAACCCCACTTACGAAAGGCCTTAAATGAACCGATTCTTTATGTACACTCCTGGAAATGGAAAAAAGAACACATTGACACCGGTGTGTCAGACCCACCATACTTGCTCCGGACACTGCGAGAGGGCTGTACAAGCAATGATCACACGCACGGCACAGCGGACACACCAGGAACCGCGGTGTTGGCCGTCGAATGGCGCTAGCTTCGCAGCATTTGTGCACCGCCGCCGTCAGTGTCAGCCAGTTTGCCGTGGCATACGGAGCTCTATCGCAGTCTTTAACACTGGTAGCATGCCGCGACAGCGTGGACGCGAACCGTATGTGCAGTTGACGGACTTTGAGCGAGGGCGTATAGTGGGCATGCGGGAGGCCGGGTGTACGTACCGCCGAATTGCTCAACACGTGGGGCATGAGGTCTCCACAGTACATCGATGTTGTCGCCAGTGGTCGGCGGAAAGTGCACGTGCCCTTCGACCTGGGACCGGACCGCAGCGACGCACGGATGCACGCCAAGACCATAGGATCCTACGCAGTGCCGTAGGGGACCGCACCGCCACTTCCCAGCAAATTAGGGACACTGTTGCTCCTGGGGTATCGGCGAGGACCATTCGCAACCGTCTCCATGAAGCTGGGCTACGGTCCCGCACACCGTTAGGCCGTCTTCCGCTCACGCCCCAACATCGTGCAGCCCGCCTCCAGTGGTGTCGCGACAGGCGTGAATGGAGGGACGAATAGAGACGTGTCGTCTTCAGCGATGAGAGTCGCTTCTGCCTTGGTGCCAATGATGGTCGTGTGCGTGTTTGGCGCCGTGCAGGTGAGCGCCACAATCAGGACTGCATACGACCGAGGCACACAGGGCCAACACCCGGCATCATGGTGTGGGGAGCGATCTCCTACGCTGGCCGTACACCACTGGTGATCGTCGAGGGGACACTGAATAGTGCACGGTACATCCAAACCGTCATCGAACCCATCGTTCTACCATTCCTAGACCGGCAAGGGAACGTGCTGTTCCAACAGGACAATGCACGTCCGCATGTATCCCGTGCCACCCAACGTGCTCTAGAAGGTGTAAGTCAACTAACCTGGCCAGCAAGATCTCCGGATCTGTCCCCCATTGAGCATGTTTGGGACTGGATGAAGCGTCGTCTCACGCGGTCTGCACGTCCAGCACGAACGCTGGTCCAACTGAGGAGCCAGGTGGAAATGGCATGGCAAGCCGTTCCACAGGACTACATCCAGCATCTCTACGATCGTCTCCATGGGAGAATAGCAGCCTGCATTGCTGCGAAAGGTGGATATACACTGTACTAGTGCCGACATTGTGCATGCTCTGTTGCCTGTGTCTATGTGCCTGTGGTTCTGACAGTGTGATCATGTGATGTATCTGACCCCAGGAATCTGTCAATAAAGTTTCCCCTTCCTGGGACAATGAATTCTCGGTGTTCTTATTTCAATTTCCAGGAGTGTATTTTGGGTAGCCCATACATTCTGGGTGAGACAGGTATTCGAGGTGTTAAGAGATTCTTCGTAATAGAGCTGTCCAGTCTGGAGTCCGATATCAGATTTTTCACTTTCCGAACGATTCTGTTCGCCGGGTCGCTTTCTAACTTGCGATACACAGGATAAACTAGTAGCTGTTCCATCTTCCTGTGATAACCCACAGCGTCCAAAACAATAGAAGCATTCCCCTTATCCGATTTTGTTACAAGGATGCTTTCGTTTCTCGCGAGTTCAATAAGAGATTTCCTTTCCTGCGCCATTATAATGCTTTTCAAAGATTTCGATTTCCGTAGAATTATCGACACATCTTGTCTTACTTCTTCGGCCTGCATCGTCGGAAGACGAAATAAGTATGCTTCGACGGCACTTACGGCGGCCTAATAAACCAAAAGATTTTTAACTACTATGATGGTGTATCCAACAATACTTTGCAGGATTGTCTTCAGAGTTTCGACGTGGTGTATTTGCACTCAGTTATTTTGGCGATGTATTTTCCTTTTCGAGTGAATATTGCCGTAAAATATTTCCATTCCGTATTCTGCTCAGAGGACAGTGCAGTGTTCTGTGTGCGAGTGTATTGTTTAAAGGAAACTCTGCAAATGTATTGAGGCCTTACACCCTTTACCAAATTTGTTTACATATGAAAATATTCAGGTGTAGCGCAGGAAGTCTGAGATGTTTCACTAGTGTTACGCTATCTGTTTCAGAGTCCGTGTTCAAGTGTCGTTGTGTACATCGCAAAATTGAGATAAACTACTCCGCAGCGATCTTTTTCATTGAAAGTGTATATACAGACGTATTCAGTTGGATTTAGTAACTCCTGAAGGAGTCTGTGCACACAGATAAGTGTATTTCCCAAAAAAGCGCGTGAAGCGTCTCAGGGATGGTCTTACAAGTGTGCTGCAATCTGTTTTTAGAGTGCATCGATCTTTTTGAAAGTGCAGTTAGAATTATATTCAGTCGGATTTAGTAACTCCTGAAGCAGCTCGCGTTCAAAGACAAGTGTTTTTCGCACAAAAGCTGGAGAAGTGTCTCTGGGAGGGTTTCACTACTCTGTCGTGATCTTTTCAGAGTCAGCATTCAAGTTTGGCAGTGGTGGTATTCCTTGGAATAAAATGAGTAATTGTTTAAATATTCTCACATCATCTGCAAAGCTCTCTCTTTTTCTCTCTCTTTGTGAAACGGTACATTTAGTTCCCGTGATATCTTCAAGTTATGTATATGACAGTATTCCGCAACATAAAATATAGGAACATCTGAAACGGTCCGTGTTCAACGACAAAGGGTACTCGTGCACCGTGGCTGGGAAGGGGGATCCAGTGGGTATTTCCAAAGCGACAGGAAGTGTTTAATGGCTACTGCGTGACTGTGGGATAAGCTGGCGCAGAGACCTGGGACAGCTAGGCCTGCACGTGACCTCCGAAGTCCTTGGGCCCATTGAAGAAGCCATGTTCTCGTGTAGGTGAACGTCTTACCACTTGCGCATCAGAGGACTAAATGCGTTGACGTTTATCGAATGATCTACATTTACAGCCCACATTTTATCAGTATGATTTACGAAACATAGCTTAGCTCATATTCGTCTCCACCAAATGTCAATGCTATCATCACAGTCCTCATATGCTAAAATACTCCTTCTCCAGCACAGACGTATGGTCCATTGAACACAGTAAGCAATTACGTCCATCCTCCCAGCCCAGTAGCTAGACACAGATTAAGTGTTTTCCTGCCTTTTTCCCAGATCTCCATATTGTATTACGTCATCAAAGTGGAGAAGGGGAGGGACGACAGCGCCCTCTAGTGGCAGTGTTGTGAAGTAGGTCAGTTGGACCACAGACCTCGTGGTGAACACAATGGATGGAGACTTACATCGGTCCTATCCAGCACAGACTGAGTCCTTTTCATGCATATTTTCTGGTGGGGGAGGGGTGGGGATGCGAGCAATGCATACAAAATAAGGACTTATATCCATCCTACCCTTCACCTCTGTGCAGACTGAGTTCTTTACCCACCAACTTCCAAATGGTGAGGGGCAGGGAAGGGGAGAGGGTACAGGATTATATTAGTGGAGGTATCCCAATTGAGCTATTTTCCCACCAACATCTGAACTACCACTGTGACATCTAAGGCCGCCATATTGGATCCGCCATCTTGAAAAATTTATGGAGTAATGCAGAGTGGGGCAGAACATATTTCGTCCTATAACTCATTATCGATCCCTTCTGCCTCATTTGATCTCAAGTCTTCCAAAGTTCTCTTAAATTTTGATTGTAATACTGTATCCCCTATATCATTCATGTCCACTGCAATTTGTTTTCGTATCACGTCATCAGACTAGTCGTTCCAGTCATTGTCACCTTCAATGTACTCTTTCCATCATTCTGCTCTCTCTTGTTTTAACAGTAATGTTCCCACAGCACTCTTAAGGTTATCTTGGCTTGTAATTTCACTTAAAGTGGTTGTATATTGTCAGTGGACCCAATGATCTTTTCTTTTTCTACTTACATACAGTCATTTCCCCATCGCTGTCCTTAAGTTCATCTTAATTTAATTTTGCTATGTTCCTGTCTTTTCCTCGGCATTTTTATACTTCCTTCTTTCGTCGATAAACTGAAGTATTTCATCTGTTATCGAAGGCTCCTGCGCAAATACCTTCATTGTAAATATGTTTGTCTATCCAAATCTGTGATTGCCCTTCTTAAGGTGAGACGGAAGACAATTTTTATCCTTATTCTGCCAATGCTATTTTACCCTTTGAATAGGTACACTTTTGAAAAGAACTATAAGTGAGAATGTAATGAAATTTTTACTGCATATATATAATATATATGCCTCAATTTACAAGTAACATGTACATAATACCTCTTATGATTTTGAAGGAAAAAATTTTATTCTTTCACTAGTACATTTTACCTTTTCTTGTTCATTAATTATAATAAAACGGTTTCAGATTGTTTGCTAGTTCTCAGTTTACATGTAATAACTTATTAGCATCTGCAGTACAACTTTATAACACTGCTATACGGTTTTACGTAGCTTATACAATCAAATACCAAGTTTGGCTTATGACATACTATGCTCCAACAGAATAAAGTAGTCCTGTCAGGGAAAGGTCACGTATAACACTGCTGTCCGCTACTGCTATATTATAACCATAAAGTTGGAGTTAAGTCGTGAAAGCAATTATGGTATAAAGCAACAGAGCAGTGTTACCCTCTTATAGGAATTTTGCTATGTTGACCCTGTTGTACCTAACGGAGGTGGCTTATCGGAAGTGAAAATCAGAATTACATCAATATTTTAACAGTAACAAACAATATTTTACCTATCTACACTGTTCAAAGGATAAAAGAAAACAACGGTCGCCAGCCTAATTAGGCAAGAGAATGATTGACATTCTTGTTCAAGAAAATACGTATGAGTAACTTTAACGGACAAACACAACCTATACTTTGTCACACGCGTTTGCAATGAACTCTGGCATCTGAATACAGTATGTTCAGGTTAAGGTTGAAGCTAACATATCAGAACAAACTATTTGCATAAATATAACCTTATAACACTGCACACTATTACTTTTAGGGCTTATTCAAACTAAATGGACCTTATAACATTACTATTAATATTTACTGTAGAATCATAAATTGGACATAGGTTCAGTACTACTTTTCGCACATTTTCGTAGCTGACATAAAATTGTAAATGTAGTTCACTGCAAAATTATGAATTGATGACAGGTTAAGTCTCTCTCAACTAAATACTAGTCTATTTAGAACGAAAGTTAAATGGAATTCATTAACAGGTTACTTCTCACAGTCTTTTGAATAAAGAAATTATTGTTTTCATAGATAGTGGTCTTTCTATTAATTGTTATTTATCATGAGCATAAAGGATCAACTGGGATCCTATTACACTATTAAAATGCACTTTCACTACACAAAAGAAACCAGTGCTTAGCAATCATGAGTATATAACTTTGCACAATTTCAGTTTCTCACTTTTACTACAGTGAGACACAAAATTAACATATTTATAAGATACTGACACCTTTTGCGATTCACACCAGGCAGCAATGTGATCATTTACTAAGCAAAACTTTAAAACCCTCAGTCTTAAGAACTTTTAATTTTGAAGTTGGCAACAACATGTTAATAAGCAGTTTTAATAGGAAAATTATTTTCAGCAAGCATCATTTACTTCAGTTTATTATTTAGCCACATTAACTTTAACTTTCTTTTTACTATGTTCAAGAGGCATTAGTTAGTTAAAACACTAAGCTTTAATATTCTTTCAATAAGAACACTCGGTAATCACTTTAGTTCAAACAGAGAAGAACCTGAGAGATGATAAGGGGAAAAAAATCAAGGTAGGTACTTCAATTCAGCTATAAATTACCTCATATTTTGAGGACACTAACACATACAATAAGCTGATCCTTCAATGTACATTACTATAGTGCTCCATTACAGTGATTGCGCAATGTGGTGGCGATTGCATGTTGGTAGGTGGCTTTGCAGGTAGAATTGCTGGACTCTGTCATTTCTTGGTGGCGATGACAGATACCAATTTCAGAATAATTCCAGCTCGCTATCCATCCATCAGAGACATTGGAAAGCCTCAGGAAAAGCCTCTCTCGGAACCAGCACAACATACAACTTCTACATGGGCAGTTCACAGTTTCGTTACTTTTCCCCGATTGACTCTTGTTTCCACCTTTTCTACCTAGGCCAACCTCAATTTGCGCGTGCTACACAGTTCCGTTCCCGAGGGAACCAAAACATCTTTTACATACAAAATAACTAAGAACCCTAAGTGAAGGTCAGCATTTTCCATAACAGCAAACAAACATTTTAAATAAAACAGAACATTTGTACATATTGGTATTTCTACAAAAAATTATTCACCCAAATTCCAAATATACAGAGTAAGTTCTGCCTCCCTCCAACTGAGACAACGAATTTAAATGACAGATATACTACATTACATAGAATGAAACCACGACATCAAAGTTTTTACAAAGAAAGGAGTATACAATTTTGTGTTATCGATTAAATCAAACAACATTTACAGAAACTCAACGATGTAACATTAAATAGAACGAAAAAACAAATCAGTAGAGCTTTAGAGCTATGTTGTTACAACTTTACCGAATTTCATGTTTCTAAAACCATTAATTTATCAAATAATGGTACCTGAAAGTAAAAAAAAATGTAGTTTTGAGAAAAATCTACTTGAAGTTTAATATTGCAATTCTAGTAAAGATCCTGATGAGAATTACTTACCACTAGTATGTTCCTGCACCATACTGAACGTCATCTGATTCATACTGATCTTTTCTTCCTTTGGTCCCTCTTCATTTCTGTCTGGCTTCTTTTGTGCATTTTAAATTAACAATATCTGCTTTGCGGATTCTGTTTTTATCTATTTGCACCGATGATTCTGCAGTATTTCCACTAGATTTTATGCCCAATAATTCCAAAACATCCAGTTTTCTAATTATACCATCATTGAAGCACAAAATAGCACGATAAACACCAAATTTGAGGATTGTAAGCTGTACAAATATTGTATTCGGTAACCAGTTCCAAATGACCGAATTCACACATTCATTTAAATTTTGCGTTTTCCCATGAAGACATTTCTTCTACAAGGTATCTTTACAAAGGTCTCTAAATAGGGGTTTAATTTCATTTGGGGTATCAACGTTCGATACCACACTTGTTATTGGTTGCAGATATCGACCATGGTCCATAATAGATATCGCCGCACCCGCGAGTCACGACTAGCGTCGCTAGCGCCGTTCCGGGGGTTGTGACAAGTATCTATCGAGCTCTCGCCCACTCTTGCTCGGGACGTCAAGTAGGAATGTAGCATAGCCTTCAGCTGATAGGAAGAAACCTTTAACAAGGAGTTTACTCAAGTATGGCATAAGTAATGCCTCTCTAGTTATCTGTTTGTAATTATATGTATGCAGCATATGAAGAAGCCTATACCACAAGTACAATGTATATTATTTGTTACCAATGACTACTAACTATTTCAGTTACAGATACAAACTATGCAGCTAGCTCCTTACCGACTTCACTGACAAACCTGCAATATACGTTTCTGTTTAGCATTGGTCACCTGTCATCATAACAACCGACGACGAGAATCATAACATCACTCATTACTGATGCAGGTAAAGAATGTTTGTGGTCATATCTCGCACTTCTCCTGTTCTTGCACCAAGTGTCAGGATCATTCTGGGGAAGACCGTGCAGTGGATTTTCATTTGTGGAAAACCTTTTGAGAATGATAGTCCATAAAGCTTTTTACATGTTTTTTAAATTCCTACATTTCTTCTTATGGCCAAGCCGTAATAATTCTGTAATCTATCTACTACAACTTTTGTCGGGCGACCTTCACGACCTGTCTTCTTACCATCTTACAATACTATTTTTGACTTTTCTTTCAATAATCTTCTCAACCTGGACCCCATTCTCTTCTGAACACGCTCAATGCACTCTAATTTAGAAATTGTGACATTAGGGCCACAGGGTTGTTATGCACATACCCGGTCATATGCCTTACTGTCACCGTCCCCTAAATACTGTGTGTATCTGACAGCTCAATTTGTAACTGAACGATTAAAAATCCTGAGAACTCCTGCTACTTCCATCCCACCTCTTGGACTAGTATAATTCATCTGACAGTTATGTCGACGCCCTTTCTCAGTTCCACTGCCATAAGTTGTACAGTACTTGCTTAGAATCTCTACATCAATTACCTTGCCAGTATCAAGTGATGTAGCTTTCACGACACCATTGAGTGAAGTGTGTCCACGTTTCTGCCAGCTGCCATCAAAATATGCACAAATATCACCACTTTCACAATAATCACTTTCCTTGAGCGCTTCTTCAGCTGCTTCCTTCATTGAGATGTTACAAACTTCAACAACAGCAGTACCAATAACATTATTGTAAGTCATAAATTTTGCAGGAAGATTTGAAATGTCAAGTAATGCACGTAAGTGTTTGCCTGCCTCCATCCCTTTACCAATAGATCTGAGACCATGAACTAGCATTATTTTTTCTCTATAAATTATTATTTGCCATTTTTGATGTTGTTGTAGCAACTGTACCACCTTTTGTACAGCTCAATGTCAGGTTTGACACAATCACTTTAGAAAGACGCTGATTCTCACCCAAAGATACGTCCCCATCGCATATTCTCCACACAGTATTTTTGGAAATAAAATCATAGAGCATGCTAGGTTCACCATAATATTTCCAAACGAATGTTCATCTCCACAAGCTGACTGGGAGGAAATGTCTTGAAGACACTGCAGTTTCTTTCTTGATGTGCCAATTTTCTTTGTCTAACATTCTTTTGTCCTTTGACCCACTAACCTCATTTACATTTACGTATTTATTTCCTCTGAATTTTAATTTAAATGTGAGTTTCTTTATTCGTGGCATTTTTTTGATAACACGCGGAACTAAAAAAATACAAATCAACACGTACTTCACTCACAACAAACTTCACTAAGCACAACCATTAACGTTCGAGGAAAATAACAAACATGATCGGAAAAACGAGTATCGACAGTAGATATAGGGTAGGAAACACTGAAGCGATAAAGCAAGAGAAGCATGAAATTATACACAAGGACTAAACGAATGCTGCGCATTATCTCCGCATGGCGCGAAAAAGAAGGCGTGGCATTTAAATGCCAGATTGCACAGAGCGTCAGAAAAACCATCATATCTCACAGAAAAATTGTCGTATTTATATAAAACAAAAACTGGTTCACGCAGGAAAGACCAGGCATTTACAATATGCTAAAAGCTAAAAATCGAATTTTTGAAGCACATTTGCCTTCCGTCTCCCCTTAAAGCTATCCACTATTCTTCTACTGAACTGCCTGCTCTGGTGTTCCGTATCGAAGTACCCCTATCCTTAGTGAACCTCAAACTCGTCTTGTCGTTCCTCATTGGTGCGTTATCCAACTTCCTCCCCCACTGATCATTTCGGCTTCATCGTTGCTAAATTATCGTCTGAAGGGTTGATATCTGCACCAGGTATGCCTTACAATCCAGTATCTGTTTTCGAAATCTCTGTCTCGCCATGATGTAATCCAGGTGGAACCATATTGTATCTCCAGATATTCTCCAAGTCTAGCTCCTCTCTTTGTGATAGTTGAATATTCGCTGATACCGTCTGAAATTTATTTCAGAACTCAATTATTCTTTCTTCTCTCTCATTCCTAATGCCAAGCCCATATTCTACCACAACCCTTTCTTCTATTCCTTCCCCCACCTATTACATTTTCGTTTCCTTTTACATACTGAATTACCCATTCAGCATCTTCATATAGTTTCCTGGTCTCGTCAATCTTCATATAGTTTCCTGGTCTCGTCATCTGTTGCTTGTGACGTTGGCATGTATACCTGGTTTGCTTCCGAATCTGATGAGAATAAGCCTATCACTGAACTGTTCACAGTAGCTCACACTCTGCCTACTTTCCTACTCATAGCGAATCCTACTCCTGTAACATCTTTCCCAGTTACTAGTGATATTACCCTATGTCCGGCTTACCGGAATTCCTCGTCTTATTTCCGTTGCACTTCACTGGCTCTCACTTCATCTAGATCTATCCTTTGTTTTTCCTTTCTAGATTTTCCAGCTTTCTAGAACGTGCAAATTATTAACACTGCAACTTACGGCTCGTAGAACGTTATAACGTCATTGGTTATTCCATCTTCTTCTCATAATCACTTCCCTCTTGGCAGTCCCCTCATGGATGTCCGAATGGAGAAGTTATTAGAAATCTTTTGCCAGTGGAGAGATCATCATGACACGTTTCCCAATTTGCAGGCCACATATACTGTATATTCACATTATGTGTAGTTAATGTAGTGGTTTCCATTGCCTTATGCATTCTAATGCAACTAATCATTGCTGGTTCTTCCTCATTTTGAGGACAGTTTCCCACTTCTGCAAGGACGAATGAGTACCCTGAACCTCTGTCCTTTTCTACACTCTCTTTGACAAGAACGTTGGCAGAACAAGGGAGATTCCTTATGCCGGAAGACTTCGCCGCCATTGCTGATGATTCTTATTCAGAATTTAAGAAGTGGCTGGATTCGAACCCAGGACCCAGGAGGTTTACATCAGCAGCCAAAGACCCCACCACTTTTATATGATTGTTCTTGTCATTCAGTGTGCGAGGACGTCAGATGACATCCCTTCAAGTTTATTATTCAAAACGTTACTCAGTTTGCTTTTAATACAGAGGGCACTCAGCCATCTTATCGAACACGTTGAGCTACCCTGCCGGCTTTGCCATAGACTAAGATATATCCCTGGATCTGTGGCTGCCCAGAGCATTAAGTGTTTCTTTAGAAATAGTCTCTCTCTGTCTGTCTCTCTGTATTTCTCTCTCTCTCTCTCTCTCTCTCTCTCTCTCTCTCTCTCTCCCTCTCCCTCCCACACACACACACAGACACACACACACACACACACACACACACAGACACACACACACACACACACACACACACACACACACACACACACTTACACACACATACTTTCAAAAAATTCAGCGTAACGAAAACAAATCGGCCTGCATATCTAATAACTGTATACTGCATGTGTCAGCTTTCTGGTAACAGCGTCCATCTATACGAAGAAGATGGATCCTCAATCTTCTGATACTAGAGATGGTATCAAAAAATACTTATTTCAACTGAGTGAACATGTATTTCCTGATTTTCATTTGTATATAATATCCCATTTATAAATCAGATTACTTAGCGCAGTGTTTGTAAATCATCAGCAGAACGGTATCCGTCGACCTAACTTGATCAGCACCTAATAATTAATAGCATGCAAAGAAAATTCGCTTATAATTGTGAATTACTGAATCGGAGTCCATTAACTAATTTGCAATATTGCTGAGTAATTGTGGACAGTTGCGCTATCGTTCAAGTTTCAACACGACGGCCGGCCGTGGTGGCCGAGCGGTTCTAGCCGCTACAGTCTAGAATCGCGCGACCGCTACTGTCGCAGGTTCGAATCCTGCCTCGGGCATGGATGTGTGTGATGTCCTTAGGTTAGTTAGGTTTAAGTAGTTCTAAGTTCTAGGGGACATTTCAATATATTTGCCTTGATGAACTTAGTTCTTATGTGCCGAAGTTAAATTGGTTCTGCTAATTCGCGATCACTCTGCATGTACTAATTGGGCAGTGGGCTTACGCGTAACAAAATGGGAGCTCATAGGTTGCCAGTACTTAATTGAATGCGAGTTGATTACAGCGTAGTACATTACTTTCTGTAAGTTCACTCATATTATCCTCTCATTAAAAACTAAATGGTTTACTGTTACCAAAGAACTTTGTGCTGCGAATATCCCTATGGGGATGTAAAGTCTTTTACTTACATTCAGTTACACTAGCCTGTCTTCCTACGTCTTTCAGAGTTACTGCAAAATATTCCATATCATTCTTTGTATTATGCCACTAGTGAGTGCCACGTTGCTTGGGCAACGTCGTGCTGATGGTTCAAATGGCTCTGAGCACTATCAGACTTAACATCGGAGGTCATCAGTCCCCTAGAACTTAGAACTACTTAAACCTAACTACCCTAAGGACATCATAGTCATCCATGCCCGAGGCAGGATTCGAACCTGCGGCCGTAGTGGTCGTGCGATATCGAACTCGAGCTATGCTGACCGGCGATCCCGATCACTTCCTACAAAAACTCTGTCTGGGCTATTGAGACAGTGAATACTCTTAACTTGACTGATCTCTGGTCTTTACTTCATGTCTTCTGTCTTCGGTGGTCCGCAGTAGAATCCCAAAGAAAAACGTTTCTATGTGTGAAGTCCAAGGAAGTTAGAATGCGCCGACCCCAAGAACCCTCATAGCTGCCAATAATGGTTAGTCACGGATATTAGCGCTTATCACTAGTGTATTAATAGCCACACACAACCCCTCCAAAAACAAGATGAAAAATCCTACTCCAGCTGAGAGATTTGCAGGCAAAAAATAGCGGCTCCTTGTTACATCAGTAACCGTCACTCTCTGTCCACCAATCAGCTTTCTCCTTTAAAGCATATGTCGGAAGACCATGGTGTGGGGAGCGTAACTGACGTAGCAAAGTACTGTACATATCTGCAGCACTAACTTGGCTGGCAGCCTGCTGTTATCGACCCGTGATTGTATGAACACAAGGACACAAAGCTTGTCCACCCCGTCCAGGCACCACTGCATGGCGCTGGCACATTCCACAAACTCCTTGTTGCGTTCCCTCCGCTCAAGAGGAAGCTGAGGGCTCTTGGAAAAAGAGCGCCCACTTCCACTGCTATTGTCATCTGGACCTCACCTGCCTATAGCCCAGCCCCCTGTTTCGCACGCTTCTCCCACACAGAATGTCCACCAACAGATCTCGGAAAATAGCGAAATTTAGCAAGATCAGTCGTGATTTATTTCGAGCAACAGCTGTTATAACGCAGTTAGCTGATCACATCTACATCGACGCTTTCCAAGAGGGCAAATTGAAAAAATAAGTAAACAAATGATAGAAGACAAGCCAAAGAGGTTTGACGTCTATCAGTTGACCATCTCCATGCAGTTCTTCGATCACAACTGCGTGTGATATTAATATCAGTAATGTTGAAATCAAGAATCTCATCAGTTTGCCAAATGGTATGAGTTCAGAAAAACTGAGATCTCATACACTGAACTCTGTAACTAAGAATTTCGCTGTGAAATAAACGTTAGTGTGACTTCCACTCCCTTAAGATGTTATGAGATATTAGTTATCACCTGGCTATTTTTAACGAAGCAACGAAGTTTATTACACTGATTGTTATATTCTCTGTCACTACAGCTTCTTCTTAAAGAAGTATGAGTATCCTCAAAAAAATTAAAAATTGCCTTCACAGTTCAATTGCAAATGGTAGGGTAAGTCCTTTCTGCACTGTTGTCATAGAAAAAAAACCTGGTTAAACAACTTGCAAGTGATAAGAAATTTAAAACAAACGTAACTGATAACTTTACTACCAAGAAGAATCGAGTCACGAATCTTCTGTATGAAAAGATATAAGGTAAGCCTACCCACAGTTAACCCATTAGCTTCATCACTGAGGTTCTTACCCCATTCTTTACTCATTGCTGCATGGCAGCAAGAACCTCCACCCCAAAAAATAAATCTTCTCTTCAAATATGGCTCCATCTCACAAGAATCCAACAGACAAGGTACATCACATAGACTCGATCGTACGAGTAACTCAGTTAAGACTACTTCGCTTTCAAACAAGGAAAGTAACAAGGGAAGCAAGCTACGAACGCTTTCCATTTGTCAAAAGCAGACAGACTCGGGAAAGACATACAGTTGCAGTAGTGACTAAGCGAAAATCCTGCAGGAATGTTTGTATAAATATCAAAATACTGAATTTAGTAGATATAACTGAAAATGTCGATTAAACCGGCAGCTTTCCGATGTCTTCCCTACTACCTCCAACCCAACTGACCCTAACTCTTTTCACACTGTTTCCCTTTTTACGCCACTGAACCTCCGCTAATGTCGGTACCAAAGTAAGGTAAATCACACACGTGTCACCGCTATTGTTGCTGTAAGGTCTCCTCCTCACCATTCATCAAGCCAAAAGACAACGTTGAGATCAGTTTCCGCCATTATTTCTTCTCCTGTCCACTTTCGTTGTCATGCACACCATTACGGTATCAGGACGATCCTGAGCATTCGTCCCTGGAGACCCAGTGCCGGCCAGGCGACTGAGTGAGGCGACCGTCGCCGCGAGGGGCGCCCCGCGCGGCAGGCTCGGCACCCACCGGCGCTGGCCGGACGCGCGCCGTCTTTCCCCGTCGCGGCGCAGCCACTCACAGACAGCCATCGCCTGAATCGCTGACCGCCGGCCCTGGGCACTCGATGCCAGCCACATTCCCGCCTCCCTGACCAGTCCCACCCTCAGGTGTCACAAGTTTAACAGCTAGACCTCCAGCTTCTCTTATTTTCATTTCTTAATCATTTTACATCGGAAAACTGCGAACTGCTGTCAAGGTTGCCTTGCAGGAAACATCCTTGTTAACCGTGCCGTAGCTCTAGTGGGAGTTATTTATCGCGTGTTTCCTCAAAGCGAGGACCAGCAAGTATGAGATTCAGAGTTCATATTTCAATTTTGTCAAGCCTGCGTAATCTCAAGAACAAAAGATGTGCAACCATTTTCGCGGGCTTGGAGTCTTAACTTTGGCTGAAGATTAATGGAATATCTCGCGAAGTACTGGAATGAGATTTTTCGTGAAACACATTTACTTGAATTTCTTACCAAATCAAGAATATAATTTTCGGTCTGAGTCTGCCTTACCACTGTTGAGAGCTCGCAACGACCGTGCCTCTTTCCTGAGATGCTATCCACATCTCCAGTAAAAGTTTATGAAGATACATCTATTCAACACACTGAGGTGACGAATGTAATAGAATACCTACTAATATCGTGTGAACTCTCTTTTGCCCGTCGGAGTGCATCAACTGGATGTTACATGGAATCGTTGGAAGTGCCATGCAGTAAGATTGTGAAAGTGTTGGCAGTGCAGCATGTTGTGCACGAACTGACCTCTCGATTACATCCCATAAATGTTCCATGGGATTCATGTCTGGCGATCCGGGTGGCCACATGATTCACTAGCATTATGTAGAATGTTCTTCAGCCATGAACAGTTCTGCCCCAGTGACATGGCACTTCATCATCCATAAATATGAATGGCTCAAATGGTCTCCAACTAACCGTGTAAGTAGGCTGTTTAGGTTTTTATGTTGGTAGCGCCACGTAGCGCTCTATATGAAAATCACTGACTGTGCTGTGTGCCGTCTGTGGCTGGTTTGCATTGTTGGTGTTGTGGATTGGCAAGACAGCCAACCCACTATGAGAGGAAGCCGAAAGGCACGCGTTTTAGCTCACGCAGGCTGGCGTGAGGTCTGGAATAGGTCAAGGAAATGAGACTAACAAAAAACGTACGTAGCTGCTGGAATACTTAACTTTAATCCATAATTGGTGAACATCGCTCTTGACGGTACATGTTTTAAAGCATCAATACTAACTGGTAATGACGCCTTGCTAGGTCGTAGCAAATGACGTAGCTGAAGGCTATGCTAACTATCGTCTCGGCAAATGAGAGCGTATTTTGTCAGTAAACCATCGCTAGCAAAGTCGGCTGTACAACTGGGGCGAGTGCTAGGAAGTCTCTCTAGACCTGCCGCGTGGCGGCGCATCGGTCTGCAATCACTGATAGTGGCGACACGCGGGTCCGGCGTATACTAACGGACCGCGGCCGATTTAAAGGCTACGACCTAGCAAGTGTGGTGTCTGGCGGTGACACCACAGTTCGAATAGTCGCCATTGTAGTGTTGGGCCGTTGGCTGTTAACAGCGCGTAACGTTGCGCAGTTGGAGGTGAACCGCCAGCAGTGATGGATGTGGGGAGAGAAATGGCGGAGTTTTGAGAGCGGATGATCTGGACGTGTGTCCATCAGAGACAGTAAAATTTGTAAGACTGGATGTCATGAACTGCCATATATATTATGACTTTTGAACACTATTAAGGTAAATACATTGTTTGTTCTTTATCAAAATCTTTCATTTGCTAACTATGCCTATCAGTAGTTAGTCCCTTCAGTAGTTTGAATCTTTTATTTAGCTGGCAGCATTGGCACTCGCTATAATGCAGTGGTTTGAGTAACGAAGATTTTTGTGAGGTAAGTGATTTTTGAAAGGTATAGGTTATTGTTAGTCAGGGCCATTCTTTTGTAGGAATTATTGAAAGTCAGATTGCGTTGCGCTAAAAATATTGTGTGTCAGTTTAGTGTTGATCAGAATAGGTAAAGAGCGAAATGTCTGAGTACGTTCAGTTCTGCTCAGCTGTTTGAAAATCAAATAATGTAAGAGGTATATCAGCGCAGTAATTCATTAATTTTTTTAAGGGTACGTTTCAACCGAACATATACATTTATAGTCAGTGATCAGTTAAGTTGAATCAGAGGACCCAATCCACTCCTTATAAACACGGTCCACACTATTATAGAGCTTTCACAATGCCTTGTTGACAGCCTGGGTCCCTGGCTTTGTGGGGTCTGCGCCACAGGTAGTATCTGCCGTCCAACCGATAAGGTCATGACCGCAGGAGAGTCGCTGCAGGGGATGTCGTGCTGTTAGCAAAGGCACACGCGTCGGTCGTCTGCTGTCACAGCCCATTAACGCCAAATTTCGCAGCACTGTCCTAACAGATACATTCGTATGTCCCACATCGATTTCTGCGATTACCTCGCGCAGTACTGTTTGTCTATTCGCACTTGAAAACTCTATGCAAAAACCGCTGCACTCGGTCTTTAAGTGAACGCCGTCGGCCACTGCCTTGCCTATGGTGAGAGCGAGATCTGATATTTAATGTTCTCGGTATTTTCTTGATACTTTGTATCTCGGGATATTGAATTCCGTGGCGATTGCCGAAATGGAATTTCCAATAGGCCTAGCTCCAAATATCATTTCGCGTTCAAAGTCTGCTAATTTCCTTTGTGTGGCCATAATCACGTCGGAGTCCCTCTCACATGAATCAACTGAGTACAAATGACAGCTCCGCCTTCTTTTTTCTTTATTGTATTTCAATTCCCCATCGGGACGGGCTGACAGCAGCATGTGCGCTGCTCTTCAGCCGAAAGACATAGAACAAACAATAGAAGACTTTTAAAAACAACAAAGGAGAGAATATGTTGAACATAGATAAAAAAAGGAGGAACATCATGGAAGGCAATAGACAAAAAAACGCGGTGACTGTAAAATGGAGATAAAAAGCTGTTTAAAAGTAGCACACACAAAAAGCAACACACTGCGGCAATTAAAAGAACACAAGGCACAGTATGACTGGAGCATAAAAGGTATCGACGGATGGTGTAGCAGATCACAAACACTGACGGCGAACTTCAAGGCAGTACACAATTAAAATCACACCTCTTGACACACAGGAGAAACAGCACTAAACACAACACTGACGTGGCACACTGACGATGATCAAAACAGAGGATCTGCCAGGCGCAAGGAGATGAGGGAGACCGGAAGAAGGGAGGGAGGGGAAGAGAGGGGGGAGATGAGCGGGGGCGCGCTGAAGAGGGCCAGGTAGGGAGGGATGTGGGAAGGAAAGAGGCAAGTATGGGGTGCAGGGTCTCAGGGTGGGGTGGGGGGGGGAGGGGGTGGGAACAAGGCCAGGTTATAGTTGGAAGGATGGGTAGATGTCACGGCGAAGTTCTTCATCCGGGACAGCTCCTCCGATGCACTGCCTTTATATACCCTTGTGTGCGCGATACTACCGCCATATGTATCACTATTGCATGACTTTTGTCACCCCAGTGTGTTACATACGTTACGAAAATATATAGCCTTTCTGCCTATGTCCGTCAGAATGTTGGATTACCGTGTAGACATGAGAAGCAAATCGGGCAGGAAATTTTCGAGATTTGTTGTAATTACGCCTCCCCTTTATATATATGCAAATATTACATGATTTACAAAGATTGGGAGATAGTGCCCGTCGGAATGTTCATTAGAGTGTCATGTAAAAATTTGCAGTCATTCAGTCAAGAACTTTTCGATATTTTCGGTATCAACGTTTTCCCTTTACACATTACATATGTATTTACATATTACTTATATAGTATGAATTACAAAACTGCTTTTTTTTTGGTTATATAAACTTGTGACAGTACAAGTGTCAAACTAATGCATTTTTTAAGTTTTCTTTTTCATACCAGAAATACCATTACCATCCACAATTACATACACAATGAAGACAAAAATCAACCAAACCACGCTGTTCTTAATTGGTGGTATTTCATACCTACAGTAGTTGATATTAATTTAGGACTATTCCGTTGTATTTTCCAAAATTTTTCATTCATATAAACTTTTTCTTGATAGTAACAAAAAGAAACAACCAAATAGCCCAATGTGTTCTCAGATGATGATCTTTCTTACCGCTGTAGAAATAACACCACTGGTCATAATGACGTTAAATTGCGATGGAGTACTATCGGAGAAGGGGGAAAACATATGGCAGAAGAAAAACAAATAGTTACAAAACGTATCAATAGATGGCGCTATAAGCATCATAATATAACAGTGGTCGATTACTAATAACAAATGAATCATACAACAATGCGCAAGGTGTTGTTTGATGTTAAACGAATGGAACTACTCAGTATGTATGGAAGTACAGGTGTGATACTGCTAATTACGTAAACCCATCCACCATGGCAAGGTCATATCACATCGGATGGGAAAAATTGATTTTTAACTGTCAAGGGACCAGAAACCACATAAAAAGCATCAATCACATCGGTTTTTAATCGTCCTGAGGCCAAAATCCGCATAAAAAGCATCAATCAAAATCAAATCGGATTATTAGTTTCTGTGATTGGCGCTAAGCATGTTCAGTATGCTGTCCACTGTTTACCACAACCAGTTGAAATCGATAAACAGCATGTTCCACAACTGATCGGAGTGTTATCGAGCTCACGTTGAGAATGTGTTGCGGAATGCGTGCCTTCAATGCAACTATGTTTGTAAGCGGAACACTGAACACAACATTTTTCAGATAGTCCCATAGCCAGAAGTCACACACGCATTAAGATCAGGTGATTGGGACGCCCAAGCTGTAGCGAAATGGCGGCTGATAATTCTAGCGTTTCGTAAATGGCGCTTCAGCAGCTCCTTAACTGGATTTGCAATTTGCGGATGTGCGCCATCTTGCATAAAAATTATTCCATCCGCACATCCACGTTGTTAGACAGCAAGAATGACGTGGTTGTGCAAAAGATACTCATAGCGCTTACCAGTGACGATACAGGTAACAGGACCGGAAGCACCTACCTCTCCAAAAAAATATGGCCGTATGATAAATGATGCCGCAAACCCGCAACACACAGTGACCTTTTCAGGATGAAATGGAACTGGTTGATTTCCGTGTGGATTTTCCGTCACCGATATTCGACAATTCTGTATATTGACATCTCCTGTCTGACGGAAGTAGGCTTCGTCCATCCACAAAATCCTCCGCGGCCAATCATTGTCAACTCCCATGCGAACAAGAAATTCTAAAGCAGAGGTCTCTCTTGCTGCCAGGTCAACAAAGCACAGAATGATGTTTCGTAGGATTTCACGCACCTTGCTCACGGGCATGTCCAATGTTCGGCACTACACGTTTGCACACTACCACTCGTCTCCTCCTTCATTGCTGTGGCCATTGCTTCCACTGACGTCGAATCAATTCGTTTCCTCACATTACCAGGTTGCACAGCAAAAGAAACAATCTTTTCGAATTTACGAATCATTTTCTCCGACCCACGGCAATTATTGGACCAACGTCTTTTTTCAAACCGATCAGTGTCCGAAACTTCTGCAGAGTGACGTGTACAAAGTCATCATTCTTGTAATACAGCTTTACAAGCAGAGCGCGATCCTGAATTGCAGTCATGGCAAACGTCGCAGACGCGAAAGGAGGAAAAACCGTATTCCCAGCGTGTTTATACCAACTACAGTGGGTCGTGCGCGTAGTGGGTGTTTTCATTTATGTATTCTGACACATACAGCGCCATCTATTGATCAATTTTCACACTATTTTTCTTCTTCTTCCATACGTTTTCTCCGTTCTCCGATAACATTCCGTTGTAATAGGTCATTCTGACCATTAGTGTTATTTCTACAGCGTTTTCAATGTTTAAATATAATTATAATCACTCTGTACTTCACACAGAGCTCTTCAGAACTGTTTTCGTGCTAAACCCTGCCTATTTCTCCTTTCTATTCTGCGCCATCTTGCATCTGCCTATTATCATCAGGCCCCGAGTCTCGAACGTGGCAGGAGGCAGCAACTGTAGAGTTATAAATACAACGGGAATCACACAACCCAGCAGTTGCACGCCAAAAGTTTATTTAAACCTTTACCTATAAACCAGTCTTCCTCAGAAGAAGTAATAACACCTAAAACTAGGATACACA
This sequence comes from Schistocerca serialis cubense, assembly GCF_023864345.2. Taxonomy (NCBI): domain Eukaryota; kingdom Metazoa; phylum Arthropoda; class Insecta; order Orthoptera; family Acrididae; genus Schistocerca; species Schistocerca serialis. The sequence continues at coordinate 423,459,225 of NC_064643.1, read as the reverse complement.
TTACAACCAGTGCACGGAAGTCTCGAGTGCAGTAAAAAGAAATAGTAAAATTTACATACAGTAGAAACATAATATAAACTTATGTATTACATATTGTATGAAGAAAGAAACAAAGCCATATCGCTCAGTCAACAGCAAAATGACCCATATAAATGCTATGGCATTGCCTATATGGCTCAGTGAACAGTAAAATGAACCTTGTAAAATCTAGGGTAGACGTACATCATCCATACAAACAAACATCTAACAGGGCAGAAGGGACAAGTCAGCAGGAAACGTACACCAAAGTGGCACTCACATAAGACGCGGTGCCATCCACAAAAGACCCCTGAAGTATTAATAAAACTGCGTTAAAATAAAATTACAGAATCACTAACACAACAAAAATTATAAAAACGCATATGAACCCGCGCAAATGGTGAAAAAATCACAACGTACATTAAAATAAGATAACGAAAGACCGCCTCATTGGCAAAAATTATATCCCGAAACAGCGCAAAAAAGCCGATACAGTAGTTATGTCAGTTTAAGAATAGGTCAAAAGCCATCGAAATAGTTACGTTTTTATGCTGTGGTTGATCAATAAGAATAAAATATCTCTAAATGAAACTGTGTTTAAGAGTTTGTATTTCCTCTAACGAGTCCAATCTAAAGCCATCTCTTCGCTATGCAAAATAACGTCTCTTCAATTTCAATAGGGGACTGTTCACATTGTATGAGATTTTCGGCTTAATTATCCATAAAAGTTACGGCCTTCTTTACCCAGTAAAGGTTTTTTGAATCTAACTTTGACTACTCTTTTTCTGTACCCTATTTAGAAATAGGAACAATCATTACACTATATTTTACAGACGCCAGAATGAGAAAATGGTTCCCGATTACGCTTTAAGGCGTGCATTAAATTTTTTCCAAAACTATCGTTAGTTGGAAACGAAACTTTACAGTCATATTTATTAGTAAGATGGCGATTTATCTTATATGGATTATTTCATAAAAAAGAAAAAAGTTCCCTCTCTCTTTACCTTTTTTTCCAGTTTTCAATCTCCTATAGCGAAACATTTTTTAGAGGTTTTCCTATCCAAAATTCGGTTTGTCAATGACGGTTCGTAGCCGTTATTATTGGCTACACTTTTAATCAAATTTACCTCTTCCCGAAAATTCTCCGAGGATTACAGAGTAACCGAGCATGATGAATACTAAAACGGAAAAATGCTACTTTGTGTGCTTGGGGGTGAGCCGAATCAGCCGGAATAATGATATCGGAAAAGGTTTGCTTAGAAACGATTAGTTATTCGTTTTTTTTAATAAACAAAGTAAAATAGGCACACAATTCTCGTTTTATAATTCTTTACTGGACATTGTTTTCTCATGAAACTGATTGAACGTATGAAACAGTTGATCTAATTCTTCATAAATACTTTTGAATATAAAAATTAAGTTATCAACGTATAGAGTATGGAAAATAATGTTAATTTTAGCTCAGAATTACTCTTGAAGAAATCTTCTTCGAGTAAATTTATGAAGACTTCATCTGCAATGTCGACTAGGGAATTACCCATGGCCAAGCTAAAAATTGCATATACAGTTGGTTGTTAAACATACAATAATTCTGTTTAAGCACAATTCGGATCAACAACATAATTTCAGCTGTTTCAGGATCTGTTAACTTCTTGTGAAGAAGCAAATTATCTCCAAAGTAATGTCAACCGGGACATTGGAGTGTAAGCTAGCGATATCTAAGGAACCTAGCTTGGCCTGCACAGAACATGTGACCGTTTTCAACTTGTTAAGGAAATCTACTGAATTTTGATCGGAAAAATTGTTTTCAAACATATATGCTTCTTTAAGCTTTGTGTACAGAAACCTGGCTAACTTATTGTGAGCACAGTCAGTAATGTCAACAATCGGCCGGACTGGGTATCCATCCTTATAGACCATAAAGTTGCTTTTCAGAATTGGTGGTTTTCGGTTCATATTAATGAGCCATTTTCTACTGCTCTCTCTCACGAAATTTTTAGTATTCTGTAAACTGTTCCCAGTTCCTTTTCATAAACTAGCAGTTGGATTCGGTGGCCGAGCGGTTCTAGGCGCTACAGTCTGGAACCGCGCGACCGCTACGGTCGCAGGTTCGAATCCTGCCTCGGGCATGGATGTGTGTGATGTCCTTAGGTTAGTTAGGTTTAAGTAGTTCTAAGTTCTATGGGACTGATGACCTCAGAAGTTAAGTCCCATAGTGCTCAGAGCCATTTGAACCATTTGAGTTGGATTCGCGTCAATATCTACGAAGTTATTTTCCTCAAAAAAATCTTACTTTTAGCTATATATTTGTTCTTACGAGGAACTATTATATTTTTCCCTTGATATGATTTGGCTACTAAACGCTAATTGTTCTTAGGTTTGGGAGTTATATTGCTAGTTATGATCTGTTCTATAGGAGGAAGGCTGCCTTTGGAAGATCATCCCCTTCCAATATATTGCAGAACACACGTGCAATCCTAACTTTTTGAGATTTCTCTATTTTACGCGCTACAATCAAGTTTTCAGTAATACTGGGATCAGTAAGTCTAGGCATCACATTATATTAACACATTTACACTAGCCATTTTTTGCTTTTTCATAAAACTAATATCAATGTTGTTTAATATCCCAGCACAGAATTTGTGTTCATGCTCATTACTGTCGGGCAGACAGGTGTTATTAGACGCAGAGGAATTTTTTAACGATTTGGCTAATTTCTTTTCGCGTCTGTCAGTAATTCCGAATTTTCGACTGTATAAGCAGTCATTACATAACAGCAAATGTTGTCTATTTGAAAATTAAAATTGTATTTGAAAGCTCTAATTAAAAAGAAGTAAGACATATATCCGTATTCATTCAAATTATCTTACTTGGCGTGGAGTTCCATTATTCTGCTAGACACAATTTGATGAACTAGTTTCTTTTAACTGATGGAGCTTATTACACTGTTTGCCATTCAGATATGCTTTTACGTAATCGAGCATCAGGCCACGTTTCACACACTGCTTCTTAAAATCACTGTCAGAACTGCTATTTCAAATTTTAAAATAAATATCCATGTATTTGGCAGCAACCTTACATACCTGGGCAGGTGGAAATTCTAGTCTAACATGGCAGCAGCATGAACGGCTAATAGTGTTCCACTCTATGAGATTATAAACTGGAAAAAGGGTAAAGAGGAAGAAAATTTCTCTTCCTTGCCGTTTCTACGAACTATTTAATGTAAGATGAACCGCCTTCTTACTAAGAAATATGGCTGCAAGGATTAGTTTCCAAGAAAATTCTTTAGTAATCGATTTTACAAGATCTGTTCATATTTCTTTCCTTGAGCATTAACTGTTTTTGTTAAAATACCATTTCCTACATACGTCTCACGGTAGTAAATAAGATATTACATAGTTCGTCTGCTAGACTTCTATCGAAATGATGTGGAATGACTACGTTTACATGTTATGTATACACGATTGGTTTGTGTATATGTCTCCTTGCTAGCCATTAACAAATCAGTTCGAATGAAAGTAAACATATTACTTTTTGTCACTATGCATGTCACAAGTTAAAAGCAATTTGACAATATTTCTTCACTATACCATAACTGCTACTCTGAAGGGGCAGCTGTGCCTATTTCTTGACGAAGTGCCTACAAAATAACTGTGAACGAACACCACATTTCGTTACATTGCTTACAGCTATGTTATCTATACTTGCTTTTAATTGAAAGACCATTGTCTCATTGAACATTAATAAGAAGAATTATGTGAAGTTTGTTAAAATGTGATTTACTAGTACCTAAACAGAGCAGTTGTGCAACGAGTGAAAACTGCCAAATGTAGCAGTTCGGGCAGCTGAATGACATATTGCTTCTTATTTAAATTCAGATCAGCAACTGCATAGAAAAATATGAACCATTCTAGTCTATTCACTGACTCCTGTTCATATGTTACGTTAACTAGTGGTATTATACTTATTTGTACATAACTGAATATATCATCTTTGTGGAAATTTAGAACGAGAGTTTACAGAAAACTATTTCATTCTTCTTTGAAAGAAATAGCTAATTTTTTTCTTACGTGGGAAGTTCCCTAGCAGTTCAGTCATAATGCGTGTGTCACTCGCAGAAAGCACAAGGTTTGCCGGATGGATATTAAGCTGAGAAGTCATCACAAATATAAGAAATAAGAGTGATCCCACAATTTAAACCTGTGAGTCTCCTCCATTCGTGACGGTCCCCATTCATTAAAATTATCTCCATAGTCATCTTCGTTTGAATTACTCGGCGCTATGTTTTGCAGTCTGTTTGTTACTTGTAATTTTATCCAGTTGTTTGTGGTCCTATTAACTCCAGTAACCTTAAATTTTTCAAAATGAATGTAAAGTTTTTAGTAATCAGATATCGGATGCCTTGGACAGATTACAAAAAGTACCAAATTGGTAATATTTTGTCATTTAATACGTGTAATAGTTAATGAATACACGGGTGAATGGAAGTTTTAGTTGATAACTTCTTTTACAAGCGCAACCGTGATGTACTGAGAAATGCGTTTGTGTTGCAGGGTGAAACTGCCCTTGTGTAAATTACTTATTCGAATATTTTATGAAAAGGATCCCATTCGTGTGTAAATTACTTATCCGAATATTTTAGAAGGAGGGTCCCGTTCGATTGCTGTGTACGAGCTGGAAAATATAATACTCAACTAATTTTTTCACAGACGAATAATGTTTGCAGGTTATTTTCGTTTAAGAAACCTACATTGAAATATCTACGAACCATTAACTCTTTCTCCTTATCTGACAAATAGCTCGTCTATGAAACTAATTTTTCATTTGTAGTGAGAATTTTTCGATTGTTGATCTGTAGACTGTTCAAATTATAAAAGAAGTATTTTCCAGTACAACTTACAAGTCGATGCCCCGAAGCTGTTTTCGGCACAGTTTTATTATTTTCTTAATAATTTTGGTTTTATTCTCAACTTTTACATGCACAGCAACTCCATTTTCCAAACTAACTCTACGAGAAAATGGTGATAACCTGTAATCAATTAAACTTAACGTGTTTGTCCCAGTCGCTACCTTTATCTCTTCTGACTTCTGCACATCTTCTAAACATATGTATCTTTTTTGATAGCTGGGATAGGTCCACACAATTCATTTGACAGTTCTTCAAGGTGAACATTATTTTGATTATTATCTATCTGTATTTCTGATTCCTGTTACACAAAAAATTTCAGATATCTTTGAATTCTTGTACTATTTTCCCTGTGATGTTCGTTATTGCACTATCTACCATCCTCAGCAATGAAATGTGTTCTGCATCCAACGAAAGTTTCTGTTTCTCTTTTTTTCTTTCTAATTGCTCTTTCCTATTTCATCTTAGTTTAATAAATAACCTTTTCATCTATGTTGGTATAATGTCAGACTTGTTTAATTTAATCTACTATAGTCCTTATTAAAAGAGTAAATCTTCATTTGTCTGTGTATTATTACATTTATATTGTATGCTATCCTGATTTCGGCTTTTGTGGCATTATCAACTACAATGATAAAAGCTATTAGATCATTATTAAGTTATATCTGCTGAGGCAGTCTAAAGCAGATAAACAAATCTAACACAGGTATAAGATGTCACTGTCAAGAATGTGGACTCTAGAAGTCATAGAAGACACAGGTTTATTTTTGTACAGGGTATTCTGGAGTCCACGTACTTTGACAGTTACATCTGAAAGACAAATGTTAGCTTTGTTTGCCTGCTTTGGATTGTCTTAATAGATATGACTTAATAATTATCGAACAACGATTAGCATTATACTTGATAGTGGCATAAAAGTCGAAATCTGAATTGTACAAAAGATAGATGTAATAACACACAGTCAAAATGCGGTTTTATTCTTTTAAAAAGTATTGCATGACTGTATTGTACGTCCCTTCTCTTAAAAACTGTACAGTCATTCTTTCTGCGCTAATCTTACTAATCTGTTATAATTTCAAATTACGTAGTGGCTGGGTATTGCTATACATAATATTTTTTTGTTTCTATTTGATGAAACCCAACCAACTTAATTTATACTTAGTATTCGTGCTTCTCAAGTCTATTGTCTTTTTCTTTTTCTGAAGTGTTGTATTTGGAACAGACATGTTATTCCTGGTAAACCCTACAAGAGTAGGGTCTCAATCAACTTTTGGTAACTAAAGCTTTCCACTGAACAATATTTTGCTTTAATGTTTGTTCTACTGCTATAGTAAAATCCACCACTGTTTTCTTCTAGTGAGATTTTCTGTCATTTATCAATTTCTATAACATTTCTGTACCGTGTGGTCCTGCCCTTCGGTGTTTTTGAAATACCGCTACCTACCGTATACGGCGCTGCTGTTATAGCGAAGCTCTCTGGCTGCTGTTTCCGCGACCTGAAGCGTGCCGCGCTGAGACACCGGGTCATCTTTCGAGTGACAGGAATTGGCTTACACTATGGGCCACCTCCTGCGGTTCCGATGATAGCTTCTCCTTGATGTATCCTCGAATTTTCAAAATCATGGATTTTGAGGCTATTGCGACAGGCTTCCGTCGTGCCTTCGCGGTCAGTGCAGTGGAGAAACGTGTTGTTTAGTGTTCTTTCATGTAGCTTAAGTGCTCAAGGTATTTTGTCTTTTTCTTTGATCTTGGTTGTGAAAGCATTGGATCGAATTTGTAGATTCTGCTGTCTGCAGTAAGAATGTTTTCTTGTACGAACCTGCAAGCTGACGTCCCGGGTGTTTGCGATGAATGTTGTACGTGTTTGTGCTCCTAATATCCAAAGATACCATGAATAATGTGTTACGAAATGCGTTGGCTCTACTCGGAGTGTGTTTTGAGATACTTGTGAAGTAACACTGGAGAGACTGCTGTGCGTTGGATGATCACTCTGTGGTGTTATTCGATGACACGTGGTTTCCGACAGCCGTGTTCCTACAGCATTAAATTTAGCTGCTTGGTTGCGTGGCCGCCTTGTGTTGCGCTGTAGATGTTTTGAGTATTCCGTCGGGATTTTGATATTGCTTGTGCGTCGAACACATGTCTGCGCGTTTATATTACGTCGATGACGCGTCCGGATTATCGTGACTTGTGTTTTAGCTGGTCTTAAGGGAGGAGGTCTTTGTTGGTTACGTTATGTGAACATTTGATATACTTGGGCGTGTTGCTTATTTTACGCAGATGTGTGTACTCCTATTACACTGTCGAGTCACATTAATTCACCACTTCTGCAGCGCGGGCGTGCTGGAAAAGTCTTTGAGGTCCTGGAAGGTGCCGACAGGGATGTGGAGCCACGCCATTATCTACAGCGCGAACAGCCCAATCGGGGTGGCCATTCAGAATTTCTATTGGGTGTAGGTACGAAGAGTTTAGTGGCCAGCGAAGCGAGACACTCGAGTACGAACACAGTAAACTCATCCTGGGACTCTTCGAATCACGCACTTGCATTGCGAACTGCGTGACATGTTGTACTGCCCTGCTGGTACATGCCATCATGCCGAGCAAAAACAAACTGCTTGTAGACGTATGCGTGGTCCCCAAGGATGGATGCATGCTTCTGTTGATCTATTGTAACTTTCAGAATGACAAAATAACGAAGAGAATACAACGAAAGCATACCCCAGGCCCTAACGCAAGCAGGGTGTGTGCTTTCAGATATTTCACTCCCTACACACCCGGTCATCAGGCTGATGGAATGTAAAACTAGACTCTTCTGAAAAGGCCACCTGTCGCCTCTCAATGCGCGTCTAGTTACGATATCAGCATCCAGATTCCAGCCCTCGTTGACGATGAACAGCATTCAGTACGGGTGCATGAACTAGGCACGCCGGCCACGGTGGCCGTGCGGTTCAAAGCACTTCAGTCCGGAACCACGTGACTGCTACCGTCGCAGGTTCGAATCCTGCCTCGGGCGTGGATGTGTGTGATGTCCTTAGGTGAGTTAAGTTTAAGTAGTTCTAAGTTCTAGAGGACTGATGACCTCAGATGTTGAGTCCGATAGTGCTCAGAGCCATTTGAACCATTTGAACTAGGCACTTGTGACGGAGGACAATTGGCAGCGGCATTCGCTGGACACTCATCAAGGAGACACTGTTGGTAGCCTCTTAATTCATAGGAGCCGTCAGTTTCTCAACAGTTGCACGTCTGTTGACTTGTACACATCTCCGCAGCTGCCGTTCACCCTTGACACGTGCGTCTCGTGGTGCCCCACAGTTGGCTCAACGCCGATATTGGATAGCGCCATTTGTACATGCACAGTATACTTTAACCATTGCGGCACTTGAATACACTCCTGGAAATTGAAAAAAGAACACATTGACACCGGTGTGTCAGACCCACCATACTTGCTCCGGACACTGCGAGAGGGCTGTACAAGCAATGATCACACGCACGGCACAGCGGACACACCAGGAACCGCGGTGTTGGCCGTCGAATGGCGCTAGCTGCGCAGCATTTGTGCACCGCCGCCGTCAGTGTCAGCCAGTTTGCCGTGGCATACGGAGCTCCATCACAGTCTTTAACACTGGTAGCATGCCGCGACAGTGTGGACGTGAACCGTATGTGCAGTTGACGGACTTTGAGCGAGGGCGTATAGTGGGCATGCGGGAGGCCGGGTGTACGTACCGCCGAATTACTCAACACGTGGGGCGTGGGGTCTCCACAGTACATCGATGTTGTCGCCAGAGGTCGGCGGAAGGTGCACGTGCCCGTCGACCTGGGACCGGACCGCAGCGACGCACGGATGCACGCCAAGACCGTAGGATCCTACGCAGTGCCGTAGGAGACCGCACCGCCACTTCCCAGCAAATTAGGGACACTGTTGCTCCTGGGGTATCGGCGAGGACCATTCGCAACCGTCTCCATGAAGCTGGGCTACGGTCCCGCACACCGTTAGGCCGTCTTCCGCTCACGCCCCAACATCGTGCAGCCCGCCTCCAGTGGTGTCGCGACAGGCGTGAATGGAGGGACGAATAGAGACGTGTCGTCTTCAGCGATGAGAGTCGCTTCTGCCTTGGTGCCAATGATGGTCGTGTGCGTGTTTGGCGCCGTGCAGGTGAGCGCCACAATCAGGACTGCATACGACCGAGGCACACAGGGCCAACACCCGGCATCATGGTGTGGGGAGCGATCTCCTACGCTGGCCGTACACCACTGGTGATCGTCGAGGGGACACTGAATAGTGCACGGTACATCCAAACCGTCATCGAACCCATCGTTCTACCATTCCTAGACCGGCAAGGGAACTTGCTGTTCCAACAGGACAATGCACGTCCGCATGTATCCCGTGCCACCCAACGTGCTCTAGAAGGTGTAAGTCAACTACCCTGGCCAGCAAGATCTCCGGATCTGTTCCCCATTGAGCATGTTTGGGACTGGATGAAGCGTCGTCTCACGCGGTCTGCACGTCCAGCACGAACCCTGGTCCAACTGAGGCGCCAGGTGGAAATGGCATGGCAAGCCGTTCCACAGGACTACATCCAGCATCTCTACGATCGTCTCCATGGGAGAATAGCAGCCTGCATTGCTGCGAAAGGTGGATATACACTGTACTAGTGCCGACATTGTGCATGCTCTGTTGCCTGTGTCTATGTGCCTGTGGTTCTGTCAGTGTGATCATGTGATGTATCTGACCCCAGGAATGGGTCAATAAAGTTTCCCCTTCCTGGGACAATGAATTCACGGTGTTCTTATTTCAATTTCCAGGAGTGTAGTTCACAAATTTAGCCGGTTCGGCAGTGCTTACACCATTGGTCCGAAAGTTAATGACCATGCCCATTTGGAAGTCACATAAATCGCTCCGATCCGTCATTACGAGTATTACCGTTCTGTTTTACGCGTCCCCGCCACACGCTCTGTATGCTCTCCACTGCTATTGCTGCCTCCTGCCGTCTGTGAGTAGTTATTGCACTTTGACGTCGAATGTAGGCGGTGTTCACGTTGTGACAGGACAGCGTTTTAAGCTGTGCCCATGTATTGTGTAAGGAACAATGGACGTGTGTTCGTTGTCGTGATCGTACACTTTTCTCAGTATTTGTTTAGAGCTCTTGTTTGCTAAGTCCTACAGCGAGATTTGGTCTAACTCTTTAAGGATAAATTAATCTAAGCGTTGGTTACTACTAAAGCTGTTCCGTAAGCTGGGATTTTCTGTTAGTCTAGTACTTGGTTAGCTACTTTACTAGGTTAGTGCTTGTTTATTTACAGACGGACTAAGTCACCACACTAAAGTGAAATCCTAGTTTACGCTGTGGATAATGCTGATTACGTCATTCACATACTACCATAAGTGCTTACTGGCATTGTTTCAAGTGTAATTAAGCTCAGTAAAGTTACTAAGTTTAGAGAGCACCACTACTGCCTAATAAAAATCTTTTAGTACCAAATGGGCACGTGGAAGAATCTTAAGTATGTAACTTCTTGATTGTGAGCATTAGTTTTGAAAAACTGCGCACGTTGCTATCACGTTATTCAATGCCATTCTGATTAAGTTTTAGGACAATGCTCAGCTAAATGTTTTGATTTTAAGTTTTTGATTTTAAGTTTCGTCAGCCAGTAGTGCTGTTGCAATAAAGTTTCTTCCTCAGATCTCTGTATCGGAGTAAGAGTGCTTCCGTTTTTCGTTCATCCTGAACTCTCAGCAGCTGAGGAATGAGTTCCATCGTTACTACCGGCGGCACGCTGGTCGAGATGGGCGCGTTCTCACATCTGGCGCCCACATATCTCCAAGGACGTCGAGTGTTGCACTTGGTAACAACTTGGCATCGGATCAGAAGATTCTATTTTAATGAAACACAAGTTGGAAAAATTATATGAAGCATTGAAAAATGTCGGTCAAACCATCATCAGTCGCAAACAACAATCGCCGACAGTGCACCAGGCCGTGCCGGTTTCTTTACCAAAATATTGTTATCTTGAAAGACTTACTTGAAATACCTGTCAGTAACATTGATATATTTAACTTAAACACAATTACTACGCTACACTCACATTCACTGTGTTCTGGAATTTAATGGCCCCAAACAAAAGGTTTCAGAACAAGCTAGCATTCTAAGGCTTATGTACTTTTTGATTTAGATAATCATTGTGCAGCTAGGATTTGATGCAGTAGTGCCTGGGCGTATGACGCTGCTTCATCTCGTTCACTTATTTTCTCCCAAGATTCATTCATCTAACCCAAAATATCAACTTCACAGGAATTCACACATGCAGCAAGGCATCCGATAAACCTACTGTGCTAGACACTTCAGATGATTTCGTAATTGCTAATAATGTCTACCATCGGCTGTAGAATGAAATAACGAGAATGAAAATTTTGTGCCGGACCGGGACACGAACCCAGATTTACTGCTTATCGTGAGCGGTCGCCTTACAATTTGGCTATCCACGCACGACTCACTGCCAGACTCAAACTTCCATATGGCGTCAACCATACGTCTGCGATCTGTACTCGCACATGCGTAATGTGTATTCCCATACAAATCAGACGTAGTACATGAAAGTCACACGGCCGTTATCGACATATAAAGGCGCCCGCTAGCGATAAGCGGGAAATCCGTGTTCCTGTCCCCATTCCGGCACAAATTTTCATTGGCGTCATTCCATTCTCTAGCCGATGGTGGTCATTATTCGCAATTGCAAATTCATCTGAAGTGTTTCATAATGGCTGTGGCCGCCACAGTGCTTTTTCATCAGAAAAACAGCCACAGCTGAATAACAAAGTGAGTGATCTTTACAAAACATTTTCATGCAAACATCCGTCCAGCTTCCAAAGTGACTTCGCCTATTACTAAGTTTTCCCTTCTTCCACAGGATAACCACAGCATTTACGAAAAGACTATGTATCATCAGTATGACCTTATTGTAAAATTGTTTTTGTTATGCCATTTAGCCTGAAGATGAGGTATTCCCTCGAAACATGTCGCTAAATAAATAAGTAATACAGTAGTCAACAATGTTTATGACTGGTAGCGGTAATTTAAAAAATCATCACATATTTCTTGAGACAGTCACGGTCTAAAAATAGTCAAAATGCCTTCAAATTCTTTCAGTGCCCTATTGTTACTGCCCCCAGGTCAATGCCAGCTTCAGATCTATGTCATTTTTGTTTAACTATTTTTCTAAAGAAATTGCTATCTCGGACATATTCGATTTACTTAACATTATGGTAAGCAACAGTCATTCACAATAGTTGTTTGCTAACTACACAATTTAAAGTACTAACAGGGAGCAATGCGGAGAGCATTACTATTGCACAGATAAGAGCGAGAAATTTTATTAGTTCCGAAATAGCATTCATTAAGCTTAGGGACTATTACTTTCAAACTAATCAAGTTTTCTTTCATTACCAGAGCCAGTTTCAAACCAATAGTGTTACATCACATTCAATTTTTGTTTTACGTAAATTCATGCAGTTCTACATCTGCTTCACACTCCGCAAGCCACCTAATGGTGTGTCGTGGAGGGGACTTTCGATACCACGGTCTGATCCCTCCAATCCTGCTCCACTCATGACTAGTGCGTGTGAAGAATGATTGTCAGTAAACCTCTGTATTGGCTCTAATTTGTCGAATTTTCTCCCCGTAGTCCGTACGTGAGATGTATGTGGGGGGAAGTAATATGTTGTCGGACACCTCCTGAAAAGTGCTGTCCCGAAATTTCAATATAAAATCTCTCCTTGATGCACAACGCCTCTCTTGTAACGTCTACCAGTGGAATTTGTTTAGCATCTCCGTAACGCTCTCTCGCCAGCTAAAGGATCTCGGTACGAAACGCGACGCTCTTCGTTGGATCTTCCCTATCTCTTTTATCATTCCTACGCGATAGGGATCCCAGACAGATGAACAATACTCAAGAATCTGGCGAACAAGCGCCTTATAAGCCCCTTCTTTGGTGGATGAGTTATATTTCCTTAAGATTTTTCCAATGAATCTGAGTCTGGCGTCTGCTTTTCCCACTATCTGTTCAATATGGTCATTCCAATTAACGTCGCTCTGGATAGTTACGCCTAGGTATTTTACGGCAGAGACTGTCTGCAGATGTTTTGTCTACAATAGTGTAGATGTACAGTAGTTGATTTCTTTTTCCTATGTATGCGCAATATGTTACATTCATTTACGCTCAGGGTCAGCTGCCAGATTCTGCACCATTCATCAGTCCTCTGCAGGTCGTTCTGCAAATTCTTACTATCTTCTGGTGTTGCTATTTTGGTATAGACCACTGCATCTTCTGCGGATAGTCTTAGAGCATCCGTTGCCTTCTACTAGATCATTTATATATACTGTAAACAGCAAGGGTCCCATCACACTTCCCTGTGGTACTCGGGATACTACCTTTACATCTGTCGATTTAGTTCCGTTAAGAGCGACAATCGCAGGTTTTTGCCGTCACTCCGCAAGCTCGTATTTTTTTCATTAAATGTCAATGCGGGTCCGTGTGAAATGCCTTACTGAAATCAAGGAACGCGGCATCAACCTGAGCGCCATTGTCCACTGCGCTGTGGATCTCATGAAGCAGATCTCTTTTTGCGGAATCCATGTTGATTTTTAAAGGAGAGATGTTCATTTTCCAAGAACGTCGTAATTCTCGAACTTAAAACATGCTCCACAATTCTACAACAGACTTACGTCAACGATATGGGTCTATAATTATGTGCATCTCCCTTACGGCCTTTCTTAAAAACAGGAATGACCTGCGCTTTTTTCCAGTCGAGGTACCTATCGTTGCCCAAGCGATCTACGATAAATTACTGCTAGATGGGGAGCAAGTCTTCTCGCAAAATCTTATAGTTGTCATATATGGTCCTTAAGCCTTTCCACTATTAAGCGATTATAGCTGCTTTTCAATTCCGCGATAGCTTATCTCAATATATGACATTTCGATGTGCGCAAGAGAATTAAAAGGAGGGAGAGTGTTATCATCTTCCGCGGTGAAACAACTTTGGGAGACCGAATTCAGTATTTCGGCATTCTCTCCGTTATCTTCCGTTTCGGTGACGGAGTGGTCGCTGAGAGAATGAATAAATGATTTTGACCCACTTACTGAATTTACGTAAGACCAAAATCTCATAGCGTTTTTACTCAGGTCGGTTGACAACGTCGTATTTTCAAAATGAATGAACTATTTTCTCGTTGGTCTCCTTACGCTCATTTTCGCTTCGTTCAGCGTTTGTTCGTCAGCTAGGTGTTTACGTATCTTGAATCTGAGATGAAGTGCTCGTTGTTTACGTATCGCTTTTCTAACACGGCTGTTAAACCATGTTTGTCTATGGTATATTGAACGATGCCTTTGAATTCTTTCCATTTGTTCTCCACATCTTCGTCCTCATCGCCTAATTTTTTATTCTGATTGCTGATACGTTCTGAAATTTGTTTCCTGTCACCCTTGCTGAGCAAATATATATTCCTACCTTTATTAACATTCCTTGTAGGTCCCGTCGTCGTAGATGCTGTCACAGCCATATAATCACTGATACCTTCCTCTGCGTTAACTGTTTGATAAGTTCAGGTCTGTTTGTTGCCAGGTGATCTAAGATGTTACCTTCAAGAGTTCATTCGCTAATTATACCCTCAAGGTCGTTTTCGGAGAAGACATCCAGTTTTGGTTTGGTTTTAAGTTATAGACACTTTACATTCTCACACCTAAATTAAAGTTGTATTCTCGCAGTCAGAAAAGTTCAGTATAGGGCAAAGCGCATAAGCTACGAGATAAAATTCATGTTCACAAGCCATACTTAATGTAACAGTTCTTTTTCAGACCACTGACAGTTACGTAATTTCAGTCATATTCCAAACGTTCATGTTTCACATATCCTTCGACATATACCAATATTTTTTGTCATGCAGGTTTTATAGTAGAAAACAAAGTGTAAACTTAAGGGAAACATCCGTATACTACAAATCCATTTACATGCTGTCACTAATTAATTCTTTTTAGCGTTCTACACTAGTATTATAGCAATGCCAAGAATGACATAAATTAATGATTTTTTTATGTTTGCTACATAAAAGATTCAATTTGATTGTGGCAATATTTTATGAAGTGATAATAATGAAGACAAAACGATGTTCTACTAAAGATAATAAAGATTATATGTAAGTAATAATGTAAAGAAAAGTGATGACACAGAGGTCACACTGTTGTAACAAGTAATATATTATGATAATTTGAAGTTAATGAAAACACAATAATGGATTAATGGAAATACAGATATTATTTTTTTAACTATTGTAGAAGAACATGACATTACTGGGTACACACATACATCATTTCCTGTATTACAAAGGAAAGAATTGTTTTTGAATGGTTGAGTAGTCAGGCATGTCCCGCTTGATATTCTGCATTTTTCTCAACTAATGATGCTTCTACATTATATGTACTCTGACATTTAGTACCTCCTGATATTACTTTTGTTTGCATTAACTATGCCATTAACAATTCCAGCATAATAACTTCCTCATGCTTTACATGTACAACGAGCCATTTCTCAACATCCATTTCTTTTCTTGTCTATGCGTTGCAAGCTATGCTTGTACTATATGCTACTAGCTGTTAAGTTATTCTTATTTCTTTAACATTTTCATGTCTATGCTTTGAATAGTCTTATGATAACTTTCTACCTTGCTTTATTTTGACTGACCAATTTGACGACTATGGACGGTAATGATTTTCTTTTACAGCAAAAGTACACTTTCCTTTACCTTATTCCCAATTTCCCCAACACTTATGCACATTCCTTAAATCTGCTCTTATTTTCTTTCACTTTCACTTCGCTACATGAGGTATGCTACTTATGTGTAGTCAATATCTGCAAAAATACAATTTTCAAATCTCATGTACTACAGAGATTTTCTACTATACTGATCTTTCTTATGAGTTCTGACAGCTTAAGACCGATTAATTGTGAACTACGTATTTTGTCATTTATTACTGTCGATCTTCATGCACTATTTTCTAGAATTATTGCCTGTATACATTAAGTTTTCAAGTATGCTTACAGGCGCAGCCACTGTTATGCTATATATAACCACACCTGTTCTGCAGACAGCCACTATCAGTAAATGTATTTATCACTAGTTTCCTACTAGAAAGCTATGAGTCTAAAACATACTCTTTGTACTATATTGTTAGATAATGAACTATGAAGACAATTTCTAACTTATATATTGATGTCGCTGTCATAAATAATGCAGTTTTTACCTACGTAAGTTTAGGATTTTGAGCTGATATCCACCACTGTCATACTTCACAGTCTCTTTACGCTATTGTCCTCTACCTTATTCACTGGGATGGTCATGAAACATACAGTCGCTTACTTGTCTGCAACAGTCTAATTCTATGCAAGCTTACTGATGTCGACGATAATACACTACAAACGAGAGAGCTGTATGACAACATTCATTGTGGTCACGACTGTACTAGGCAGCACATAATATATAATTAGCTGAGTTGTTATTGGGTTCTATACCTGCCGCTACCGCCAATGAATGTGCTAAATGCCAAATCTCACTTCTTTGATATTCCTAGTGATATTTAAAAAATTATTGAGGATAACATGACTTAAACATACATTCCTCTGATGAAGAGATATGAACTAATGTCTATTGATTCTCGAGTTCCAGACCATCTACACTGTAACTTTACGTCAACCATGACATTGTCCTTGATTTTTTCACTGTTTACTTTATATTTTGTACTCGTGATATAGCTACACTATGTTTTGTGTAACACTGTCTATAATTAGTCATAACTATGGAATGAAAGTTATAAATGGACGCTTGATCTCACAAACTAGTGCATATGAGTACTACATATCTTAACAAATTTGTAAATAGTAATGTTTTTCTATAACTCTGTACTGTATAACTCAGGCTCTTTTGATTCCAATGTACTTTGTAAAGATCGAGTTGCTCAAACTACATATTGTGTTTTTCTTAGATATTAGGCTACATTTTAAATATGAGCACTATCATACCTGACTATTTGTACATTCACGATTCCTATTTGACCGATGACCTCAGCAGTTTGGTCGCTAAGGAACTTACCGCCACCTAACTACAGATGTTAGATTGTTAAAGAAAATACTTCACAATTTAACCATCATACTTTTATGCTATTAAAAGGGCCAGATGCTCACAAATATTTGTATTCCTTTATTAATTACCTCTTGTATGCTACGTTCCCAAACTTTTATCAGCCTATACTTATCTAATGTTAAGAATTACAGCCAATTGCCATAAGAATCCTGCCAAATTCTTCTGGAGGAGGCAGCAGGGTTATGAAACGTATATATACAGGGTACATTATTCGAGATTTGTATAAAAATATTGTATTGAACGATACATGGTCAGATGTAGTACCAATGTGTAATAGCGTCGCTGCTCAACAGCGATTGCTGATTCGAGGTGCTATGGGTAAGGTGTCAGAGTAACTTTAGATCGAGCGATGTATGGAGGTCTCTCAAGTGCAAAGACGTGTTGTATCTGATGTGTGCTGAATATATACTTACTCGCCACGGGCAGTAATGATATTTTTATTTGCAGAATACTATGATGTTCGGTAACTGAAAGGAATCGCAACAGAAGTTGGAAATAATTAAGGTAAAGTAAGTGGTATTGTTACCAATGCAATGAGTGTATTCATAACTGATGATTGAGACAAAGTATAGCACTGACACCAGATCTTTTGTAGAGCTAATTGTTAATGTATAATCAGTTTATTTAATGTGTTAATTGTGAGCATTATTCATTTTCAAAGAGTCAACATACAAGTTTTAAAGTTAGCGCCACATTGCTACTTACCCCAATTCAGTACCAGTTCCCAGATCGATGTCATGTTTGATTAACTATTTTCCTCAAGAAGTTATTGTCATAGTCATATTCGGTTTAATTAAATTGTATGCTAAGGACAAGCCATGTACAGTAGTTGTTGCTAACGGTAGAATTTAAAGTACTAACACAGAGCAACGCGAAGAGCATTACCATAGTGTAGATAAAGGTAGGAAATTCTATTATTTCAGAGATAGCATTCACTAAGCGTAGGGACCATTATACTTTCAAACTGAACAAGTTTTGTTGTATTACCAGAGTTAATTTCAAATGAATAGTGGCAACAGATTCAGTTTTTGTGTTGCGTAAATTCATACAGTGATTGTTTCTTTTAAAGTTATTGACAGTTCACATTCTCGCGTCAACATTAAATTCACATTCTCGTAGTCAGAAAAGTTCAGTATAGGGCAAAGTTCATAAGCGACGGCATAAAATACACGTTCACGTGCGATTCCCATTCTAACAGTTGTGTTTCGGGCTACTATCAGTTACGAAATTTCTATCATATTTCAAACGTACATGTTTCAAGCAGCGACCGTTTGATACCAGCAAAGAAATCTGGGAACCTGGTCCAGATCTGAAGGTGAGAGGCATTGCTATCTCAGCCATGATGTGATATCTGCTCACAAGAATCAAGAACGTTTCCCACGACAAAACTTTGCTATAGAGTCCCTGTCCGACACACTGTTTTAATCTATCTGTTCAATGTAGCCCCTTCCCAATTTTCTCAATGGTATGTATTACTGGTAAGGGAACATAAAATGTTATGGTTTGCGACTTCATCGATATCGAGCTTATTAGAGATGGCGTACTGCCTCAGGATGAGAAGGGCGACTGAAAGAAGTAACGAAGTCCTATCTACGAAATCACCTGGGCTAGCGCGAAAATAACTAAGTAAAGTTACAAAAACAATAATAATAAAGGCGACAAAGTGGTGATTGAAACCATATTCATCTTGAATACGATTGTACCAATTTGCTCATAACTAATTATACACATCCCAATACATTAGAGCAGTAATATTTCCAATGTACATACTTCACGAAGGTATTATAGGGTAGCGTGTATTCTTCTGAAGCTCCTGAAATGATTTGCGTAATTACGATGCCTGTATAGAGCACTTGACATACATCTCCAGCAGCGGGCGTAAAACTAGTCTGAGCTTTACCGCCCTTGCGAATAGTGAAAGTTTCTAGTTTAATGTACTCCACCACCTCGGCCTCGTTGTTGTCGGCTAGTGCACCAAGCAAAGTGCGAAAGCTGCTAAATACTAGATAGGGAAGGTTTTGCGCATATTCGACACTGGAAGAAAAGTAAATCTCTCAATCCGCCTTCGAGAAACACATGATGTACGATGCATAAAAGTCCGAGCTGACAAACTTATCAAACCATAGATTTGATAACGTCTTGATATGGAACCGTCTGTGTTCTCTCATCAGATGTAAGCACACTAATATTTCATTAGTTTAAGTGACAAAGCTAACAAAACCACCACAGCTAATAACTGTTACCTGTTATATGCATCGTTATGGTGTCATACGAGGTTATGGAATTAATAAAAATAATTTCGTACCATTCAAATCATTTGATGCTGGAGAGCAACATATGAACATGTTTATGATTTGGACAGTTGAGATTACCTACACGTTGGTTCGTCCCTGCATTACCCGAGTGTGACCTCGGGCAAGTTAAGCAAACCATATGAAGTGGTATTCATCTTTTTTTATGTATTACATGACATCCTAATAGATAGCGACTCTTGGAAATAAACACTGTAATTTCCATTATTGGGAAACAACTGACTGACAAGACAGAAATCAAAATAGTCTCAGATCTTTTTATTACTTATGACAGATTATTTCACAAAATTAAAATATTTCAAAACATACACACAGTTATATCATTATTTAACGCTAGAATTAATATAACAGTCGTTACTGATTCTTCGACAAACTGGTCCTACCCAGAATGTCTTTTTCAATACAAATATACTGTTAATTGGTAGTACGTATATATTCAAAATACTGCCGTCCTTACTTTGAAGTAAGAACGTGCTTCGAGAGTGTTCTCTGTGTTCGTAAAAGAAATTTGCACTCTGTAAATCATCAGCGCCTTTGATTCCAGTATGTACTCGAAGACAAGGTAGTAATACATTGGTTCTTTGTCGGCTATAAAGAGACTGCACAAAGTTTGATATAATTACTGACAGCTCGAGAAAATTAAATCCTGTGGACGTAAAACGACAGAAACTAAGATTTCCGAAAATTGAAACATTTTCTGTCACTGTTCGTAATTTACCATTTGAAACACTAGAGCGCTTTGATCAATACTGACCACCTTGTACCCAACATGAGAGATTTGTTATAAACTTTCATATCTATAGATTCTGCTCTTATGTAAAACAGCATGAAAAACACCTAATTCGATGGAGCTAAACACAGTGAAGCACCAAAAAAGCAGACACCTTCATCGATTGTGTGGAATGTCTATACAAGCGCCATACCCATTAAAGTTTCTGGGCCGAATTCAACGAAAGCATAACTGATATTGGTTTGTTATACAATGCCCGCCTTAGGCTTATTGTTTATTGTGGCCAGTGCACAGAAATGTAGTTACAGAGATTAGTTGCTGATATTGAGAAGGGTGAGGAAGAACTTGTCTGTGGCCTCGTCGATGAATCCCTCCCAGTATGTACTTTAAATGATTTAGTAAAACTACAGAAAAACCAAATTTGGATGGACAGACGATAGTTTGAACACCATAGAGAGTTTAATGTCTTGAATATTGCTCTACCTCGTTCAGCACTTTAATTTGTATTTGACCGATATGTCCTGGTGTGTGTAACTAATTACTAACTAGATTATCTTACAGGGAGAGAAATGTCTACGTTAGTACTTTAACATAAGTAGCGCGAGCCTTAGGAACGAATGAAATGTGTGCATTGGTGCAACTGCAGTCTTCGGGTAGATACGGATCTCACGTGCGCTGATAGTAGCAATTTCAAACAAATAGCCTGTTTTATGCATTCAAACAACTGCGGACATACAGGCCGCCTCGTTTCATTAGTGATGGAAATATAGATTCCATGAAATAAATAGGAAGTTTTGTAATAATTGAAACATCAGGCATGTTGTGGTTAGACCGCGCTGAAGGAATCGCTGTAAACGGACCTCTTAGGGAAGAGCTGGTCGTAGGGTACAGTACTGAAGACGGCTTGTGCACGCTGGCGGTATACTTCGGCCAACCATTTCTCCAGCGTCGGCAGGAGTTCGGGTTGGACAACCTTCGTGGCGACGCTGTTTATGAACATATTTCCGGCGTTCACTGCAAACAGAGAAATGACAGTCTGAAATTGATCTTCTGGCAGAAACTGAAAATGAGGAAGTTTGGTTTGAAAACTGTAATGATACCGTAGTTTAATGAGTTTTCAGCGCATACATATATGGGGGAGAAGCAAACAAAATAAGATTGTAATGTAACTTATCACTGACGCGCCTTGGTCAGAGGCGTAGAAGAATGGGGTAGGTAAGTATCCGTTACTTATTGAAAGGAACAATCTCAGAATTCCTCTGAAGTGACTTGTGGACACTGGAAAATCTAAGTTTGTTGACATCATGAATACAAGTCTCACCGCAGATGTGAAGCATTCATTCCACTGGATTAACTGACTTCACGGTGACATCCATTTTTTACTACTGTCTTCTCACATTAGCTTGGTAGAACCTGCTGTCGTAGCCCAGATCGCTGAAGCACACCTGTGCGGTGGCACTCGATTCGGATTTAACCTGTTTCTAGTCCTGATGGTGGATGAAATTTTCAGTGTCATGTATTTGGTCGGCGAGGGGACGAGAGATGGTGGCCTAAAGTTCCTGATCACCAGCCTTTCCGTCAGTGTCCTGGATTTTTTTCCAAACCTCTCCGCAATTTCTAATGAAGTGAGGGCATATGATACTGTTGACGGTGCTTTGTCCATCAGATGTGGACGTTAAACGCGGCGGCCCCTTAGTGCTATTCGAGAGGAGGAGGCTGTGTGTCGCCACTGGGCTTCCCCCTCAGTTTCCTCCTCCTCCGCGCCATCATCATCGTCATCATAAAACACGAACGTAACAGTAAGCTATACAGTCATCCATTACACTCACATACCTTCACGAATACACATTCTACAGCTTTCACACATCCGTAAGGAAAGGGACCAATGTGCGAGGGCGAGGAAGACATTTTCCGGCAGGCAACTGAATCCACACCGTGGGGTTTCCCAACCAGCTTTTACATACCGTATTTCATTTTAGTCTTGGTTTACGTAGGGCTAACGGATAGTCCAACTGCGTCAGCGTATTTCAGAGCTGTTTAAGCATTTATGCCAGAGGTGTAAAAAAATTTTGAGAAATGGAGATCGTAAATTTCGATTGTTATTTCTTTGGACGATATCTTTGGTTCAAGCTGAGACGCTCGCTGTACATATGTGACTTTTTACTGATTTACGAGCACACAATTTTCCAGCAACGCGCACGGTCCACTTTTCATATCTATTCGCATGCGTTGAAGATTGCAATGAATGCTTGTGATGCGCTGTATTACTTTTATATATACTGGCCTCAGATGCACACAAGGTGGTTGTACAAGTAGATGGAGCAGGGCAACCAAACACGAAATTGGGTTTCGATTGCTCTCGGTCACCTATTTGTAACCAATTCAACGGCAGTTTACAACTTTTTTTAAAATTTCTTTTTCTTTTGGAGAGGATGGGCATGAAGTATCCCCCTCATCTTAGTAATGCTCGTTATGGTAAATGGTTGGGTGTTGTTATGATCAATTTAAGGTTTAGACCACATTCTAAAACAGAGCTGTCAAGCGAGTAAGAGATCTGCATGATCGACAGGAATACAACAGATGTATGAGGTGACACGTGGGAGACAAGACTCAATGAAATGAAATGAAATTGAAACGGACGTGGACGGGACATACTTCCTGTGGAACAGATAATGATTAGATCAAGTAATTCGTTTGCTGTAATCCAGGAAATAAGGAAAGATCGGTACCTTGACAATGTAAAGTGTGTAGATGAGATTACACAACGTGCATATAAATAGATAGGATAAATAGAAATGAAGGGCTTAACGCTTGCAGAACTATGGTGGGGTCTTTGTACAGCATCTGACGTCAAATTCTCGATAACGATGATGATGATGATGATGATAGCAAGGCAAAGTATTCAATAAAACAATGTGTGCAAGTTTTCCGCTAATGACCTACCTAGAGGCTTGTAGTTCCCGAAGAGGCCAGTGAGTTCATACTGGCTTTGGCCCAAGTCGAGCTTGACGCTGACAGAGTCCACCTTGAGGTATGACTGATCCCCGTCAGCAGTCTCAAGGTGTCCAGCGTACGTCACGTCCGCGTTGCCTCCGCCTGAAATGTGACGACCAGGGCTCTGTTAGTATCCAGTTAGGATGATTCGTTCTAAATACATCAACACAGTAAGCCGAAATAGTAATTCTAATATCCTTACTATAAACTTGATAGCCAATACAGTCGGCCCACTTGTTTTTTAAACTCTGTCCACAACTGAATCGCACACCACACTTCTCAGACGAAAAAGGCAATATTCCTACATCATCTACCAATTAGTCATTGGTCCTTCAAATTTTAAAGACCCTCAGCCATCACTATACATTTTGTTCTCCTTACAAAGCTACTTGGTTAATATGTTTGTTCCTTTCACTACGTATTCTGTTACGTTTGGCTTAATTTTCACACTAGCATTCAGAACATTCTCAGGATTGTTAATACTGGCTACCACGTGTTAATGTTTTCACTGATAAAGTTGATATGTGAAGCAACATTTGATCTTAATTGTCAAATATTTCAGCTAAATGTTACACACCGTCTGAAAGTTGTGTGTCAGTGATATGCGTTGCTGTTGAAAGAATGGTCTACGCTAATTTCCGCTTACTTTTATTCGCGAAAATGTTATAACTTACTGATATTTATTTGAAGATATGACATTCGTTAATACCATAAGACACACTGATACACGCGGATAATTTCACCTTTACTCTATCCCAGCTTATGCCTTAGGCTGACATGATATCGGCATATGAAAATAGTAATGGATTTAGAATATTTGTTATTTTATTTTTTCCTTACGTATTTAGAATATATAACCCACAGTAATTTGATCCGTCTTTTGTTATTGGTTTATGTGGTTATTTATACTTACGCATAGAAACCTTGAAGGAACCACTGCCGTCCAGAGGGACGCCGAGGACTTTTCCGGACATGGCGTAGGCGCCCTCTAACGCGTTGACGCCGTCAATGTGGGTAACGACGTGGATGCGGTTGTTGACGTTATCCACCCTGGAAACACAATGCCGCCGAATTAAATGACGCAAAATACAGATGGATAACAGAGCTCGGGATCCGAGCGAGAGATAAATAGATCGGTGGGTAGGTAGTGAGATACAGACAGACGACAGACAGCGCAGCAAGTTCCGAGTACTACCTAAATGTGATACTGGCTGAACAAGATAAGTTGCGTTATCGATGTTTGCGACGTGAGGCACAATCTTGAGGCGTGAAATGCTCTAACTAATGGATGTAAATTTAGAGTCAGAAATTAGAGGTCATAGAGGGATCATCATAAAAAGCTTCACACGGAATTAGTCGATCTATTATTTTCAGATATTCTGTCATCCTCACATACTGAAAGCTTATAAAATCAACCTAATCAATACCTTTTATTTAGTGAACAACGTCTTAGGAAAATGATATCCAGTGACTTGGAAATCATATTGTTTGACAAAACACGTTAATACCTGATTGGTCTGGTCCTATAACACACGGTGTTTCGTCTACTTTGACACGCAGACGAATTTCTTCCAACAATCACATACACAGTATATTAGATTAGGGAGGTTTTGAAAAGGTACACCTTTTTTCCGAGGCACTGCAGAACACTGTCAGCATGCAATCCTGCACTTCTTATATTCGTGTAAAATGTCTGTTGTCAACAAGACATTAACTCCAAGCTAGTACCCATACATACTATGAAAGAAGGAGTGGCCAAGTAATTAAATTCGTGTAAATGAGAGAGAAAGAGCCGACCACGTATTTTACCATGTAAATGTGTAAGTAACAATTTTGGCTGCACCTCTTACTAGGTTTAAAACAGCGAATAACCTGACAGTCGCAAGCAATGGATATAATGGGATTGGGGGGAGGGGGAGGGGAGGTGGTAGTTAACAAGGGTATCTATATCGCTGGCCTCCGTTCAGGAGAATTAATACTTTGGAAAAAACCTAATTCCTAAAGAAGTGAGCGCGGCTGAAGGGCAAAACGCAGAGACTAAAAGGAATAAATGAGAACCGCCACGCGTTTCTGGAGTCAACCAAGCATCTTGTTGTCTGCCGGTGTGCGCGTGACTGTAGAGGAGACCGAGACAATTTCAGTCGACCTACCCAGCTGAGTTAACGCCAGCAGTCCACACCGTGGCGCATGTGGTGATCCATGTTTCACGGAACAGCGGTACAGCAGTTACCTGCCGACACGATGAGGAGAAAACGAAACTTACTGCAGGTTGTCGACGACGGAGCGGCCCAGGCCAGTGAAACGGGCGTTGTCGAGGCGGAACTTGAGAGCCAGCCCTCTGGAGTTGGTCTGCCACGTCAGCGGTGGCAGCTCGTCCATGGGGTCGATGGGAGCGGCACCCATCTGCGGAATGCCTGCGGACAGATGTCAGTCGTTCACACGCGACAGCTCATCTCACACTGAAACTCACGTTACGAAGGTTACCTGCTTATGCTTGCTATCCTTCGACATAAACTTGTTTTGCGTGGAGTGTATACGCTCTACCTTTACTTAAGAGTTCATGAATGGGGTCTTAGAGTAGGTAAGAAGATCGAAAGGCATTTACAAAATGGTTCCTATGTAATGCTTTAGGAGACAAATACATTAATCGTTTCTTCATTGTTCGACCGATTTAAGCCAGTTTAAAACTTGCGGGGCTACTCAGGTTCATAACACAAATTTCTAAAGCAAGTAGCATCTGAGAGCAGTGTTGCCGTTTTGAGCACCTTCGTATTCTCTTGGTTCTTTTCTTTTAAGCGTCTCACTTCGAAACTGTATACAGTTATTTTACTTCAAAAGCTTTAATGTTTATATAAGAATTAAAGGTATCTGATAATAACTATGATGGGTAGCGGCAAACATTTCTTTATAAAACAGAACAGTTTAAACTTCGATGAGTTTGTAAACGTAAACATACTGTCATCAACAAAAAATTCCAGAACAAAAAATTGCCACACAGGACGTGGGTTCAATTCTCGTTTCTGCCAGAGATTGTGCGTTGGCGGAAGGACTGGAACGGGGTCACTAAGTCTCGTGATGCCAACGAGAATGAGAAGCAGCGGCTTCAAGGTCTGTAAAGCCGACAACGGCCGGGAAAGCGGTGTGCTTACCCCAGACACCTTCATACCGCCAGAGATTGACACGGTGGCCGTCCGGCCCTGATAGGCCCGTCTTCGACCAGAGCAGCGGAGCTCTGCTTTCCTTTCCTGTGAAGATGTCTCCGGTTGATGTAAATAGCTGACCCGTCCCACAATCCCCTTCTCTCCTCCCCCCACTAAGATACATGCTGCCCTCTGTCATATTATAAAGGCTTCATCAGAATTCACTTTCTTAACATAGAGTCAAATGTTATATGTATTTTACCTCTATGTGATTTATCTGCGTTGAATTGTCTGTATGAACATTATAACAATTCTAATTTTTTCACCGGTTGTAATCTGAGTTAACTGCGTAAGCTCACTGTGTCCAGAAGTGCTTCTCACCAAATTATAACAAGTGCAAGAAGCTGTAAGAGGCGTTATAGCTTGGCAAATTATAGTTAATTATAGGCATTCTGCATTCCTTTATTATTATTACTTATCAAGTCATGATGTAGCTGATATAACATTCATGGGTTCATGTAATGTTGAGATATCAGACGGAGATAGTACATCAGAACTGCTAAAGAGCATTCAGTCTGTGATGCCCTGCAAAGTACAAATAACGTCAAGATACAACTTCGTGTTCCAAGAATGGCGCAAGTGAGCTACTGAGCACTATTATTTAACTTAAACATCAAAGAAGTTTCTCATAGTTCCCAGTAGTGAAACTATTGTACTCGTCTCCGTTCAAAAGATGGGCTTGTTTCTGTTACACGCGGAGTAGACCTTAATGTTAACAGACGTACTTCCCAGTACTCACCAGTAGCCAGATGTGGCACTGCGTCCTGTAGAGCCTTCCGCCGACATTCGACGACGTTAGGCTGGTCGTCAGCACATGTCTTGACGCCGAGAGGTGTCGCTGAAAGGCAAGAATAGTTCATACACAATATGCCGTTCCGATAAATTTTCTGGCAGTCATGACAACCTGTCAGCTGCGCTCACGGTGTTCTGTCTCCCTAGGACTAAGGGAGCAACATACTTTACATGACACAGTTGAAAATGAGTCGTGATACACTACTCGAACGGAATAACCGAACTTAAAACGTCCAAAAGTGGCATGAAAAAATGAAGCGTTCCGGTTTTACTTTTAGCAGTTATGATTAAAATTGCACACGGAACATCAGCTGGAGAATCGAGTAAACAAACGCTGTAGTGTTGTTATACGGATAAGCTGCAACTTATTTTTCTTTTCTTCCTCTTTTTTAAAAAAATGTACTATATAATCATCAAAGGCGTCCCGCTGCAATAAGTGGCGTAATTTTCTGATATATTTTGACTGTTGCCTGTGCTATCTTCGTGATAAGCAAGAAACTACATTTCAGTTTCGATCGTTGTGTGGTAAGATCCAGAGAAGGAACAAAAAAAATAACTTTGATGTCAGAATATAACTGGAACAAGTATGGTAGATCATTCCAGACCAAAGGTACAGCTTTGACAAGATCTCTAGATCTATTCTGAAATGTTTATATCTCCCATTACTTATCAAGATTTGTAAACAATTCTCCTTGACTATCCATATAACTGCCCTAATGTGATGTACAATGCGTCGCGTTACACATAACATTTCTGGAAAATATTATACTGAGTCTTCAGCAAAAGCAACACTCTACTAGCATAAAAACTATTTTTATTTAAATAGGGATAGTGACGCAATTACAGCTGCAGTACAGGAACAGTAAGAATATTATTGAAATATTTGTGAGTGGTAACACGTGAAACAAATACTCATCTGAGCATACTTTGCAAGCAACAGAGCGATTGGAGGAAGCAAATATTTTTTGAATCAGTTCATAAAATCAAAAAGTATAAGAACTTCTACTGCTTCAGTAAAACAATTTATGGTAAGTGAGGGCTTTGTCCATAGAAATGGGAAAAGACTGCCAAGGGGCTTTCTTAACATAGAACGCCAAACTTAGCAGAAGAATCGAAATGAGTTGAAAGCTTTGAAGCAAACTCACTAGAATCTACCTAGCTCAAGCCAACGTGTATCTATCGATACACAGACGCCCGTGTTGCGGCCCCAATGACTGAGTCACTATGAATTTTAAATTCGCAATAGAACTTGAACACAAAGTCTGGTTAGAGTAAAGGCAGAGAAAATGCAACTCGCAGCACGTTAAGCAGACGACTGCATCGGCCGTCGAAATTACGTGCAGAAAAATGGAATCAACAGCAACGAGAGCACGTTACGAAAGTGAAACTTGCTTCAAGTTTGGGAAACCGCTGGAGCGTTTGCGATGGCGCCGATTTGAAGTACTGGCGGCAGACTTACCTATCTCGGCGACGGCCAGGCCAGCAACGAGCAGCAGAGAGGAGGCGACGGCGATACGGCAGCACATGTCTGGGCTTTGCTGGACGTTGCGGCTTCGAGTGCCGGCGCCATGTCCGGCCGCCCTTTTATATGTCCGGCACGCGAGCGCTGCGCCAGGCCCTGCTGCGCCGCGCGGCCGCCAAGCCTCCCCACTCCGGCCGCAACAACCCTGTAGCCGCTGGGGCACTCGTGCACACTTACGTAACTGCAGTAAACCTCTAGGTCGTCATTGAAAATTTTTTCCAACTTAATCACACTCGTATTGGAAGCTGACGCCATGGCCGTATGTACAGCCTGCTTATTGTAATGTTTCACGAATTTCTTTAAGTAACCGCTCCGGTTATATTTTTCACTTACCAGACCACACGTGACAAATTTGATCGGTTTTATCGGGAAAACTGGTGATATTTCCTGCAGAGTTCCTCCTTTTCGATTTTGAGTTGTATTCTTCGTCGTTACACAATCGACAAACCACATCTTTGCCTCAACGAGTGTGTTTGAATAAGCAACACGACGTTACATTCGTCGTCTATCTAATGCTCTAAACGAGTATACTTAATTCTTTTTACGATGTAGCAGTATTATAGTGTTCTCCCCGATTTCAGTAGCTACTTGTCATACATTCAGATGACAAAAGTCATGTGGATTGCAATATGCACACATTGCGGTAGTATCTCGTACGCAAGATATAAAAATGCGGTGCGCTGTCATTTGTACTCAAGTGAACAAGTGAAAAAGTTCGCGGTGTCATTACGGCATTACGACGAGAACTAACAGACTCTCAGTGTGGAATGGTAGTTGGAGCTAGACACAGGGGACACACCATTTCGCAAATCGTTAGGGTATTCTATATTCCGAGAACCACAGTGTCATGAGTATGCTGAGAATAGCAAAATTCACTTAACAAACGAGAGCAGCGGCTTTTGCGTAGGGTTGTCAGCTCTAAAGGACAAACAGCACTGTGAAATATCCACAGAAACAAATGCGGGACATACGACGGATGTCTCCGTAATCACAGTGACGCGAAATTTGGGCGATAATGGGCTATGGCAGCAGACGGCCGACGCGAGTGCTTTCCATACAGCACGATATCCGATATCGCCTGTAGCGCCTCTTCTGGGCTCGTGATAATACCAGTCTTGTGACTGGTTTAAATTCCTATCCTGCGCCAAGCTCTTCATCTCAGAAGAGAGCACTTGCAACCTACGTCATTTGCGGTGTGTATCCCAATCTCGTCTTCCTCTACAGTTTTTGCCCTCTACAGTTCTCTCTAGTGCCATGAAAGTCATTTCCTGATGTCGTAACACAGGTCCTTTCATTCTCTCCATTCTTCTTGTCAGTGTTTTCCACATATTCATTTTCTCTCCGACTCTGCGCAGAATCTCCTCATTCCGTAAATTATCAGTAAACCTAATTTCCCACATTCATCTGCAGCATCACATCTCAAATTCTTCGATTCTCTTCTATTTCGGTTTTCCCACAGGCCTATGTTTGATACTGGTAGACTTCTCTTGGCTAGGAATGCCCTTTATGCCAGTGCTAGTCTCCTTTTGATGTCCTCCTTGCTTCATCCGTGATGCGTTGTTTTGCTGCTTAAGTAGCGGAACTCCTTAAGTCCATGTACTTCATGACAATCAATCCTGATGTTAATTTTCTCACTGGTCCCATTTCAGCTACTTCTAAATTCTTTCGTCATTCTTCTACTTGTTCTGTTCGCATGTAATTATTCTTCACTTTCAATCAGGATAGCAATGTCATCAGCGAACCGTATCATGACATCCTTTCGCCTTGAATTTCGGTCCCACTCCTGAATCTTCTTTTTATTTCCACCATTGATCCTTTGATGTACAACTTTAACAATATGGGCGAAAGACTTCGTTCCTGTATTACATCTTTTTTAATTGAGTACTTCATTCTCGGTCGTCTACTACTGTTATTCCTTCTTGGGTCTTGTACATATTGTATATTATCCGTCTGTTTACCCTATAGCTTACCCGTTATTTTTCTCAGAATTTCGAACATCATGCACCATTTTGCGTTGTCGAACGCTTTTTGCAGGTCGACTAATCCTATTAACGTGTCTCGATTTTTCGCCTACTGGTGTGGCCGAGATGTTCTAGGCACTTCAGTCTGGGACCGCGCGACCGCTACGGTCGCGAGTTCGAATCCTGCCTCGGGCATGGATGTGTGTGGTGTCATTAGGTTAGTTACGTTTAAGCAGTTTTAAGTTTTAGGGGACTGATGACCTCAGATGTTAAGTCCCATAGTGCTCAGAACCATTTTTGGAGGAATATTATCTATCCCTTCTGCCTAATTTGAGATCAACTCTTCCAGAGCTCTTTTTAATTCTGATTCTAATACTGTATCCCCCATCTCTTCTAAATCGACTCCTGTTTCTTATTCTTTCACATAAGACGAATTTTCCCCCTCATGTAGGCCTTCAATGTACGCTTTCCACCTATCCGCTCTCTCCTCTGCATTTAAAAGTGGAATTCCTGTTGCGTTCTTAATGTGTTATCTCCCTTGCCTTTAATTTCACCGAAAGTCATTTTTACTTTCCTATATGCCAGTTAGTCCTTCCGACAGTCATTTCTTTTTCAACTTTTTCACATTTTTCATGCAGCCAATTCGTCTTACCTCCCTATATTTCCCATTTATTCCCTTCTTTAGTGACTTGTATTCCTGTGTTTCTGAAATTCAGTGAGCATTTCTGTATGTCCTTCTTTCATCCATCAATTGAAATATTTCTTCCGAAAGCCATCGTTTCTAAGCAGTTACCTTTCTTGTATCCTTGTTTTTCCTTCCAACTTCTGTGATTGCCATTTTTAAAAACGTCCATTCCCCTTCAACTGTACTGCCTACTGAACTATTCATATTTGCTGTATCTATAGCCTTCGAGAACTTCTCGTCATTCCTTAGTACTTCTGTATTCCACTTATTTGCGTATTGATTCTTCCTGACCAATCTCTTAAACTTTAGCCTACTCTTCATCACTACTACATTGTGATCTGAGTCTATATCGGTTCCTGGGTACGCCTTATAAGCCAGTATTTGATTTTGGAAATTCTGTCTGATCATAATGTAACCTAACTGAAATCGTCTCGCATCAACAGGCCTTTTCCATGTTTTTGAACAAAGTATTCGCTGTTATTAGCTTAAATTTGTAATAGAACTCAATTAGTCTTTCTCCTCTCTGATTCCTTGTCCTAAACCTATAAGCTTCTCTGGTCATTTCTTCTGCTCCTTCCCCTAAACTGCACTCCAACCCCCATGACTGACTTTTTTCTCCCTTTACTTACTGTATTACGTTCTTCTTCATCTTCAGCTTGCAACGTCGACCTGTATAGCTGAAATATATCTAGATTGACTCTTTGCATTTCCCTTTTCATAGTTTCTAGCTTCCCTACCACGTTCAAGCTTCTGCTATTCCAAGCCCCAGCTCGTAGAACGTTATCCTTTCGTAGATTATTCGACCTTTGGGCCATAGATTACTGTAAAACAGTAGCCTGGTTAAATGAGTCCCCATTTCCGTTGATAAGAGCTGATGATAGGGTTTGAGTGTGGCGCATACGTGACGAATCCACGTACCCAAGTTGTTAACAAGGCACTCTAGAAGATGGAGGTGCCTCCGTCATGGTGTGGCCGTGTTTACATCAAATAGGCTGGGCCTTCTGGTCCAATTAAACCGATCATTGACTGAAAATGGTTATGTTCCGATAACTGGAAACCATTTTCAAACATGCATGGACTTTATGTTCCCAAACAACGATGATATTTTCATGGTTGACATGCATCATGTCACCAGCCTACAGTTGTTCGCCATTGGTGTGAAGAACATTCTGGGAAATTCGAGTGAATGATTTGGCCGCCCAGATCGCCCAGAATGAATCCCATCGAACATTTATGTGACTAAATCGACAGATTAATTCGCGCACGAAATCTTGAACCGGCAACACTTCCGTAATTATGGACGACTACAGAGGCAGCAAGGCTCAACGTTACCGCAGGAGGCATCCGACGACTTGAGTCCACGACGCGTCGAGCTGCTGCACCACGACGGACAAAACGAGTCCCAGCACCATGTTAGGGGGTGTCTCGTGAGCTTTATCACCTCAGGCTCTGCTTTACACGGTTCTTGAACATATGCAGCTACTTGTTTTTGATACTTTCCTGTACTACAGAGTAATGTTATTCCATAAATTTTTGGACAGAAGATACATCCTTGCCCTGTGAGTTTGCTTTGCGGTCTAGTCCGCATGGTCGGGCGAGACTCTATGTACAGCGGAATCGTCCAGCTGCCTTAGCGACATCGACATTGTAACGAACCAAAAGGTCATTTAATGATTCATGAATAAACTGTCTTAAAATATTTAATTCATTCTAAAATCCTATTTTTTGGTGTTTATCTAAATAATCAACAACCAGATCCAAAAAAGAATTTAATTTTCTTAACCGGCTTCAGACTCTTGGTGTCCTTCTTCAGAAGATTATAACTGTCACATTGTTTGCGAGTATCAACAATAAGATGCACGCAGCTTATTTCTGGGGTCACATGGTTCATAGTTGCTGTACCATAAGACCACAGGAAAAGAGCTGCATGCGTCCTGTTGTTGATATTCGCAAACAATGCAGTAATTATTATCTTCTGAAAGAGAAATCAGCCTTGTTTTACTGCAACTGGTTGCTGATTATTTCAATATACGAAATGACAGTTGCTGAAGATGAACCAAATGGCAATTTTTTGTATATTCACTTTTCAGAAATCGACTGTTTGAAATTCTTACGACGGTTATCGATCCAACAATTGCAAACTGAATATATCCATAGGATTTTTTCCCAAGCGGTGACAAACTCGGATAGGTGATGAGAGAGCAAAGAATGTGATTTCTTAAAAATATTTTTATTAGTATGAAGACAGTGGTTAGGTTTCATTTTTTGCTGAAAATGATAAGATAATAAATTATGAGCTACCCGACAGAATTGGCAAGAACAGAAAAATGTGGAAAGTGCTAAGTGGAAGTTGGGACAGGATGGTAAGAAATGTGCTATGATCTGAGACAAGAACTTCCACGGTACTAGAGCCAGCCAGAAAGGGTCATTGCTGTGGAAAATAGACACTGTAATATATGCAATAAGAAAACTGACAAGATTGAGTAGGAGGCGCGCTCTGAGAGTTCTATACAAACCTAGTTACGTATATAGATCGTTCATCTATAGGATTTAATGAGTGAATTTGCGATTTTCAATATATGTCACATACATGGCCGTACTATTTCATATCATTGGCCTAAAAGCTTAAATTTTTACACCGCCAAGCAACCGCAAACCCCTGTTTTTGGCAATGTTGCACATTGTATCTGTGACTTCGTTAGCCGACCTGGATGATTTTTTAATGTTTGTATTTTGTTCTGTGTTGTCTTCCTAGCGGGAGTAGAGAGAGGTATATATTGTTTTAAGAAAGACATAGCCCCCCCATTGCAATAAGAATTGTAACTTGAATGTTTGTTGTCTACAGAGAAAAGGTGGAAGGATTACAAACCATTTTAATTCGAAAGAGCTCATTTTGATGAATAAACGGCGAATATAATCATCATCAAGAAAAATAAAACGGGAACAGGTAATTCATACTTTTAAAAACCCGAGACTTCACATTGGAAATTATGTATGTTTAAGTTTTACCAACAAGATTTGCATCCTGTAGCGAAAATAATTTCAAGAGCCTGCATCGAATTTATAATAACCCGGATCAAAACAAACGACGAGCGACTTCGCCGTTTTTTCTCAAAAGTAACATTCAACAGCACGAACGTAGACTTCTTCTCGCTACATCGATTAAGGATCTGCTGACATTTTCATTCCCATCCCGTTTTTCTTTCAGTTTGTGCAGAACCATCAATACTAAATAGTCGACCGCCGCAGCTGTGGAGTCCCGGAATCGACATCGCCGAGATTCAGAAGAAGAATTCTTCCACCGGTGACTCTCTGTTGGTGGAGATACAATAATAATAACTCTTACTATTTTTAGAGAATCTTCAACATTTTTGCTCCTAAAACTCGTGCAATTAACTCCGCAAACATTCATAACAATCTTTTTCTTATTTTTTTATCTGCAAAGTCACCCACCATAGTAAACAGTCATTCAAGAGAGAATTAGTACATTATTGCAATTACCGTGGGGAAGTGATATTATAGACTTAGGTCGTTTTTTTTCATGTTGTACTAAAAACTAGATTTTATGAGGAATAGAAGGAAGTATGTAAAGAATATTTCGAGCCACAATTTTCTGCTGTGCATTACAACCGATTTAGATTAATGTTATAGTTAAGTTCCTGACATTTACTGAAGGAACTCCGGCTGCAGAAGTCGACACTTCCTGTTATTATTTTCTATTTTATGTACATATAGTTCCATTTCCTCCAACACATCCGGTTGCCTCTTATTGCTGATTCAACATGACCAACGAATGAGAAACACAGGTATTTCTTGTGCATAATTATAAATCATTTAATACTATTATTTTATTATATAGCAGATACATGCATTAGCATTTGTTTTTGTGGGTCAAGTTAAGTTTGGACTGTTTACAGTGCGTTTCTAGGAAATATCTTGTGTTATTTTGAAATTCTGACTCTCTACCTAGGCCAAAATTTTCGAAATTAAGAATTCTGTAATATCTAATCAGTAGCCCACGATTTGATGATTGCATTAGTGCCTGTTATTTTCTGAGATGTGAGGTGTTGTTCTGCAGTTAAATGTATGGAATATGTCGTGTCTGGTTTGAATTCCTAATCTTCGCAGTCAAGGCTTAATTTTCCAAGGTATACATTCGGAATCATCTTTTTGAATAAACTTATGACATTACATCCCATTAAAGTAAACGCTAGTTTATTCTGCTTACATAGTGCACCTAAAATTGTAAAGAAATGACGAAAAACGAACTTTTACGTTACTACTACCGTTTGTTTACACACAGGCGACATAAGTGAACTCGCGAACATTATACATTCTCACACATTTACAAAATCAAGTGTACCTACTGTATCTTATTTCGTTGATTCCTTGCTTCAAAACTTGTGACCATGTGTGCGGTAACCTCATTCTAAGTGCCGTAAAGACCCTCTCCTAGAAATGCATGTTACATAGCAAGAATAATTTGACCATGGAACAGGAAGAGAAAATATGTGCCCTTCAAGAACAGTTGGAGGAAGCAAGGAAAGAACTGCTAGGGATTAGAGAAAGCAGGGAGCGAAAGGAAGGAGCGAGGAAGGTTATATGGAAGTTGACAAAAAGGCGGCTAGGAATAGGACAAGGTATGTGAGTTTCATTGCGTACACTAATAACATGTTTCAGCAGCTGTCTAAGATAAATGATAGATAATTGGTACAAGCAGTTGTATGAAATATACAAGTCCAGAAGTGATCAGGAATCGTAAGTGTGAAAAAATTAGTTAGAGAGAAGGAGGTACTGTTGCTAGTATGTAGCCACTGGCGTCAAGCAGGTCGTCACTTCCTAAAGCAACACGATGAACAGCGCTGAACGTACCATCATGTAGTGAGACGTGGTAACACATGGTGCACCGAAAAACACTGACGAACATGATAGTTTCGGTGGTCCATGCATAATGACGTAAGGACGTACTGACTTCCAAATCTCTGAACATGGTACAGTCAACGGTCGAAATTGTTGTGACACTTTTCTCCTCGGCATGTGCGTCATTTCAGGGCTGTATTCTACCTTAGCTTCATTTTCACTAATGAAATTCTGAGACGACATCGAACTGCACATGTGGATGCGCTCTTGCAACGAGGGGATATTCGAGAATTGACTGGCCAGCCCGTTTCCCCAAACTTAATCCCAACAAGCACATGGTGGACGCGGTTGAGTAAAGGCAATGCAGCATGACTCCATGCAACAATGACCTTCCTGCAGTTGTCAACAGCGCTGGTAGAAGGTGTAAAGCACTGCCACAAGAACTCCTTACCAATCTTGCGTCCAGGATGGGAGAACGTCGCAGAGAATGCATTGCAGTCCGTGTTGATCACAGGCCCTATTATGAACCATAACCCATCTCTTTTAATGTCCAGAGGACCATCATGAAGCGCGGAGACTTCAGTGTAGTTATTGCCTTTGCTGTTCGTCTCATTGCGTATTTCCTTCATTTACCTTCTTTAGAGTACAGTATTATACTGTACCGTACTATCCAGTAGCAGTTCTTTCTATGTATTATTTAAGATGAGCTATGTTACTTGGCAGTAACAAATCACTCGAAAGTTACTTCCGTCCTTGTTGTGGCCGTGCGGTTCTAGGCGCTTTAGTCTGGAACCGCGTGACCGCTATGGTCGCAGGTTCGAATCCTGCCTCGGGCATGGATGTGTGTGATGTCCTTAGGTTTGTTAGGTTAAGTAGTTCTCAGTTATAGGGGACTGATGACCTCAGATGTTAAGTCCCATAGTGCTCAGAGCCATTTGAACCATTTGAAACGTCCTTACGTATTGGACACCAGTGTTTATATCAAAAAATAACCTTACCACGGTTAATGGTGAGACACATTTTTAAATGTCTGGTACTAATCTAACAGAATTGTGAAAGCCTACACCATCTTGTGAAACTTTGACCGAAGAAGTTTCACTCTGATGTGAACACCAAACTAAACTTTTCCTCATGGCTTTGCTGGCATACACGTTCGACACATTCCACTCTTCCACACATCTCCTCTGTCCTTCTCTATCATTTATTCCTGCCTTAGCGTCTCGTCAATCTCATCCTCTCACTCCTATCTGTGCATGTCCTCTTCATTCTCGCTGAGACTCCATTTCCTCCTCCCTCTCTTTCTTACACACTCCCCTGCCCCCTCTCTCCAGCCATAACTTATCCCCCCATCCCAAACTTCCACCTACCCCCAGCATTATTCTCTCCCTCTCTCACTCCATCTCATATTCCCCTGCTCTCCAACCACCTCCACCTCCCCGACCTCTCTGTGCAGCTTCTCCTCCGCTCTCTCTGTTTGCTCATCATCCAACCCTCTTTCTAGTCATCTCCTCTGCCCCCCCACCTCTGGCATATTCGCCACCCCCTCTGTTCATCCCCTTCTCCCTCTTCTCGCTGATCACTTTCTCCTGCCCCCGGTCGATCTACCACTACCCTCTCTCTTTTTCCATGCCCTCAGTCCCCATCGATTTGCCCATCTGCTCCTCCCCCTCTCTGCATCTCCTTTTCTGTCTCCACCTCTGTCCATCTCCTCCCTCTCTGTCTGTCCACCTCTTCCTTACATCATCTCTCTGCCTACCTCCTATCCCTCTCCCTCTCTGTCCATCTCCTCCTACACCCATCCCATTCCCCTCCCTCTCTGTCCATCTCCTCCTACACCCATCCCTCTTTCCATTTGCATATCTCCTTCCGTACTTCTCTTCCTGCTACCATCACCTCTTGCCCATAACTTAGTATCTATTTCCTTCATCTCCTTCCCCTCTTCCTCTCCATCTGTTTCTCCCTTTTGCCCTTCCCCTCCTTCCCTCTTCTGTCCATTACTTCTCAGCACCCTCTCTCCCTCTCATCCTCTCCTACATCTACATCTACATCTATACTCCGCGAGCCACCTTACGGTGTGTGGCGGAGGGTACTTATTGTACCACTATCTGATCCCCCCTTCCCTGTTCCATTCACGAATTGTGCGTGGGAAGAACGACTGCTTGTAAGTCTCCGTATTTGCTCTAATTTCTCGGATCTTTTCGTTGTGATCATTACGCAAGATATATGTGGGCGGTAGTAATATGTTGCCCATCTCTTCCCGGAATGTGCTCTCTCGTAATTTCGATAATAAACCTCTCCGTATTGCGTAACGCCTTTCTTGAAGTGTCCGCCACTGGAGCTTGTTCAGCATCTCCGTAACGCTCTCGCGCTGACTAAATGTCCCCATGACGAATCGCGCTGCTTTTCGCTGGATCATGTCTATCTCTTCTATTAATCCAACCTGGTAAGGGTCCCATACTGATGAGCAATACTCAAGAATCGGACGAACAAGCGTTTTGTAAGCTACTTCTTTCGTCGATGAGTCACATTTTCTTAGAATTCTTCCTATGAATCTCAACCTGGCGCCTGCTTTTCCCACTATTTGTTTTATGTGATCATTCCACTTCAGATCGCTCCGGATAGTAACTCCTAAGTATTTTACGGTCGTTACCGCTTCCAATGATTTACCACCTATGGCATAATCGTACTGGAATGGATTTCTGCCCCTATGTATGCGCATTATATTACATTTATCTACGTTTAGGGAAAGCTGCCAGCTGTCGCACCATGCATTAATCCTCTGCAGGTCCTCCTGGAGTACGTACGAGTCTTCTGATGTTGCTACTTTCTTGTAGACAACCGTGTCATCTGCAAATAGCCTCACGGAGCTACCGATGTTGTCAACTAAGTCATTTATGTATATTGTAAACAATAAAGGTCCTATCACGCTTCCCTGCGGTACTCCCGAGATTACCTCTACATCTGCAGATTTTGAACCGTTAAGAATGACATGTTGTGTTCTTTCTTCTAGGAAATCCTGAATCCAACCACAAACCTGGTCCGATATTCCGTAAGCTCGTATTTTTTTCACTAAACGTAAGTGCGGAACCGTATCAAATGCCTTCCTGAAGTCCAGGAATACGGCATCAATCTGCTCGCCAGTGTCTACGGCACTGTGAATTTCTTGGGCAAATAGGGCGAGCTGAGTTTCACATGATCTCTGTTTGCGGAATCCATGTTGGTTATGATGAAGGAGATTTGTATTATCTAAGAACGTCATAATACGAGAACACAAAACATGTTCCATTATTCTACAACAGATTGACGTAAGCGAAATAGGCCTATAATTATTCGCATCTGATTTATGACCCTTCCTGCACTCTCTTTTGCTCCTTCTCCTACCACCGCAACCTTTTCCACCTGTGCTCATCTGTATATGTTGCCCATGCAAAGCAGCTGTGCTGGCAGTGTGTGAGAAATCCTACTTGTAATGATACACTTCCATTTTTCTCGAAATTTCGTGAACATCGCGCACATATTACGATAAGCATGCACACTGTATACATTTCAATAAGTAATACAGGCTGTTTAGATGATGAAATTTTTAATCTTTGAAGTTTTATTGCGTTTACAAAATGTGAGAAATCACACAATAAAGAATTTTATTTATTTTCGAGATATCGTCTCTGACACTCTTTGGGAATGTCACATCCCTCATTGCTGTCGTCTTTGATCGTCTTTCTCATGTGTGTCTGTGTCTACAAACAGTCCATGTCATTCTACAATTTAAGTCATACGTAACAAAACAGCTTATTCCTTCGAGCACTTAAAATTGTAGCTGATTACAGCTTTTTAACAAGCCATAGTACTAAATGCAGGAGCAGTTTGCTTGTAATACTTGTCATCCAGTGCATTTTTTCTTCGCTCCCCTAGTAAATTAGTGATGAAAGAAACTACATTAGATGATGGCAGTTTACATGGTAGCATACAAATTATCAGATCGAATATACTTTATTCATTTACACACTACTGCAACATAAACATCACATTTTCTGAAGCAACCTAGAATACTGCGACATCATACTGTTGAGTGTTACTTAAGTAAATAAATTAGTGAAATCAAAGTGAACTAGAAAATAGAATATAAATGGAAAACTTGGTTTAGTTTAGAGAGTTACATACTGGCATTCAGCGTGCAGAACAGCAGAACAGAAGAGACAGTGACCGTGAAGTCAGCAGTTCCACATAAGCGGGCGCTGTCGATTCAGCCGACGGGGCATCGCCCGACCGGCTCACGTGTTTCTCAGTTGTCGCATGTTAGCAAAGGCCCTCGCCTACATTCCAAGAGCCAATGACCGACGTTAAGAAGATTCTTCGAGAAGCTTTTCAAC
Organism: Schistocerca serialis cubense; assembly: GCF_023864345.2. Taxonomy (NCBI): domain Eukaryota; kingdom Metazoa; phylum Arthropoda; class Insecta; order Orthoptera; family Acrididae; genus Schistocerca; species Schistocerca serialis. The sequence goes on along the minus strand of NC_064643.1, from coordinate 423,418,687 downwards.
GTGACGGAAGAGGCAATGACCGGCTCACGTGTTTCTCAGTCGTCACATGCGATCAGAGGCCCCGCCTACATTCCAAGAGCCAATGACTGAGGTCAAGAAGATTCTTCGAGAAGCTTTTCAACGTGACAGAAGAGGCAATGGCCGTGAAGTCGTTCACCTCCAGTGAACTGAAGTGAATAAATACGCGAGACGCGGTGGGCCCGACAGATGAAGACAGTTGAAGACAGATGAAGACAGATGAAGACGGATGAAGACGGGGGCGAAGACGAAGACGGAGACGGGGACAGAGACGAAGACGAGAGACGAAGGAAGAAAAGAAGAGTAGCAGTAGTTTTCAGTCAGTTTCGGTGCTGAAGACCGTCATGCAAGAAGAGACTGCATCATGCACGGACGCACCAAGTCCGCCGCTGTAATGGAATAGCAAGCAGCAGCCGCGGCGCCAGAAGACAGAAGTTAAAAGGTATTTGAAGTCTGGTTTTTACATACCCGGGTGACTCGTGAGAACGGGAAGGAGACGGCCTCACATCAGTAGTTACCTGGAGCTGGGATGAAGACCTGACAGCCGAAGACTGGCAAGTGGGAGTCCGTGGTTCGAGTTCGGGACACTGGCCTTGCCCCGCCGCGCCGCTCCGCTGGTCGACGCACAACACACGCGGCCGCTTAGAGAAGAGAAACACTGGGACGCCGCACCCAAGGTATCATCCGATGCACGACTTCGCTCGCAATAATTAAACCGGCCACCTAGCGCTGCGCGTCTCCTGTCAGCTGGGCGAGACGGCGACACGAGATTCACACCGCTACGCGTAATCAGACGCCGCCGCCGCCGCCGCCGCCGCCGCCGCCGCTACCGCAGCAGAAGACTTCACAAACGACACAGCTGCCGCTCTTCGAACGAGAACATCCCGTAAGATACAGTTGTACGAAACTTTCAATAAAAGTTATCTATGTAAAAATTATGTTTCATTCGACCTCATACCCGAGCCAAGGAAGAACCCACCCTGCCCACATGTTGTAAGAGAGGAAAGTTAATTTATTTAATATTTTCACCCTGACAGAATGCTTTAGAATGCTCATCCTGACAATTGACAGCATCAAAAGAGAAAACCCAGTTACATTGAGTGACAGAACTGTCACATTTAGTAACACAACTGTTACATTTGATGTCAGAAGCCGTTATAGTTGTTACATTTGGTGTCAGAGAAAAAATCCTTGGCTCAATATGAGGTGTGAATGACAGTCACTAAAGGTCCACAGTTAGTATTTTTTAATGTGTGAAGGGATAGAGGTTTGCATAGCAGTCGTAATATTTTCTTTATTTAGGAGTTTGTTCTCTCTCATAATTTTAAGAGTTTGTCGAAAATATTTAAACATCCTTTTCATTCAGTGTAGTAAGATTGTGTAACTAATAGTTTGTAAAATGATGACACGAAATCGTACAAAGTCTGAGTCAGCACCACAAGCGGTTTCTACTGAGGAAGCTATTCAGAGCTTAGTTAATCAAATAGCACAGCTTAAAAACGATAACAATGCATTATTTAAACAGTTGAGTGAGGTTAGGCAAACCAGTTCAATCCCTCCCACCCTAGATTCCTCAGCAGCAGCCTTAGTAACTCCTTTTTCAGGTAAACCTGGCGAGGACATAACGGCCTTTTTTGATGATTTAGTAGCAGCTGCAAAGTTAGGATCATGGTCAGATGAACAGCTCTTACAAATGACAAAGTTAAGATTGACTGGAGAGGCTAAAGCACACGTTTTATACCATGAAGAATTACGGAATGCTCCAACATTGGAGGAATTGAAGAAAGGATTGCTTAAACGTTTTCAAAAACGGAACAGCTGTAGATTTTATAGGGAACAGTTAAACACTATCACTCAGAGGCAAAACGAGTCGTTAGAAAGCTTTGTAGATAGGATTGGAAAAGTTAATATTAACACCTATCAGTTGACAACTAGTGATGAAGCAAATAAAGTTATTTTACAAGAGGCAGAAGATAGAGCTCTGGATACATTTTTACGTGGGTTACCTCCTGAAATGTCCCGTCGTGTCAGGGCAGAGTTTCCTAAAAATTTAGCAGAAGCTGTATCTGTGGCGACAGCTTTTGAAGAAATCGACATTGCCACCAGATACAAGGAGAAGCGAAATATATTTTCAGCAGGAGTACGATGTTTTAGGTGCGATCGACACGGACATATAGCAAAAAACTGCAGACAACCTCAATGCACTAATTGTCAAAGAATAGGTCACACATTCAAGGAATGCAGGTCTAAGAAAGTTTTTGGAAATAGAAATCAGTTAAACTCAAACGGGAATGTCGGAGCCGCCGTCAGGCGTTCCCAATAAAATTTCATGCCATTAAGGCGAACGTGAAGGCGGAATGCTGGTTATCTGCTACCATACAGGATAAAGAGGGAAGGATACTGGTGGATACAGGCGCAAACGTATCAATAGTAAGTAATGAATGTATTGGAGAAAAGAAATATGACCCTCCAAGGTATAGATTGAGTGGAGTAGGAGGAGGTACAGTTAAGTCATTAGGATGTACATCATTGATTTTCTATATTCACGGTGTACAATTTCAAGAAGATGTAGAAGTGGTAACAAAGGTAACTGACGGGTACGACGCGATCCCAGGGTTGGATTTCCTGAATAAACATCACGCTAAAATCGACCTCAGACAGCAAACTGTAGAACTTAGCGGAATAGTGTTTCAGCTAGGTGACACCGCTGCAAAGGGCCCTCTGCCGCAAGATTTCCCTAACCGGAAGGCAAAATCAACTATACTGCGTGCAACGTCCTTGAAGGTTGATTCGCGGGATCAGATACCATCTGGCTCAGGAAAACTTCTCTGGATGACCATTGACCCCGAAGTACCTACAGATACAGTGTGTCTAATAGAGCCTTTAGAGGAAAATGAGGAATTAGATGTATCACATTGTTTTGTACGTCGAAGTGTTGTACGGGTTCAAGACGTTGAGGGAGAAAGAAAAGTACTGGTACATATTGACAATTTCGGAGTGGAGGACAAAGAGTTGCATAAGGGAATATTAGTAGCTACAGTCAGTACTTTTGAAGAAGAAGATTTCATTTGGTCAGATATTAATGATGGTCAGAAACCAGACGCCTATAAAACCGCATTGCGCCAGAAGATTGAGCATTTGAAAGGAAAGGATAGAGACACGATAGAAGCAGTTTTAGTTGAGTTCCAAGATTCAATTATTGCAGAAGGTCCATTGCCAGCAACAGACATCACACAGCATAGGATCCCAACAGGAAATAGCCCCCCAGTTTATAGGAAGCCTTATAGAGTTGCGCATCACTTACAGCCAGTACTGGATGAATTTATAGAACAGCATCTAAAAGATGGAATTATAGAATATTCTAATTCTCCTTATAATTCAAATATCGTAATTATTCCAAAGAAGTCTCCCGACGGTACGAAACGATATAGATTTTGTTGTGACTACAGACACCTTAACAAACAAACTATCTCAGATGTTTATCCTCTTCCAAACATTACAGATATCATTGACAGTTTGGGTAACAGTAAATACTTTTCAACAATCGATCTACGTAGCGGATATCATCAGTTGGAAGTTGCTCCTGAAGATAGGCATAAAACAGCATTTTCTACCCCTGGAGGCCACTGGCAATCTAAAAGAATGCCTTTCGGTTTGAAAAATGCACCAGCAACTTTTCAAAGACTACTCGATGGAGTATTGCGAGGACTCAAAACTCAGCAATGTTGTGTATATCTAGACGATATTATTGTATTCTCCAGAGACATTAATGAACATGCTGTGCGTCTGCGTAATGTTTTTCAGAGACTTAGAAAAGCTAAATTAACATTAAATATGGAAAAATGTACTTTTGCATTGACAGAGGTTACATACCTAGGGCATGTCATTAGTGAAAAAGGAATTAAAACAGATCCTCCATTAATTTCAGCAGTTAAGGACTTCCCAACACCACAACGCGTTAAGGAAGTACAAAGTTTCATTGGTCTCGCATCGTATTACCGAAAATATGTTCAAAATTTTGCTGAAATTGCCCGACCCTTAACCCAATTATTGAAAAAGGCTGCAAAATTTCATTGGTCTGAAGATTGTGAATCAGCATTTCAAACCCTTAAGGATAAGTTAACACACAGTCCAGTATTAGCCTACCCAGATTATAACAAAGAATTTATTTTATCCTGTGACGCAAGTGGTCATTCAGTAGGAGTTGTTTTGAGTCAGAATATTAATGGCGCGGAACACCCCATAGCCTACGCTTCGAGACAACTAACAACGGCAGAAAGAAATTATTCCACAACGGAGAAAGAATTGTTAAGTGTTATTTATGGTATCAAATACTTTAAATGCTACTTGTATGGTAGAAAATTCAAGGTCATTACGGACCACGCAGCTTTAAAATGGTTGCTTGGATTAAAGGATCCATCTAGTCGTCTTACCCGTTGGGCCCTATGTCTTTCTGAAATGGATTTCGAAGTTATCCATAAACCAGGCAAAAAACACACGAATGCAGATTGCCTAAGTCGGAAAATAGCACTTTTGGAAGCAACAGGCCGAGATGCTGAGGACTGGAGAAAGGCCCAAGATGAGGATACAGAATGTAAAAAATACGCAACTCAAAAACAATTTTGCTTTGAAGATGGTGTATTATGCCGTAAAACAAAACTTGGACCGCGAATTGTTGTTCCCCAACACCTTAGACAAGAAATAATGGCAGTGGCCCACGATCATATCCTTTCAGGACACGGTGGACAGCGGACAACCGAAAGACGAGTAGCAGAGCGATTTTGGTGGCAAACCAGAAAGCAGGATGTTGCGCAGTACGTTCGTAATTGCATTGCGTGCGCACAACGAGCTGAACTTTCTCGTTCAAAAATACCCTTACAGAGGCTCCCCGAGGCTTCATGTCCATTTCAAATCTGCGGAGTAGATCTCTACGGGCCATTTCATAAAACACCTGCTGGTAATAAATATGTTCTTACAATTATCGATCACTTTTCACGCTATCTAGCTATGGTGAGTCTCCCAGATCAGCAAGCAAATACAGTTGCCCAAGCTTTAGTTAACAACTGGATACTTAAATTTGGAGTACCTGAAGCTATTATCACAGATCAGGGATCTAATTTTATGTCTGAATTAATGAAACAGCTATGCCACTTATTAAAAATACGCAAATTACGCACAACTCCGTTACACCCTCAGTGCAACGGGCGCACAGAAAGAGTTCATCGGACAATTGGCAAGATGCTTAGTTATTATATTAACGAACAACATTCTAATTGGGATACGTATTTACCAATAATCGTGTCGGTATACAACGCCAAAACGCATGAAGCAACTGGCATGTCACCTTATGAAGTGGTCTATGGAAAAAAAATGCCGTCCCCTTTTGATGTAATCAGGCAGAAAAACGGAAAACTCGGAGAAACAGTAAGAGATTTCAGTCGAATGATGAAGGATGTATGGAAAAAGGTTCAAAAATCTGATACAAAGACTTTGGAACGACAGGAAAGATTAGGTAATACCCCAGCTAAATATCCAAATTACAAAATCGGTCAGTGGGTTATGCTTTCAACTCCTTACATAGCGAAAGGAAAAACGAAGAAATTTGTAACAAACTACAGAGGTCCTTATCAAATTATTGAGATCACGTCACCAGTCAACGTTAAGTTGCAACTGCCCACCCGAACTACCATTGTCCATGCAAGTCGTTTAAAACCTTTTAAGGGCGCTCCAGATGTAATTCCTTCAACAATAGTGTCTGCTTTTCCGAAGGATGGAGGAAGTTCTCATAAAGGAAAAAGAGTGGCCACGCCAGCACAACATACAGACATGGCACCATAGAATCTTCGTTCAAGGGTGCGAATGTCCTAGTTGAATCTTAGTAGACTGTGGACAGTATACAAATGTAAATAATTAATAAATTATAATGGTTTATTTTTTAAGAAAGAAAAGTTGAACGTAGAAGCATGTAGATCTTGTAGTTAACAATGTATTCCTTCTTTTCTTTGTTTCTGTTTTTACTAGGTTGGTAGGTTCATAACCATGTTGTTTGCTTTTTTCAGAAAACGCTATGCAAGCATTTCCTACATAAAAAACCTATCCTACCTCAATTACTCCCTTGACAGTTCCCTTCTGAAGTCATTAGATATGTTCATAAACTCGCAGCAAGGCAAAATTGATGCCAATGTTATGATGCAACTTGTCTTACAATTAAAAGGTGAACAAAACTAAAATTATAATGCTAGAAACGGGTATATGTGGAACCTTTGTGTTGGTGTTTCTGCTTTGTACAGTTTTCTTTTATTTAAGACGAAAAAATTTGCCAAATAATAATATACCACTTCATCAAATCCCTGTTAACCGGATACCACACTCTTAACTGGTGTACTTCAGCAGTTACTTTTGAGCATTAGTGTATTAATTTTGTTTATTATACTTCATTCTTTATTAAACAGCCTCTTGTTAAAATAAACAATAATGTAGAATAGATATTCTTGCATTAGTATAGGGTAGATTAAACAGCTGTTGCTCTGTAATTTTCTATTTTTTGTTTATTCATTGTCATCAAGATTTGTTACACTTATTACAACCATTTATGTAAGAACTATGTGATTCCTGACCGTACAGTGTTTTTGTAAAGTGATAAAGTATTTTCCACATACTTTATGTGAAGCGTGTGTAATCTTCTAAGTCGAGAGTTTTCAGTGCTTGTGCTTTTTCCGTGTGAAGAGTGGAGGAATGTTGAGTGGTAAATTCGAGGGCGAGTTTCTCCGAAGGGTGGAGGAATGTTGAGTGGTACTTAAGTAAATAAATTAGTGAAATCAAAGTGAACTAGAAATTAGAATATAAATGGAAAACTTGGTTTAGTTTAGAGAGTTACATACTGGCATTCAGCGTGCAGAACAGCAGAACAGAAGAGACAGTGACCGTGAAGTCAGCAGTTCCACATAAGCAGGCGCTGTCGATTCAGCCATCGGGGCATCGCCCGACCGGCTCACTTGTTTCTCAGTTGTCGCATGTGAGCAAAGACCCTCGCCTACATTCCAAGAGCCAATGACCGACGTTAAGAAGATTCTTCGAGAAGCTTTTCAACGTGACGGAAGAGGCAATGACCGGCTCACGTGTTTCTCAGTCGTCACATGCGATCAGAGGCCCCTGCCTACATTCCAAGAGCCAATGACTGAGGTCAAGAAGATTCTTCGAGAAGCTTTTCAACGTGACAGAAGAGGCAATGGCCGTGAAGTCGTTCACCTCCAGTGAACTGAAGTGAATAAATACGCGAGACGCGGTGGGCCTGACAGATGAAGACAGTTGAAGACAGATGAAGACAGATGACGACGGATGAAGACGGGGGCGAAGACGAAGACGGAGACGGGGACAGAGACGAAGACGAGAGATGAAGGAAGAAAAGAAGAGTAGCAGTAGTTTTCACTCAGTTTCGGTGCTGAAGACCGTCATGCAAGAAGAGACTGCATCATGCACGGACGCACCAAGTCCGCCGCTGTAATGGAATAGCAAGCAGCAGCCGCGGCGCCAGAAGACAGAAGTTAAAAGGTATTTGAAGTCTGGTTTTTACATACCCGGGTGACTCGTGAGAACGGGAAGGAGACGGCCTCACATCAGTAGTTACCTGTGAGCTGGGATGAAGACCTGACAGCCGAAGACTGGCAAGCGGGAGTCCGTGGTTCGAGTTCGGGACACTGGCCTTGCCCCGCCGCGCCGCTCCGCTGGTCGACGCACAACACACGCGGCCGCTTAGAGAAGAGAAACACTGGGACGCCGCACCCAAGGTATCATCCGATGCACGACTTCGCTCGCAATAATTTAACCGGCCACCTCGCGCTGCGCGTCTCCTGTCAGCTGGGCGAGACGGCGACACGAGATTCACACCGCTACGCGTAATCAGACGCCGCCGCCGCCACCGCCGCCGCCGCCGCCGCCGCCGCTACCGCAGCAGAAGACTTCACAAACGACACAGCTGCCGCTCTCCGAACCAGAACATCCCGTAAGATACAGTTGTACGAAACTTTCAATAAAAGTTATCTATGTAAAAATTATGTTTCATTCGACCTCATACCCGAGCCAAGGAAGAACCCACCCTGCCCACATGTTGTAAGAGAGAAAAGTTAATTTATTTAATATTTTCACCCTGACAGAATGCTTTAGAATGCTCATCCTGACAATTGACAGCATCAAAAGAGAAAACCCAGTTACATTGAGTGACAGAACTGTCACATTTAGTAACACAACTGTTACATTTGATGTCAGAAGCCGTTTTAGTTGTTACAATACATAAGATAAAACACTTAATTTGAACTTTGTACTTATCCTGAGGTAGGTCCCAAATAATCGATTTAAATATCACACTTTTTGCATTCTAGATGTATTTTGCAGACATTTTAGAATATTGTGACATCATAGATAAGGAAAATAGTTAATTTAAGGTCCTGTGTCTTAAACTGATTGTGGTTCATAGCTCGAACTTTGAACGTTCCTGTCAAGTACAGACACCTGTTGGTAACAGTGAGAACAACTAATGTTACAGAGATCGAACTAATTTCATTTACTGACTGCGAAGTCATCTGTTGGAAACAGTAATCGCATCTTCAGAATTTATGGAATAATATCTAGGGCAATACTTATGTCTGATAATTGTGTATTCCTATTTCGTTACTAATATTTTACAGGCATTTATTGGTTTAAAATTATTTATAAAGCATGTGTTATATATTAGTTCCAATACTCCACTGACAATATAGCTTCGAATCAAATTTATCGATTGACAGATGAGCCAGTCCATAAACGATTTGTTGGAAGTCAAAAATGTAAACAATTAGTCATTTTCGGTATTGTAGGAAATTCTGATATTTTGACGCATTTTTTGTTAAATATTTTGGATCGTTTTTGACATAGTGCAGATGGGGCTATATTGTAATAGTAATACTAGGCTCTGACGGGAGAAGAGAGAAGTGTGTAATGTAGTTTTTGATAAATAATTCGGGTTATTCGATACTGTCGAGTGCAGCCCAGATGGAGCTACTCTGTAATTTGCTTTTACATTTCAGTTCTACCTAATGACTGGAGGAGAGGGGGGGGGGGGGGGGGGAGAGATATTTGATGTACTTTTTATAAAAGAATCTCAGTTCACTAAAATAATTTGTGTCCCACCCATAAAGAGATTTATTGTAAATGGCTCTTGCTTTTTGAATACTAGGTTGTGACTGGAAGAGAGGAGAGGCAGAAATGGAAAAATATGCAGCGTGTGTACAATGCATGTTTGGCCTTGCAGTCATTTTAGTATTATATCAGAGGTATATGTGCATATACGCGAGAGAGAATTGTCAGGGCGTGTGCTTCGATAAGTGCCGATGTGAAAAGGAATACCACTCAATCCATAATAAGAAGATTACAGCACTGTATTGATACCAAAGGTCATCACTTCGAACATCTGTAAATGGACGTGTATGCCACCCTTTTGACCTTCGTTGACCTTCAAAGACCTTACTATTACACATCATTCGATTTGTCTCTATAGCCGCTATCAGAAAAGAAGTACCAAACTATAGCATCCCATTTAAAAAACAAAGTTGACTTCCACATCTCTGACACAACCCCACCTAGCAACAAAAAACCAACGTCATATTATGACCCCTGTTGCCCTATATAACATTGGTCCCACAAACTTTTCAGCTGCTATCATACTTCCGAAGTTATTCTTGGTGGCAATAGTCAGTGATTCACCTTGCATATCGGAAATAATGAATAACATTCACTTTAATCTGAGGTTTATATATTTTCTACTGTATATTTACACCGTTTTAATACTATGCTCTGGCTGGTTGGAGATAATTTAAGAATACATCAGAAATAATCTACTTTGACGTCATCTTAATTTTTTTCACTGTTGAAACTTGACTATTTCCAGCATCTTTAATTTTTAATACTGCTCTATGATTGGCTGGAGATAGGTGGGAAAAGGAGTTGGACGACATGGGATGAGGGAGGTGAGGGTAACCTGTTGTCAATTTCCACATATTCAGTAGTTGGTTGATTGTATTGGCTGATGATGTAATGAGTTGATGGTCAGCACGGATGTCATGCTTAATCTTCAAAAAAGGTCAAGGTAGGTGGGCCAGAATGCCCATATCCATAATATTGACATGATAGACCCAAAACTCATTTTGGCAATGACACAAAGCCTTATAATACTATTTGTAGCTGTCTGCAATATTCTCCATATTTCTTAGGGAAGTCTTTGATGTACCTCAGCAACAATATTGGTCTGGGCATCTGACCCTGATTGAAAACTGGGTGAATTTACTTAGATTCTGATAAGCGTTTTAATTAAATGTCAAACTTGTTTGAAATTTGAGTAATCTCAGCCCATTGGATCCTATCTGCTATGTAAGATGGGAATCAGTCGCAAGCTATACAAATTGTTCCTAAATATCTTGGACATATTTCAGTAAATATATCTCTCTTGTTTAGCTATCACTTTTGTATATATTATGGCTGACTGTGCACTTTTATCCCTTATGAACCCAAACTGTGATGTACTTCGAAATTTTTCATTCTAGTATTTCATTAATCTGTCTTTGAAAACAGAGTAGATTATTTTTTAGAATGATTATAGGGTAAACATCGGCTTGTAGTGTTTTAGGTCTTATGTCTAGAATATCCTTAGCATAGTTACCATTGCTGCCAGCTTAAATACTCTGGAAAGTTCCCTGATGTGACTGGCCCATTCAAGAAATTCATGACTTTGTCTTTCAAAACTGATTTTATTATTAGTTAATGACAGCATCAAAGATATCTGACCGCGGTTTTTCATGTCTTCTGCATAACACTCTTTCACTAGCAAAATTACAGTTGTTGTCAGTTTTAAAAACTCTGGGAATTTCTCTCATACGAATGACACTACTATTATGTTTGTTCAGGGAACTTGTGTGCGCAATATGTATTGTTCGATTACAAAGACTGGTGCTCCTTCTACTTCTGCGGTCTTATCATCTTTTTGTTTCGGTGCAGTTTGAATGACTCCATCCCAAAGATCTTGCTGCACTGGTAACATCAGTGCCCATCAGATCAACGAAGTCAAGCGCCGTCGGGCTTGGATAGCGTTTGAATGGGTAACTGTCGGGTCTGATGAGCGCTGTTGGCAAGCAAGTTGCACTCAGCCCTTGTGAGACCAAGTGTGGAGTTACTTGATGGGAAAGTAGCGGCTCCAGTCGCGAAAACTGACATCGACTGGGAGAGCATTGTGTTGACTATATGCTCCTCCATATCCGCATACAGTGACTCCTGTGGGCTTAGGATGATACTGCGGCCGGTTGGTACTGTTAGACCTTCAAGGCCTGTTTGGGGCATAGTGCTTAATGACTACATGCTCTTTGTGTAGTGATAACATTTATGTTAATTCATGGTTCTGTTCGTTCATTGTAGATGAAGATTGTCATTACATGAGCTTTTCCAGCAGTCACTATGCTGTCATAGAAGTTTTTCTGCTCTATATGAATTTAAGAACTCTTGTTAACTGAATCCCTTTCATAGTACTCATCATTTATTGTTATTTCAAAAGTACAAAGCATGTAATCGGTAAAATCAAATCGATCGTTGACATGAGTTTATACATTGGTTGCCCAGCAATTGGCCACGTCAAGTGTATTCCTATTGCTCTCACCACGACTCTAATACTGCATGTGGTTGGAGATGAATATCACTGAAGTAGATGGATGTTAGTCCGCACAGTACCATGTCTGCAAAACATTGACTCCACAGGAGAACGCCATTCATGCTGGTTGGCCTTGTATCTTGTGGTACAAGAGCGTAGCCTTCCAGGTTGTCCACTTCTCTGAATGACCAGGAGGCAGCTCCTCCTTCAGAAATAGACACTCCTCCAAATGTTGACATTACCCCCATCACTTTGACACCCTTTCTTGCTGTAATTTTCCTGGAAGAGCTTCAGATGTTGTGAAGAAGTTCTTACTTGATTTCAGCTGAGGATGTGGTGGCTGGTGGCAATGCAAAGGATGGGCTTCCGTAGTTGTAACAATGATTATCTGGCATATAGCAACTATCTCGCGTCTTATTTCAGGAGTGGCTCCGACAGAAACACAGTGGAGTTCATCGACGAGTGTAGGTATTCTGAGGTAACGGGCCAATTGTGACGCCCTGAAAATATTCTAAGTTTGGAGTTGGCATGTCCGTTCGTGCCGCTCGGCCAGCCGGGGCCTGGCAGCAAACACGTTGGGCCCGACGTTACCCGACAAGAGGGGTAGTCCCAACGCATGGTCCAACCACGTGAAACTGTGCCGATGAAGGAGCCACGGTGTGAAACCTTTATGGCAGCCATTTCTCTGATTAGATTAGATTATATTAGATAGATCCGAGCTGAGGAGATCCTCGTGGATGTGAAACATGTCAATTTTTTTTTTTAAACTGAAATAACAGTACTAATAGTATGAATATATACAATACATCATTTGTTTCTATTAAAAAATTCGTCAATGGAGTAGAAGGAGTTGGCCACTAGCAAGTCTTTCAGGCTCCTTTTAAACTGATCTTTATTTGTAACTAATTTTTTTTGTTTACTGGCAAATTATTGAAGATGAGTGTTCCTGAGTAGTGGGCCCCTTTTTGAACTAAAGTAAGTGCTTTTAAGTCTTTGTGCAAATCATTTTTGTTCCTGGTATTGTGTGTATGAACTGAGCTGTTTGTTGGAAAAAGAGATATATTATTTACAACAAATTTCATTAAGGAGTAAATATTCTGGGAGGCAGTAGTTAGTATACCCAGTTCTTTGAAGAGGTTTCTACAGGACGTCCGTGAATTTATTCCACAAATAATACGTATTACACGCTTTTGGACTCTGAAAACGTTTGTTTGACTTGAGGAGTTACCCCAAAATATTATACCATATAACATTATCTAATGAAAGTAGGCAAAGTATGCAAGCTTTTTCATTTTTATGTTGCCTATGTCAGCTAACACTCGAATTGCAAATACAAATTTGTTAAGGCGTTTCTGCAGTTCTGTGGTGTGCTCCTCCCAACTTAATTTATTATCAAGTTGTAATCCCAGGAATTTAAGACTGTCAACCTCTTCTATCTGCTCTTCTTCGTACTATATGCATATGCTGGGTGGAAACCTCTTACAGGTTCTGAATTGCATATAGTGAGTCCTTTCGAAGTTTAATGTCAGTGAGTTGGCTTTAAACCATTTATTTATATCCATGAAAATATCATTAGCAGATCTTTCTAGAACTACACTCGACATACTATTTATTGCAATACTTGTACCATCTGCAAACAAAACGAACTCTGCTTCTGGCAGTGTAACTGATGAGAGATCATTAATGTATACAATAAAAAGCAATGGCCCTAAGATGGATCCCTGTGGGACACCACATGTAATTTCTTCCCATTCTGATGATGACTGATGACTTAATTCACTAGTCCTTTGCACTAACACTCTTTGTTTGTTGTTAGTGAGGTATGACTTGAACCATTTTGCAGCACTGACCGTGACACCATAGAATTCTAATTTACTTAAAAGGATGTTGTGGTTCATACAATCAAATGCCTTTGACAAATCACAGAAAATACCTGCAGCTTGTAATTTGTTACTTAATGAATTAAGTACATTTTCACTGTAGGTGTAAATAGCCTTCTCGATATCAGAACCCTTCAGAAATCCAAACTGTGTTCTTGATAATATGTTATTTGTGCTCAGATGGTTGAGCAACTGCCTGTACATTACTTTTTCTAAAATTTTTGAAAATGCTGGCAAAAGTGAAATCGGTCTGTAGTTTGATGGTATCTCTTTATCCCCTTTCTTGAATAGAGGCTAAACATCTGCATATTTTAGCCAGTCAGGAATTGTCCCAGTTATAATTGACTGGTTACACAAGTAACTTAGAACTGTACTAAACTCACAAGAACATGCCTTAATTAACTTTGTTGATATTTCATCGTAACCACTAGAATGCTTTGTTTTTAATGATTTTGTTATGGAAGTTCATATAGAAATTAATAGTAGCCAGATGAATCATGATACCTCAAAAAGAAATATGTACATTACCATTATTTGCACGACGATTCTGATGGTGTAAATAGATTTTCAATTGATTTATTAGTTTAAAGTTTAGTATCTGACGATAAATTATACCAGTAACACCCAGCAACGTATTTCCAAAATCTGAACGGTTCAGCCGATTTGGTCTATCTACGTGTCTTTAGAAATCTATTAGTTTAAAACTATATTAGTATGAATTACAGGCATGTAACTTAAATAGTGCATGAGTTATTGGAGGTCAAAGTGGCCGATTACTATCGATCACGTCAGGCTAAAAAATGTTCAAATGTGTCTGAAATCGTATGAGACTTCACTTAGTCCCTAAGCTTACACACTATTTAACCTAAATTATCCTAAGGACAAACGCACACACCCATGCCCGAGGGAGGACTCGAACCTCCACTGGGACCAGCCGTACAGTCACTGACTGCAGCGCCTTTAGACCGTTTGGATAATCCCGCGCGGCCCACGACAGGCCATAAATACTCCACAGTTACACGAAGAAACGGTAGCAGCCTGCTTATAAATATATTTATTCATCTATGTCTTTGTTTATATCCGATATATACTATTCATGAAGAAATTGGTTAAATATTTACTGTGTTTAGAAAGCACAGAGACATTAGGCTACTGACCAACATTTGTGGCTATTCCTTTTATATGTGTTTATTTAATTTGTTTATGTATTTAATGATGTATGTTAGAGCGTGTTTATGGTCCAGCTGTAGGAATATTTATTTAATTTCAAGTTATTGAAATGTGAATCCAGTATTTCGTAAGTGTTTCCATGTGTTTGTGAGTGCACGTTGGCTTGGAGACATGGAGGGAGCCCTCTAGCCAGTCACAGCGCTCGTTACTAAGAGAGACGTATGGAGGTTGGGGAGGAGCATCGTTTCCGGAGAGGACATGAGGGAGTTGTGGAGGGTACGGCACAGGACCCGGGACTGCTGGAGGTGACGGCGCGACGGACGGACAGTCGCCACAGAGATGTGGGGAGTGTGGAACAGTTTGCGCGTGGTCGCGGCAGATAGAAATACTTCCGAGTGCCGATTTGTGCACTTGTGAGATTTCCGTAGCTTCTATCGTGAAGCCATAGTGTGCATTTAGAAGTGAATATCTCCCAAGCTATATTGTTGTTCATAACTAATTACGTGTAGTAGGAATCTATTGTTTCCCTGTTATTCAACTTATATTTTATTTAATTGCTGGACCATCGACACCAATAAGTGTTTTGCAGAAATGTACCGCATTCTCAAAACTAATTCTACTATCGTACTCATCATTTAAAGTCGTTAAAATAGTATCTGCAGATTTTATTTAATTGCAATCTTTCATTTATAAAATTCTATATTAATTCGCAATTGCCGAGTGATAGGAAGCTTCGACCATTTGATTAATGTGTGTATTCACTTTGTATACTGTAGTCTCAGCAGTATTTGGCTTGTAATGCAGCAACTACGTGTCCCAGCCGTAAGACAACGAAACTAGGCAAAACTTTTAATATTTCAACACTGAGTCTGAGGGTAGGTAATTGAGAGCCACCACACCAACATCATTTCATTCATTATTGATTGAATGCCGGCAGTAGTTAACAACACTTGATAATGTGACAGGTCTCATTAAGCGCCACTGATGTGATAAAAGCCATGGGATAGCGAAATACACTTATACAGATGGCGGTAGTATGACGTACACAATGTGCAAAAGGGTGGTGGATTGGCGAAGCTTTCATTTGTACTCAGGTGATCCAGTGACAAGGTTTCCGGCGTGATTATGGCAGCACGACGTGAATTCACAGACTCTGAACTCGGAATGCTGAGACATGTCACATGGGAAATCTTTAGGGAATTTTATATTCAGAGATCCAAAGTGTCAAAAGTGTTGAAAAATATTAAATTTCAGGCAATACCTCACACTACAGACAAGACAGTGGCCGACGACCTTCACTTAACGACCGAGCGTAATAGCGTTTGCGTAGAGTTGCCAGTGCTAACACACAAGAAACACTGCATGAAATAACCCCAGAAATCAACGTATCCATTAGAAAAGTATGGGGAATTTGGCGTTAATGGGCTATGACATCCAAATTCCGAGGCGAGTATCTTACCTAACAGCCTGATATCGCCTGGAGCGCCTCTCTTTGTCACGTTACCATGCCGATTGGAGCCTAGGAGACTGGAAAACTGTAGCCTGGTCAGATGAGTCCCGATTTCATCTGGTAAGGGCTGATGGTAGTGTTCGAGTGCGGCGAGGACCCGACGAAGCCATGAAGTTGTCAACAAGGCTCTGTGCAAGCTGGTGGTGGCTCCATAATGGTGTGGGTGTTTACATGGAATGGACTGGGTCCTCTGATCCTGTTGAACTGATCATTGACTGGGAATGGTTATTTTCGGTACTTGGAGACCATCTGCAGCCGTTTATGGATTTCGTGTCCCCTAGCGTCGACAGAATTTTTATGCGTGACAATGTGCCACGACACAGTGTCACTGTTGTTCCTGATTAGTTTGAACAACTTTCTGGACATCTCATGGGAATGATTTGGCCACACGGGTCACTGGACATGAATCCCATCGAACATTTATGAGTCAAAGTCGAGAGGTCAATCCAAACATAAAATCCGGCACTGCCGCAATTATGGATAGCTTTATAGGCAACACGAGTCGATATTTCTGCTGGGGACTTCTAACGACTTTCTGAGTCCATGCCACGTCGAGTTACTGCGGGCGAAAGGAGGTGCGACACGATATTAGGGGCTATTGCACGGCTTATGTCACCTCAATGTATGTTGCTCATGTGACTGGACTGGTACCATGCCGAGCATGCATATTCAGCGCTGGAGTACGAGCACAGACCTGGTGAGCTAGTTGTCAGGGTGAATTTTTCAGATTTCCATGAGTTACCTGTGAGTTTCTGCACCACGTTGCTTCTGGCAGACAATTCCTTTTTCATGTTTAGGCAGTGTATCTTATATGTAAGCATGTGCTCCAGAGATATTCCTGGATGTTTCTGAATCGGACAGTGTTCCAGAACAATTTTTTATTATTGATCTGAAGAGTTTTAGCAGCTTGTTTGTCTCTGAGGAGGAATAAACAGGTCTGAGTTTTGGCAGGATTCGGTTTCAGGTGGTGATAATATACTGATGTGGTACTGATATACTCCAGAGTCTACATCGGTACTGTGTATCTCACCTCACGGTGGTCTGTGGAGCGTATTTCGTATTCCTCCGTCACTTACCCCTTATTATCCAGTCGCGAATGGTGCACAGAAAGTACGAATGTTTGTTAGCCTCCTCTGATTAGCGTCCAAGGAAGATGGAATCTCTAACTTCGCCCTCATTGTCTTTCTGCGATATGGAGGAAACAACATTTTGGTTGAGCCCTCTAGGAATTTAATTTTATCATTAAATCACATTGCAATGCTGAACATATCTCTTGTAACGTCTGCTTCTGAAGGTGGATGGGCTTCTACATCTACATCTACATCTACATCTACATGACTACTCTGCAATTCACATTTAAGTGCTTGGCAGAGGGTTCGTTGTACCACAATCATACTATCTCTCTACCATTCCACTCCCGATCAGCGCGCGGGAAAAACGAACACCTAAACCTTTCTGTTCGAGCTCTGATTTCTCTTATTTTATTTTGATGATCATTCCTACATATGTCGGTTGGGCTCAACTAAATATTTTCGCATTCGGAAGAGAAAGTTGGAGACTGACATTTCGTAAATAGATCTTGCCGCGACGAAAAACGTCTTTGCTGTAATGACTTCCATCCAAATTCGCGTATCATATCTGCCACAATCTCTCCCCTACTACGTGATAATACAAAACGAGCTGCCCTTTTTTGCACCCTTTCGAAGTCTTCCGTCAAGCCCACCTGGTAAGGATCCCACACCGCGCAGCAATATTCTAACAGAGGACGAACGAGTGTAGTGTAAGCTGTCTCTTTAGTGGACTTGTTGCATCTTCTAAGTGTCCTGCCAATGAAACGCAACCTTTGGGTCGCCTTCCCCACAATATTATCTATGTGGTCTTTCCAACTGAAGTTGTTCGTAATTTTAACACCCAGGTACTTAGTTGAGCTGACAGCCTTGATAATTGTACTATTTATCGAGTAATCGAATTCCAGCGGATTTCTTTTGGAACTCATGTGGATCACCTCACACTTTTCGTTATTTAGCGTCAACTGCCACCTGCCACACCATACAGCAATCTTTTCTAAATCGCTTTGCAACTGATACTGGTCTTCGGATGACCTTACTAGACGGTAAATTACAGCATCATCAACGAACAACCTAAGAGAACTGCTCAGATTGTCACCCAGGTCATTTATATAGATCAGGAACAGCAGAGGTCCCAGGATGCTTCCCTGGGGAACACCTGATATCACTTCAGTTTTACTCGATGATTTGCCGGCTATTACTACAAACTGCGACCTTCCTGACAGGAAATCACGAATCCTGTCGCACAACTGAGACGATACCACATAGGCCCGCAGCTTGATTAAAAGTCGCTTGTGAGGAACGGTGTCAAAAGCTTTCCGGAAATCTAGAAATACGGAATCAACTTGAGATCCCCTGTCGATAGCGGCCATTACTTCTTGCGAATAAAGAGCTAGCTGCGTTGCACAAGAACGAAACCATGCTGATTACGTATCAATAGATCGTTCCCTTCGAGGTGATTCATAATGTTTGAATATAGTATTTGCTGAAAAACCCTACTGCAAACCGACGTCAATAATATAGGTCTGTAGTTCGATGGATTACTCCTACTACCCTTCTTAAACACTGGTGCGACCTGCGCAATTTTCCAATCTGTAGGTACAAATCTATCGGTGAGCGAGCGGTTGTATATGAGTGCTAAGTAGGGAACTATTGTATCAGCGTAATCTGAAAGGAACCTAATCGGTATACAATCTGGACCTGATGACTTTCCCGTATCAAGCGATTTGAGTTGCTTCGAAACCCCTAAGGTATCTACTTCTAAGAAACTCATGCTAGCAGCTGTTCATGTTTCAAATTCTGGAATATTCCATTCATCTTCCCTGGTGAAGGAATTTCGGAAAACTGCGTTCAATAACTCCGCTTTAGCGCCACAGTCGTCGGTAACAGTACCATCGGCACTGCGCAGCGAAGATATTGACTGCGTCTTGCCGCTTGTGTACTTTACATACGACCAGAATTTCTTTGAATTTTCTACCAAATTTCGAGACAATGTTTCGTTGTGGAACCTATTAAAAGCATCTCGCATCGAAGTCCGTGCCAAATTTCGCGCGACTGTAAATTTTAGCCAAACTTCGTGATTTCGCGTTCTTCTGAACTTCGCATGCTTTTTCCGTTGCCTCTGCAACAGAGTTCGGACCTGTTTTGTGTACCACGGGGATCAGTTCCATCTCTTACCAATTTATGAGGTATGAATCTCTCAATTGCTGTTGCTACTATATCTTTGAATTTGAGCCACATCTCGTCTACATTTGCATAGTCAGTTCGGAAGGAATGGAGATTGTCTCCTTGGAAGGCTTCTAGTGACACTTTATCCGCTTTTTTAAATAAAATTATTTTGCGTTTGTTTCTGGTGGATTTGGAAGAAACGGTATTGAGCCTAGCTACAACAACCTTGTGATCATTAATCCCTGTATCGGTCATCATGCTATCAGCTCTGGATTGTTTGTGGCTAAGAGGTCAAGTGTGTTTTCGCAACCATTTACAATTCGCGTGGGTTCGTGGACTAACTGCTCGAAATAATTTTCGGAGAAAGCATTTAGGACAATCTCGGAAGATGTTTTCTGCCTACCACCGGTTTTGAACAAGTATTTTTGCCAACATATCGAGGGAAGGTTGAAGTCCCCACCAACTATAACCGTATGAGTGGGGTATTTGTTTGTTACGAGACTCAAATTTTCTCTGAACTGTTCCGCAACTATATCATCGGAGTCTGGGGTTCAGTAGAAGGAGCCAATTATTAACTTAGTTCGGCTGTTAAGTATAACCTCCACCCATACCAATTCGCACTGAGTATCTACTTCGACTTCACTACAAGATAAACCACTACTGACAGACACAAACACTCCACCACCAATTCTGCCTAATTTATCTTTCCTGAACACCGTCCGAGACTTCGTAAAAATTTCTGCAGAACTTATTTCAGGCTTTAGCATTCTCCTTACGCTTTCAGACGTATTAAACGAAGCAGTGACGAAACGCGCTGCTGTCCTAAGGATCTTCTCTGTTGTCTCTGACAATTCAAACTGGATATGACCTCAATCTGAGGAGCAATTTCCAAGTACCACTCACACAACGATTTGGCGCGTTGCCTCCTTTGTGTATGACTGACTTTGTGAGAATTCTTCCAAGAATCTGTCATGCAGCTGTCTTTCCAACGGTTACCACTCTGTAGCCACTAAAATGTAATGTAATGCGCCGTGGTGTAGGGGTAGAGTCTTTGATCAATAATGAATATGTCATAGATTGCGTGTTCGAAAACCGCTACTGCTTAAATTTTGATTAATTATCAGCATTGGCCCCCCGAAGCCTTCCGGTTTAAGAAGTCACACTCATTGAACCAACGGCTTTGTCAACGATGGCGCAAAGGCGGACGAAGCCTTAGGGCACTCTTGTCCTTATGGTACGAAACTGTCCCTAAATGCGGAAGAATCAGCAATGATCAATGGAATACGGGTGCAGAAGGCAATGGAAACTACTGCATTAAAGACGCATAACGAGCATCCACAGGACATGTGGCCCGTTAATGAACAAGTGTCATGATGATCTCGCCGTTGGCAAAAAGTTCCGAAACAGTCCCCCATTCAGATATCGGCGAGGGGATTGCAAAAGAGGAGGTGACCATGAGGAAAGGATTCAATTATCAACGAAAGAATAAAGTCTTACGAGTTGGGGCGTGGAAAGTCAGAAGCTGAACGTGGTAGGGAAGCTAGAAAATCTGTAAAGGGAAATGCAAAGGCTCAATCTAGACATAGTAGGGGACAATGAAGTGAGATGCAAAGAAGACAACATTACTAGTCAGATGAGTATAGGGTAATATCAACAGCAGCAGCAAACGGTATAACAGGAGTGGGATTCACCTCAGTTCCAAGAGTTCCGGAACCTGTACCAAAACCTGGAATTGACATCATTTCCGTGTTTTTTATTGCTCATGAAGACCACACGTTACATGTTGTATCAACATACAGCAAGATCTTCAGGGGTAGTTGTCCAGATTGCTGTACACACCGGTACCTCTAATACCCAGTAGCACGTCCTCTTGCACTGATGCATGCCCGTATCCATTGTAGTATACTATAGACAACTTCATCAAGACACTGTTGGTCCAGATTGTCCCACTCCTTAACGGCGATTCGGCGTAGATCCCTTAGAGTAGTTGGTGGATCACGTCGTCAATAAACAGCCCTGCTCAATCTATCACAGGTATGTTCGATGAGTTGAGGTCTGGAGAACATGTTGGCCACTCTAGTCGAGCAATGCCGTTATCCTGAAGGAAGTCATTCACAAGATGTTCACGATGGGGGCGCGAATTGTCGTCCATGAAGATGAATTCCTCGCCAGTATGCAGCCTTAATGGTTGCTCTATCGGCCGGAGGGTAGTATTCACGCATCGTACAGCCGCTACGGCACCTGCCATGACCACCAGCGGCGTACGTCGATCCCACATAATGTCACCTCAAAATATCAGGAAACTCCACCTGGCTGCGCTCGCTGGACACTGTGCCTAAGGCGTTCAGCCTGACTGGGTTGCCTCCGAACACGTCTCCGGCACATGCGACACTCATCGGTGAAGAGAACGTGATGCCAATCCTGAGTGGTCAATTCGGCACGTTGTTGGGTCCATCTGTACCGCGCTGCATGGTGACGTTGTTGTGAAGATGGACCTCGCCATGGACGTCGGGACTGAAGTTACGTATCATGCAGCCTGTTGTGCACCGTTTGAGTCGTCATCCGCCGTCCTGTGGCTACACAAAAAGCATTATTCAACGTGGTAGCGTTGCTGTCAGGGTCCCTCCGAGCCACAATCCGTAGGTAGCGGTCATCCACAGCAGTAGAAGCCCTTGGGCGGCCTGAGCGAGGCATGTCATCGACAGGTCGTGTCTCACTGTATCTCCTCCATGTCCAAATAACATCGCTTTCGTTCACTCCGAGACACCTGTACACTTTCCTCATTGAGATCCGTACCTGGCATAAAGTAACAATGCAGACGCGATCGCACCATGGTATAGACCGTCTTGGCATGGCTGAACTATAGACAACACGATCTGTGTACCTCCTTCTTGGTGGAAAACTGCAGCTGGTCGGCTGTCAGACCCCTTCCGTCAGATAGGTGCTGCTCATGCGTGG
Source organism: Schistocerca serialis cubense (assembly GCF_023864345.2). Lineage (NCBI taxonomy): Eukaryota > Metazoa > Arthropoda > Insecta > Orthoptera > Acrididae > Schistocerca > Schistocerca serialis. The sequence goes on along the minus strand of NC_064643.1, from coordinate 423,396,247 downwards.
TTGTTTATATTTTTTGACCGGTTTAGTGACATATCTGAACAATCAAAGACACTGTGTCTATGATACAATATCCACAGTCAAAGTATATTTTCAGGAGTTCTGGGAACTGGGATGATGCAAAACTTTTTTTTTATTTGTATATGTAAGGGTATTGTAAAGGTAATGCAGTATGTAAAAAGAGAGGAAAATAAAATAGTCAGGGGGCTGGAATGCAGTTTAGGGAAAGCATCAAAAGAAATGGCTACAAGAGATTATGGGATTGGCACAAGGAATCAGAGAGGAGAAAGACTAACTGAGTTCTGTAATAAATTTCACCTAGTAATAGCGAATACTCTAGAATGAGATTTTCACTCTGCAGCGGAGTGTGCGCTGATATGAAACTTCCTGGCAGATTAAAACTGTGTGCTCGACCGAGACTCGAACTCGGGACCTTTGCCTTTCGCGGGCAAGTGCTCTACCATCTGAGCTACCGAAGCACGACTCAGGGCCGGTACTAATAGCTTTACTTCTGCCAGTATCTCGTCTCCTACCTTCCAAACTTTACAGGAGCTCTCCTGCGAACCTGGTGCTGATGGTAGAGCACTTGCCCGCGAAAGGCAAACGTCCCGAGTTCGAGTCTCGCTCGGGCACACAGTTTTAATCTGCTAGGAAGTTTCAGCGAATACTCTGTTCAAAAAGCACAAGAGAAGAAGGTTTACTTGGAAATGGCCGGGTGATACGAATAGATTTCAGTTAGATTACATTAAAGTTAGACATAGATTCCTAAATCAAAAACTGGATTGTAAGGGGTACCCAGGAGATGATATAGACTCAGATCTCAATGTAGTATTGATGAAGAGTAGGCTGAAGTTTAAGAGATCAGTCACGAAGGTTCAGTACGCAAAGAAGTGGGACACGTATGTACTAAGGAATGACGAGATACCCTTGAAGTTCTCGAAGGCTATAGATACAGCAAAAAGGAACAGCTCAATAGTCAGTACAGTTGACACGGACTGGACACCCCTAAAACGGGCAATCACAGTAGCTGGAAAGAGAAACATAGGTAGAAAGAAGCTAACTGCGAAGAAACGATGTCTAAAAAAAGAAATACTTCAGCTGATCTATGAAAGAAGGAAGTGCAAAAATGTTCAAGGAAATTGAGGAGTACAGAAATACATGCCACTAAGGAACGAAACAAATAGGAAGTGCAGGAAAGCTTAGACGAATTGGCTGCATGACAAATGTGAAGAAATCGAAAAAGAAATGACTGTCGGAGTGACTGACTCAGCATATAGGAGAGCGAAAATGACGTTTGGTGAAATTAAAAGCAAGGGTGGTAACATTAAAAGGGAATTCCACTACTACACAAAGAGGACAAACTGGATAAGTGGAAAGAGTACACTGAAGTCCGTTCTGAGGGGAAACATTTGTCAGTTGTGATAAAAGAAAAAAGGAGTCGATTTGGAAGAGATAGGAGATCTCGTAATGGAGTCAGAATTTAAAAGAGCTTTCGAGGACTTACCATCAAATAAGGCAGAAGGAATAAATAATATTCCATCAGAATTTCTAAAATCTTTGCTCGAAGTGGAAACCGATAGACTACCCAAGTTAATGTGTAAATCTATGTGACTAGCGACATACCATCTGACATTCGGAAAAATATCATCCTCACAATTCCAAAGACTGCAAGAGCTGACATGTGCGAGAATTATCGCACAATCCGCTTAACAGCTCATGCATCCAAGTTGCTAACGAGAATAATATACAAAAGAACGGAGGAGAAAACTGAGGCTCAGTTAGATGATGATCAGTTTGGCTTTAGGAGAGGAAAAGGCACCAGAGAGGCATTTCTGACGTTGCGGCTGATAATGGAAGCAAGGGTCATAGGATTTCTCGACCTGGATATAGCGGTAGACTATGTCAAACGGTGCAACATGAAAGAAATTCTGAGAAAAATAGAGGTAAGGAATAGCGGGAGACGAGTAATATACAATATGTACAGGAACCAATAGGTATTAATAAGAGTGGACGTCCAGGAACTAACTGCTCAAATTAAAATGGTTGTAAGACAGAGATGTGTTCTCTTTCCCCTACTGTTTAATCTATGCATCGGATAAGCAATAATGGAAATAAAAGTTTCAGCAGTGGGATTCAAATTCAAGGTGGAAGAATATCATTGACACGACTGGCTGATGACATTGGAGTGCTGAATGAAAGTCAAGAAGAAATAGTCTACTGAAGGGGATGAACAGTCTAGTGAGTACAGAATATGGAAAAATCAAAGCAAGATGAAAGTAATGAGAAGTAGCAGAAGTTAGAACAGCGAGAAGATTAACAACAGAATATATGGTCACGAAGTAGATGAAATTAAGGAGTTTTGCTATCTAGGCAGCAAAATAATGCATGAGGGACGGATCCAGGAGGACATCGAAAACAGACTGGCAATGGCAAAAAGGGCATTTCTTGACACGAGAAATGTACTATTATCAAACATAGGCGTTAATTTGAGGAAGAAATTCTTATTGTATTGCACTCTCCAATGAGTCTTCTTTCTGTTCTATTTGCGGATAAAGAGTATGAAGCGAATATTTCGGTTGTCCTTTGTGCCATTAATTACTGGCCTAATTCTAGCAGCAGCGCGCAGCCTACGGGAAAAACAATAGCCGGCCGGAGTGGCCGGGCGGTTCTAGGAGCTACAGTCTGGATTCGCGCGACCGCTACGGTCGCAGGTTCGAATCCTGCATCGGGCATGTATGTGTGTGATGATGTCCATAAGTTCGTTAGGTTTAATTAGTTCTAAGTTCTAGGGGACTGATGACCTTAGGACCTTAGAAGAAAAGTCCCATAGTGCTCAGAGCCATTTTTGAAAGGGAACAGACGATTCAACAATATTTGTATTTTTAGCCCTGAAAGATGGTTCTTGCAGTTTTACAAGAAAGTCTTTGCAATATGTACGGCACCTTTCTACCCGACTTTCCCGGTAGTATTTTTCAATCTATCTGTCACACTGTGTCACCACTTACATAAGGCAGTATCCATGTGCCCCGCTGTTCTTTGTGAACCCTCTACCTTCCTCTTAGTCCAGAATGATAAGTGTCCCCACTTATTTCATTAGCATTCAGGACTGATAAGGTAAGCAATAAGGAGGACCTGCGCAAAATCTGAGAGGGAAGGAATATCTGGAAAACACTGATTAGGAGAAGGGACAGGATGGTAGGATATTTAAAATACCAGGGAATGATTTCCACGGTACTACAGGGAGCTATAGATGGCCAAAACTCTAGAGGAAAACAGATACTGAATACATCCAGGCAATAACTGATGACGTAGGATGCAAGTGCTAATCTAAGATGAAGCGGTTGGCACTGGAGAGGAATTCATGATAGGCTGCATCATACCAGTCAGAAGACTCATGACAAAAAAAGAGCCACTTCTTATTAAATTGCTCTGTACACATACTCTTTAGATATTTGATGGACTACTCAGCAGCCATCTAATCAAACAATAACGGTTATATCCGCCATGTTATGGAATGTATTGTAAGTAGGCTGTTTAGTTTTCTTTATTGGTAACGCCACCTCTGTATGAAAATCACTGGCTGTGCTGTGTGCAGTCTGTGGCTGCTTTGCATTGTTGTAATACTCGCCATTGTAGTGTTAGGTAGCTGGCTGTGAACAGCGCGTAGCGTTGCGCAGTTGGAGGTGAGCCGCCAGCAGTGGTGGATGTGGGGAGAGAGATGGCGGAGTTTTGTAATTTGTCATGAACTGCTACATATATTATGACTATTAAGATCCAGTCAATAAGAAATTAATGATATACTTCCAAGAAAACGAGGGCGCATAAATAGACATTTCCCTTCACAGGAATTGCATAAATAATTTCTTTACGATCTGGTAACTTATCTGCTAGTGTAAGTTCTCGTGATGCATCACTCTAGTGTTAAGATGTGACATAGGTATTAGACATGGCCATTTTTAGTGTAATATTTTTTTCTGCTTGAGCTATGTCATGTTTAGATATCTGCTGTTTGCCAGGTATAGTGTTACTGAAATTGACTTTGTATTATTCTGTTAAGCCAGTTTTACTAATGATTTATTTTTATTGTTTGCTGCACATTGCCTTATATTAGTTGTAATATTGCTGCTTGCTTTGACAATTTCCATTTTGTTTCATTGCTATTTGTATTAATTGTTTTGTGCTGCTGCATTGCCTCGTCCCTTAGTTTAGCATCTGAGCTCAGTAGATTTAAGTTAGCTTAAGAGGGGTAGACTATATAAGAAACTGACTATGAAGAATAGGTAAAGAATGCGTTGCGAAGTTATATGAAAAAGATTTGGGCCAAAATGAGTATTGTACACTGAGAAATAATTATATTGAAAGAAATATGAATAGAATACAGAAAGCAGGTATAGATAGGACTTTTTGGGAATAATGATGAATGAAGGGAGATCTCCAAGAAGTAAAGGAAGTTTTGTTTGCAAAATATTGCAGTAAAACAAACCCTGTCCTTTCCTTTTGTATTATTCCGCTATATGTGTGTGTACTCTTGTGTATTTGTGTTTTTCCTGTCTTTATGTGTTTAGCTAATACGATTTATGTTGTAGAATTTTTCTAGTACTAAGCTATATTCACTATGAGGAGGAATACTGTTATCCTCAAATATAAGTTGCATTAATAATATGTTATTTTCTTTGTAAAGCTGTTTACAATTCTGTTCTGTTTCAATGTTCATGTGTGAAATTATTGTTTCGAAAACTATTCTCATTATTTTATGTATGCACTCATGTCATAATTCCTGTAACACTAATGTACATGTTATTTCGATTTTTTGTGAAGCCTGTACTACAAATGTTATCTGTATTGTTTTGTACCTTTGTAATTGTATTCTTATGTTATAAAATTGTAATTGTCACCAGTTCATCATATTATTAACTTGTAAGTTACATTTCACTGCACACGTTCCTGTTGGTCATAGTATATGGACAATATGTGAGAAGTAGGGACTGTTAGTGTTTACACGTGTGTTAATAATTCAGCAAGGGACTGGATAACAGCATTGCTGGTTCTAAGGTCAATTCCTAAAACTTTGTGAGTGCAAAGTGGTGGTTATGGACTTGCTATATTATCCGCAAGACTCTTCAATGGTGATTGTGCACCTGCACAGTCGCAGCAGATGGCTGCTGGCCATCTCTAAAAGGACTACAATGGGTCTGCACCTCTGGTGGCCCACCAATATCGTAATTTCTACCACGACTACAATGGGTATGCTCTGTGATGACCTACCTACCAATACTCTTCAAAACGTCGATTGACTCTGCTGTGGGTTGCTCTGTTGTAAAGAGTCAGCACTGTCTTTCCATTGGAAGGACGACACTACTACTTCAAGACAGCATGGAAATCCACTACTTTCGTGTGCATTTTATTTTACTGCTAAGACTTTGAGAAAAACACTGGAATTTTACTGTGTTGAACAATCTGGACTGTCTTTATGGACTGTGAGTAAATTTTAGCTTTTGACCAACATTGTATGAATAAGTGTGTGCATTTGATATCTTTGTTATTGTAATTATGAAAAATTTTTTCAAATCTGTATTGGCCACTGCCCAAACCAATTTGTAAAATTTTTTGTGGGGAGCATGGGGGCTATGTAAGTAGGCTGTTTAGGTTTCTTTATTGGTAACTCCACCTCTGTATGAAAATCACTGGCTGTGCTGTGTGCAGTCTGTGGCTGCTTTGCATTGTTGTAATACTCGCCATTGTAGTGTTAGGCAGCTGGCTGTGAACAGCGCGTAGCGTTGCGCAGTTGGAGGTGAGCCGCCAGCAGTGGTGGATGTGGGGAGAGAGATGGCGGAGTTTTGTAATTTGTCATGAACTGCTATATATATTATGACCATTAAGGTAAATACATTGTTTGTTCTCTATTAATATCTTTCATTTGCTAACTATCCCTATCAGTAGTTAGTGCCTTCCGTAGTTTGAATCTTTTATTTAGCTGGCAGTAGTGGCGCTCGCTGTACTGCAGTAGTTCGAGTAATGAAGGTTTTTGTGAGGTAAGTGATTTCTGAAAGGTATAGTTTAATGTTACTCAGGGCCATTCTTTTGCAGGGATCTTTGATAGTCAGATTGCGTTGCGCTAAAAATATTGTGTTTCAGGTTAAGCACAGTCTTGTATAATTGTTCAAAAAGGGGACGTTTCAGTATATAGGCGTTTACATAGAAAAACAACTTAAGGACTATATCTGCCAACGACCTAGAAACAACTGACATTTAGTGGAGTGGAGAAGGGGGAGGGGTTATGGCAAGGGCAGCCTCTCGGTTTTAGTTATTTAAAATTTAGCATTAGTCAGAAATGAATCTAAGGCCCTTGCGCAATGTCATTTACACTATGTTGATAAAACACATGGCATTCCTGTAACACCAGCTATTACCTGCGTTAATGGTTTCTGCCTTACCAGATAAGCATCTCTTGTTGTAGAGTCCTCCGTAGCGTAGAGACTTATTTTTTGGAATACCTGTCATATTTTTCTGTGTCTACGAAATTCCATGAACCTTCGAATGTTTATCTAACTTTCACCAAATCAAAATAATAACACCAGCTGATAGATCTTTGGGATTTATGTTCCCTTAAATACGGTGGAGGTTTTCGTAATACTAACTAATGATGATTCTGCCTTCTACAACTTTATTAGGCAAGTTCTATGTTCACTCTTGATTTGGAAATATGGTTGTAAGTACTTGGTTAGTTAAAAATTTTGGCTATGTTCATACTTCTCTAGTTTAAACTTTCATTTATATACAATCGTGACTTCTCATTATGTAAATAACGAAGCTGTTTCGGTTTTCAGTGGGAATTAGAACTAGTTCAATAAATCATAATGAAAGTGATGATTTAAAACAGCCCACCAGTACGTGTACTGTCACTGTACGTATGACACCTTACAAGGAAAGACTGGCTTTCACACGACCGGATTTTGCCGCTACGTACAGCACCTAGAAGAACCGGTTGGTGCAGTCTGGTTTGTTTGCCACATGTTAATAAGAAGACGCGGAAGGACAACAGTACCGCGGAGTATGCGCTAAGTCCCATAACATGAGCGCTGAAGGGCAACAAGCTCTTTAACTCACACATGTTTCATTTTTTCCAACATTGGTCTTAAATATGTGCACACCATTTACGTCTTAACTCTGGCAATCGTTGTGATGTGAATTGCAGAGGTGTTTCTTATTGCATTGAACTCTCCAATGAGTCTTTTTTTCTGTTCTATTTGCGGATGAAGAGTAGGAAGCGAGTATGTGCCATTGATTACTGACATAATTCTAGCACCAGCGCGGAGCCTACGGGAAAGAGAACAGAAGACTGAACAATATTTGTATTTTTGGCCCTGAAAGATGGTTCTTGCAGTTGTATAAGAACGTCTATGCGATATGTACGGCACCCTTCTGATCGACGTTTCAGGTAGTATTTTTCAATCTAGCACATAATGTCCTCAGTTATACAAGGTGGTATCCATTTGGCCCGCTGTTCTTTGTGAACACTTTACCTTCCTCGTAGTCCCGCTCATTTTATTAGCGTTCAAGTATAGTCCATAATAGTGATTTCTGAATAATACTTTTTGTAGACCATACCCGTCCTTAGTGACCCACCTATGAATACTAGCCTGCATTTGCTTTAGGTACAAGATAGTAAGTGTGGTCGTTCCAGTTCAAATTCCTATATATTTCTGCTTCCAAATATATGTATGATGTAGCTTACTCTAATCGTAATTCATTAAGACGGCGCTTAAAATATATCATTTGTTTTACGTTTCGTGAGGTGCAAACTTTTGAATGTCTACACCATAAGAGAACATAAACGGTCTTCGCACAAAGTCGATATTCTGTCGAGACCTAACAGGGTAGTACTGTAAATTTTACTGATTAGAATTTCCATATACGTAACTAATATTATTAGCTAGGTCATTGATGCCCAAATTGAGCAGCAACTGTTCCGTTACAACTCTGGACTACACCATACATAGCTTCATTGTGTGTTGTGTGGGTGATGGTCAGATTGGAATCCTACCGCTGTCCGGGACATCTCCAAACACTTTTAGCTGGTCACTGACGCTATGTTAGAAACAGGACTCATCACTGATGACAGTTCTACTCCATTCAAAGAGATTGCATGCCGAAGACATGTCTCGAGACGACCCCGACAGCAATGGGTTACCAACTTCACTGTCGACAGCAGTACAGCCCGACAACCGGAAGTGATGGTCTGTGATCTGGGGTTCCATTTCGTTTCATAACAGGATCGCTTTAGTTCCTGTCAGCGGCACCCTCGCAGCACAGCAATATGTCGACGACATTCTACACTCCCGTGCTTTCCACTTTCTTTTATTTTTTTTTCTCTGGACTTACATTTAAGAAGATAATGCCGGCCCACGTGGCGTGAGTTTGTACTGCCTGTCTTTGTGCTTGCCAAATCCTGTATTTGCCAGCAAGGTCGCCGGACCTCTCCCCATTTGAGCATGTGTGGGCTATTATGGGTGGGAACCTCCGAACAGCTCCGGATTTCAGCGATGTAGTGGACAGAATTTGGCACCATATCCTCAGGAGGACATCCGAGAACTCTATCAATAAAAGCTAAGCAGAATAACTGCTTGCATAGGGGACAGATGTAGATCAACGTGTTATTGATTTGCTCACATTGTGAAGCTCTTTCATTTGAATAGCTCACCCAGCTTTTTGGAAATTGTAATCATCTGTTTGTCTTTGCGTGTACATGACATTTACTGAATTCCGTCCCATTTGGATAATTCCTTCGTTGTGCATTTTTCCCCTTACTGTGTATCTGACGTAGAGTGCACGCGAAATAGCTTGGGGCGTAGCTGCGCTGACGACATGGCAGGGGAGAGGACCGTTAATAATGGCAGGGCATCTGTTGTTCGCGGCCACAACACATCATGGGATGTGCAGTTCCACAGCTGAAGCACATAGACAAAAACACAACTTGCATATCTCGTAAGCTACAATTATGGAGTGTTGCAGTAACTGTATTAGCAGACTCTATCAGTAAGACGAAGAATTCGACAAACATAGATGTTAAAAATCAACTATTTTTGTTGTCAAAATAAAACTGTTGCGCAGCCAAAAACAAAATGTGTCCGACCACTCTTCGCTAGAAGTAAATCTCATTAACAAAAATGGGTTAAACTTTAAGCATAAAATTTTCTTATCCTTCTTCACCATTTTTCCTGAAGTAGTGAAGCCTTCGGAAATACTCCCCTACTTGTTTATTCATTTGATTCTGCTATTTGAACGTCTGCTGTCTCCTGTAACCGTCTCTCACAGTATAAAATGAATCTTTTGCTCCTTCTTTTGCCCCTTTTGACAAATTTGTTAGCATTGCTATGTCTGTTTATGACGAAGTTTCCAGAACATACGGTGCACGAAGACCTCGCTGCGGTGCTGTGTAGAAAGAGGTAGCATCGAGACAGCTCCAAATATGCAGGAAGGTTTAGTGTAAACCGACGGTCGAGGCCCCATTCGGAACAAACGGATGCATTTGCCCATTGCTAAAAACTAGAATGTGTTATCTCAGAGTTGTTTTCTCAAGCTTGAAAAGCATTTTTATCAAATATAAGTGTTTTTAACATACGGATGTATAGCGTCCAATCCTAAACCCACGTGCAGGGCATTATTGAGTTTTAGTTTCTGTACGCCTCTACAGGGATACTTGTTACTATGCCACTCACTATATCTGTTGGATGATGGGAACATCCTTCCATTATCGTTCGTCACAGAATGTTTGACGATAGAATTCTACACTCCTACATTTGTTCTGACATTTGATATTTCAGTTTCTGTCTCATCTGCATGTATGGGATACTGATTTTTTGCCAGCAAGAGCTTAATGAACGATTGAAATTCTTACAGTTTGCAGTCGGATTTTGTGATATTTTCTTACGGAAGCTAGTGAAGGCTTTTCATGCTGTTCCCTTGGCAGACGCACGCATTTCCGTTGAAATCTGCCTGTTTGTGGTTTATTCCTTGTTTGGTACTGCAATGGGTACTGTTTCTTAAGAAGCTTTCGTATATTATCTCTATACTAAGGAGAGCTCTAAATTATAGTGATAAACACGATTCTCTTAGATATCTATGAACTATGTGAACATGAGTCAATTGACTCCAACTGGTGTCTAACCTTCTCCTTATCTAGTTTAGTAGAAATGTAGACTCTTATGCTCATCTTTCTGGACATTGATGCCCCATTACTGCTTCGTGGTGTCTCTATGTAGACATTTTGAAAGCGGCAACCCATTGTCAACTAGTCGAGTATATTTCCCCTCACCAATGAAATGCTGAATCATGCATTATAGGTAATTTTGAGATAAAGTTTTTACAACTGTTTTGCGGGACATTTCTCTCGTACAACAATCATAGTACAACAATTTTGTTTATCAATTAGATAACAAAAAATGGTTCAAATGGTTCTGAGCACTGTGGGACTTAACTTCTGAGGTCATCAGTCCCCCAGAACTTAGAACTACTTAAACCTAACTAACCTAAGAACATCACACACATCCATGCCCGAGGCAGGATTCTAACCTGCGACCGTAGCGGTCACGCGGTTCCAAACTGAAGCGCTTAGAACCGCACCGCCACACCGGCCTGCATTAGATACCACTTGCGCTCTTATGCAACTATTGTAACAAGTCTCGGATAATTCATGGTAGTGAAGTGGTGGTGTAGTGACGCAGATGAGGTATGTGGGCAAGTATTGGTAACAGTTACAAAGAACTTTTACCCACTTCGATACAGGGCAAGTGACGCAGGCTGGTGGTTATGAATTTGTGGCACCTACCGGCACGTGATGCTGAACCGTCACTGAGACTGGCAGCCTCAGTAGGCCACTGCCATTCACGTTAGCAGCGCGTCATGTTGTGCTGCTATGACGCACTACTCAGGAGACAGCGGCACGGCTCGTTATGCAGCCATAATGTTGGCATGTGGAGTCTGCTTCGTGCGAGGTACAATCCGCTGCCCTCGGACAGAAGTCGCCTGGTGGCTGGTGCTGTGGCACCAGGTCGCACTAGAAATTCAGCATTCGTGGGCTAGGCACGGACAGCAGGTCGGAAGGGAGGTGACACTAAGTCCCGTGAAGTACTTAATGCAGATTCCACAGCCCAGTCGCAACCCATGGTTGCAGCTGGCATATTCCAGTCATCCCAATGTCCGGCGTCGCTCTGGCGTCGTGGCAATGTTGCAGGCTTCCGGCAATGACAGGTAATTACTGCCTTAAAATCTAAACATTTATATGCTTCCAATGCCCATTTGTATCACTAAACCCAACGCATTATCTGATTGCCATGACAAGAGCCACACTAGTGTGGTGAGACCGACAAAAAGCCACTCACCTTGTTGAGGTAACACCACTCCACGTACAATACAGTTACCGCTCGGCTATCCTTGCGGAGCACTTCACTGCTGTGTCTGTTTTTGTGACTCAGAAGACAGCTACCGACTCCTGGCTACTAACAGAGTGCTCTATGGCGCTTACTTTTACTTTTCTTAAAGACTAAAATAATTTTCTGAAAAAGGCAATTGTTATGCCACTATAATGAGTAAAGACGGTTTTCTTTAAGATTCACATCAGTAGCAAAGTTTAGAGGCCAGTAGGAGGGTTCTGTTACAACTCCTCTCCAATGCATGATTTATTCTTGCCACAATCCTTTCCCATACAGAATTAATTACTATCTCAGTTGATTTTAGTTTCTGCGTGTTGCTGAAAATACATCATTTCTCATCTCTTGAGATTTGTCTCTTTCGTAAACACTAAGACTTGCTCTAATGATAACGCTACTATTAATGTTTGGCTTTTGCGAACTCTTGGTGGCAATTTTGTGGACTCCACAGCTTTTGATAGTGTTTCAAACTCTGACATATTTTTGCGAGTGATTCTGTAATTTATCACTGATATCTTGATACTATAATCTGTGTCCTTGGAGTCATTCACGACAGCATGCCTCAATAAAATCTTCTCGGTTTTCAAGCCGCGTCAATTGGAATAAAACTCTTGAGCTTTCATTGGTTAGCTCCGCCATCGTCATCAAGAGTTGACTGACTGCCTGGGCTGGAACTATATCCCGCTTATATACCTACGATTACGGCCTCTGCCATAAGTCAGAGCACTGAGTTGAAATGGGACACAAAATACAGATTGTCAGCTCGAGAGTTTTGGCACATGAATTGACATACTGAGGCTCCACCGTAAAAGAATCGACTAAGTTTAGAATGAACAGTAACAATTTCAACAGAGACCATGGGTAGACACTGAGCAAGGTGTGGGGCTTTGGATGTCAAAAGCAAGCAATGCCGGATTCTTAATGCTTGAAGGAAGATGAGAGCGGCGGTTTCAAACATGGCGCTGGCCCATCACACCACCCGACATCATTCGGTACAATGGAGGGAAGGAGCTGCCCAACTCACCTTCCACACATGAGTCGTTTCGCCTTCTCCGATTGGTGACAGGGGCTGTAATCGTAACTACATAAGTGGTGTAAGGTGGCAGCTTGAATGAATATCAAATTAGCACCTTACATGAGACTTTATACGTCATACCAAGCAGATGAATGTGTCACCTGACATACTTTGGCGATTATGAGCAGATATGCCTATCAAAATGTACAGTATGTAATGCAAAAGGATGACACTCGACTTGACACATCAAATCCAAATCCTACATGTCAATGAGAGAAATGTGAAAAATGCTGCTGGAGGAAACGTTTTCGTTTTGGTGACCCGCAGTAAGAGGACAATGAATGCGCCAGGATATGCTTCGAGGGGAGCAGCTAGCAGCGCAGCCCTGCTTGCTATGGAGAAACTCATTAGAATACTGCGTTGGGGAATTTCCAGATTGATACAAACAGACCAGCGACGCAGCTGATTACGTCAAATGCTCGTGGTATGCTCGTGATGTACGCGTGTAACTTTTAGTCGTCAGGAGCGCGCACAAAATGTCCAATTGTCTGAAAGAAACATGGAACGAGTAGAAAGGGTGATATTTCGACGCAGTTTAAAGGTAGGCACTTTCCGATTAGCAGAGGAAGTTTCCAAAAGATGAAAGGAACCCTCCCATCGGTCTGAAAAAGCCATGATGTGAAGCACGAAAGGCCACAGGTGGGGGACAGCTTGTTACGAAAAAGACCAGACCGATATCTTTGAGGATTCTCCTCTCAACCATCGTCAAGTGTAGGACAGAGTGCATCACGCTCTGTACGACTACAAAATAGGAATTTGTGTGAATATTTCATTCACTTTGGCTGACATTCACATACAAATTAGCTGAAGAGTCGTTAAACTCTGATAGTGGAGAAACAAAACAGCCATATAGTTAATTGCACTTGCGAGAACTGTGAGGGCATGGAACCATACATGCTGCTCCATCTATGCACCGGTATATCGCCATATTTTCCAGACTATGGATGAGTGCTTGTTTTCTCACCTAATGAAACATGGGATAGTTTCAGCTGATAAAATCAGTAAAGTTTTTGATTTGCTATTTATAGGATTTTCAGAGGACGAGAGCATCCATGCAGCTGACAGCATATTGCGGATAATGGTAAATGCTGCTGGCAGAGACATAAACTTGTTGGTTCACCAGCTTGTATCCACTGTGAACTCTAGCAACCTTGAGGAATCTTTTGCTCATCTTGTCACAAAAACTAACCATCCTCTGTAGTCTTGATTGTCATCGTAAGTACTACCGAACGTAGAACCGGAATTTCTCTTAATATTGGCCAACTTCATGGTGTATAAGTAAGAAAAATCTTGTAGCGAACCTTCTACTTAAATCTGATGTTGTTGTGTTCAGAGCTATTTCTGCTAAACAGGACGTAATGTGTTGTATTGACAACTGTCCTGTAAGTATCTATGTAAATTTGTGTCCTTCTTTGACAATAATTCTGAAATTAAACAAATTATGTACAGCTAAATACCGATGTACTCTGTCATAGATTAAGGGTCCACTCTTAACCCCAGTCATTTATTCTAGTGACACTAATGCAATCATACGGAGTTCTTGCTGATATCTGAAAAGGAGAACCATCTGGTTCTCGCCGCCGCTGCCGTCCTCGAAGCCGCCGCCGCCGCCGCTGCCGCGGCCTAGTCCACCCCACCGCTACCTAGTGCTCGCCGCCGCCCCACCGCTGCCGCCACCGCCGCCGCCACCGCCGCCAACCTATTTCCCCATATTTACTCGCATCCCCATCTCGGCCCTGTCTCCAGTAGACAGCACAATCTACCATGGATACTTTCATACACGCCTCCACTTCCTCTGTCACCAGCGTTACCTCCTGGAGTGCCTCCTCTGGGTTTCGCCTGTCTGCTCCACCTCCCCTCCTCTATCTCCTCCCACTCCACCTCCACCCCTCCCATAAACCCCATCTGTATGCCGCCCATGATTCTCCTCAACCCACTGCTCTTGCTCATGCTCCTGACTCCACTTACGCCACTACCCCCTGTTGGGATGACTTTCCCCCAGTCCTGCTACGACTGCTCCTGCTCACCCTGCCTGGACCACTGCCTGCCCTGCCACAGTCTCTAATATGGAGAACTCACCCTCCCTTCAAAGTGCCCCATGTCACACGAGGCCCTGCTTCCTACCATCTCCCACTCCCACCACTCCCTCACCTCTCCTTCCAGACCACCCCATCAAAAATATTTCCAAATGCCCATGTGCTGACCTCACCTATAACCTCTCCTCCAAGAAACCACTGCCTGGGCCTCTTCCTTCTTATGCCCCCAAGGACACTACCCCTCCTCTTGCATCCCCAGCTCCTGCCTTGCATACATTTGTCCTTTCCAACCCCAATCCTAAATTTTTACCCTCAAACTAGAAATCCACACGTGTATCCCTAGTGCCCCAATGGCTCAGCTTATCCCTACAGAGAATCTGTCCTTATCAAATCCTCATCTCCCTCTTTCCACACTGATCTCCTTCAGAAACTTCCCATATCACCTTTGGCCCCCATGCATCTCTCACTTTTCGTTATCTCCTCCTCTCCACATTAGTCAGAACCCCTCATCATCCACCAACCCTCACCACCATGATCACAAGCCTCAGCCCTGTGGTCACAATTACAGAGCAATAAGTAGAAGGGCTGTGGTTGAGGAGGTAGGTGTAATACAACAGTTTTAAGCCTAATTTTATTGTAATAACCATTGAAAATTTTGCAAACAACCCAAAATATTTGATTTAAAACTACATGTCAAAACCTTTACAAACTTTAATTCAATTTAATGTGTTATCTTGACAAGAAAAACTTTACATCCATGAGTGCATTTAACACATGCACTCATCCTATCAAAATTGCTGCAGTTCCTCATTCATCCATCTTTCCTTAATGCAAACTGCTACAAAAGAAAACACCACTATCAGAATTTGTCTCTGGATGGGACACGAAAATAACCATCTGAATACAGTATATGTGAGGAACAACACAAGTTTTACAACTCCCCCTCCCACAGAGTTCTCTTAGTTAAATATACGACACAGCTGAGCGACATAAAACACACCCAATATTCAGACCCCTGGACGACAACCGTTCCAATCATCACAGCCCACTGTAACTCAAAAAGGTTAATGATCAGTACTATCCACGGTGTCACCGATGCTAAACAAAGGCATCTTCTGTCCGGAACACGTCTAGTAGTAGGTTGACGCAGTCTGGGGCTCCGCTCTTCCATGTCGCTCCCTGGTTGCAACCGTTCTCCCTGTTGCTGGCTCCGGCCGCCCCTCATAGCTGGCGGCAGAGGGCGACACCTCTGTGGCACTGGTCGTGCCACACTGTAGTTCCAGTGCAATAAGTTTCCGTGTGGCATTCAAAGGCGTCAGACATGTGGAGATGATACCATCGGCACATCCTCCCCCTCCAATTCCAAGTCCACCGCAGTTGGGCACCTCTGAAACTTGGAGCTTGCATTACCTTCACCGACCTGGTTGGTAACACATTTTCATAGAGTATTCTGAGTGGCCGAAGTGCATGATCATCAAATGACTCCACATGAAATTATTCTCATGGGAGACAAGGTTTACAGAGAATCGCTGAGGGTATCTTGATTGAGGGTCAATGATAGCAATGTTTAAATTCACTTTACGCAGAAAAGCATAGATGACTCAGTCCAATACTACACACAATGTTGCGTAGCCCACTAACGTTATGTTTTAAGATACTAAAAATTTTTAAAGTATTCACATATTCAAATTTCACAATTTACAGCACAGAACCGTAACAAAATTGTTTTGTTGGACCCGTCTTAGCGTATGGCTTAACCTGCGATATGTGGACACGAAAAATTCTTTTAATTTTTGGTTTTCTCACCAGCAAGGTGACATGGGTTTCAAGATTGTATTTGAAGACCATAGAGGTCAAAGTTTGAGGCAGCACTACCTTGCGGTCGCCCTACCCACGCGTCACATAACACAAAATGCTCCCCTTTATCAATAGGGCCTAACAACCTCCCCACGCTGTGTTCTCTTTTTAAGCTTGTGCAGTACGGCGTCTTCTTCCCGCTGCAGAGCGACATCTTTGAACAGCAGTGGCAACCCGGTCAAAATGGCACAACTGGCAGAACACCATCTTCCAGAACAACATAGTTCCAGTTATCCTGACCGCTGGCCTCTCCGAAACCTCCCTCTTCGTCCTGCTATACCTCGAACTCCGGCTCGACCATTCGGCGTAAGCTGTCCTCCGCAACATTCTCCGAGCCCCTGATATGCTTAACCCTGAACCTGAAAGCCGAAATTCGTATGGTTCACCTCGCTATTTTGCTTGTTCGCCTCGGTCTTGCAAGCACCCAACTAAGCGCTTGATTGTCAGTTTCCAACAGAAATGGTTCGTGTTCCTGATATAATTTAAATGTTTCGAGCTTGAACAGGACTGCTAAGGCCTGAAGTTCGAACACGGAATACTTCGCTTCTAACGGAGAAAGACAACGTGAAGTGTAAACGTTTGTGCGTCTCCCCGACTCTTCTTACAACAGAACTGCAGCAACTCCCGACATGGAGCCATCAGTCGGGACTACAAACTCTGGTAACTGGGCAGGTAACTGGGCAAAATTAAGAATGAATTTTCGAAAGAAATAAATCATTTCTATAAAACGAGCCACGGCCTTCGCATTTTTAGGAGTTGCGAACGAACAAATGGCCTCTGTGCGAGTTTGGTAAATTCGAATTCCGTTCTGGGAGACAATGTGCCCCAGGAAGTGTATTTCGGTCTGCACGAACTTAGATATGGCTCTTCGCAACCTTTGGAGTACCTCACGAACATGCACAACATATTCTCCAACATTCTCACTAAAAATCATCAAATCATTCAAATAATGATACACACACTCAAACTTAAGAAAACTCTGTTGAGGATACCGAACAACACAGCTGCACCTGTTGATAACCCAAACGGAACTATTGTACTCATAAAGTGACCAGTCGGTAGCAAAGGCTGTCACCAGTTTAGATTCTTCTGCTAGAGGCACTTCATAATACGCCTGCTTCAAGTCAAAGGTAATAAAAACCTTGGCCTTGTGGAACTAGGAATAACATGAATGCAAATCAGGGATAGCTAGCACAATTTTTTTTATTAAGCGCCCTGTAATCCACCACCGGAAGCAATCCTCCCTGCGATTTGATTACGACAAATATAGGTTAAGAGTACGGAGATTTCGATGGTCCAATCACTCCGTCCTGCAACATTTCCCGAATAGTTTCCCTTAATGCTTTCATACGAGGCGGGGATAACCTGTATGGTGGGCACCTTACGGCAACGTTGTCCATTAATTCGACCTTATTCTCGGGTTCATTAATCTCACCTAACTGATCGGTTAGCACATCACTGAACACGGAACACAACTCGACAGACTGCTGTCTCTGCTCTGGCAACAAATGCTCCAGGTAATACACGGAAACGGTTTCCACTGTGTTCATTACGTGTCGGGAACCGTTAATCCAGCGATGTACACGATGTTTACAGAAATTGTTAGACCTTTCCCTCGCTAACTCGAAATAAAACTACCTCTGACCCCACTGGGCACCTGGCCCACCTTCCCGATAAAATCGGCACCCAGTATAGCCGGTACTGACAGATTACAGGAAATTTAAACGTAAACTCACCAATTCCGATCTTAACCTTAATTGTTTCCAAAATTTGCATTTGCTCTGAGTTGGCTACTAGACAATAGCCAATTCTGTCTGATATTTCCGGCAACTTGCTGTGTCCGCGGTGTGCGGACACCTATCTTTCATCCGCTAAATAAGCGGAACTGACGGTGTCCAAAACAGTGCACACGGGTTCCTCATTTAGTGCTACGCAAACAAAATGAACTCCATCGTTAGTAACCGCTTCAATGCTCCTACAGCACCCCCTACCACGTAATCACCGCTTACAATAGCGTCATAAATTCTTGTCCTTCCCCTTTTCAGGGCAGTTCTAGCCAATATGGCCCCTGCTCATGCGCTGGAAACACTGTACTGTAGGACCGTTCCTAACAACATGCCCACTGCTCTTACACTCAAAGCACTTTACTCCCATGGAACCCGCCTGTCCCATGAGACTACAATTATCCAGCTCTTGCTGTTGAGAACCTTTTCCCTTGCCCGTTGTTGGTCGGCGTAGACGAGTGCTTGTACCCTATTGATCAATTCATCTAAATATCTAAAGCTCTGTGGGCGTTCACAAAACGGAGCCCTGCAAGGGCCGGTCGCGGTGGTCTAGCGGTTCTAGGCGCTCAGTCCGGAGCCGCACGACTGCTACGGTCGCAGGTTCGAATCCTGCCTCGGGCATGGATGTGTGTAATGTCCTTAGGTTAGTTAGGTTTAAGTAGTTCTAAGTTGTAGGGGACTGCTGACGATAGATGGTAAGTCCCATAGTGCTCAGAGCCAGCCCTGCAAGGTTCGCTAGGACGCATCCCCTGGAGAATATTCTCGACCATCTCCGCTTTACTGTAATTAAGACATAAGCTTCTGGCACTATCCCTTTCCCTTTTAACATTCATCTCTAACGGTTCGTTATCGTGCTGTACTTCAAGATATCCCCTAACAGTAGTTTCATGTCGCATTCGTAGGGACAAATAATTATGGCAGATTTACTCCCGAAAAGCAGTAAACGACCGCCCAAGACACCTAGCGTCCATTAACAGTTGTTCCAGACGCCCACTCACTATTGGACTCAATAACTGATAAAGATGACAAGCAGTCAAGTCGAAAAATTCCCTTCTATTCTGTAACCTTGATAGAAAACGCAAAGCGCTAAGTACCTGATCAATTGAATCTAATGATAATGTACCGGCCTCCCGTAGTAATCTTTCTAAAATGTTGGACAACTTAGCTAAAATATCAGTACCTTTAATAGAAGGGGCATCGATCGCATCGTGTCCTAAGGTAGGCTGAGGTAATTCCCCGCCAATGGCGTTTCCTCCACCTATTAATATCCCCTGGATACATCCTAATAATGCGTTTAACTGTTCAGACAATTATTTAAACTGGGTATTGGACGGGTTGGCGGTACACAGATCCTGCCCCTATCAATACAGGGTTATTACAAATGATTGAAGCGATTTCACAGCTCTACAATAACTTTATTATTTGAGATATTTTCACACTGCTTTGCACACACATACAAAAACTCAAAAAGGCATTCACAAATGTTCGATATGTGCCCCTTTAGTGATTCGGCAGACATCAAGCCGATAATCAAGTTCCTCCCACACTCGGCGCAGCATGTCCCCATCAATGAGTTCGAAAGCATCGTTGATGCGAACTCGCAGTTCTGGCACGTTGCTTGGTAGAGGAGGTTTAAACACTGAATCTTTCACATAACCCCACAGAAAGAAATCGCATGGGGTTAAGTCGGGAGAGCGTGGAGGTCATGACATGAATTGCTGATCATGATCTCCACCACGACCGATCCATCGGTTTTCCCATCTCCTGTTTAAGAAATGCCGAACATCATCATGGAAGTGCGGTGGAGCACCATCCTGTTGAACGATGAAGTCGGCGCTTTCGCTCTCCAGTTGTGGCATGAGCCAATTTTCCAGCATGTCCAGACACACGTGTCCTGTAACGTTTTTTTTTCGCAGAAGAAAAAGGGGCCGTAAACTTTAAACCGTGAGATTGCACAAAACACGTTAACTTTTGGTGAATTGCGAATTTGCTGCACGAATGCGTGCGGATTCTCTACCGCCCAGATTCGCACATTGTGTCTGTTCACTTCACCATTAAGAAAAAATGTTGCTTCATCACTGAAAACAAGTTTCGCACTGAACGCATCCTCTTCCATAAGCTGTTGCAACCGTGCAGAAAATTCAAAGCGTTTGCCTTTGTCATCGGGTGTCAGGGCTTGTAGCAATTGTAAACGGTAAGGCTTCTGCTTTAGCCTTTTCCGTAATATTTTCCAAACCTTCGGCTGTGGTACGTTTAGCTCCCTGCTTGCTTTATTCGTCGACTTCCGCGGGCTACGCCTGAAACTTGCCCGCACGCGTTCAACCGTTTCTTCGCTCACTGCAGGCCGACCCGTTGATTTCCCCTTACAGAGGCATCCAGAAGCTTTAAACTGCGCATACCATCGCCGAATGGAGTTAGCAGTTGGTGGATCTTTGTTGAACTTCGTCCTGAAGTGTCGTTTCACTGTTATGACTGACTGATGTGAGTGCATTTCAAGCACGACATACGCTTTCTCGGCTCCTGTCGCCATTTTGTCTCACTGCGCTCTCGAGCGCTCTGGTGGCAGAAACCTGAAGTGCGGCTTCAGCTGAACAAAACTTTGTGAGTTTTTCTACGTATCTGTAGTGTGTCGTGACCATATGTCAATGAATGGAGCTACAGTGAATTTATGAAATCGCTTCAATCATTTGTAATAGCCCTGTATAATGTATAATCCGAGCTCTCTATTAATATGTGACCGTGACGGCTCACTGAATTCAAATGAGGAAACTATTGACTGTAAGTCACCTAGCGCACACTTAATGCTGGATGCGGCGTCACTCATTTCGCTTTCCTCCAGCTGCGGCGGTACAACCGGACGGTCAACAACTTCTCGCAGCCGCCGCTCTAACTCGGCAACACTACCCGACACCCCAATCACCTCTCTGGCTGTCATGTTGAAACAATACAACACCACAGTACTAACGGCTTTATAAAATATAACACAGTTCAATCTTAGTGAACTATCATTAAAAGAATAAAATACTTCGTACCGCACCTATCGCCTCGCACCACAACCACGCCCTGCTAACATTGTGTTACAGAGCATTAAGTGGAATGGCTTGGAGAGAGGAGGTAGGCGTAATACAACAGTTCTAAGCATAATTTTATTGTGTTACCCATTGAAATATTTTAAAAACTACAAGAAATAATTGATTTAAAACAATCAAACTTTAATTTAATTTAATGTGTCATCTTGACAAGAAAAACTTTACAACCAGAAGTGAATATAAAACATGCACTCAGTCTATCAAAATTACTGCAGTTCCTCGTTAGTCTGTCTTTGCTCAACGCAAACTGTTACAAAAGAAAACACAACTAACCGAATTTGTCTCTGGATGGGACACGAAAATAACCATCTAAATACAGTACAAATGAATAGCATGACAAGTTTTCGAACTCCCCCTCCCGCAGAGTTCTCTTAGTTAAATATACGACACAGCTGAGCCACATAGAACACGCCCGGTATTCAGACCCCTGGGTGACGACCGCTCCAATCACCACAGCTCACTATAACTCACGAAGGTACTGAGTACCATCCACGGTGTCACCGATACCGACCAAAGGCATCTTCTGTCCGGAACACGTCGTGTAGTAGGATGACGCAGTCTGGGGCTCCGCTGTTCCGTCTCGCTTCCTGGTTGCAAGCGTTCTCCAAGTTGCTGGGTCTGGCCGCCCTTCGTGGTCGTCGGCAGAGGGTGACACCTATGTGGCGTTGGTCGCGCCACACTGTAGTACCGTCGCGGGAAGGTTGTGCGTAGGACATAATATTAGGTAGAACATTAGGAAAGGTAGTAACACACACTTTCCATGCATGGAGAGATCAGTCGAATATTCCTTGTCTAGTGTTCTTACCAGTGCGATTCAGGATGTGACAGACATGTGTGAAACAGAGTTGTTTCTAGGGGTGCCGGTGCGGAGGGATTCCCATGGGACATCCCTGCACACAGAGAACAAGAGTGCACTACGTATACTTCGTATTTGACCCAATGGTAGTGATCGCCACCTGTCACGAGCAGGGATGTGCGAACGGTACAGAACAGTTAGAACTATGGGTCAGCAGGATACTACCGAATACCACAAAGTGCGATGTCTCAGACCAACTTTACGGCAACGACTAGAAGGGCTAAAACTCTAAACCGAACATGTCCAATACCATACCTACCCAGTACATTGAAAGTACTGAGTGCTACTAGCTCAAACTTCCTAAGAAAAACCACTGATCTTACTGTCTACCAACTTACAGTCACACAGAAGCGGTGCATTAGTGTAGAACGAATATTCCGTCTTATCCAACAGTAATGCATCAGATGCTAGCACAGGATCGTAGTAATACGAATTTCATCTTTGTGTACGATTTTAATCCTTGTCCTGATTTGTGTACCCTGTGTCTATCTAAGGCCTCCATAATTCATACTCCTCTACATAACGATCGCGGGAATCATCGATAAAATTTAAATAAAATATGAGTGTACCAAACTTCTTTCAGTGTGGGGTAGTGTGTATAAAAGGAGAAGAGATAGCAGTATCTGTTAACAGGAGTGTAAGATAATGTCAGCAATACTACGTTATCTTAAGTTATTCGCAGATTTAGCAGCAATCTGAGAATTGCTGGACCAAATCTCCGAAATGGGTCGGGAGGGGGGGCGGAGTGACGAGGCAGTATCCCTTCTCTGAAAATTCGTCGCAACCTGTGACGAGGCAAGCAAGATAGCTGTCTGTATAATCCCGTTGCTGGAGCCAGAAAACTGGCGGGAGATCATGGTGCAAGACGTTTCAGCCTGCCACAGTGGCGAGCTGAATTATCTCCTGCCATGGTGGTTGTGCCGCCTCAGTCCCTCCTCATGTGGTCGTAAGAGCCCCAAAGACTCACCACTCTGACACAATAATATCATTGTCTTCGGCTACCATCGACATTGGGACATACTCCAGTCCATTTGATAGCCCATTGTAAGTTAATCAGCTATTCATACGTCTGACCACTTCTTCTGCTAGGTGAACTGATGATATTGGGGTTCGAGCCTAACCACTGCGAGGGGGCGGCCGACAGGTTGACGTCGTCCAGTCCCTGGGCGTCTCCCAGCGGTCTCGGGTTCGCAGCATGCACTCCAGAATGCCTCGAACCTGACCCACTGCTGGAGCCGCTGCCCGTCCTGCTGCTACAGAAATGTCTGACGTCAGGCGCCCGCCCACAAAGCCAATGACGCTGCACTTTTCGCCAAGTCATCTATCCAGTTTGGCAAGCAGGCGACGTCGCAGCCAAAGAAGATGCCTTACGCTTCGCCGAGGCAGACACTGCTGCTGGAATCAATGCACGCCTTCGAGTTGCCTCATTCACTGTTATACGAACATCTTACTGGATAAGGAATGGATTTTTCATTTGAGTTCTGCTGATTCCATGACAGCCGAGTTGCCGATGTTACACAAACCACCACCCTGCGTCTTAAGAGATGGCCTTCCTGGCATATCATCGGGGTTCACATCGTCTAACCCTATTATGTCTGTGCGAGGAAAGCTGCCTTCTATTATACAGCTATGTGGTATTCTTTTGCTCTGTTCTGTGTCTGTTTGACGCTTGTTACGTTATATCAACCGCTGATGAATTGTGAGATGTTTAGCTTGCGGATGTGTGTGTGTGTGTGTGTGTGTGTGTGTGTGTGTGTGTGTGTGTGTGTGTGTGTGTGTGTGTCTCACAACAACACACACACACAGAGATGGAGAGAAAGAAGCAGATGGGGAAGAAACAGTTAGCAGTGTGGAGCAGATGGGAAGACTTTAATACAGAAGGTAATAAAATGCTGTTTGCGCTAAAAGGAGGTTATTTATACAGTTCCTCTATTCTGATATTTGGTCTCTATTGGTTAAATACATTCTTTCGGTGGTCTGTTAGTCCTGTGTGTGGTAATTGTCTTCTCTTGTTAGTTTTTGGCGCAAGAAGTTGCCAGTTTTAAGAATATCAAAATCGATTTCTACATTCGTTGGTTTCTGACTCTATGTTATTTGGTGATCACCAAATGTTGATACTCTGAGTGTTTTGTGTACGTGGGCCTGAAATTTCTACACGTTTGACTCACATATACAGACTGGCATCAATTACAACTTATTTGGTAGATACCAGACCGGTTATAATAGTCAGAGTTGGTGGTTTGCCTTAAGTCTGTTCTGCATTGTGTTATTAGCCTGATATGCTTTTTCACTCACTGTCTCATCCGGATGTTGCACATCCTGTGTGTGACTTCATTATTGTATGTTAATATGGGCCATTTTTTGTTTACAGTCTTCTAATTTGACTGCATTGTGTTGTATTTGTCTGTATGTACATTTCATGATGTTTTATACGTGTCTGTCATTTGTTGTTGATTTTATCTACTATTTACTTTACTGTCTTTAATTCCTTTATGTCGTCATGTTTGTTCATAGATATTCTGTTCAGTGGGAGCATTAAGTATCCGAAACAAGCTAGTTTATATGTTATGGGTGCTAAATTGGTTGTGGATCAAAGTACTAGTCTTAGTGTGTACCCGTACATCTTTAATTGTGTCCATTGTTTCTTAAGAGTATAGCGAGATCTATGAAACTAAGTTCTTCATTTGTCTGTGTCTGAATGATGAACTGGTTTTGTGGAGAGATGGTGTTTATGTCGTCATGTAGTTCCCTTATACAGGCGTGAGGTTCATCCGTTAGGTAAACTACATCATTTACATGCAGGTATCAATACTTTGATTGTTTCCTCTATGGCCGACTATCTGAAATATATATGAACAACGCTACCAAACATCTTGTTGCCTACTACGTTAAAGTCTACCCTCCACCACAGTACTCATTCTATCTGCGTCTCCATCGCTATCGCTATACAGACAGATTGAGAGAGAGAGAGAGAGAGAGAGAGAGAGACCCACATTTTGTGTTATGCTGATAAAATATGCCAAGAACGTACTGAACAGCTAAAATTGACAGTGGTAATAGAAATAAGTGTTCTAATTAGTCATAAACATGGTAATCACAGCCCCAGCATAAAAAGTTGTAAGTGACAATAAGTGGATAGCTATACACCGTGAGTCATTAACAATTGCCACCTAGAATAACTCCGAAAGTATAATAGTAGCTGAAACGTTTGTGGGACAAATGTTGCAAGGGAGAACGGGGCCATAATATGACTTTGGTTTTTTGTTGCTAGGTGGGGTGGCGTCAGAGATATGAAGGTCAACTTTTTTTCTTTTTTTTAATGGAGTGCTATAGTTTGGTACTTATTTTCTGATAGCTGCTATCGAGAAGAATCCAATGATGTGTAACACTATCCATCTAACGTTCCACTGAAATGTAAACGTCGTTCGACGGTTTCACAATACAGCACTAATAGGAACGGTATACTAGTATCGTCGAATCAAGTGAATGTGAATGGTGTAGTCCTTCGATGAACGGGTCGATATGCTACTCATTTACGGAGAATGCCAACGAAATTGAGAGCTAGAGACTTATACGCTAAAAGATATCCTCAACGTACTCACCCTACACGTCCTTCATTCATAAATTGAGGACAACTGGATCTTTGACGCATCGGAAACATATCCGGCAAAGGAAAGCTACCAACGAGGAAATTGGTACTCTTGCCACCGTGATTCTAGTACAGTGGAGAAACGTGTTGTTTAGTATTCTTTCATGTAGCTTAAGTGCTCAAGGTATTTTGTCTTTTTCTTTGATCTTGGTTGTGAAAGCATTGGATCGAATTTGTAGATTCTGCTGTCTGCAGTAAGAATGTTTTCTTGTACGAACCTGCAAGCTGACGTCCCGGGTGTTTGCGATGAATGTTGTACGTGTTTGTGCTCCTAATATACCAAAGATACCATGAATAATGTTTTATGAGATGCGTTGGCTCTACTGGGAGTGTGTTTTGAGATACTTGTGAAGTAACTCTGGAGAGACTGCTGTGCGTTGGATGATCACTCTGTGGTGTTATTCGATGACACGTGGTTTCCGACAGCCGTGTTCCTGCAGCATTAAATTTAGCTGGCTGCGTTTTAGTAATTTATCAAGATATTGTTAATTTTTTGGATTGTTGGACTAACGTTGTCGTGCTCGGTTACATGGTCGCCTTGTGTTGCGCTGTAAATGTTTTGAGTATTCCGTCGGGATTTTGATAATGCTTGTGCGTTGAACACATGTCTGCGCATTTATATTACGTCGTGTGTTCGTTGTCCTGATCGTCCACTTTTCTCAGTATTTGTTTAGAGCTCTTGTTTGCTAAGTCCTACAGCGAGATTTGGTCTAACTCTTTAGTGATAAATTAATCTAAAGCGTTGGTTACTTCTAAAGCTGTTCGGTAAGCTGGGATTTTCTGTTAGTCTAGTACTTGGTTAGCTACTTTACTAGGTTAGTGCTTGTTTATTTACAGACGGACTAAGTCACCACACTAAAGTGAAATCCTAGTTTACGCTATCGATAATGCTGATTATGTCATTCACATACTACCATAAGTGCTTACTGGCATTGTTTCAAGTGTAATTAAGCTCAGTAAAGTTACTAAGTGTAGAGAACACCACTACTGTCTAATAAAAATCTTTTAGTACCAAATGGGCACGTGGAAGTATCTTAAGTATGTAACTTCTTGATTGTGAGCATTAGTTTTGAAAAACTGCGCACGTTGCTATCACGTTATTCAATGCCATTCTGATTAAGTTTTAGGACAATGCTCAGCTAAATGTTTTGATTTTAAGTTTTTGATTTTAAGTTTCGTCAGCCAGTAGTGCTGTTGCCCGAAGTGCAATAAAGTTTCTTCCTCAGATCTCTGTATCGGAGTAAGAGTGCTTCCGTTTTTCGTTCATCCTGAACTCTCAGCAGCTGAGGAATGAGTTCCATCGTTACTACCGGCGGCGCGCTGGTCGAGATGGGCGCGTTCTCACATTTGGCGGCCACATATCTCCAATGACGTCGAGTGTTGCACTTGGTTACAACTTGGCATCGGATCAGATGATTCTATTTTAATGAAACACAAGTTGGAAAAATTAAATGAAGCATTGAAAAATGTCGTTCAAACCATCATCAGTCGCAAAAAACAATCGCCGACAGTGCCCCAGGCCGTTCCAGTTTCTTTACCAAAATGTTATTATCTCGAAAGACTTACTTGGAATACCTGTCAGTAACAGTGATATATTTAACTTGAACACAATTACTACGCTATACTCACATTCACTGTGTTCTGGAATTTAATGGCCCCAAACAATAGGTTTCAGAACAAGCTAGCATTCTAAGGTCTATGTACTTTTTAATTTAGATAATCATTGTGCAGCTAGGATTTGATGGAGTAGTGCCTGGGCGTTTGACGCTGCTTCATCTCGCTCACTTATTTTCTCCCAAGATTCATTCACCTAGCCCAAAATATCAACTTCACAGGAATTCACACATGCAGCAAGGCATCCGATAAACCTACTGTGCTAGACACTTCAGATGATTTCGTAATTGCTAACAATGTCTACCATCGGCTGTAGAATGGAATGACGAGAGTGAAAATTTTGTGCCGGACGGGGACACGAACCCAGATTTACTGCTTATCGTGAGCGGTCGCCTTACAATTTCGCTATCCACGCACGACTCACTGCCAGACTCAAACTTCCATATGGCGTCAACCATACGTCTGCGATCTGTACTCGCACATGCGTAATGTGTATTCCCATACAAATCAGACGTAGTACATGAAAGTCACACGGCCGTTATCGACATATAAAGGCGCCCGCTAGCGATAAGCGGGAAATCCGTGTTCCTGTCCCCATTCCGGCACAAATTTTCATTGGCGTCATTCCATTCTCTAGCCGATGGTGGTCATTATTCGCAATTCCAAATTCATCTGAAGTGTTTCATAATGGCTGTGGCCGCCACAGTGCTTTTTCATCAGAATAACAGCCACAGCTGAATAACAAAGTGAGTGATCTTTACAAAACATTTTCATGCAAACATCCGTCCAGCTTCCAAAGTGACTTCGCCTATTACTAAGTTTTCCCTTCTTCCACAGGATAACCACAGCATTTACGAAAAGACTATGTATCATCAGTATGACCTTATTGTAAAATTGTTTTTGTTATGCCATTTAGCCTGAAGATGAGGTAGTCCCTCGAAACATGTCGCTAAATAAATAAGTAATACAGTAGTCAACAATGTTTGTGACTGGTACCGGTAATTTAAAAAACCATCACATATTTCTTGAGACATCCACGGCCTAAAAATAGTCAAAATGCCTTCAAATTCTTTCAGTGCCCTATTGTTACTGCCCCAAGGTCAATACCAGCTTCAAATCTATGTCATTTTTGTTTAACTATTTTTCTAAAGAAATTGCTATCTCGGACATATTCGATTTACTTAACATTATGGTAAGCAACAGTCATTCACAATAGTTGTTTGCTAACTACACAATTTAAAGTACTAACAGGGAGCAATGCGGAGAGCATTACTATTGCACAGATAAGAGCGAGAAATTTTATTAGTTCCGAAATAGCATTCATTAAGCATAGGGACTATTACTTTCAAACTAATCAAGTTTTGTTTCATTACCAGAGCCAGTTTCAAACCAATAGTGTTACATCACATTCAATTTTTGTTTTACGTAAATTCATGCAGTTCTACATCTGCTTCACACTCCGCAAGCCACCTAATGGTGTGTCGTGGAGGGGACTTTCGATACCACTATCTGATCCCTCCAATCCTGCTCCACTCATGACTAGTGCGTGTGAAGAATGATTGTCAGTAAACCTCTGTATTGGCTCTAATTTGTCGAATTTTCTCCCCGTAGTCCGTACGTGAGATGTATGTAGGGGGAAGTAATATGTTTTCGGACTCCTCCTGAAAAGTGCTGTCCCGAAATTGCAATAGAAAATCTCTCCTTGATGCACAACGCCTCTCTTGTAACGTCTACCAGTGGAATTTGTTTAGCATCTCCGTAACGCTCTCTCCCCAGCTAAAGGATCTCGGTACGAAACGCGACGCTCTTCGTTGGATCTTCCCTATCTCTTTTATCATTCCTACGCGATAGGGATCCCAGACAGATGAACAATACTCAGGAATCTGGCGAACAAGCGCCTTATAAGCCCCTTCTTTGGTGGATGAGTTATATTTCCTTAAGATTTTTCCAATGAATCTGAGTCTGGCGTCTGCTTTTCCCACTATCTGTTCTATATGGTCATTCCAATTAAGTTCGCTCTGGATAGTTACGCCTAGGTATTTTACGGCAGAAACTGTCTGCAGATGTTTTGTCTACAATAGTGTAGCTGTACAGTAGTTGATTTCTTTTTCCTATGTATGCGCAATATGTTACATTCATTTACGCTCAGGGTCAGCTGCCAAATTCTGCACCATTCATCAGTTCTCTGCAGGTCGTTCTGCAAATTCTTACTATCTTCTGGTGCTGCTACTTTGGTATGGACCACTGCATCTTCTGCGAATAGTCTTAGAGCATCCGTTGCCTTCTACTAGATCATTTATATATACTGTAAACAGCAACGGTCCCATCACACTTCCCTGTGGTACTCGGGATACTACCTTTACATATGTCGATTTAGTTCCGTTAAAAGCGACAATAGCAGGTTTTTGCCGTCACTCCGCAAGCTCGTATTTTTTTCATTAAATGTCAATGCGGGTCCGTGTGAAATGCCTTACTGAAATCAAGGAACACGGCATCAACCTGAGCGCCATTGTCCACTGCGCTGTGGATCTCATGAAGCAGATCTCTTTTTGCGGAATCCATGTTGATTTTTAAAGGAGAGATGTTCATTTTCCAAGAACGTCGTAATTCTCGAACTTAAAACATGCTCCACAATTCTACAACAGACTTACGTCAACGATATGGGTCTATAATTATGTGCATCTGCCTTACGGCCTTTCTTAAAAACAGGAATGACCTGCGCTTTTTTCCAGTCGAGGTACCTATCGTTGCCCAAGCGATCTACGATAAATTACTGCTAGATGGGGAGCAAGTATTCTCGCAAAATCTTATAGCTGTCATATATGGTCCTTAAGCCTTTCCACTATTAAGCGATTATAGCTGCTTTTCAATTCCGAGATAGCTTATCTCAATATCTGACATTTCGATGTGCGCAAGAAAGTTAAAAGGAGGGAGAGTGTTATCATCTTCCGCGGTGAAACAACTTTGGGAGACCGAATTCAGTATTTCGGCATTCTCTCCGTTATCTTCTATTTCGGTGACGGAGTGGTCGCTGAGAGAATGAATAAATGATTTTTGGCCCACTTACTGAATTTACGTAAGATCAAAATCTCATAGCGTTTTTACTCAGGTCGGTTGACAACGTCGTATTTTCAAAATGATTGAACTATTTTCTCGTTGGTCTCCTTACGCTCATTTTCGCTTCGTTCAGCGTTTGTTCGTCAGCTAGGTGTTTACGTCTCTTGAATCTGAGATGAAGTGCTCGTTGTTTACGTATCGCTTTTCTAACACGGCTGTTAAACCATGTTTGTCTATGGTATATTGAACGATGCCTTTGAATTCTTTCCATTTGTTCTCCACATCTTCGTCCTCATCGCCTAATTTTTTATTCTGATTGCTGATACGTTCTGAAATTTGTATCCTGTCACCCCTGCTGAGCAAATATATATTCCTACCTTTATTAACATTCCTTGTAGGACCCGTCGTCATAGATGCTGTCACAGCCTTATAATCACTGATACCTTCCTCTGCGTTAACTGTTTGATAAGTTCAGGTCTGTTTGTTGCCAGGTGATCTAAGATGTTACCCTCAAGAGTTCATTCTCTAATTATACCCTCCAGGTTATTTTCGGAGAAGACATCAAGTTTTGGTTTGGTTTTAAGTTATAGACAGTTTACATTCTCGCACCTAAATTAAAGTTGTATTCTCGCAGTCAGAAAAGTTCAGTATAGGGCAAAGCGCATAAGCTACGAGATAAAATACATGTTCACAAGCCATACTTAATGTAATAGTTCTTTTTCAGACCACTGACAGTTACGTAATATCAGTCATATTCCAAACGTTCATGTTTCACATATCCATTGACATATACCAATATTTTTTATCATGCAGGTTTTATAGTAGAAAACAAAGTGTAAACTTAAGGGAAACATCCGTATACTACAAATCCATTTACATGCTGTCACTAATCAATTCTTTTTAGCGTGCTACACTAGTATTATAGCAATGCCAAGAATGACATAAATTAATGATTTTTTTATGTTTGCTACATAAAAGATTCAATTTGATTGTGGCAATATTTTATGAAGTGATACTAATGAAGACAAAACGATGTTCTACTAAAGATAATAAAGATTATATGTAAATAATAATGTAAAGAAAAGTGATGACACAGAGGTCACACTGTTGTAACGAGTAATATATTTTGATAATTTGAAGTTAATGAAAACACAATAATGGATTAATGGAAATAGAGATATTATTTTTTTAACTATTGTAGAATAACATGACATTACTGGGTACACACATACATCACTCCCTGTATTACAAAGAAAAGAATTGTTTTTGAATGGTTGAGTAGTCATGCATGTTCCGCTTGATATTCTGCATTTTTCTGAACTAATGATGCTTCTACATTGTATGTACTCTGACATTTAGTACTTCCTGATATTACTTTTGTTTGCATTAACTATGCCATTAACAATTCCAGCATAATAATTTCCTCATGCTTTACATGTACAACGAGCCATTTCTCAACATCCATTTCTTTTCTTGTCTATGCGTTGCAAGCTATGCTTATACTATATGCTACTAGCTGTTAAGTTATTCTTATTTCTTTAACATTTTCATGTCAATGCTTAGAATAGTCTTATGATTACTTTTTACCTTGCTTTATTTTGACCGACCAATTTGACGACTATGGACGGTAATGATTTTCTTTTACAGCAAAAGTACACTTTCCTTTACCTTATTCCCAATTTCCCCAACACTTATGCACATTCCTTAAATCTGCTCTCATTTTCTTTCACTTTCACTTCGCTACATGAGGTATGCTACTTATGTGTAGTCAATATCTGCAAAAATGCAATTTTCAAATCTCATGTACTACAGAGATTTTCTACTATACTGATCTTTCTTATGAGTTCTGACAGCTTAAGACCGATTAATTGTGAACTACGTATTTTGTCATTTATTACTGTCGATCTTCATGCACTATTTTCTAGAATTATTGCCTGTATACATTAAGTTTTCAAGTCTGCTTACTGGCGCAGCCACTGTTATTCTATATATAACCACTCCTGTTCTGCAGACAGCCACCACCAGTAAATGTGTTTATCACTAGTTTCCTACTAGAAAGCTATGAGTATAAAACATACTCTTTGTACTATATTGTTAGATAATGAACTATGAAGACAATTTCTAACTTATATATTGATGTCGCTGTCATAAATAATGCAGTTTTTACCTACGTAAGTTTAGGATTTTGAGCTGATATCCACCACTGTCATACTTAACAGTCTATTTACGCTATTGTCCTCTACCTTATTCACTGGGATGGTCATGAAACATACAGTCGCTTACTTGTTGCAACAGTCTAATTCTATGCAAGCTTACTGATGTCGACGACAATACACTACAAACGAGAGAGCTGTATGACAACATTCATTGTGGTCACGACTGTACTAGGCAGCACATAATATATAATTCGCTGAGTTGTTATTGGGTTCTATACCTGCCCCTACCGCCAATGAATGTGCTAAATGCCAAATCTCACTGCTTTGACATTCCTAGTGATGTTTAAAAAATTATTGAGGATAACATGACTTAAACATACATTCCTCTGATGAAGAGATATGAACTAATGTCTATGGATTCTCGAGTTCCAGACCATCTGCACTGTAACTTTACGTCAACCATGACATTGTCCTTTACTTTTTCACTCTTTACTTTATATTTTGTACTCGTGATATAGCTACACTATGTTTTGTGTAACACTGTCTATAATTAGTCATAACTATGGAATGAAAGTTATAAATGGACGCTTGATCTCACAAACTAGTGCATATGAGTACTACATATCTTAACAAATTTGTAAATAGTAATGTTTTTCTATAACTCTGTACTGTATAACTCAGGCTCTTTTGATTCCAATGTACTTTGTAAAGATCGAGTTGCTCAAACTACATATTGTGTTTTTCTTAGATATTAGGCTACATTTTAAATATGAGCACTATCATACCTGACTATTTGTACATTCACGATTCCTATTTGACCGATGACCTCAGCAGTTTGGTCGCTAAGGAACTTACCGCCACCTAACTACAGATGTTAGATTGTTAAAGAAAATACTTCACAAATTAACCATCATACTTTTATGCTATTAAAAGAGCCAGATGCTCACAAATATTTGTATTCCTTTATTAATTACCTCTTGTATGCTACATTCCCAAACTTTTATCAGCCTATACTTATCTAATGTTAAGAATTACAGCCAATTGCCATAAGAATCCTGCCAATTCTTCAGGAGGAGGCAGCAGGGTTATGAAACGTATATACACAGTGTACATTAATTCGAGATTTGTATAAAAATATTGTATTGAACGATACATGGTCAGATGTAGTACCAATGTGTAATAGCGTCGCTGCTCAACAGCGATTGCTGATTCGAGGTGCTATGGGTAAGGTGTCAGAGTAACTTTAGATCGAGCGATGTATGGAGGTCTCTCAAGTATAAAGACGTGTTGTATCTGATGTGTGCTGAATATATACTTACTCGCCACGGGCAGTAATGATATTTTTATTTGCAGAATACTATGATGTTTGGTAACTGAAAGGAAACGCAACAGAAGTTGGAAATAATTAAGGTAAAGAATGTGGTATTGTTACCAATGCAATGAGTGTATTCATAACTGATGATTGAGACAAAGTATAGCACTGACACCAGATCTTTTGTAGAGCTAATTATTAATTTATAATCAGTTTATTTAATGTGTTAATTGTGAGCATTATTCATTTTCAAAGAGTCAACATACAAGTTTTAAAGTTAGCGCCACATTGCTACTTACCCCAATTCAGTACCAGTTCCCAGATCGATGTCATGTTTGATTAACTATTTTCCTCAAGAAGTTATTGTCCCAGTCATATTCGGTTTAATTAAATTGTATGCTAAGGACAAGCCATGTACAGTAGTTGCTGCTAACGGTAGAATTTAAAGTACTAACACAGAGCAACGCGAAGAGCATTACCATAGCGTAGATGATGGTAGGAAATTCTATTATTTCAGAGATAGCATTCACTAAGCGTAGGGACCATTATACTTTCAAACTGAACAAGTTTTGTTGTATTACCAGAGTTAATTTCAAATGAATAGTGGCAACAGATTCAGTTTTTGTGTTGCGTAAATTCATACAGTGATTGTTTCTTTTAAAGTTATTGACAGTTCACATTCTCGCGCCAACATTAAATTCACATTCTCGTAGTCAGAAAAGTTCAATATAGGGCAAAGTTCATAAGCGACGGCATAAAATACACGTTCACGTGCGATTCCCATTCTAACAGTTGTATTTCGGGCTACTATCAGTTACGAAATTTCTATCATATTTCAAACGCACATGTTTCAAGCAGCGAACGTTTGATACCAGCAAAGAAATCTGGGAACCTGGTCCAGATCTGAAGGTGAGAGGCATTGCTATCTCAGCCATGATGTGATATCTGCTCACAAGAATCAAGAACGTTTCCCACGACAAAACTTTGCTATAGAGTCCCTGTCCGACACACTGTTTTAATCTATCTGTTCAATGTAGCCCCTTCCCAATTTTCTCAATGGTGTGTATTACTGGTAAGGGAACATAAAATGTTATGGTTTGCGACTTCATCGATATCGAGCTTATTAGAGATGGCGTACTGCCTCAGGATGAGAAGGGCGACTGAAAGAAGTAACGAAGTCCTATCTACGAAATCACCTGGGCTAGCGCGAAAATAACTAAGTAAAGTTACAAAAACAATAATAATAAAGGCGACAAAGTGGTGATTGAAACCATATTCATCTTGAATACGATTGTAGCAATTTGCTCATAACTAATTATACACATCCCAATACATTAGAGCAGTAGCATTTCCAATGTACATACTTCAAGAAGGTATTATAGGGTAGCGTGTATTCTTCTGAAGCTCCTGAAATGATTTGCGTAATTACGATGCCTGTATAGAGCACTTGACATACATCTCCAGCAGCGAGCGTAAAACTAGTCTGAGCTTTACCGCCCTTGCGAATAGTGAAAGTTTCTAGTTTAATGTACTCAACCACCTCGGCCTCGTTGTTGTCGGCTAGTGCACCAAGCAAAGTGCGAAAGCTGCTAAATACTAGATAGGGAAGGTTTTGCGCATATTCGACACTGGAAGAAAAGTAAATCTCTCAACCCGCCTTCGAGAAACACATGATGTACGATGCATAAAAGTCCGAGCTGACAAACTTATCAGACCATAGATTTGATAACGTCTTGATATGGAACCGTCTGTGTTCTGTCATCAGATGTAAGCGCACTAATATTTCATTAGTTTAAGTGACAAAGCTAACAAAACCACCACAGCTAATAACTGTTACCTGTTATATGTATCGTTATGGTGTCATACGAGGTTATGGAATTATTAAAAATAATTTCGTACCATTCAAATCATTTGATGCTGGAGAGCAACATATGAACATGTTTATGATTTGGACAGTTGAGATTACCTACACGTTGGTTCGTCCCTGCACTACCCGAGTGTGACCTCGGGCAAGTTAAGCAAACCATATGAAGTGGTATTCATCCTTTTTTATATATTACATGACATCCTAATAGATAGCGACTCTTGGAAATAATCACTGTAATTTCCATTCTTGGGAAACAACTGACTGACAAGACAGAAATCAAAATAGTCTCAGATCTTTTTATTACTTATGACAGATTATTTCACAAAATTAAAATATTTCAAAACATACACACAGTTATACCATTATTTAACGCTAGAATTAATATAACAGTCGTTACTGATTCTTCGACAAACTGGTCCTACCCAGAATGTCTTTTTTAATACAAATATACTGTTAATTGGTATTACGTATATATTCAAAATACTGCCGTCCTTACTTTGAAGTAAGAACGTGCTTCGAGACTGTTCTCTGTGTTCGTAAAAGAAATTTGCACTCTGTAAATCATCAGCGCCTTTGATTCCAGTATGTACTCGAAGACATGGTAGTAATACATTGGTTCTTTGTCGGCTATAAAGAGACTGCACAAAGTTTGATATAATTACTGACAGCTCGAGAAAATAAAATCCTGTGGATGTAAAACGACAGAAACTAAGATTTCCGAAAACTGAAACATTTTCTGTCACTGTTCGTAATTTACCATTTGAAACACTAGAGCGCTTTGATCAAT
Source organism: Schistocerca serialis cubense (assembly GCF_023864345.2). Lineage (NCBI taxonomy): Eukaryota > Metazoa > Arthropoda > Insecta > Orthoptera > Acrididae > Schistocerca > Schistocerca serialis. Next base: position 423,359,682 of record NC_064643.1, on the reverse strand, counting down.
ACTGACCACCTTGTACCCAACATGAGAGATTTGTTATAAACTTTCATATCTATAGATTGTGCTCTTATGTAAAACAGCATGAAAAACATCTAATTCGATGGAGCTAAACACAGTGAAGCACCAAAAAAGCAGACACCTTCATCGATTGTGTGGAATGTCTATACAGGCGCCATACCCATTAAAGTTTCTGGGCCGAATTCAACGAAAGCATAACTGATATTGGTTTGTTATACAATGCCCGCCTTAGGGTTATTGTTTGTTGTGGCCAGTGCACAGAAATGTAGTTACAGAGATTAGTTGCTGAAATTGAGAAGGGTGAGGAAGAACTTGTCTGTGGCCTCGTCGATGAATCCCTCCCAGTATGTACTTTAAATGATTTAGGAAAACTACAGAAAAACCAAATTTGGATGGACAGACGATAGTTTGAACACCATAGAGAGTTTAATGTCTTGAATATTGCTCTACCTCGTTCAGCACTTTAATTTGTATTTGACCGAAATGTCCTGGTGTGTGTAACTAATTACTAACTAGATTATCTTACAGGGAGAGAAATGTCTACGTTTGTACTTTAACATAAGTAGCGCGAGCCTTAGGAACGAATGAAATGTGTGCATTGGTGCAACTGCAGTCTTCGGGTAGATACGGATCTCACGTGCGCTGATAGTAGCAATCTCAAACAAATAGCCTGTTTTATGCATTCAAACAACTGCGGTCATACAGGCCGCCTCGTTTCATTAGTGATGGAAATATAGATTCCATGAAATAAATAGGAAGTTTTGTAATAATTGAAACATCAGGCATGTTGTGGTTAGACCGCGCTGAAGGAATCGCTGTAAACGGACCTCTTAGGGAAGAGCTGGTCGTAGGGTACAGTACTGAAGACGGCTTGTGCACGCTGGCGGTATACTTCGGCCAACCATTTCTCCAGCGTCGGCAGGAGTTCGGGTTGGACAACCTTCGTGGCGACGCTGTTTATGAACATATTTCCGGCGTTCACTGCAAACAGAGAAATGACAGTCTGAAATTGATCTTCTGGCAGAAACTGAAAATGAGGAAGTTTGGTTTGAAAACTGTAATGATACCGTAGTTTAATGAGTTTTCAGCGCATACATATATGGGGGAGAAGCAAACAAAATAAGATTGTAATGTAACTTATCACTGACGCGCCTTGGTCAGAGGCGTAGAAGAATGGGGTAGGTAAGTATCCGTTACTTATTGAAAGGAACAATCTCAGAATTCCTCTGAAGTGACTTGTGGACACTGGAAAATCTAAGTTTGTTGACATCATGAATACAAGTCTCACCGCAGATGTCAAGCATTCATTCCACTGGATTAACTGACTTCACGGTGACATCCATTTTTTACTACTGTCTTCTCACATAAGCTTGGTAGAACCTGCTGTCGTAGCCCAGATCGCTGAAGCACACCTGTGCGGTGGCACTCGATTCGGATTTAACCTGCTTCCAGTCCTGATGGTGGATGAAATTTTCAGTGCCATGTATTTGGTCGGCGAGGGGACGAGAGATGGTGGCCTAAAGTTCCTGATCACTAGTCTTTCCGTCAGTGTCCTGGATTTTTTTCCAAACCTCTCCGCAATTTGTAATGAAGTGAGGGCATATGATACTGTTGACGGTGCTTTGTCCATCAGATGTGGACGTTAAACGCGGCGGCTCCTTAGTGCTATTCGAGAGGAGGAGACTGTGTGTCGCCACTGGGCTTCCCCCTCAGTTTCCTCCTCCTCCGCTCCATCATCATCGTCATCATAAAACACGAACGTAACAGTAAGCTATACAGTCATCCATTACACTCACATATCTTCACGAATGCACATTCTACAGCTCTCACACATCCGTAAGGAAAGGGACCAATGTGCGAGGGCGAAGAAGACATTTCCCGGCAGGCAACTGAATCCACACCGTGGGATTTCCCAACCAGCTTTTGCATACCGTATTTAATTTTAGTCTTGGTTGACGTAGGGCTGCTGGATAGTCCAATTGAGTCAGCGTATTTCAGAGCTGTTTAAGCATTTATGCCAGAGGTGTGCAAAAATTTTGAGAAATGGAGATCGTAAATTTCGATTGTAATTTCTTTGGACGATATCTTTGGTTCAAGCTGAGACACTCGCCGTACATATGTGACTTTTTACTGATTTACGAGCACACCATTTTCAGCAACGCGCACGGTCCACTTTTCATATCTATTCGCATGCGTTGAAGATTTCAATGAATGCTTGTGATGCGCTGTATTACTTTTATATATACTGGCCTCAGATGCACACAAGGTGGTTGTACAAGAAGATGGAGCAGGGCAACCAAACACGAAATTGGGTTTTGATTGCTCTCGGTAACCTATTTGTAACCAATTCAACGGCAGTTTACAACTTTTTTTAAAATTTCTTTTTCTTTTGGAGAGGATGGGCATGAAGTATCCCCCTCATCTTAGTAATGCTCGTTATGGTAAATGGTTCGGTGTTGTTATGATCAATTTAAGGTTTAGATGGTGACAGCCTCGACGTGGCCTACCCCCCCCCCCCCCCCTCCCCTAGTATCGTGCCGCACAACGATCGCATTGCGAGAAGAAAATCGAAATGCTCAGAACGAGCTGCGACACGAGAAGCAAATGTCACCACCAAACGGCGGCCGGACGTAGTAATACCTCCCGGCCCTCACAGGCGAAGTTACGCAACAGAGCGAGACAAATGCCTCAGTTTCCCCCCCGGAGCCAAGTGCGTGGACGAATACGTATATGCCAAGTTAACATAGAAGGATACACGAGGACAAAAGGAGACATCCTCACAACGCTACTAACAGAAGAAAAAATTGATGTGTTGACCTTGCAGGAAACACATCTATCAGAAGAAAATATCTCGAGACTTCTAATACCAGGCTATGAAATTGTGGGCTATAAAGCCCATAATAAACACGGTATTGCAACACTGATCAAGAAAGAACTGGTTGATAATATTGAGGAAACTATGCACCACGAATTTGCCGTGGGAATCAAACTAAACGATATGACGGTGTATAACGTGTACAAGCCACCTTCAGAAAAATGGGAACAACCTGTTTTACCTAACCCACAACACCCTGCAGTCATAATTGGCGATTTTAACTCCCACCACCCCAGATGGGGCTATCAGTCTTGCGACAAAGAAGGACTCATGCTGGCAGACTGGGCAGATATAAATAATTATACATTAATATACGATGCAAAAGATACCCCCACCTTCTGTTCAGGAGCGTGGGGCACAACATCAACGCCCGATCTTTGTTTTGTCTCATCTGGAGAAACTGGAATAGCACTTCCGTCCAAGAGAACTGTACTGAGCCGTATTCCTCGGAGCCAACACAGACCAGTTATTATAGACCTTGGGATCCAAATACCAGTAATAAAGAGCCCCCCTATAGCCCGCTGGAACCTCAGGAAGGCTAACTGGGTTAAGTTTAAAGATACCATTGAAAATAATGTAAACAGAATTACCCCAATTCCAGAAAATTACGACAGATTTACGAAGTTAATTATTAAAGCGGCACATAACTCAATACCAAGAGGAGCGCGGAAAGAATACATCCCATGCTGGACAAAGGAGTGCGAACAACTACTCGATGAATATAACAAAACAGAGAATCCAGAACTAGGAGAACAGCTCATAAGAGCTATGGACGAGGAACGCAAACAGAGATGGCAAAAGCGGATGGAACAAATGGACTTTACGCACTCCTCACAGAAGAGCTGGAGTCTACTGAGGAAACTTGGCGGAGCACAATTCAAGGGACGGAACATCAATAATAAAATGACCCCTAACAAAATATGCTCTTCTATACTACAAACATCCAGAATCCATGCCTCCGCCTCGAAGAAAAAAGAACTGCACCAACTGATGAACGAAGAGCTAGATGCAAGCGAGGAGGAAACAGGTCTAGCGAACTGGGTAACACAAGAAGAGATAAATATAGCACTAAAGAAAATGTCACCTGGTAAAGCAGCTGGCTGTGACGGCCTTCTTCCAGAATTCTTGAAGAACCTCGGGCCAAAGGGAAGAGCATGGCTGTCTTCTCTTTTCTCTAATATCACAGATACCAGCCGGTTACCAAAGCAATGGAAAAACGCACAAGTCATAGCCATCCAGAAACCAGGGAAAACAGGAGAGAATGCTCAAGATTATAGACCGATATCTTTATTGTGCACCACTTACAAGCTGTTTGAACGAGTCATCCTAGGCAGAATAGAAAGTAAAATAGAAGCTGCTCTTCCCCCAGAGCAAGGCGGTTTTCGAAAAGGAAGAGATTGTTGCGACCAAGTTCTCGCCCTAACCACTTTCATTGAAAGAGGTTACCAAAACAAAAAGAAAACGGGCATGGTATTATTAGATCTCACCTCAGCATACGACACCGTATGGACAAAAGGGATACTGTATAAACTGTCAAAAGTCGTGAAATGCAAGAAGATCATAGATCTAGTCAGAAATATGTTGATAAACAGGAGATTCAAGGTATCTCTGAATGGGAAAACAAGCAGCTACAGGACACTACAAAATGGTCTCCCCCAAGGGTCTGTGCTGGCTCCATGCCTTTTCAATTTATACATAGCGGACATCCCAAACCTGGAATCTCGTTCTTTTATGTATGCAGATGACATCGCTATCGCGGCTCACGCCAACACTTTCGAAGAACTGGAAGAAATTTTAAACAGGGACCTGGAACGACTACAACAATATTATGACAACTGGCACCTCAAAGTAAATCCGACTAAATCCGTGGCATCAATAATGCACTTGTGTAACAAAGATGCAAATCGTGAGCTAAAAGTGCAAATAAAAGGTAAATTGTTGAAAAACGATAGAACGCCAAAATATCTGGGTGTTAAGCTAGATCGCACTCTCACATATAAGAGCCACCTGTACGAAGTCGCCCAAAAAATGAAAACAAGAAACAACATCATAATGAAACTGGCAGGAACAACCTGGGGATGTTCCACTGAAACTCTACGCACATCAGCACTGGCACTGCTGTATAGTGTAGCGGAATATTGCGCATCCGTCTGGGCCCGCAGTAGGCATGTCAGATATATTGATGTCCAACTTAACGAGACAATGAGGCTCATAACAGGAACAGTAAGACCCACCCCGAAACCTTGGCTGCCCGTCCTTGCCAATATCGAACCACCCTCGATTAGACGTGAAAGAGCAATCCAGAGGTACAAAGAAAAGTTCAGGGACCTACCTTCTCCCCCTGACAGATTGATGTCAAGAAATCCCTTCTGGAAAGAACTCAAACAACAGATTGATATCGATAACCTGTGGAAACAGCAATGGCAGGAAAGCAAAGTGAATAACAGTTTCCTTATTGAGGACCCATCTCAACGAGTTCCAGGCTTCCAACTCCAACGTAGAGTGTGGGTAACCCTAAATCGCCTGCGGACAGGTGTTGGTCGGTGCGGATATTTGCTGAAAAAGTGGGGTTTCTCCCAGGACCCCAATTGTGAGTGCGGAGAGAGTCAAACCATGCAGCATATAGTTGAGTGCGACGTACACGGACTTAAGGGAGGAAATCTGATGGACATACATGTGATAAGTGACCAAGCACTTTTGTGGCTGGAAACCCTGAAAATTTTATTGTAAATCATTGTTAATGTTAATTTAAATTTTTATGTTGATGTTTGTAAGTGTATCACGCTTTGCCTGTAGCTGAACGAGAAATAATAATAAATAAGGTTTAGACCACATTCTAAAACAGAGCTGTCAAGCGAGTAAGAGATCTGCATGATCGACAGGAATACAACAGATGTATGAGGTGACACGTGGGAGACAAGACTCAATGAAATGAAATGAAATTGAAACGGACGTGGACGGGACATACTTCCTGTGGAACAGATAATAATTAGATCAAGTAATTCGTTTGCTGTAATCCAGGAAATAAGGAAAGATCGGTACCTTGACAATGTAAAGTGTGTAGATGAGATTACACAAAGTGCATATAAATAGATAGGATAAATAGAAATGAAGGGCTTAACGCTTGCAGAACTATGGTGGGGTCTTTGTACAGCATCTGACGTCAAATTCTCGATAACGATGATGATGATGATGATGATAGCAAGGCAAAGTATTCAATAAATCAATGTGTGCAAGTTTTCCGCTAATGACCTACCTAGAGGCTTGTAGTTCCCGAAGAGGCCAGTGAGTTCATACTGGCTTTGGCCCAAGTCGAGCTTGACGTTGACAGAGTCCACCTTGAGGTATGACTGATCCCCGTCAGCAGTCTCAAGGTGTCCAGCGTACGTCACGTCCGCGTTGCCTCCGCCTGAAATGTGACGACCAGGGCTCTGTTAGTATCCAGTTAGGATGATTCGTTCTACATACATCAACACAGTAAGCCGAAATAGTAATTCTAATATCCTTACTATAAACTTGATAGCCAATACACTCGGCCCACTTGTTTTTTAAACTCTGTCCACAACTGAATCGCACACCACACTTCTCAGACGAAAAAGGCAATATTCCTACATCATCTACCAATTAGTCATTGGTCCTTCAAATTTTAAAGACCCTCAGCCATCACTATACATTATATTTTGTTCTCCTTACAAAGCTACTTCGTTAATATGTTTGTTCCTTTCACTATGTATTCTGTTACGTTTGGCTTAATTTTCGCACTAGCATTCAGAACATTCTCAGGATTTTTAATACTGGCTACCACGTGTTAATGTTTTCACTGATAAAGTTGATATGTGAAGCAACATTTGATCTTAATTGTCAAATATTTCAGCTAAATGTTACATACCGTCTGAAAGTTGTGTGTCAGTGATATGCGTCGCTGTGAAAGAATGGTCTACGCTAATTTCCGCTTACTTTTATTCGCGAAAATGTTATAACTTACTGATATTTATTTGAAGATATGACATTCGTTAATACTATAAGACACACTGATACACGCGGATAATTACACCTTTACTCTATCCCAGCTTATGCCTTAGGCTGACATGATATCGGCATATGAAAATAGTAATGGATTTAGAATATTTGTTATTTTATTTTTTCCTTACGTATTTAGAATATATAACCCACAGTAATTTGACCCGTCTTTTGTTATTGGTTTATGTGGTTATTTATACTTACGCATAGAAACCTTGAAGGAACCACTGCCGTCCAGAGGGACGCCGAGGACCTTTCCGGACATGGCGTAGGCGCCCTCTAACGCGTTGACGCCGTCAATGTGGGTAACGACGTGGATGCGGTTGTTGACGTTATCCACCCTGGAAACACAATGCCGCCGAATTAAATGACGCACAATACAGATGGATAACAGAGCTCGGGATCCGAGCGAGAGATAAATAGATCGGTGGGTAGGTAGTGAGATACAGACAGACGACAGACAGCGCAGCAAGTTCCGATTACTACCTAAATGTGATACTGGCTGAACAAGATAAGTTGCGTTATCGATTTTTGCGACGTGAGGCACAAACTTGAGGCGTGAAATGCTCTAACTAATGGATGAACATTAAGAGTCAGAAATTAGAGGTCATAGAGGGATCAACATAGAAAGCTTCACATGGAATTAGTCGATCTATTATTTTCAGATATTCTGTCATCCTCACATACTGAAAGCTTATAAAATCAACCTAATCAATAGCTTTTATTTAGTGAACAACGTCTTAGGAAAATGATATCCAGTGACTTGGAAATCATATTGTTTGACAAAACACGTTACTACCTGATTGGTCTGGTCCTATAACATATGGTGTTTCGTCTACTTTGACACGCAGACGAATTTCTTCCAACAATCACATACACAGTATATTAGATTAGGGAGGTTTTGAAAAGGTACACCTTTTTTCCGAGACACTGCAGAACACTGTCAGCAAGCAAGCCTGCACTTCTTATAGTAATTTAAAATGTCTGTTGTCAACAAGACATTAACTCCAAGCTAGTACCCATACATACTATGAAAGAAGGAGTGGCGAAGTAATTAAATTCGTGTAAATGAGAGAGAAAGAGCCGACCAAGTATTTTCCCATGTAAATGTGTAAGTAACAATTTTGGCTGCACCTCTTACTAGGTTTAAAACAGCGAATAACCTGACAGTCGCAAGCAATGGATATAATGGGTTTGGGGTGAGGGGGAGGGGAGGTGGTAGTTAACAAGGATATGTATATCGCTGGCCGCCATTCAAGAGAGTTAATACTTTGGAAAAAACTTAATTCCTAAGAAGTGAGCGCGGCTGCAGGGCAAAACGCAGAGACTAAAAGGAATAAATGAGAACTGCCACGCGTTTCTGGAGTCAACCAAGCATCTTGTTGTCTGCCGGTGTGCGCGTGACTGTAGAGAAGACCGAGACAATTTCAGTCGACCTACACAGCTGAGTTAACGCCAGCAGTCCACACCGTGGCGCATGTGGTGATCCATGTGCCAGCTGAACTTGAGGGCCAGCCCTCTGGAGTTGGTCTGCCACGTCAGCGGTGGCAGCTCGTCCATGGGGTCGATGGGAGCGGCACCCATCTGCGGAATGCCTGCGGACAGATGTCAGCCGTTCACACGCGACAGCTCATCTCACACTGAAACTAACGTTACGAAGGTTACCTGCTTATGCTTGCTATCCTTCAACGTAAACTTGTTTTGCGTGGAGTGTATACGCTCTACCTTTACTTAAGAGTTCATGAATGGTGTCTTAGAGTAGGTAGGAAGATCGAAAGGCATTTACAAAATGGTTCCTATGTAATGCTGTAGGGGACAAATACATTAATCGTTTCTTCATTGTTCGACCGATTTAAGCCAGTTTAAAACTTGCGGGGCTACCCAGGTTCATAACACAAATTTCTAAAGCAAGTAGCATCTGAGAGCAGTGTTGCCGTTTTGAGCACCTTCGTATTCTCTTGGTTCTTTTCTTTTAAGCGTCTCACTTCGAAACTGTATACAGTTATTTTACTTCAAAAACTTTAATGTTTCTATAAGAATTAAAGCTATCTGATAATAACTATGATGGGTAGCGGCAAACATTTCTTTACAAAACAGAAAAGTTTAAACTTTTCTGAGTTTGTAAACGTAAACATACTGTCATCAACAAAAAATTCCAGAACAAAAGATTGCCACACAGGACATGGGATAAATTCTTGTTTCTGCCAGAGATTGTGCGTTGGCGGGAGGACTGGAACGGGGTCACTAAGCCTCGTGATGCCAACGAGAATGAGAAGCAGCGGCTTCAAGGTCTGTAAAGCCGACAACGGCCGGGAAAGCGGTGTGCTTACCCCAGACACCTTCATACCGCCAGAGATTGACACGGTGGCCGTCCGGCCCTGATAGGCCCGTCTTCGACCAGAGCAGCGGAGCTCTGCTTTCCTTTCCTGTGAAGATGTCTCCGGTTGATGTAAATAGCTGACCCGTCCCACAATCCCCCTCTCCTCCCCCCACTAAGATACATGCTGCCCTCTGTCATATTACCAAGGCTTCATCAGAATTCACTTGCTTAACATAGAGGCAAATGTTATATGTATTTTACCTCTATGTGATTTATCTGCGTTGAATTGACTGTATTAACATTAAAACAATTCTAATTTTTTCACCGGTTGTAATCTGAGTTAACTGCGTAAGCTCACTGTGTCCATAAGTGCTTCTCACCAAATTATAACAAGTGCAAGAAGATGTAAGAGGCGTTATAGCTTGGCAAATTATAGTTAATTATAGGCATTCTGCATTCCTTTATTATTATTACTTATCAAGTCATGATGTAGCTGATATAACATTCATGGGTTCATGTAATGTTGAGATATCAGACGGAGATAGTACATCAGAACTGCTAAAGAGCATTCAGTCTGTGATGCGCTGCAAAGTACAAATAACGTCAAGATACAACTTCGTGTTCTAAGAATGGCGCAAGTGAGCTACTGAGCACTATTATTTAACTTAAACATCAAAGAAGTTTCGCATAGTTCCCAGTAGTGAAACTCTTGTACTCGTCTCCGTTCAAAAGATGGGCTTGCTTCTGTTACACGCGGAGTAGACCTTACCGTTAACAGACGTACTTCCCAGTACTCACCAGTAGCCAGATGTGGCACTGCGTCCTGTAGAGCCTTCCGCCGACATTCGACGACGTTAGGCTGGTCGTCAGCACATGTCTTGACGCCGAGAGGTGTCGCTGAAAGGCAAGAATAGTTCATACACAATATGCCGTTCCGATAAATTTTCTGGCAGTCATGACAACCTGTCAGCTGCGCTCACGGTGTTCTGTCTCCCTAGGACTAAGGGAGCAACATACCTTACATGACACAGTTGAAGCTGAGTCGTGATACACTACTGGAACGGAATAACCGAAGTTAAAACGTCCAAAAGTGGCATGAAAAAAATGAAGCGTTCCGGTTTTACTTTTAGCAGTTATGATTAAAATTGCACACGGAACATCAGCTGGAGAATCGAGTAAACAAACGCTGTAGTGTTGTTAAACTGATAAACTGCAACTATACCGGTATTTTTTTATCTTCTTCCTCTTTTTTAAAAAAATGTACTATATAATCATCAAAGGCGTCCCGCTGCAATAAGTGGCGTAATTTTCTGATATATTTTGACTGCTGCCTGTGCTATCTTCGTGATAAGCAAGAAACAACATTTCATTTTCGATCGTTGTGTGGTAAGATCCAGAGAAGGAACAAAAAAAATAACTTTGATGTCAGAATATAACTGGAACAAGTATGGTAGATCATTCCAGACCAAAGGTACAGCTTTGACAAGATCTCTAGACCTATTCTGAAATGTTTATATCTCCCATTACTTATCAAGATTTGTAAACAATTCTCCTTGACTATGCATATAACTGCCCTAATGTGATGTACAATGCGTCGCGTTACACATAACATTTCTGGAAAATATTATACTGAGTCTTCAGCAGAAGCAACACTCTACTAGGATTAAAACTATTTTTATTTAAATAGGGATAGTGACGCAACTACAGCTGCAGTACAGGAACAGTAAGAATATTATTGAAATATTTGTGAGTGGTAACACGTGAAACAAATACTCATCTGAGCATACTTTGCAAGCAACAGAGCGATTGGAGGAAGCAAATATTTTTGAATCAGTTCATAAAATCAAAAAGTATAAGAACTTCTACTGCTTCAGTAAAACAATTTATGGTGTGTGAGGGCTTTGTCCATAGAAATGGGAAAAGACTGCCAAGGGGCTTTCTTAACATAGAACGCCAAACTTAGCAGAAGAATCGAAATGAGTTGAAAGCTTTGAAGCAAACTCACTAGAATCTACCTAGCTCAAGCCAACGTGTATCTATCGATACACAGACGCCCGTGTTGCGGCCACAATGACTGAGTCACTCTGAATTTTAAATTCGCAATAGAACTTGAACACGAAGTCTGGTTAGAGTAAAGGCAGAAAAAATGCAACTCGCAGCACGTTAAGCAGACGACTGCATCGGCCGTCGAAATGACGTGCAGAAAAATGGAATCAACAGCAACGAGAGCACGTTACGAAAGTGAAATTTGCTTCAAGTTTGGGACACCGCTGGAGCGTTTGCGATGGCGCCGATTTGAAGTACTGGCGGCAGACTTACCTATCTCGGCGACGGCCAGGCCAGCAACGAGCAGCAGAGAGGAGGCGACGGCGATACGGCAGCACATGTCTGGGCTTTGCTGGACGTTGCTGCTTCGAGTGCCGGCGCCATGTCCGGCCGCCCTTTTATATGTCCGGTGCGCGCGCGCTGCGCCAGGCCCTGCTGCGCCGCGCGGCCGCCAAGCCTCCCCACTCCGGCCGCAACAACCCTGTAGCCGCTGCGGCACTCGTGCACACTTACGTAACTGCAGTAAACCTCTAGGTCGTCATTGAAAATTTTTTCAAACTTAATCACACTCGTATTGGAAGCTGACGCCATGGCCGTATGTACAGCCTGCTTATTGTAATGTTTCACGAATTTCTTTAAGTAATCGCTCCGGTTATATTTTTCACTTACCAGACCACACGTGACAAATTTGATCGGTTTTATCGGGAAAACTTGTGATATTTCTTGCAGAGTTCCTCCTTTTCGATTTTGAGTTGTATTCTTCGTCCTTACACAATCGACGAACCACATCTTTGCCTCAACGAATGTGTTTGAATAAGCAACACGACGTTACATTCGTCGTCTATCTATTGCTCTAAACGAGTATACTTAATTCTTTTTACGATGTAGCAGTATTATAGTGTTCTCCCCGATTTCAGTAGCTACTTGTCATACATTCAGATGACAAAAGTCATGTGGATTGTAATATGCACACATTGCGGTAGTATCTCGTACGCAAGATATAAAAATGCGGTGCGCTGTCATTTGTACTCAAGTGAACAAGTGAAAAGGTTCGCGGTGTCATTACGGCCTTACGACGAGAACTAACAGACTCTCAGTGTGGAATGGTAGTTCGAGCTAGACACAGGGGACACACCATTTCGCAAATCGTTAGGGTATTCTATATTTCGAGAACCACAGTGTCATGAGTATGCTGAGAATAGCAAAATTCACTTAACAAACGAGAGCAGCGGCTTTTGCGTAGGGTTGTCAGCTCTAAAGGACAAGCAGCACTGTGAAATATCCACAGAAACAAATGCGGGACATACGACGGATGTCTCCGTAATCACAGTGACGCGAAATTTGGCGATAATGGGCTATGGCAGCAGACGGCCGACGCGAGTGCTTTCCATACAGCACGATATCCGATATCGCCTGTAGCGCCTCTTCTGGGCTCGTGATCATACCAGTCTTGTGACTGGTTTAAATTCCTATCCTGCGCCAAGCTCTTCATCTCAGAAGAGAGCACTTGCAACCTACGTCATTTGCGGTGTGTATCCCAATCTCGTCTTCCTCTACAGTTTTTGCCCTCTACAGTTCCCTCTAGTGCCATGAAAGTCATTTCCTGATGTCGTAACACAGGTCCTTTCATTCTCTCCATTCTTCTTGTCAGTGTTTTCCACATATTCATTTTCTCTACGACTCTGCGCAGAATCTCCTCATTCCGTAAATTATCAGTAAACCTAATTCCCACATTCATCTGCAGCATCACATCTCAAATTCTTCGATTCTCTTCTATTTCGGTTTTCCCACGGGCCTATGTTTGATACTGGTAGACTTCTCTTGGCTAGGAATGCCCTTTATGCCAGTGCTAGTCTCCTTTTGATGTCCTCCTCGCTTCATCCGTGATGCGTTGTTTTGCTGCTTAAGTAGCGGAACTCCTTAAGTCCATGTACTTCATGACCATCAATCCTGATGTTAATTTTCTCACTGGTCCCATTTCAGCTACTTCTAAATTCTTTCGTCATTCTTCTACTTGTTCTGTTCGCATGTAATTATTCTTCACTTTCAAACAGGGTAGCAATGTCATCAGCGAACCGTATCATGACATCCTTTCGCCTTGAATTTCGGTCCCACTCCTGAATCTTCTTTTTATTTCCACCATTGATCCTTTGATGTACAACTTGAACAATATGGGCGAGAGACTTCGTCCCTGTATTACATCTTTTTTAATTGAGTACTTCATTCTCGGTCGTCTACTACTGTTATTCCTTCTTGGGTCTTGTACATATTGTATATTATCCGTCTGTTTACCCTATAGCTTACCCGTTATTTTTCTCAGAATTTCGAAAATCATGCACCATTTTGCGGTGTCGAACGCTTTTTGCAGGTCGACTAATCCTATTAACGTGTCTCGATTTTTCGCCTACCGGTGTGGCCGAGATGTTCTAGGCACTTCAGTCTGGGACCGTGCGACCTCTACAGTCGCGAGTTCGAATCCTGCCTCGGGCATGGATGTGTGTGGTGTCATTAGGTTAGTTACGTTTAAGCAGTTTTAAGTTTTCGGGGACTCATGACCTCAGATGTTAAGTCCCATAGTGCTCAGAACCATTTTTGGAGAAATATTATCTATCCCTTGTGCCTAATTTGATCTCAATTCTTCCAGAGCTCTTTTTAATTCTGATTCTAATACTGGATCCCCCATCTCTTCTAAATCGACTCCTGTTTCTTATTCTTTCACATAAGACGAATTTTCCCCCTCATGTAGGCCTTCAATGTACGCTTTCCACCTATCCGCTCTCTCCTCTGCATTTAACAGTGGAATTCCTGTTGCGTTCTTAACGTGTTATCACCCTTACCTTTAATTTCACCGAAAGTCATTTTTACTTTCCTATATGCCAGTTAGTCCTTCCGACAGTCATTTCTTTTTCAACTTTTTCACATTTTTCATGCAGCCAATTCGTCTTACCTCCCTATATTTCCCATTTATTACCTTCTTTAGTGACTTGTATTTCTGTGTTTCTGAAATTCACTGAGCATTTCTGTATGTCCTTCTTTCATCGATCAACTGAAATATTTCTTCTGAAAGCCATCGTTTCTAAGCAGTTACCTTTCTTGTATCCTTGTTTTTCCTTCCAACTTCTGTGATTGCCATTTTTAATAACGTCCATTCCACTTCAACTGTACTGCCTACTGAACTATTCATATTTGCTGTATCTATAGCCTTTACTGTATGATTACATGATGATGGCGTCCTCTTGGGTAAAATATTCCGGAGGTAAAATAGTCCCCCATTCGGATCTCCGGGCGGGGACTACTCAAGAGGATGTCGTTATCAGGAGAAAGAAAACTGGCGTTCTACGGATCGGAGCGTGGAATGTCAGATCCCTTAATCGGGCAGGTAGGTTAGAAAATTTAAAAAGGGAAATGGATAGGTTGAAGTTAGATATAGTGGGAATTAGTGAAGTTCGGTGGCAGGAGGAACAAGACTTCTGGTCAGGTGACTACAGGGTTATAAACACAAAATCAAATAGGGGTAATGCAGGAGTAGGTTTAATAATGAATAGGAAAATAGGAATGCGGGTAAGCTACTACAAACAGCAGAGTGAACGCATTATTGTGGCCAAGATAGATACGAAGTCCACGACTACTACAGTAGTACAAGTTTATATGCCAACTAGCTCTGCAGATGACGAAGAAATTGAAGAAATGTATGAGGAAATAAAAGAAATTATTCAGATTGTGAAGGGAGACGAAAATTTAATAGTCATGGGTGACTGGAATTCGAGTGTAGGAAAAGGGAGAGAAGGAAACATAGTAGGTGAATATGGATTGGGGGACAGAAATGAAAGAGGAAGCCGCCTGGTCGAATTTTGCACAGAGCATAACATGATCATAACTAACACTTGGTTTAAGAATCATGAAAGAAGGTTGTATACATGGAAGAACCCTGGAGATACTAAAAGGTATCAGATAGATTATATAATGGTAAGACAGAGATTTAGGAACCAGGTTTTAAATTGTAAGACATTTCCAGGGGCAGATGTGGACTCTGACCACAATCTATTGGTTATGACCTGTCGATTAAAACTGAAGAAACTGCAAAAAGGTGGGAATTTAAGGAGATGGGACCTGGGTAAACTAAAAGAACCAGAGGTTGTACAGAGATTCAGGGAGAGCATAAGGGAACAATTGACAGGAATGGGGGAAATAAATACAGTAGAAGAAGAATGGGTAGCTTTGAGGGATGAAATAGTGAAGGCAGCAGAGGATCAAGTAGGTAAAAAGACGAGGGCTAGTAGAAATCCTTGGGTAACAGAAGAAATATTGAATTTAATTGATGAAAGGAGAAAATATAAAAATGCAGTAAGTGAAACAGGCAAAAAGGAATACAAACGTCTCAAAAACGAGATCGACAGGAAGTGCAAAATGGCTAAGCAGGGATGGCTACAGGACAAATGTAAGGATGTAGAGGCCTATCTCACTAGGGGTAAGATAGATACCGCCTACAGGAAAATTAAAGAGACCTTTGGAGATAAGAGAACGTCTTGTATGAATATCAAGAGCTCAGATGGAAACCCAGTTCTAAGCAAAGAAGGGAAAGCAGAAAGGTGGAAGGAGTATATAGAGGGTCTATACAAGGGCGATGTACTTGAGGACAATATTATGGAAAAGGAAGAGGATGTAGATGAAGATGAAATGGGAGATATGATACTGCGTGAAGAGTTTGACAGAGCACTGAAAGACCTGAGTCGAAACAAGGCCCCCGGAGTAGACAATATTCCATTGGAACTACTGACGGCAGTGGGAGAGCCAGTCCTGACAAAACTCTATCATCTGGTGAGCAAGATGTATAAAACAGGCGAAATACCCTCAGACTTCAAGAAGAATATAATAATTCCAATCCCAAAGAAAGCAGGTGTTGACAGATGTGAAAATTACCGAACTATCAGCTTAATAAGTCACAGCTGCAAAATACTAACACGAATTCTTTACAGACGAATGGAAAAACTAGTAGAAGCCAACCTCGGGGAAGATCAGTTTGGATTCCGTAAAAACACTGGAACACGTGAGGCAATACTGACCTTACGACTTATCTTAGAAGAAAGATTAAGGAAAGGCAAACCTACGTTTCTAGCATTTGTAGACTTAGAGAAAG
Source organism: Schistocerca serialis cubense (assembly GCF_023864345.2). Classification (NCBI taxonomy): domain Eukaryota; kingdom Metazoa; phylum Arthropoda; class Insecta; order Orthoptera; family Acrididae; genus Schistocerca; species Schistocerca serialis. The sequence goes on along the minus strand of NC_064643.1, from coordinate 423,343,269 downwards.
CTTTTGACAATGTTGACTGGAATACTCTCTTTCAAATTCTAAAGGTGGCAGGGGTAAAATACAGGGAGCGAGAGGCTATTTACAATTTGTACAGAAACCAGATGGCAGTTATAAGAGTCGAGGGACATGAAAGGGAAGCAGTGGTTGGGAAGGGAGTAAGACAGGGTTGTAGCCTCTCCCCGATGTTGTTCAATATGTATATTGAGCAAGCAGTAAAGGAAACAAAAGAAAAATTCGGAGTAGGTATTAAAATTCATGGAGAAGAAATAAAAACTTTGAGGTTCGCCGATGACATTGTAATTCTGTCAGAGACAGCAAAGGACTTGGAAGAGCAGTTGAATGGAATGGACAGTGTCTTGAAAGGAGGATATAAGATGAATATCAACAAAAGCAAAACAAGGATAATGGAACGTAGTCTAATTAAGTCGGGTGATGCTGAGGGAATTAGATTAGGAAATGAGGCACTTAAAGTAGTAAAGGAGTTTTGCTATTTGGGGAGCAAAATAACTGATGATGGTCGAAGTAGAGAGGATATAAAATGTAGGCTGGCAATGGCAAGGAAAGCGTTTCTGAAGAAGAGAAATTTGTTAACATCCAGTATTGATTTAACTGTCAGGAAGTCATTTCTGAAAGTATTCGTATGGAGTGTAGCCATGTATGGAAGTGAAACATGGACGATAAATAGTTTGGACAAGAAGAGAATAGAAGCTTTCGAAATGTGGTGCTACAGAAGAATGCTGAAGATTAGATGGGTAGATCACATAACTAATGAGGAAGTATTGAATAGGATTGGGGAGAAGAGAAGTTTGTGGCACAACTTGACCAGAAGAAGGGATCGGTTGGTGGGACATGTTTTGAGGCATCAAGGGATCACCAATTTAGTATTGGAGGGCAGCGTGGAGGGTAAAAATCGTAGAGGGAGACCAAGAGATGAATACACTAAGCAGATTCAGAAGGATGTAGGTTGCCGTAGGTACTGCGAGATAAAGAAGCTCTCACAGGATAGAGTAGCATGGAGAGCTGCATCAAACCAGTCTCAGGACTGAAGACCACAACAACAACATAGCCTTCGAGAACTTCTCGTCATTCCTTAGTACTTCTGTATTCCACTTATTTGCGTATTGATTCTTCCTGACCAATCTCTTAAACTTTAGCCTACTCTTCATCACTACTACATTGTGATCTGAGTCTATATCGGTTCCTGGGTACGCCTTATAAGCCAATATTTGATTTTGGAAATTCTGTCTGACCATAATGTAATCTAACTGAAATCGTCTCGCATCAACAGGCCTTTTCCAAGTTATTAGCTTAAATTTGTAATAGAACTCAATTAGTCTTTCTCCTCTCTGATTCCTTGTCCTAAACCTATAAGCTTCTCTGGTCATTTCTTCTGCTCTTTCCCCTAAACTGCATTCCAACCCCCATGACTGACTTTTTTCTCCCTTTACTTACTGTATTACGTTCTTCTTCATCTTCAGCTTGCAACGTCGACCTGTATAGCTGAATTATATCTAGATTGAGCCTTTGCATTTCCCTTTTCATAGTTTCTAGCTTCCCTACCACGTTCAAGCTTCTGCTATTCCAAGCCCCAGCTCGTAGAACGTTATACTTTCGTAGATTATTCGACCTTTGGGCCATAGATTACTGTAAAACAGTAGCCTGGTTAAATGAGTCCCCATTTCCGTTGATAAGAGCTGATGATAGGGTTTGAGTGTGGCGCATACGTGACGAATCCACGTACCCAAGTTGTTAACAAGCACTCTAGAAGATGGAGGTGCCTCCGTCATGGTGTGGCCGTGTTTACATCAAATAGACTGGGCCTTCTGGTCCAATTGAACCGATCATTGACTGAAAATGGTTATGTTCCGATAACTGGAAACCATTTTCAAACATGCATGGACTTTATGTTCCCAAACCACGATGAGATTTTCATGGTTTACATGCGTCATGTCACCAGCCTACAGTTGTTCGCCATTGGTGTGAAGAACATTCTGGGAAATTCGAGTGAATGATTTGGCCGCCCAGATCGCCCAGAATGAATCCCATCGAACATTTAAGTGACTTAATCGACAGATTAATTCGCGCACGAAATCTTGAACCGGCAACACTTCCGTAATTATGGACGACTACAGAGGCAGCAAGGCTCAATGTTACCGCAGGAGGCATCCGACGACTTGAGTCCACGACGCGTCGAGCTGCTGCACCACGACGGACAAAACGAGGCCCAGCACGATGTTAGGGGGTGTCTCGTGAGCTTTATCACCTCAGGCTCTGCTTTACACGGTTCTTGAACATACGCAGCTACTTGTTTTTGATACTTTCCTGTTCTACAGAGTAATCTTATTTCATAAATTTTTGGACAGAAGATACATCCTTGCCCTGTGAGTTTGCTTTGCGGTCTAGTCCGCATGGTCGGGCGAGACTCTATGTACAGCGGAATCGTCCAGCTGCCTTAGCGACATCGACATTGTAACGAACCAAAAGGTCATTTAATGATTCATGAATAAACTGTCTTAAAATATTTAATTCATTCTAAAATACTATTTTTTTGGTGTGTATGTAAATAATCAACAATCTGATCCAAAAAGGAATTTAATTTCCTTAACCGGCTTCAGACTCTTGGTGTCCTTCTTCAGAAGATTATAACTGTCACATTGTTTGCGAGTATCAACAATAAGATGCACGCAGCTTATTTCTGTGGTCACATGGTTCATAGTTGCTGTACCATAAGACCACAGGAAAAGAGCTGCAAGCGTCCTGTTGTTGATATTCGCAAACAATGCAGTAATTATTATCTTCTGAAAGAGAAATCAGCCTTGTTTTACTGCAACTGGTTGCTGATTATTTCGATATACGAAATGACAGTTGCTGAAGATGAACCAAATGGCAATTTTTTGTATATTCACTTTTCCGAAATCGACTGTTTGAAATTCTTACGACGGTTATCGATCCAACAATTGCAAACTGAACATATCCATAGGATTTTTTCCCAAGCGGTGACAAACTCGGATAGGTGATGAGAGAGCAAAGAATGTGATTTCTTAAAAATACTTTTATTAGTATGAAGACTGTGGTCAGGTGTCATTTTTTGCTGAAAATGATAAGATAATAAATTATGAGCTACCCGACAGAATTGGCAAGAACAGAAAAATGTGGAAAGTGCTAAGTGGAAGTTGGGACAGGATGATAAGAAATGTGCTAAGACCTGAGACAAGAACTGCCACGGTACTAGAGCCAGCGATAAACGGTCATTGTTGTGGAAAATAGACACTGTAATATATGCAATAAGAAAACTGACAAGATTGAGTAGGAGGCGCGCTCTGAGAGTTCTATACAAACCTAGTTACGTATATAGATCGTTCATCTATAGGTTTTAATGAGTGAATTTGCGATTTTCAATATATGCCACATACATGGCCGTATTATTTCATAACATTAGCCTAAAAGCTTAAATTTTTACACCGCCAAGCAACCGCAAACCCCAGTTTTTGGCATAAATTTCAGATTGGTACCCCTACCTGAGAAAAAGGGTTCTTATCAGAGGGGCAGACAGACAGACGAGCGATATATAGTAAAAATATATTGTTTATGTGATAGGATTACGAAATTGGAGATTTTCATATTTAATTGCCAAATTTAATGATTCCAGATAGGCAGGAAGTCCCTTATGGGTATTGCTGATTGAGTTTCCGACGATGACTGTTTAGTTTTTAGGCTTGTTCCATTATGGCAACCTTGATGTATTAGCTTAAATGGAAAACGGGGCATGTTTTAATTGTCCTGTTTTACCTTACATCCAGTGATGATGAACCATGAAAAACAATTATATGCTAATAACTACGACGGTAATATTGACTCCCAAAGATATAGTGCCTTCGAGTGGCAGCAGCGATGCTAAAAAGAGAATGTTGCACATTGTATCTGTGACTTCGTTAGCCGACCTGGATGATTTTTTAATGTTTGTATTTTGTTCTGTGTTGTCTTCCTAGCGGGAGTAGAGAGAGGTATATATTGTTTTAAGAAAGACATAGCCCCCCCATTGCAATCAGAATTGTAACTTGAATGTTTGTTGTCTACAGAGAAAAGGTGGAAGGATTACAAACCATTGTAATTCGAAAGAGCTCATTTTGATGAATAAACGGCGAATATAATCATCATCAAGAAAAATAAAACTGGAACAGGTAATTCATACTTTTAAAAACCCGAGACTTCACATTGGAAATTATGTATGTTTAAGTTTTACCAACAAGATTTACATCCCGTAGCGAAAATAATTTCAAGAGCCTGCATCGAATTTATAATAACCCGGATCAAAACAAACGACGAGCGACTTCGCCGTTTTTTCTCAAAAGTAACATTCAACAGCACGAACGTAGACTTCTTCTCGCTACATCGATTAAGGATCTGCTGACATTTTCATTCCCATCCCGTTTTTCTTTCAGTTTGTGCAGAACCATCAATACTAAATAGTCGACCGCCGCCTCTGTGGAGTCCCGGAATCGACATTGCCGAGATTCAGAAGAAGAATTCTTCCTCCTGTGAATCTCTATTGGTGGAGATACAATAATAATAACTCTTATTATTTTTAGAGAATCTTCAACATTTTTGCTCCTAAAACTCGTGCAATTAACTTCGCAAACATTCATAACAATCTTTTTCTTATTTTTTTATCTGCAAAGTCACCCAGCATAGTAAATAGTCATTCAAGAGAGAATTAGTACATTATTGCAATTAACGTGGGGAAGTGATATTATAGACTTAGGTCGTTTTCTTTCATGTTGTACTAAAAACTAAATTTTATGAGAATTAGAAGGAAGTATGTAAAGAATATTTCGAGCCACAATTTTCTGCTGTGCATTACAACTGATTTAGATTTATGTTATAGTTAAGTTCCTGACATTTAGTGAAGGAACTCCGGCTGGAGAAGTTGACACTTCCTGTTATTATTTTCTATTTTATGTACATATAGTTCCATTTCTTCCAACACATCCGCTTGCCTCTTATTGCTGATTCAACATGACCAACGAATGAGAAACACAGGCATTTCTTGTGCATAATTATAAATCATTTAATACTATTATTTTATTATATAGCAAATACATGCATTAGCATTTGTTTTTGTGGGTCAAGTGCGTTTCTAGGAAATATCTTGTGTTATTTTGAAATTCTGACTCTCTACCTAGGCCAAAATTTTCGAAATTAAGAATTCTGTAATATCTAATCAGTAGCCCACGATTTGATGATTGCATTAGTGCCTGTTATTTTCTGAGATGTGAGGTGTTGTTCTGCAGTTAAATGTACGGAATATGTCGTGTCTGGTTTGAATTCCTAATCTTCGCAGTCAAGGCTTAATTTTCCAAGGTATACATTCGGAATCATTTTTTTGAATAAACTTACGACATTACATCCCATTAAAGTAAACGCTAGTTTATTGTGCTTACATAGTGCACCTAAAATTGTAAAGAAATGACGAAAAACGAACTTTTACGTTACTACTACCGTTTGTTTACACACAGGCGACATAAGTGAACTCGCGAACGTTATACATTCTCGCACATTTACAAAATCAAATGTACCTACTGTATCTTATTTCGTTGATTCCTTGCTTCAAAACTTGTGACCATGTGTGCGGTAACCTCATTCTAAGTGCCGTAAAGACCCTCTCCTAGAAATGCATGTTACATAGCAAGAATAATTTGACCCTGGAACAGGAAGAGAAAATATGTGCCCTTCAAGAACAGTTGGAGGAAGCAAGGAAAGAACTGCTAGGGATTAGAGAAAGCAGGGAGCGAAAGGAAGGAGCGAGGAAGGTTATATGGAAGTTGACAAAAAGGCGGCTAGGAATAGGACAAGGTACGTGAGTTTCATTGCGTACACTAATAACATGTTTCAGCAGCTGTCTAAGATAAATGATAGATAATTGGTACAAGCAGTTGTATGAAATATACAAGTCCAGAAGTGATCAGGAATCGTAAGTGTGGAAAAATTAGTTAGAGAGAAGGAGGTACTGTTGCTAGTATGTAGCCACTGGCGTCGAGCAGGTCGTCACTTCCTAAAGCAACACGATGAACAGCGCTGAACGTACCATCATGTAGTGAGACGTGGTAACACATGGTGCACCGAAAAACCCTGACGAACATGATAGTTTCGGTGGTCCATGCATAATGACGTATGGACGTACTGACTTCCAAATCTTTGAACATGGTACACTCAGCGGTCGACATTGTTGTGACACTTTTCTCCTCGCCATGTGCGTCATTTCAGGTCTGCATTCTGCCTTAACTTCATTTTCACTGATGAAAATCTAAGACGACATCGAACTGCACATGTGGATGAGCTCTTGCAACGAGGGGATATTCGAGAATTGACTGGCCTGCCCGTTTCCCCAAACTTAATCCCAACAAGCACATGGTGGACGCGGTTGAGTAAAGGCAATGCAGCATGACTCCATGCAACAATGACCTTCCTGCAGTTGTCAACAGCGCTGGTAGAATGTGTAAAGCACTGCCACAAGAACTCCTTACCAATCTTGCGTCCAGGATGGGAGAACGTCGCAGAGAATGCATTGCAGTCCGTGTTGATCACAGGCCCTATTATGAACCTTAACCCACCTCTTTTAATGTCCAGGGGACCATCATGAAGCGCGGAGACTTCAGTGTAGTTATTGCCTTTGCTGTTCGTCTCATTGCGTATTTCCTTCATTTACCTTCTTTACTATACAGTATTATACTGTACCGTACTATCCAGTAGCAGTTCTTTCTATGTATTATTTAAGATGAGCTATGTTACTTGGCAGTAACAAATCACTCGAAAGTTACTTCCGTCCTTGCGGTGGCCGTGCGGTTCTACGCGATTTAGTCTGGAACCGCGTTACCGCTACGGTCGCAGGTTCGAATCCTGCCTCGGGCATGGATGTGTGTGACGTCCTTAGGTTTGTTAGGTTAAGTAGTTCTCAGTTCTGGGGGACTGATGACCTCAGATGTTAAGTCCCATAGTGCTCAGAGCCATTTGAACCATTTGAACCGTCCTTACGTATTGGACACCAGTGTTTATATCAAAAAATAACCTTACCACGGTTAATGATGAGACACATTTTTAAATGTCTGGTACTAATCTAACAGAATTGTGAAAGCCTACACCATCTTGTGAAACTTTGACCGAAGAAGTTTCACTCTGATGTGAACACCAAACTAAACTTTTCCTCATGGCTTTGCTGGCATACACGTTCGACACATTCCACTCTTCCACACATCTCCTCTGTCCTTCTCTATCATTTATTCCTGCCCTAGCGTATTGTCGATCTCATCCTCTCACTCCTATCTGTTCATGTCCTCTTCAATCTCGCTGAGACTCCATTTCCTCCTCCCTCTCTCTTTACACACTCCCCCGCCCCCTCTCTCCAGCCATAACTTATCCCCCCACCCCAAACTTCCACCTACCCCCAGCATTATTCTCTCCCTCTCTCACTCCATCTCATATTCCCCTGCTCTCCAACCAACTCCACCTCCCCGACCTCTCTGTGCAGCTTCTCCTCCACTGTCTCTCTCTCTCTGTTTGCTCATCCTCCAACCCTCTTTCTGGTCATCTCCTCTGCCCCCCACCTCTGGCATATTCGCCAACCCCTCTGTTCATCCCCTTCTCCCCTCTTCTCGCTGATCACTTTCTCCTGCCCCCGGTCGATCTACCACTACCCTCTCTCTTTTTCCATGCCCTCAGTCCCCATCGATTTGCCCATCTGCTCCTCCCCATCTCTGCATCTCCTTTTCTGTCTCCACCTCTGTCCATCTCCTCCCTCTCTGTCTGTCCACCTCTTCCTTACATCATCTCTCTGCCTACCTCCTATCCCTCTCCCTCTCTGTCCATCTCCTCCTACACCCATCCCATTCCCCTCCCTCTCTGTCCATCTCCTCCTACACCCATCCCTCTTTCCATTTGCATATCTCCTTCCATACTTCTCTTCCTGCTACCATCACCTCTTGCCCATAACTTAGTATCTATTTCCTTCTTCTTCTCCCCCTCTTCCTCTCCATCTCTTTCTCCCTTTTGCCCTTCCCCTCCTTCCCTCTTCTGTCCATTACTTCTCAGCACCCTCTCTCCCTCTCATCCTCTCCTGCACTCTCTTTTGCTCCTTCTCCTACCACCGCAACCTTTTCCACCTGTGCTCATCTGCATATGTCGCCCATACAAAGCAGCTGTGTGAGAAATCCTACTTGTAATGATACACTTCCATTTTTCTCGAAAATTCGTGAACATCGCGCATATATTACGATAAGCATGCACACTGTATACATTTTAATAAGTAATACAGGCTGTTTAGATGATGAAATTTTTAATCTTTGAAGTTTTATTGCGTTTACAAAATGTGACAAATCACACAATAAATAATTTTATTTATTTTCGAGATATCGCCTCTGACACTCTTTGGGAATGTCACATCCCTCATTGCTGTCGTCTTTGATCGTCTTTCTCATGTGTGTCTGTGTCTACAAACAGTCTATGTCATTCTACAATTTAAGTCATACGTAACAAATCAGCTTATTCCTTCGAGCCCTTAAAATTGTAGCTGATTACAGCTTTTTAACAAGCCATAGTACCAAATGCAGGAGCAGTTTGCTTGTAATACTTGTCATCCAGCGCATTTTTTCTTCGCTCCCCTAGTAAATTAGTGATGAAAGAAACAACATTAGATGATGGCAGTTTACATGGTAGCATACAAATTATCAGATCGAATATACTTTATGTACTTACACACTACTGCAACATAAACATCACATTTTCTGAAGCAACCTAGAATACTGCGACATCATACATAAGATAAAACACTTAATTTGAACTTTGTACTTATCCTGAGGTAGGTCCCAAATAATCGATTTAAACATCACACTTTTTGCATTCTCGATGTATTTTGCAGACATTTTAGAATATTGTGACATCATAGATAAGGAAAATAGTTAATTTAAGGTCCTGTGTCTTAAACTGATTGTGGTTCATTGCTCGAACTTTGAACGTTCCTGTCAAGTACAGACACCTGTTGGTAACAGTGAGAACAACTATGTTACAGAGATCGAACTAATTTCACTTTTTGACTGCGAAGTCATCTGTTGGAAACAGTAATCGCATCTTCAGAATTTATGGAATAATATCTAAGGCAAAACTTATGTCTGATAATTGTGTATTCCTATTTCGTTACTAATATTTTACAGGCATTTATTGGTTTACAATTATTTATAAAGCATGTGTTATATATTAGTTCCAATACTCCACTGACAATATAGCTTCGAATCAAATTTATCGATTGACAGATGAGCCAGTCCATAAACGATTTGTTGGAAGTCAGTAATGTAAACAATTAGTCATTTTCGGTATTGTAGGAAATTCTGATAATTTGACGCATTTTTTGCTAAATATTTTGGATCGTTTTTGACATAGTGCAGATGGGGCTATATTGTAATAGTAAAACTAGGCTCTGATGGGAGAAGAGAGAAGTGTGTAATGTAGTTTTTGATAAATAATTCGGGTTATTCGATACTTTCGAGTGCAGCCCAGATGGAGATACTCTGTAATTTGCTTTTACATTTCAGTTCTACCTAATGACTGGAGGAGAGGGGGGGGGAGAGGTATTTGATGTACTTTTTATAAAAGAATCTCAGTTCACTAAAATAATTTGTGTCCCACCCAGAAAGAGATTTATTGTAAATGGCTCTTGCTTTTTGAATACTAGGTTCTGACTGGAAGAGAGGAGAGGCAGAAATGGAAAAATATGCAGCGTGTGTACAATGCATGTTTGGCCTTGCAGTCATTTTAGTATTATATCAGAGGTATATGTGCATATACGCGAGAGAGAATTGTCAGGGCATGTGCTTCGATAAGTGCCGATGTGAAAAGGAATACCACTCAATCCATAATAAGAAGATTACAGCACTGTATTGATACCAAAGGTCATCACTTCGATCATCTGTAAATGGACGTTCATGTCACCCTTTTGACCTTCGTTGACCTTCAAAGACCTTACTATTACACATCATTCGATTTGTCTCTATAGCCGCTAACAGAAAAGAAGTACCAAACTATAGCATCCCATTTAAAAAACAAAGTTGACTTCCACATCTCTGACACAACCCTACCTATCAACAAAAACCAACGTCATATTATGACCCCTGTTGCCCTATATAACATTGGTCCCACAAACTTTTCAGCTGCTATCATACTTCCAAAGTTATTCTTGGTGGCAATAGTCAGTGACTCACCTTGCATATCGGAAATAATGAATAACTTTCACTTTAATCTGAGGTTTATATATTTTCTACTGTATATTTACACCGTTTTAATACTATGCTCTGGCTGGTTGGAGATAATTTAAGAATACATCAGAAATAATCTACTTTGATGTCATCTTAATTTTTTTCACTGTTGAAACTTGACTATTTCCACCATCTTTAATTTTTAATACTGCTCTATGATTGGCTGGAGATGGTGGGAAAAGGAGTTGGACGACATGGGAGGTGAGGGTAACCTGTTGTCAATTTCCACTTATTCAGTGGTTGGTTGATTGTATTAGCTGATGATGTAATGAGTTAATGGTCAGCACGGATGTCATGCTTGATCTTTAAAAAAGGTCAAGGTTGGTGGGCCAGAATGCCCATATCCATAATATTGACATGATAGACCCAAAACTCATTTTGGCAATGACACAAAGCCTTATAATACTATTTGTAGCTGTCTGCAATATTCTCCATATTTCTTAGGGAAGTCTTTGATGTGCCTCAGCAACAATATTGGTCTGGGCATCTGACCCTGATTGAAAACTGGGTGAATTTACTTAGATTCTGATAAGCGTTTTAATTAAATGTCAAACTTGTTTGAAGTTTGAGTAATCTCAGCCCATTGGATCCTATCTGCTATGTAAGATGGGAATCAGTCGCAAGCTATTAAAATTGTTCCTAAATATCTTGGACATATTTCAGTAAATATATCTCTCTTGTTTAGCTATCACTTTTGTATATATTATGGCTGACTGTGATGTACTTCTAAATTTTTCATTCTAGTATTTCATTAATCTGTCTTTGAAAACAGAGTAGATAATTTTTTAGAGTGATTATAGGGTAAACATCGGCTTGTAGTGTTTTAGGTCTTATGTCTAGAATATCCTTAGCAGAGTTACCATTGCTGCCAGCTTAAATACTCTGGAAAGTTCCCTGATGTGAATGGCTCATTCAAGAAATTCATGACTTTGTCTTTCAAAACTGATTTTATTATTAGTTAATGACAGCATCAAAGATATCTGACCGCGGTTTATCATGTCTTCTGCATAACACTCTTTCACTAGCAAAATTACAGTTGTTGTCAGTTTTAAAAACTTTGGGAATTTCTCTCATACGAATGACACTACTATTATGTTTGTTCAGGGAACTTGTGTGTGCAATATATATTGTTCGATTACAAAGACTGGTGCTCCTTCTACTTCTGCGGTCTTATCATCTTTTTGTTTCGGTGCAGTTTGAATGACTCCATCCCAAAGATCTTGCTGCACTGGTAACATCAGTGCCCATCAGATCAACGAAGTCAAGCGCCGTCGGGCTTGGATAGCGTTTGAATGGGTAACTGTCCAGTCTGATGAGCGCTGTTGGCAAGCAAGTTGCACTCAGCCCTTGTGAGACCAACTGTGGAGTTACTTGATGGGGAAGTAGCGGCTCCAGTCGCGAAAACTGACAATGACTGGGAGAGCATTGTGTTGACTATATGCTCCTCCATATCCGCATACAGTGACTCCTGTGGGCTTAGGATGATACTGCGGCCGGTTGGTACTGTTAGACCTTCAAGGCCTGTTTGGGGCATAGTGCTTAATGACTAAATGCTCTTTGTGTAGTGATAACATTTATGTTAATTCATGGTTCTGTTCGTTCATTGTAGATGAAGATTGTCATTACATGAGCTTTTTCCAGCAGTCACTATGCTGTCATAGAAGTTTTTCTGCTCTATTTGAATTTAAGAACTCTTGTTAACTGAATCCCTTTCATAGTACTGATCATTTATTGTTATTTCAAAAGTACAAAGCATGTAATCGGTAAAATGAAATCGATCGTTGACATGAGTTTATACATTGGTTGCCCAGCAATTGGCAACGTCAAGTGTATTCAAATTGCTCTCACAACGACTCTAATACTGCATGTGGCTGGAGATGAATATCACTGAAATATATGGATGTTAGTCCGCACAGTACCATGTCTGCAAAACATTGACTCCACAGAAGAACCCCATTCATGCTGGTTGGCCTTGTATCTTGTGGTACAAGAGCGTAGCCTTCCAGGTTGTCCACTTCTCTGAATGACCAGGAGGCAGCTCCTCCTTCAGAAATAGACACTCCTCCAAATGTTGACATTATCCCCATCACTTTGACACCGTTTCTTGCTGTAATTTTCCTGGAAGAGCTTCAGATGTTGTGAAGAAGTTCTTACTTGATTTCAGCTGAGGATGTGGTGGCTGGTGGCCATGCAAAGGATGGGCTTCCGTAGTTGTAACAATGATTATCTGGCATATAGCAGTTATCTCGCGTCTTATTTCAGGAGTGGCTCCAACAGAAACACAGTGGAGTTCATCGACGAGAGTAGGTATTCTGAGGTGACGGGCTAATTGTGACGCCCTGAAAATATTCTAAGTTTGGAGTTGGCATGTCCGTTCGGGCCGCTCGGCCAGCCAGGGCCCGGCAGCAAACACGTGGGGCCGGACATTAGCCGACAAGAGGGGTAGTCCCAGCGAGTGGTCCAACCACGTTATACTGTGCCGATGAAGGAGCCACGGTGTGAAACCTTTATGGCAGTCATTTCTCAGATTAGATTAGATTAGATTAGTTTTTCGTTCCATAGATCCGTGCTGAGGAGATCCTCGTGGATGTGAAACATGTCAATTTTTTTTTAAAACTGAAATAACAGTACTAATAGTATGAATATATACAATACATCATTTGTTTCTATTAAAAAATTCGTCAATGGAGTAGAAGGAGTTGGCCACTAGTAAGTCTTTCAGGCTCCTTTTAAACTGATCTTTATTTGTAACTAAATTTTTTTTGTTTACTGGCAAATTATTGAAGATGAGTATTCCTGAGTAGTGGGCCCCTTTTTGAACTAAAGTAAGTGCTTTTAAGTCTTTGTGCAGATCATTTTTGTTCCTGGTATTGTGTGTATGAACTGAGCTGTTTGTTGGAAAAAGAGATATATTATTTACGACAAATTTCATTAAGGAGTAAATATTCTGGGAGGCAGTAGTTAGTATACCCAGTTCTTTGAAGAGGTTTCTACAGGACATCCGTGAATTTATTCCACAAATAATACGTATTACACGCTTTTGGACTCTGAAAACGTTTGTTTGACTTGAGGAGTTACCCCAAAATATTATACCATATAACATTATCGAATGAAAGTAGGCAAAGTATGCAAGCTTTTTCATTTTTATGTTGCCTATGTCAGCTAACACTCGAATTGCAAATACAGATTTGTTAAGGCGTTTCTGCAGTTCTGTAGTGTGCTCCTCCCAACTTAATTTATTATCAAGTTGTAATCCCAGGAATTTAAGACTGTCAACCTCTTCTATATGCTCTTCTTCGTACTTTATGCATATGCTGGGTGGAAACCTCTTACAGGTTCTGAATTGCATATAGTGAGTCTTTTCGAAGTTTAATGTCAGTGAGTTGCCTTTAAACCATTTATTTACATCCATGAAAATATCATTAGCAGATCTTTCTAGAACTACACTCGACATACTATTTATTGCAATACTTGTACCATCTGCAAACAAAACGAACTCTGCTTCTGGCAGTGTAACTGATGAGAGATCATTAATGTATACAAGAAAAAGCAATGGCCCTAAGATGGATCCCTGTGGGACACCACATGTAATTTCTTCCCATTCTGATGATGACTGATGACTTAATTCACTAGTCCTTTGCACTGACACCCTTTGTTTGCTGTTAGTGAGGTATGACTTGAACCATTTTGCAGCACTGACCGTGACACCATAGAATTCTAATTTACTTAAAAGGATGTTGTGGTTCATCCAATCAAATGCCTTTGACAAATCACAGAAAATACCTGCAGCTTGTAATTTGTTACTTAATGAATTAAGTACATTTTCACTGTAGGTGCAAATAGCCTTCCCGATATCAAACCCTTCAGAAATCCAAACTGTGTTCTTGATAATATGTTATTTGTGGTCAGATGGTTGAGCAACTGCCTGTACATTACTTTTTCTAAAATTTTTGAGAATGCTGGCAAAAGTGAAATCGGTCTGTAGTTTGATGGTATCTCTTTACCCCCTTTCTTGAATAGAGGCTAAACATCTGCATATTTTAGCCAGTCAGGAATTGTCCCAGTTGTAATTGACTGGTTACACAAGTAACTTAGAACTGTACTAAACTCACAAGAACATGCCTTAATTAACTTTGTTGATATTTCATCGTAACATTAGCAGATGCTTTGTTTTTAATGATTTTGTTATGGAAGTTCATATAGAAATTAGTAGTAGCCAGTTGAATCATGGTACCTCAAAAAGAAATATGTACATTACCATTATTTGCACGACGATTCTGATGGTGTAAATAAATTTTCAATATATTTATTAGTTTAAAGTTTAGTATCTGACGATAAATTATACCAGTAAAACTCCAGCAACGAATTTCCAAAATCTGAACGGTTCAGCCGATTTGGTCTATCTACGTGTCTTTAGAAATCTATTAGTTTAAACCTAAATTAGTATGAATTACAGGCATGTAACTTAAATAGTACATGAGTTATTGGAGGTCAAAGTGGCCGATTACTATCGATCACGTCAGGCTAAAAAATGTTCAAATGTGTCTGAAATCGTATGAGACTTCACTTAGTCCCTAAGCTTACACACTATTTAACCTAAATTATCCTAAGGACAAACGCACACACCCATGCCCGATGGAGGACTCGAACCTCCACTGGGACCAGCCGTACAGTCACTGACTGCAGCGCCTTTAGACCGCTTGGATAATCCCGCGCGGCCCACGTCAGGCCATAAGTACTCCACAGTTACACGAAGAAACGGTAGCAGCCTGCTTATAAATATATTTATTCATCTGTGTCTTTGTTTATATCCGATATATACTATTCATGAAGAAATTGGTTAAATATTTACTGTGTTTAGAAAGCACAGATACATTAGGCTACTGACCAACATTTGCTGCTATTCCTTTGATATGTGTTTATTTAATTTGTTTATGTATTTAATGATGTATGTTAGAGCGTGTTTATGGTCCAGCTGTAGGAATATTTATTTAATTTCAAGTTATTCAAATGTGAATCCAGTATTTCGTAAGTGTTTCCATGTGTTTGTGAGTGCACGTTGGCTTGGAGACATGGATGGAGCCCTCTAGCCAGTCACAGCGCTCGTTACTAAGAGAGACGTATGGTGGTTGGGGAGGAGCATCGTTTCCGGAGAGGACATGAGGGAGTTGTGGAGGGTACGGCACAGGACCCGGGACTGTTGGAGGTGACGGCGCGACGGACGGACAGTCGCCACAGAGACTTGGGGAGTGTGGAACAGTTTGCGCGTGGTCGCGGCAGATAGAAATACTTCCGAGTGCCGATTTGTGCACTTGTGAGAATTCCGTGGCTTCTATCGTGAAGCCATAGTGTGCATTTAGAAGTGAATATCTCCCGAGCTATATTGTTGTTCATAACTAATTACGTGCAGTAGGAATCTATTGTTTCCCTGTTATTCAACTTATATTTTATTTAATTGCTGGACCATCGACACCAATAAGTGTTATGCAGAAATATACCGCATTCTCAAAACTAATTCTACTATCGTACTCATCATTTAAAGTCGTTAAAATACACTCCTGGAAATGGAAAAAAGAACACATTGACACCGGTGTGTCAGACCCACCATACTTGCTCCGGACACTGCGAGAGGGCTGTACAAGCAATGATCACACGCACGGCACAGCGGACACACCAGGAACCGCGGTGTTGGCCGTCGAATGGCGCTAGCTGCGCAGCATTTGTGCACCACCGCCGTCAGTGTCAGCCAGTTTGCCGTGGCATACGGAGCTCCATCGCAGTCTTTAACACTGGTAGCATGCCGCGACAGCGTGGACGTGAACCGTATGTGCAGTTGACGGACTTTGAGCGAGGGCGTATAACGGGCATGCGGGAGGCCGGGTGGACGTACCGCCGAATTGCTCAACACGTGGGGCGTGAGGTCTCCACAGTACATCGATGTTGTCGCCAGTGGTCGGCGGAAGGTGCACGTGCCCGTCGACCTGGGACCGGACCGCAGCGACGCACGGATGCACGCCAAGACCGTAGGATCCTACGCAGTGCCGTAGGGGACCGCACCGCCACTTCCCAGCAAATTAGGGACACTGTTGCTCCTGGGGTATCGGCGAGGACCATTCGCAACCGTCTCCATGAAGCTGGGCTACGGTCCCGCACACCGTTAGGCCGTCTTCCGCTCACGCCCCAACATCGTGCAGCCCGCCTCCAGTGGTGTCGCGACAGGCGTGAATGGAGGGACGAATGGAGACGTGTCGTCTTCAGCGATGAGAGTCGCTTCTGCCTTGGTGCCAATGATGGTCGTATGCGTGTTTGGCGCCGTGCAGGTGAGCACCACAATCAGGACAGCATACGACCGAGGCACACAGGGCCAACACCCGGCATCATGGTGTGGGGAGCGATCTCCTACACTGGCCGTACACTACTGGTGATCGTCGAGGGGACACTGAATAGTGCACGGTACATCCAAACCGTCATCGAACCCATCGTTCTACCATTCCTAGACCGGCAAGGGAACTTGCTGTTCCAACAGGACAATGCACGTCCGCATGTATCCCGTGCCACCCAACGTGCTCTACAAGGTGTAAGTCAACTACCCTGGCCAGCAAGATCTCCGGATCTGTCCCCCATTGAGCATGTTTGGGACTGGATGAAGCGTCGTCTCACGCGGTCTGCACGTCCAGCACGAACGCTGGTCCAACTGAGGCGCCAGGTGGAAATGGCATGGCAAGCCGTTCCACAGGACTACATCCAGCATCTCTACGATCGTCTCCATGGGAGAATAGCAGCCTGCATTGCTGCGAAAGGTGGATATACACTGTACTAGTGCCAACTTTGTGCATGCTCTGTTGCCTGTGTCTATGTGCCTGTGGTTCTGTCAGTGTGATCATGTGATGTATCTGACCCCAGGAATGTGTCAATAAAGTTTCCCCTTCCTGGGACAATGAATTCACGGTGTTCTTATTTCAATTTCCAGTAGTGTATATTATGACTATTAAGGTAAATACATTGTTTGTTCTCTATTAATATCTTTCATTTGCTAACTATCCCTATCAGTAGTTAGTGCCTTCCGTAGTTTGAATCTTTTATTTAGCTGGCAGTAGTGGCGCTCGCTGTACTGTAGTAGTTCGAGTAATGAAGGTTTTTGTGAGGTAAGTGATTTCTGAAAGGTATAGTTTAATGTTACTCAGGGCCATTCTTTTGCAGGGATCTTTGATAGTCAGATTGCGTTGCGCTAAAAATATTGTGTGTCAGGTTAAGCACAGTCTTGTATAATTGTTCAAAAAGGGGACGTTTCAGTATGTAGGCGTTTACATAGAAAAACAGCTTAAGGACTATATCTGCCAACGACCTAGAAACAACTGACATTTAGTGGAGTGGAGAAGGGGGAGGGGTTATGGCAAGGGCAGCCTCTCGGTTTTAGTTATTTAAAATTTAGCATTAGTCAGAAATGAATCTAAGGCCCTTGCGCAATGTCATTTACACTATGTCGAAAGAACACATGGCATTCCTGTAACACCAGCTGTTACCTGCGTTAATGGCTTCTGCCTTACCAGATAAGCATCTCTTGTTGTAGAGTCCTCCGTAGCGTAGAGACTTATTTTTTGGAATTCCTGTCATATTTTTCTGTGTCTACGAAATTCCATGAACCTTCGAATGTTTATCTAACTTTCACCAAATCAAAATAATAACACCAGCTGATAGATCTTTGGGATTTATGTTCCCTTAAATACGGTGGAGGTTTTCGTAATACTAACTAATGATGATTCTGCCTTCTACATCCTTATTAGGCAAGTTCTATGTCCACTCTTGATTTGGAAATATAGTTGTAAGTACTTGGTTAGTTAAAAATTTTGGCTATGTTGATACTTTTCTAGTTTAAACTTTCATTTATATACAATCGTGACTTCTCATAATGTAAATAACGAAGCTGTTTCGGTTATCAGTGGGAATTAGAACTAGTTCAATAAATCATAATGAAAGTGATGATTTAAAACAGCCCACCAGTACGTGTACTGTCACTGTACGTATGACACCTTACAAGGAAAGACTGGCTTTCACACGACCGGATTTTGCCGCTACGTACAGCACCTAGAAGAACCGGTTGGTGCAGTCTGGTTTGTTTGCCACATGTTAATAAGAAGACGCGGAAGGACAACAGTACCGCGGAGTATGCGCTAAGTCCCATAACATGAGCGCTGAAGGGCAACAAGCTCTTTAACTCACACATGTTTTATTTTTTCCAACATTGGTCTTAAATATGTGCACAACATTTACGTCTTAACTCTGGCAATCGTTGTGATGTGAATTGCAGA
The DNA here is from genome assembly GCF_023864345.2 of Schistocerca serialis cubense. Classification (NCBI taxonomy): domain Eukaryota; kingdom Metazoa; phylum Arthropoda; class Insecta; order Orthoptera; family Acrididae; genus Schistocerca; species Schistocerca serialis. The sequence goes on along the minus strand of NC_064643.1, from coordinate 423,324,659 downwards.
GGTGTTTCTTATTGCATTGAACTCTCCAATGAGTCTTTTTTCTGTTCTATTTGCGGATGAAGAGTAGGAAGCGAGTATGTGCCATTGATTACTGACATAATTCTAGCACCAGCGCGGAGCCTACGGGAAAGAGAACAGAAGACTGAACAATATTTGTATTTTTGGCCCTGAAAGATGGTTCTTGCAGTTGTATAAGAACGTCTATGCGATATGTACGGCACCCTTCTGATCGACGTTTCAGGTAGTATTTTTCAATCTAGCACATAATGTCATCAGTTAAACAAGGTGGTATCCATTTGGCCCGCTGTTCTTTGTGAACACTTTACCGTCCTCCTAGTCCAGAATGATAAGTGTTCTCGCTCATTTTATTAGCGTTCAAGTATAGTCCATAATAGTGATTTCTGAATAATACTTTTTGTAGACCATACCCGTCCTTAGTGACCCACCTATGAATACTAGCCTCCATTTGCTTTAGGTACAAGATAGTAAGTGTGGTCGTTCCAGTTCAAATTCCTATATATTTCTGCTTCCAAATATATGTATGATGTAGCTTACTCTAATCGTAATTCATTAAGACGGCGCTTAAAATATATCATTTGTTTTACGTTTCGTGAGGTGCAAACTTTTGAATGTCTACACCTTAAGAGAACATAAACGGTCTTCGCACAAAGTCGATATTCTGTCGAGACCTAACAGGGTAGTACTGTAAATTTTACTGATTAGAATTTCCTTATACGTAACTAGAGATTCTAGCTAATATTATTAGCTAGGTCATTGATGCCTAAATTGAGCAGCAACTGTTCCGTTACAACTCTGGACTACACCATACATAGCTTCATTGTGTGTTGTGTGGGTGAAGGTCAGATTGGAATCCTACCGCTGTCCGGGACATCTCCAAACACTTTTAGCTGGTCACTGAAGCTATGTTAGAAACAGGACTCATCACTGATGACAGTTCTACTCCATTCAAAGAGATTCCATGCCGAAGACATGTCTCGAGACGACCCCGACAGCAATGGGTTACCAACTTCACTGTCGACGGCAGTACAGCCCGACAACCGGAAGTGATGGTCTGCGATCTGGGGTGCCATTTCGTGTCATAACAGGACCGCTTTAGTTCCTGTCAGCGGCACCCTCGCAGCACAGCGGTATGTCGACGACATTCTACACTCCCGTGCTTTCCACTTTCTTTTATTTTTTTTTTCTCTGGACTTACATTTAAGAAGATAATGCCGGCCCACGTGGCGTGAGTTTGTACTGCCTGTCTTTGTGCTTGCCAAATCCAGTATTTGCCAGCAAGGTCGCCGGACTTCTCCCCATTTGAGCATGTGTGGGCTATTATGGGTGGGAACCTCCGAACAGCTCCGGATTTCAGCGATGTAGTGGACAGAATTTGGCACCATATCCTCAGGAGGACATCCGAGAACTCTATCAATAAAAGCTAAGCAGAATAACTGCTTGCATAGGGGATAGAGGTAGATCAACGTGTTATTGATTTGCTCACTTTTTGAAGCTCTTTCATTTGAATAGCTCACCCAGCTTCTTGGAAATTGTAATCATCTGTTTGTCTTTGCGTGTACATGACATTTACTGAATTCCGTCCCATTTGGATAATTCCTTCGTTGTGCATTTTTCCCCTTACTGTGTATCTGACGTAGAGTGCACGCGAAATAGCTTGGGGCGTAGCTGCGCTGACGACATGGCAGGGGAGGGGACCGTTAATAATGGCAGGGCATCTGTTGTGCGCGGCCACAACACATCATGGGATGTGCAGTTCCACAGCTGAAGCACATAGATAAAAACACAACTTGCATATCTCGTAAGCTACAATTATGGAGTGTTGCAGTAACTGTATTAGCAGACTCTGTCAGTAAGACGAAGAATTCGACAAACATAGATGTTAAAAATCAACAATTTTTGTTGTCAAAATAAAACTGTTGCGCAGCCAAAAACAAAATGTGTCCGACCACTCTTCGCTAGAAGTAAATCTCATTAACAAAAATGGGTTAAACTTTAAGCATAAAATTTTCTTATCCTTCTTCACCATTTTTCCTGAAGTAGTGAAGCCTTCGGAAATACTCCCCTACTTGTTTATTCATTTGATTCTGCTATTTGAACGGCTGCTGTCTCCTGTAACCGTCTCTCACAGTATAAAATGAATCTTTTGCTCCTTCTTTTGCCCCTTTTGACATAAATTTGTTAGCATTGCTATGTCTGTTTATGACGAAGTTTCCAGAACATACGGTGCACGAAGACCTCGCTGCCGTGCTGTGTAGAAAGAGGTAGCATCGAGACAGCTCTAAATATGCGGGAAGGTTTAGTGTAAACCGACGGTCGAGGCCCCATTCGGAACAAACGGATGCATTTGCCCATTGCTAAAAACTAGAATGTGTTATCTCAGAGTTGTTTTCTCAAGCCTGAAAAGCATTTTTATCAAATATAAGTGTTTTTAACATACCGATGTATAGCGTCCAATCCTAAACCCACGTGCAGGGCATTATTGAGTTTTAGTTTCTGTACGCCTCTACAGGGATACTTGTTACTATGCCACTCACTATATCTGTTGGATGATGGTAACATCCTTCCATTATCGTTCGTCACAGAATGTTTGACGATAGAATTCTACACTCCTACATTTGTTCTGACATTTGATATTTCAGTTTCTGTCTCATCTGCATGTATGGGATACTGATTTTTTGCCCGCAAGAGCTTAATGAACGATTGAAATTCTTACAGTTTGCAGTCGGATTTTGTGATATTTTCTTACGGAAGCTAGTGAAGGCTTTTCATGCTGTTCCCTTGGCAGACGCACGCATTTCCGTTGAAATCTGCCTGTTTGTGGGTTTATTCCTTGTTTGGTACTGCAATGGGTCCTGTTTCTGAAGAAGCTTTCGTATATTATCTCTATACTAAGGAGAGCTCTAAATTATAGTGATAAACACGATTCTCTTAGATATCTATGAACTATGTGAATATGAGTGAATTGACTCCAACTGGTGTCTAACCTTCTCCTTATCTAGATTAGTAGAAATATAGACTTTTATGCTCATCTTTCTGGACATTGGTGCCCCATTACTGCTTCGTGGTGTCTCTATGTAGACATTTTGAAAGCGGCAACCCGTTGTCAACTAGTCGAGTATATTTCCCCTCACCAGTGAAATGCTGAATCATGCATTATAGGTAATTTTGAGATAAAGTTTTTACAACTGTTTTGCAGGACATTTCTCTCGTACAACACTCATAGTACAACAATTTTGTTTATCAATTAGATAACAAAAAATGGTTCAAATGGTTCTGAGCACTGTGGGACTTAACTTCTGAGGTCATCAGTCCCCCAGAACTTAGAACTACTTAAACCTAACTAACCTAAGAACATCACACACATCCATGCCCGAGGCAGGATTCGAACCTGCGACCGTAGCGGTCACGCGGTTCCAAACTGAAGCGCTTAGAACCGCACCGCCACACAGGCCTGCATTAGATACCACTTGCGCTCTTATGCAACTATTGTAACAAGTCTCGGATAATTCATGGTAGTGAAGTGGTCGTGTAGTGACGCAGATGAGGTATGTGGGCAAGTATTGGTAACAGTTACAAAGAACTTTTACCCACTTCGATACAGGGCGAGTGACGCAGGCTGGTGGTTATGAATTTGTGGCAGGTACCGGCACGTGATGCTGAACCGTCACTGAGACTGGCAGCCTCAGTAGGCCACTGCCATTCACGTTAGCAGCGCGTCATGTTGTGCTGCTATGACGCACTACTCAGGAGACAGCGGCACGGCTCGTTATGCAGCCATAATGTTGGCATGTGGAGTCTGCTTCGTGCGAGGTACAACCCGCTGCCCTCGGACAGAAGTCGCCTGGTGGCTGGTGCTGTGGCACCAGGTCGGCCTAGAAATTCAGCATTCGTGGGCTAGGCACGGACAGCAGGTCGGAAGGGAGGTGACACTAAGTCCCGTGAAGAACTTAATGCAGATTCCACAGCCCAGTCGCAACCCATGGTTGCAGCTGGCATATCCCAGTCATCCCAATGTCCGGCGTCGCTCTGGCGTCGTGGCAATGTTGTAGGCTTCCGGCAATGACAGGTAATTGCTGCCTTAAAATCTAAACATTTATATGCCTCCAATGCCCATTTGTATCACTAAACCCAACGCATTATCTGATTGCCATGACAAGAGCCACACTAGTGTGGTGAGACCGATAAAAAGCGACTCACCTTGTTGAGGTAACACCACTCCACGTACAATACAGTTACCGCTCGGCTATCCTTGCGGAGCACTTCACTGCTGTGTCTGTTTTTGTGACTCAGAAGACAGCTACCGACTCCTGGCTACTAACAGAGTGCTCTATGGCGCTTACTTTTACTTTTCTTAAAGACTAAAATAATTTTCTGAAAAAGGCCATTGTTATGCCACTATAATGAGTAAAGACGGTTTTCTTTAAGATTCACATCAGTAGCAAAGTTTAGAGGCCAGTAGGAGGGTTCTGTTACAACTCCTCTCCAATGCATGATTTATTCTTGCCACAATCAGAATTAATTACTATCTCAGTTGATTTTAGTTTCTGCGTACTGCTGAAAATACATCATTTCTCATCTCTTGAGATTTGTCTCTTTCGTAAACACTAAGACTTGCTCTAATGATAACGCTACTATTAATGTTTGGCTTTTGCGAACTCTTGGTGGCAATTTTGTGGACTCCACAGCTTATATACCTACGATTACGGCCTCTGCCATAAATCAGAGCACTGAGTTGAAATGGGACACAAAATACAGATTGACAGCTCGAGAGTTTTGGCACATGAATCGACATACTGAGGCTCCACTGTAAAAGAATCGACTAAGATTAGAATGAACAGTAACAATTTCAACAGAGACCATGGGTAGACACTGAGCAAGGTGTGGGGCTTTGGATGTCAAAAGCAAGCAATGCCGGATTCTTAATGCTTGAAGGAAGATGAGAGCGGCGGTTTCAAACATGGCGCTGGCCCATCACACCACCTGACATCATTCGGTACAGTGGAGGGAAGGAGCTGCCCAACTCACCTTCCACACCATGAGTCGTTTCGCCTTCTCCGATTGGTGACAGGGGCTGTAATCGTAACTACATAAGTGGTGTAAGGTGGCAGCTTGAATGAATATCAAATTAGCACCTTACATGAGACTTTATACGTCATACCAAGCAGATGAATGTGTCACCTGACATACTTTGGCGACTATGAGCAGATATGCCTATCAAAATGTACAGTATGTAATGCAAAAGGATGACACTCGACTTGACACATCAAATCCAAATCCTACATGTCAATGAGAGAAATGTGAAAAATGCTGCTGGAGGAAACGTTTTCGTTTTGGTGACCCGCAGTAAGAGGACAATGAATGCGCCAGGATATGCTTCGAGGGGAGCAGCTAGCAGCGCAGCCCTGCTTGCTATGGAGAAATTCATTAGAAAACTGCGTTGGGGAATTTCCAGATGGGTACAAACAGACCAGCGACGCAGCTGATTACGTCAAATGCTCGTGGTATGCTCGTGATGTACGCGTGTAACTTTTAGTCGTCAGGAGCGCGCACAAAATGTCCAGTTGTCTGAAAGAAACATGGAAGGAGTAGAAAGGGGCGATATTTCGACGCAGTTTAAAGGTAGGCACTTTCCGATTGGCAGAGGAAGTTCCCAAATGATGAAAGGAACCCTCCCATCGGTTTGAAAAAGCCATGATGTGAAGCACGAAAGGCCACAGGTGGGGGAATGCTTGTTACGAAAAAGACAAGACCGATATCTTTGAGGGCTCTCCTCTGAACCATCGTCAAGTGTAGGACAGGGTGCATCACGCTCTGTACGACTACAAAAGAGGAATTTGTGTGAATATTTCATTCACTTTGGCTGACATTCACATACAAATTAGCTGAAGAGTCGTTAAACTCTGATAGTGGAGAAACAAAACAGCCATATAGTTAATTGCACTTGCGAGAACTGTGAGGGCATGGAACCATACATGCTGCTCCATCTATGCACCGGTATATCGCCATAGTTTCCAGACTATGGATGAGTGCTTGTTTTCTCACCTAATGAAACATAGGATAGTTTCAGCTGATAAAATCAGTAAAGTTTTTGATTTGCTATTTATAGGATTTTCAGAGGACGAGAGCATCCATGCAGCTGACAGCATATTGCGGATAATGGTAAATGCTGCTGGCAGAGACATAAACTTGTTGGTTCACCAGCTTGTATCCACTGTGAACTCTAGCAACCTTGAGGAATCTTTTCCTCATCTTGTCACAAAAACTAACCATCCTCTGTAGTCTTGATTGTCATCGTAAATAGTACCGAACGTAGAACCGGAATTTCTCTTAATATTGGCCAACTTCATGGTGTATAAGTAAGAAAAATCTTGTAGCGAACCTTCTACTTAAATCTGATGTTGTTGTGTTCAGAGTTATTTCTGCTAAACAGGACGTAATGTGTTGTATTGACAACTGTCCTGTAAGTATCTATGTAAATTTGTGTCCTTCTTTGACAATAATTCTGAAATTAAACAAATTATGTACAGCTAAATACCGATGTACTCTGTCATAGATTAAGGGTCCACTCTTAACCCCAGTCATTTATTCTAGTGACACTAATGCACTCATACGGAGTTCTTGCTGATATCTGAAAAGGAGAAACATCTGGTACTCGCCGCCGCTGCCGTCCTCGCAGCCGCCGCCGCCGCCGCCGCCGCTGCCGACGCCTAGTCCTCCCCACCACTACCTAGTGCTCGCCGCCGCCCCACCGCTGCCGCCACCGCCGCCAACCTATTTCCCCATATTTACTCGCATCCCCATCTCGGCCCTGTCTCCAGTAGACAGCACAATCTACCATGGATACTTTCATACACGCCTCCACTTCCTCTGTCACCAGCGTTACCTCCTGGAGTGCCTCCTTTGGGCTTCGCCTGTCTGCTCCACCTCCCCTCCTCTATCTCCTCCCCCTCCACCTCCACCCCTCCCATAAACCCCATCTGTATACCGCCCATGATTCTCCTCAACCTGCTCTTGCTCATGCTCCTGACTCCACTTACGCCACTACCCCCTGTTGGGATGACTTTCCCCCAGTCCTGCTACGACTGCTCCTGCTCACCCTGCCTGGACCACTGCCTGCCCTGCCACAGTCTCTAATATGGAGAACTCACCCTCCCTTCAAAGTGCCCCATGTCACACGAGGCCCTGCTTCCTACCATCTCCCACTGCCACCACTCCCTCACCTCTCCTTCCAGACCACCCAATCAAAAATATTTCCAAATGCCCATGTGCTGACCTCAACTATAACCTCTCCTCCAAGAAACCACTGCCTGGGCCTCTTCCTTCTTATGCCCCCAAGGACACTACCCCTCCTCTTGCATCCCCAGCTCCTGCCTTGCATACATTTGTCCTTTCCAACCCCAATCCTAAATTTTTACCCTCAAACTAGAAATCCACACGTGTTTCCCTAGTGCCCCAATGGCTCAGCTTATCCCTACAGAGAATCTGTCCTTATCAAATCCTCATCTCCCTCTTTCCACACTGATCTCCTTCAGAAACTTCCCATATCACATTTGGCCCCATGCATCTCTCACTTTTCGTTATCTCCTCCTCTCCACATTAGTCAGAACCCCTCATCATCCACCAACCCTCACCACCATGATCACAAGCCTCAGCCCTGTGGTCACAATTACAGAGCAATATGTGGAAGGGCTGTGGTTGAGGAGGTAGGTGTAATACAACAGTTTTAAGCCTAATTTTATTGTAATAACCATTGAAAATTTTGCAAACAACCCAAAATATTTGATTTAAAACTACATGTGAAAACCTTTACAAACTTTAATTCAATTTAATGTGTTATCTTGACAAGAAAAACTTTACAACCATAAGTACATTTAACACATGCACTCATCCTATCAAAATTACTGCAGTTCCTCATTCATCCATCTTTCCTTAATACAAACTGCTACAAAAGAAAACACCACTATCAGAATTTGTCTCTGGATGGGACACGAAAATAACCATCTGAATACAGTATATGTGAGGAACAACACAAGTTTTACAACTCCCCCTCCCACAGAGTTCTCTTTGTTAAATATACGACACAGCTGAGCGACATAAAACACACCCAGTAGTCAGACCCCTGGACGACAACCGTTCCAATCATCACAGCTCACTGTAACTCAAAAAGGTTAATGATCAGTACTATCCACGGTGTCACCGATGCTAAACAAAGGCATCTTCTGTCCGGAACACGTCTAGTAGTAGGTTGACGCAGTCTGGGGCTCCGCTTTTCCATGTCGCTCCCTGGTTGCAACCGTTCTCCCTGTTGCTGGCTCCGGCCGCCCCTCATAGCTGGCGGCAGAGGGCGACACCTCTGTGGCACTGGTCGTGCCACAGTGTAGTACCAGTGCAATAAGTTTCCGTGTGGCATTGAAAGGCGTCAGACATGTGGAGATAATACCATCGGCACATCCTCTCCATCCAATTCCAAGTCCACCGCAGTTGGGCACCTCTGAAACTTGGACCTTGCATTACCTTCACCAACCTGGTTGGTAACACATTTTCATAGAGTATTCTGAGTGGCCGAAGTGCATGATCATCAAATGACTCCACATGAAATTATTCTCATGGGAGACAAGGTTTACAGAGAATCGCTGAGGGTATCTTGATTGAGGGTCAATGATATCAATGTTTAAATTCACTTTACGCAGAAAAGCATAGATGATTCAGTCCAATACTACACACAATGTTGCGTAGCCCACTAACGTTATGTTTTAAGAGACTAAAAATTTTTAAAGTATTCACATATTCAAATTTCACAATTTACAGCACAGAACCGTAACAAAATTGTTTTGTTGGACCCGTCTTAGCGTATGGCTTAACCTGCGATATGTGGACACGAAAAATTCTTTTAATTTATGGTTTCCTCACCAGCAAGGTGACATGGGTGACAAAGCGCAAGATTTGTACAGGACCGACGAACCGGGGAAATAGCCTCTCCATAATTTAATCCGCCACCCAACTTACTGCACCAAAATTCTTTACCCAAACCTGGTCGCCTGCCTTCAGTGTGACTGGCCATCTACCAGCGTTATAACGCCTTTCCATTCGCTCGTGACTCTTCCGCAAATTCTTCCTCTCACGCTTCCAGTTAGCATGGATTTGTGCACCATCCACATTTTCTGGCAACAAGTCACTAAGTGACCACAAATTTGCCAGGGGTAAATTAGGTTTAGAAGCAAACATTAATCTTGTGGGGATGACCTTATGGGCCTCATGGGTAGCAGTATTGAAGTCATACCCTAACCATGACAAGGAACTATACCAGCGAGACTGATCATTATGGTGGAATGCGATCAGCGCCACCCTCTAGTTGTGGTTCGCCCATTCTGCCATTGACGGGTTTGGGTAATATGGTGTGGAGGTAGTATGGGCTACTCTCGCTTCAAAACAAAAGATACGGAATGCAGTGGACTTAAAAGACGTTGCATTGTCAGAAACCAACACACGACATGGTCCAAACACCCCAAACACACTCTGCAAGCTCCGTATAGGGCTTGCGAGGTTACATTGCGGGTAGGCATCAGCCAGCAAAACGCATGAACGCATCCATGCAAACAAACATATAACGGTTTCCATCTTCCGAAAGTGGAAGGGGTCCTAGATAATCAATATACAACTTATCCATGGGCTCCCTCGCCTCTTCCGAAGCTAAGAACCCCTGCTTGGCATTTCCCACTGGCTTGCGAAACACACACGTTTTACGTTCTGATACCATTTGCTTAATGTGACGCTCCATGCCTTTCCAAGTAAAATGCTCCTTAATTTCCATGCGAGTCTTAAAAACCCCCAAGTGTCCACCTACTGGTGTTTCAAGATTGTATTTGAAGACCATAGAGGTCAAAGTTCGAGGCAGCACTACCTTGCGGTCGCCCTACCCACGCGTCACATAACACAAAATGTTCCCCTTTAAGCAATAGGGCCTAACAACCTCCCCACGCTGTATTCCCTTTTTAAGCTTGTGCAGTACGGCGTCTTCTTCCCGCTGCAGAGCGACATCTTTGAACAGCAGTGGCAACCCGGTCAAAATGGCACAACTGGCAGAACACCATATTCCAGAACAACATAGTTCCAGTTATCCTGACCGCTGGCCTCTCCGAAACCTCCCTCTTCGTCCTGCTATACCTCGAACTCCGGCTCGACCATTCGGCGTAAGCTGTCCTCCGCAACATTCTCCGAGCCCCTGATATGCTTAACCCTGAACCTGAAAGCCGAAATTCGTATGGTTCACCTCGCTATTTTGCTTGTTCGCCTCGGTCTTGCAAGCACCCAACTAAGCGCTTGATTGTCAGTTTCCAACAGAGATGGTTCGTGTTCCTGATATAATTTAAATTTTTCGAGCTTGAACAGGACTGCTAAGGCCTGAAGTTCGAACACGGAATACTTCGCTTCTAACGGAGAAAGACAACGTGAAGTGTAAACGTTTGTGCGTCTCCCCGACTTTTCTTACAACAGAACTGCAGCAACTCCCGACATGGAGCCATCAGTCGGGACTACAAACTCTGGTAACTGGGCAGGTAACTGGGCAGGTAACTGGGCAAAATTAAGAATGAATTTTCGAAAGAAATAAATCATTTCTATAAAACGAGCCACGGCCTTCGCATTTTTAGGAGTTGCGAACGAACAAATGGCCTCTGTAAGAGTTTGGTCAATTCGAATTCCGTTCTGGGAGACAATGTGCCCCAGGAAGTGTATTTCGGTCTGCACGAACTTAGATGTGGCTCTTCGCAACCTTTGGAGTACCTCACGAACATGCACAACATATTCTCCAACATTCTCACTAAAAATCATCAAATTATTCAAACAATGATACACACACTCAAACTTAAGATCCGAAAAAACTCTGTTGAGGATACCGAACAACACAGCTGCACCTGTCGATAACCCAAACGGAACTATTGTACTCATAAAGTGACCAGTCGGTAGCAAAGGCTGTCACCAGTTTAGATTCTTCTGCTAGAGGCACTTCATAATACGCCTGCTTCAAGTCAAAGGTAATAAAAACCTTGGCCTTGTGGAACTAGGAAAAACATGAATGCAAATCAGGGAGAGCTAGCACAATTTTTTTTACTAAGCGCCCTGTAATCCACCACCGGAAGCAATCCTCCCTGCGATTTGATTACGACAAATATATGTTAAGAGTACGGAGATTTCGATGGTCCAATCACTCCGTCCTGCAACATTTCCCGAATAGTTTCCCTTAATGCTTTCATACGAGGCGGGGATAAAGTGTATGGTGGGCACCTTACGGGAACGTTGTCCATTAATTCGACCTTATTCTCGGGTTCATTAATCTCACCTAACTGATCGGTTAGCACATCACTGAACACGGAACACAACTCGACAGTCTGCTGTCTCTGCTCTGGCAACAAATGCTCCAGGTAATACACGGAAACGGTTTCCACTGTGTTAATTACGTGTCTGGAACCGTTAATCCAGCGATGTACACGATGTTTACAGAAATTGTTAGACCTATCCCTCGCTAACTCGAAATAAAACTACCTCTGACCCCACTGGGCACCTGGCCCACCTTTCCGATAAAATCGGCACCCAGTATAGCCGGTACTGACAGATTACAGGAAATTTAACCGTAAACTCACCTATTCCGATCTTAACCTTAATTGTTTCCAAAATTTGCATTTGCTCTGAGTTGGCTACTAGACAATAGCCAATTCTGTCTGATATGTCCGGCAACTTGCTGTGTCCGCGGTGTGCGAACACCTATCTTTCATCCGCTAAATAAGCGGAACTGACGGTGTCCAAAACAGTGCACACGGGTTCCTCATTTAGTGCTACGCAAACAAAATGAACTCCATCGTTAGTAACCGCTTCAATGTTCCTACAGCACCCCCTACCACGTAATCACCGCTTACAATAGCGTCATAAATTCTTGTCCTTTCCCTTTTCAGGGCAGTTCTAGCCAATATGGCCCCTGCTCATGCGCTGGAAACACTGTACTGTAGGACCGTTCCTAACAACATGCCCACTGCTCTTACACTCAAAGCACTTTACTCCCATGGAACCCGCCTGTCCCATGAGGCTACAATTATCCAGCTCTTGCTGTTGAGAACCTTTTCCCTTGCCCGTTGTTGGTCGGCGTAGACGAGTGCTTGTACCCTATTGATCAATTCATCTAATTATCTAAAGCTCTGTGGGCGTTCACAAAACAGAGCCCTGCAAGGGCCGGTCGCGGTGGTCTAGCGGTTCTAGGCGCTCAGTCCGGAGCCGCACGACTGCTACGGTCGCAGGTTCGAATCCTGCCTCGGGCATGGATGTGTGTAATGTCCTTAGGTTTGTTAGGTTTAAGTAGTTCTAAGTTGTAGGGGACTGCTGACCATAGATGTTAAGTCCCATAGTGCTCAGAGCCAGCCCTGCAAGGTTCGCTAGGACGCATCCCCTGGAGAATATTCTCGACCATCTCCGCTTTACTGTAATTAAGACAAAAGCTTCTGGCACTATCCCTTTCCCTTTTAACATTCATCTCTAACGGTTCGTTATCGTGCTGTACTTCAAGATATCCCCTAACAGTAGTTTCATGTCGCATTCGTAGGGACAAATAATTATGGCAGATTTACTCCCGAAAAGCAGTAAACGACCGCCCAAGACACCTAACGTCCATTAACAGTTGTTCCAGACGCCCACTCACTATTGGACTCAATAACTGATAAAGATGACAAGCAGTCAAGTCGAAAAATTCCCTTCTATTCTGTAACCTTGATAGAAAACGCAAAGCGCTAAGTACCTGATCAATTGAATCTAATGATAATGTACCGGCCTCCCGTAGTAATCTTTCTAAAATGTTGGACAACTTAGCTAAAATATCAGTACCTTTAATAGAAGGGGCATCGATCGCATCGTGTCCTAAGGTAGGCTGAGGTAATTCCCCGCCAATGGCGTTTCCTCCACCTATTAATATCCCCTGGATACATCCTAATAATGCGTTTAACTGTTCAGACAATTATTTAAACTGGGTATTGGACGGGTTGGCGGTACACAGATCCTGCCCCTATCAATACAGGGTTATTACAAATGATTGAAGCGATTTCACACCTCTACAATAACTTTATTATTTGAGATATTTTCACACTGCTTTACACACACATACAAAAACTCAAAAAGGCATTCCCAAATGTTCGATATGTGCCCCTTTAGTAATTCGGCAGACATCAAGCCGATAATCAAGTTCCTCCCACACTCGGCGCAGCATGTCCCCATCAATGAGTTCGAAAGCATCGTTGATGCGAACTCGCAGTTCTGGCACGTTGCTTGGTAGAGGAGGTTTAAACACTGAATCTTTCACATAACCCCACAGAAAGAAATCGCATGGGGTTAAGTCGGGAGAGCGTGGAGGTCATGACATGAATTGCTGATCATGATCTCCACCACGACCGATCCATCGGTTTTCCCATCTCCTGTTTAAGAAATGCCGAACATCATCATGGAAGTGCGGTGGAGCACCATCCTGTTGAAAGATGAAGTCGGCGCTTACGCTCTCCAGTTGTGGCATGAGCCAATTTTCCAGCATGTCCAGACACACGTGTCCTGTAACGTTTTTTTCGCAGAAGAAAAAGGGGCCGTAAACTTTAAACCGTGAGATTGCACAAAACACGTTAACTTTTGGTGAATTGCAAATTTTCTGCACGAATGCGTGAGGATTCTCTACCGCCCAGATTCGCACATTGTGTCTGTTCACTTCACCATTAAGAGAAAATGTTGCTTCATCACTGAAAACAAGTTTCGCACTGAACGCATTCTCTTCCATAAGCTGTTGCAACCGTGCAGAAAATTCAAAGCGTTTGCCTTTGTCATCGGGTGTCAGGGCTTGTAGCAATTGTAAACGGTAAGGCTTCTGCTTTAGCCTTTTCCGTAAGATTTTCCAAACCTTCGGCTGTGGTACGTTTAGCTCCCTGCTTGCTTTATTCGTCGACTTCCGCGGGCTACGCCTGAAACTTGCCCGCACGCGTTCAACCGTTTCTTCGCTCACTGCAGGCCGACCCGTTGATTTCCCCTTACAGAGGCATCCAGAAGCTTTAAACTGCGCATACCATCGCCGAATGGAGTTAGCAGTTGGTGGATCTTTGTTGATCTTCGTCCTGAAGTGTCGTTTCACTGTTATGACTGACTGATGTGAGTGCATTTCAAGCACGACATACGCTTTCTCGGCTCCTGTCGCCATTTTGTCTCACTGCGCTCTCGAGCGCTCTGGTGGCAGAAACCTGAAGTGCGGCTTCAGCTGAACAAAACTTTATGAGTTTTTCTACGTATCTGTAGTGTGTCGTGACCATATGTCAATGAATGGAGCTACAATGAATTTATGAAATCGCTTCAATCATTTGTAATAGCCCTGTATAATGTATAATCCGAGCTCTCTATTAATATGTGAACGTGACGGCTCACTGAATTCAAATGAGGAAACTATTGACTGTAAGTCACCTAGCGCACACTTAATGCTGGATACGGCGTCACTCACTTCGCTTTCCTGCAGCTGCGGCGCTACAACCGGACGGTCAACAACTTCTCGCAGCCGCCGCTCTAACTCGGCAACGCTACCCGACACCCCAATCACCTCTCTGGCTGTCATGTTGAAACAATACAACACCACAGTACTAACGGCTTTACAAAATATAACACAGTTCAATCTTAGTGAACTATCATTAAAAAAATAAAATACTTCGTACCGCACCTACCGCCTCGCACCACAACCACGCCCTGCTAACATTGTGTTACAGAGCATTAAGTGGAATGGCTTGGGGTGAGGAGGTAGGCGTATTACAACAGTTCTAAGCATAATTTTATTGTGTTACCCATTGAAATATTTTAAAAACTACAAGAAATAATTGATTTAAAACAATATGTCAATAAACCTTTACAATCAAACTTTAATTTAATTTAATGTGTCATCTTGACAAGAAAAACTTTACCACCAGAAGTGAATATAAAACATGCACTCAGTCTATCAAAATTACTGCAGTTCCTCGTTAGTCTGTCTTTGCTCAACGCAAACTGTTACAAAAGAAAACACAACTAACAGAATTTGTCTCTGGATGGGACACGAAAATAACCATCTAAATACAGTACAAATGAATAACATGACAAGTTTTCGAACTCCCCCTCCCGCAGAGTTCTCTTAGTTAAATATACGACACAGCTGAGCCACATAGAACACGCCCGGTATTCAGACCCCTGGGTGACGACCGCTCCAATCACCACAGCTCACTAAAACTCACGAAGGTACTCAGTACCATCCACGGTGTCACCGATACCGACCAAAGGCATCTTCTGTCCGGAACACGTCGTGTAGTAGGATGACGCAGTCTGGGGCTCCGCTGTTCCGCCTCGCTTCCTGGTTGCAAGCGTTCTCCAAGTTGCTGGGTCTGGCCGCCCTTCGTGGTCGTCGGCAGAGGGTGACACCTATGTGGCGTTGGTCGCGCCACACTGTAGTACCGTCGCGGGAAGGTTGTGCGTAGGACATAATTTTAGGTAGAACATTAAGAAAGGTAGTAACGCACACTGTCCATGCATGGAGAGATCAGTCGAATATTCCTTGTCTAGTGTTCTTACCAGTGCGATTCAGGATGTGACAGACATGTGTGAAACAGAGTTGTTTCTAGGGGTGCCGGTGCGGAGGGATTCCCATGGGACATCCCTGCACACAGAGAACAAGAGTGCACTACGTATACTTCGTATTTGACCCAATGGTAGTGATCGCCACCTGTCACGAGCAGGGATGTGCGAACGGTACAGAACAGTTAGAACTATGGGTCAGCAGGATACTACCGAATACCACAAAGTGCGATGTCTCAGACCAACTTTACGGCAACGACTAGAAGGGCTAAAACTCTAAACCGAACATGTCCAATACCATACCTACCCAGTACATTGAAAGTACTGAGTGCTACTAGCTCAAACTTCCTAAGAAAAACCACTGATCTTACTGTCTACCAACTTACAGTCACACAGAAGCGGTGCATTAGTGTAGAACGAATATTCCGTCTTATCCAACAGTAATGCATCAGATACTAGCACAGGATCGTAGTAATACGAATTTCATCTTTGTGTAGGATTTTAATCCTTGTCCTGATTTGTGTACCCTGTGTCTATCTAAGGCCTCCATAATTCATACTCCTCTACATAACGATCGCGGGAATCATCGATAAAATTTAAATAAAATATGAGTGTACCAAACTTCTTTCAGTGTGGGGTAGTGTGTATAAAAGGAGAAGAGATAGCAGTATCTGTTAACAGGAGTGTAAGATAATGTCAGCAATACTACGTTATCTTAAGTTATTCGCTGATTTAGCAGCAATCTGAGAATTGCTGGACCACATCTCCGAAATGGGTCGGGAGGGGGGGGGGGCGGAGTGACGAGGCAGTATCCCTTCTCTGAAAATTCGTCGCAACCTGTGACAAGGCAAGCAAGATAGCTGTCTGTATAATCCCGTTGCTGGAGCCAGAAAACTGGCGGGCGATCATGGTGCAAGACGTTTCAGCCTGCCACAGTGGCGAGCTGAATTATCTCCTGCCATGGTGGTTGTGCCGCCTCAGTCCCTCCTCATGTGGTCGTAACAGCCCCAAAGACTCACCACTCTGACACAATAATATCATTGTCTTCGGCTACCATCGACATTGGGACATACTCCAGTCCATTTGATAGCCCATTGTAAGTTAATCAGCTTTTCATACGTCTGACCACTTCTTCTGCTAGGTGAACTGATGATATTGGGGTTCGAGCCTAACCACTGCGAGGGGGTGGCCGACAGGTTGACGTCGTCCAGTCCCTGGGCGTCTCCCAGCGGTCTCGGGTTCGCAGCATGCACTCCAGAATGCCTCGAACCTGACCCACTGCTGGAGCCGCTGCCCGTCCTGCTGCTACAGAAATGTCTAACGTCAGGCGCCCGCCCACAAAGCCACTGACGCTGCACTTTTCGCCAAGTCATCTATCCAGTTTGGCAAGCAGGCGACGTCGCAGCCAAGCAAGATGCCTTACTCTTCGCCGAGGCAGACACTGCTGCTGGAATCAATGCACGCCTTCGAGTTGCCTCATTCACTGTTATACGAACATCTTACTGGATAAGGAATGGATTTTTCATTTGAGTTCTGCTGATTCCATGACAGCCGAGTTGCCGATGTTAAACAAACCACCACCCTGCGTCTTAAGAGATGGCCTTCCTGGCATATCATCGGGGTTCACATCGTCTAACCCTATTATGTCTGTGCGAGGAAAGCTGCCTTCTATTATACAGCTATGTGGTATTCTTTTGCTCGGTTCTGTGTCTGTTTGACGCTTGTTACGTTATATCAACCGCTGATGAATTGTGAGATGTTTAGCTTGCGGATGTGTGTGTGTGTGTGTGTGTGTGTGTGTGTGTGTGTGTGTGTGTGTCTCACAACAACACACACACACAGAGATGGAGAGAAAGAAGCAGATGGGGAAGAAACAGTTAGCAGTGTGGAGCAGACGGGAAGACTTTAATACAGAAGGTAATAAAATGCTGTTTGCGCTAAAAGGAGGTTATTTATACAGTTCCTCTACTCTGGTATTTGGTCTCTATTGGTTAAATACATTCTATCGGTGGTCTGTTAGTCCTGTGTGTGGTAATTGTCTTCTCTTGTTAGTTTTTGGCGCAAGAAGTTGCCAGTTTTAAGAATATCAAAATCGATTTCTACATTCGTTGGTTTCTGACTCTATGTTATTTGGTGATCACCAAATGTTGATACTCTGAGTGTTTTGTGTACGTGGGCCTGAAATTTCTACACGTTTGACCCACATATACAGACTGGCATCAATTACAACTTATTTGGTAGATACCAGACCGGTTATAATAGTCAGAGTTGGTGGTTTGCCTTAAGTCTGTTCTGCATTGTGTTATTAACCTGATATGCTTTTTCACTCACTGTCTCATCCGGATGTTGCACATCCTGTGTGTGACTTCATTATTGTATGTTAATATGGGCCATTTTTTTGTTTACAGTCTTCTAATTTGTCTGCATTGTGTTGTATTAGTCTGTATGTACATTTCATGATGTTTTATACGTGTCTGTCATTTGTTGTTGATTTTATCTACTATTTACTTTACTGTCTTTAATTCCTTTATGTCGTCATGTTTGTTCATAGATATTCTGTTCAGTGGGAGCATTAAGTATCCGAAACAAGCTAGTTTATATGTTATGGGTGCTAAATTGGTTGTGGATCAAAGTACTAGTCTTAGTGTGTACCCGTACATCTTTAATTGTGTCCATTGTTTCTTAAGAGTATAGCGAGATCTATGAAACTAAGTTCTTCATTTGTCTGTGTCTGAATGATGAACTGGTTTTGTGGAGAGATGGTGTTTATGTCGTCATGTAGTTCCCTTATACAGGCGTGAGGTTCATCCGTTAGGTAAACTACATCATTTACATGCAGGTATCAATACTTTGATTGTTTCCTCTATGGCCGACTATCTGAAATATATATGAACAACGCTACCAAACATCTTGTTGCCTACTACGTTAAAGTCTACCCTCCACCACAGTACTCATTCTATCTGCGTCTCCATCGCTATCGCTATACAGACAGATTGAGAGAGAGAGAGAGAGAGAGAGAGAGAGAGACCCACATTTTGTGTTATGCTGATAAAATATGCCAAGAACGTACTGAACAGCTAAAATTGCCAGTGGTAATAGAAATAAGTGTTCTAATTAGTCATAAACATGGTAATCACAGCCCCAGCATAAAAAGTTGTAAGTGACAATAAGTGGATAGCTATACACCGTGAGTCATTAACAATTGCCACCTAGAATAACTCCGAAAGTATAATAGTAGCTGAAACGTTTGTGGGACAAATGTTGCAATGGAGAACGGGGCCATAATATGACTTTGGTTTTTTGTTGCTAGGTGGGGTGGCGTCAGAGATATGAAGGTCAACTTTTTTTCTTTTTTTTTAATGGAGTGCTATAGTTTGGTACTTATTTTCTGATAGCTGCTATCGAGAAGAATCCAATGATGTGTAACACTATCCATCTAACGTTCCACTGAAATGTAAACGTCGTTCGACGGTTTCACAATACAGCACTAATACGAACGGTATACTAGTATCGTCTAATCAAGTGAATGTGAATGGTGTAGTCCTTCGATGAACGGTTCGATATGCTTCTCATTTACGGAGAATGCCAACGAAATTGAGAGCTAGAGACTTATACGCTAAAAGATATCCTCAACGTACTCACCCTACACGTCCTTCAATCATAAATTGAGAACAACTGGATCTTTGAAGCATCGGAAACATATCCGGCAAAGGAAAGCTACTAACGAAGAAATTGGTACTCTTGCCACCGTGATTCTAGTACAGTGGAGAAACGGGTTGTTTAGTGTTCTTTCATGTAGCTTAAGTGCTCAAGGTATTTTGTCTTTTTCTTTGAGCTTGGTTGTGAAAGCATTGGATCGAATTCGTAGATTCTGCTGTCTGCAGTAAGAATGTTTTCTTGTACGAACCTGCAAGCTGACGTCCCGGGTGTTTGAGATGAATGTAGTACGTGTTTGTGCTCCTAATATACCAAAGATACCATGAATAATGTTTTATGAGATGCGTTGGCTCTACTGGGAGTGTGTTTTGAGATACTTGTGAAGTAACACTGGAGAGACTGCTGTGCGTTGGATGATCACTCTGTGGTGTTATTCGATGACACGTGGTTTCCGACAGCCGTGTTCCTGCAGCATTAAATTTAGCTGGCTGCGTTTTAGTAATTTATCAAGATATTGTTAATTTTTTTGATTGTTGGACTAACGTTGTCGTGCTTGGTTGCATGGTCGCCTTGTGTTGCGCTGTAGATGTTTTGAGTATTCCGTCGGAATTTTGATAATGCTTGTGCGTTGAACACATGTCTGCGCATTTATATTACGTCGTGTGTTCGTTGTCCTGATCGTCCACTTTTCTCAGTATTTGTTTAGAGCTCTTGTTTGCTAAGTCCTACAGCGAGATTTGGTCTAACTCTTTAGTGATAAATTAATCTAATGCGTTGGTTACTACTAAAGCTGTTCCGTAAGCTGGGATTTTCTGTTAGTCTAGTACTTGGTTAGCTACTTTACTAGGTTAGTGCTTGTTTATTTACAGACGGACTAAGTCACCACACTAAAGTGAAATCCTAGTTTACGCTATCGATAATGCTGATTATGTCATTCACATACTACCATAAGTGCTTACTGGCATTGTTTCAAGTGTAATTAATCTCAGTAAAGTTACTAAGTTTAGAGAGCACCACTACTGTCTAATAAAAATCTTTTAGTACCAAATGGGCACGTGGAAGAATCTTAAGTATGTAACTTCTTGATTGTGAGCTTTAGTTTTGAAAAACTGCGCACGTTGCTATCACGTTATTCAATGCCATTCTGATTAAGTTTTAGGACAATGCTCAGCTAAATGTTTTGATTTTAAGTTTTTGATTTTAAGTTTCGTCAGCCAGTAGTGCTGTTGCCTGAAGTGCAATAAAGTTTCTTCCTCAGATCTCTGTATCGGAGTAAGAGTGCTTCCGTTTTTCGTTCATCCTGAACTCTCAGCAGCTGAGGAACGCGTTCCATCGTTACTACCGGCGGCGCGCTGGTCGAGATGGGCGCGTTCTCACATCTGGCGGCCACATATCTCCAATGACGTCGAGTGTTGCACTTGGTTACAACTTGGCATCGGATCAGATGATTCTATTTTAATGAAACACAAGTTGGAAAAATTAAATGAAGCATTGAAAAATGTCGTTCAAACCATCATCAGTCGCAAACAACAATCGCCGACAGTGCCCCAGGCCGTTCCAGTTTCTTTACCAAAATGTTATTATCTTGAAAGACTTACTTGGAATACCTGTCAGTAACATTGATATATTTAACTTGAACACAAATACTACGCTATACTCACATTCACTGTGTTCTGGAATTTAATGGCCCCAAACAATAGGTTTCAGAACAAGCTAGCATTCTAAGGTCTATGTACTTTTTGATTTAGATAATCATTGTGCAGCTAGGATTTGATGGAGTAGTGCCTGGGCGTATAACGCTGCTTCATCTCGCTCACTTATTTTCTCCCAAGATTCATTCACCTAGCCCAAAATATCAACTTCACAGGAATTCACACATGCAGCAAGGCATCCGATAAACCTACTGTGCTAGACACTTCAGATGATTTCGTAATTGCTAATAATGTCTACCATCGGCTGTAGAATGGAATGACGAGAATGAAAATTTTGTGCCGGACCGGGACACGAACCCAGATTTACTGCTTATCGTGAGCGGTCGCCTTACAATTTCGCTATCCACGCACGACTCACTGCCAGACTCAAACTTCCATATGGCGTCAACCATACGTCTGCGATCTGTACTCGCACATGCGTAATGTGTATTCCCATACAAATCAGACGTAGTACATGAAAGTCACACGCCCGTTATCGACATATAAAGGCGCCCGCTAGCGATAAGCGGGAAATCCGTGTTCCTGTCCCCATTCCGGCACAAATCTTCATTGGCGTCATTCCATTCTCTAGCCGATGGTGGTCGTTATTCGCAATTGCAAATTCATCTGAAGTGTTTCATAATGGCTGTGGCCGCCACAGTGCTTTTTCATCAGAATAACAGCCACAGCTGAATAACAAAGTGAGTGATCTTTACAAAACATTTTCATGCAAACATCCGTCCAGCTCCCAAAGTGACTTCGCCTATTACTAAGTTTTCCCTTCTTCCACAGGATAACCACAGCATTTACGAAAAGACTATGCATCATCAGTATGACCTTATTGTAAAATTGTTTTTGTTATGCGATTTAGCCTGAAGATGAGGTATTCCCTCGAAACATGTCGAGGGTACCGGTAATTTAAAAAACCATCACATATTTCTTGAGACAGCCACGGTCTAAAAATAGTCAAAATGCTTTCAAATTCTTTCAGTGCCCTATTGTTACTGCCCCAAGGTCAACACCAGCTTCAAATCTATGTCATTTTTGTTTAACTATTTTTCTAAAGAAATTGCTATCTCGGACATATTCGATTTACTTAACATTACGGTAAGCAACAGTCATTCACAATAGCTGTTTGCTAACTACACAATTTAAAGTACTAACAGTGAGCAATGCGGAGAGCATTACTATTGCACAGATAAGAGCGAGAAATTTTATTAGTTCCGAAATAGCATTCATTAAGCATAGGGACTATTACTTTCAAACTAATCAAGTTTTGTTTCATTACCAGAGCCAGTTTCAAACCAATAGTGTTACATCACATTCAATTTTTGTTTTACGTAAATTCATGCAGTTCTACATCTGCTTCACACTCCGCAAGCCACCTAATGGTGTGTCGTGGAGGGGACTTTCGATACCACGGTCTCATCCCTCCAATCCTGCTCCACTCATGACTAGTGCGTGGGAAGAATGATTGTCAGTAAACCTCTGTATTGGCTCTAATTTGTCGAATTTTCTCCCCGTAGTCCGTACGTGAGATGTATGTAGGGGGAAGTAATATGTTTTCGGACTCCTCCTGAAAAGTGCTGTCCCGAAATTTCAATAGAAAATCTCTCCTTGATGCACAACGCCTCTCTTGTAACGTCTACCAGTGGAATTATTTTAGCATCTCCGTAACGCCCTCTCGCCAGCTAAAGGATCTCGGTACGAAACGCGACGCTCTTCGTTGGATCTTCCCTATCTCTTTTATCATTCCTACGCGATATGGATCCCAGATAGATGAACAATACTCAAGAATCTGGCGAACAAGCGCCTTATAAGCCCCTTCTTTGGTGGATGAGTTATATTTCCTTAAGATTTTTCCAATGAATCTGAGTCTGGCGTCTGCTTTTCTCACTATCTGTTCTATATGGTCATTCCAATTAAGGTCGCTCTGGATAGTTACGCCTAGGTATTTTACGGCAGAAACTGTCTGCAGATATTTTGTCTACAATAGTGTAGCTGTACAGTAGTTGATTTCTTTTTCCTATGTATGCGCAATATGTTACATTCATTTACGCTCAGGGTCAGCTGCCAGATTCTGCACCATTCATCAGTTCTCTGCAGGTCGTTCTGCAAATTCTTACTATCTTCTGGTGCTGCTACTTTGGTATGGACCACTGCATCTTCTGCGAATAGTCTTAGAGCATCCGTTGCCTTCTACTAGATCATTTATATATACTGTAAACAGCAACGGTCCCATCACACTTCCCTGTGGTACTCGGGATACTATCTTTACATCTGTCGATTTAGTTCCGTTAAAAGCGACAATAGCAGGTTTTTGCCGTCACTCCGCAAGCTCGTATTTTTTTCATTAAATGTCAATGCGGGTCCGTGTGAAATGCCTTACTGAAATCAAGGAACACGGCATCAACCTGAGCGCCATTGTCCACTGCGCTGTGGATCTCATGTTGCAGATCTCTTTTTGCGGAATCCATGTTGATTTTTAAAGGAGGGATGTTCATTTTCCAAGAACGTTGTAATTCTCGAACTTAAAACATGCTCCACAATTCTACAACAGACTTACGTCAACGATATGGGTCTATAATTATGTGCATCTGCCTTACGGCCTTTCTTAAAAACAGGAATGACCTGCGCTTTTTTCCAGTCGAGGTACCTATCGTTGCCCAAGCGATCTACGATAAATTACTGCTAGATGGGGAGCAAGTATTCTCGCAAAATCTTATAGCTGTCATATATGGTCCTTAAGCCTTTCCACTATTAAGCGATTGTAGCTGCTTTTCAATTCCGCGATAGCTTATCTCAATATCTGACATTTCGATGTGCGCAAGAAAATTAAAAGGAGGGGGAGAGTGTTATCATCTTCCGCGGTGAAACAACTTTGTGAGACCGAATTCAGTATTTCGGCATTCTCTCCGTTATCTTCCGTTTCGGTGACGGAGTGGTCGCAGAGAGAATTTACGTAAGACCAAAATCTCATAGCGTTTTTACTCAGGTCGGTCGACAACGTCTTATTTTCAAAATGATTTAACTATTTTCTCGTTGGTCTCCTTACGCTCATTTTCGCTTCGTTCAGCGTTTGTTCGTCAGCTAGATGTTTACGTCTCTTGAATCTGAGATGAAGTGCTCGTTGTTTACGTATCGCTTTGCTAACACGGCTGTTAAACCATGTTTGTCTAGGGCATATTGAACGATGCCTTTGAATTATTTCCATTTGTTCTCCACATCTTCGTCCTCATCGCCTAATTTTTGATTCTGATTGCTGATACATTCTGAAATTTGTATCCTGTCTTCCTACCTTTATTAACATTCCTTGTAGGACCCGTCGTCACAGATGCTGTTATAGCCTTATAATCACTGATACCTTCCTCTGCGTTAACTGTTTGATAAGTTCAGGTCTGTTTGTTGCCAGGTGATCTAAGATGTTACCCTCAAGAGTTCATTCTCTAATTATACCTTCAAGGTCATTTTCGGAGAAGACATCCAGTTTTGGTTTGGTTTTAAGTTATAGACACTTTTCATTCTCGCACCTAAATTAAAGTTGTATTCTCGCAGTCAGAAAAGTTCAGTACAGGGCAAAGCGCATAAGCTACGAGATAAAATACATGTTCACAAGCCATACTTAATGTAACAGTTCTTTTTCAGACCACTGATAGTTACGTAATTTCAGTCATATTCCAAACGTTCATGTTTCACATATCCTTCGACATATACCAATATTTTTTGTCATGCAGGTTTTATAGTAGAAAACAAAGTGTAAACTTAAGGGAAACATCCGTATACTACAAATCCATTTACATGCTGTCACTAATCAATTCTTTTTAGCGTGCTACACTAGTATTATAGCAATGCCAAGAATGACATAAATTAATGATTTTTTATGTTTGCTACATAAAAGATTCAATTTGATTGTGGCAATATTTTATGAAGTGATAATAATGAAGACAAAACGATGTTCTACTAAAGATAATAAAGATTATATGTAAGTAATAATGTAAAGAAAAGTGATGACACAGAGGTCACACTGTTGTAACGAGTAATATATTTTGATAATTTGAAGTTAATGAAAACACAATAATGGATTAATGGAAATAGAGATATTATTTTTTTAACTATTGTAGAAGAACATGACATTACTGGGTACACACATACATCACTCCCTGTATTACAAAGGAAAGAATTGTTTTTGAATGGTTGAGTAGTCATTCATGTTCCGCTTGATATTCTGCATTTTTCTGAACTAATGATGCTTCTACATTGTATGTACTCTGACATTTAGTACCTCCTGATATTACTTTTGTTTGCATTAACTATGCCATTAACAGTTCCAGCATAATAATTTCCTCATGCTTTACATGTACAACGAGCCATTTCTCAACATCTATTTCTTTTCTTGTCTATGCGTTGCAAGCTATGCTTGTACTATATGCTACTAGCTGTTAAGTTATTCTTATTTCTTTAACATTTTCATGTCTATTGACCAATTTGACGACTATGGACGGTAATGATTTTCTTTTACAGCAAAAGTACACTTTCCTTTACCTTATTCCCAATTTCCCCAACACGTATGCACATTCCTTAAATCTGCTCTTATTTTCTTTCACTTTCACTTCGCTACATGAGGTATGCTACTTATGTGTAGTCAATATCTGCAAAAATACAATTTTCAAATCTCATGTACTACAAAGATTTTCTACTATACTGATCTTTCTTATGAGTTCTGACAGCTTAAGACCGATTAATTGTGAACTACGTATTTTGTCATTTATTACTGTCGATCTTCATGCACTATTTTCTAGAATTATTGCCTGTATACATTAAGTTTTCAAGTCTGCTTACTGGCGCAGCCACTGTTATGCTATATATAACCACTCCTGTTCTGCAGACAGCCACTACCAGTAAATGTATTTATCACTAGTTTCCAACTAGAAAGCTATGAGTCTAAAACATACTCTTTGTACTATATTGTTAGATAATGAACTATGAAGACAATTTCTAACTTATATATTGATGTCGCTGTCATAAATAATGCAGTTTTTACCTACGTAAGTTTAGGATTTTGAGCTGATATCCACCACTGTCATACTTCACAGTCTCTTTACGCTATTGTCCTCTACCTTATTCACTGGGATGGTCATGAAACAAACAGTCGCTTACTTGTCTGCAACAGTCTAATTCTATGCAAGCTTACTGATGTCGACGATAATACACTACAAACGAGAGAGCTGTATGACAACATTCATTGTGGTCACGACTGTACTAGGCAGCACATAATATATAATTCGCTGAGTTGTTATTGGGTTCTATACCTGCCGCTACCGCCAATGAATGTGCTAAACGCCAAATCTCACTGCTTTGACATTCCTAGTGATGTTTAAAATATTATTGAGGATAACATGACTTAAACATACATTCCTCTGATGAAGAGATATGAACTAATGTCTATGGATTCTCGAGTTCCAGACCATCTGCACTGTAACTTTACGTCAACCATGACATTGTCCTTTACTTTTTCACTCTTTACTTTATATTTTGTACTCGTGATATAGCTACACTATGTTTTGTGTAACACTGTCTATAATTAGTCATAACTATGGAATGAAAGTTATAAATGGACGCTTGATCTCACAAACTAGTGCATATGAGCACTACATATCTTAACAAATTTGTAAATAGTAATGTTTTTCTATAACTCTGTACTGTATAACTCAGGCTCTTTTGATTCCAATGTACTTTGTAAAGATCGAGTTGCTCAAACTACATATTGTGTTTTTCTTAGATATTAGGCTACATTTTAAATATGAGCACTATCATACCTGACTATTTGTACATTCACGATTCCTATTTGACCGATGACCTCAGCAGTTTGGTCGCTAAGGAACTTACCGCCACCTAACTACAGATGTTAGATTGTTAAAGAAAATACTTCACAAATTAACCATCATACTTTTATGCTATTAAAAGAGCCAGATGCTCACAAATATTTGTATTCCTTTATTAATTACCTCTTGTATACTACATTCCCAAACTTTTATCAGCCTATACTTATCTAATGTTAAGAATTACAGCCAATTGCCGTAAGAATCCTGCCAAATTCTTCAGGAGGAGGCAGCAGGGTTATGAAACGTATATACACAGGGTACATTAATTCGAGATTTGTATAAAAATATTGTATTGAACGATACATGGTCAGATGTAGTATCGATGTGTAATAGCGTTGCTGCTCAACAGCGATTGCTGATTCGAGGTGCTATGGGTAAGGTGTCAGAGTAACTTTAGAGCGAGTAATGTATGGAGGTCTCTCAAGTGTAAAGACGTGTTGTATCTGATGTGTGCTGAATATATACTTACTCGCCACAGGCAGTAATGATATTTTTATTTGCAGAATACTATGATGTTTGGTAACTGAAAGGAATCGCAACAGAAGTTGGAAATAATTAAGGTAAAGTAAGTGGTATTGTTACCAATGCAATGAGTGTATTCATAACTGATGATTGAGACAAAGTATAGCACTGACATCAGATCTTTTGTAGAGCTAATTGTTAATGTATAATCAGTTTATTTAATGTGATAATTGTGAGCATTATTCATTTTCAAAGAGTCAACATACAAGTTTTAAAGTTAGTGCCACATTGCCACTTACCCCAATTCAGTACCAGTTCCCAGATCGATGTCATGTTTGATTAACTATTTCCTCAAGAAGTTATTGTCCCAGTCATATTCGGTTTAATTAAATTGTATGCTAAGGACAAGCCATGTACAGTAGTTGTTGCTAACGATAGAATTTAAAGTACTAACACAGAGCAACGCAAAGAGCATTACCATAGTGTAGATAAAGGTAGGAAATTCTATTATTTCAGAGATAACATTCACTAAGCGTAGGGACCATTATACTTTCAAACTGAACAAGTTTTGCTGTATTACCAGAGTTAATTTAAAATGAATAGTGGCAACAGATTCAGTTTTTGTGTTGCGTAAATTCATACAGTGATTGTTTCTTTTAAAGTTATTGACAGTTCACATTCTCGCGCCAACATTAAATTCACATTCTCGTAGTCAGGAAAGTTCAGTATAGGGAAAAGTTCATAAGTGACGGCATAAAATACACGTTCACGTGAGATTCCAATTCTAACAGTTGTGTTTCAGGCTACTATCAGTTACGAAATTTCTATCATATTTCAAACGTACATGTTTCAAGCAGCGAACGTTTGATACCAGCAAAGAAATCTGGGAACCTGGTCCAAATCTGAAGGAGAGAGGCATTGCTATCTCAGCCATGATGTGATATCTGCTCACAAGAATCAAGAACGTTTCCCACGACAAAACTTTGCGATAGAGTCCCTGTCCGACACACTGTTTTAATCTATCTGTTCAATGTAGCCCCTTCCCAATTTTCTCAATGGTGTGTATTACTGGTAAGGGAACATAAAACGTTATGGTTTGCAACTTCATCGATATCGAGCTTATTAGAGATGGCGTACTGCCTCAGGATGAGAAGGGCGACTGAAAGAAGTAACGAAGTCCTATCTACGAAATCACCTGGGCTAGCGCGAAAATAACTAAGTAAAGTTACAAAAACAATAATAATAAAGGCGACAAAGTGGTGATTGAAACCATATTCATCTTGAATATGATTGTAGCAATTTGCTCATAACTAATTATACACATCCCAATACATTAGAGCAGTAGTATTTCCAATGTACATACTTCAAGAAGGTATTATAGGGTAGCGTGTATTCTTCTGAAGCTCCTGAAATGGTTTGCGTAATTACGATGCCTGTATAGAGCACTTGACATACATCTCCAGCAGCGAGCGTAAAACTAGTCTGAGCTTTACCGCCCTTGCGAATAGTGAAAGTTTCTAGTTTAATGTACTCAACCACATCGACCTCGTTGTTGTCGGCTAGTGCACCAAGCAAAGTGCGAAAGCTGCTGAATACTAGATAGGGAAGGTTTTGCGTATATTCGACACTGGAAGAAAAGTAAATCACTCAACCCGCCTTCGAGAAACACATGATGTACGATGCATAAAAGTCCGAGCTGACAAACTTATCAGACCATAGATTTGATAACGTCTTGATATGGAACCGTCTGTGTTCTGTCATCGGATGTAAGCACACTAATATTTCATTAGTTTAAGTGACAAAGCTAACAAAACCACCACAGCTAATAACTGTTACCTGTAATATGTATCGTTATGGTGTCATACGAGGTTATGGAATTATTAAGAATAATTTCGTACCATGCAAATCATTTGATGCTGGAGAGCAACATATGAACATGTTTATGATTTGGACAGTTGAGATTACCTACACGTTGGTTCGTCCCTGCACTACCCGAGTGTGACCTCGGGCAAGTTAAGCAAACCATATGAAGTGGTATTCATCTTTTTTTATATATTACATGACATCCTAATAGATGGCGACTCTTGGAAATAAACACTGTAATTTCCATTCTTGGGAAACAACTGCTGACAAGACAGAAATCAAAATAGTAT
Source organism: Schistocerca serialis cubense (assembly GCF_023864345.2). NCBI lineage: Eukaryota > Metazoa > Arthropoda > Insecta > Orthoptera > Acrididae > Schistocerca > Schistocerca serialis. The sequence goes on along the minus strand of NC_064643.1, from coordinate 423,295,190 downwards.
CAGATCTTTTTACTACTTATGACAGATTACTTCACATAATTAAAATATTTCAAAATATACACACAGTTATATCATTATTTAACGCTAGAATTAATATAACAGTCGTTACTGATTCTTCGACAAACTGGTCCTACCCAGAATGTCTTTTTTAATACAAATACACTGTTAATTGGTAGTACGTATATATTCAAAATACTGCCGTCCTTACTTTGAAGTAAGAACTTGCTTCGAGATTGTTCTCTGTGTTCGTAAAAGAAATTTGCACTCTGTAAATCATCAGCGCCTTTGATTCCAGTATGTACTCGAAGACAGGGTAGTAGTACATTGGTTCTTTGTCGGCTATAAAGAGACTGCACAAAGTTTGATATAATTACTGACAGCTCGAGAAAATTAAATCCTGTGGATGTAAAACGACAGAAACTAAGATTTCCGAAAACTGAAACATTTTCTGTCACTGTTCGTAATTTACCATTTGAAACACTAGAGCGCTTTGATCAATACTGACCACCTTGTACCCAACATGAGAGATTTGTTATAAACTTTCATATCTATAGATTCTGCTCTTATGTAAAACAGCATGAAAAACACCTAATTCGATGGAGCTAAACACAGTGAAGCACCAAAAAAGCAGACACCTTCATCGATTGTGTGGAATGTCTATACAAGCGCCATACCCATTAAAGTTTCTGGGCCGAATTCAACGAAAGCATAACTGATATTGGTTTGTTATACAATGCCCGCCTTAGGGTTATTGTTTGTTGTGGCCAGTGCACAGAAATGTAGTTACAGAGATTAGTTGCTGAAATTGAGAAGGGTGAGGAAGAACTTGTCTGTGGCCTCGTCGATGAATCCCTCCCAGTATGTACTTTAAATGATTTAGGAAAACTACAGAAAAACCAAATTTGGATGGACAGACGATAGTTTGAACACCATAGAGAGTTTAATGTCTTGAATATTGCTCTACCTAGTTCAGCACTACAATTTGTATTTGACCGAAATGTCCTGGTGTGTGTAACTAATTACTAACTAGATTATCTTACAGGGAGAGAAATGTCTACGTTTGTACTTTAACATAAGTAGCGCGAGCCTTAGGAACGAATGAAATGTGTGCATTGGTGCAACTGCAGTCTTCGGGTAGATACGGATCTCACGTGCGCTGATAGTAGCAATCTCAAACAAATAGCCTGTTTTATGCATTCAAACAACTGCGGACATACAGGCCGCCTCGTTTCATTAGTGATGGAAATATAGATTCCATGAAATAAATAGGAAGTTTTGCAATAATTGAAACATCAAGCATGTTGTGGTTAGACCGCGCTGAAGGAATCTCTGTAAACGGACCTCTTAGGGAAGAGCTGGTCGTAGGGTACAGTACTGAAGACGGCTTGTGCACGCTGGCGGTATACTTCGGCCAACCATTTCTCCAGCGTCGGCAGGAGTTCGGGTTGGACAACCTTCGTGGCGACGCTGTTTATGAACATATTTCCGGCGTTCACTGCAAACAGAGAAATGAAAGTCTGAAATTGATCTTCTGGCAGAAACTGAAAATGAGAAAGTTTGGTTTGAAAACTGTAATGATACCGTAGTTTAATGAGTTTTCAGCGCATACATATATGGGGGAGAAGCAAACAAAATAAGATTATAATGTAACTTATCACTGATGCGCCTTCGTCAGAGGCGTAGAAGAATGGGGTAGGTAAGTATCCGTTACTTATTGAAAGGAACAATCTCAGAATTCCTCTGAAGTGACTTGTGGACAGTGGAAAATCTAAGTTTGTTGACATCATGAATACAAGTCTCACCGCAGATGTGAAGCATTCATTCCACTGGATTAACTGACTTCACGGTGACATCCATTTTTTCTACTGTCTTCTCATATTAGCTTGGTAGAACCTGCTGTCGTAGCCCAGATCGCTGAAGCACACCTGTGCGGTGGCACTCGATTCGGATTTAACCTGCTTCCAGTCCTGATGGTGGATGAAATTTTCAGTGCCATGTATTTGGTCGGCGACGGGACGAGAGATGGTGGCCTAAAGTTCCTGATCACCAGTCTTTCCGTCAGTGTCCTGGATTTTTTTCCAAACCTCTCCGCAATTTCTAATGAAGTGAGGGCATATAATACTGACGACGGTGCTTTGTTCATCAGATGTGGACGTTAAACGCGGCGGCCCCTTAGTGCTATTCGAGAGGAGGCGGCTGTGTGTCGCCACTGGGCTCCTCCCTCAGTTTCCTCCTCCTTCGCCCCATCATCATCGTCATCATAAAACACGAACGTAACAGTAAGCTATACAGTCATCAATTACACTCACATATCTTCACGAATGCACATTCTACAGCTCTCACACGTCCGTAAGGAAAGGGACCAATGTGCGAGGGCGAAGAAGACATTTTCCGACAGGCAACTGAATCCACACCGTGGGATTTCCCAACCAGCTTTTACATATCGTATTTAATTTTAGTCTTGGTTGACGTAGGGCTACTGGATAGTCCAACTGAGTCAGCGTATTTCAGAGCTGTTTAAGCATTTATGCCGGAGGTGTGCAAAAATTTTGAGAAATGGAGATCACAAATTTCGATTGTAATTTCTTTGGACGGTATCTTTGGTTCAAGCTGAGACACTCGCAGTACATATGTGACTTTTTACTGGTTTACGAGCACTCAATTTTCGAGCAACGCGCACGGTCCACTTTTCATATCTATTCGCATGCGTTGAAGATTGCAATGAATGCTTGTGAAGCGCAGTATTACTTTCATATATACTGGCCTCAGATGCACACAAGGTGGTTGTACAAGTAGCTGGAGCAAGGCAACCAAACACGAAATTGGGTTTTGATTGCTCTCGGTCACCTATTTGTAACCAATTCAACGGCAGTTTACAACTTTTTTTTTAATTTCTTTTTCTTTTGGAGAGGATGGGCATGAAGTATCCCCCTCATCTTGCTAATGCTCGTTATGGTAAATGGTTGGGTGTTGTTATGATCAATTTAAGGTTTAGACACACATTCTAAAACAGAGCTGTCAAGCGAGTAAGAGATCTGCATGATCGACAGGAATACAACAGATGTATGAGGTGACACGTGGGAGACAAGACTGAATGAAATGAAATGAAATGAAATGAAATTGAAACGGACGTGGACGGGACATACTTCCAGTGGAACAGATAATAATTAGATCAAGTAATTCGTTTGCTGTAATCCAGGAAATAAGGAAAGATCGCTACCTTGACAATGTAAAGTGTGTAGATGAGTTTACACAACGTGCATATAAATAGATAGGATACACAGAAATGAAGGGCGTAACGCTTGCAGAACTATGGTGGGGTCTTTGTACATCATCTGACGTCAAATTCTCGATAACGATGATGATGATGATGATGATAGCAAGGCAAAGTATTCAATTAAACAATGTGTGCAAGTTTTCCGCTAATGACCTACCTAGAGGCTTGTAGTTCCCGAAGAGGCCAGTGAGTTCATACTGGCTTTGGCCCAAGTCGAGCTTGACGCTGACAGAGTCCACCTTGAGGTATGACTGATCCACGTCAGCAGTCTCAAGGTGTCCAGCGTACGTCACGTCCGCGTTGCCTCCGCCTGAAATGTGACGACCAGGGCTCTGTTAGTATCCAATTAGGATGATTCGTTCTACATACATCAACACAGTAAGCCGAAATAGTAATTCTAATATCCTTACTATAAACTTGATAGCCAATACACTCGGCCCACTTGTTTTTTAAACTCTGTCCACAACTGAATCGCACACCACACTTCTCAGACGAAAAAGGCAATATTCCTACATCATCTACCAATTAGTCATTGGTCCTTCAAATTTTAAAGACCCTCAGCCATCACTATACATTTTATTTTGTTCTCCTTACATAGCCACTTCGTTAATATGTTTGTTCCTTTCACTAAGTATTCTGTTACGTTTGGCTTAATTTTCACACTAGCATTCAGAACATTCTCAGGATTTTTAAGACTGGCTACCACGTGCTAATGTTTTCACTGATAAAGTTGATATGTGAAGCAACATTTGAACTTAATTGTCAAATATTTCAGCTAAATGTTACATACCGTCTGAAAGTTGTGTGTCAGTGATATGCGTCGCTGTTGAAAGATTGGTCTATGCTAATTTCCGCTTACTTTTATTCGCGAAAATGTTATAACTTACTGATATTTATTTGAAGATATGACATTCGTTAATACTATAAGACACACTGATACACGCGGATAATTACACCTTTACTCTATCCCAGCTTATGCCTTAGGCTGACATGATATCGGCATATGAAAATAGTAATGGATTTAGAATATTTGTTATTTTATTTTTTCCTTACGTATTTAGAATATATAACCCACAGTAATTTGACCCGTCTTTTGTTACTGGTTTATGTGGTTATTTATACTTACGCATAGAAACCTTGAAGGAACCACTGCCGTCCAGAGGGACGCTGAGGATCTTTCCGGACATGGCGTAGGCGCCCTCTAACGCGTTGACGCCGTCAATGTGGGTAACGACGCGGATGCGGTTGTTGACGTTATCCACCCTGGAAACACAATGCCGCCGAATTAAATGACGCAAAATACAGGTGGATAACAGAGCTCGGGATCCGAGCGAGAGATAAATAGATCGGTGGGTAGGTAGTGAGATACAGACAGACGACAGACAGCGCAACAAGTTCCGATTACTACCTAAATGTGATACTGGCTGAACAAGATAAGTTGCGTTATCGATTTTTGCGACGTGAGGCACAAACTTGAGGCGTGAAATGCTCTAACTAATGGATGAACATTAAGAGTCAGAAATTAGAGGTCATAGAGGGATCAACATAGAAAGCTTCACATGGAATTAGTCGATCTATTATTTTCAGATATTCTGTCATCCTCACATACTGAAAGCTTATAAAATCAACCTAATCAATAGCTTTTATTTAGTGAACAACATCTTAGGAAAATGATATCCAGTGACTTGGAAATCATATTGTATGACAAAACACGTTACTACCTGATTGGTCTGGTCCTATAACACATGGTGTTTCGTCTACTTTGACACGCAGACGAATTTCTTCCAACAATCTCATACACAGTAAATTAGATTAGGGAGGTTTTGAAAAGGTACACCTTTTTTCCGAGGCACTGCAGAACACAGTCAGCAAGCAATCCTTGCACTTCTTATATTCATGTAAAATGTCTGTTGTCAACAAGACATTAACTCGAAGCTAGTACCCATACATACTACGAAAGAAGGAGTGGCGAAGTAATTAAATTCGTGTAAATGAGAGAGAAAGAGCCGACCAAGTATTTTCCCATGTAAATGTGTAAGTAACAATTTTGGCTGCACCTCTTACTAGGTTTAAAACAGCGAATAACCTGACAGTCGCAAGCAATGGATATAATGGGATTTGGGTGAGGGGGAGGGGAGGTGGTAGTTAACAAGGGTATGTATATCGCTGGTCTCCGTTCAAGAGAGTTAATACTTTGGAAAAAACTTAATTCCTAAAGAAGTGAGCGCGGCTGCAGGGCAAAACGCAGAGACTAAAAGGAATAAATGAGAACTGCCACGCGTTTCTGGAGTCAACCAAGCATCTTGTTGTCTGCCGGTGTGCGCGTGACTGTAGAGAAGACCGAGACAATTTCAGTCGACCTACACAGCTGAGTTAACGCCAGCAGTCCACACCGTGGCGCATGTGGTGATCCATGTTTCACGGAACAGCGGTACAGCAGTTGCCTGCCGACACGATGAGGAGAAAACGAAACTTACTGCAGGTTGTCGACGACGGAGCGGCCCAGGCCGGTGAAACGGGCGTTGTCGAGGCGGAACTTGAGGGCCAGCCCTCTGGAGTTGGTCTGCCACGTCAGCGGTGGCAGCTCGTCCATGGGGTCGATGGGAGCGGCACCCATCTGCGGAATGCCTGCGGACAGATGTCAGTCATTCACACGCGACAGCTCATCTCACACTGAAACTAACGTTACGAAGGTTACCTGCTTATGCTTGCTATCCTTCAACATAATCTTGTTTTGCGTGGAGTGTATACGCTCTACCTTTACTTAAGAGTTCATGAATGGTGTCTTAGAGTAGGTAGGAAGATCGAAAGGCATTTACAAAATGGTTCCTATGTAATGCTGTAGGGGACAAATACATTAATCGTTTCTTCATTGTTCGACCGATTTAAGCCAGTTTAAAACTTGCGGGGCTACCCAGGTTCATAACACAAATTTCTAAAGCAAGTAGCATCTGACAGCAGATTCGCCGTTTCGAGCACCTTCGTATTCTCTTGGTTCTTTTCTTGTAAGCGTCTCACTTCGAAACTGTATACAGTTATTTTACTTCAAAAGCTTTAATGTTTATATAAGAATTAAAGCTATCTGATAATAAATACGATGGGTAGCGGCAAACATTTATTTATAAAACAGAAAAGTTTAAACTTCGATGATTTTGTAAACGTAAACATACTGTCATCAACAAAAAATTCCAGAACAAAAGATTGCCACACAGGACATGGGATAATTTCTTGTTTCTGCCAGAGATTGTGCGTTGGCGGGAGGACTGGAACGGGGTCACTAAGCCTCGTGATGCCAACGAGAATGAGAAGCAGCGGCTTCAAGGTCTGTAAAGCCGTCAACGGCCGGGAAAGCGGTGTGCTTACCCCAGACACCTTCATACCGCCAGAGATTGACACGGTGGCCGTCCGGCCCTGATAGGCCCGTCTTCGACCAGAGCAGCGGAGCTCTGCTTTCCTTTCCTGTGAAGATGTCTCCGGTTGATGTAAATAGCTGACCCGTCCCACAATCCCCCTTCTCTCCTCCCCCCACTAAGATACATGCTGCCCTCTGTCATATTACCAAGGCTTCATCAGAATTCACTTGCTTAACATAGAGGCAAATGTCTTATGTATTTTACCTCTATGTGATTTATCTGCGTTGAATTGTCTGTATTAACATTATAACAATTCTAATTTTTTCACCGGTTGTAATCTGAGTTAACTGCGTAAGCTCACTGGGTCCATAAGTGCTTCTCACCAAATTATAACAAGTGCAAGAAGCTGTAAGAGGCATTATAGCTTGGCAAATTATAGTTAATTATAGGCATTCTGCATTCCGTTATTATTATTACTTATCAAGTCATGATGTAGCTGATATAACATTCATGGGTTCATGTAATGTTGAGATATCAGACGGAGGTAGTACATCAGAACTGCTAAAGAGCATTCAGTCTATGATGCCCTGCAAAGTACAAATAACGTCAGGATACAACTTCGTGTTCTAAGAATGTCGCAAGTGAGCTACTGAGCACTATTATTTAACTTAAACATCAAAGAAGTTTCGCATAGTTCCCAGTAGTGAAAATCTTGTACTCGTATCCGTTCAAAAGATGGGCTTGTTTCTGTTACACGCGGAGTAGACCTTACCGTTAACAGACGTACTTCCCAGTACTCACCAGTAGCCAGATGTGGCACTGCGTCCTGTAGAGCCTTCCGCCGACATTCGACGACGTTAGGCTGGTCGTCAGCACATGTCTTGACGCCGAGAGGTGTCGCTGAAAGGCAAGAATAGTTCATACACAATATGCCGTTCCGATAAATTTTCTGGCAGTCATGACAACCTGTCAGCTGCGCTCACGGTGTTCTGTCTCCCTAAGAATAAGGGAGCAACATACCTTACATGACACAGTTGAAGCTGAGTCGTGATACACTACTGGAACGGAATAACCGAACTTAAAACGTCCAAAAGTGGCATGAAAAAATGAAGCGTTCCGGTTTTACTTTTAGCAGTTATGATTAGAATTGCACATGGAACATCAGCTGGAGAATCGAGTAAATAAACGCTGTAGTGTTGTTCAACAGATAAGCTGCAACTATACCGGTATTTTTCTTCTTTTCTTTCTCTTTTTTAAAAAAAATTGTACTATATAATCATCAAAGGCGTCCCGCTGCAATAAGTGGCGTAATTTTCTGATATATTTTGGCTGTTGCGTGTGCTATCTTCGTGACAAGCAAGAAACTACATTTCAGTTTCGATCGTTGTGTGGTAAGATCCAGAGAAGGAACAAAAAAAAATAACTTTGATGTCAGAATATAACTGGAACAAGTATGGTAGATCATTCCAGACCAAAGGTACAGCTTTGACAAGATCTCTAGATCTATTCTGAAATGTTTATATCTCCCATTACTTACCAAGATTTGCAAAAAATTCTCCTTGACTATCCCTATAACTGCCCTAATGTGGTGTACAATGCGTCGCGTTACACATAACATTTTTGGAAAATATTATACTGAGTCTTCAGCAAAAGCAACACTCTACTAGCATAAAAAATAGGGATAGTGACGCAGATACAGCTGCAGTACAGGAACAGTAAGAATATTATTGAAAAATTTGTGAGTGGTAACACGTGAAACAAATACTCATCTGAGCATACTTTGCAAGCAACAAAGCGATTGGAGGAAGGAAATATTTTTTGAATCAGTTCATAAAATCAAAAAGTATGAGAACTTCTACTGATCCAGTAAAACAATTTATGGTGAGTGAGGGCTTTGTCCATAGAAATGGGAAAAGACTGCCAAGGGGCTTTCTTAACATAGAACGCCAAACTTAGCAGAAGAATCGAAATGAGTTGAAAGCTTTGAAGCAAACTCACTAGAATCTACCTAGCTCAAGCCAACGTGTATCTATCGATACACAGACGCCCGTGTTGCGGCCACAATGACTGAGTCACTCTGAATTTAAATTCGCAATAGAACTTGAACACGAAGTCGGGTTAGAGTAAAGGCAGAGAAAATGCAACTCGCAGCACGTTAAGCAGACGACTGCATCGGCCGTCGAAATGACGTGCAGAAAAATGGAATCAACTGCAACGAGAGCACGTTACGAAAGTGAAATTTGCTTCAAGTTTGGGACACCGCTGGAGCGTTTGCGATGGCGCCGATTTGAAGTACTGGCGGCAGACTTACCTATCTCGGCGACGGCCAGGCCAGCAACGAGCAGCAGAGAGGAGGCGACGGCGATACGGCAGCACATGTCTGGGCTTTGCTGGACGTTGCGGCTTCGAGTGCCGGCGCCATGTCCGGCCGCCCTTTTATATGTCCGGTGCGCGCGCGCTGCGCCAGGCCCTGCTGCGCCGCGCGGCCGCCAAGCCTCCCCATTCCGGCCGCAACAACCCTGTAGCCGCTGCGGCGCTCGTGCACACTTATGTAACTGCAGTAAACCTCTAGGTCGTCATTGAAAATTTTTTCAAACTTAATCACACTCGTATTGGAAGCTGACGCCATGGCCGTATGTACAGCCTGCTTATTGTAATGTTTCACGAATTTCTTTAAGTAACCGCTCAGGTTATATTTTTCTCTTACCATACTACACGTGACAAATTTGATCGGTTTTATCGGGAAAACTGGTGATATTTCCTGCAGAGTTCCTCCTTTTCGATTTTGAGTTGTATTCTTCGTCGTTACACAATCGACAAACCACATCTTTGCCTCAATGAGTGTGTTTGAACAAGCAACACGACGTTACATTCGTCGTCTATCTATTGCTCTAAACGAGTATACTTAATTCTTTTTACGATGTAGCAGTATTATAGTGTTCTCTCCGATTTCAGTAGCTACTTGTCATACATTCAGACGACAAAAGTCATGTGGATTGCAATATGCAGACATTGCGGTAGTATCTCGTACGCAAGATATAAAAATGCGGTGCGCTGTCATTTGTACTCAAGTGAACAAGTTATAAGGTTCGCGGTGTGATTACGGCCTTACGACGACAACTAACAGACTCTCAGTGTGGAATGGTAATTGGAGCTAGACACAGGGAACACACCATTTCGCAAATCGTTAGGGTATTCTATATTCCGAGAACCACAGTGTCAAGAGTATGCTGAGAAAAGCAAAATTCACTTAACAAACGAGAGCAGCGGCTTTTGCGTAGGGTTGTCAGCTCTAAAGGACAAGCAGCACTGTGAAATATCCACAGAAACAAATGCGGGACATACGACGGATGTCTGCGTAATCACAGTGACGCGAAATTTGGCGATAATGTGCTATGGCAGCAGACGGCCGACGCGAGTGCTTTCCATACAGCACGATATCCGATATCGCCTGTAGCGCCTCTTCTGGGCTCGTGATCATATCAGTATTGTGACTGGTTTAATGCGGCACGCCACTAATTCCTTTCCTTCGCCAAGCTCTTCATCTCAGAAGAGAGCACTTGCAACCTACGTCTTTTGCGGTGTGTACTCCAATCTCGTCTTCCTCTACAGTTTTTGTCCTCTACAGTTCCCTCTAGTGCCATGAAAGTCATTTCCTGATGTCGTAACACAGGTCCTTTCATTCTCTCCATTCTTCTTGTCAGTGTTTTCCACATATTCATTTTCTCTCCGACTCTGCGCAGAATCTCCTCATTCCGTAAATTATCAGTAAACCTAATTTCCGACATTCATCTGCAGCATCACATCTCAAATTCTTCGATTCTCTTCTATTTTGGTTTTCCCACAGGCCTATGTTTGATACTGGTAGACTTCTCTTGGCTAGGAATGCCCTTTATGCCAGTGCTAGTCTCCTTTTGATGTCCTCCTTGCTTCATCCGTGCTGCGTTGTTTTGCTGCTTAAGTAGTGGAACTCCTTAAGTCCATGTACTTCATGACAATCAATCCTGATGTTAATTTTCTCACTGGTCTCATTTCAGCTACTTCTAAATTCTTTCGTCATTCTTCTATTTGTTCTGTTCGCATTAAGCTCTTCATTCCATTCAGCCGCACATGTAACTATTCTTCACTTTCAATCAGGATAGCAATGTCATCAGCGAACCGTATCATGACATCCTTTCGCCTTGAATTTCGGTCCCACTCCTGAATCTTCTTTTTATTTCCACCATTGATCCTTTGATGTACAACTTGAAAAATATGGGCAAAAGACTTCGTCCCTGTCTTACATCTTTTTAATTGAGTACTTCGTTCTCGGTCGTCTACTACTGTTATTCCTTCTTGGGTTTTGTACATATTGTATATTATCCGTCTGTTTACCCTATAGCTTACCCGTTATTTTTCTCAGAATTTCGATTATCATGCACCATTTTGCGTTGTCGAACTCTTTTTGCAGGTCGACTAATCCTATTAACGTGTCTCGATTTTGCGCCTACCGGTGTGGCCGAGATGTTCTAGGCACTTCAGTCTGGGACCGCGCGACCGCTACGGCCGCGATATCGAATCCTGCCTCGGGCATGGATGTGTGTGGTGTCATTAGGTTAGTTACGTTTAAGCAGTTCTATGTTTTAGGGGACTGATGACCTCAGATGTTAAGTCCCATAGTGCTCAGAACCATTTGAACCATTTATGGAGGAATATTATCCATCCCTTGTGCCTAATTTGATTTCAACTCTTCCAGAGCTCTTTTTAATTCTGATTCTAATAGTGGATCCCCCATCTCTTCTAAATCGACTCCTGTTTCTTATTCTTTCACATAAGACGAATTTTCCCCCTCATGTAGGCCTTCAATGTACGCTTTCCACCTATCCGCTCTCTCCTCTGCATTTAACAGTGGAATTCCTGTTGCGTTCTTAATGTGTTATCACCCTTGCCTTTAATTTCACCGAAAGTCATTTTTACTTTCCTATATGCCAGTTAGTCCTTCCGACAGTCATTTCTTTTTCAACTTTTTCACATTTTTCATGCAGCCAATTCGTCTTACCTCCCTATATTTCCCATTTATTACCTTCTTTAGTGACTTGTATTTCTGTGTTTCTGAAATTCACTGAGCATTTCTGTATGTCCTTCTTTCATCGATCAACTGAAATATTTCTTCTGAAAGCCATCGTTTCTAAGCAGTTACCTTTCTTGTATCCTTGTTTTTCCTTCCAACTTCTGTGATTGCCATTTTTAAAAACGTCCATTCCCCTTCAACTGTACTGCCTACTGAACTATTCATATTTGCTGTATCTATAGCCTTCGAGAACTTCTCGTCATTCCTTAGTACTTCTGTATTCCACTTATTTGCGTATTGATTCTTCCTGACCAATCTCTTAAACTTTAGCCTACTCTTCATCACTACTACATTGTGATCTGAGTCTATATCGGTTCCTGGGTACGCCTTATAAGCCAATATTTGATTTCGGAAATTCTGTCTGACCATAATGTAATCTAACTGAAATCGTCTCGCATCAACAGGCCTTTTCCAAGTTTTTGAACAAAGTATTAGCTGTTATTAGCTTAAATTTGTAATAGAACTCAGTCTTTCTCCTCTCTGATTCCTTGTCCTAAGCCTATAAGCTTCTCTGGTCATTTCTTCTGCTCCTTCCCCTAAACTGCATTCCAACCCCCATGACTGACTTTTTTCTCCCTTTACTTACTGTATTACGTTCTTCTTCATCTTCAGCTTGCAACGTCGACCTGTATAGCTGAATTATATCTAGATTGAGCCTTTGTATTTCCCTTTTCATAGTTTCTAGCTTCCCTACCACGTTCAAGCTTCTGCTATTCCAAGCCCCAGCTCGTAGAACGTTATCCTTTCGTAGATTATTCGACCTTTGGGCCATAGATTACTGTAAACCAGTAGCCTGGTTAAATGAGTCCCCATTTCCGTTGATAAGAGCTGATGATAGGGTTTGAGTGTGGCGCATACGTGACGAATCCACGTACCCAAGTTGTTAACAAGGCACTCTAGAAGATGGAGGTGCCTCCGTCATGGTGTGGCCGTTTTTACATCAAATAGACTGGGCCTTCTGGTCCAACTGAACCGATCATTGACTGAAAATGGTTATGTTCCGATAACTGGAAACCATTTTCAAACATGCATGGACTTTATGTTCCCAAACAACGATGAGATTTTCATGGTTTACATGCGTCATGTCACCAGCCTACAGTTGTTCGCCATTGGTGTGAAGAACATTCTGGGAAATTCGAGTGAATGATTTGGCCGCCCAGATCGCCCAGAATGAATCCCATCGAACATTTAAGTAACTTAATCGACAGATTAATTCGCGCACGAAATCTTGAACCGGCAACACTTCCGTAATTATGGACGACTACAGAGGCAGCAAGGCTCAATGTTACCGCGGGAGGCATCCGACGACATAAGTCCACGACGCGTCGAGTTGCTGCACCACGACGGACAAAACGAGGCCCAGCACGATGTTAGGGGTGTCTCGTGAGCTTTATCACCTCAGGCTCTGCTTTACACGGTTCTTGAACATACGCAGCTACTTGTTTTTGATACTTTCCAGTACTACAGAGTAATGTTATTTCATAAATTTTTGCCCTGTGAGTTTGCTTTGCGGTCTAGTCCGCATGGTCGGGCGAGACTGTATGTACAGCGGAATCGTCCAGCTGCCTTAGCGACATCGACATTGTAACGAACAAAAAGGTCATTTAATGATTCATGAATAAACTGTCTTAAAATATTTAATTCATTCTAAAATCCTATTTTTTTGTGTGTATCTAAATAATCAACAAGCAGATCAACAAAAGAATTTAATTTCCTTAACCGGCTTCAGACTCTTGGTGTCCTTCTTCAGAAGATTATAACTGTCACATTGTTTGCGAGTATCAACAATAAGATGCACGCAGCTTATTTCTGCGGTCATATGGTTCATAGTTGCTGTACCATAAGTCCAAAGGAAAAGTGCTGCATGTGTCCTATTGTTGATATTCGCAAACAGTGCAGTAATTATTATCTTCTGAAAGAGAAAATCAGCCTTCTTTTTCTGCAATGGTTGCTGATTATTTCGATATACAAAATTACAGTTGCTGAAGATGAATCAAATGGCAATTTTTTGTGTATTCACTTTTCCGAAATCGTTGTTTGAAATTCTTACGACGGTTATCGATCCAGCAATTGCAAACTGAATATATCCATAGGATTTTTTCCCAAGCGGTGACAAACTCGGATAGGTGATGAGAGAGCAAAGAATGTGATTTCTTAAAAATACTTTTATTAGCATGAAGACAGTGGTCAGGTTTCATTTTTTGCTGAAAATGATAAGATAATAAATTATGAGCTACCCGACAGAATTGGCAAGGACAGAAAAATGTGGAAAGTGCTAAGTGGAAGTTGGGACAGGATGGTAAGAAATGTGCTAAGACCTGAGACAAGAACTTCCACGGTACTAGAGCCAGCCAGAAAGGGTCACTGTTGTGGAAAATAGACACTGTAATATATGCAATAAGAAAACTGACAAGATTGAGTAGGAGGCGCGCTCTGAGAGTTCTATACAAACCTAGTTACGTATATAGATAGTTCATCTATAGGTTGTAATGAGTGAATTTGCGATTTTCAATATATGTCACATACATGGCCGTATTATTTCATAACATTGGCTTAAAAGCTTAAATTTTTACACCGCCAAGCAACCGCAAACCCCAGTTTTTGGCATAAATTTCAGATTGGTACCCCTACCTGAGAAAAAGGGTTCTTATCAGAGGGGCAGACAGACAGACGAGCGATATATAGTAAAAATATATTGTTTATGTGATAGGATTACAAAATTGGAGATTTTCATATTTAATTGCCAAATTTAATGATTCCAGATAGGCAGGAAGTCCCTTACGGGTATTGATGATTGAGTTTCCGACGATGACTGTTTAGTTTTTAGGCTTGTTCCATTATGGCAACCTTGATGTATTAGCTTAAATGGAAAACGGGGCATGTTTTAATTGTCCTGTTTTACCTTACATCCAGTGATGACGAACCATGAAAAACAATTATATGCTAATAACTACGACGGTAATATTGACTCCCAAAGATATAGTGCCTTCGAGTGGCAGCAGCGATGCTAAAAAGAGAATGTTGCACATTGTATCTGTGACTTCGTTAGCCGACCTGGATGATTTTTTAATGTTTGTATTTTGTTCTGTGTTGTCTTCCTAGCGGGAGTAGAGAGAGGTATATATTGTTTTAAGAAAGACATAGCCCCCCCATTGCAATCAGAATTGTAACTTGAATGTTTGTTGTCTACAGAGAAAAGGTGGAAGGATTACAAACCATTGTAATTCGAAAGAGCTCATTTTGATGAATAAACGGCGAATATAATCATCATCAAGAAAAATAAAACGGGAACAGGTAATTCATACTTTTAAAAACCCGAGACTTCACGTTGGAAATTATGTATGTTTAAGTTTTACCAACAAGATTTACATCCCGTAGCGAAAATAATTTCAAGAGCCTGCATCGAATTTATAATAACCCGGATCAAAACAAACGACGAGCGACTTCGCCGTTTTTCCTCAAAAGTAACATTCAACAGCACGAACGTAGACTTCTTCTCGCTACATCGATTAAGGATCTGCTGACATTTTCATTCCCATCCAGTTTTTCTTTCAGTTTGTGCAGAACTAAATAGTCGACCGCCGCAGCTGTGGAGTCCCGGAATCGACATCGCCGAGATTCAGAAGAAGAATTCTTCCTCCTGTGAATCTCTGTTGGTTGTGATTCAATAATAATAACTCTTATTATTTTTAGAGAATCTTCAACATTTTTGCTCCTAAAACTCGTGCAATTATCTTCGCAAACATTCATAACAATCTTTTTCTTATTTTTTTATCTGCAAAGTCACCCAGCATAGAAAACAGTCATTGGTTCAAATGGCTCTGAGCACTATGGGACTCAACTGCTGAGGTCATTAGTCCCCTAGAACTTAGAACTAGTTAAACCTAACTAACCTAAGGACATCACAAACATCCATGCCCGAGGCAGGATTCGAACCTGCGACCGTAGCGGTCTTGCGGTTCCAGACTGCAGCGCCTTTAACCGCACGGCCACTTCGGCCGGCATAAACAGTCATTCAAGAGAGAATTAGTACATTATTGCAATTAACGTGGGGAAGTGATATTATAGACTTAGGTATTTTTTTTTTCATGTTGTACTAAAAACTAGATTTTGTGATGAATAGAAGGAAGTATGTAAAGAATATTTCGAGCCACAATCTTCTGCTGTGCATTACAACTGATTTAGATTAATGTTATAGTTAAGTTCCTGACATTTACTGAAGGAACTCCGGCTGGAGATGTCGACACTTCCTGTTATTATTTTCTATTTTATGTACATATAGTTCCATTTCCTCCAACACATCCAGTTGCCTCTTATTGCTGATTCAACACGACCAACGAATGAGAAACACAGGTATTTCTTGTGCATAATTATAAATCATTTAATACTATTATTATATTATATAGCAAATACATGCATTAGCATTTGTTTTTGTGGGTCAAGTTAAGTTTCGACTGTTTACAGTGCGTTTCTAGGAAATATCTTGTGTTATTTTGAAATTCTGACTCTCTACCTAGGCCAAAATTTTCGAAATTAAGAATTTTGTAATATCTAATCAGTAGCCCACGATTTGATGATTGCATTAGTGCCTGTTATTTTCTGAGATGTGAGGTGTTGTTCTGCAGTTAAATGTACGGAATATGTCGTGTCTGGTTTGAATTCCTAATCTTCGCAGTCAAGGCTTAATTTTCCAAGGTATACATTCGGAACCATCTTTTTGAATAAACTTATGACATTACATCCCATTAAAGTAAACGCTAGTTTATGCTGCTTACATAGTGCACCTAAAATTGTAAAGAAATGACGAAAAACGAACTTTTACGTTACTACTACCGTTTGTTTACACACAGGCGACATAAGTGAACTCGCGAACGTTATACATTCTCGCACATTTACAAAATCAAGTGTACCTACTGTATCTTATTTCGTTGATTCCTTGCTTCAAAACTTGTGACCATGTGTGCGGTAACCTCATTCTAAGTGCCGTAAAGACCCTCTCCTAGAAATGCATGTTTCATAGCAAGAATAATTTGACCCTGGAACAGGAAGAGAAAATATGTGCACTTCAAGAACAGTGGGAGGAAGCAAGGAAAGAACTGCTAGGGATTAGAGAAAGCAGGGAGCGAAAGGAAGGAGCGAGGAAGGTTATATGGAAGTTGACAAAAAGGCGGCTAGGAATAGGACAAGGTATGTGAGTTTCATTGCGTACACTAATAACATGTTTCAGCAGCTGTCTAAGATAAATGATAGATAATTGGTACAAGCAGTTGTATGAAATATACAAGTCCAGAAGTGATCAGGAATCGTAAGTGTGAAAAAATTAGTTAGAGAGAAGGATGTACTGTTGCTAGTATGTAGCCACTGGCGTCGAGCAGGTCGTCACTTCCTAAAGCAACACGATGAACAGCGCTGAACGTACCATCATGTAGTGAGACGTGGTAACACGTGGTGCACCGAAAAACACTGACGAACATGATAGTTTCGGTGGTCCATGCATAATGACGTATGGACGTACTGACTTCCAAATCTTTGAACATGGTACACTCAGCGGTCGACATTGTTGTGACACTTTTCTCCTCGCCATGCGCGTCATTTCAGGTCTGCATTCTGCCTTAACTTCATTTTCACTGATGAAAATCTAAGACGACATCGAACGGCACATGTGGATGAGCTCTTGCAACGAGGGGATATTCGAGAATTGACTGGCCTGCCCGTTTCCCCAAACTTAATCCCAACAAGCACATGGTGGACGCGGTTGAGTAAAGGCATTGCAGCATGACTCCATGCAACAATGACCTTCCTACAGTTGTCAACAGCGCTGGTAGAATGTGTAAAACACTGCCACAAGAACTCCTTACCAATCTTGCGTCCAGGATGGGAGAACGTCGCAGAGAATGCATTGCAGTCCGTGTTGATCACAGGCCCTATTATGAACCATAACCCACCTCTTTTAATGTCCAGGGGACCATCATGAAGCACGGAGACTTCAGTGTAATTATTGCCTTTGCTGTTCGTCTCATTGCGGATTTCCTTCATTTACCTTCTTTACTATACAGTATTATACTGTACCGTACTATCCAGTAGCAGTTCTTTCTATGTATTATTTAATATGAGCTATGTTACTTGGCAGTAACAAATCACTCGAAAGTTAATTCCGTCCTTGCGGTGGCCGTGCGGTTCTACGCGCTTTAGTCTGGAACCGCGTGACCGCTACGGTCGCAGGTTCGAATCCTGTCTCGGGCATGGATGTGTGTTATGTCCTTAGGTTTGTTAGGTTAAGTAGTTCTCAGTTCTAGGGGACTGATGACCTCAGATGTTAAGTCCCATAGTGCTCAGAGCCATTTGAACCATTTGAACCGTCCTTACGTATTGGACACCAGTGTTTATATCAAAAAATAACCTTACCACGGTTAATGATGAGACACATTTTTAAATGTCTGGTACTAATCTAACAGAATTGTGAAAGCCTACACCATCTTGTGAAACTTTGACCGAAGAAGTTTCACTCTGATGTGAACACCAAACTAAACTTTGCCTCATGGCTTTGCTGGCATACACGTTCGACACATTCCACTCTTCCACACATCTCCTCTGTCCTTCTCTATCATTTATTCCTGCCCTAGCGTCTCGTCAATCTCATCCTCTCACTCCTATCTATGCATGTCCTCTTCAATCTCGCTGAGACTCCATTTCCTCCTCCCTCTCTCTTTACACACTCCCCCGCCCCCTCTCTCCAGCCATAACTTATCCCCCCACCCCAAACTTCCACCTACCCCCCGCATTATTCTCTCCCTCTCTCACTCCATCTCATATTCCCCTGCTCTCCAACCACCTCCACCTCTCCGACCTCTCTGTGCAACTTCTCCTCCACTGTCTCTCTCTTTCTGTTTGCTCATCCTCCAACCCTCTTTCTGGTCATCTCCTCTGCCCCCCACCTCTGGCATATTCGCCAACCCCTCTGTTCATCCCCTTCTACCCTCTTCTCGCTGATCACTTTCTCCTGCCCCCGGTCGATCTACCACTACCCTCTCTCTTTTTCCATGCCCTCAGTCCCCATCGATTTGCCCATCTGCTCCTCCCCCTCTCTGCATCTCCTTTTCTGTCTCCACCTCTGTCCATCTCCTCCCTCTCTGTCTGTCCAACTCTTCCTTACATCATCTCTCTGCCTACCTCCTGTCCCTCTCCCTCTCTGTCCATCTCCTCCTACACCCATCCCATTCCTCTCCCTCTCTGTGCATCTCCTCCTACACCCATCCCTCTTTCCATTTGCATATCTCCTTCCATCCTTCTCTTCCTGCAACCATCACCTCTTGCCCATCCCTTAGTATCTATTTCCTTCTTCTCCTCCCCCTCTTCCTCTCCATCTCTTTCTCCCTTTTGCCCTTCCCCTCCTTCCCTTTTCTGTCCATTACTTCTCAGCCCCCTCTATCCCTCTCATCCTCTCCTGCACTCTCTTTTGCTCCTTCTCCTACCACCACAACCTTTTCCAGCTGTGCTCATCAGCATATGTTGCCCATGCAAAGCAGCTGTGCTGGCAGTGTGTGAGAAATCCTACTTGTAATGATACACTTCCATTTTTCTCGAAATTTCGTGAACATCGCGCACATATTACGATAAGCATGCACACTGTATACATTTTAATAAGTAATACAGGCTGTTTAGATGATGAAATATTTAATCTTTGAAGTTTTATTGCGTTTACAAAATGTGAGAAATCACACAATAAATAATTTTATTTATTTTCGAGATATCGCCTCTGACACTGTCTTTGGGAATGTCACATCCCTCATTGCTGTCGTCTTTGATCGTCTTTCTCATGAGTGTCTGTGTCTACAAACAGTCCATATCATTCTACAATTTAAGTCATACGTAACAAAACAGCTTATTCCTTCGAGCCCTTAAAATTGTAGCTGATTACAGCTTTTTAACAAGCCATAGTACTAAATGCAGGAGCAGTTTGCTTGTAATACTTGTCATCCAGTGCATTTTTTCTTCGCTCCCCTAGTAAATTAGTGATGAAAGAAACTACATTAGATGATGACAGTTTACATGGTAGCATACAAATTATCAGATCGAATATACTTTATGTATTTAAACACAACTGCAACATAAACATCACATTTTCTTAAGCAACCTAGAATACTGCGAAATCATACATAAGATAAAACACTTAATTTGAGCTCTGTGCTTATCCTGAGGTAGGTCCCAAATAATCGATTTAAACATCACACTTTTTGCATTTTCGATATATTTTGCAGACATTTTAGAATATTGTGACATCATAGATAAGGGAAATAGTTAATTTAAGGTCCTGTGTCTTTAACTGATTGTGGTTCACAGCTCGAACTATGAACGTTCCTGTCAAGTACAGACACCTGTTGGTAACAGTGAGAACAACTATGTTACAGAGATCGAACTAATTTCACTTTTTGACTGCAAAGTCATCTGTTGGAAACAGTAATCGCATCTTCAGAATTTATGGAATAATATCTAAGGCAAAACTTATGTCTGATAATTGTGTATTCCTATTTCGTTACTAATATTTTACAGGCATTTATTGGTTTAAAATTATTTATAAAGCATGTGTTATATATTAGTTCCAATATTCCACTGACAATATAGCTTCGAATCAAATTTATCGATTGACGGATGAGCCAGTCCATAAACAATTTGTTGGAAGTCAGTAATGTAAACAATTAGTCATTTTCGGTATTTTAGGAAATTCTGATACTTTGACGCATTTTTTGTTAAATATTTTGGATCGTTTTTGACATAGTGCAGATGGGGCTATATTGTAATAGTAAAACTAGGCTCTGACGGGAGAAGAGAGAAGTGTGTAATGTAGTTTTTGATAAATAATTCGGGTTATTCGATACTTTCGAGTGCAGCCCAGATGGAGCTACTCTGTAATTTGCTTTTACATTTCAGTTCTACCTAATGACTGGAGGAGAGTGGGGGGGAGAGGTATTTGATGTACTTTTTATAAAAGAATCTCAGTTCACTAAAATAATTTGTGTCTCACCCAGAAAGAGATTTATTGTAAACGCCTCTTTCTTTTGAATACTAGGTTCTGACTGGAAGAGATGAGAGGCAGAAATGGAAAAATATGCAGCGTGTGTACAATGCATGTTTGGCCTTGCAGTCATTTTAGTATTATATCAGAGGTATATGTGCATATACGCGAGAGAGAATTGTCAGGGCATGTGCTTCGATAAGTGCCGATGTGAAAAGGAATACCACTCAATCCATAATAAGAAGATTACAGCACTGTATTGATACCAAAGGTCATCACTTCGATCATCTGTAAATGGACGTTCATGCCACCCTTTTGACCTTCATTGACCTTCAAAGACCTTACTATTACATCATTCGATTTGTCTCTATAGCCGCTATCAGAAAAGAAGTACCAAACTATAGCATCCCATTTAAAAAACAAAGTTGACTTCCACATCTCTGACACAACCCCACCTAGCAACAAAAAACCAACGTCATATTATGACCCCTGTTGCCCTATATAACATTGGTCCCACAAACTTTTCAGCTGTTATCATACTTCCGAAGTTATTCTTGGTGGCAATAGTCAGTGACTCACCTTGTATATCGGAAATAATGAATAACTTTCACTTTAATCTGAGGTTTATATATTTTCTACTGTATATTTACACCGTTTTAATACTATGCTCTGGCTGGTTGGAGATAATTTAAGAATACATCAGAAATAATCTACTTTGATGTCATCTTAATTGTTTTCACTGTTGAAACTTGACTATTTCCACCATCTTTATTTTTTAATACTGCTCTATGATTGGCTGGAGATAGGTGGGAAAAGGAGTTGGACGACATGGGATGAGGGAGGTGAGGGTAAGCAGTTGTCGATTTCCATTTATTCAGTGGTTGGTTGATTGTATTAGCTGATGACGTAATGAGTTCATGGTCAGCACGGATGTCATGCTTGATCTTTAAAATAGGTCAAGGTAGGTGGGACAGAATGCCCATATCCATACTATTAACATGATAGACCCACAACGCATTTTGGCAATGATACAAAGCATTATAGTACTATTTGTAGCTGTCTGCAATATTCTCCATATTTCTTAGGGAAGTCTTTGATGTACCTCAGCAACAATATTGGTCTGGGCATCCGACCCTGATTGAAAACTGGGTCAATTTACTTAGATTCTGATGAGCGTTTTAATTAAATGTCAAACTTGTTTGAAGTTTGCGTAATCTCAGCCCATTGGACCCTATCTGCTATGTAAGATGGGAATCAGTCGCAAGCTATACAAATTGTTCCTAAATATCTTGGACCTATTTCAGTAAATATATCTCTCTTGTTTAGCTATCACTTTTGTATATATTATGGCTGACTGTGCACTTTTATCCCTTATGAACCCAAACTGTGATGTACTTCGAAATTTTTCATTCTAGTATTTCATTAATCTGTCTTTGAAAACAAAGTAGATTATTTTTTAGAATGATTATGGGGTGGACATCGGCTTGTAGTGTTTTAGGTCTTATGTCTAGAATATCCTTAGCAGAGTTACTATTGCTGCCAGCTTAAATACTCTGGAAAGTTCCTTGATGTGAATGGCTCATTCAAGAAATTCATGACTTCGTCTTTCAGAACTGATTTTATTATTAGTTAATGACAGCATCAAAGATATCTGACCGCGGTTTCTCATGTCTTCTGCATAACACTCTTTCACTAGCGAAATTTCAGTTGTTGTCAGTTTTAAAAGCTCTGGGAATTTCTCTCATACGAATGACACTACTATTATGTTTGTTCAGGGAACTTGTGTGCTCAATATGTATTGTTCGATTACAAAGACTGGTGCTTCTTCTACTTCTGCGGTCTTATCATCTTTTTGTTTCGGTGCGGTTTTAATGACTCCATGCCAAAGACCTTGCTGCACTGGTAAAATCAGTGCCCATCAGATCAACGAAGTCAAGCGCCGTCGGGCTTGGATAGCGTTTGAATGGGTAACTGTCCGGTCTGATGAGCGCTGTTGGCAAGCAAGTTGCACTCAGCCCATTGTGAGACCAACTGTGGAGTTACTTGATGGGGAAGTAGCGGCTCCAGTCGCGAAAACTGACAACGACTGGGAGAGTATTGTGTTGACCATATGCTCCTCCATATCCGCATAGAGTGACTCCTGTGGGCTTAGGATGATACTGCGGCCGGTTGGTACTGTTAGGCCTTCAAACCTGTTTGAGGCGTAGTGTTTAATGACTACATGCTCTTTGTGTAGTGATAACATTTATGTTAATTCATGGTTCTGTTCGTTCATTTTAGATGAAGATTGTCATTACATGAGCTTTTTCCAGCAGTCACTATGCTGTCATAGAAGTTTTTCTGCTCTATATGAATTTAAGAACTCTAGTTAACTGAATCCCTTTCATAGTACTGATCATTTATTGTTATCTCAAAAGTACAAAGCATGTAATCGGTAAAATGAAATCGATCGTTGACATGAGTTTACACATTGGTATCCCAGCAATTGGCCACGTCAAGTGTATTCCTATTGCTCTCACCACGACTCTAATACTGCATGTGGTTGGAGATGAATATCACTGAAGTAGATGGATGTTAGTCCGCACAGTACCATGTCTGCAAAACATTGACTCCACAGGAGAACCCCATTCATGCTGGTTGGCCTTGTATCTTGTGGTACAAGAGCGTAGCCTTCCAGGTTGTCCACTTCTCTGAATGACCAGGAGGCAGCTCCTCCTTCGGAAATATACACTCCTCCAAATGTTGTCATTACCCCCATCACTTTGACACCCTTTCTTGCTGTAATTTTCCTGGAAGAGGTTCAGATGCTGTGAAGAAGTTCTTACTTGATTTCAGCTGAGGATGTGGTGGCTGGTGGCCATGCAAAGGATGAGCTTCCGTAGCTGTAGCAATGATTTTCTGGCATATAGCAGTTATCTCGCGTCTTATTTCAGGAGTGGCTCCAACAGAAACACAGTGGAGTTCATCGACGAGTGTAGGTATTCTGAGGTAACATGCTAGTTGTGACGCCCTGAAAATATTCTAAGTTTGGAGTTGGCATGTCTGTACGGGCCGCTCGGCCAGCCGGGGTCTGGCAGCAAACACGTGGGGCCGAACGTTAGCCGACAAGAGGGGTAGTCCCAGCACATGGTCCAACCACGTGGTACTGTGTCGATGAAGGAGACACGCTGTGAAACCTTTATGGCAGTCATTTCTCAGATTAGATTAGATTAGATTAGTTTTTCGTTCCATAGATCCGTGCTGAGGAGATCCTCGTGGATGTGAAACACGTCAATTTTATTTTAAGCTGAAATAACAGTACTAACAGTATGAATATATACAATACATCATTTGTTTCTATTTAAAAATTCGTCAATGGAGTAGAAGGAGTTGGCCACTAGTAAGTCTTTCAGGCTCCTTTTAAACTGATCTTTATCTGTAACTAAATTTTTTATTTTACTGGCAAATTATTGAAGATGAGTGTTCCTGAGTAGTGGGCCCCTTTTTGAACTAAAGTAAGTGCTTTTAAGTCCTTGTGCAGATCATTTTTGTTCCTGATATTGTATGTATGAACTGAGCTGTTTGTTGGAAAAAGAGATATATTATTTAGGACAAATTTCATTAAGGAGTAAATATTCTGGGAGGCAGTAGTTAGTATACCCAGTTCTTTGAAGAGGTTTCTACAGGACGTCCGTGAATTTACTCCACAAATAATACGTATTACACGCTTTTGGACTCTGAAAACTTTTGTTTGACTTGAGGAGTTACCCCAAAAAATTATACCATAAGACATTATCGAATGAAAGTAGGCAAGGTATGCAAGCTTTTTCATTTTTATGTCGCCTATGTCGGCTAACACTCGAATTGCAAATACAGATTTGTTAAGGCGTTTCTGCAGTTCTGTAGTGTGCTCCTCCCAACTTAATTTATTATCAAGTTGTAATCCCAGGAATTTAAGACTGTCAACCTCTTCTATATGCTCTTCTTCGTACTTTATGCATATGCTGGGTGGAAACCTCTTACAGGTTCTGAATTGCATATAGTGAGTCTTTTCGAAGTTTAATGTCAGTGAGTTGGCTTTAAACCATTTATTTATATCCATGAAAATATCATTAGCAGATCTTTCTAGAACTACACTCGACATACCATTTATTGCAATACTTGTACCATCTGCAAACAAAATGAACTCTGCTTCTGGCAGTGTAACTGATGAGAGATCATTAATGTATACAAGAAAACGCAATGGCCCTAAGATGGATCCTTGTGGGACACCACATGTAATTTCTTCCCATTCTGATGATGATTGATGACTTAATTCACTAGTCCCTTGCTCTGACACCCTTTGTTTCCTGTTAGTGAGGTACGACTTGAACCATTTTGCAGCACTGACCGTGACACCATAGAATTCTAATTTACTTAAAAGGATGTTGTGGTTCACACAATCAAATGCCTTTGACAAATCACAGAAAATACCTGCTGCTTGTAATTTGTTATTTAATGAATTAAGTACATTTTCACTGTAGGTGTAAATAGCCTTCTCGATATCAGAAGCCTCCAGAAATCCAGACTGTGTTCTTGATAATATGTTATTTGTGGTCAGATGGTTGAGCAACTGCCTGTACATTACTTTTTCTAAAATTTTTGAGAATGCTGGCAAAAGTGAAATCGGTCTGTAGTTTGATGGTATCTCTTTATCCCCTTTCTTGAATAGAGGCTAAACATCTGCATATTTTAGCCAGTCAGGAATTGTCCCAGTTACTGGTTACACAAGTAACTTAGAATTGTACGAAACTTACAAGAACATGCCTTAATTAACTTTGTTGATATTTGATCGTAACCATTAGAATGCTTTGTTTTTAATGATTTTGTTATGGAAGTTCATATAGAAATTAATAGTAGCCAGATGAATCATGATACCTCAAAAAGAAATATGTACATTACCATTATTTGCACGACGATTCTGATGGTGTAATCAGATTTTCAATATATTTATTAGTTTAAAGTTTAGTATCTGACGATAAATTATACCAGTAACACCCAGCAACGAATTTCCAAAATCTGAACGGTTCAGCCGATTTCGTCTATCTACGTGTATTTAGAAATCTATTAGTTTAAACCTAAATTAGTATGAATTACAGGCATGTAACTTAAATACACTCCTGGAAATGGAAAAAAGAACACATTGACACCGGTGTGTCAGACCCACCATACTTGCTCTGGACACTGCGAGAGGGCTGTGCAAGCAATGATCACACGCACGGCACAGCGGACACACCAGGAACCGCGGTGTTGGCCGTCGAATGGCGCTAGCTGCGCAGCATTTGTGCACCGCCGCCGTCAGTGTCAGCCAGTTTGCCGTGGCATACGGAGCTCCATCGCAGTCTTTAACACTGGTAGCATGCCGCGACAGCGTGGACGTGAACCGTATGTGCAGTTGACGGACTTTGAGCGAGGGTGTATAGTGGGCATGCGGGAGGCCGGGTGGACGTACCGCCGAATTGTTCAACACGTGGGGCGTGAGGTCTCCACAGTACATCGATGTTGTCGCCAGTGGTCGGCGGAAGGTGCACGTGCCCGTCGGCCTGGGACCGGACCGCAGCGACGCACGGATGCACGCCAAGACCGTAGGATCCTACGCAGTGCCGTAGGGGACCACACGGCCACTTCCCAGCAAATTAGGGACACTGTTGCTCCTGGGGTATCGGCGAGGACCATTCGCAACCGTCTCCATGAAGCTGGGCTACGGTCCCGCTCAACGATAGGCCGTCTTCCGCTCACGCCCCAACATCGTGCAGCCCGCCTCCAGTGGTGTCGCGACAGGCGTGAATGGAGGGCCGAATGGAGACGTGTCGTCTTCAGCGATGAGAGTCGCTTCAGCCTTGGTGCCAATGATGGTCGTAAGCGTGTTTGGCGCCGTGCAGGTGAGCGCCACAATCAGGACTGCATACGACCGAGGCACACAGGGCCAAAACCCGGCATCATGGTGTGGGGAGCGATCTCCTACACTGGCCGTACACCACTGGTGATCGTCGAGGGGACACTGAATAGTGCACGGTACATCCAAACCGTCATCGACCCCATCGTTCTACCATTCCTAGACCGGCAAGGGAACTTGCTGTTCCAACAGGACAATGCACGTCCGCATGTATCCCGTGCCACCCAACGTGCTCTAGAAGGTGTAAGTCAACTACCCTGGCCAGCAAGATCTCCGGATCTGTCCCCCATTGAGCATGTTTGGGACTGGATGAAGCGTCGTCTTACACGGTCTGCACGTCCAGCACGAACGCTGGTCCAACTAAGGGGCCAGGTGGAAATGGCATGGCAAGCCGTTCCACAGGACTACATCCAGCATCTCTACGATCGTCTCCATGGGAGAATAGCAGCCTGCATTGCTGCGAAAGGTGGATATACACTCTACTAGTGCCGACATTGTGCATGCTCTGTTGCCTGTGTCTATGTGCCTGTGGTTCTGTCAGTGTGATCATGTGATGTATCTCACCCCAGGAATGTGTCAATAAAGTTTCCCCTTCCTGGGAAAATGAATTCACGGTATTCTTATTTCAGTTTCCAGGAGTGTAGTACATGAGTTATTGGAGGTCAAAGTGGCCGATTACTATCGATCACGTCAGGCTAAAAAATGTTCAAATGTGTGTGAAATCCTATGAGACTTCACTTAGTCCATAAGCTTACACACTACTTAAGCTAAATTATCCTAAGGACAAACGCACACACCCATGCCCGAGGGAGGACTCGAACCTCAACTGGGACCAGCCGTACAGTCATTGACTGCAGCGCCTTTAGAAAGCTCGGATAATGTCGCGCGGCCGACGTCAGGCCATAAGTACTCCACAGTTACACGAAGAAACGGTAGCAGCCTGCTTATAAATATATTTATTTACCTTTGTCTTTGTTTATATCCGATATATACTATTAATGAAGAAATTGGTTAAATATTTACTGTGTTTAGAAAGCACAGAGACATTAGGCTACTGACCAACCTTTTGCTGCCATTCCTTTGATATGTGTTTATTTAATTTTTTTATGTATTTAATGATGTATGTTAAAGTGTGTTTATGGTCCAGCTGTAGGAATATTTATTTAATTTCAAGTTATTGAAATGTGAATCCAGTATTTCGTAAGTGTTTCCATGTGTTTGTGAGTGCACGTTGGCTTGGAGACATGGAGGGAGCCCTCTAGCCAGTCACAGCGCTCGTTACTAAGAGAGACGTATGGAGGTTGGGGAGGAGCATCGTTTCCGGAGAGGACATGAGGGAGTTGTGGAGGGTACGGCACAGGACCCGGGACTGCTGGAGGTGACGGCGCGACGGACGGACAGTCGCCACAGAGACTTGGGGAGTGTGGAACAGTTTGCGCGTGGTCGCGGCAGATAGAAATACTTCCGAGTGCCGATTTGTGCACTTGTGAGAATTCCGTGGCTTCTATCGTGAAGCCATAGTGTGCATTTAGAAGTGAATATCTCCCGAGCTATATTGTTGTTCATAACTAATTACGTGCAGTAGGAATCTATTGTTTCCCTGTTATTCAACTTATATTTTATTTAATTGCTGGACCATCGACACCAATAAGTGTTTTGCAGAAATATACCGCAATCTCAAAACTAATTCTACTATCGTACTCATCATTTAAAGTCGTTAAAATAGTATCTGCAGATTTTACTTAATTGCAATCTTTCATTTATAAAATTGTATATTAATTCGCAATTGCTGAGTGGTAGGAAGCTTCGACCATTTGATTAATGTGTGTATTCACTTTGTATACTGTAGTCTCAGCAGTATTTGGCTTGTAATGCAGCAACTACGTGTTCCAGCCCTAAGACAACGAAACCAGGCAAAACTTTTAATATTTCAACACTGAGTCTGAGGGTAGGTAATTGAGAGCCACCACACCAACATCATTTCATTCATTATTGACTGAATGCCTGCAGTAGTTAACAACACTTGATAATGTGACAGGTCTCATTAAGCGCCACTGATGTGATAAAAGTCATGGGATAGCGAAATACACTTATACAGATGGCGGTAGTATGACGTACACAATGTGCAAAAGGGCGGTGGATTGGCGAAGCTTTCATTTGTACTCAGGTGATTCATGTGACAAGGTTTTCGGCGTGATTATGGCAGCACGACGTGAATTCACAGACTCTGAACTCGGAATGCTGAGACATGTCACATGGGAAATCTTTAGGGAATTTTATATTCCGAGATCCACAGTGTCAAAAGTGTTGAAAAATATTAAATTTCAGGCAATACCTCACACTACAGACGAGACAGTGGCCGACGACCTTCACTTAACGACCGAGCGCAATGGCGTTTGCGTAGAGTTGCCAGTGCTAACACACAAGAAACTCTGCATGAAATAACCCCAGAAATCAACGTATCCATTAGAAAAGTATGGGGAATTTGGCGTTAATGGGCTATGACATACAAATTCCGAGGCGAGTATCTTACCTAACAGCCTGATATCGCCTGGAGCGCCTCTCTTTGTCACGTTACCATGACGATTGGAGCCTAGGAGACTGGAAAACTGTAGCCTGGTCAGATGAGTCCCGATTTCATCTGGTAAGGGCTGATGGTAGTGTTCGAGTGCGGCGAGGACCCGACGAAGCCATGAAGTTGTCAACAAGGCTCTGTGCAAGCTGGTGGTGGCTCCATAATGGTGTGAGTGTTTACATGGAATGGACAGGGTCCTCTGATCCAGTTGAACTGATCATTGACTGGGAATGGTAATTTTCGGTACTTGGAGACCATCTGCAGCCGTTTATGGATTTCGTGTCCCCTAGCGTCGACAGAATTTTTATGCGTGACAATGTGCCACGCCACAGTGCCACTATTGTTCCTGATTAGTTTGAACAACTTTCTGGACATCTCATGGGAATGATTTGGCCACACGGGTCACTGGACATGAATCCCATCGAACATTTATGAGTCAAAGTCGAGAGGTCAATCCAAACATAACATCCGGCACTGTCGCAATTATGGATAGCTTTATAGGCAACACGGGTCGATATTTCTGCTGGGGACTTCTAACGACCTTCTGAGTCCATGCCACGTGGAGCTACTCCGGGCGAAAGGAGGTGCGACACGATATTAGGAGCTTTTGCACGGCTTATGTCACCTCAATGTATGTTTCTCATGTGACTGGACTGGTACCATGCCGAGCATGCATATTCAGCGCTGGAGTACGAGCACAGACCTGGTGAGCTAGTTGTCAGTTTGAATTTGTCAGATTTCCATGAGTTACCTGTGAGTTTCTGCACCACGTTGTTTCTGGCAGACAATTCCTTTTTCATGTTTAGGCAGTGTATCTTATATGTAAGCATATTCTCCAGAGATATTCCTGGATGTTTCTGAATCGGACAGTGTTCCAGAACAATTTTTTATTATTGATCTGAAGAGTTTTAGCAGCTTGTTTGTCTCTGAGGAGGAATAAACAGGTCTGAGTTTTGGCAGGATTCGGCTTCAGGTGGTGGTAATATACTGATGTGGTACTGATATACTCCAGAGTCTACATCGGTACTCTGTATCTCACCTCACGGTGGTCTGTGGAGGGTATTTCGTATTCCTCCGTCACTTACCCCTTATTATTCAGTCGCGAATGGTGCACAGAAAGTACGAATGTTTGTTAGCCTCCTCTGATTAGCTTCCACAGAAGATGGAATCTCTAACTTCGCCTTCATTGTCTTTCTGGGATATGGAGGAAACAACATTTTGATTGACCCCTCTAGGAATTTAATTTTATCATTAAATCCCATTGCAATGCTGAACATATCTCTTGTAACGTCTGCCTCTGAAGGTGGATGGGCTTCTACATCTACATCTACATCTACATCTACATGACTACTCTGCAATTCACATTTAAGTGCTTGGCAGAGGGTTCGTTGAACCACAATCATACTATCTCTCTACCATTCCATTTCTCTTATTTTATTTTGATGATCATTCCTACCTATGTAGGTTGGGCTCAACAAAATATTTTCGCATTCGGAAGAGAAAGTTGGAGACTGACATTTCGTAAATAGATCTTGCCGCGACGAAAAACGTCTTTGCTGTAATGACTTCCATCCAAATTCGCGTATTATATCTGCCACAATCTCTCCCCTACTACATGATAATACAAAACGAGCTGCCCTTTTTTGCACCCTTTCGATGTTCTCCGTCAAGCCCACGTGGTAAGGATCCCACACCGCGCAGCAATATTCTAACAGAGGACGAACGAGTGTAGTGTAAGCTGTCTCTTTAGTGGACTTGTTGCATCTTCTAAGTGTCCTCCCAATGAAACACAACCTTTGGGTCGCCTTCCCCACAATATTATCTATGTGGTCTTTCCAACTGAAGTTGTTCGTAATTTTAACACCCAGTTACTTAGTTAAGCTGACAGCCTTGATGATTGTACTATTTATCGAGTAATCGAATTCCAGCGGATTTCTTTTGGAACTCATGTGGATCACCTCACACTTTTCGTTATTTAGCGTCAACTGCCACCTGCCACACCATACAGCAATCTTTTCTAAATCGCTTTGCAACTGATACTGGTCTTCAGATGACCTTACTAGATGGTAAATTACAGCACCATCTGCGAACAACCTAAGAGAACTGCTCAGATTGTCACCCAGGTCATTTATATAGATCAGGAACAGCAGAGGTCCCAGGATGCTTCCTTGGGGAACACCTGATATCACTTCAGTTTTACTCGATGATTTGCTGGCTAGTACTACAAACTGCGACCTTCCTGACAGGAAATCACGAATCCAGTCGCACAACTGAGACGATACCACATAGGCCCGCAGCTTGATTAGAAGTCGCTTGTGAGGAACGGTGTCAAAAGCTTTCCGGAAATCTAGAAATACGGAATCAACTTGAGATCCCCTGTCGATAGCGGCCATTACTTCGTGCGAATAAAGAGCTATCTGCGTTGCACAAGAACGATTCCATGCTGATTACGTATCAACAGATCGTTCCCTTCGAGGTGATTCATAATGTTTGAATACAGTATATGCTCCAAAGGCCTACTGCAAACCGACGTCAATGATATAGGTCTGTAGTTCGATGGATTACTCCTACTACCCTTCTTAGACACTGGTGCGACCTGCGCAATTTTCCAATTTGTAGGTACAGATCTATCGGTGAGCGAGCGGTTGTATATGAGTGCTAAGTAGGGAGCTATTGTATCAGCGTAATCTGAAAGGAACCTAATCGGTATACAATCTGGACCTGAAGACTTTCCCGTATCAAGCGATTTGACTTGCTTCGAAACCCCTAAGGCATCTACTTCTAAGAAACTCGTGCTAGCAGCTGTTCATGTTTCAAATTCTGGAATATTCCATTCATCTTCCCTGGTGAAGGAATTTCGGAAAACTGCGTTCAATAACTCCGCTTTAGCGGCACAGTCGTCGGTAACAGTACCATCGGCACTGCGCAGCGAAGGTATTGACTGCGTCTTGCCGCTTGTGTACTTTACATACGACCAGAATTTCTTTGGATTTTCTACCAAATTTCGAGACAATGTTTCGTTGTGGAACCTATTAAAAGCATCTCGCATCGAAGTCCGTGCCAAATTTCGCGCGACTGTAAATTTTAGCCAAACTTCGTGATTTCGCGTTCTTCTGAACTTCGCATGCTTTCTCCGTTGCCTCTGCAACAGAGTTCGGACCTGTTTTGTGTACCACGGGGATCAGTTCCATCTCTTACCAATTTATGAGGTATGAATCTCTCAATTGCTGTTGCTACTATATCTTTGAATTTGAGCCACATCTCGTCTACATTTGCATAGTCAGTTCGGAAGGAATGGAGATTGTCTCCTAGGAAGGCTTCTAGTGACACTTTATCCGCTTTTTTAAATAAAATTATTTTGCGTTTGTTTCTGGTGGATTTGGAAGAAACGGTATTGAGCCTAGCTACAACGACCTTGTGATCACTAATCCCTGTATCAGTCATGATGCTCTCTATCAGCTCTGGATTGTTTGTGGCTAAGAGGTCAAGTGTGTTTTCGCAACCATTTACAATTCGCGTGGGTTCGTGGACTCACTGCTCGAAATAATTTTCGGAGAAAGCATTTAGGACAATCTCGGAAGATGTTTTCTGCCTACCACCGGTTTTGAACAAGTATTTTTGCCAACATATCGAGGGAAGGTTGAAGTCCCCACCAACTATAACCGTATGAGTGGGGTATTTGTTTGTTACGAGACTCAAATTTTCTCTGAACTGTTCCGCAACTATATCATCGGAGTCTGGGGTTCAGTAGAAGGAGCCAGTTATTAATTTAGTTCGGCTGTTAAGTATAACCTCCACCCATACCAATTCGCACTGAGTATCTACTTCGACTTCACTACAAGATAAACCACTACTGACAGACACAAACACTCCACCACCAATTCTGCCTAATCTATCTTTCCTGAACACCGTCTGAGACTTCGTAAAAATTTCTACAGAACTTATTTCAGGCTTTAGCATTCTCCTTACGCTTTCAGACGTATTAAACGAAGCAGTGACGAAACGCGCTGCTGTCCTAAGGATCTTCTCTATTGTCTCTGACAATTCAAACTGGATATGAAAGTCTCAGGAGCAATTTCCAAGTACCACTCACACAACGATTTGGCGCGTTGCCTCCTTTGTGTATGACTGACTTTGTGAGAATTCTTCCAAGAATCTGTCATGCAGCTGTCTTTCCAACGGTTTCCACTCTATAGCCAATAAAATGTAACGTAGTGCACCGTGGTGTAGGGGTAGAGTCTTTGATCAATAATGAAGACGTCATAGATTGCATGTTCGAAACCCGCTACCGCTTAAATTTTGATTAATTATCAGCATTGGCCCCCCGAAGCCTTCCGGTATAAGAAGTCACACTCATTGAACCAACGGCTTTGTCAACGATGGCGCAAAGGCGGACGAAGCCTTAGGGCACTCTTGTCCTTATGGTACGAAACTGTCCCTAAATGCGGAAGAATCAGCAATGATCAATGGCATGCGGGTGAAGAAGGCAATGGAAACTACTGCATTAAAGACGCATAACGAGCATCCACAGGACATGTGGCCCGTTAATGAACAAGTGTCATGATGATCTCGCCGTTGGCAAAAAGTTCCGAAACAGTCCCCCATTCAGATATCGGCGAGGGGATTGCAAAAGAGGAGGTGACCATGAGGAAAGGATTCAATTATCAACGAAAGAATAAAGTCTTACGAGTTGGGGCGTGGAAAGTCAGAAGCTGAACGTGGTAGGGAAGCTAGAATATCTGGAAAGGGAAATGCAAAGGCTCAATCTAGACATAGTAGGGGACAATGAAGTGAGATGCAAAGAAGACAACATTACTAGTCAGATGAGTATAGGGTAATATCAGCAACAGCAGCAAACGGTATAACAGGAGTGGGATTCACCTCAGTTCCAAGAGTTCCGGAACCTGTACCAAAAACTGGAATAGACATCATTTCCGTGCTTTTTATTGCTCATGAAGACCACACGTTACATGTTGTACCAACATACAGCAAGATCTTCAGAGGTAGTTGTCCAGATTGCTGTACACACCGGTACCTCTAATACCCAGTAGCACGTCCTCTTGCACTGATGCATGCCCGTATCCACTGTAGTATACTATCGACAATTTCATCAAGACACTGTTGGTCCAGATTGTCCCACTCCTTAACGGCGATTCGGCGTAGATCCCTTAGAGTAGTTGGTGGATCACGTCGTCAATAAACAGCCCTGCTCAATCTATCCCAGGTATGTTCGATGAGTTGAGGTCTGGAGAACATGTTGGCCACTCTAGTCGAGCAATGCCGTTATCCTGAAGGAAGTCATTCACAAGATGTTCACGATGGGGGCACGAATTGTCGTCCATGAAGATGAATGCAGCCTTAATGTTTGCTCTATCGGCCGGAGGGTAGTATTCACGCATCGTACAGCCGCTACGGCACCTGCCATGACCACCAGCGGCGTACGTCGATCCCACATAATGTCACCTCAAAATAGCAGGAAGCTCCACCTGGCTGCGCTCGCTGGACACTGTGCCTAAGGCGTTCAGCCTGACTGGGTTGCCTCCAAACACGTCTCCGGCACATGCGACACTCATCGGTGAAGAGAACGTGATGCCAATCCTGAGTGTTCAATTCGGCACGTTGTTGGGTCCATCTGTACCGCGCTGCATGGTGTCGTTGTTGTGAAGATGGACCTCACCATGGACGTCGGGAGTGAAGTTACGTATCATGCAGCCTTTTGTGCACCGTTTGAGTCGTCATCCGCCGTCCTGTGGCTACACAAAAAGCATTATTCAACGTGGTAGCGTTGCTGTCAGGGTCCCTCCGAGCCACAAACCGTAGGTAGCGGTCATCCACAGCAGTAGAAGCCCTTGGGCGGCCTGAGCGAGGCATGTCATCGACAGGTCGTGTCTCACTGTATCTCCGCCATGTCCAAATAACATCGCTTTCGTTCACTCCGAGACACCTGTACACTTTCCTCGTTGAGATCCGTACCTGGCATAAAGTAACAATGAATACGCGATCGCACCACGGTATAGACCGTCTTGGCATGGCTGAACTATAGACAACACGATCTGTGTACCTCCTTCTTGGTGGAAAAGTGCAGCTGGTCGGCTGTCAGACCCCTTCCGTCAGACAGGTGCTGCTCATGCGTGGTTGTTTATATTTTTTGACCGGTTTAGTGACATATCTGAACAATCAAAGACACTGTGTCTATGATACAATATCCACAGTCAAAGTATATTTTCAGGAGTTCTGGGAACTGGGATGATGCAAAACTTTTTTTTTTGTTTGTATATGTAAGGGTATTGTAAAGGTAATACAGTATGTAAAAAGAGAGGAAAATAAAATAGTCAGGGGGCTGGAATGCAGTTTAGGGAAAGCATCAAAAGAAATGGCTACAAGAGATTATGGGATTGGCACAAGGAATCAGAGAGGAGAAAGACTAACTGAGTTCTGTAATAAATTTCACCTAGTAATAGCGAATACTCTAGAATGAGATTTTCACTCTGCAGCGGAGTGTGCGCTGATATGAAATTTCCTGGCAGATTAAAACTGTGTGCTCGACCGAGACTCGAACTCGGGACCTTTGCTTTTCGCGGGCAAGTGCTCTACCATCTGAGCTACCGAAACACGACTCACGGCCGGTACTCATAGCTTTACTTCTGCCAGTATCTCGTCTCCTACCTTCCAAACTTTACAGGAGCTCTCTTGCGAACCTGGTGCTGATGGTAGAGCACTTGCCCGCGAAAGGCAAACGTCCCGAGTTCGAGTCTCGCTCGGGCACACAGTTTTAATCTGCTAGGAAGTTTCAGCGAATACTCTGTTCAAAAAGCACAAGAGAAGAAGGTATACTTGGAAATGGCCGGGTGATACGAAAAGATTTCAGTTAGATTACATTAAAGTTAGACATAGATTCCTAAATCAAAAACTGGATTGTAAGGGGTACCCAGGAGATGATATAGACTCAGATCTCAATGTAGTATTGATGAAGAGTAGGCTGAAGTTTAAGAGATCAGTCACGAAGGTTCAGTACGCAAAGAAATGGGACACGTATGTACTAAGGAATGACGAGATACCCTTGAAGTTCTCGAAGGCTATAGATACAGCAAAAAGGAACAGCTCAGTAGTCAGTACAGTTGACAAGGACTGGACACCCCTAAAACGGGCAATCACAGTAGCTGGAAAGAGAAACGTAGGTAGAAAGAAGCTAACTGCGAAGAAACGATGTCTAAAAAAAGAAATACTTCAGCTGATCTATGAAAGAAGGAAGTGCAAAAATGTTCAAGGAAATTGAGGAGTACAGAAATACATGCCACTAAGGAACGAAACAAATAGGAAGTGCAGGGAAGCTTAGACGAAATGGCTGCATGACAAATGTGAAGAAATCGAAAAAGAAATGACTGTGGGAGTGACTGACTCAGCATATAGGAAAGCGAAAATGACGTTTGGTGAAATTAAAAGCAAGGGTGGTATCATTAAAAGGGAATTCCACTACTACACAAAGAGGACAAACTGGATAAGTGGAAAGAGTACACTGAAGTCCGTTCTGAGGGGAAACATTTGTCTGTTGTGATAGAAGAAAAAAGGAGTCGATTTAGAAGAGATAAGGGGTCTCGTAATGGAATCAGAATTTAAAAGAGCTTTCAAGGACTTACCATCATATAAGGCAGAAGGGATAAATAATATTCCATCAGAATTTCTAAAATCTTAGCTCGAAGTGGAAACCGAAAGTCTACTTAAGCTGATGTGTAAATCTATGTGACTAGCGACATACCATCTGACATTCGGAAAAATATCATCCTCACAATTCCAAAGACTGCAAGAGCTGACAAGTGCGGGAATTATCGCACAATCCGCTTAACAGCTCATGCATCCAAGTTGCTAACGAGAATAATATACAAAAGAACGGAGGAGAAAACTGAGGCTCAGTTAGATGATGATCAGTTTGGCTTTAGGAGAGGAAAAGGCACCAGAGAGGCATTTCTGACGTTGCGGCTGATAATGGAAGCAAGGGTCATAGGATTTTTCGACCTGGATATAGCGGTAGACTATGTCAAACGATGCAACATGAAAGAAATTCTGAGAAAAATAGAGGTAAGGAACAGCGGGAGACGAGTAATATACGACATGTACAGGAACCAATAGGTATTAATAAAAGTGGACGTCCAGGAACTAACTGCTCAAATTAAAATGGTTGTAAGACAGGGATGTGTTCTCTTGCCCCTACTGTTTAATCTATGCATCGGATAAGCAATAATGGAAATAAAAGTTTCAGCAGTGGGATTCAAATTCAAGGTGGAAGAATATCATTGACACGACTGGCTGATGACATTGGAGTGCTGAATGAAAGTCAAGAAGAAATTCAGTCTACTGAAGGGGATGAACAGTCTAGTGAGTACAGAATATGGAAAAATCAAAGCAAGATGAAAGTAATGAGAAGTAGCAGAAGTTAGAACAGCGAGAAGGTTAACAACAGGATATATGGTCACGAAGTAGATGAAATTAAGGAGTTTTGCTATCTAGGCAGCAAAATAATGCATGAGGGACGGAGCCAGGAGGACATCGAAAACAGACTGGCAATTGCAAAAAGGGCATTTCTTGACACGAGAAATGCACTATTATCAAACATAGGCGTTAATTTGAGGAAGAAATTCTTATTGTATTGCACTCTCCAATGAGTCTTCTTTCTGTTCTATTTGCGGATAAAGAGTATGAAGCGAATATTTCGGTTGTCCTTTGTGCCATTAATTACTGGCCTAATTCTAGCAGCAGCGCGCAGCCTACGGGAAAAACAATAGCCGGCCGGAGTGGCCGAGCGGTTCTAGGAGCTACAGTCTGGAACCGCGCGACCGCTACGGTCGCAGGTTCGAATCCTGCCTCGGGCATGTATGTGTGTGATGATGTCCTTAAGTTCGTTAGGTTTAATTAGTTCTAAGTTCTAGGGGACTGATGACCTTAGGACCTTAGAAGTAAAGTCCCATAGTGCTCAGAGCCATTTTTGAAAGGGAACAGACGATTCAACAATATTTGTATTTTTGGCCCTGAAAGATGGTTCTTGCAGTTTTACAAGAAAGTATTTGCGATATGTACGGCACCTTTCTACCCGACTTTCCCGGTAGTATTTTTCAATCTATCTGTCACACTGTGTCACCACTTACATAAGGCAGTATCCATGTGCCCCGCTGTTCTTTGTGAACCCTCTACCTTCCTCTTAGTCCAGAATGATAAGTGTCCCCACTTATTTCATTAGCATTCAGGACTGATAAGGTAAGCAATAAGGAGGATCTGTGCAGAATCTGAGAGGGAAGGAATATCTGGAAAACACTGATTAGGAGAAGGGACAGGATGGTAGGATATTTAAAATACCAGGGAATGACTTCCACGGTACTACAGGGAGCTATAGATGGCCAAAACTCTAGAGGAAAACAGATACTGAATACATCCAGGCAATAACTGATGACGTAGGATGCAAGTGCTAATCTAAGATGAAGCGGTTGGCACTGGAGAGGAATTCATGATAGGCTGCATCATACCAGTCAGAAGACTCATGACAAAAAAAGAGCCACTTCTTATTAAATTGCTCTGTACACATACTCTTCAGATATTTGATGGACTACTCAGCAGCCATGTAATCAAGCAATAACGGTTATTTCCGCCAAGTTATGGACTGTATGTAGGCGTTTACATAGAAAAACAACTTAAGGACTATATCTGCCAACGACCTAGAAACAACTGACATTTAGTGGAGTGGAGAAGGGGGAGGGGTTATGGTAAGGGCAGCCTCTCGGTTTTAGTTATTTAAAATTTAGCATTAGTCAGAAATGAATCTAAGGCCCTTGCGCAATGTCATTTACACTATGTTGATAGAACACATGGCATTCCTGTAACACTAGCTGTTACCTGCGTTAATGGTTTCTGCCTTACCAGATAGGCATCTCTTGTTGTAGAGTCCTCCATAGCGTAGAGACTTATTTTTTGGAATACCTGTTATATTTTTCTGTGTCTACGAAATTCCATGAGCCTTCGAATGTTTATCTAACTTTCACCAAATCAAAATAATAACACCAGCTGATAGATCTTTGGGATTTATGTTCCCTTAAATACGGTGGAGGTTTTCGTAATACTAAGTAATGATGATTCTGCCTTCTACATCCTTATTAAGCAAGTTCTATGTTCAGTCTTGATTTGGAAATATAGTTGTAAGTACTTGGTTAGTTAAAAATTTTGGCTATGTTGATACTTTTCTAGTTTAAACTTTCATTTATATACAACCGTGACTTCTCATTATGTAAATAACGAAGCTGTTTCGGTTATCAGTGGGAATTAGAACTAGTTCAATAAATCATAATGAAAGTGATGATTTAAAACAGCCCACCAGTACGTGTACTGTCACTGTACGTATGACACCTTACAAGGAAAGACTGGCTTTCACACGACCGGATTTTGCCGCTACGTACAGCACCTAGAAGAACCGGTTGGTGCAGTCTGGTTTGTTTGCCACATGTTAATAAGAAGACGCGGAAGGACAACAGTACCGCGGAGTATGCGCTAAGTCCCATAACATGAGCGCTGAAGGGCAACAAGCTCTTTAACTCACACATGTTTTATTTTTTCCAACATTGGTCTTAAATATGTGCACACCATTTACGTCTTACCTCTGGCAATCGTTTTGATGTGAATTGCAGAGGTGTTTCTTATTGCATTGAACTCTCCAATGAGTCTTTTTTCTGTTCTATTTGCGGATGAAGAGTAGGAAGCGAGTATGTGCCATTGATTACTGACATAATTCTAGCACCAGCGCGGAGCCTACGGGAAAGAGAACAGAAGACTGAACAATATTTGTATTTTTGGCCCTGAAAGATGGTTCTTGCAGTTGTATAAGAACGTCTATGCGATATGTACGGCACCCTTCTGATCGACGTTTCAGGTAGTATTTTTCAATCTAGCACATAATGTCATCAGTTAAACAAGGTGGTATCCATTTGGCCCGCTGTTCTTTGTGAACACTTTACCTTCCCCCTAGTCCAGAATGATAAGTGTTCTCGCTCATTTTATTAGCGTTCAAGTATAGTCCATAATAGTGATTTCTGAATAATACTTTTTGTAGACCATACCCGTCCTTAGTGACCCACCTATGAATACTAGCCTGCATTTGCTTTAGGTACAAGATAGTAAGTGTGGTCGTTCCAGTTCAAATTCCTATATATTTCTGCTTCCAAATATATGTATGATGCAGCTTACTCTAATTGTAATTCATTAAGACGGCGCTTAAAATATATCATGTGTTTTACGTTTCGTGAGGTCGATATTCTGTCGAGACCTAACAGGGTAGTACTGTAAATTTTAGTGATTAGAATTTCCTTATACGTAACTAGAGATTCCAGCTAATATTATTAGCTAGGTCATTGATGCCTAACTTGAGCAGCAACTGTTCCGTTACAACTCTGGACTACACCACACATAGCTTCACTGCGTGTTGTGTGGGTGAAGGTCAGATTGGAATCCTACCGCTGTCCGGGACATCTCCAAACACTTTTAGCTGGTCACTGAAGCTATGTTAGAAACAGGACTCATCACTGATGACAGTTCTACTCCATTCAAAGAGATTCCATGCCGAAGACATGTCTCGAGACGACCCCGACAGCAATGGGTTACCAACTTCACTGTCGACGGCAGTACAGCCCGACAACCGGAAGTGATGGTCTGTGATCTGGGGTTCCATTTCGTTTCATAACAGGACCGCTTTAGTTCCTGTCAGCGGAACCCTCGCAGCACAGCGGTATGTCGACGACAGTTTACACTCCCTTGCTTTCCACTTTTTTTTATTTTTTTTCCCTGGACTTACATTTAAGAAGATAATGCCCCCCCCCCCCCCCCCACGTGGCGTGAGTTCGTACTGCCTGTCTTTGTGCTTGCCAAATCCTGTCTTTGCCTGCAAGGTCGCCGGACCTCTCCCCATTTGAGCATGTGTGGACTATTATGGGTGGGAACCTCCGAACAGCTCCGGATTTCAGCGATGTAGTGGACAGAATTTGGCACCATATCCTCAGGAGGACATCCGAGAACTCTATCAATAAAAGGTAAGCAGAATAACTGCTTGTATAGGGGACAGATGTAGATCAACGTGTTATTGATTTGCTCACTTTTTGAAGCTCTTTCATTTGAATAGCTCACCCAGGTTTTTGGAAATTGTAACCATCTGTTTGTCTTTGCGTGTACATGACATTTACTGAATTCCGTCCCATTTGGATAATTCCTTCGTTGTGCATTTTTTCCCCTTAGTGTGTATCTGACGTAGAGTGCACGCGAAATAGCTTGGGGCGTACTTGACGGCATGGCAGGGGAGGGGACCGTTAATAATGGCAGGGCATCTGTTGTGCGCGGCCACAACACATCATGGGATGTGCAGTTCCACAGCTGAAGCACAAAGACAAAAACACAACTTGCATATCTCGTAAGCTACAATTATGGAGTGTCTCAGTAACTGTATTAGCAGACTGTGTCAGTAAGACGAAAAATTCGACAAACATAGATGTTAAAAATCAACTATTTTTGTTGTCAAAAAAACTGTTGCGCAGCCAAAAACAAAATGTGTCCGACCACTCTTCGCTAGAAGTAAATCTCATTAACAAAAATGAGTTGAATTTTAAGCATAAAATTTTCTTCTTCTTCACCATTTTTTCTGGAGTAGTGAAGCCTTCGGAAGTACTCCCCTACTTGTTTATTCATTTGATTCTGCTATTTGAACGGCTGCTGTCTCCTGTAACCGTCTCTCACAGTATAAAATGAATCTTTTGCTCCTTCTTTTGCCCCTTTTGACATAAATTTGTTAGCATTGCTATGTCTGATTATGACGAAGTTTCCAGAACATACGGTGCACGAAGACCTCGCTGCCGTGCTGTGTAGAAAGAGGTAGCATCGACACAGCTCTAAATATGCAGGAAAGTTTAGTGTGAACCGAGGTCGAGGCCCCATTCGGAACAAACGGATGGAATTTCCCATTGCTAAAAATTAGAATGTGTTATATCAGAGTTGTTTTCTCAAGCCTGAAAAGCATTTTTCTCAAATATAAGTCTCTTTAACATACGGATGTATAGGTCCAATCCAAAACCCACGTGCGGGGCATTATTGAGTATTAGTTTCTGTACGCCTCTACAGGGATACTTGTTACTATGCCACTCACTATATCTGTTGGATGATGGTAACATCCTTCCATTATCGTTCGTCACAGAATGACGATAGAATTCTACACTCCTACATTTGTTCTGACATTTGATATTTCAGTTTCTGTCTCATCTACAGGCATGGGATACTGATTTTTTGCCCGCAAGAGTTTAATGAACGATTGAAGTTCTTACAGTTTACGATCAGGTTTTGTGATATTTTCCTACTGAAGCTAGTGAAGGCTTTTCATGCTGTTCCCTTGGCAGACGCACCCATTTCCGTTGAAATGTCTGTCTGTGGGTTTATTCCTCTTTTGGTTCAAAAATGGTTCAAATGGCTCTGAGCACTATGGGACTCAACTGCTGAGGTCATTAGTCCCCTAGAACTTAGAACTAGTTAAACCTAACTAACCTAAGGACATCACAAACATCCATGCCCGAGGCAGGATTCGAACCTGCGACCGTAGCGGTCTTGCGGTTCCAGACTGCAGCGCCTTTAACCGCACGGCCACTTCGGCCGGCCTCTTTTGGTACTGCAATGGTTCCTTTTTCTTAAGAAGCTTTCGTATATTATCTCTATACTAAGGAGAGCTCTAAATTATAGTGATAAACACGATTCTCCTAGATATCTATGGACAATGTGCTTGAACATGAGTCAAAAGACTCCAACTGGTGTCTAGCCTTCTCCTTGTCTAGTTTAGTAGAAACGTAGACTGTCATGCTCGTCTTTCTAGACCTTGGTGCCCCATTACTGCTTCATGGTGTCTCTATGTAGACATTTTGAAAGAGGCATTTTGTTGTCAACTAGTCGAGTATATTTCTCACCAGTGAAATGCTGAATCATGCATTATAGGTAATTTTCAGATAAAGTTTTTACAGCTGTTTTGCAGGACATTTCTCTCGTGCAACAGTCATAATACAATAATTTTGTTTATCAGTTAGATAACACTTGAGCTCTTATGCAACTATTGTAACAAGTCTTGGGTAATTCATGGTAGTGAAGTGGTCGTTTAGTGACGCAGATGAGGTATGTGGGCAAGTATTGGTAACAGTTACAAAGAGCTTTTACCCCCTTCGATACAGGGCAAGTGACGCAGGCTGGTGGTTATGAATTTGTGGCACCTACCGGCACGTGATGCTGAACCGTCACTGAGACTGGCAGCGTCAGTAGGCCACTGCCATTCACGTTAGCAGCGCGTCATGTTGTGCTGCTATGACGCACTACTCAGGAGACAGCGGCACGGCTCGTTATGCAGCCATAATGGTGGCATGTGGAGTCTGCTTCGTGCGAGGTACAATCCGCTGCCCTCGGACAGAAGTTGGCTGGTGGCTGGTGCTGTGGCACAAGGTCGGCCTAGAAATTCAGCATGCGTGGGCTAGGCACGGACAGCAGGTCGGAAGGGAGGTGACACTAAGTCCCGTGAAGGACTTATGCAGATTCCACAGCCCAACCGCAACCCATGGTTGCAGCTGGCATATCCCAGACATCCCAATGTCCGGCGTCGCTCTGGCCTCGTGGCAATGTTGCAGGCTTCCGGCAATGACAGGTAATTACTGCCTTAAAATCTAAACATTTATAAGCCTCCAGTGCCCATTTGTATCACTAAACCCAACGCATTATCTCATTGCCATGACAAGAGCCACACTAGTGTGGTGAGACCGATAAAAAGCGACTCACCCTGTTGAGGTAGCACCACCCCACGTTCAATACATCTACCGCTGATCTCGGCTACCCTTGCGGAGCACTTCACTGGTCTGTTTTTGTGACTCAGAAGACAACTACCGACTCCTGGCTACCAAAAGAACACTGTATGGCGCTTACTTTTACTTTTCTTAAAGACTAAAATGATTTTCTGAAAAAGAACTTTGTTATGTCACTATAATGAGTAAAGACGGTTTTCTTTAAGAATCACATCAGTAGCACAGTCTAGAGGCCAGTAGGAGGGTTCTGTTACAACTCCTCTCCAATTCATGATTTATTCTGGCCACAATCCTTTCCCATATAGAATTAATTACTATCTCAGTTGATTTTAGTTTCTGCGTATTGCTGAAAATATGTCATGTCTCATCTCATGGGATTTGTCTCTTTCCTAAACACTTCTACTTGCTCTAATGATAACGCTACTATTAATGTTTGGCTTTAGCCAACTCTTGGTGGCAATTTTGTGGGCTCCACAGCTTTTGATAGTGTTTCAAGCTCTGGCATATTTTTTGCGAGTTATTCTATAACTTATCACTGATATTTTGATACTATAATCTGTGTCCTTGGAGTCATTCACGACAGCATGTCTGAATAAAATCTTCTCGGTTTTCAAGCCGCGTGAATTGGAATAAAATTCTTGAGCTTTCAATGGTTAGCTCCACCATCGTCATCAAGAGATGACCGACTGCCTGGGCTGGAACAATTTCCCG
This sequence comes from Schistocerca serialis cubense, assembly GCF_023864345.2. Lineage (NCBI taxonomy): Eukaryota > Metazoa > Arthropoda > Insecta > Orthoptera > Acrididae > Schistocerca > Schistocerca serialis. The sequence goes on along the minus strand of NC_064643.1, from coordinate 423,250,391 downwards.
CTTATATACCTACGATTACGGCCTCTGCCATCAATCAGAGCACTGAGTTGAAAAGGGACACAAAATACTGATTGACAACTCGAGAGTTTTGGCACATGAATCGACATACTGGGACTCCATTGTAAAAGAATCGGCTAAGATTAGAATGAACAGTAACAATTTCAACAGAGACCATGGGTAGACACTGAGCAAGGTTTCAGGGCTTTGGATGTCGGAAGGAAGCAATGCTGGATTCTTAATGATTGAAGGGAGGTGAGAGCGGCGGTTTCAAACATGGCCCTGGCCCATCACGCCACCTGACATCACTCGGTACAGTGGAGGGCAGGAGCTGCCCAACTCACCTTCCACATATGAGTCGTTTCGCCCTCTCCGATTGGTGCCAGGAGCCGTAATCGTAACTACATAAGTGGTGTCAGGTGGCAGCTTGAATGAATATCAAATTAGCACCTTACATGAGACTTTATACGTCATACAAAGCAGATGAATATGTCACCAGACATACTTTGGCGATAATGAGCAGATTTGCCCATCAAAATGTACAGTATGTAATGCAAAAGGATGACACTCGACTCGACAGTATTAACTCACAAAATCCAAATCCTGCATGTCAATGAGCAAAAGGTGAAAAAAGCTGCTGGAAGAAACGTTTTAGTTTGGGGACAGACGCGAGTAGTGCCGTCACGGCCCGAGAACGACGTAACACTTCTAAAAGGGGTTGGTGACCTGCAGTGAGAGGGACAATGAATGCGCCAGGCTATGCATCGAGCGGAGCAGGTAGCAGCGCAGCCCTGCTTGCTATGGAGAAATTCTTTAGAAAACTGCGTTGGGGAATTTCCAGATGGATACAAACAGACCAGCGACGCAGCTGATCACGTCAAATGTTCTTGGTATGCTCGTGATGTACGCGTGTAACTTTTAGACGTCAGGAGCGCGCACAAAATGTCCAATTGTCTGAAAGGAACATGGAAGGAGTAGAAAGGGCCGATATTTCGACGCAGTTTAAAGGTAGGCACTTTCCGATTAGCAGAGGAAGTTTCCAAAAGATGAAAGGAACCCTCCCATCGGTCTGAAAAAGCCATGATGTGAAGCACGAAAGGCCACAGGTGGGGGACAGCTTGTTACGAAAAAGACAAGACCGATATCTTTGAGGACTCTCCTCTCAACCATCGTCAAGTGTAGGACAGAGTGTATCACGCTCTGTACGACTCCAAAAGAGGAATTTGTGTGAATATTTCATTCACTTTGGCTGACATTCACATACAAATTAGCTGAAGAGTCGTTAAACTCTGATAGTGGAGATACAAAACAGACATATAGTTAATTGCTCTTGCGAGAACTGTGAGGGCATGGAACCATACATGCTGCTCCATCTATGCACCGGTATATCGCCATATTTTCCAGACTATGGATGAGTGCTTGTTTTCTCACCTAATGAAACATGGGATAGTTTCAGCTGATAAAATCAGTAAAGTTTTTGATTTGCTATTTATAGGATTTTCAGAGGACGAGAGCATCCATGCAGCTGACAGCATAATGCGGATAATGGTAAATGCTGCTGGCAGAGACATAAACTTGTTGATTCACCAGCTTGTATGTATCCACTGTGAACTCTAGCAACCTTGAGGAATCTTTTGCTCATCTTGTCACAAAAACTAACCATCCACTGTAGTCTTGAATGTCATCGTAAATAGTACCGAACGTAGAACCGAAATTTCTCTTAATATTGGCCAACTTCATGGTGTATAAGTAAGAAAAATCTTGTAGCGAACCTTCTACTTAAATCTGATGTTGTTGTGTTCAGTGTTATTTCTGCTGAACAGGACGTAATGTGTTGTATTGACAACTGTCCCGTAAGTATCTATGTAAATTTGCGTCCTTCTTTGACAATAATTCTGAAATTAAACAAATTATGTACAGCTAAATACCGATGTGCTCTGTCATAGAATAAGGGTCCACTCTTAACCCCAGTCATTTATTCTAGTGACACTAATGCACTCATACGGAGTTCTTGCTGATATCTGAAAAGGATGCATCTCTCACTTTTCGTTATCTCCTCCTCTCCACATTAGTCAGAACCCCTCATCATCCACCAACCCTCACCACCATGATCACAAGCCTCAGCCCTGTGGTCACAATTACAGAGCAATAAGTGGAAGGGCTGTGGTTGAGGAGGTAGGTGTAATACAACAGTTTTAAGCCTAATTTTATTGTAATAACCATTGAAAATTTTGTCAAAACCTTTACAAACTCTAATTCAATTTAATGTGTTATCTTGACAAGAAAAACTTTACAACCATAAGTACATTTAACACATGCACTCATCCTATCAAAATTACTGCAGTTCCTCATTCATCCATCTTTCCTTAATGCAAACTGCTACAAAAGAAAACACCACTATCAGAATTTGTCTCTGGATGGGACACGAAAATAACCATCTGAATACAGTATATGTGAGGAACAACACAAGTTTTACAACTCCCCCTCCCACAGAGTTCTCTTAGTTAAATATACGACACAGCTGAGCGACATAAAACACACCCAGTAGTCAGACCCCTGGACGACAACCGTTCCAATCATCACAGCTCACTGTAACTCAAAATGGTTAATGATCAGTACTATCCACGGTGTCACCGATGCTAAACAAAGGCATCTTCTGTCCGGAACACGTCTAGTAGTAGGTTGACGCAGTCTGGGGCTCCGCTTTTCCATGTCGCTCCCTGGTTGCAACCGTTCTCCCTGTTGCTGGCTCCGGCCGCCCCTCATAGCTGGCGGCAGAGGGCGACACCTCTGTGGAACTGGTCGTGCCACAGTGTAGTACCAGTGCAATAAGTTTCCGTGTGGCATTCAAAGGCGTCAGACATGTGGAGATGATACCATCGGCACATCCTCCCCCTCCAATTCCAAGTCCACCGCAGTTGGGCACCTCTGAAACTTGGACCTTGCATTACCTTCACCGACCTGGTTGGTAACACATTAACATAGAGTATTCTGAGTGGCCGAAGTGTATGATCATCAAATGACTCCACATGAAATTATTCTCATGGGAGACAAGGTTTACAGAGAATCGCTGAGGGTATCTTGATTGAGGGTCAATGATATCAATGTTTAAATTCACTTTACGCAGAAAAGCATAGATGACTCAGTCCAATACTACACACAATGTTGCGTAGCCCACTAACGTTATGTTTTAAGAGACTAAAAATTTTTAAAGTATTCACATATTCAAATTTCACAATTTACAGCACAGAACCGTAACAAAATTGTTTTGTTGGACCCGTCTTAGCGTATGGCTTAACCTGCGATATGTGGACACGAAAAATTCTTTTAATTTATGGTTTTCTCACCAGCAAGGTGACATGGGTGGCAAAGCGCAAGATTTGTACAGGACCGACGAACCGGGGAAATAGCCTCCCCATAATTTAATCCGCCACCCAACTTACTGCACCAAAATTCTTTACCCAAACCTGGTCGCCTGCCTTCAGTGTGACTGGCCATCTACCAGCGTTATAACGCCTTTCCATTCGCTCGTGACTCTTCCGCAAATTCTTCCTCGCACGCTTCCAGTTAGCATGGATTTGTGCACCATCCACATTTTCTGGCAACAAGTCACTAAGTGACCACAAATTTGCCAGGGGTAAATTAGGTTTAGAAGCAAACATTAATCTTGTGGGAATGACCTTATGGGCCTCATGGGTAGCAGTATTGAAGTCATACCCTAACCATGACAAGGAACTATACCAGCGAGACTGATCATTATGGTGGAATGCGATCAGCGCCACCCTCTAGTTGTGGTTCGCCCATTCTGCCATTGACGGGTTTGGGTAATATGGTGTGGAGGTAGTATGGGCTACTCTCGCTTCAAAACAAAAGATACGGAATGCAGTGGACTTAAAAGACGTTGCATTGTCAGAAACCAACACACGACATGGTCCAAACACCCCAAACACACTCTGCAAGCTCCGTATAGGGCTTGCGAGGTTACATTGCGGGTAGGCATCAGCCAGCAAAACGCATGAACGCATCCATGCAAACAAACATATAACGGTTTCCATCTTCCGAAAGTGGAAGGGGTCCTAGATAATCAATATACAACTTATCCATGGGCTCCCTCGCCTCTTCCGAAGCTAAGAACCCCTGCTTGGCATTTCCCACTGGCTTGCGAAACACACACGTTTTACATTCTGATACCATTTGCTTAATGTGACGCTCCATGCCTTTCCAAGTAAAATGCTCCTTAATTTCCATGCGAGTCTTAAAAACCCCCAAGTGTCCACCTACTGGTGTTTCAAGATTGTATTTGAAGACCATAGAGGTCAAAGTTTGAGGCAGCACTACCTTGCGGTCGCCCTACCCACGCGTCACATAACACAAAATGTTCCCCTTTAAGCAATAGGGCCTAACAACCTCCCCACGCTGTATTCCCTTTTTAAGCTTGTGCAGTACGGCGTCTTCTTCCCGCTGCAGAGCGACATCTTTGAACAGCAGTGGCAACCCGGTCAAAATGGCACAACTGGCAGAACACCATATTCCAGAACAACATAGTTCCAGTTATCCTGACCGCTGGCCTCTCCGAAACCTCCCTCTTCGTCCTGCTATACCTCGAACTCCGGCTCGACCATTCGGCGTAAGCTGTCCTCCGCAACATTCTCCGAGCCCCTGATATGCTTAACCCTGAACCTGAAAGCCGAAATTCGTATGGTTCACCTCGCTATTTTGCTTGTTCGCCTCGGTCTTGCAAGCACCCAACTAAGCGCTTGATTGTCAGTTTCCAACAGAGATGGTTCGTGTTCCTGATATAATTTAAATTTTTCGAGCTTGAACAGGACTGCTAAGGCCTGAAGTTCGAACACGGAATACTTCGCTTCTAACGGAGAAAGACAACGTGAAGTGTAAACGTTTGTGCGTCTCCCCGACTTTTCTTACAACAGAACTGCAGCAACTCCCGACATGGAGCCATCAGTCGGGACTACAAACTCTGGTAACTGGGCAGGTAACTGGGCAGGTAACTGGGCAAAATTAAGAATGAATTTTCGAAAGAAATAAATCATTTCTATAAAACGAGCCACGGCCTTCGCATTTTTAGGAGTTGCGAACGAACAAATGGCCTCTGTAAGAGTTTGGTCAATTCGAATTCCGTTCTGGGAGACAATGTGCCCCAGGAAGTGTATTTCGGTCTGCACGAACTTAGATGTGGCTCTTCGCAACCTTTGGAGTACCTCACGAACATGCACAACATATTCTCCAACATTCTCACTAAAAATCATCAAATTATTCAAACAATGATACACACACTCAAACTTAAGATCCGAAAAAACTCTGTTGAGGATACCGAACAACACAGCTGCACCTGTCGATAACCCAAACGGAACTATTGTACTCATAAAGTGACCAGTCGGTAGCAAAGGCTGTCACCAGTTTAGATTCTTCTGCTAGAGGCACTTCATAATACGCCTGCTTCAAGTCAAAGGAAATAAAAACCTTGGCCTTGTGGAACTAGGAAAAACATGAATGCAAATCAGGGAGAGCTAGCAAATTTTTTTTATTAAGCGCTCTGTAATCCACCACCGGAAGCAATCGTCCCTGCGATTTGATTACGACAAATATAGGTTAAGAGTACGGAGATTTCGATGGTCCAATCACTCCGTCCTGCAACATTTCCCGAATAGTTTCCCTTAATGCTTTCATACGAGGCGGGGATAACCTGTATGGTGGGCACCTTACGGGAACGTTGTCCATTAATTCGACCTTATTCTCGGGTTCATTAATCTCACCTAACTGATCGGTTAGCACATCACTGAACACGGAACACAACTCGACAGTCTGCTGTCTCTGCTCTGGCAACAAATGCTCCAGGTAATACACGGAAACGGTTTCCACTGTTATCATTACGTGTCTGCAACCGTTAATCCAGCGATGTACACGATGTTTACAGAAATTGTTAGACCTTTCCCTGGATAACTCGAAATAAAACTACCTCTGACCCCACTGGGCACCTGGCCCACCTTCCCGATAAAATCGGCACCCAGTATAGCCGGTACTGACAGATTACAGGAAATTTAACCGTAAACTCACCAATTCCGATCTTAACCTTAATTGTTTCCAAAATTTGCATTTGCTCTGAGTTGGCTACTAGGCAATAGCCAATTCTGTCTGCTATGTCCGGCAACTTGCTGTGTCCGCGGTGTGCGGACACCCATCTTTCATCCGCTAAATATGCGGAACTGACGGTGTTCAAAACTGTGCACACGGGTTCCTCATTTAGTGCTAGGCATACAAAATGAACTCCATCGTTAGTAACCGCTTCAATGCTCCTACAGCACTCCGTACCACGTAATCACCGCTTACAATAGCGTCATAAATTCTTGTCCTTTCCCTTTTCAGGGCAGTTCTAGCCAATATGGCCCCTGCTCATGCGCTGGAAACACTGTACTGTAGGACCGTTCCTAACAACATGCCCACTGCTCTTACACTCAAAGCACTTTACTCACATGGAACCCGCCTGTCGCATGAGGCTCCAATTATCCAGCTCTTGCTGTTGAGAACCTTTTCCCTTGCCCGTTGTTGGTCGGCATAGACGAGTGCTTGTACCCTATTGATCAATTCATCTAATTACCTAAAGCTCTGTGGGCGTTCACAAAACGGAGCCCTGCAAGGGCCGGTCGCGGTGGTCTAGCGGTTCTAGGCGCTCAGTCCGGAGCCGCACGACTGCTACGGTCGCAGGTTCGAATCATGTTTTGGGCATGGATGTGTGTGATGTCTTTAGGTTAGTTAGGTTTAAGTAGTTCTATGTTGTAGGGGACTGCTGACCATAGATGTTAAGTCCCATAGTGCTCAGAGCCAGCCCTGCAAGGTTCGCTAGGACGCATCCCCTTGAGAATATTCTCGACTATGTCCGCTTTACTGTAATTACGACATAAGCTTCTGGCACTATCCCTTTCCCTTTTAACATTCATCTCTAACGGTTCGTTACCGTGCTGTACTTCAAGATATCCCCTAACAGTAGTTTCATGTCGCATTTGTAGGGACAAATAATTACGGCAGATTTACTCCCGAAAAGCAGTAAACGACCGCCCAAGACACCTAGCGTCCATTAACAGTTGTTCCAGACGCCCACTCACTATTGGACTCAATAACTGATAAAGATGACAAGCAGTCAAGTCGAAAAATTCCCTTCTATTCTGTAACCTTGATAGAAAACGCAAAGCGCTAAGTACCTGATCAATTGAATCTAATGATAACGTACCGGCCTCCCGTAGTAATCTTTCTAAAATGTTGGGCAACTTAGCTAAAATATCAGTACCTTTAATAGAAGGGGCATCGATCGCATCGTGTCCTAAGGTAGGCTGAGGTAATTCCCCGCCAATGGCGTCTCCTCCACCAATTAATATCCCCTGGATACATCCTAATAATGCGTTTAACTGTTCAGACAATTATTTACACTGGGTATTGGACGGGTTGGCGGTACACAGATCCTGCCCCTATCAATACAGGGTTATTACAAATGATTGAAGCGATTTCACAGCTCGACAATAACTTTATTATTTGAGATATTTTCACACTGCTTTGCACACACATACAAAAACTCAAAAAGGCATTCACAAATGTTCGATATGTGCCCCTTTAGTGATTCGGCAGACATCAAGCCGATAACCAAGTTCCTCCCACACTCGGCGCAGTATGTCCCCATAAATGAGTTCGAAAGAATCGTTGATGCGAACTCGCAGTTCTGGCACGTTGCTTGGTAGAGGAGGTTTAAACACTGAATCTTTCACATAACCCCACAGAAAGAAATCGCATGGGGTTAAGTCGGGAGAGCGTGGAGGTCATGACATGAATTGCTGATCATGATCTCCACCACGACCGATCCATCGGTTTTCCCATCTCCTGTTTAAGAAATGCCGAACATCATGTTGGAAGTGCGGTGGAGCACCATCCTGTTGAAAGATGAAGTCGGCGCTTTCGGTCTCCAGTTGTGGCATGAGCCAATTTTCCAGCATGTCCAGACACACGTGTCCTGTAACGTTTTTTTCGCGGAAGAAAAAGGGGCCGTAAACTTTAAACCGTGAGATTGCACAAAACACGTTAACTTTTGGTGAATTACGAATTTGCTGCACGAATGCGTGAGGATTCTCTACCGCCCAGATTCGCACATTGTGTCTGTTCACTTCACCATTAAGAAAAAATGTTGCTTCATCACTGAAAACAAGTTTCGCACTGAACGCATCCTCTTCCATAAGCTGTTGCAACCGTGCCGAAAATTCAAAGCGTTTGCCTTTGTCATCGGGTGTCAGGGCTTGTAGCAATTGTAAACGGTAAGGCTTCTGCTTTAGCCTTTTCCGTAAGATTTTCCAAACCGTCGGCTGTGGTACGTTCAGCACCCTGCTTGCTTTATTCGTCTACTTCCGCGGGCTACGCCTGAAACTTGCCCTCACGCGTTCAACCGTTTCTTCGCTCACTGCAGGCCGACCCGTTGATTTCCCCTTACAGAGGCATCCAGAAGCTTTAAACTGCGCATACCATCGCCGAATGGAGTTAGCAGTTGGTGGATCTTTGTTGAACTTCGTCCTGAAGTGTCGTTTCACTGTTATGACTAACTGATGTGAGTGCATTTCAAGCACGACATACGCTTTCTCGGCTCCTGTCGCCATTTTGTCTCACTGCGCTCTCGAGCGCTCTGGTGGCAGAAACCTGAAGTGCGGCTTCAGCCGAACTAAACTTTATGAGATTTTCTACGTATCTGTAGTGTGTCGTGACCATTTGACAATGAATGGAGCTACAGTGAATTTATGAAATCGCTTCAATCATTTGTAATAGCCCTGTATAATGTACAATCCGAGCTCTCTATTAATATGTGACCGTGACGGTTCACTGAATTCAAATGAGGAAACTATTGACTGTAAGTCACCTAGCGCACACTTAATGCTGGATACGGCGTCACTCATTTCGCTTTCCTCCAGCTGCGGCGGTACAACTGGACGGTCAACAACTTCTCGCAGCCGCCGCTCTAACTCGGCAACACTACCCGACACCCCAATCACCTCTCTGGCTGTCATGTTGAAACAATACAATACCACAGTACTAACGGCTTTACAAAATATAACACAGTTCAATCTTAGTAAACTGTCATTAAAAAAATAAAATACTTCGTACCGCACCTACCGCCTCGCACTACAACCACGCCCTGCTAACATTGTGTTACAGAGCATTAAGTGGAATGGCTTGGGGTGAGGAGGTAGGCGTAATATAACAGTTCTAAGCATAATTTTATTGTGTTACCCATTGAAACATTTAAAAACTACAAGAAATAATTGATTTAAAACAATATGTCAATAAACCTTTACAATCAAACTTTAATTTAATTTAATGTGTCATCTTGACAAGAAAAACTTTACACTCATGCACTCATGCACTCATTCTATCAAAATTACTGCAGTTCTTCGTTAGTCTGTCTTTGCACAACGCAAACTGTTACAAAAGAAAACACAACTAACAGAATTTGTCTGTGGATGGGACACGAAAATAACCATCTGAATACAGTACAAATGAATAGCATGACAAGTTTTCGAACTCCCCCTCCCGCAGAGTTCTCTTAGTTAAATATACGACACAGCTGAGCCACATAGAACACCCCCGATATTCAGACCCCTGGGTGACGACCGCTCCAATCACCATAGCTCACTATAACTCACGAAGGAATTCAGTACCATCCACGGTGTCACCGATACCGACCAAAGGCATCTTCTGTCCGGTCGTGGTCGTCGGCAGAGGGTGACACCTATGTGGCGTTGGTCGCGCCACACTGTAATACCGTCGCGGGAAGGTTGTGCGTAGGACATAATTTTAGGTAGAACATTAAGAAAGGTAGTAACGCACACTGTCCATGCATGGAGAGATCAGTCGAATATTCCTTGTCTAGTGTTCTTACCAGTGCGATTCAGGATGTAACAGACATGTGTGAAACAGAGTTGTTTCTAGGGGTGCCGGTGCGATGGGATTCCCATGGGACAACCCTGCACACAGAGAACAAGAGTGCACTACGTATACTTCGTATTTGACCCAATGGTAGTGATCGCCACCTGTCACGAGCAGGGATGTGCGAACGGTACAGAACAGTTAGAACTATGGGTCAGCAGGATACTACCGAATACCACAATGTGCGATGTCTCAGACCAACTTTACGGCAACGACTAGAAGGGCTAAAACTCTAAACCGAACATGTCCAATACCATACCTACCCAGTACATTGAAAGTACTGAGTGCTACTAGCTCAAACTTCCTAAGAAAAACCACTGATCTTACTGTCTACCAACTTACAGTCACACAGAAGCGGTGCATTAGTGTAGAACGAATATTCCGTCTTATCCAACAGTAATGCAACAGATACTAGCACAGGATCGTAGTAATACGAATTTCATCTTTGTGTACGATTTTAATCCTTGTCCTGATTTGTGTACCCTGTGTCTATCTACGGCCTCCATAATTCATACTCCTCTACATAACGTTCGCGGGAATCATCGATAAAATTTAAATAAAATATGAGTGTACCAACCTTCTTTCAGTGTGGGGTATTGTGTATAGAAGGAGAAGAGATAGCAGTATCTGTTAACAGGAGTGTAAGATAATGTCAGCAATACTACGTTATCTTAAGTTATTCGCTGATTTAGCAGCAATCTGAGAATTGCTGGACCAAATCTCCGAAATGGGTCGGGAGGGGGGGCGGAGTGACGAGGCAGTATCCCTTCTCTGAAAATTCGTCGCAACCTGTGACGAGGCAAGCAAGATAGCTGTCTGTATAATCCCGTTGCTGGAGCCAGAAAACTGGCGGGCGATCAAGGTGCAAGACGTTTCAGCCTGCCACAGTGGCGAGCTGAATTATCTCCTGCCATGATGGTTGTGCCGCCTCAGTCCCTCCTCATGTGGTCGTAACAGCCCCAAAGACTCACCACTCTGACACAATAATATCATTGTCTTCGGCTACCATCGACACTGGGAGATACTCCAGTCCATTTGATAGCCCATTGTAAGTTAATCAGCTTTTCATACGTCCGACCACTTCTTCTGCTAGGTGAACTGATGCTATTGGGGTTCGAGCCTAACCACTGCGAGGGGGCGGCCGACAGGTTGACGCCGTCCAGTCCCTGGGCGTCTCCCAGCGGTCTTGGGTTCGCAGCATGCACTCCAGAATGCCTCGAACCTGACCCACTGCTGGAGCCGCTGCCCGTCCTGCTGCTACAGAAATATCTGACGTCAGGCGCCCGCCCACAATGCCACTGACGCTGCACTTTTCGCCAAGTCCTCTATCCAGTTTGGCAAGCAGGCGACGTCGCAGCCAAGCAAGATGCCTTACGCTTCGCCGAGGCAGACACTGCTGCTGGAGTCAATGCACGCCTTCGAGTTGCCTCATTCACTGTTATACGAACATCTTACTGGATAAGGAATGGATTTTTCATTTGAGTTCTGCTGATTCCATGACAGCCGAGTTGCCGATGTTACACAAACCACCACCCTGCGTCTTAAGACATGGCCTTCCTGGCATATCATAGGGGTTCACATCGTCTAACCCTATTATGTCTGTGCGAGGAAAGCTGCCTTCTATTATACAGCTATGTGGTATTCTTTTGCTCTGTTCTGTGTCTGGTTGACGCTTGTTACGTTATATCAACCGCTGATGAATTGTGAGATGTTTAGCTTGCGGATGTGTGTGTGTGTGTGTGTGTGTGTGTGTGTTGTTGTGAGACACACACACACACAGAGACGGAGAGAAAGAAGCAGATGGGGAAGAAACAGTTAGCAGTGTGGAGCAGAGGGGAAGACTTTAATACAGAAGGTAATAAAATGCTGTTTGCGCTAAAAGGAGGTTATTTATACAGTTCCTCTATTCTGGTATTTGGTCTCTATTGGTTAAATACATTCTTTCGGTGGTCTGTTAGTCCTGTGTGTGGTAATTGTCTTCTCTTGTTAGTTTTTGGAGCAAGAAGTTGCCAGTTTTAAGAATATCAAAATCGATTTCTATATTCGTTGGTTTCTGACTCTATGTTATTTGGTGATCACCAAATGTTGATACTCTGAGTGTTTTGTATATGTGGGCCTGAAATTTCTACACGTTTGACTCACATATACAGACTGGCATCAATTACAACTTATTTGGTAGATACCAGACCGGTTATATAGTCAGAGTTGGTGGTTTGCCTTAAGTCTGTTCTGCATTGTGTTATTAACCTGATATGCTTTTTCACTCACTGTCTCATCCGGATGTTGCACATCCTGTGTGTGACTTCATTATTGTATGTTAATATGGGCCATTTTTTGTTTACAGTCTTCTAATTTGTCTGCATTGTGTTGTATTTGTCTGTATGTACATTTCATGATGTTTTATACGTGTCTGTCGTTTGTTGTTGATTTTATCTACTATTTACTTTACTGTCTTTAATTCCTTTATGTCGTCATGTTTGTTCATAGATATTCTGTTCAGTGGAAGCATTAAGTATCCGAAACAAGCTAGTTTGTATGTTATGGGTGCTAAATTGGTTGTGGATCAAAGCACTAGTCTTAGTGTGTAACCGTACATCTTTAATTGTGTCCATTGTTTCTTAAGAGTATAGCTAGATCTATGAAACTAAGTTCTTCATTTGTCTGTGTCTGAATGATGAACTGTTTTTGTGGAGAGATGGTGTTTATGTCGTCATGTAGTTCCCTTATACAGGCGTGAGGTTCATCCGTTAGGTAAACTACATCATTTACATGCCGGTATCAATATTTTGATTGTTTCCTCTATGGCCGACTACGTGAAATACAACGCTACCAAACATCTTGTTGCCTACTACGTCAAAGTCTACCCTCCACCACAGTACTCATTCTATCTGCGTCTCCATCGCTATCGCTATACAGACAGATTGAGAGAGAGAGAGAGAGAGACCCACATTTTGTGTTATGCTGATAAAATATGCCAAGAACGTACTGAACAGCTAAAATTGACAGTGGTAATAGAAATAAGTGTTCTAATTAGTCATAAACATGGTAATCACAGCCTCAGCATAAAAAGTTGTAAGTTACAATAAGTGGATAGCTATACACCGTGAGTCATTAACAATTGCCACCTAGAATAACTCCGAAAGTATAATAGTAGCTGAAACGTTTGTGGGACAAATGTTGCAATGGAGAACGGGGCCATAATATGACTTTGGTTTCTTGTTGCTAGGTGGGGTGGCGTCAGAGATATGAAGGTCAACTTTTTTTCTTTTTTTTTAATGGAGTGCTATAGTTTGGTACTTATTTTCTGATAGCTGCTATCGAGGAGAATCCAATGATGTGTAACACTATCCATCTAACGTTCCACTGAAATGTAAACGTCGTTCGACGGTTTCACAATACAGCACTAATAGGAACGGTATACTAGTATCGTCGAATCAAGTGAATGTGAATGGTGTAGTCCTTCGATGAACGGGTCGATATGCTACTCATTTACGGAGAATGCCAACGAAATTGAGAGCTAGAGACTTATACGCTAAAAGATGTCCTCAACGTACTCAACCTACACGTCCTTCATTCATAAATTGAGGACAACTGGATCTTTGACGCATCGGAAACATATCCGGCAAAGGAAAGCTACCAACGAGGAAATTGGTACTCTTGCCACCGTGATTCTAGTACAGTGGAGAAACGTGTTGTTTAGTGTTCTTTCATGTAGCTTAAGTGCTCAAGGTATTTTGTCTTTTTCTTTGATCTTGGTTGTGAAAGCATTGGATCGAATTTGTAGATTCTGCTGTCTGCAGTAAGAATGTTTTCTTGTACGAACCTGCAAGCTGACGTCCCGGGTGTTTGCGATGAATGTTGTACGTGTTTGTGCTCCTAATATACCAAAGATACCATGAATAATGTTTTATGAGATGCGTTGGCTCTACTGGGAGTGTGTTTTGAGATACTTGTGAAGTAACACTGGAGAGACTGCTGTGCGTTGGATGATCACTCTGTGGTGTTATTCGATGACACGTGGTTTCCGACAGCCGTGTTCCTACAGCATTAAATTTAGCTGGCTGCGTTTTAGTAATTTATCAAGATATTGTTAATTTTTTTGATTGTTGGACTAACGTTGTCGTGCTTGGTTGCATGGTCGCCTTGTGTTGCGCTGTAGATGTTTTGAGTATTCCGTCGGGATTTTGATAATGCTTGTGCGTTGAACACGTGTCTGCGCATTTATATTACGTCGTGTGTTCGTTGTCCTGATCGTCCACTTTTCTCAGTATTTGTTTAGAGCTCTTGTTTGCTAAGTCCTACAGCGAGATTTGGTCTAACTCTTTAGTGATAAATTAATCTAATGCGTTGGTTACTACTAAAGCTGTTCCGTAAGCTGGGATTTTCTGTTAGTCTAGTACTTGGTTAGCTACTTTACTAGGTTAGTGCTTGTTTATTTACAGACGGACTAAGTCACCACACTAAAGTGAAATCCTAGATTACGCTATCGATAATGCCGATTATGTCATTCACATACTACAATAAGTGCTTACTGGCATTGTTTCAAGTGTGATTAAGCTCAGTAAAGTTACTAAGTTTAGAGAACACCACTACTGTCTAATAAAAATCTTTTAGTACCAAATGGGCACGTGGAAGTATCTTAAGTATGTAACTTCTTGATTGTGAGCATTAGTTTTGGAAAACTGCGCACGTTGCTATCACGTTATTCAATGCCATTCTGATTAAGTTTTAGGACAATGCTCAGCTAAATGTTATGATTTTAAGTTTTTGATTTTAAGTTTCGTCAGCCAGTAGTGCTGTTGCCTGAAGTGCAATAAAGTTTCTTCCTCAGATCTCTGTATCGGAGTAAGAGTGCTTCCGTTTTACGTTCATCCTGAACTCTCAGCAGCTGAGGAACGCGTTCCATCGTTACTACCGGCGGCGCGCTGGTCGAGATGGGCGCGTTCTCACATCTGGCGGCCACATATCTCCAATGACGTCGAGTGTTGCACTTGGTTACAACTTGGCATCGGATCAGATGATTCTATTTTAATGAAACACAAGTTGGAAAAATTAAATGAAGCATTTAAAAATGTCGTTCAAACCATCATCAGTCGCAAACAACAATCGCCGACAGTGCCCCAGGCCGTTCCAGTTTCTTTACCAAAATGTTATTATCTTGAAAGACTTACTTGGAATCCCTGTCAGTAACATTGATATATTTAACTTGAACACAAATACTACGCTGTACTCACATTCACTGTGTTCTGGAATTTAATGGCCCCAAACAATCGGTTTCAGAACAAGCTAGCATTCTAAGGTCTATGTACTTTTTGATTTAGATAATCATTGTGCAGCTAGGATTTGATGGAGTAGTGCCTGGGCGTATGACGCTGCTTCATCTCGTTCACTTATTTTCTCCCAAGATTCATTCACCTAGCCCAAAATATCAACTTCACAGGAATTCACACATGCAGCAAGGCATCCGATAAACCTACTGTGCTAGACACATCAGATGATTTCGTAATTGCTAATAATGTCTACCATCGGCTGTAGAATGGAATGACGAGAATGAAAATTTTGTGCCGGACCGGGACACGAACCTAGATTTACCGCTTATCGTGAGCGGTCGCCTTACAATTTGGCTATCCACGCACGACTCACTGCCAGACTCAAACCTCCATATGGCGTCAACCATACGTCTATGATCTGTACTCGCACATCCGTAATGTGTATTCCCGTACAGATCAGACGTTGTACTTGAAAGTCACATACCCGGTATCGCCAGATAAATACGATACTTTTGGCTGTCCATGCATGACTCATGGCCGGACCCAAAATTCCATATGTCGTCAACCATATGTACTCAACGATCAGTACTCTCACATCTATTATGTCTATTCCCATACAAATCAGACGTAGTACATGAAAGTCCCATGGCCGTTATCGACATATAAAGCCGCCCACTAGCGATAAGCGGGAAATCCGTGTTCCTGTCCCTATCCGGCACAAATTTTCATTGGCGTCATTCCATTCTCTAGCCGATGGTGGTCATTATTCGCAATTGCAAATTCATCTGAAGTGTTTCATAATGGCTGTGGCTGCCACAGTGCTTTTTCATCAGAATAACAGCCACAGCTGAATAACAAAGTGTGTGATCTTTACAAAACATTTTCATGCAAACATCCGTCCAGCTTCCAAAGTGACTTCGCCTATTACTAAGTTTTCCCTTCTTCCACAGGATAACCACAGCATTTACGAAAAGACTATGTATCATCAGTATGACCTTATTGTAAAATTGTTTCTGTTATGCCATTTAGCCTGAAGATGAGGTATCCCTCGAAACATGTCGCTAATAAATAAGTAATACAGTAGTCAACAATGTTTGTGACTGGTAGCGGTAATTTAAAAAACCCTCACATATTTCTTGAGACAGTCACGGTTTAAAAATAGTCAAAATGCCTTCAAATTCTTTCAGTGCCCTATTGTTACTGCCCCAAAGTCAAGACCAGCTTCAGATCTATGTCATATTTGTTCAACTATTTTTCTAAAGAAATTGTTATCTCGGACATATTCGATTTACTTAACATTATGGTAAGCAACAGTCATTCACAATAGTTGTTTGCTAACTACACAATTTAAAGTACTAACAGGGTCAATCCGGGGAGCATTACTATTGCACAGATAAGAGCGAGAAATTTTATTAGTTCCGAAATAGCATTCATTAAGCATAGGGACTATTACTTTCAAACTAATCAAGTTTTGTTTCATTACCAGAGCCAGTTTCAAACCAATAGTGTTACATCACATTCAATTTTTGTTTTACGTAAATTCATGCAGTTCTACATTTGCTTCATACTCCGCAAGCCACCTAATGGTGTGTCGTGGAGGGGACTTTCGGTACCACTATCTGATGCCTCCAATCCTGCTCCACTCATGACTAGTGCGTGTGAAGAATGATTGTCAGTAAACCTCTGTATTGGCTCTAATTTATCGAATTTTCTCCCCGCAGTCCGTACGTGAGATGTATGTGGGAGGGGGGAAGTAATATGTTGTCGGACTCCTCCTGAAAAGTGCTGTTCCGAAATTTCAATAGAAAATCTCTCCTTGATGCACAACGCCTCTCTTGTAACGTCTGCGAGTGGAGTTTGTTTAGCATCTCCGTAACGCTCTCTCGCCAGCTAAAGGATCTCGGTACGAAACCCGACGCTCTTCGTTGAATCTTCTCTATCTCTTTTATCATTGCTACCAGATAGGGATCCCAGACAGATGAACAATACTAAAGAATCTGGCGAACAAGCTCCTTATAAGCCCCTTCTTTGGTGGATGAGTTATATTTCCTTAAGATTTTTCCAATGAATCTGAGTCTGGCGACTGCTTTTCCCACTATCTGTTCTATATGGTCATTCCTATTAAGGTCGCTCTGGATAGTTACGCCTAGGTATTTTACGGCAGAAACTGTCTGCAGCTGTTTGTCTACAATAGTGTAGCTGTACAGTAGTTGATTTCTTTTTCCTATGTATGCGCAATATGTTACATTCATTTACGCTCAGGGTCAGCTGCCAAATTCTGCACCATTCATCAGTTCTCTGCAGGTCGTTCTGCAAATTCTTACTATCTTCTGGTGCTGCTACTTTGGTATAGACCACTGCATCTTCTGCGAATAGTTTTAGAGCATCCGTTGCCTTCTACTAGATCATTTATATATACTGTAAACAGCAACGGTCCCATCACACTTCCCTGTGGTACTCGGGATACTACCTTTACATATGTCGATTTAGTTCCGTTAAGAGCGACAATCGCAGGTTTTTGCCGTCACTCCACAAGCTCGTATTTTTTTCATTAAATGTCAATGCGGGTCCGTGTGAAATGCCTTACTGAAATCAAGGAACACGGCATCAACCTGAGCGCCATTGTCCACTGCGCTGTGGATCTCATGAAGCAGATCTCTTTTTGCGGAATCCATGTTGATTTTTAAAGGAGAGATGTTCATTATCCAAGAACGTCGTAATTCTCGAGCTTAAAACATGTTCCACAATTCTACAGCAGACTTACGTCAACGATATGGGTCTATAATTATGTGCATCTGTCTTACGGCCTTTCTTAAAAACAGGAATGAGCTGCGCTTTTTTCCAGTCGAGGTACCTATCGTTGCCCAAGCGATCTACGATAAATTACTGCTAGAAGGGGAGCAAGTCCTCTCGCAAAATCTTATAGCTGTCACATATGGTCCTGAAGCCTTTCCACTATTAAGCGATTGTAGCTGCTTTTCAATTCCGCGATAGCTTATCTCAATATCTGACATTTCGATGTGCGCAAGAATATTAAAAGGAGGGAGAGTGTTATCATCTTCCGCGGTGAAACAACTTTGGGAGACGGAATTCAGTATTTCGGCATTCCCTCCGTTATCTTCCGTTTCGGTGACGGAGTGGTCGCTGAGAGAATGAATAAATGATTTTGACCCACTTACTGAATTTACGTAAGATCAAAATCTCATAGCGTTTTTACTCAGGTCGGTTGACAACGTCGTATTTTCAAAATGATTGAACTATTTTATCGTTGGTCTCCTTACGCTCATTTTCGCTTCGTTCAGCGTTTGTTCGTCAGCTACGTGTTTACGTCTCTTGAATCTGAGATGAAGTGCTCGTTGTTTACGTATCGCTTTTCTAACACGGCTGTTAAACCATGTTTGTCTAGGGTATATTGAACGATGCCTTTGAATTCTTTCCATTTGTTCTCCACATCTTCGTCCTCATTGCCTAATTTTTGATTCTGATTGCTGATACATTCTGAAATTTGTATCCTGTCACCCTTGTTGAGCAAATATATATTCCTACCTTTATTAACATTCCTTGTAGGACCCGTCGTCATAGATGCTGTCACAGCCTTATAATCACTGATACCTTCCTCTGCGTTAACTGTTTGATAAGTTCAGGTCTGTTTGTTGCCAGGTGATCTAAGATGTTACCCTCAAGAGTTCATTCTCTAATTATACCCTCAAGGTCATTTTCGGAGAAGACATCCAGTTTTGGTTTGGTTTTAAGTTATAGACAGTTTACATTCTCGCACCTAAATTAAAGTTGTATTCTCGCAGTCAGAAAAGTTCAGTACAGGGCAAAGCGCATAAGCTACGAGATAAAATACATGTTCACAAGCCATACTTAGTGTAACAGTTCTTTTTCAGACCACTGACAGTTACGTAATTTCAGTCACATTCCAAACGTTCATGTTTCACATATCCCTCGACATATACCAATATTTTTTATCATGCAGGTTTTATAGTAGAAAACGAAGTGTAAACTTAAGGGAAACATCCGTTTACTACAAATCCATTTACATACTGTCGCTCATCAATTCTTTTTAGCGTGCTACACGAGTATTATAGCAATGCCAAGAATGACATAAATTAATGATTTCTTTATGTTTGCTACATAAAAGATTCAATTTGATTGTGGCAGTATTTTATGAAGTGATAATAATGAAGACAAAACGATTTTCTACTAAAGATAATAAAGACTATATGTAAATAATAATGTAAAGAAAAGTGATGACACAGAGGTCACACTGTTGTAACGAGTAATATATTTTGATAATTTGAAGTTAATGAAAACACAATAATGGATTAATGGAAACACAGATATTATTTTTTTAACTATTGTAGAAGAACATGACATTACTTGGTACACACATACATCACTCCCTGTATTACAAAGGAAATAATTGTTTTTGAATGGTTGAGTAGTCATGCATGTTCCGCTTGATATTCTGCATTTTTCTGAACTAATGATGCTTCTACATTGTATGTACTCTGACATTTAGTACCTCCTGATCTTACTTTTGTTTGCATTAACTATGCCATTAACAATTCCAGCATAATAATTTCCTCATGCTTTACAGGTACAACGAGCCATTTCTCAACATCTATTTCTTTTCTTGTTTATGCTTTCCAAGCTATGCTTATACTATATGCTACTAGCTGTTAAGTTATTCTTATTTCTTTAACATTTTCACGTCTATGCTTAGAATAGTCTTATGATCACTTTTTATATTGCTTTATTTTGACTGACCAATTTGACGACTATGGACGGTAATAATTTTTTTTACAGCAAAAGTACACTTTCCTTTGCCTTATTCCCAATTTCCCCAACACTTATGCACATTCCTTAAATCTGCTCTTATTTTCTTTCACTTTCACTTCGCTACATGAGGTATGCTACTTATGTGCAAAAGTACAATTTTCAAATCTCATTTACTACAGAGATTTTCTACTATACTGATCTTTCTTATGAGTTCTGACAGCTTAAGACTGATTAATTGTGAACTACGTATTTTGTCATTTATTACTGTCGATCTTCATGCACTATTTTCTAGAATTATTGCCTGTATACATTAAGTTTTCAAGTCTGCTTACTGGCGCAGCCACTGTTATTCTATATATAACCACTCCTGTTCTGCAGACAGCCACTACCAGTAAATGTATTTATCACTAGTTTCCTACTAGAAAGCTATGAGTCTAAAACATACTCTTTGTACTTTATTGTTAGATAATGAACTATGAAGACAATTTCTAACTTATATATTGATATCGCTGTCATAAATAATGCAGTTTTTACCTACGTAAGTTTAGGATTTTGAGCTGATATCCACCACTGTCATACTTCACAGTCTCTTTACGCTATTGTCCTCTACCTTATTCATTGGGATGGTCATGAAACATACAGTCGCTTACTTGTCTGCAACAATATAATTCTATGCAAGCTTACTGATATCGACGATAATACACTACAAACGAGAGAGCTGTATGACAACATTCATTGTGGTCACGATTGTACTAGGCAGCACATAATATATAATTCGCTGAGTTGTTATTGGGTTCTATACCTGCCGCTACCGCCAATGAATGTGCTAATTGCCAAATCTCACTGCTTTGACATTCCTAGTGATGTTTAAAAAATTATTGAGGATAACATGACTTAAACATACATTCCTCTGATGAAGAGATATGAACTAATGTCTATGGATTCTCGAGTTCCAGACCATCTACACTGTAACTTTACGTCAACCATGACATTGTCCTTGACTTTTTCACTCTTTACTTTATATTTTGTACTCGTGATATAGCTACACCATGTGTTGTGTAACACTGTCTATGATTAGTCATAACTATGGAATGAAAGTTATAAATTGACGCTTGATCTCACAAACTAGTGCATATGAGCACTACATCTCTTAACAAATTTGTAAATAGTAATGTTTTTCTACAACTCTGTACTGTATAACTCAGGCTCTTTTGATTCCAATGTTCTTTGTAAAGATCCAGTTGCTCATACTACATATTGTGTTTTTCTTAGATATTAGGCTACATTTTAAATATGAGCACTATCATACCTGACTCTTTGTACATTCACGATTCCTATTTGACCGATGACCTCAGCAGTTTGGTCGCTAAGGAACTTACCGCCACCTAACTACAGATGTTAGATTGTTAAAGAAAATACTTCACAAATTAACCATCATACTTTTATGCTATTAAAAGAGCCAGATGCTCACAAATATTTGTATTCCTTTATTAATTACCTCTTGTATGCTACATTCCCAAACTTTTATCAGCCTATACTTATCTAATGTTAAGAATTACAGCCAATTGCCATACGAATCCTGCCAAATTCTTCAGGAGGAGGCAGCAGGGTTATGAAACGTATATACACAGGGTACATTAATTCGAGATTTGTATAAAAATATTATATTGAACGATACATGGTCAGATGTAGTATCGATGTGTAATAGCGTCGCTGCTCAACAGCGATTGCTGATTCGAGGTGCTATGGGTAAGGTGTCAGAGTAACTTTAGATCGAGCGATGTATGGAGGTCTCTCAAGTGTAAAGACGTGTTGTATCTGATGTGTGCTGAATATATACTTACTCGCCACAGGCAGTAATGATATTATTATTTGCGGAATACTATGATGTTTGGTAACTGAAAGGAATCGCAACAGAATTTGGAAATAATTAAGGTAAAGTAAGTGGTATTGTTACCAATGCAAAGAGTGTATTCATAACTGATGATTGAGACAAAGTATAGCACTGACATCAGATCTTTTGTAGAGCTAATTGTTAATGTATAATCAGTTTATTTAATGTGTTAATTGTGAGCATTATTCATTTTCAAAGAGTCAACATACAAGTTTTAAAGTTAGCGCCACATTGCTACTTACCCCAATTCAGTACCAGTTCCCAGATCGATGTCATGTTTGATTAACTATTTTCCTCAAGAAGTTATTGTCCCAGTAATATTCGGTTTAATTAAATTGTATGCTAAGGACAAGCCATGTACAGTATTTGTTGCTAACGGTAGAGTTTAAAGTACTAACACAGAGCAACGCCAAGAGCATTACCGTAGTGTAGATAAAGGTAGGAAATTCCATTTTTTCAGAGATAGCATTCACTAAGCGTAGGGACCATTATACTTTCAAACTGAACAAGTTTTGTTGTATTACCAGAGTTAATTTAAAATGAATAGTGGCAACAGATTCAGTTTTTGTGCTGCGTAAATTCATACAGTGATTGTTTCTTTTAAAGTTATTGATAGTTCATATTCTCATGCCAACATTAAATTCACAGTCACATAGTCAGAAAAGTACAGTATAGGGCAAAGTTCATAAGCGACGGCATAAAATACACGTTCACGTGAGATTCCCATTCTAACAGTTGTGTTTCAGGCTACTATCAGATACGAAATTTCTATCATATTTCAAACGTACATGTTTCAAGCAGCGAACGTTTGATACCAGCAAATAAATCTGGAACCTGGTCTAAATCTGAAGGAGAGAGGCATTGGTATCTCAGCCATGATGTGATATCTGCTCACAAGAATCAAGAACGTTTCCCACGACAAAACTTTGAGATAGAGTCCCTGTCCGACACACTGTTTTAATCTATCTGTTCAATGTAGCCCCTTCCCAATTTTCTCAATGGTGTGTAGTACTGGTAAGGGAAAATAAAATGTTATGGTTTGCGACTTCATCGATTTCGAGCTTATTAGAGATGGCGTACTGCCTCAGGATGAGAAGGGCGACTGAAAGAAGTAACGAAGTCCTATCTACGAAATCACCTGGGCTAGCGCGAAAATAACTAAGTAAAGTTACAAAAACAATAATAATAAAGGCGACAAAGTGGTGATTGAAACCATATTCATCTTGAATACGATTGTAGCAATTTGCTCATAACTAATTATACACATCCCAATACATTAGAGCAGTAGTATTTCCAATGTACATACTTCACGAATGTATTATAGGGTAGCGTAGTATTCTTCTGAAGGTCCTGAAATGATTCGCGTAATTACGATGCCTGTATAGAGCACTTGACATACATCTCCAGCAGCGAGCGTAAAACTAGTCTGAGCTTTACCGTCCTTGCGAATAGTGAAATTTTCTAGTTTAATGTACTCAACCACCTCGACCTTGGTGTTGTCGGCTAGTGCACCAAGCAAAGTGCGAAAGCTGCTGAATACTAGATAGGGAAGGTTTTGCGCATATTCGACACTGGAAGAAAAGTAAATCTCTCAACCCGCCTTCGAGAAACACATGATGTACGATGCATAAAAGTCCGAGCTGACAAACTTACCAGACCATAGATTTGATAACGTCTTGATATGGAACCGTCTGTGTTCTGTCATCAGATGTAAGCACACTAATATTTCATTAGTTTAAGTGACAAAGCTAACAAAACCACCACAGCTAATAACTGTTACCTGTTATATGCATCGTTATGGTGTCATACGAGGTTATGGATTTATTAAGAATAATTTCGTACCATTCAAATCATTTGATGCTGGAGAGCAACATATGAACATGTTTATGATTTGGACAGTTGAGATTACCTACACGTTGGTTCATCCCTGCATTACCCGAGTGTGACCTCGGGCAAGTTAAGCAAACCATATGAAGTGGTATTCGTCTTTTTTCATATATATTATGACATCCTAATAGATAGCGAATCTTGGAAATAAACAATGTAATTTCCATTCTTGGGAAACAACTGACTGACAAGACAGAAATCAAAATAGTCTCAGATCTTTTTATTACTTATGACAGATTATTTCACAAAATTAAAATATTTCAAAACATACACACAGTTATATCATTATTTAACGCTAGAATTAATATAACAGTCGTTACTGATTCTTCGACAAACTGTTCCCACCCAGAATGTCTTTTTTAATACAAATACACTGTTAATTGGTAGTACGTCTATATTCAAAATACTGCCGTCCTTACTTTGAAGTAAGAACTTGCTTCGAGATTGTTCTCTGTGTTCGTAAAAGAAATTTGCACTCTGTAAATCATCAGCGTCTTTGATTCCAGTATATACTCGAAGACAGGGTAGTAGTACATTGGTTCTTTGTCGGCTATAAAAAGACTGCACAAAGTTTGATATAATTACTGACAGCTCGAGAAAATTAAATCCTGTGGATGTAAAACGACGGAAACTAAGATTTCCGAAAATTGAAACATTTTCTGTCACTGTTCGTAATTTAACATTTGAAACACTAGAGCGCTTTGATCAATACTGACCACCTTGTACCCAACATGAGAGATTTGTTATAAACTTTGATATCTATAGATTCTGCTCCTATGTAAAACAGCATGAAAAACACCTAATTCGATGGAGCTAAACGCAGTGAACCACCAATAAAGCAGACACCTTCATCGATTGTGTGGATTGTCCATACAAGCGCCATACCCATTAAAATTTCTGAGCCGAATTCAACGAAAGCATAACTGATATTGGTTTGTTATACAATGCCCGCCTTAGGGTTATTGTTTATTGTGGCCAGTACACAGAAACGTAGTTACAGAGATTAGTTGCTGATATTGAGAAGGGTGAGGAAGAACTTGTCTGTGGCCTCGTCGATGAATCCCTCCCAGTATGTACTTTAAATGATTTAGGAAAACTACAGAAAAACCAAATTTGGATGGACAGACGATAGTTTGAACACCATAGAGAGTTTAATGTCTTGAATATTGCTCTACCTCGTTCAGCACTTTAATTTGTATTTGACCGATATGTCCTGGTGTGTGTAACTAATTACTAACTAGATTATCTTACAGGGAGAGAAATGTCTACGTTAGTACTTTAACATAAGTAGCGCGAGCCTTAGCAACGAATGAAATGTGTGCATTGGTGCAACTGCAGTCTTGGGGTAGATACGGATCTCACGTGCGCTGATAGTAGCAATCTCAAACAAATAGCCTGTTTTATGCATTCAAACAACTGCGGACATACAGGCCGCCTCGTTTCATTAGTGATGGAAATATAGATTCCATGAAATAAATACGAAGTTGTGCAATAATTGAAACATCAGGCATGTTGTGGTTAGACCGCGCTGAAGGAATCGCTGTAAACGGACCTCTTAGGGAAGAGCTGGTCGTAGGGTACAGTACTGAAGACGGCTTGTGCACGCTGGCGGTATACTTCGGCCAACCATTTCTCCAGCGTCGGCAGGAGTTCGGGTTGGACAACCTTCGTGGCGACGCTGTTTATGAACATATTTCCGGCGTTCACTGCAAACAGAGAAATGACAGTCTGAAATTGATCTTCTGGCAGAAACTGAAAATGAGAAAGTTTGGTTTGAAAACTGTAATGATACCGTAGTTTAATGAGTTTTCAGCGCATACATATATGGGGGAGAAGCAAACAAAATAAGATTATAATGTAACTTATCGCTGACGCGCCTTCGTCAGAGGCGTAGAAGAATGGGGTAGGTAAGTATCCGTTACTTATTGAAAGGATCTCAGAATTCCTCTGAAGTGACTTGTAGACACTGGAAAATCTAAGTTTGTTGACATCATGAATACAAGTCTCACCGCAGATGTGAAGCATTCATTCCACTGGATTAACTGACTTCACGTTGACATCCATTTTTTACTACTGTCTTCTCACATTAGCTTGGTAGAACCTGCTGTCGTAGCCCAGATCGCTGAAGCACACCTGTGCGGTGGCACTCGATTCGGATTTAACCTGCTTCCAGTCCTGATGGTGGATGAAATTTTCAGTGCCATGTATTTGGTCGGCGACGGGACGTGAGATGGTGGCCTAAAGTTCCTGATCACCAGTCTTTCCGTCAGTGTCCTGGATTTTTTTCCAAACCTCTCCGCAATTTCTAATGAAGTGAGGGCATATGATACTGTTGACGGTGCTTTGTCCATCAGATGTGGACGTTAAACGCGGCGGCCCCATAGTGCTATTCGAGAGGAGGAGACTGTGTGTCGAAACTGGTCTTCCCCCTCAGTTTCCTCCTCCTCCACGCCATCATCATCGTCATCATAAAACACGAACGTAACAGTAAGCTATACAGTCATCCATTACACTCACATATCTTCACGAATGCACATTCTACAGCTCTCACACATCCGTAAGGAAAGGGACCAATGTGCGAGGGCGAAGAAGACATTTTCCGGCAGGCAACTGAATCCACACCGTGGGATTTCCCAACCAGCTTTTAAATACTGTATTTAATTTTAGTCTTGGTTGACGTAGGGCTACTGGATAGTCCAACTGAGTCAGCGTATTTCAGAGCTGTTTAAGCATTTATGCCAGAGGTGCGCAAAAATTTTGAGAAATGGAGATCGTAAATTTCGATTGTAATTTCTTTGGACGATATCTTTGGTTCAAGCTGAGACACTCGCCGTACATATGTGACTTTTTACTGATTTACGAGCACACAATTTTCCAGCAACGCGCACGGTCCACTTTTCATATCTATTCGCATGCGTTGAAGATTGCAATGAATGCTTGTGATGCGCTGTATTACTTTTATATATACTGGCCTCAGATGCACACAAGGTGGTTGTACAAGTAGTTGCAGCAGGGCAACCAAACACGAAATTGGGTTTTGATTGCTCTCGGTCACCTATTTGTAACCAATTCAACGGCAGTTTACAACTTTTTTTTTAATTTCTTTTTCTTTTGGAGAGGATGGGTATGAAGTATCCCCCTCATCTTAGTAATGCTCGTTGTGGTAAATGGTTTGGTGTTGTTATGATCAATTTAAGTTTTATACCACATTCTAAAACAAAGCTGTCAAGCGAGTAAGAGATCTGCATGATCGACAGGAATACAACAGATGTATGAGGTGACATGTGGGAGACAAGACTCAATGAAATGAAATGAAATTCAAACGGACGTGGACGGGACATACTTCCTGTGGAACAGATAATAATTAGATCAAGTAATTCGTTTGCTGTAATCCAGGAAATAAGGAAAGATCGGTACCTTGACAATGTAAAGTGTGTAGATGAGATTACACAAAGTGCATATAAATAGATAGGATAAATAGAAATGAAGGGCTTAACGCTTGCAGAACTATGGTGGGGTCTTTGTACAGCATCTGACGTCAAATTTTCGATAACGATGATGATGATGATGATGATAGCAAGGCAAAGTATTCAATTAAACAATGTGTGCAAGTTTTCCGCTAATGACCTACCTAGAGGCTTGTAGTCCCCGAAGAGGCCAGTGAGTTCATACTGGCTTTGGCCCAAGTCGAGCTTGACGCTGACAGAGTCCACCTTGAGGTATGACTGATCCCCGTCAGCAGTCTCAAGGTGTCCAGCGTACGTCACGTCCGCGTTGCCTCCGCCTGAAATGTGACGACCAGGGCTCTGTTAGTATCCAATTAGGATGATTCGTTCTACATACATCAACACAGTAAGCCGAAATAGTAATTCTAATATCCTTACTATAAACTTGATAGCCAATACAGTCGGCCCACTTGTTTTTTAAACTCTGTCCACAACTGAATCGCACACCACACTTCTCAGACGAAAAAGGCAATATTCCTACATCATCTACCAATTAGTCATTGGTCCTTCAAATTTTAAAGACCCTCAGCCATCACTATACATTATATTTTGTTCTCCTTACATAGCTACTTCGTTAATATGTTTGGTCCTTTCACTACGTATTCTGTTACGTTTGGCTTAATTTTCACACTAGCATTCAGAACATTCTCAGGATTTTTAATACTGGCTACCACGTGCTAATGTTTTCACTGATAAAGTTGATATGTGAAGCAACATTTGATCACAATTGTCAAATATTTCAGCTAAATGTTACATACCGTCTGAAAGTTGTGAGTCAGTGATATGCGTCGCTGTTGAAAAAATGGTCTATGCTAATTTCCGCTTACTTTTATTCGCTAAAATGTTATAACTTACTGATATTTATTTGAAGATACGACATTCGTTAATACTATAAGACACACTGATACACGCGGATAATTACACCTTTACTCTATCCCAGCTTATGCCTTAGGCTGACATGATATCGGCATATGAAAATAGTAAGGGATATAGAATATTTGTTATTTTATTTTTTCCTCACGTATTTAGAATATATAACCCACAGAAATTTGACCCGTCTTTTGTTATTGGTTTATGTGGTTATTTATACTTACGCATAGAAACCTTGAAGGAACCACTGCCGTCCAGAGGGACGCCGAGGACTTTTCCGGACATGGCGTAGGCGCCCTCTAACGCGTTGACGCCGTCAATGTGGGTAACGACGCGGATGCGGTTGTTGACGTTATCCACCCTGGAAACACAATGCCGCCGAATTAAATGACGCAAAATACAGGTGGATAACAGAGCTCGGGATCCGAGCGAGAGATAAATAGATCGGTGGGTAGGTAGTGAGATACAGACAGACGACAGACAGCGCAGCAAGTTCCGATTACTACCTAAATGTGATTCTGGCTGAACAGGATAAGTTGCGTTATCGATTTTTGCGACGTGAGGCACAAACATGAAACGTGAAGTGCTCTAACTAATGGATGAACATTAAGAGTCAGAAATTAGAGGTCATAGTGGGATCATTATAAAAAGCTTCACACGGAATTAGTCGACCCATTATTTTCAGATATTCTGTCATCCTCAGATACTGAAAGCTTATAAAATCAACCTAATCAATAGCTTTTGTTTGGTGATCAACGTCTTAGTAAAATGATATCCAGTGACTTGGAAATCATATTGTTTGACAAAACACGTTACTACCTGATTGGTCTGGTCCTATAACACACGGTGTTTCGTCTACTTTGACACGCAGTCGAATTTCTTCCAACAATCACATACACAGTACATTAGATTAGGGAGGTTTTGAAAAAGTACACCTTTTTTCCGAGGCACTGCAGAACACTGTCAGCAAGCAATCCTGCACTTCTTATAGTCATTTAAAATGTCTGTTGTCAATAAGACATTAACTCCAAGCTAGTACCCATACATACTACGAAAGAAGGAGTGGCCAAGTAATTAAATTCGTGTAAATGAGAGAGAAAGAGCTGACCAAGTATTTTCCCATGTAAATGTGTAAGTAACAAATTTGGCTGCACCTCTTACTAGGTTTAAAACAGCGAATAACCTGACAGTCGCAAGCAATGGATATAATGGGATTGGGGTGAGGGGGAGGGGAGGTGGTAGTTAACAAGGGTATGTATATCGCTGGTCTCCGTTCAAGAGAGTTAATACTTTGGAAAAAACTTAATTCCTAAAGAACTGAGCGCGGCTGCAGGGCAAAACGCAGAGACTAAAAGGAATAAATGAGAACTGTCACGCGTTTCTGGAGTCAACCAAGCATCTTGTTGTCTGCCGGTGTGCGCGTGACTGTAGAGGAGACCGAGACAACTTCAGTCGACCTACCCAGCTGAGTTAACGCCAGCAGTCCACACCGTGGCGCATGTGGTGATCCATGTTTCACGGAACAGCGGTACAGCAGTTGCCTGCCGACACGATGATGAGAAAACGAAACTTACTGCAGGTTGTCGACGACGGAGCGGCCCAGGCCGGTGAAACGGGCGTTGTCGAGGCGGAACTTGAGGGCCAGCCCTCTGGAGTTGGTCTGCCACGTCAGCGGTGGCAGCTCGTCCATGGGGTCGATGGGAGTGGCACCCATCTGCGGAATGCCTGCGGACAGATGTCAGCCGTTCACACGCGACAGCTCATCTCACACTGAAACTCACGTTACGAAGGTTACCTGCTTATGCTTGCTATCCTTCAACATAAACTTGTTTTGCGTGGAGTGTATACGCTCTACCTTTACTTAAGAGTTCATGAATGGTGTCTTAGAGTAGGTAGGAAGATCGAAAGGCATTTACAAAATGGTTCCTATGTAATGCTGTAGGGGACAAACACATTAATCGTTTCTTCATTGTTCGACCGATTTAAGCCAGTTTAAAACTTGCGGGGCTACTCAGGTTCATAAGACAAATTTGTAAAGCAAGTAGCATCTGAGAGCAGTGTCGCCGTTTTGAGCACCTACGTATTCTCTTGGTTCTTTTCTTTTAAGCGTCTCACTTCGAAACTGTATACAGTTATTTTACTTCAAAAGCTTTAATGTTTATATAAGAATTAAAGCTATCTGATAATAAATATGATGGGTAGCGGCAAACATTTATTTATAAAACAGAAAAGTTTAAACTTCGATGAGTTTGTAAACGTAAACATACTGTCATCAACAAAAAATTCCAGAACAAAAGATTGCCACACAGGACATGGGATAAATTCTCGTTTCTGCCAGAGATTGTGCGTTGGCGGGAGGACTGGAACGGGGTCACTAAGCCTCGTGATGCCAACGAGAATGAGAAGCTGCGGCTTCAAGGTCAGTAAAGCCGACAACGGCCGGGAAAGTGGTGTGCTCACCCCAGACACCATACCGCCAGAGAATGACACGGTGGCCGTCCGGCCCTGATAGGCCCGTATTCGACCAGAGCAGCGGAGCTTTGCTTTCAAAAAAAAAAAATGGTTCAAATGGCTCTGAGCACTATGGGACTCAACTGCTGAGGTCATTAGTCCCCTAGAACTACAACTAAACCTAACTAACCTAAGGACATCACAAACATCCATGCCCGAGGCAGGATTCGAACCTGCGACCGTAGGGGTCTTGCGGTTCCAGACTGCAGCGCCTTTAACCGCACGGCCACTTCGGCCGGCAGCTTTGCTTTCCTTTCCTGTGAAGATGTCTCCGGTTGATGTAAATAGCTGACCCGTCCCACAATCCCCCTTCTCTCCTCCCCCCACTAAGATACATGCTTCCCTCTGTCATATTACCAAGGCTTCATCAGAATTCACTTGCTTAACATAGAGGCAAATGGCATATGTATTTTACCTCTATGTGATTTATCTGCGTTGAATTGACTGTATTAAGATTATAACAATTCTAATTTTTTCACCGGTTGTAATCTGAGTTAACTGCGTAAGCTCACTGGGTCCATAAGTGCTTCTCACCAAATTATAACAAGTGCAAAAAACTGTAAGAGGCGTTATAGCTTGGCAAATTATAGTTAATTATAGGCATTCTGCATTCCTTTATTATTATTACTAATCAAGTCATGATGTAGATGATATAACATTTATGGGTTCATGTTATGTTGAGATATCAGACGGAGATAGTACATCAGGACTGCTAAAGAGCATTCAGTCTGTGATGCCCTGCAAAGTACAAATAACGTCAAGATACAACTTCGTGTTCTAAGAATGGTGCAAGTGAGCTCCTGAGCACTAATATTTAACTTAAACATCAAGGAAGTTTCGCATAGTTCCCAGTAGTGAAAATCTTGTACTCGTATCCGTTCAAAAGATGGGCTTGTTTCTGTTACACGCGGAGTAGACCTTACCGTTAACAGACGTACTTCCCAGTACTCACCAGTAGCCAGATGTGGCACTGCGTCCTGTAGAGCCTTCCGCCGACATTCGACGACGTTAGGCTGGTCGTCAGCACATGTCTTGACGCCGAGAGGTGTCGCTGAAAGGCAAGAATAGTTCATACACAATATGCCGTTCCGATAAATTTTCTGGCAGTCGTGACAACCTGTCAGCTGCGCTCACGGTGTTCCGTCTCCCTGGGACTAAGGGAGCAACATACCTTACATGACACAGTCGAAGCTGAGTCGTGATACACTACTGGAACGGAATAACCGAACTTAAAACGTCCAAAAGTGGCATGAAAAAACGAAGCGTTCCGGTTTTACTTTTAGCAGTTATGATTAAAATTGCACACGGAACATCAGCTGGAGAATCGAGTAAACAAACGCTGTAGTGTTGTTAAACTGATAAGCTGCAACTATATCGGTATTTTTTTCTTTTCTTTCTCTTTTTTAAACAAATTGTACTATATAATCATCAAAGGCGTCCCGCTGCAATAAGTGGCGCAATTTTCCGATATATTTTGGCTGTTGCCTGTGCTATCTTCGTGACAAGCAAGAAACTACATTTCAGTTTCGATCGTTCTGTGGTAAGATCCAGAGAAGGAACAAAACAAATAACTTTGATGTCAGAATATAACTGGAACAAGTATGGTAGATCATTCCAGAACAAAGGTACAGCTTTGACAAGATCTCTAGATCTATTCTGAAATGTTTATATCTCCCATTACTTATCAAGATTTGTAAACAATTCTCCTTGACTATCCATATAACTGCCCTAATGTGATGTACAATGCGTCGCGTTACACATAACATTTCCGGAAAATATTATACTGAGTCTTCTGCAAAAGCAACACTCTACTAGGGTAAAAACTATTTTTATTTAAATAGGGATAGTGACGCAGATACAGCTGCAATACAGGAACAGTAAGAATATTATTGAAATATTTGTGAGTGGTAACATGTGAAACAAATACTCATCTGAGCATACTTTGCAGGCAACAGAGCGATTGGAGGAAGCAAATATTTTTTGAATCAGTTCATAAAATCATAAAGTATAAGAACTTCTACTGCTTCAGTAAAACAATTTATGGTGAGTGAGGGGTTTGTCCATAGAAATGGGAAAAGACTGCCAAGGGGCTTTCTTAACATAGAACGCCAAACTTAGCAGAAGAATCGAAATGAGTTGAAAGCTTTGAAGCAAACTCACTAGAATCTACCTAGCTCAAGCCAACGTGTATCTATCGATACACAGACGCCCGTGTTGCGGCCACAATGACTGAGTCACTCTGAATTTTAAATTCGCAATAGAACTTGAACACGAAGTCTGGTCAGAGTAAAGGCAGAGAAAATGCAACTCGCAGCACGTTAAGCAGACGACTGCATCGGCCGTCGAAATGACGTGCAGAAAAATGGAATCAACAGCAACGAGAGCACGTTACGAAAGTGAAATTTGCTTCAAGTTTGGGGAACCGCTGGAGCGTTTGCGATGGCGCCGATTTGAAGTACTAGCGGCAGACTTACCTATATCGGCGACGGCCAGGCCGGCAACGAGCAGCAGAGAGGAGGCGACGGCGATACGGCAGCACATGTCTGGGCTTTGCTGGACGTTGCGGCTTCGAGTGCCGGCGCCATGTCCGGCTGCCCTTTTATATGTCCGGTGCGCGCGCGCTGCACCAGGCCCTGCTGCGCCGCGCGGCCGCCAAGCCTCCCCACTCCGGCCGCAACAACCCTGTAGCCGCTGCGGCACTCGTGCACACTTACGTAACTGCAGTAAACCTCTAGGTCGTCATTGAAAATTTTTTCAAACTTAATCACACTCGTATTGGAAGCTGACGCCATGGCCGTATGTATGTTTCACGAATTTCTTTAAGTAACCGCTCCGGTTATATTTTTCACTTACCAGACTACACGTGACAAATTTGATCGGTTTTATCGGGAAAACTGGTGATATTTCCTGCAGAGTTCCTCCTTTTCGATTTTGAGTTGTATTCTTCGTCGTTACACAATCGACAAACCACATCTTTGCCTCAACGAGTGTATTTGAACAAGCAACACGACGTTACATTCGTCGTCTATCTATTGCTCTAAACGAATATACTAAATTCTTTTTACGATGTAGCAGTATTATAGTGTTCTCCCCGATTTCAATAGCTACTTGTCATACATTCAGATGACAAAAGTCATGTGGATTGCAATATGCACACATTGCGGTACCCGCATCTCGTGGTCGTGCGGTAGTGTTCTCGCTTCCCACGCCCGGGTTCCCGGGTTCGATTCCCGGCGGGGTCAGGGATTTTCTCTGCCTCGTGATGGCTGGGTGTTGTGTGCTGTCCTTAGGTTAGTTAGGTTTAAGTAGTTCTAAGTTCTAGGGGACTGATGACCTAAGATGTTAAGTCCCATAGTGCTCAGAGCCATTTTGAACACATTGCGGTAGTATCTCGTACGCAAGATATAAAAATGCGGTGGGCTGTCATTTGTACTCAAGTGAACAAGTTATAAGGTTCGCGGTGTGATTACGGCCTTACGACGACAACTAACAGACTCTCAGTGTGGAATGGTAGTTCGAGCTAGACACAGGGGACACACCATTTCGCAAATCGTTAGGGTATTCTATATTCCGAGATCCACAGTGTCAAGAGTATGCTGAGAATAGCAAAATTCACTTAACAAACGAGAGCAGCGGCTTTTGCCTAGGGTTGTCAGCTCTAAAGGACAAGCAGCACTGTGAAATATCCACAGAAACAAATGCGGGACATACGACGGATGTCTCCGTAATAACAGTGACGCGAATTTTGGCGATAATGGGCTATGGCAGCAGACGGCCGACGCGAGTGCTTTCCATACAGCACGATATCCGATATCGCCTGTAGCGCCTCTTCTGGGCTCGTGATCATATCAGTCTTGTGACTGGTTTAATGCGGCACGCCACAAATTCCTATCCTGCGCCAAGCTCTTCATCTCAGAAGAGAGCACTTGCAACCTACGTCATTTGCGGTGTGTATCCCAATCTCGTCTTCCTCTACAGTTTTTGCCCTCTACAGTTCCCTCTAGTGCCATGAAAGTCATTTCCTGATGTCGTAACACAGGTCCTTTCATTCTCTCCATTCTTCTTGTCAGTGTTTTCCACATATTCATTTTCTCTCCGACTCTGCGCAGAATCTCCTCATTCCGTAAATTATCAGTAAACCTAATTTCCGACATTCATCTGCAGCACCACATCTCAAATTCTTCGATTCTTTTCTATTTCGGTTTTCCCACAGGCCTATGTTTTAGACTGGTAGACTTCTCTTGGCTAGGAATGCCCTTTATGCCAGTGCTAGTCTCCTTTTGATGTCCTCCTTGCTTCATCCGTGATGCATTGTTTTGCTGCTTAAGTAGCGGAACTCCTTAAGTCCATGTACTTCATGACCATCAATCCTGATGTTAATTTTCTCACTGTTCTCATTTCAGCTACTTCTAAATTCTTTCGTCATTCTTCTATTTGTTCTGTTCGCATTAAGCTCTTCATTCAATTCAACCGCACATGTAATTATTCTTCACTTTCAATCAGGATAGCAATGTCATCAGCGAACCGTATCATGACATCCTTTCGCCTTGAATTTCGGTCCCACTCCTGAATCTTCTTTTTATTTCCACCATTGATCCTTTGATGTACAACTTGAACAATATGGGCGAAAGACTTCATCCCTGTCTTACATCTTTTTTAATTGAGTACTTCATTCTCGGTCGTCTACTACTGTTATTCCTTCTTGGTTCTTGTACATATTGTATATTATCCGTCCGTTTACCCTATAGCTTACCCGTTATTTTTCTCAGAATTTCGATTATCATGCACCATTTTGCGTTGTCGAACTCTTTTTGCAGGTCGACTAATCCTATTAACGTGTCTCGATTTTTCGCCTACCGGTGTGGCCGAGATGTTCTAGGCGCTTCAGTCTGGGACCGCGCGACCGCTACGGTCGCGAGTTCGAATCCTGCCTCGGGCATGGATGTGTGTGGTGCCATTAGGTTAGTTAGGTTTAAGCAGTTCTAAGTTCTAGGGGACTGATGACCTCAGATGTTAAGTCCCATAGTGCTCAGAATCATTTGAACCATTTTTGGAGGAATATTATCTATCCCTTGTGCCTAATTTGATCTCAACTCTTCCAGAGCTCTTTTTAATTCTGATTCTAATACTGGATCCCCCATCTCTTCTAAATCGACTCCTGTTTCTTATACGTCAGGCGCCCGCCCACAAAGCCACTGACGCTGCACTTTTCGCCAAGTCCTCTATCCAGTTTGGCAAGCAGGCGACGTCGCAGGCAAGCAAGATGCCTTACGCTTCGCCGAGGCAGACACTGCTGCTGGAGTCAATGCACGCCTTCGAGTTGCCTCATTCACTGTTATACGAACATCTTACTGGATAAGGAATGGATTTTTCATTTGAGTTCTGCTGATTCCATGACAGCCGAGTTGCCGATGTTACACAAACCACCACCTTGCGTCTTAAGAGATGGCCTTCCTGGCATATCATCGGGGTTCACATTGTCTAACCCTATTATGTCTGTGCGAGGAAAGCTGCCTTCTATTATACAGCTATGTGTTTTTCATTTGCTCCGTTCTGTGTCTGTTTGACGCTTTTTACGTTATATCAAGCGCTGTTGAATTGTGAGATGTTTAGCTTGTGGATGTGCGTGTGTGTGTGTGTGTGTTGTTGTGAGACACACACACACAGAGACGGAGAGAAAGAAGCAGATGGTGAAGTGTGCTCCCTGCCGCCGTTGGATAAGCAGCTGCAGCAGCAAGTCGTATACTCCTAGCTCACTCATTTGTTACATAGTTTAATTCTTAATTTCTTTGCGTGTTTTTGGTACTTGCATTGTTTAATTCATAAATTTCGGGCGTATTATAGTATTTGAGAGTTGTAGCATCGCGTTTTAGTACCTGAATAGTGTAAATTCGCGTAGTCGTTTGTCTACTGTTTTGTTTTGAACGGCCAGTGTCGGTTGGTCGCAGTCAGTGTGCTCCCTGCCGCCGTTGGATAAGCAGCTGCAGCAGCAAGTCGTATACTCCTAGCTCACTCATTTGTTACATAGTTTAATTCTTAATTTCTTTGCGTGTTTTTGGTACTTGCATTGTTTAATTCATAAATTTCGGGCGTATTATAGTATTTGAGAGTTGTAGCATCGCGTTTTAGTACCTGAATAGTGTAAATTCGCGTAGTCGTTTGTCTACTGTTTTGTTTTGAACGGCCAGTGTCGGTTGGTCGCAGTCAGTGTGCTCCCTGCCGCCGTTGGATAAGCAGCTGCAGCAGCAAGTCGTATACTCCTAGCTCACTCATTTGTTACATAGTTTAATTCTTAATTTCTTTGCGTGTTTTTGGTACTTGCATTGTTTAATTCATAAATTTCGGGCGTATTATAGTATTTGAGAGTGTAGCATCGTGTTTTAGTACCTGAATAGTGTAATTTCGCTTAGTCTCCTTCCGCCGCCGAGCAGTGTCAGCAGTGCGCAAGTAGCAGCATTACTGCATTTACTAGGCAATCTTGTATTTTAATAACCGTTTAAATTTTGTCGATTTGTTTGCGCTCTCTGTAGATTAGTTCAGACGTTCTTTGCAAAACAGTTTTTAGCATGGATAGGGACTGCAACTGCTGTGTTCGGATGCAGGCTGAGTTGGCATCCCTTCGCTCCCAGCTTCAGGCAGTGTTGGCTTCGGTCACACAGCTTGAGGCTGTTGCCAATGGGCATCACTGTGGGGGTCCGGATGGGGGTTTGTCGGGGACGGCCAGCTCGTCCCACGCATCCCCTGATCGGACTACGACTGTGGTTGCCCGGGATACTGCCCGCATTGAGGCTGATCCCTCACCTGTGGTAGAGTGGGAGGTCGTTTCAAGGTGTGGCAGGGGGCGAAAGACATTCCGGAGGGCTGAACGGAAAGCCTCTCCAGTTTGTCTGACGAACCGGTTTCAGGCTCTGTCTCAGGCTGATACTGATCTTCGGCCTGACATGGCTGCTTGTCCTGTTCAAGAAGTTGCCCCTCAGTCTGCAAGATCCGGGCAGTCGCAGAGGGTGGGCTTACTGGTAGTTGGGAGCTCCAACGTCAGGCGCGTAATGGGGTCCCTTAGGGAAATGGCAGCAAGAGAGGGGAAGAAAACCAATGTGCACTCCGTGTGCATACCGGGGGGAGTCATTCCAGATGTGGAAAGGGTCCTTCCGGATGCCATGAAGGGTACAGGGTGCACCCATCTGCAGGTGGTCGCTCATGTCGGCACCAATGATGTGTGTCGCTATGGATCGGAGGAAATCCTCTCTGGCTTCCGGCGGCTATCTGATTTGGTGAAGACTGCCAGTCTCGCTAGCGGGATGAAAGCAGGGCTCACCATCTGCAGCATCGTCGACAGGACTGACTGCGGACCTTTGGTACAGAGCCGAGTGGAGGGTCTGAATCAGAGGCTGAGACGGTTCTGCGACCGTGTGGGCTGCAGATTCCTCGACTTGCGCCATAGGGTGGTGGGGTTTCGGGTTCCGCTGGATAGGTCAGGAGCCCACTACACGCAACAAGCGGCTACACGGGTAGCAGGGGTTGTGTGGCGTGGGCTGGGCGGTTTTTTAGTTTAGATGGCCTTGGGCAAGTACAGAAAGGGCAACAGCCTCAACGGGTGCGGGGCAAAGTCAGGACATGCGGGGACCAAGCAGCAATTGGTATTGTAATTGTCAACTGTCGAAGCTGCGTTGGTAAAGTACCGGAACTTCAAGCGCTGATAGAAAGCACCGAAGCTGAAATCGTTATAGGTACAGAAAGCTGGCTGAAGCCAGAGATAAATTCTGCCGAAATTTTTACAAAGGTACAGACGGTGTTTAGAAAGGATAGATTGCATGCAACCGGTGGTAGAGTGTTCGTCGCTGTTAGTAGTAGTTTATCCTGTAGTGAAGTAAAAGTGGATAGTTCCTGTGAATTATTATGGGTGGAGGTTACACTAAACAACCGAACTAGGTTAATAATTGGCTCCTTTTACCGACCTCCCGACTCAGCAGCATTAGTGGCAGTACAACTGAGAGAAAATTTGGAATACATTTCACATAAATTTTCTCAGCATGTTATAGTCTTAGGTGGAGATTTCAATTTACCAGATATAGACTGGGACACTCAGATGTTTAGGACGGGTGGTAGGGACAGAGCATCGAGTGACATTATACTGAGTGCACTATCCGAAAATTACCTCGAGCAATTAAACAGAGAACCGACTCGTGGAGATAACATCTTGGACCTACTGATAACAAACAGACCCGAACTTTTCGACCCTGTATGTACAGAACAGGGAATCAGTGATCACAAGGCCGTTGCAGCATCCCTGAATATGGAAGTTAATAGGAATATAAAAAAAGGGAGGAAGGTTTATCTGTTTAGCAAGAGTAATAGAAGGCAGATTTCAGACTACCTAACAGATCAAAACGAAAATTTCTGCTCCGACACTGACAATGTTGAGTGTTTATGGAAAAAGTTCAAGGCAATCGTAAAATGCGTTTTAGACAGGTACGTGCCGAGTAAAACTGTGAGGGACGGGAAAAACCCACCGTGGTACAACAACAAAGTTAGGAAACTACTGCGAAAGCAAAGAGAGCTCCACTCCAAGTTTAAACGCAGCCAAAACCTCTCAGACAAACAGAAGCTAAACGATGTCAAAGTTAGCGTAAGGAGGGCTATGCGTGAAGCGTTCATTGAATTCGAAAGTAAAATTCTATGTACCGACTTGACAGAAAATCCTAGGAAGTTCTGGTCTTACGTCAAATCAGTAAGTGGCTCGAAACAGCATATCCAGACACTACGGGATGATGATGGCATTGAAACAGAGGATGACACGCGTAAAGCTGAAATACTAAACACCTTTTTCCAAAGCTGTTTCACAGAGGAAGATCGCACTGCAGTTCCTTCTCTAAATCCTCGCACAAACGAAAAAATGGCTGACATCGAAATAAGTGTCCAAGGAGTAGAAAAGCAACTGGAATCACTCAATAGAGGAAAGTCCACTGGACCTGACGGGATACCAATTCGATTCTACACAGAGTACGCGAAAGAACTTGCCCCCCTTCTAACAGCCGTGTACCGCAAGTCTCTAGAGGAACGGAGGGTTCCAAATGATTGGAAAAGAGCACAGATAGTCCCAGTCTTCAAGAAGGGTCGTCGAGCAGATGCGCAAAACTATAGACCTATATCTCTTACGTCGATCTCTTGTAGAATTTTAGAACATGTTTTTTGCTCGCGTATCATGTCATTTCTGGAAACCCAGAATCTACTATGTAGGAATCAACATGGATTCCGGAAACAGCGATCGTGTGAGACCCAACCCGCCTTATTTGTTCATGAGACCCAGAAAATATTAGATACAGGCTCCCAGGTAGATGCTATTTTTCTTGACTTCCGGAAGGCGTTCGATACAGTTCCGCACTGTCGCCTCATAAACAAAGTAAGAGCCTACGGAATATCAGACCAGCTGTGTGGCTGGATTGAAGAGTTTTTAGCAAACAGAACACAGCATGTTGTTATCAATGGAGAGACGTCTACAGACGTTAAAGTAACCTCTGGCGTGCCACAGGGGAGTGTTATGGGACCATTGCTTTTCACAATATATATAAATGACTTAGTAGATAGTGTCGAAAGTTCCATGCGGCTTTTCGCGGATGATGCTGTAGTATACAGAGAAGTTGCTGCATTAGAAAATTGTAGTGAAATACAGGAAGATCTGCAGCGGATAGGCACTTGGTGCAGGGAGTGGCAACTGACCCTTAACATAGACAAATGTAATGTATTGCGAATACATAGAAAGAAGGATCCTTTATTGTATGATTATATGATAGCGGAACAAACACTGTTAGCAGTTACTTCTGTAAAATATCTGGGAGTATGCGTACGGAACGATTTGAAGTGGAATGATCATATAAAATTAATTGTTGGTAAGGCGGGTACCAGGTTGAGATTCATTGGGAGAGTGCTTAGAAAATGCAGTCCATCAACAAAGGAGGTGGCTTACAAAACACTCGTTCGACCTATACTTGAGTATTGCTCATCAGTGTGGGATCCGTACCAGGTCGGGTTGACGGAGGAGATAGAGAAGAAACAAAGAAGAGCGGCGCGTTTCGTCACAGGGTTATTTGGTAACCGTGATAGCGTTACGGAGATGTTTAATAAACTCAAGTGGCAGACTCTGCAAGAGAGGCGCTCTGCATCGCGGTGTAGCTTGCTCGACAGGTTTCGAGAGGGTGCGTTTCTGGATGAGGTATCGAATATATTGCTTCCCCCTACTTATACCTCCCGAGGAGATCACGAATGTAAAATTAGAGAGATTAGAGCGCGCACGGAGGCTTTCAGACAGTCGTTCTTCCCGCGAACCATACGCGACTGGAACAGGAAAGTGAGGTAATGACAGTGGCACGTAAAGTGCCCTCCGCCACACACCGTTGGGTGGCTTGCGGAGTATCAATGTAGATGTAGATGTAGAAACAGTTAACAGTGTGGAGCAGAGGGGAAGACTTTAATACAGAAGGTAATAAAATGCTGTTTGCTCTAAAAGGAGGTTATTTATACAGTTCCTCTATTCTGGTATTTGGTCTCTGTTGGTTAAATACATTCTTTCCGTGGTCTGTTGGTCCTGTGTGTGGTAATTGTTAGTTTTTAGCGCAAGAAGTTGCTAGTTTTAAGAATTTCTAAATCGATTTCTACATTCGTTGGTTTCTGACTCTATGTTATTTGGTGATCATCAAATGTTGATACTCTGAGTGTTTTGTGTACATGGGCCTGAAATTTCTACACGTATGACTCATATATACAGACTGGCATCAATTACAACTTATTTGGTAGTTACCAGAGCGGTTATAATAGTCAGAGTTGGTGGTTTGCCTTAAGTCTGTTCTGTATTGTGTTATTAACCTGATATGCTTTTTCACTCACTGTCTCATCCGGATGTTGCACATCCTGTGTGTGACTTCATTATTGTATATCAATATGGGCCTTTTTTTTTTACAGTCTTCTAATTTGTCTGCATTGTGTTGTATTTGTCTGTATGTACGTTTCATGATGTTTTATACGTGTCTGTCATTTGTTGTTGATTTTATCTACTATTTACTTTACTGTCTTTAATTCCTTTATGTCGTCATGTTTGTTCATAGATATTCTGTTCAGTGGGAGCATTAAGTATCCGAAACAAGCTAGTTTATATGTTATGGGTGCTAAATTGGTTGTGGATCAAACCACTAGTCTTAGTGTGTACCCGTACATCTTTAATTGTGTCCATTGTTTCTTAAGAGTATAGCTAGATCTATGAAACTAAGTTCTTCATTTGTCTGTGTCTGAATGATGAACTGTTTTGTGGAGAGATGGTGTTTATGTCGTCATGTAGTTGTCTTATACAGGCGTGAGGTTCATCTGTTAGGTAAACTACATCATTTACATGCTGGTATCAATATTTTGATTCTTTCCTCTGTGGCCGACTACCTGAAATATATATGAACAACGCTACCAAACATCTTGTTGCCTACTACGTCAAAGTCTACCCTCCACCACAGTACTCATTCTATCTGCGTCTCCATCGCTATCACTATACAGACAGACAGAGAGAGAGAGAGAGAGAGAGAGAGAGAGAGAGAGAGAGACCCACATTTTGTGTTATGCTGATAAAATATGCCAAGAACGTACTGAACAGCTAAATAGTCATAAACATGGGAATCACAGCCCCAGCATAAAAAGTTGTAAGTGACAATAAGTGGACAGCTATACACCGTGAGTCATTAACAATTGCCACCTAGAATAACTCCGAAAGTATAACAGTAGCTGAAAAGTTTGTGGGACAAATGTTGCAAGGGAGAACGGGGCCATAATATGACTTTGGTTTTTTGTTGCTAGGTGTAGTGGCGCCAGAGATATGAAGGTCAACGTTTCTTTCTTTGTTTTTAATGGAGTGCTATAGTTTGGAACTTATTTTCTAATATCTGCTATCGAGAAGAATCCAATGATGTGTAACACTATCCATCTAACGTTCCACTGAAATGTAAACGTCGTTCGACGGTTTCACAATACAGCACTAATAGGAACGGTAAGGGTAGTATCGTCGAATCAAGTGAATGTGAACGGTGTAGTCCTTCGATGAACGCGCCGATATGCTTCTCATTTACGGAGAATGCCAACGAAATTGAGAGCTAGAGACTTATGTGCTGAAAGATATCCTCAACGTACTCACCCTACACGTCGTTAATTGAGAAATTGAGAACAACTGGGTCTTTAACGCATCGGAAACATATCCGGCAAAGGAAAGCTACTAACGGGGAAACGGAAATTGGTACTCTTGCCACCGTGGTTCTAGAGCCTTGTGTTAGTTCACGTCAAATCGCAAGGGAATCTGGCAAGAGCCAGAGTAGTGTTGTTCGTGTTCTGCATCGGAATACATATCATCCTTACCACATCAGTCTCCACAAAGAATTGACTGGTACGGATTGTAT
Organism: Schistocerca serialis cubense; assembly: GCF_023864345.2. NCBI lineage: Eukaryota > Metazoa > Arthropoda > Insecta > Orthoptera > Acrididae > Schistocerca > Schistocerca serialis. The sequence continues at coordinate 423,207,268 of NC_064643.1, read as the reverse complement.
GCATCGCATTGAATTCTGCCGATGGGCTCAACTTCAGATTCAGAACGATGACACATTTATTAATTTTATTTTATTTACTGACGAGGCTGCATTCACGAAGTATGGAAATTTTAATTTGCGTAACATGCATTATCTGGCAACTGAAAATCCATTATGTTTGCGGCAAGTTGCACAGCAAAAACCGTCGTTGGTGAAAGTATGATGTGGGATTCTGGAGAACTGCATTATAGGCCCCTATTTCATCGAAGGAAATCTTAATGATAGGAAGTACACCACATTCCTGCAAGGGACACTAGCTCGGTTACTGGAAGAAATATCTTTAGGAACAACAAATTTTTCGCTGATGGCTAGAAGTGAATTGGAGGGACAATTTCCAAATCGTTGGATTGGACGCGGAGGTATGTCGCGGCCGGCTCGTTTACCAGACTTGACGCCTCTGGATTTTTTCTTGTGGGGATTTGTAAAAGACATTTTTTATAAAAACATTCCAATTGCACCTGAAGATAAGCGATAAAATTATCAGAGCATGTGCTTCGATAAGTGCCGATGTGATAAGGAATATCACTCAATCCATGATAAGAAGAGTGCAGCACCGCATTGATACCAGTGGTCATCACTTCGAACTCCTTCTGTAAATGGACGTTCATATCACCTTTGTGACCTTCGTTGCCCGATAAAGATCATACTGTTACACATCACTGGATTCGTGTCGATAGCCGCTATCAGAAAATAAGTACCAAACAATAGTACCCCATTTAAAAAACTAAGCTGACCTTCATATCTCTGAAGCGACCCCACCTAGCAACAAAAAACCAACGACATATTGTGACCCTCGTTGTCCCATGCAACTTTTGCCTCATAAACTTTTCAGCTTCTATAATACTTTCGGAGTTATTCCTGGTGGCAATAGTTATTGACTCGCCCTTTATATTGCGACGCAATACAGCGGATTCAGTTTCTAATGGACGGAAGACAGAAAAATAATATACACTTCGTAGTTTGAAAATGCAAATTGATGTATGATAGTTATGAAACTATCAACACATGTACATAACTGACAGCGTAAAGTAAGGTATATCAACAAATGTATAACCATCTTACTTCCCAAGTAGTACCCTAGGCGAAATAGTTAACATACCGTAAATGTGCAACATCAAATGCGTCAATTGTGTGATATGTCACTTTATTTGAATATGTAGGTTTACCACACTTCCGAGATTAATCCGGGCAGTTCTGGCTTTTTATTGTTATCCGATGTAATCTCCGGGGTTGCAAAATGATTTAGATAGAACTGCTTTAGCAATTGGTAGTTCTGCCTACATTGTAGACAAACCATTTATGAAGAAAGTTGTGTCTAGAGAAAAATACAACGCAGTGTCCAGGGTCTGGGAATATGATAACTGGCGGGAATTTTCTTAAATTTCAGACACACGTGCCCGACTTCACGTTTTTAAACATTCTCTTACGGTGGTTACTCTCTCAGGTGACCTTGGATGGGGAGTCGTCGCTACCGATTTCGCCATAACTTATGATTTAAGTCATATGGAAAGGAAACATCAGTAATACGTTTATGCTAATTTCGTGTGTGATGTAACTCGTCTACACGTTTTTTATCATTTTACCTGAATAGGTTTTTTTGCTCATGGTTTATAAATGGGCAAAACAAAATCCAATTTAAATGTTAACTTGCAAAATAAATATAAATCGATGAAAGTATGTAATGACAGTGACAATAAAGGTGTTTATTGCACTCTATGTACAGGACAGTTTTCGCAGCACATAAAGGAAATGGTGATATTAAAGAAAACGTGAAAACAGCTAAACACATGAGTGCTACTAGTGCGACTTCTCCACGAAAACTGAAATTTTTTTAAGCCAACGACGGGAACAACTGATCTGGCATGTGCATACCACATGCTAGACATAAAGTCACTTTAAAAACATCGGACTGCGCATCTAAACAGGTTAAAAATTTAAGACTCAGAATTTTCACCTGCTAGAAACAATATCAGGGCAGTTATTGTTAACATTATTTTACCATTTATATTTAATAATGGGTCGCGCGCACTGTAAAACATTAATCATGTATCGATGGGCAGCGCAAACAGAAATAAGATTAAGCTTGTTCCGACTGTTGTAAGGTACTTCAGTCTGAAGGAGGGAACTGAAATTGAACTTCTAAATTTCGATGACGTGTCAGATGGATGTACTCCGTTTACGGCTCCGTAGCTATTGCGGTGTGCGAAAAAATACAAACTAGAATAAAAACTGGTGTTTATACTGCTGATAATATTAACAACAATTTTGGCGCTGTGAAGAGAAAGGGAATGAAAGTGCGTTCACCAAAAGTTCAAAGTGATCTAGACGAACCTGTTTTAGGAATTGTATGTAATAAATTGAAACACCTCCAGCCGTCCTTTCGATGTTATTTATTATATAGCAACAAGTTTCGGTGACTCAATACATCATCTTCAGCCGTTAAATGACGTCGCAGTCACAACATCGCTCTTACGGTCTACGGATGTCAGTTAACAGACGTTGGTGATTGGTGGGATCGTGTATAGATTGGAGTTAACCTCAACAGCGTCAGTTAAGAGCTGAAGGTGATGTATTGAGTCACCGAAACTGGTTGCTATGTAATGAGAAACATCGAAAGGACAGCGAAAAGTGTTTCATTTTATTACGTAAGTGAATGGTCGAAGACCCGTAAACTTTCAGTCGGAAGGATGGACGTACAGAAACTATTTTAGGTATTGGTTGTTCTGCCCACATTTTACAAAAACTAGAACTGAAGGAAATGATGTCTAGTAACAAATACGAATAAATAAATAAAATATAGTGTTGCAGGATACTTTTAAGAGTTTTTAAAACAATTAAAAAATATGCCCTAGGTTGAACCCAAAAACTTTGGTATTGCGTCCTAGGTTGGACCCAAAGAAATATGTATATGAAAACTAACGTATAATCTGATGACTAGTTATTGCTCCTTTGTACACGTAGATAACTTTATGCTAAAAATTCATATAATCTCCAGAAGGTGCTATCCAGTATAACCCGCTGGAGGAAGAATGTAAATAAAAACACACTGATGATGGCACGTAAAGTGCTAATATATATTTGTGTAAAGGAAAAAGAATCAAACAGAGTCTTGCTTAAGGCAGACTTTCTCTCCGATTGTTCTCAGCAACCTCGGAGAATATACAGGATTCTGACGTTAAATTTCGCGTTATCGATTGCTTCAACACACGGGTGTACTGAAAAGTTTGCATAATATTTAGCTGATAACTTCAAAATATTAAGTCAATACTTCAACTACAGTTATAAGTTTAATGTGACAGATGAGAGTGAGTAGCTAATGAATCAGCTGTACTGGAAGATCATTCGCTAATAGTTTCAAAACCTTACTGGCAGGTTAAGGAACTAACGAAAATACGAATATCAAAGGGCATGTGAAATTTACCGTTTATTTGATTGGATGATACTAGGAGATGACTCTCACTTCTATGTATTAGTTGAACTGCGTGAAAATATCCTTGGACTCTACCTCCAAAAACATACAAAATGGTTCCAGACATTTCTTTCATCTCAGTACTTTAGCGTGAGGTACGATTTTGAATAGCACTAATGTAAAACCACAGCTTATTACAGAAATAGAACTATTATCGTTCGTCAAGCACGTTATGAGATCGAATCGTTCGCTATTCAAACACACACACTGGTGCAAACAACTCACTGACACCATGTTATGAGTAATATGTTGATGAATCACCTATATTTTGCTGTAAGTAGTCGCTACAGGTAAGGAATGCTGTGACCCTTAGACCTCTTTCATTTTTCCATGGTGGAAAGTTTTGATATGTTGAGTACATAAGGTGATTATGTCATAGGATATATTTTAATACCAGATCCTGAATATTCAAAAAGTAATCATCGTCTTCATCTTAATGTACCATAGTGCCCAGAAAAAAGGTGCCCCTCCTGTCAGTAAGAACAAGCTCAGAGATCGCAAGAAAATAATTTCTACATTTTAATAGACTATTACGTTAGTAAGAAGAGAAATATAAAGCAATTTCTGAATAATAATCTTATTCTGAACAATGTTAGCAGTATATTAACATTCCGTCAAACTCCATGAATGAAATCATACATTAATATTAATACTCAGAAATGGATCAGTACAACACATTATGTCGAATAAATGTTATCATGACATATGAACAAGAGTGTTCTTGCTCGTCATGATAATACTCTACAGCACGCACGAAAAATGAGAGATATGAAAATACTATCAAGCTGGGAGGGTATATAAAGAACTGCTGTCTCAGTTGTTGTCTATTAATAGTTGAAGAAATATGCACTGTTGCCACTTTCCCTTCCATCCTATGAATATCATACAGTGTTGTCATATTACTGGTCGGAAAAATTCTATTGTAACAGATTTGAGGCAGTTGTGATATTTCAAATTCTAAGATGGCACAAATGAATCTATGGTATATATAAAATGAAAGGAGAAATTCCTAGGTAGTCAAATTGAGCCACTTATCGTAGTAGGAAAGTCAAAATTTTTCCAATTACGAGATGGTGAAAATGAAAATGTTGTGCTCTTTAATAAAACCTGTTTCCCTATATAACAAAAACTGTAGATAGACCCATTGCAAGATATGTCACGTTAATGTAATACAAACATGGTCTATGTGAAGATATAAGATGTCAGAAAGATGAGCAATTTTTCTTTTATCCCCACTACACCCTCTACTTTATATTCCACAGGTTTGAACATATTGCATCTCGGAAAGTATCATTCATAATGAGCTCCATAGAACTTGTTGAAAATGAAGTGTATCTTGTTTTCATGTGCTTTGCATGAATCTGAATGCTACCGAAACCAAATACGCTGTCATCAGAATGAGAATTCGCGCTAGTGATACGTTGTGAAAATACGAAGTACATTGACCGAAAAATGTTGATACCCGCTCGTGGATGGGATCACCTTGTGGACAATTAAACGCAAACAGAGGCAATATTAAATGTTACTTCTCCGTTTCTTGATATGGTACTGGAGAAGCACATGATATACAGTTGAAATATTTCCATTGGTGTCATGTTTTGTAATACTAACACTAACGCAGTTCGAGATATCAACGTTTCAGAATTTGACATATGCAAGCAATGCTATTCAACAGGTCGCGAATGGTAGCTTACATATACTAATTGTATGGGAAAATTTGTCAGAACCTCGTCGAGTTTGCATGTTAAGAACCTTCAGACCCAAAGACAGCATTCGTGGATCTGCGCTTTGAGAGCTGTTGTATCTGCAAGCCAAACAAATGAAATTTCTTGTAAATTATAGATAGCAGCAATCAGTTGTCCTTTTTAAATTTTATTATGCAGATCCATATTTCGGCTAGAAGCTAGCCATTCTCAATGATAAGAATACAAGGAGTACATAGTCAGATGATGTCATAAAAAGTTACAAATAATGTCTTAACTCATATGGTTTGTATATTACATACCACTATTATTTTAGCTCAAAGCATGTAAGTCCCTGTTGATCGGGCTTCACCCACTGTTCATTGAATACTACTGTTTGCGGAAGGCAGGCTGTATGGAGAACACATCGATTGGTTACATGAAATTTCTCATATACTATACCCAACATAGCTAAAGAACTATCTCCATATATCAACGTGCCTCCGTATCCAGCCAAGAAACTGAGTACACGCAACTTCGTTTGTGGTTGTTATGATCCCTCCATGTGTGGTAAAATATCTTAAGAAAATGTAACAGAATTCACTTCCACCGTGTGATACTTTTCTGTTTATTGGACTCAAGAATATGTTTAATAATAACCTTCTTGTTGGTGTTTGAATTAGGCCTCCTGTAAAAGCTCCGGCTTGTAAAAATGTATTCACATAATTGTTATCAGCATGGCGAAGTGACTGGAACAGCCTCAGCATAGCATGGTTGCGGTAACTGATTGGGTAAATGAGCCAACAGCAGAACAAGAAGAATGAAAGTGGAACGGTTGTATACTGCCTGACTCCATATGATCTACTGTCAAACGCAGTTATTGTCTTCGATGATATTGCATTTGAAAAAGATCAGATACAAAATGATTTGTTCTTTGATCGGCATAAGATCATTGTTTTCCAATTCATTTTACAAACAAATTCATGAGTTTCAAAATAGCTGATTTGTGAACTAAATTTTTTTTCATTCATTTCAAAGTCAGTACAAACAATCTGGCAAATATATCTGACAGTCATGTAGAGCAATGTCTTCAGATTCATCTGTGCAGATGGTAAGGATCGCCGGTTATCTGTACTAAGAAATAAAAAGAGCTATTTTTTTACATTACATAAGAGGCGAACGTCTTAAAAATGAGATCGACAGGAAGTGCAAAATGACTAAGCAGGGATGGCTAGAGGACAAATGTAAGGATGTAGAGGCCTGTCTCACTAGGGGTAAGGTAGATAATGCCTACAGGAAAATTAAATTGACCTTTGGAGAAAAGAGAACCACTTGTATGAATATCAAGAGCTCAGATGGAAACCCAGTTCTAAGCAAAGAAGGGAAAGCAGAAAGGTGGAAGGAGTATATAGAAGGTCTATACAAGGGTGATGTACTTGAGGACAATATTAGGGAAATGGAAGAGGATGTAGATGAAGATGGGAGATATGATACTGCGTGGAGAGTTTGACAGAGCACTGAAAGATCTAAGTCGAAACAAGGCCCTGGGAGTAGACAACATTCCATCAGAACTCCTGACAGCCTTGGGAGAGCCAGTCCTGACAAAACTCTACCATCTGGTGAGCAAAATGTATGAGACAGGTGAAATACCCTCAGACTTCAAGAAGAATATAATGATTCCAATCCCAAAGAGAGCAGGCGTTGACAGATGTGAAAATTACCGAACTATCAGTTTAATAAGTCACACCTGCAAAGTACTAACGCGAATTGTTTACAGACGTATGGAAATAGTAGTAGAAGCCGACCTCTGGGAAGATCATTTTGGATTCCGTAGAAATATCGGAACACGTGAGGCAATACTGACCCTACGACTTATCTTAGAAGCTAGATTAAGGAAAGGCAAACCTACGTTTCTAGCATTTGTAGACTTAGAGAAAGCTTTTGACAGTTTTGATTGGAATACTCTCTTTCGAATTCTGAAGGTGGCAGGGGTGAAATACAGGGAGCGAAAGGCTATTTACAATTTGTACGGAAACCAGATGGCAGTTATGAGTCGAGGAACATGAAAGGGAAGCAGTGGTTGGGAAGGGAGTGAGACAGGGTTGTAGCCTCTCCCCGATGTTATTCAATCTGTATATTGAGCAAGCAGTGAAGGAAACAAAAGAAAAATTCGTAGTAGGTATTAAAATACATGGAGAAGAAATAAAAACTTTGAGGTTCGCCGATGACATTGTAATTCTGTCAGAGACAGCAAAGAACTTGGAAGAGCAGTTGAACGGAATGGATAGTGTCTTGAAGGGAGGATATAAGATGAACATCAACAAAAGCAAAACGAGAATAATGGAATGTAGTCGAATTAAGTTGGGTGATGCTGAGGGAATTAGATTAGGAAATGTGACACTTACAGTAGTAAAGGAGTTTTGCTATTTGGGGAGCAAAATAACTGATGATGTTCGAAGTAGAGAGGATATAATATGTAGACTGGCAATGGCAAGGAAAGCGTTTCTGAAGAGAAATTTGTTAACATCGAGTGTAGATTTAAGTGCCAGGACGTCGTTTCTGAAAGTATTTGTATGGAGTGCAGCCTTGATACATGGACGATAAACTGTTTGGGCAAGAAGGGAATAGAAGCATTCGAAACGTGGTGCTACAGAAGAATGCTGAAGATTAGATGGATAGTACACATAACTAATGAGGAGGTATTGCATAGGATTGGGGAGAAGAGAAGCTTGTGGCACAACTTGACTAGAAGAAGGGATAGGTTGATAGGACATGTTCTGAGGCATCAAGGGATAGCCAATTTAGTATCGAGGCCAGTATGGAAGGTAAAAATCATAGAGGGAGACCAAGAGATGAATACACTAAGCAGATTCATAAGGATGTATGTTGCAGTAGGTACTGGGAGATGAAGACGCTTGCACAGGATAGAGTAGCATGGAGAGCTGCATCAAACCAGTCACAGGACTGAAGACCACAACAACAACAAGAGGCGAGTTTGGGACAAAGTCGTAACATGAACTGAATACTGGTACATGCTGCAGAAAGAAGCAAATACTGTTCAGAATAGATGCGAAGTAATTGACAAATTAAGCAAAAACATAATTAAATGCTTAGTTCAGCTACAAGGTGAAATTAGTATCACGAGTGACTGAATTAAAAAATGATATACATGGATTAATCGCTTTCCTGCTTTATCACCACCTTCAGAAGGAATAAGATAATAACAGAGAGCCAGAAAGTATAAAATTTTCATGTCACACACACGCTTACTTAGTATGGTACCTGATTCAATCCCTGCCTTATGCAACGGTGATAATGAAACGCTTTATAGAAGCTACAAATTCAGTCCATCAGAAATTGCAACAGACACGTACAGGAGAACTTGAACGACACAAATGCTCATTCAGGCTTTGAAATCGATTACTGACGAAGTTCCTGAGACGATCACTGAATCGCCACAGCTGCCAGCCGGCCGTGGTGGCCGAGCGGTTCTATACGCTTCAGTCCGGAACCGCGCGACTGCTACGGTCGCAGGTTCGAATCCTGCCTCGGCATGGATGTGTGTGATGTCCTTAGGTTAGTTAGGTTTAAGTAGTTCTAAGTTCTAGGGGACTGATGACCTCAGATATTAAGTCTCATAGTGCTCAGAGCCATTTGAACCATTTGAACCACAGCTGCCCTAGCTGTTTAAGAATGACGTCGACGAAGCTGTACTTTTACTATGTATCACTAACGGCAAATTCTTTGTTGTACGACAGAAGTATCGTCAGCCTGACATAAATAGTGGACTACACACAATTCATTATCGATCCGTACAATTTTGCAAATTACTGTGTGTTGATAGTTATATTAATATATTTTCGACACATATTATAGAAACTAACAAATGAAAATATTTGTTATCCTATTTTCTGACATAATTTACGAACCTTACCCCTTAATCACTTAATGTGTGAAAAAGTAGAGGCACTACAAATCTCACAGTGAGAAGCTCTTCATGATGCATGAAGAGGTAGGAAAATACTACATTTGTTCTTTCTTTTCTTTTGAAAGGTCTTTGTAGTACTACTACCACGACTGTGTACCTGAACGCAGTCTCTCTACCACAAAGTCCTAAGAATGGCGTAACTGGTTCATCGCGTCCACACAGCATAATGAGCCTATAAAAGAAACACATTGTAAATACCTGACAGTCAGATGAGAGAAAAAAGAAGAAAACAGAATACTCGTCCATCGTCAACAAATTCTATGCACCTGACGATCAAAGATACTTTAGATATGATTAATATCCTCGTTAGCGGATATCGAGATGGAAGCAGAAGAGCTGGCATGGATATCGCAGCAGAATAGTTCTGACATGGAGGGCAAGCGCGAGGTATTGCATGGGCGGATCATTGGCTCGGGTGTTACACATGCCGGCGGCAGTGGGCCCGCCCCGGCAGTCCTCGCGCGGACATCAAGTACCTGGGAGCTGGCCTTAGCCTTGCACCGTCCTCCGTTTTCTGTGTGCTTCGTTACTCACAAGCGTACCATCAGACCTGTTAATCACGATTTTGACGAGTGTTTTATGTGTTGTAGAGGGACCTGTCCTGAGAACCGGCTAGCGGGTTTTCACGCAACGGCGGCTAGTGTCCGAGAAAACTGTTTGTTGATGTTTTGTGCCTGTCGCCTATACCTGTAACATTAGTTCCGATCAAGTGAGCCCAGCGCAGTGGCTAGCCTTGTGATTTACGACGTTGTTGGTACCGGTTCAAACCTGTGCCGTATACTTTAACTTCGATTCAGTCGTACAGATTATTATTAAATAGCATATGTCGTGCAAAATTATTCGAAAATATCCTACCCAAGTGAAGTCCACTTCGTCCTCTCTGTGAGTTCATTTTTACAGACAGATTAAAAATTAACACGAGAAAATTTTTAATGTTCCTAACTTCGTAAAGACTAGTGGAGATATCGCTTCAAGGGAAGATTCCATAAAAATACACCCAATAATTCTGCATCAATTTAGTGTGCCTGTTTTCACAGGAATGACAAAGCTGTAGGTAGTTCACAATGAATTTGATGGAAGAAAGAACAGTCTTTTCGAATGCAAACGGACTTTGTATTCCTGTATCGCTTCTGGAAAATCCTTGCGCCTGCAAAGGCAGTACCTTCCATTACATGTGTGTGGTGTTTTACGAATCAGTGTTTCGTTTGATTCTACAACAAATATCATCGAACATCGAAAAGCTGTTCTAACACAGCAAGCGGTTGTTGTGATTACGTGTAATGCGATTCTGTACTCTGTTCTGCAACAAACGGAATACACATCTTAGGAAAATCTGCTTTATTAATCAAATGACTATGGCGAAAATGAGCATTTTAGAAGAGTTTTGCACGACATATACTGTTTAATGATATTCTGTGTAATGCAGTTGGAAAAGAAATACGCTGCAGCACTTGAAACTGCTAAGCCAGATGGGAAAGAAGGGGAAAAAAGGATAGAAAACCAATGTGCGCTCCGTGTGCTTACCGGGTGGAGTCATTGCAGATGTGGAACGGGTCCTCCCGGATGCCATGAAGTGTACAGGGTGCAGCCAACTGCAAGTGGTTGCTCACATCGGTACCAATGATTTGTGTCCCTTTGAATCAGAAGAGATTCTCTCTGCTTTCGAGCGGTTAACAGCAGTGGTAAAGGCTGCCAGTCTCGCTTGCAAGATGAAAGCAGAGCTGACCATTTGCAGTGTAGCCGACAGGACCGATTGCGGAACTCTGGCATAAAGACGAGAGGAGGGTCTGAATCAGAGGCTCAGACGGATCTACAAGCGTGTAGGCTGCAGATTGAAAGGGTGGTTTGGTTTCGGGTTCCGCTGAATAGGTTAGGTGTCTAACACACGCAGGAGGCGGCTACACGGGTAGCAGGGGCTGTGGGGGGTGGACTGAGCGGTTTTTTAAGTTTAGAGGGTTTCGGGAAAACCCAAGAAGGACTTCAGCCACAAAGGGTGCCGGCCGAACACAGGAAGAACGTAGATGCAGGATTCATCGGTATAACAGTTGTAAATTTCTGATGTCTCCGGGAAAGACATTTGTAAAATCTGTGTAATATATGCAAAATCATTTATCTGTGTTCTTATATTTCATTTCTGTATGAACAGTTATCGATTAGGTGGATTCTGAATAAAAGAAATAATCATTTCCCATTTTTATGTTTGTATAATATTATTTATATCGATTTTACAGATATCTTCTGTCGTTGACGACTGTGGAAACCGACGCAGACAATGATAATTAAAAATATAGTAAAGATATACATTAGCGTATTAAATTACTTAGAAATAGCGGAGGCTTAGACATTACTCGCTCTGTGTTCTCGTAGCCGTGAATGTTGTAAGGGCTTGTGACGCTCTCTCTCGAACGCTTGGTTCGCTTTCATTTGTTTTTTCATCGAGAAAGGCACCACTGGGCACTGATGTAAAAAAAGGTATGTACTTTGAATTTTATGTTAATTCTGAATATAGAAATTGTTAAAAATACTTGTAAAAATTTGTAGCTAGCTTTTCCAGTATTTCATCCCACATTTTTCTCCCTTTTCAGCGAATTTAGCATTTTTTGTGACGTAGCGCTGCGCCACGGTCGCGGGAGCCGCTGCCGCGGCAAATTCGAACTATAATTGAATGAAAGCCGTTTTCCCGCAACTAAGCGGACAGGTAATTGTACATTAAAATTATTTCTTTCAGCTTCCCGTAGACCACAGTGAAGAATTGCAGATTTTATTATGTCATTTTCACATGGACGTGGGCCACTGCTAGTGCTAAATTAGTGACGTAAATACTTTACGAAAATCAGAGACTTAAAAGTTTACTTGTGTGAGATCAAAGACTGCTGTGTTGAAATCTGGTCAGGCTAGTAATATTAAAATCATTTCCATTTTTAGTTTCATGCTCTCGTGTTAGCCGAGGCAATCAATAGTGTTCAAATATTAAAAAATCCACTGCAGCTTTTGTGTTTGGCAAACATTGCATAATGTAACTTCTGTACGTGTAATAAGAGTAATTTTCAGTGCATTGCAAAAACAAAAGTAGAGAAAGACATGTTTAATTTCGTAATCAGTTACAGTAATGATACAGTGTTTTATTTCTAACAAGCCAGATCAGAGTTTAAAGAAAATAGTTTTGCAAATTAAAGGTCATACATTCATAACAGGAAATCTTTCAGTGTTGAGCGTATCCCCACATAATAGATCAGACTGCACAAAGTTAAATTTTCAACTACAGATACCAGTAGTGAGAACTGCAATTTATCTTTTGTTTTTGCAACGATAATCAAATGGTTCAAATGGATCTGAGCACTATGGGACTTAACATCTATGGTCATCAGTCCCCTAGAACTTAGAACTACTTAAACCTAACTAACCTAAGGACAGCACACAACACCCAGTCATCACGAGGCAGAGAAAATCCCTAACCCCGCCGCAACGATAATCAACATATGGTTTATTTAAAGTGCTTTCCCATATAAACTGTATTATAGCCAAAGATTATAAAAGTTCAATGCACGATTTTATTACTACCAAGCAAAAGAATAACATTCTTTTACATTCAGTCAAACGGTATATAAAAATCGAAGTGCGCGGGAATACGTAACAAATTGTTGTATCTGTGTTGGGAAAGTACCAGAGGTCCTAGCGCTCCAATCGTTATAGGCAACGAAAGGCGGAGATAAACTCAGCTGAAATTTTTGCGGAGAACCTATCGGTGTTCGGAAAGGATAGACTAAACACGGTTGGCAGTGGCGTGTTTGTTGCTGTTAGAAGTAGTTGATCTTGACGCGAAATTGAAGTAGGTAGTTCCTGTGAGTTGGTATGGGCAGAGGTCATTGTTGGCGACCGGAATAAAATAATAATAGGATCCCTTTACCGACCTCCCAATTCAGATGATACAGTTCCTGAAAGGTTCAAAGAAAACTTGAGTTAGATTTCAAACACGTATCCGACCCATACCATTATAGTTGGTGGTGACTTTAATTTACCCTCGATATGTTGGTGACAATACATGTTTCATTCCGGAGGTACGCACAAAACATCATCCGAAATTGTGCAAAATGAATAATCTGAAAATTATTTCGAGCAGTTAGTTCATGAGCCCACGCGAATAGTAAATGGTTGTGAAAACACACTTGAACTTTTAGCAACAAATAATCCTGTGTTAATAACGAGCATGAAAACGGATACAAGGGATAGTGAACACAGGGCTGTCGTAGCGAGACTGAATATTGTAACTCCCAAATCCTCCAAAAATAAATGACAAATATATCTATTCAAAAAAAGCAGATAAAATTTCACTTGACACCTTCCTGAGAGACAATCTCCACTGCTTCAAAATTAATAATATAAGTGTAGACAAGATGTGGCTTGAATTCAGACAAATAATATCGACAGCAGTTGAGAAATTTATACGAAATAAATTAACAAACGACGGAGCTGCTCCTCCTTGGTACACAAAACGGGTCAGAACACTGTTGCAGAAACAACGAAACAAACATGCCAAATTTAAACAGACGCAAAATCCTAAAGATTGGCGATCTTTTAGAGAAGCTCAAAATTTAGCGTGGACTTCAATTCGAGACGCTTATAACAGTTTCCACAACGAAACTTGGTCTCGAAACCTAGCAGAAAATCGAAAGAGATTATAGTCGTATGTGAAGTATATCAGCGGCAAGAAACAATCAATGGCTTCTCTGAGCAATAGCAATGGAGATACTATCGAAGACAGTGCTGCCAAAGCAGAGTTACTAAACAAAGCCTTCCGAAAAGCCTTTACAAAAGAAGACGAAGTAAATATTCCGTAATTCGAATCAAGAACAGCTGCCAACTTGAGTAACGTAGAAGTAAATATCCTAGGATTAGTGAAGCAACTTAAATCATTTAATAAAAGCAAGTCTTCTGGTCCAGACTGTATACCAATTAGGTTCCTTTCAGAGTATGCTGATGCATTAGCTCCATACTTGACAATCATATACAACCGTTCGCTCGACGGAAGATCCGTACCCAAAGACTGGAAAGTTGCACCGGTCACACCAATATTCAAGAAAGATTGTAGCAGTAATCCACTTAATTACATGCCCATATCATTAACGTCGATATGCAGTAGGATTTTGGAACGTATGTTGTGTTCGAAAATTATGAATTACCTCGAAGAAAACGGTCTATTGACACACAGTCAACATAGGTTTAGAAAACATCGTTCTTGTGGAACACAACTAGCTCTCTATTCGCATGAAGTGTCTAGTGCTATTGACAACTGATTTCTGGTCGATTCCGTATATCTGGATTTCCAGAGGGCTTTTGACTCTGTACCACACAAGCGGCTTATAGTGAAATTCCGTGCTTATGGAATATCGTCTCAGTTATTTGACTGGATTTGTGACTTCCTCTCAGGGATGTCACAGTTTGTAGTAACATGACGGAAAGTCATTGAGTAAAACAGAAGTGATTCCTGGCGTTCCCTAAATAGTGTTACAGGCCCTTTGCTGGCCCTTTGCTGTTCCTTATCAATTTAAACGATTTGGGGAAACAATCTGAGCAGCTGTCTTAAGTTGTTTGCAGATGACGCTGTCGTTTATCGACTAATAAAGCCATCAGAAGATAAAAACAAACCGCAAAACAATTTAGAAAAGATATCTGAATGGTGTGAAAATTGGCAGTTGATCCTAAATAACGAAAACTGTGAGGTCATGCACAAGAGTGCTAACAGGAATCCTTTATACTTCGGTTACACGATAAATCAGCCAAATATAAAGGCCTTAAATTCAACTAAATACCTAGGAATTACAGTTACGAAAAACTTAAATTGGAAGGATCACACAGAAAAAAATTGTTCAAATGTCTCTGAGCACTATGGAACTTAACATCTATGGTCATCAGTCCCCTAGAACTTAGAACTACTTAAACCTAACTAACCTAAGGACAGCACACAACACCCAGTCATCACGAGGCAGAGATAATCCCTGACCCCGCCGGGAATCGAACCCGGGAACCCGGGCTTGGGAAGCGAGAACGCTACCGCACGACCACGAGCTGCGGACAAGAAACACATAGAAAATGTTGTGGGGAAGGCTAACCAAAGACTGCCTTTTATTGGCAGGACACTTAGAAAATGTAACAGATCTACTAAGAATACTGGCTGCACTATGCTTGTCCGTCCTCTTTTAGCATACTTTTGCGCGGTGTGGGATTCTTACCAGATAGGACTGACGGAGTGCATCGAAAAAGTACAAAGAAGAGCAGCACGTTTTGTACTATCATGAAATATGGGAGAGTGTCACTGCAATGATACAGGACTTGGGCTGGACATTATTAAAAGAAACGCGTTTCTCGTTGCGACGGAATCTTCTCACGAAATTCCAATTACCAACTTTCTCCTCTGAATGCAAAAATATTTTATTGACACCGACCTACATAGGGAGAAACGATAACCACGATAAAATAGGGTAATCAGAGGTCGTACAGGAAGATATAGGTGTTCGTTCTTTCCGCGCCCTATACGAGATTGGAATAACATGGAATTGTGAAAGTGGTTCGATGAACCCTCTGCTAGGCACTTAAATGTGATTTCCAGAGTATCGATGTAGATGTAGATGTAGGTTTAGTCCTGAAGATTAGCCGCTGCGCTATTCTCGTTTTGTCGAAACGTGATTAAGGTTAGAAGAAGTTTTTCTTTTTTTCTTTTTTCATCAGTCCTCTGCCTGGTTTGATGCGGTCCGCCACTAATTCCTCTCCTGCGCTAACCTCATCATCTCAGAGTAGCACTTGCAACCTACGTCTTCAATTATCAGTGAATGTCTTCCTGTCTTTCTGTCTTCTTCTACAGTGTCAGCCCTCTACAGCTCCCTCTAATACCACAGAAGTCATTCACTGATGTCCTGACAGATGTCCTATGATTCTGTGCCTCCTCCTTATTAGTGTTTTCCATATATTCCTTTCCGATTCTGCGCCGAACCTCCTCATTTCTTACCTTATCAGTTCACCTGATTTTCAACATTCGTCTGTAGCACCACATCACAAATGCTTCGATTCTCTTCTGTTCCGGTTTTCCCACAGTCCATGTTTCACTACCATACAATGCTGTACTCCAGACTTACATTCTCAGAAATTTCTTCCTCAAATTAAGGCCGATATTTGATATTAGTAGACTTCTCTTGGCCAGGAATGTCCTTTTTGCCACTGCTGGTCTGCTTTTGATGTCCTTCTTGCTCCGTCCGTCATTGGTTATTTTACTGCCTAGGTATCAGAACTCCTTAACTTCATCTGCTTCGTAATCAACAATCCTGACGTTAAGTTTCTCGCTATTCTCATTTCTACTACTTCTTATTACCTTCGTCTTTCTACGATTTACTCTCAGTTCATACCCTTCACTCATTGAACTGTTCATTCCGTTCAGCAGTTTATGTAATTCTTCTTCACTTTCACTCAGGATAGCTACGTCATCAGCGAATCGCATCATTGATATCCTTTCACCTTGAATTTTAATTCCACTCCTGAACCTTTCTTTTATTTCCATCATTGCTTCCTCGATGTAGAGACTGAACAGTAGGTAGTACATAAATATCGATTTTCTCAGTCGGTGACACGGGACTGTCTTTAGACGCCCCGTTATTTTCCCTCGACTTGGAGGTTATCTCCAACGCCCACAAGCATCGCCCCAGAGTATTGTGTTTGCGTTGGTAGTGATGGTCGACAAAATGAGGTAGACACAGGAACGATGGTCAGCCTAGTTAACTTACATGCTTGCAGGCTCGTTGGCTACCCTGCATTGCAGTGACTACAATGTCATCTGTTGTCTTATAGAAAGCAGTGTATTCCTTTGCGGCGGCGGCAGTTTTCCATCTAAGCATGTTATCAGAGCGTAGAATGGCAACTTACGTTGTTTTGTTTAATCGCCCAGTGACCCCAAATATTTTTCATTAGACACATTTTCTGTTTCTGGTTTACAGACAGTTTCCAGAGTACATTCAGTGTCTCAAACAGTCCCCTTTTAGGATTGGCAGAGAAACTCGCAGAGAAAAGATACCAGAAACCAAAATTTTTTCTAAAAAGTCAGTTGTAAAAGCAACCAATTTCGACGCTTCGTTAGCGTCATCTTCAGGACCCTATGGAGTCTATGCTACGATCACCTGACCATCTGTTTCAGAATACCATAGCGCAGCTACCTTGTCTCAGGTGAAACTTGTGGAAATTTGTAATAACTCGCACTAGAGCATTGCGTTAGCCACTGATGGTCCAAAAGCACAGTGTGGTGACATGTAGGTTACAGTAACACGAACGCAAAATGATTTGAGATGGGCTGGCTGCGCTCTGCAGAACCTGCATCATGAAGCAGGAATAGTGGTACAAGCAAAATGGTGTCACCATAACATGAACCAATTATGATTTACTGGAGCAGTAAGTAAAAATAACTTTTAGTTTTAAGACAGAATCATTTGGAGCCCGGGAGTCCCATCATGAGGCCAAGGCTGTGCTGGATTACGAGACGCTTGGGTACGCTCAGCTGCAGCCCTGGGCTCAAGACCAGCTCGGCTCAGCACCATCTCGCACTGAGTCCACCCTGTGGGACTTGGTGCCACAGTGCAGCAGAACTGCCGTCTGCGCCTGCAGCCACCAGACTCCTAACAGGAGGCTGCTGGCAGTGCACCACGTACGACCCTATCCCCAGTCACAGCAGAAGATGCAAGCTACTCTTTGGTTGTCTTGGCGCGACCGTTCAACAGCGGAGGGCAGATGCAGCAAGAATAAGATGCTGATGTCAGCGCCTTGGCGTACTGACAACTGCCAGCCTGCTGCCCAGAGTGACAGCATCGTAGGGTCCCACTAGAGCGGAGGCCAGCCATCAGTTGAACATCATTGGCCTGACTTTACTGAGTGGGATGTGCCCGCCTCGCCTAGATAGCGAAAAAATGTGTAACTGGAAAGTAATAGAGGTTTTTATCGACCACTGGACTTCCTCCGTCAGCCACTGAGCCCTACCCTCGGCCAGAAGGGTCACCACGAAGTGGTATCATCCCTTTTGAGTGGTACTAAACGATGCCACGATCTAACACCTTTGGCTGGGCAGAAAGTTTTGAGGCTCACGTCTTCTTGAAGCCGTCACCAATACCTAAGTTTTGTCACCCCCACCCCATGCTCTTTGCCATGTTGACAATGACAAGGCCGAGTTTCAACTTTGCTAGGAGCTCAGTGTCGTTTATCCTATTTCTCCTATGGTTAGTGGGTCACCTCTTTGGTAATGATTCAGAAGCCAGATATCACCATGCAACTTAGCATTGAATTTAAATAGTCAATACACAATGTGTCACAGATTTACATACAACTCTGTGACAGAAGCAGTTGTTGGCAAAGTTGTCAGGGGGTGGGGGCAGTATTTATCACACATCAACTTGTGTAGCACGTGCCTGCAGCGGTCATTGGACTCTGCTTCTCGGAAAATTTTAGTGATCGACATCTCTTCAAGCTCCGCTGGTTTAATCACTCGTCTTTTGGAATTTCGTCTACACCAGGAATTAATCAATGATATCTGAAGCAATGTGTTAAGGACATTGCCTGTTGCATAAACTACATCAGTGATATCTAGATCGTGGTGTCCACAACGGCCTAGTATTTTCTACAGGCAGTTTTCCAATGCCTTCTGGTGAATAGCCTTTGTTGTAAACTGGAAAAATGTAGCTTTTTTTTAAAAGTGCAATTTTCGAAGATGTGCTTAGCATAGGGGGCTTCTCCAAAGGGCGTCAAATTCGTGTGGTGTGAGAACCGTCAATGGACTTTTAAGTGTACCATTAACCTTGGCTGCAGGAGCGTCCCAGTATCACACTGGGGCAGTTCTGTCACAATGGAACCAAGATATCCCCAAGTAGCCCATCGCTTACGCATCAGACACACTTTCCGCAGGGCAAAATAACTACTCACGGTTGTAAAAGGAGATGTTGGCTACTATTTTCGGCATTAAAATGTTCAATGGTTTTCCTACTCATTAACAACCACAGGCAACTGGTATCCTTATTCAGCCTTCGTTCTAAGCTACCGGAATAGACCCTTTTTCTCAGGAATTATCACAATGACATTCGTTACCACCACCAAGCGAGTTAATGCAGATGCACTATCTAGTCTGCTGACAAAAACTGGTTCAGATTTGGATTCACAGGGGGCTCTAGTTTTCGTATTGACGATATCTTTCAACAGATATCGCTGAATTTTTCTTTGGCAGCACAGGAGTCCTCGGCTGCCATGGCCGCAAATCCGCAGTCCAGGTATGGTGACCCGAGTGCGCTGCTTCAGGAGCAGATTCAGTTGACACACTGTTTTTCTGCTGCTGGATTGGATCAAAATTGTCCAGAAGATCCTCATACCGAGCTCTGAAACGCAAAGCTGTTGAGTGGTCATGGAACATCTTGAATAGGCTTCTACAGCCTGTTTAAAGAAGTTGCAGATTTTAGCACTTACAGCGGTGTCCAACATGACTACTGTCCCATTCCACCTGCCATTCTGCTGCCCCTAAAGATTCAGCTTCTAACACAGAGGTGGAGCAAACCCAAACGCAGTCCACCTTACCTCAAAACAACATGCTGTCTTGTTTTCTAACATGTAATAGGTGTATATAGAGGAATGTCTGCATGGGTAACAGCCATGGAGCCCTTTGGATCTGTTGTATCCCAGGTCACGCACCCTGTATCATCATGAGCTGCTGTCTCTTCCTTGTGAAGCTACCACTTAGGCCCAGTATTATGGCTGACAGGAGGGGTGGCTGCTCGGTGTTATGGTGGGCCACCAAGGTGGACATTTGTGATGGAGGTCCTTCAGAAGCAGCAGTGGTTGCTGGGTGTCATGGTGTGCCGTAAGGGTTGACATTTGTATGTGATAGATGAAGCTTCAGGAGCAGCTGACCTGTAACTCCAATCAATGTCATACACAATCTGTTGGATCTCCTAGCGAGAATTGCAGTGGTTAGAACACTGGACTCGCATTCAGGAGGACGATGGTTCAAATCGGCATCTGGCCGTCCTTATTTAGTTTTTCTGTGATTGCCCTATTTGCTTCAGGCAAATGCTGGGAGGGTTGCTTTGAAAAGGCATCACCAATGTCCTTCCCCACCTTTCCCTAATCCGCGTTTGAACTCTGTCTATGATGACCTACTTGCCGATGGGACGTTAAACACTAATCCGCTCTGGCTCCTCCTGTTAGACCCTCAGTGAGCCATCTCCTAACCAGCCAGGCAACAAGGTCATTTGCACATTGTTCCCACGAAAAACTCCCAAGTTCAGCTTTGCCCCTCGCTTGTTCCACTATCATATGTTCGCCCATGGATTAGGGAATGGCTGGGGATAGCTATAAGCGCTGAACCCGTAAAATCTGAACCAGCACTCTCCATCCTCCACTTGCCAGTCGGTGAGACTCTGTCCTCAACGATGCCAGCCGACCAACTGGTACTACAGCCTTGGAAATCTTCCACTCCTCTACCGGAGCCAGGTCTTTGCCTTCAGTGGTCGAATCCTTGTCGGGAAATGTGACGCCCTCTCTACTTTTGCACCGGAGGTCACGGCACAGACCATGACCTTTTCAGGAGATAGGGACTTAATATGCCTGCCACTTAATATGGAAATGAATGCAAATGAACTAGCATGGGAATATGGCAAAACCCTGGCACAAAGGTCGCGCACAGTATGTTGCATACATGAAACCACTGGCTCAGGTATTTACCTACTAAAAGCAAATAGGACTGGTCAGGCAGTTCTTAGATAGACATCAACTGTAACGGTCCTGGACTTTGCCTCACAATTTGCTCTGTTTTCTATGTGCTTAGTCACTCACTCGCTCGCACTGGTCAAGATGTGTTTGCTTTGACTCATCTGTGTGTGGTATTCGGCCTTTCTGCGTCCCCATAGAGTGACTTATGAGTACATTGTGAGTTTCGTTCCCCAGGCTTGTCGTTGGTTCACTGTCGGTTAGTATAGTAATACTTGGTGCTGACTACCATGATAACACAATGTTGTCACACCTGTGCAGATACAATATTATGCAACAAGTACAAAACTCAAAAATATGAAATGGTGGGAGCAAAACATTTCTTAATATTGGTTCCCTTTTTGACACCTCGAAAATCTTCTGGTAAACCTTCCGGGATGTAAGGTCGTGGTCCATGAAACTCTTCAGCTCCTAACGTTTCGTCCAGAGCTGCGCTGGACATCTCCAGAGGGGTGTTTCAACTCCGGGATCTGTTTCTATAATATTAACTTAAAGTAGTTTCTGAGGAACTGTCCAGAATTTTCCAAACACAGAGCAAGTCAGGTGGAAAGGTAGGTGCTTTTAAATCTATTCTGAAAGGTTTCCAAGATGGAACACCTTTAATATCGCTTTTGTACGCTTTTTTTGAATATTGAATAACCCAGGAATCGAACCATCCATCGAAAACGTCTCGTAGTAAACATTAACTACAGTAAATTTTTACAAAATGGTCCCACTGATTTTTTCTCTACGACTAACAGTTTGAGCGAAGAGAGCACGAGAATACAGCAAGTGTGTGTGACTCAGATGACATAGCTTATGTAGTTTTTGTAGGCGAGTCTGAGGTAGTTACCTGACTTAGCAGACCATAGGTATTCTGTGCAAATTGTTCATCTCAGCTTTCTCCAAACTACTACAGTACGTTGTAAGCACTAACAATGTTTGAATAACACAAAAAATGAGTAATAATGTACATTAAATGTCTTGAATATGGAAAATTATTAAGATTTTATCACAACCTGACTCCCCTTGAGTGGTACTCTAGAAATTTAACAGCCTCAGCAGACGTTGATGGAGCCTGGTGGGGCGCTAAAAACTTGAGGTATTTTTATGGTTCTTAGCTCGTAGAAACAGCATGTTGGGAGTTGAAAGCAACTGGCGGCGAGCCCATTCCTCAGTAAATCTTGACAGACAGGCCCACAGCCGTGCAGGCAGACAGGGCAGCCCCTTGTCGAGACAGGTCTCCAGCAGAACAATGACGAGCTACCTGCCGCAGCGCCTGTGTAATGCTGGGCTGGGGCAACAGACTGAAGGAATACATCTACACAGTGGAGTTGTAAGCTGGGAATTGTGTACAGAGCCACATGTAATAATAATTCACCTGTTTTGTGTTCGCCAACACTGAAAATAGGCCTGTGAACCACTTCCCCGGTCACCTTGGTTGTATAAGAAAAGTCCGGACTCTCAGAAACGTTTGGAGATAAAATCTTTATTACACCTCATAGCTAGAGCTAACAAGCTCCAAGGCACAGGCGATTTAGATATCTTTAAGATTCTATCTGTTCGCCTGTCACCGTGGGAAGTGACAACTTTGGAGAAAATAATCCCCCCCCCCCCTTTGCGAAAACTTAAAAAAGCCAGTAATTGGCGGTTCCTTTTTATTCCAGAGTTGCTGGTTCGACATGAGTTTTTGATTTCGTGTGGGAGGGGTGATTTAGGGCCTCTAGAGCCCTGTGATTGGCTAAAGACGGCGTGAAGACGGTATCGTTTGTGCAATTTGCGGGAAAGCAGAACTTTTTTCTGGAGAGGTGCAAAACCCTCACGTGCTGAAATTTGGTCTGGAAGTACCTTCTGGTCGAAGCTCTGGCATGTGTGATTATGCTTAAGACCTGTTACGAGACTGACTTCACTTACGAGTACTTTAGACTGGAAAGCCTGTGATGAAGTTCTTACTGTACTGACAGTGTGACTTCAAACATCTCGGACTTCTCATTTGCGAAGGGCACACCTATTCATTTTTGGTTTACCAGTCTTGACGTTTGGTATCCTTGTGGAGTAAAGAAAGACATCGCAGGAATCCAAGAAGAGCTAAGGAATGTCAAGAAAATGACAGCAGAAAAGCGTGAGGTCACCGACCAGGCGAAGCGCGATGCCAAAACAGCGCGATTGGTAGCGCAAGTAGCACAAAAGGAGGCATCAATGGCCAAATAACAACTGGCAAGAACTGAGGTATGTAAGACAAAAAAGGCACTTGCAACTCTCCAAAAACAAGGCAAAAATATATTTCAAGAAACGTAGGAAATAATGGGTGAGGTTGCGAATCGAATCGAACAGACCAAAATCTCTGAAGTTAATGATCAGCAGACCTGAGTCGCCGTGCGACAGAACGAGTTGGCTTAGGACGTACGGCATGCACATGAGCTGGTCACACAACTGCAGACACAATCTTGTCCGGGAGAGCACCATCGAGAGCATCACAGAAGTGAAGAAAATGTTTTGCGACTCTCCGAACCACTATATGAGGACACACCTGCTGCACATAGGCGAATGCAGCAGGAATATGTTCCTGCCGCGGAGGAACGTGTAATAGAAAATGCTCCGTCGGTAACATGCAGCATGTTGGAGACAAAGCCGGAAAACAACTGTACACGTCTACGGAGGTCAAAAACGTTATTACGTGTATGTGGCAACACAATCGGATACCATAACAGTGCACGAGGATCGCCTGGACACGGATGCATGGAATCACACTCTGCAGACGAGAGGGAAAATTCGTACGGCGGATACGTCTAACCATTCGACCACAAACTTTTCTTGACCATCGAGAATTTTCGAGTCTACGAGGAAGCAAACAACGCATTACATCCAAAAACCTGGATGGCACAGTACAGTCACGTGCTACCAGGATTTTGGCGACTGAAATACAAGCTCCAGTTCATCTGTGGTTTCTTAGAAGGGTAGACTGCAGAACATATGCGCAGAGGTGCAGAGAGTTGTCGCTCCTACCAAGAATTTAAGGACGCATTCCTTAGCACATATTGGTCGGAAGACACACAGGAGAGAATAAAACAAGAGATCATGTTAGGAAAGGACTTAGAAGCGTCAGGATTCCAGAGTCCTGTCAAATTCTTCAAATCCCTGGTCAAGAAGAACCGATTCTTGGATCAGCCGTACAGTCCCAAGGAAATTATACCTTTACGTTACCAGAATCTGCTCATCAGTAGATACAGCGATTCAATTGAAGCTTTCAAGAGTGCACTGTGTGAACTCGAGTAAGTGAATGAAATTCACAATTCGAGGGAAAAAAGTGGAAATAATGACTGCAACTGGTCACATTTATCAGATGGGAATGACGACGGACGAAATGGGGGAAAACATCGATCGAATCGAAACCAAAATTCAAATGTAAATGGGAATAATCATCGATCATGGGACAATAGTAGCAGATGAGGAAATTACAATCATAACAACAACAACTACTACTGACGAAACAGAAACACCAGCATAAAATTTGAGTGCATGACAGGAATAGAACTAACCAAAAACCAACAGAGACACATGCACACACAAGACACCTCACACCAAATAATTTACGTCCATACAACGTTAACAGGGCCCTACCATCATTAAATTTATTTTTGGATTTGTGTCCTTAGTAATAAAATAAATTAATTAATTAAGTAAAAAATTTTATTCATAATTATTTTCTTTTCTGTAAATTGATTATATCGATGTAATGACATTTGTGGGAGAATGTGGCACTTGACCACACTTGAGGATTGTGCAGAATCCAGATCCAACTCGGCAGACTGGACGTCACAGCCCACACCAGCCAGGTAGGGGTGAAGGGAGTGGGCAGCTGTAATGAGTCAGCTGTGGCAGCCCAGGTGAGTGGGGGACCAGACCGGCCACTGCGAACAGCCGTTGTCAGCTGACGCGCCTATGTCATGCAGCCCTGTCGTCTACCAGTGTAGGCGGCACGTCACAAGCCAGTGCAGAGAGTGGGATGCCACCTCGCGCTGGCAACAACCCCCTAGCTGCCAACGAGCTGCCAGGCTGTTACTCGAGGGACAAGCGAGTCATGTGGCACCACAGTTGATGCACAAGCTGTGCCTGACTGACTCAGCAGGGTGCCGAGAGTGAGGTGTCCCGTCAACAAAAGGCGAGCTAATCTGATGTCCCATGCCGGCAGGCGTGTTATGATGCAGAGGTGTATGGGAACTGCAGATCTGCTCCATGTCCCGCTAATGCTAAATGGATTTCTACACCAGGGGGCAGGTTGCACATCACATGCAATGCTGTCAGGCCAGTCGCTGATGGCTGATTGCTGCCTGGCCAGGACAAGACCAAGGGTCCTGCTGTGGTGTGTAAGCTGGCAAGCTGCTGGTTGCTGCCCAGACACTAGATGCTGCAAGACAAGAAGAAACGCCAGAGACGTCTGCCACCACTTCTGATATGGCATGCACTGAGTGAGAAGCCATTTCACTCTGGCGCAAGTCATGGATTGTGTGTGTGCATAAGTGCCATTTTCTTAATACGTATGACATTTTCAATTGTAAAATTTGTCTCACCAGGGACTCTTGTGGAAGGAGCGATAGGATACCTTTCTGTAATATCATCATATAATAATTTTTGTGTTTTTTATGTATCAATTGAACTGACTTGACTGTGCAGTACATATATTTTCCTGCACATTTATTAATTCTCGGATTATGTGCCTGTATTTTTTTTCAGTTCATAGAAAACAATACACAAATTTACACAACTTAGATAATAAGACAAACAGTTTACACATGTAATTTCCTTCTTCATTGAGAATTTGAGAATATATTTGTCTGATGATTGAGACCAAATGAGTTACAGAGCAGGGGTAAATCAATGAGCAGAGAACAGTTCATACTACAGGACATTGTAAATGATTAGGGACATTAGACATCTCTGAGCTCATGATATAGTGTGAATGGGTATATTTCTTTGCTGCAAGGCCTTCTAACTCATATCAAATGTTTATTGGAAGTCTGTGATGTAGCAATGACCCCTCAGTCTAACATAATTCATATTAATCGCAGCAATGTGTGTATGTATTCTTGCTGGCTTGCAGCTTCATGTGAGTGAATGACCCCTGGAATGAGGTGAGGTCAAGCTAGGACATGTTTTAGCAATGGGCAATCCTGATTGGCAAAGTTACCTTTTTTTACATACATATTCGTTATCAGGATGAGATTCTCTGACTACTTTCAATGATTTCCTCTGGTTCCTATCACACTAAACAATAATGTAGTGAAACACTTCCCAATGCAGAACTCAACAGCAGGTAAAGAGCAGTGAGAGAGGACAAGTAACTCTCTCACCTATTTTCTGCATATGGAAAATTATTAAAGATTTTACTAACCTGATAACCCTTGAGCGAGACCCTAGAAAGTTAATGGCCTGAGCAGATGTTGACGGAGCCTGGTATGGCGCTAAAAGCATGAGGTATTTTTTTAGTTCTTAGCTCACAGAAGAAACAGCATATTGGGAGTGGAAAGCAACTGGTGGCGAGCCCATTCCTCAGTAAATATTGCCACACAGGCCCACAGCCGTACAGAGCAGACAGTGCAGTCCCTTGTCAAGACAGGTCTCCAGCAGAACAATGACGAGCCTGCCTGCCACAGCGCCTGTGAAAGGCTGGACTGGGGGCGACAGACTGAAGAAATGCATCTACACAGTGGAGTCGTAAGCTGGGCATTGTATGCAGAGCCACGCAGAACAAATATTCACCTGTTTTTGTGTTTGCCAATGCTGCAAATAGGCCTGTGAACCACTTGCCCAGCCACCTCAGTTGTATAAGAAAAATCCGGAGTCTCAGAAACGTTTTGAGATAAAATATTTATTACACCTCATAGCTAGGGCTAACAAGCTCCAAGGCACAGGCGATGTAGACAAAGACTTTAAGATTATATCTGTTCGCCTGTCGCTGTGGGAAGTGATTACTTCGGAGAAAATCATCTTCCCCCTCTGCAAAAACATAAAAAATCCAGTAAATGGCGGTTTCTGTTTTTTTCAGAGACGCTGGTTTCTTAACTCTTTCCCTGGTTCGACATGAGTTTGTGCTTTCGTGTGGGAGGGCGATTTAGCGCCTCGGTGTGACTTCAAACATCTCGCGCTACTCATTTGCCGAGAGAACACTTACTCATTTCTGGTTTACCAGTCTTGACTTTAGGTATCCTTGTGCGCTCTGTCGTCTAAGTGAGCCAAATTGGTCCTTGGTACAACCAGTGAATGAGTGTGGCACACACTGAAATCTACCATGATTTCAGGACTCTGGTAGAGAGTAAATTGCGATCCGTCTGCCTGATCGCTAGACCGTGAGATTTTGCATTTCTTTCGTGGCCGCGATCGATTCACAGGTGCCGCTTCATGTCTCACCTCCAGCGCACACATCTCGCCAGCTGCAAGTTACATCGCCGCACGAAGCAAACAGGGTAATGTACTGCTGCTCCGGAATTCTCACGGCGTGTAGATTTCAATCGCTACTTGCTCTCAGCTGCACCTATGTAAGAAACTACAGTAAATTTGATCAATCAAAGTTTACTCAGCGTCAGATGAATTCAGATTGCGTTAACCACTTAGGGTCAGAGTACTTGACTCACTTCTGCGACCCAGGATCTTTGTCCATTGTGGTCTTAAACCACCTGTTTGTTGTTTCCGGTAGTCATTCAATAACTTGTTTAGCAGAGTTTATGTCTGTTTTTGGTTTGGGAAAATAAATGTTGTTAGTAAACTAAATTCTGCATACATTCTCAACCATGTACATAGTCCCCACAGGGTTAGCTTTCGGTCTTCTGTCCCGAAAACCATTTGGAATAGGGCATACATTTGTATGAAGTTTTTTGTCCAGAATCACTAATACTACCACCCCTCAAGGCAAGTACTCTTCTCCCTGGCTCACCCTGTGTGGGACAAGCGTTTCATATCCGCCATATATAAACTGGAAGCATTTAAATTTTCCACCAGGAGAAGTGGCACATTTGTGACATCTAGGAATTTTTCCCGTCGTTTTGTTTGTAGAACAAATGACTCCTTTCCAGCATATAGGAATTTAACGTAGGAGAAATGGTTCATTTCCGACTTGGAATTTTTCCCACGAGAAATCCCGCAATGCTGCGTTACACCGGTGAGGTGAGGGAGGGAGAGATCTAACAACCACGAAGACTGTGAGAAAACTTTAATAGCTACTAATACGTAAATCAACCATGCAACTTATATTTCCCAGGATAAAACGAAGTTTGTGTGTCCTGTAACAGCTGATAAGTGGCTCATATTCGAGGATAAGGCGAGCACTATACCTTAGGGCCAGTTCAAGAAACCGAGGAGAGGAGGCAATGATTAGAACCGAGTCAGTAAGCAGCTAAATAACGAGCTCTCAACACAATATGAGGTGCTTTGTACGCTTGCTGACGAGACTGCAACCGCTTACATTAGTTGCACTTATCTGAACGGCCTTCGACGAATGTCATCCCTTGCTAAAACCATGGCACAGCATCATTAATATCGTCATATTCGCGTGCATTGTCAGAAGAGAGTACATGTCCTGGGTTTCCTGTAGACAACGTTCTGGAGCGCTAAGGATAACAAGTACATCACAGTGCTAGAGCGAAATGGTGCAGACACTGGAAACTACTCCAGAGCTGAAGTACGGGGGACTGTACGATTCTTATGGCAAACGCCTAAATTGTACAGATATTCACTTCGAAATTCTGGCAGTACATGGGCCAACTGCAATGTCGGATCCAACTATAGTGAAATAGTACCAATAATCTGACCTGCGATTTACTCAAACCATTGTTTCCCATTCTTGGTAGATGGCGCTATAGCCGAAAAATATCAAACACACATGTTTTTGCAATTAAGACGTGATGCATATGATTCTACATCTCATTTACGATGTAATTGTAAACCTCTGTGCTCTAACGCTTGAGACTGATATTCAAATGTTAACTGAGTGTTGCTAATGTGATTGTACAACACAAACAATACGGCAAGACTTCGACATTTCTGGCAAATAAGGTTCTTGTATGGTAACATAACTTCCTGTTCTCTGCGGGGTTGATTGTGGTGAGTCACCAAACCATAGGAATGCTAGACTTCGATGGCCGCCTTCGAATCCCGCCACGAGGGTGACTGATTTCAGAGTGTGTTTCCACCTCCCGTTCTGGCCACCACAAGGCTGCTCGGGGAATACATTCACAACCATTGTAATGAGGTAAAATGTCCACACCGAAATCAAGCATCGCAATGATGAGATGCAAAGGGACACACTGATATCAAGCATCGCAATGGGAACAGAAAAATTTTAATAAAAGTGTGACATAAAGTCATGTACGAGGATAGCGAATATTCCGGTACATATGCGTAGATCTGTATTTAAGTTGGCTAGTTTACATTAAAAGACATGCAGCACGTGAAGAATGACTTTATTGATCACAAAGCAAGCTTGACACTTTTCGGAATTATTTCCATCTTCAGAAATCCAGGTGCAAAGGCAGCACAAGGAAAAGAGCTTTACCAGTTGTGCACATAACAAGAGATGACAGACTATTACATCCACGCCGTTGTTCCTGGATCTCTCTAAACACAGTTTTTAACCAAACATTGACTCAGCTAACCATACAGTACAAGGCAATAACATTTGCAACACTAAAGTTGGAACACAAATGTTTACATGTGCGTTGTAAATAAAATGTAGAATCAAATCCGTCAGTTTTTAATTGCAAAATCAGGTATACTTTATATTTGTCGTTTACAGCTCCACCTCCCAAGAATGGGAACAATAGTAAACAGTACGTATTTCTGGCGTGATTTGTAATAAGGAATAAAAATGGGGGACTCCCATTTGAAAATGCAAAGGTAACCGCCCAAGCAGGAGGCGTGCTGGTGGTGGCCGGTTGCAGCACAGACACATTGCTCCTTTACTAATATTAGCTTTCCATTCAGAACATTTTTCTCGCGTTGTGCCGCGTTTTGGAGATTTTTAGTTGCATCAAGTTAACAAAACATCCTGTGTATTGAGAGACAAAAAAATATCGGCAAAAATCTTACAAAAATCCTCTAGGAGTATAGCAAAGCAGAAACTGTATTACGAAAGTATATCCTGTAAGTTGTTGATGTAGCATAGATGTACTAGTTACATTATGTTAATGTGTACACTGCCGTAAGACAGTTATTGTTAATGCATCAGATCTGCAGCTCTGTTTTAGAAGTGAAACATATTTGTTATATTAATATTATGAGGTGCATAACATCAGTGTTTGCACAGCTGCTATACGTTTCTTACTGTTTCCTAAATTGCACACAGTGCTGCATCAAGGAAAATGGTGGTCATTTACAGCATTTTGTGTAATGAACATGATATCTGATCATTAACCAAACTTATCTTGTGTCAGACTTATCACCAAGTCACATCAATATACATATTTCGGCCAGTTTTATTTTGGCCACACTGTATACTTCTTTGACTCTACCGCACACTTTCTGACGCTTGGTGGCTTCCTTCATATTCCCTCTGTGTACAACAGCGCAAAGTAAAGCCTATGCAGCACCAGCCAACCTACTTCGGAACAACTTTGTTGCAAATGCTCCAGAGCGTCCAGAATGCCTTATAAACGTCTTCCTAACAAGGTAAGTTGTTTTCTGAGCTTCAGGCTGGATGTATCGCTATGGAAATCTAGTAATCCGGGCCGGCACAACTACAGTGATGTGTATACGTGTTCTGACTGTTGTTAATATGTTTGTGCTGATCTCTCGGAGAGCTTACGTTGGTGTATGTAGCATGAAATGACGATGTTGCTGACGTATATACTGTTTAACGTCATTATACACTCCTGGAAATGGAAAAAAGAACACATTGACACCGGTGTGTCAGACCCACCATACTTGCTCCGGACACTGCGAGAGGGCTGTACAAGCAATGATCACACGCACGGCACAGCGGACACACCAGGAACCGCGGTGTTGGCCGTCGAATGGCGCTAGCTGCGCAGCATTTGTGCACCGCCGCCGTCAGTGTCAGCCAGTTTGCCGTGGCATACGGAGCTCCATCGCAGTCTTTAACACTGGTAGCATGCCGCGACAGCGTGGACGTGAACCGTATGTGCAGTTGACGGACTTTGAGCGAGGGCGTATAGTGGGCATGCGGGAGGCCGGGTGGACGTACCGCCGAATTGCTCAACACGTGGGGCGTGAGGTCTCCACAGTACATCGATGTTGTCGCCAGTGGTCGGCGGAAGGTGCACGTGCCCGTCGACCTGGGACCGGACCGCAGCGACGCACGGATGCACGCCAAGACCGTAGGATCCTACGCAGTGCCGTAGGGGACCGCACCGCCACTTCCCAGCAAATTAGGGACACTGTTGCTCCTGGGGTATCGGCGAGGACCATTCGCAACCGTCTCCATGAAGCTGGGCTACGGTCCCGCAAACCGTTAGGCCGTCTTCCGCTGACGCCCCAACATCGTGCAGCCCGCCTCCAGTGGTGTCGCGACTGGCGTGAATGGAGGGACGAATGGAGACGTGTCGTCTTCAGCGATGAGAGTCGCTTCTGCCTTGGTGCCAATGATGGTCGTATGCGTGTTTGGCGCCGTGCAGGTGAGCGCCACAATCAGGACTGCATTCGACCGAGGCACACAGGGCCAACACCCGGCATCATGGTGTGGGGAGCGATCTCCTACACTGGCCGTACACCACTGGTGATCGTCGAGGGGACACTGAATAGTGCACGGTACATCCAAACCGTCATCGAACCCATCGTTCTACCATTCCTGGACCGGCAAGGGAACTTGCTGTTCCAACAGGACAATGCACGTCCGCATGTATCCCGTGCCACCCAACGTGCTCTAGAAGGTGTAAGTCAACTACCCTGGCCAGCAAGATCTCCGGATCTGTCCCCCATTGAGCATGTTTGGGACTGGATGAAGCGTCGTCTCACGCGGTCTGCACGTCCAGCACGAACGCTGGTCCAACTGAGGCGCCAGGTGGAAATGGCATGGCAAGCCGTTCCACAGGACTACATCCAGCATCTCTACGAACGTCTCCATGGGAGAATAGCAGCCTGCATTGCTGCGAAAGGCGGATATACACTGTACTAGTGCCGACATTGTGCATGCTCTGTTGCCTCTGTCTATGTGCCTGTGGTTCTGTCAGTGTGATCATGTGATGTATCTGACCCCAGGAATGTGTCAATAAAGTTTCCCCTTCCTGGGACAATGAATTCACGGTGTTCTTATTTCAATTTCCAGGAGTGTATCAAGGCCCAGCGTTGATCAGTATTTTCAATGGTAAAAATATCAGCTGCGAGTTTATGGTACCGACTGACTCGCGACAAAAGAATTTTTTCCCTTGAGTGAGACTATATCGCAAATTACTAACCTATTGAGGTTCAAAAATGGTTCAAATGGCTCTGAGCACTATGGGACTTAACTACTGAGGTCATCAGTCCCCTAGAACTTAGAACTACTTAAACCTAACTAACCTAAGGACATCACACACATCCATGCCCGAGGCAGGATTCGAACCTACGACCGTAGCGGTCACGCGGTTCCAAACTGACGCGCTTAGAACCGCACGGCCACTTCGGCCGGCTAACCTATTGAGGTTCTGGTTATCTTAGTATGTTACCCCGCATACACAGCAGGCAAAAGTAAACAATATGAAGAAAGACTGTACATGACACCAATTAACTATAGGCCCCAACAAGGGACAGTTCTGATTAGGAGCTGTAGAGGACTTCCGCCTTACATAACATTTGAATAACGGCGATCTCAATCTTTGCTACCAGTAGGGTTAAACTGAATAGGAAAGGTAATAGATACGAACTTGGGGTATAGCGATTGTGATAGCTGTGACATTGTCGATAGACAGTGGCCTTTTATATTTAAATCTAAGAGATAGCGAAGAACGCCAAGAAAAATACCTTTGTAATGGAACACTCGCAAAGAGGTTAAAATTTTCTGGCGCTTGTTCGTATTATTAGCGAAAGTTTCTTCAAAAATGGTTGAGGTGGATTTAAATGTGGTGATCAAAACATGAAATCTCTATACAACAATAGGTACGAATGTTTTCTGTAGTCTAAACATTGACCCTTGTGTTTATACTATTTTTGTGGCAATTTTTTGAGGGAATGTTCACTTCAAACATTTGTTTCTGTGTTCTTGTGCACTGATATAATAGACGGATACAGTTCCACGAAAGTTCCGAAACTAAACCAATATCTTATTAGGTAGAACTGCCAGCCGCTTTAAGGGCTGTCACCTTCCGGATATATTGTTTCGATTTCGTGAATACTTTATGAAGTGTAATAGACTGTTTCATTTTGGGGGACACCGTACCGTATATATTACGCGACATGGAACGAGAAGCATTCACCGGTGTAAAATTAACCTGTCCTCGAAGAACTAATTTCCTTAGGTGCTCTAATGCATGTAAACCTATGTGATAGCCTGTTACACAATCAGTCTGGGCTTTTAAGATAAGCGGCAGAACTTTTAAGACGCGAAGTGGTATCCTGTAAGCAGTACTGCACATGGTTCAGGCAGAATACATTTTGCAATGCTCTCATCGTTGTCATTGACTAACCGTTAAAGTGAGGCAACTGCTAGCGCTCTGACTCTTAGTCTGGAGTGTCTATGTAATAGTAATTTATTGGATATTTTCCTGACCGTCTTAAGTTCAAAATTTTCTTAGTATGTTTCTTTGCATAATTCATACACTTTCGAAGGTTGTTTGAAGTACATAAAGCTGCTTTTCATCGCATCTATTCGTGTTGAGAATAATACGCAGTTGAAACTTGAAGAGCAGCACCTCTGCAAAGAAACTCGATTCACATTACGTAGTAGCCTCGTTAGATATTGCTCAGGCAAAGTACTTGTAGCTCTGTTTCACTACGAGAGTAAGATTAGATTCATAAAAACACAAATAGTTTTAAGGGACGTAGGTAAACTAAACAAGCTAATTTTTGTTACCTATGCTAGAATGTAGGAAGAAAATAAGTTTTCTAAGTTCTCAGAACGCATATAGATTCCACAGATTTTTCTTTAGTTTCTGAATTGAATGAATATGCGAAATGTCAAAACTACTAGTCTATAAACTATCGAAGAGTGAAATACTGTCACAATATTTACATAATAGAGTTATTCATACCTGCAAACGCGTTAAGAGCCTTCAGCAGAACCACTAATGATTTTGCATTTACATGGCCAATGAGCTTTCAGGTACTAGAAACTCCACGATATATATATATATATATATATATATATATATATATATATATATATATATATATATGATCTATGATTAATAATCAAAATGTCTTCGGTCTTCGGTTCGGACACGGCAGTAGCTCAGCATGCTTGGTTAGAGGGCTGGTTGCCCTCTATAATGAAGAAGAAACTGAGTAAAGGAATCAACGACGCACTTGAACATTTTGAACACATGCTTAACTAAAGGATAAAGTTTAATTTTTTGGAAGACAAAATCATGTTATGTGATGTAGGTGATTACCAAAACATTGTTAGTGAATTGTTTATTTTATTTATGTGCGTACTAAATTGCACCACAGTGTCAGATTGGTTAACAGGGTGTGTTGCACGTAGCTGGGCAAAAGGCTGAAACCCTGTGACACCAAGAAGGCAGGTGTTCGTGCAGCAACATGTAGTCGTGCATTGTCTTGCTGAAAAATGGCGTCTGGGGTGTTATGCAGAAAGGGTATGGCTGTGGGTTGCAGGATGTCATTCACGTAGGTTAAACTGGTCACAGTGCCCTGATTTGTGGTTGTACCCAGTAGCGCTCCACACTCTACTGCCTTGAGACTACGCCGTATGTCTTTTGCGAATGCCGCTCTCCCTGTCAGCGGTGAACCAAAATGCGGACATCAGACAGAACCTGGATTCATCCGAAAACGCTATCTGATGCCATTCCTATCCCCAGCGACGTCGTTCCACCCACCATTGCCGTCTAGCACGTTTCCGCACATTTGACAATGGTAGGCGGAGAAGTGGACTACGCGCACCAAATCCGTGCCGTAATGAACGGAGACGGACTGTCACCCATGATAGTGTACGATGCGTTCCACTGTCGCGCCAGAGAGCAGGAGGACGCAAATCTGTTCTGCAATGCCATGCGAATAAGGTGTCGATCTTCTCGGGGGGCGGGCGGGTCTGAACGGGGCCACCTGACACATCTAGTCGTATACTATGGCCTTCCGTGAACCATACGGACCACACCCGTTGCACTGTCGAAACGCTTCGCCCCATATAAGCAGCAATTTCCCGGAGGTATGCATCACATTCTCTTATTCCAATATTGCGCCCTCTTTCAAACTCACTGATTTGAAGGTACGGTTCTCGTATACGTCTGCGAGGCATCTTGTACGTCTGCTCGAGTCACACTGATTCGTTACCTTCGGTATATAGCGACAACGAGAGCCACAGGCACATTTTATCGGTAGGTGGTGTTGCTCCACGGTATCAATGTCGACCTTGCGTCAGCGGGTCGACATGGTTCAAATGCTAACCATTTCTACAGAACATGCTAACGTACATGTCCTCTTAATATGAACGTCTTATCTCTAGTCGTTCATGGTGCTCTGTTCTATTCTGAATAGTAGGGTATATTAAATGAATGTTATTTACCTCTTTTGTGCTGCAATCTAAGGTGTACTAAATAACATTCTGCCTCCCTCCCCCTTCAATGAGGCTATCTTTTGTGTTGCGACGGCCAAAATATAAAATATAATGCCTCATCCAGCCCCAATGTGTGAACTGGAAGTAAAATTGGAAGGATAGTGAAAATGGATACGATAAATTAAGAAAATTAATTTGATATCGATTGTGGCAGTAGCGGCTAGCCGACAATGTCAGAAAAGTTCTAGCAATTTCTGAGCTATAAATAAATATACAGCTTCAATCAGATGAGGAGGTTTCTCAAATCCACTTACCGAATTAGTTAAAAGATTTTTAGCCATGATGAGTGCACGAAGACAAGGAATGGCCGGACAGATTTCTACAAAGGTAAATACCACACTTGAAACACGTGAGAAGAAATGCCAAACGAAAAGTTGACCGTCCTGATAAATAGTTTATCTAATATGTCTGCAGAAATTTCAGGCCTAAGGGAGACGTAAAAAGGTATACCTGCACCCACACTAAAATATGTATTTAATTTCAGACTCTGAAAGTGGCTCAAAACGTAATTGTAGGTATCACGCACCAGCTGTCTGCGAGGTTAAGGAACTTGATTCTCGAAGCCAAAGCAGTGTTACGAGATTGCCAAGACACTCAAGGGGGAAGAACTACGAATGAATTTACTAAATGGATAGACGAAAAAATAATTAAATTAATGATAAAATAATTATAGAGTAGATGGAGGCCATGCAACAAGTACTTGCCGAAGCGTTCACTGAACGGGGTACCTCAGGTGATGGTGCGTGACAAAGATGTGCTGTGGATCTTAAAGGCGACGTTGAATGTCGGTATACAAGAGGAGTTAATTATTGCAACAAATCATGATTTAGAATATTTTCATCTATGCAGAACTCAACAGATATGATTCAGGAAGACTTTAAGGGAAGCTCTGCCAAGGGTGGGCCACCGCCTGTGAATTCGAGGGTGACAGCAACTATAGTAGACGTAACGGAGGCCACAGTGGCAACGGCGTGGCGCCCCACTGTGGTCCTCGAACTGAAAATGCAAATTTAAATACAAAGAACGGACAGCGATCTTATCGGCGATCGTGGAAT
Source organism: Schistocerca serialis cubense (assembly GCF_023864345.2). Taxonomy (NCBI): domain Eukaryota; kingdom Metazoa; phylum Arthropoda; class Insecta; order Orthoptera; family Acrididae; genus Schistocerca; species Schistocerca serialis. The sequence continues at coordinate 423,170,559 of NC_064643.1, read as the reverse complement.
AATAATCATAGTTAATATCCAGGGTACCACCCCACCCCGAATGGGAACCCTAGTAACCAATGGCAACAAAATAATGGGAACCAGTAGCACTAAAACTATGTAAAAAAATAAAATGATCGTATGGCACTGTTGGCCGGGAGGCCCCGTCCGGAGAAGTTCGGCCGCCGGGTGCAGGTCTTATTGCAGGTGACAAAATACTCGGCGACTTGGGCGTCAGTGGTGATGAGAAGATGATGAGGACAACAAAACACCCAGTCCACGGGCGGAAAAACCTCCAACCGGGTCGGGAATTGAACCCGGACCCGCTCCATGGGAGGCAAGCACATTACCATTTTTTTTTTTGTTGGTTGTATTTCGTCGTAGTGGATGTCTGATGACATCCATTGAAGTTGGTTGTCTTTCCTGTCACTCAGAGTTTTTATTACAAAGGCCAGCCAACCCTCTGACCAAACACGCTGATCTACCGTGTCGCCTCTCAGCTAAGCAGTCGGTCTGAAACTATGCAAATCAGTTGCCACCAAACACAAGGAATCCACCACCGCCATTGAATCAGAATGTTGAAAATGGATCGACACATAATAACATACCTCTACAAAATTGGACATCACATAACAATCATGACATTCGCATCGTTAAATTGGTTGAAAAACGCCCCCGACTATGAGCGACCAAACAAACTAAAAGTAACTCAATGTTCCTTGGTGACAGTCGCTAGACAGAATGAGGGCACCATTTCAGGTGAGCAACTTCAATTGTTCCGTTTTGATTATAGCAATGACATTCTTCAAGAATTATGCCATGATTTCGAAACCTGTGGAGAAACTACCACAGAAATAGTACACGCAGACGTTAAAGCTGTGGTGGGAGGAATAATTGCAACCATTATCACTGATACAGGTGCAAGTGTCAAGGTAATAACAAGTAATTTCCTTAAGACGATTGCTGAAATGACTAAAATCCCCACATGGTCAGTCGAAAACTGCGTTATGTCTGCGCTGTCAGTGCCAGACGCCAAATTGTAAATACGCTGATGTGAATTAATGTAAAATTTTACAGTAGATCTGATAATTGCACGTTTTCCAGTGTCAAAAATTTGACGATGAACTGCTTGTTAGGAACGGATTTCATTCTTGGGAGAAACGTAAAGACTGACCTCCAAGTCAGCAAGTCCTATTTGAAACTATATTAGACACATGTTGTTTTCAGTTAGATAAGAACAAAGGTGCGTCCTACCTGATTTTGCCAAGTAGTAGGGGTAATAATAATAAGATACAGTGTGTTGCATGCGCTTGTGAATTCATTGCACACGTTTTTACAGATAGTGATTATGTACTGGCCAATTCCAGCACAAAACAAAGTAAAACTAGGTAAGTTAAAACTTTAAGGGTACAGCAGAGATAGGAATTAGCTACATTGTTGACTCAGTGTGCCAATGTATCTTCCCAGAAAACAAGGTAGAATAAAGGGATAAGAGTACGAAATGAAAGTGGTCCCCCATCACACTTGTTGTCACTACACGTATTTTGTTCCGTGGACGGGGGAGACGTTAGGAGAGAAAAACAGGAATCTGTCGGGAAGAATTTTCATATGCCCCAAAAAACGATGGAAATTATTCTGTTTCAAATGTTCTGCATTTTTAAATATTGGTAGTATGGCATAAGATGTTGTCTCTCTCCCTCTCTTTGTCTTTCTCTCCCGGAACAATCAGCAAGTAACAAAACTTTCCTCAGTTATAGGAGCATTATCCGCTCAACAATTTTCTCATTCTATCTGCTTTTACCGCTCCATTCCTTCCATCGATAACTACTTGTGACTGATACAAGACCTCAAGACCTACTCAGAGAGAGTGAAATTGCTATCCAGTATGACATTGGACTGATAACTGTAGTAATGACCCCTCTACACATAAGTTACACTACGTAATAGAGTTGAAGGATCACTTTTTGGAAACCGTAACTGCCTCCCACGGCGACAAATAGTTTCGGAACTCAAAAACGAAAATTTGAAAATGAAGGCGTGCTGAGACAATCTTAAAGTAGTCCGAAGCACCTGCAGTTAGGGAAACCCTTGACACCCCTGCGATTTCAGTTGCCTGCCTACAAGTGCTGCGATTTAAGTTGCCTGCCTACAAGTGCTGCGATTTCTGTTGCCGGCCTAGAAGTGCGTAGGACTAGTAGGACTATTACACAGGTTGTCTCAGTAAAGAAACATTTTTAAAATTCTCCAAAGGTGTAAAGGAGGGTGTATGCCACTGAGGTTTTTGCCGAACTGTGGTGGAAGTGGGGGTGGGGATCTTAGAAAGACCTCTGCCGTTTTATTCACGCATGCGCCGATGTCGCCCCGCCCCTCCCTCACTGCAGGAGACCGTGAAATAGGAGGGCTGAGCATAAGTAACCACGTTCAAATTTCGTCGAATTGTTTTCATGGGACACTACTGGTTCCAAGCTGTATACGAGAGCGCGTTGCGCTCGAAGTGAGTGCGATCACATGCAAAGGGTATGCAGCGCGATAATGTCCGTAGAGAAGGTAATGTACGTAGAGAAGGATTGAAACGTCCGAGAGTGTCAGCAATGTCAAAGATTGTCAAGAACGTCTTCCTGTTGCTCATCGCACTGAGGACAATAATTTTTGACCGTGAGATGCGTGGGAATCTGTGCCCCAGGAAAGCGTGGTTTCATTGCCGACCTTCATGTCAACCCCTGAGGCCTTTTCGTGGCAATTGTGAGCTGCGGCATGTCTGGAATGTTTTCCTCGACCACTCATAAGAAAACTCTGTGATTTCAACGCTGGGCGTTGCTGTTCTGGCCTCCATTGCAGAGGCAAAAGGATCGAAGAGTGGTGAGTTTCAGCTGATGTGGTGACCCCCCCAACTCGCCTGATCTGAATGCGATCGAACATATCTAGGATGTGGCCGAACGTGGCGTTAGTTCTTCGCCCTCCTCCCCACAATTTTTCGGGAATTATATGACCCGCATGTGCAGATGTGGTGCCAGCTCCATCTAGCGACCTACCAAGGCCTCATTGTTTTCATGCCACCGCTGTTATCCTTACCAAAAGTGGAGATACCGGACATTGGGTAGGTGTTTATAATGTTCTGGGTGATTAGTGTACATTTACAATAGCTCTGTTACAGCTGCTACATTATGGGTATAAGGAGCGCATTGATTGTTTCTTGTTTTAATATCTTATAAGGGCCAGTAAAGCTATGTAGAGGAACTGGATGCGGTCAGCCAATCGGCGCGCGTATAGTGCGCATTGAGGCACCAGGCGACCTCCAGTACCAACAGCAAACGACCTTGCAGGCTGTTCCTGATAGAAAACACTAGTTCTTTTCCCGCGAACGTGTTTCACATTCTGAATATGCAGTCTGCCTCTGCGCATTATCACTATACGCTTCGTGTGGGTAAAAGAGGGTCTAACGTCCTTCCCATTGTGTGACCCCTCCATGATGAGCTTAGGCAGAATTGTAACAAAATCTGATGCCACTGTGACATCATTATCCCACTTTTCACTGAGCTGTGTCTTTTCGCATGTGTTGGCACCTTGCTGTTTGAGGCGTCGTCGAGCCCGAGGGTGACTTGGCAGGGCGCCACTTTTTTGCACCTTTGCAGAAGAAGGTTGGACGTATCTTTGTGACAAATTTTAAACTTACGCGTCTCAATAGGAGGTAATTACGGGGTTTCGAAAACGTGATCCTTTAATTCTCTTGCGCAGTGTATTTTAGAAACTTCCAGGCTTCGAATACATCAGAAAAATAAATGTTAGTGCATTTTTCATGGTTACGAACATTTTAAAATGCTTCATAATGTTACTCCTAGCCAGAGACGGCGCACACTATAAATTATATCTTCAATCTTGAGATATTAGTACATAGAGGAATGAGTTTCAACATATTCAAGGCAGGGACCATCAAAATAAGTAGTCATGCTGTGTTACACACAGATGGAATTACCTTCCTTCTTCTTTTCTTTTTCTTCTGGGACCTATTATGATAGTACTGAAGTCGATAAATGGTGGAACTGGTTTCGTTGAACGTTTCTGTTGTCTACAAGAGCGCGAGCAGTATTCCGAATAGTTCGAACATTCGAAAAATATCTTTCAATTTATATATTATTTGAGATTGAAGCATGATAACGGGCAGCTGACTAGTGAAGCACTGCACCTTTCCTTTGAGGAAGGAAGAAAGATAAGGCTTTAAAGTCCCGTCGACATAGTCATTAGAGATGGAGCACAAGGTCGAACTGATTCGACCACTGCGCCACCTCGCTCGGTACCGATGAAGGAAAAATCGGCGAAAATCTTCGAAAGTGCAGCTGGTACTAATTGGAGTATCAGGAAATCGAAAATCTTTTTAATGTTGGTGTTGGGTACAACATTTGTGGATGTCTGCTGCAGTTTACGGATCGCCACAGCGGTAGTTGTGATGTAACATTTAAATAAAAGTAAATCAATCTTTTGTGTGTATGATCGCGAAAGCAGTCCTCTTAAGTTGTCCACAGAAAAAATGCGACTCCCATTTTCCCGTTCATGTAAGAAAAGTCGTGACTGCTGCGCACATTGAAGCACTAAATGAAATCGAGGTGACAGAATATAAAAGAAGTACGAAGTGACATGCATATTCACGTAACGGATTTAGAGACTTTTATTTGTACACTTCCTAGCAACAAGAATTTTATTTGAATTACCACCATTACGAAAGTGTCCACATAACAATCTCTTCTAGTTGTCCTGTAGTGTATGGTGCTGAGGCGGTTCTATAAACGGCATTAAACGGTAGTAGCATGCAGTAGGCGCTTTAGAAACGTAACGACCTTACCTATAAGGACAAGTAAAATTTAATAGTACAGAAACAAGTAACTGAGATATTGGCAAAATCGAAGTTGGTGATTTTCATTGTATTTGACAATACTGAGTGAATGCTCCGATGGTATTGTGATGCCTGCACAGCGCAAACCTAGGCTCTGCGATTACTGGGCACCCTCTGTAATTTGCGTTATGGTAACATGTGATGTTGTAAAACAATGTCCATCATTTAGCTATAGGCACTGAAAGCTGGCTAAAGATGCATATAAATTCGGTCGAAATTTTTGCGAATAACCTAACGATGTTCCCAAAGGATAGGCTAAACACGGTTGGCGGTGGCGTATTTGTTGCTGTTAGAAGTAATTTATCTTGTCACGAAATTGAAGTAGATAGTTCCTGTGAGTTAGTATGGGCAGAGGTCATTGTTGGCAACCGGAAAAGAATAATAATTGGGTCCTTTTACCGACCTCTCAATTCAGATGATTCAGTTGCTGAAAGATTCGTAGAAACCTTGAGTTTGATTTCAAACACGTACCCGACTCATACCATTATAGTTGGTGGTGACTTTAATATACCCTCTATATGTTGGCGAAATTATATAATTCCAGAGACACGCATAAAACATTATCTGAAATTTTGCTAAACGAATTCTCTGAAAGTTGTTTCGAGCAGTTAGTTCATGAGCCCACGCGAATAGTAAACGGTTGTGAAAACACACTTGACCTCTTAGTAACAAATAATCCTGTGTTAATAACGAGCATCAAAACTGATACAGGGATTAGCGAACACAAGGTTGTCGTAGCGAGATTGAATGTTGTAACCCCCAAATCCTCCAAAAATAAACGAAAAATAAATTTATTCAATAAAGTAGATAAAAGTTCACTTGACACCCTCCTGACAGACAATCTCAGCTCCTTCCAAAATTAATGATATAAGGGTAGACAAGATGTGGCTTGAATTCAGAGAAATAACATCGGCAGCAATTGAGATATTTATACCAAATACATTAACAAATGACGGAACTGATCCTCCTTGGTACACAAAAAGGGACAGAACACAGTTGCAAAAACGACGAAACAAACATGAAAAATTTAAACAGACGCAAAATCCCAAAGATTGGCAATCTTTTACAGCAGGTCAAAATTTAGCGCGAACTTCAATGCGAGATGCTTATAACAGTGTCCACAACTAAACTTGCCGGCCGCGGTTGTCTAGTGGTTCTAGGCGTTCAGTCAGGAACCGCGCAACTGCTACGGTCGCAGGTTCGAATCCTGCCTAGGGCATGGATGTGTGTGATGTCCTTAGGTTAGTTAGGTTTAAGTAGTTCTAAGTTCTAGGGGACTGATGACCACAGATGTTAAGTCCCATAGTGCTCAGAGACATTTGAACCATTTGAACAACTAAACTTGTTCTCGAAACCTGGCCGAAAATCCAAAGAGATTCTGGTCGTATGTGAAGTATGTTAGAGGCAAGAAACAATCAATTCCTTCTCTTCGCGATAGCAATGGAGATACTATCGAAGACAGTGCTGCCAAAGCAGAGTTACTGAACACAGCCTTCCCAAATGCCTTCACAAAAGAAGACGATGCAAATATTCCAGAATTCGAATCAAGAACAGCTACCAACATGAGTAACGTAGAAGTAAATATCCTCGGAGTAGTGTAGCAACTTAAATCACTTAATAAAAGCAAGTCTTCCTGTCCAGACTGAATAATAATTAGGTTCCTTTCAGAGTATACCGATGCATTAGCTCCATACTTAACAATCATATACAACTGTTAGCTTGACGAAGGATCTGTACCCAAAGACTGGAAAGTTGCACAGGGTACACCAATATTCAAGAAAGGTAGTAGGAGTAGTCTACGTACTTACAGGCCCATATCGTTAACGTCGATATGCAGCAGGATTCTGGAACATATAAGGGTTGTCCAGAAATTAAGTTCCAATTGGTTGCGTAATGGACACCACAGTGAAAACCCGGTGAAGTTTTGCACAGACGTGTTGGGTAGTGTCTCTAATATGACCGTAGATCGCATGAAGACGCGCTTTTCAGTTGTGAGCGCACTGTGAGCCTATAAAGTTGCCTAGAATAGCGATGTCTCCCACCAACTAGGAGAGCCCGCTGAGAGGCTTCGCCTTAATGAATACAGCCCACCTAACACAACTGCCACACACTACCTGCTTCATGGCAATTATCAGCCGCACACTGCAGGGGCAGTGAACACGCTCCTGCAGCCTTTTCGAAGGGAAGTGATCGATCACACACAACACAGCCCTGATTGGCAAGACCTGAGTCTCATCTCTGTTCACATGAAACGCTGGATACGAAGATAACACTTGGGTGCAGGTTACACGCTATAGCCCAGCGTAAAGAATTATGGGAAAGCACAGGCGGCTGCCTTCTATGACGATGGTGTGGAAAATTTGGTATAACTCTCCGACAAATGTCTAAGTCAGCCACTATGTAGAGAAGCATCTGGAAAATGTAGCTAACTCTTGCAAATAAAATGTTTCTGATTTTCCCTGTGGTTTCCATTTAGCGACCGATCAGAACTTACTTTCTGGACAACCCTCGTTTATTATCTTTCAGCATTATGAATTACCTCGAAGAAAACGGTCTATTGACACACAGTCAACATGGGTTTAGAAAACATCGTTGCTGTGAAACACAACTAGCTCTTTATTCGCATGAAGTGTTGATTGCTATTGACAAGGGTTTTCAGATCGATTCCATATTCCTGGATTCCCGAAAGGCTTTCGACACAACACCACACAAGCGGCTTGTAGTGAAATTCCGTGCTTATGGAATATCTACTCAGTTACGTAACTGGATTTGCAATTTCCTGTCAGAGAGTTCACAGTTCGTAGCAGTTGACGGAAAGTCATCGAGAAAACAGAAGTGACTTCTGGCGTTCCCCAAGGTAGCGATAAAGGCCTTCTGCTGTTCGTTATCTGTATAAACGATTTGGAGACGATCTGGGCACCCGTCTTAGGTTGTTTGCAGATGACACTGTCGTATATAGACTAATAAAGTCATCAGAAGATCAAAACAAACTGCAAAACGATTCAGAAAAGCTACCTTAGTGGTGCGGAAATTGGCAGTTGGCCCTAAATAACGAAAAGTGTGAGGTCGTCCACATGAGTGCTAAAACGAATTCGTTAAACTTGGGTTACACGATAAATCAGTCTAATCTATAGGCCGTAGATTTAACTAAATACCTAAGAATTACAATGACGAACACCTTCAATTACAAGGAACACATAGAAAATGTTGTGAGGAAGACTAACCAAAGACTGCGTTTTATTGGCAGGACACTTAGTAAATGTAACTGATCTACTAAGGAGCCTACACTACGCTGTCCGTCCTCTTTTAGAATACTGCTGCGCGGTGCAGGATCTTTACTAGATAAGACTGCCAGCGTGCATCGAAAAAGTACAAAGAAGAGCAGCACGTTTTGTATTATCGCGAAATATGGGAGAGAGTGTCACTGAAATGATACAGGATTTTGGATGGACATCATTAAAAGAAAGGCGTTTTTCGTTGCGACGGAATCTTCTCACGAAATTCCCATCTCCTCCTAATTCTAAAATATGTTGTTGACACCGATGTAGATTAGGAGAAACGATCACCACGATAAAACAAGGGAAATTAGAGCTCGTACGGAAATATATATATGTGTTCGTTCTTTCCGCGCGTTGTACGAGATTAGAATAATAGGAATTGCGAAGGTGGTTCGATAAACCCTCTGCCAGGCACTTATTTCAGACGTAATCGCTATAAGTGTTAATACATTTATCCCGCTGTGACATAGGACGGTCGTTGTCCTAATAGAAAAATGTTTGCAGTTGCCTATTGAATAATGACTACGTGACACTCTTCATGCGATGTAAGTCGATGGCCACGATAACTTTATTCAGGGCACCAAAATACGGAAATCGCATGGGGAGAGATCGGGGCTGCATGGGACATGTGCGAGGGCTTCCCTGCGAAACCTCTGCAGTGTGGTTGAAACAACCTGCCAAATTTTCCCGTCCACATGTTGATCAGATTCTTTCAGCTCCGCTGCAGAATTTAAGCTGGGAAGATCGCACACATTATCCATACAGTCCCGATCTCTCCCCATACAATTTTCATATTTTGGAGCCCTGATAAAATAAATTTGTGGCCGTCGATTTACTTCGGACGAATGCGGTGCACTCCTCGCTGCAATCCGCGAACATTTTTTCCACGAAATCCGTGACCACTTGTCCCAAAATGGTAAAAATATATAGTTAGCGTGATTACTTTTTTCCGTCTGTCTCGTTTTCATTTTACTGACCCTTGTAAGATATTAAAAGTGCGCTCCATATATCCATAATGTAACAGCTGGTTCAAAATGGCTCTGAGCACTATGGGACTTAACATCTGTGGTCATCAGTCCCCTAGAACTTAGAACTACTTAAACCTAAATAACCTAAGGACATCACACACATCCATGCCCGAGGCAGGATTCGAATCTGCGACCGTAGCGGTCACGCGGTTCCAGAATGTAGCGCCTAGAACCGAACGGCCACTCCGGCGGGCTGTAGAGCTGTATCAGAGATATTGCAGATGTACACTAATCAGCCAGAACATTATGAACACCTACCGGTAGGTCCATCTTTGGCATGGATAACAGCGGCGAGGAGTCATGGTATGGAGACAATGAGGCCATGGTAGGTCGCTGAAGGGAGCTGGCACCGCATCTGCACATGCGGGTCGTCTAATTCCCGAAAAATTCCGGGGAGGAGGGCGAAGAACTCTGATGCCACGTTCAGTCACATCCCCTGATATGTTCGATCGGATTCAGATCAGGCAAGTTGGGGGGGTCAGCGCATCAGCTGAAACCCACCACTCTCCGATTCTCTCCATAACAAATGTTCAAATGTACGTGAAAACTTATTGGACTTAATTGCTAAGGTCATCAGTCCCTAAACTTACACACTACTTAACCTAAATTATCCTAAGGATAAACACACACACCCATGCCTGAGGGAGGACTCGAACCTCAGCCAGGACCAACCGCACAGTCTCTCCATAACACTCCTGGTCTTGCATCGTGACGAGACTCGTTGAAAAACGCCAGTGCTGTGAGGAATCGTGAGCGTCGTGAAGGGGTGTACGTGGTCTGCAACAACTGTACGACAGTCCTTGGCTGTCATGGGCCTTGCGCGGGCTCCGGTGGACCCATGGATGCCCAAGTGAATGTTCTCCAGAACATAACGGAGCCGCCGCCAGCTTTTCTCCGCTCCTCAGTACAGGTGTCAAGGAGCTGTTCCACTAGAATACGATGGATTCGCGCCCTCCCATCGGCATGATGAAGGGGATATCGGGAGTCATCAGACTATGCAACGCTCTGTAACTGCACCAACGTCCGGTCCCGATTGTCACGTGCTCATTTTAGTCGTATTTGCCGATGTCATGGTGTTAACATTTGCACATGCGTGGGTCCTCGGCGGTGGAGGTTCATCGTTAGGTGTGTTCGGTGCACTGTGTGTTCAGACACGTTTGTACTCTGTCGAGCATTAAAGTCCAATTTTAGTTCCACTTTAGTTCGTCGGTTGTTCTGTTTTACCAGTCTGCCCAGCCTTCGACGAGTCCGACATCAGTAATGAGGGGCGGCCGCTCAATCGCACGACGTGAGTTCACATTGGTTGAAGACACTCACCACAGCACTCTCCTAACACCCGACAATTCGCGCAGTTTCTGAAATAATCGTGCTGAGCCTCTCGGTCAAAGATAGTTCGCGAGCCTTCAACGTCCTACGTATGGACAGCGCGCTTACTGATACTAAATGCACCGTGCGTGTGTCTGACTAGCAGTCATTCCTCACGAAGTGACGCTGCTATCGCCTGGACGGGTTTATATCGATAGTAGGTTGGTGGTCATGGTGTTCTGACTGATCAGTGTAATTACCAAACGATACGGGGCCTCTTACAACACACTCAAAGACCTCTTGCAGTACTTGTGAAGAGCACACGTTAGTAAAAAATACTGTGGACAAGACAGTCAGTAAGAATTTGTCTCACACATTGTGGTAAGATGCGATTGTTAGATTGTAAGCATTACAAGACGTAGCTGTGAGGTCCTACGACAGTGTTCGAAGAGGTGGAAGCCTCTGAAGAATTTAAAAAATGATACACCGGGGCACCGGATACATTCCTGAGTCATGGAAGATATATATGCTTTATATGGATCAAAACACGTCGTTTGAGTGAATAACTGCTCTTCTGGACTATTATCCTCGGGTCTGGTTCGAAGACATCTACTTTAAAGCGATTTGTCCATATGTAGTAGGTTCCGTATAGTAAACTGCCTCACTTAAAAAGGTACCTGCCAGTAACCTTACATTCGCAAATCCAACAGTCACTGTCTTCCGTGACGAGACTTTATCATGTAGGGTAAACAGAATCAGGTAACCTCTTTGCGAAAGGTCATATCAAATGTTGCTAAATTTTGAGAAAGTAGAAACGGAGAAGGCAAGGGAACATTCGATGTAGAATCTCAAGGGTCGGGATGAAAGGCGAAACGAAATATATATAAGTCATATAAATAAAGCAGTTATCAGTTCGAAAATTAATTTGAGCGTCACAGTGCTTTACTAGGCGCGGGCCTGTTGGAGGTTCTACGCTGTTGCCTTCCTCTGAAAACAGAACTGGCTTACCCTATCACTTATAGAAGTATCAACAGTTTAACGTGGATTCCGAACCACGTTGCAGCGCTGCATTTTTCACATCAACAAACACTGACAGAGGTGAAAGAAATGGTAAGTGACAGATAAAAATCCTAGGATTAATAGGAATTGAACCTGACAGCTTTGGATTTGTAGTTGGCGCTTTACCTCTCTTTTTGTCTTCTTTCTTTAGTTCTGTTACTTCGTCACTCTTTCATCTGTGGTACACTCAGCTTTCTATTTGTTGGGTCGTCAGGCCCTTTACTGGTTGCGCTGAACTATCGCACCGACATTACTGTTTGGTTACCGAGCCATAAGTACAAAGTAATATACCCTGTATTTCAAAGCCAATAGTAACCCATGAAAATACAAAATGACTGAAACCAGGTAGTTCAACAGGTCTACAGGCAATGGTAAGATTGCTCGAGACTAGAAAGAACATCGACGTTAGATGTGAAGAATGCTCAGTGTCTAGTAAAACTTGGTGTTTCCCGCATAAGAAGACTATACGGACGTCAGTAAGTAACTCGAACACCAACTAAACGTAATTCAGATCTCTGTCTTGCACAACGTGTGTTAATCCTCATCATATTGCCACTTGTCCCCGATTACTCATACCATTACAGGGATATCCGGACTCTTTCTCCATAAATACACCACATATGTACTGCAATAACATGTATAACTCAGAAAATAATACAAATAGGAAAATATTATACACGATAGTATTAGAACCGTGCAAGATTTTACCTTCCGCCCTAGTCCATAACCGGCGGCTGAGTCATTCACAGGTACCTTTCCATTACATCAAAGCTAATATTCTCTATCTGATACTGAATCCCACTTAAACAATGTTCAATTTACATATATGCATTTCTGCCTACGAAAAGGGATAGGACTGTTAATTTTTGTTACTAATTGAGGATAATGGGGAGTGAGTACTCATTTTAACGACGTTTTCTTTTATTGTTGTTGCCTCTCTGGTTGCCGTCTTAGGACAGATGCCTTCCTGAAATCTCCGTTGGTATAATAAAATCCAAAGATATATGTGTCACAGCCAAGAGGAATGGTCAGTGTTTAGGGATATGAGGGGAACGACCATTCGAACCAAAAAAGTCAAGTAAACGTAGACTCAAAATACCTATGTTAAGATATTTAAGCACTTCTTCATCTCTAATACTGTAATACAATTTTTTTCTACTGTAGGCAGTTTGCTTTCCATTTTATGAGATGAGGTGGTATGGGCCAAATGAAGGTAAAAATGTCTAGTGAACAAGGGTTCTAGAATGCTTGCCTTAAGAGTTGTGAGCACTTTTTCAATAGAAGAGATGCACTTCACAGTAGCGAAGATGAGCAAGTGCTCATGGCTACTAAGGTGTGCACTTTAGAGGTGACGTATACTGGACTTCTTTGCTGTAGTTATCGTTCCTGTCACATCCCTGAATTTTGGCCATTCCTTCTGGGGCACGCCTTACAGTGCGCAGCGACCTGAGCAAAGCTGCCTTCTCATTGGCCTGGCTTGACCTAGCAGACTTTCCTCGTATCGAATAATTTTTCCGTGTTGTGCGGTCGAGGCCTTCCAGAGCAAGTCTCACTTTCAACGACCTCACGGCCGCCTTGAAATGCAGCCTGTAGTCCGAACATTCATGAACTTGACAGAAGGTCCTACGAATAGCCGCCGGCCGCCGTGGCCGAGCGGTTCTAGCCACTTCAGTCCGGAACCGCGCGACTGTTACGGTCGCAGGTTCGATTCCTGCCTCGGGCATGGATGTGTGTGATGTCCTTAGGTTAGTTAGGTTTAAGTAGTTCTACGTTCTAGGGGACTAATGACCTCAGATGTTAAATCAGAGCCATTTGAACCATTTTTGAACCTACGTATAGCAAGTAAACAGCTGAGATCTCTCTGACCAGTTAATTTACAGTAATATAGTTAATTTACAGTATGTACCCATCTTCCATTCTCCAAATGTCTTTACACAGATTATCAAATTTCTTTCCGTCACATAATGAAGTAGCGTTAACTGGAGTCAGACAACTGCGTTCCGTGTAAGGTACGTACTAACCAAACCAAGTGGCAGGAGGACTGTAGTGTCATAAGTCTTTAGGTACGTGGCGAACATTTTCTGCAGTAATATAACCATGTGAAGCAGTGGTATCGCATTCTGTGTGAGTGGGCTTCCAGTCCTCTTCCAACCATCCATATTTGGGTTCCCTGTAATCTCCCTACACAGTTTAAGAAAGGAAGAGATGGTTATTTCTCCACTGACAAGATCGGTTTCATTTCACATCCTTACATGAGTTCACTGTCGACAGAACGGTAACCGCAGCACTATAATTAAATTCTACATATACAGAACTGGAAACAGAAGTTGTTATGGGCAACTAATCACACATGTAATGGGATACTGAAGCTCATTTTGATTGATAAGTGCCTTGAAATTCTTCTGTGAGGCTTGTCCTTAGACAGTCAAGGCTCTCTTCTGGCTCCAGAAAATGCAGTACTCTTTAGACAAGCAATATGTCAAACCGCGGGAAAAAAACGAAAGAGTCAGATGATACGAAAATTTCACAGTGACTGACGGAATTATAACCCCCTAATCGTCACTGACCTCATAAAAGTAGATTTTACCATAATACTTATGGTAATATGGAAAAGTGGAGGAGGAGTAGACTGCAGTAGATTAGCAGTGAGAGTTCTAGATCAAGTAAACATAGGGTGGTGGATCACTTCCAGAGATAAGATAATGTAGTAAATAATAAGTAATAGTTATCAGGGATCAGCTCTGGCTAAGATAACGATCTTACCTCAGACATGCTGATAATATTAAGTGGTCCCATATTACACATATGGCATCAGGTAACTCTTCAGGCAATTGTGCAAGGTATATTCAGGAACAGCCCCCCTGCATTCACTCCATCTTGGGGAGTACCATCCCGCCCACACACCTGGGGCAATTGTAAGTGGTATATTCAAGGTCATGACACCAGCTGATACTGGTTATGCGGTCGCTGGTGGCTTGTGTGAGCTACATTCAAGGTCAGAATACAATCTGATACCATGCCCATGCATATTGAACAACTGCATGGCATTAAATTGGAAGAAAAGTGAAGGTCATCATCGCTCCAACTTCCTCTCTCAGGACCATTGACATTCAGGCTCCCCTCTTCCCTCCATTATTTTATCGTGGTGGTCGTTTCTCCTAATCTACATCGGTGTCAACAAAATATTTTAGAATTAGGAGGAGGTGGGAATTTCGAGAGCAGATTCCGTCGCAACGAAAAACGCCTTTCTTTTAATGATGTCCATCCAAAATCCTGTATCATTTCAGTGACACTCTCTCCCATATTTCGCGATAATACAAAACGTGCTGCTCTTCTTTGTACTTTTTCGATGCACGCTGGCAGTCTTATCTACTAAAGATCCTGCACCGCGAAGCAGTATTCTAAAAGAGGACGGACAGCGTAGTGTAGGCTCCTTAGTAGATCAGTTACATTTACTAAGTGTCCTGCCAATAAAACGCAGTCTTTGGTTAGTCTTCCTCACAACATTTTCTATGTGTTCCTTGTAATTGAAGGTGTTCGTCATTGTAATTCTTAGGTATTTAGTTAAATCTACAGCCGATAAATTAGACTGATTTATCGTGTAACCCAAGTTTAACGAATTCGTTTTAGCACTCATGTGGACGACCTCACACTTTTCGTTATTTAGGGCCAACTGCCAATTTCCGCACCACTAAGGTAGCTTTACTGAATCGTTTTGCAGTTTGTTTTGATCTTCTGATGACTTTATTAGTCTATAAACGACAGTGTCATCTGCAAACAACCTAAGACGGGTGTCCAGATCGTCTCCAAATCGTTTATACAGATAACGAACAGCAGAAGGCCTATATCGCTACCTTGGGGAACGCCAGAAGTCACTTCTGTTTTCTCGATGACTTTCCGTCAACTGCTACGAACTGTGACCTCTCTGACAGGAAATTGCAAATCCAGTTACGTAACTGAGTAGATATTCCATAAGCACGGAATTTCACTACAAGCCGCTTGTGTGGTGTCGTGTCGAAAGCCTTTCGGGAATCCAGGAATATGGAATCGATCTGAAAACCCTTATCAATAGCAATCAACACTTCATGCGAATAAAGAGCTAGTTGTGTTTCACAGCAACGATGTTTTCTAAACCCATGTTGACTGTGTGTCAGTAGACCGTTTTCTTCGAGGTAATTCATAATGCTGAAAGATAATAAACGAGGGTTGTCCAGAAAGTAAGTTCTGATCGGTCGCTAAATGGAAACCACAGGGAAAATCAGAAACATTTTATTTGCAAGAGTTAGCTACATTTTCCAGATGCTTCTCTACATAGTGGCTGACTTAGACATTTGTCGGAGAGTTATACCAAATTTTCCACACCATCGTCATAGAAGGCAGCCGCCTGTGCTTTCCCATAATTCTTTACGCTGGGCTATAGCGTGTAACCTGCACCCAAGTGTTGTCTTCGTATCCAGCGTTTCATGTGAACAGAGATGAGACTCAGGTCGAGCCAATCAGGGCTGTGTTGCCATGTTGCCATGAAGCAGGTAGTGTGTGGCAGTTGTGTTAGGTGGGCTGTATTCATTAAGGCGAAGCCTCTCAGCGGGCTCTCCTAGTTGGTGGGAGACATCGCTATTCTAGGCAACTTTACAGGCTCACAGTGCGCTCACAACTGAAAAGCGCGTCTTCATGCGATCTACGGTCATATTAGAGACACTACCCAACACGTCTGTGCAAAACTTCACCGGGTTTTCACTGTGGTGTCCATTTCGCAACCAATTGGAACTTACTTTCTGGACAACCCTTATATGTTCCAGAATCCTGCTGCATATCGACGTTAACGATATGGGCCTGTAAGTACGTAGACTACTCCTACTACCTTTCTTGAATATTGGTGTACCCTGTGCAACTTTCCAGTCTTTGGGTACAGATCCTTCGTCAAGCTAACAGTTGTATATGATTGTTAAGTATGGAGCTAATGCATCGGTATACTCTGAAAGGAACCTAATTATTATTCAGTCTGGACAGGAAGACTTGCTTTTATTAAGTGATTTAAGTTGCTACACTACTCCGAGGATATTTACTTCTACGTTACTCATGTTGGTAGCTGTTCTTGATTCGAATTCTGGAATATTTGCATCGTCTTCTTTTGTGAAGGCATTTGGGAAGGCTGTGTTCAGTAACTCTGCTTTGGCAGCACTGTCTTCGATAGTATCTCCATTGCTATCGCGAAGAGAAGGAATTGATTGTTTCTTGCCTCTAACATACTTCACATACGACCAGAATCTCTTTGGATTTTCGGCCAGGTTTCGAGAACAAGTTTAGTTGTTCAAATGGTTCAAATGTCTCTGAGCACTATGGGACTTAACATCTGTGGTCATCAGTCCCCTAGAACTTAGAACTACTTAAACCTAACTAACCTAAGGACATCACACACATCCATGCCCTAGGCAGGATTCGAACCTGCGACCGTAGCAGTTGCGCGGTTCCTGACTGAACGCCTAGAACCACTAGACAACCGCGGCCGGCAAGTTTAGTTGTGGACACTGTTATAAGCATCTCGCATTGAAGTTCGCGCTAAATTTTGACCTGCTGTAAAAGATTGCCAATCTTTGGGATTTTGCGTCTGTTTAAATTTTTCATGTTTGTTTCGTCGTTTTTGCAACTGTGTTCTGTCCCTTTTTGTGTACCAAGGAGGATCAGTTCCGTCATTTGTTAATGTATTTGGTATAAATATCTCAATTGCTGCCGATGTTATTTCTCTGAATTCAAGCCACATCTTGTCTACCCTTATATCATTAATTTTGGAAGGAGCTGAGATTGTCTGTCAGGAGGGTGTCAAGTGAACTTTTATCTACTCTATTGAATAAGTTTATTTTTCGTTTATTTTTGGAGGATTTGGGGGTTACAACATTCAATCTCGCTACGACAACCTTGTGTTCGCTAATCCCTGTATCAGTTTTGATGCTCGTTATTAACACAGGATTATTTGTTACTAAGAGGTCAAGTGTGTTTTCAAAACCGTTTACTTTTCGCGTGGGCTCATGAACTAACTGCTCGAAACAACTTTCAGAGAATTCGTTTAGCAAAATTTCAGATAATGTTTTATGCGTACCTCTGGAATTATATAATTTCGCCAACATATAGAGGGTAAATTAAAGTCACCACTAAATATTATATTATGAGTCGGGTACGTGTTTGAAATCAAACTCAAGTTTTCCTCGAATCTTTCAGCAACTGAATCATCTGAATTGAGAGGTCGGTAAAAGGACTCAATTATTATTCTTTTCCGGTTGCCAACAATGACCTCTGCCCATACTAACTCACAGGAACTATCTACTTCAATTTCGTGACAAGATAAATTACTTCTAACAGCAACAAATACGCCACCGCCAACCGTGTTTAGCCTATCCTTTGGGAACATCGTTAGGTTATTCGCAAAAATTTCGACCGAATTTATATCCATCTTTAGCCAGCTTTCAGTGCCTATAGCTAAATGATGGACATTGTTTTACAACATCACATGTTACCATAACGCAAATTACAGAGGGTGCCCAGTAATCGCAGAGCCTAGGTTTGCGCTGTGCAGACATCACAATACCATCGGAGCATTCACTCAGTATTGTCAAATACAATGAAAATCACCAACTTCGATTTTGCCAATATCTCAGTTACGTGTTTCTGTACTATTAAATTTTACTTGTCCTTATAGGTAAGGTCGTTACGTTTTTAAAGCGCCTACTGCATGCTACTACCGTTTAATGCCGTTTATAGAACCGCCTCAGCACCATACACTACAGGACAACTAGAAGAGATTGTTATTTGGACACTTTCGTAATGGTGGTAATTCAAATAAAATTCTTGTTGCTAGGAAGTGTACAATTAATAGTCTCTAAATCCGTTACGTGAATATGCATGTCACTTCGTACTTCTTTTACATTCTGTCACCTCGATTTCATTTAGTGCTTCAATGTGCGCAGCAGTCACGACTTTTCTTACATGAACGGGAAAATGGGAGTCGCATGGTTTCTGTGGACAACTTAAGAGGACTGCTTTCGCGATCATACACACAAAAGATTGATTTACTTTTATTTAAATGTTACATCACAGCGACCGCTGTGGCGATCCGTAAACTGCAGCAGACATCCACAAATGTTGTACCTAACACCAACATTAAAAAGATTTTCGATTTCCTGATACTCCAATTAGTACCAGCTGCACTTTCCAAGATTTTCGCCGATTTTTCCTTCATCGGTACCGAGCGAGGTGGCGCAGTGGTCGAATCAGTTCGACCTTGTGCTTCATCTCTAATGACTATGTCGACGGGACTTTAAAGCCTTATCTTTCTTCCTTCCTCAAAGAAAAGGTGCAGTGCTTCACTAGTCAGCTGCCCATTATCATGCTTCAAACTCAAATAATATATAAATTGAAAGATATTTTTCGAATGTTCGAACTATTCGGAATACTGCTCACGCTCTTGTAGACAACAGAAACGTGCAACGAAACCAGTTCCACCATTTATCGACTTCAGTACTATCATAATACGTCCCAGAAGAAAAAGAAAAGAAGAAGGAAGGTAATTCCATCTGTGTGTAACACAGCATGACTACTTATTTTGATGGTCTCTGCCTTGAATATGTTGAAACTCATTCCTCTATGAACTAATATCTCAAGATTGAAGATATAATTTATAGTGTGCGCCGTCTCTGACTAGGAGTAACATTATGAAGCATTTTAAAATGTTCGTAACCATGAAAAATGCACTAATATTTATTTTTCTGATGTATTCGAAGCCTGGAAGTTTCTAAAATACACTGCGCAAGAGAATTAAAGGATCACGTTTTCGAAACCCCGTAATTACCTCCTATTGAGACGCGTAAGTTTAAAATTTGTCACAAAGATACGTCCAACCTTCTTCTGCAAAGGTGCAAAAAAGTGGCGCCCTGCCAAGTCACCCTCGGGCTCGACGACGCCTCAAACAGCAAGGTGCCAACACATGCGAAAAGACACAGCTCAGTGAAAAGTGGGATAATGATGTCACAGTGGCATCAGATTTTGTTACAATTCTGCCTAAGCTCATCATGGAGGGGTCACACAATGGGAAGGACGTTAGACCCTCTTTTACCCACACGAAGCGTATAGTGATAATGCGCAGAGGCAGACTGCATATTCAGAATGTGAAACACGTTCGCGGGAAAAGAACTAGTGTTTTCTATCAGGAACAGCCTGCAAGGTCGTTTGCTGTTGGTACTGGAGGTCGCCTGGTGCCTCAATGCGCACTATACGCGCGCCGATTGGCTGACCGCATCCAGTTCCTCTACATAGCTTTACTGGCCCTTATAAGATATTAAAACAAGAAACAATCAATGCGCTCCTTATACCCATAATGTAGCAGCTGTAACAGAGCTATTGTAAATGTACACTAATCACCCAGAACATTATAAACACCTACCCAATGTACGGTATCTCCACTTTTGGTAAGGATAACAGCGGTGGCATGAAAACAATGAGGCCTTGGTAGGTCGCTAGATGGAGCTGGCACCACATCTGCACATGCGGGTCATATAATTCCCGAAAAATTGTGGGGAGGAGGGCGAAGAACTAACGCCACGTTCGGCCACATCCTAGATATGTTCGATCGCATTCAGATCAGGCGAGTTGGGGGGGTCACCACATCAGCTGAAACTCACCACTCTTCGATCCTTTTGCCTCTGCAATGGAGGCCAGAACAGCAACGCCCAGCGTTGAAATCACAGAGTTTTCTTATGAGTGGTCGAGGAAAACATTCCAGACATGCCGCAGCTCACAATTGCCACGAAAAGGCCTCAGGGGTTGACATGAAGGTCGGCAATGAAACCACCCTTTCCTGGGGCACAGATTCCCACGCATCTCACGGTCAAAAATTATTGTCCTCAGTGCGATGAGCAACAGGAAGACGTTCTTGACAATCTTTGACATTGCTGTCACACTCGGACGTTTCAATCCTTCTCTACGGACATTATCGGGCTGCATCCCCTTTGCATGTCATCGCACTCACTTCGAGCGCAACGCGCTCTCGTATACAGCTTGGAACCAGTAGTGTCCCATGAAAACAATTCGACGAAATTTGAACGTGGTTACTTATGCTCAGCCCTCCTATTTCACGGTCTCCTGCAGTGAGGGAGGGGCGGGGCGACATCGGCGCATGCGTGAATAAAACGGCAGAGGTCTCTCTAAGATCCCCACCCCCACTTCCACCTCAGTTCGGCAAAAACCTCAGTGGCATACACCCTCCTTTACACCTTTGGAGAATTTTAAAAATATTTCTTTACTGAGACAACCTGTGTAATAGTCCTACTGGTCCTACGCACCTCTAGGCCGGCAACAGAAATCGCAGCACTTGTAGGCAGGCAACTGAAATCGCAGGGGTGTCAAGGGTTTCCCTAACTGCAGGTGCTTCGGACTACTTTAAGATTGTCTCAGCACACCTTCATTTTCAAGTTTTTGTTTTTGAGTTCCGAAACTATTTGTCGCCGTGGGAGGCAGTTACGGTTTCCAAAAAGTGATCCTTCAACTCTATTACGCAGTGTAATTTATGTGTAGAGGGGTCATTACTACAGTTATCAGTCCAATGTCACACTGGATAGCAATTTCACTCTCTCTGAGTAGGTCTTGAGGTCTTGTATCAGTCACAAGTAGTTAACGATGGAAGGAATGGAGCGGTAAAAGCAGATAGAATGAGAAAATCGTTGAGCGGATAATGCTCCTATAACTGAGGAAAGTTTTGTTACTTGCGGATTGTTTCGGGAGAGAAAGACAAAGAGAGGGTGAGAGACAACAGATGGCGGGAGGGTCAAGGTCGCCGTACTGCTGGACGTTTGAAACATTCGCAAGGACATGTTCGAGCTCCCACATTCTAGTATGCTATACCTCGTCTATGCAAAATGTTTGGAGACTGGATTAATAAAAAGATAGAGAAAAGTTGAGATGATGGTTTTAATGTTTAGGTGTACTACATAGTCTCTTGGCGTATAACGCGCAGATCGTTCACACAAAAATGTGAAACTGTCAGAAAAGTACTTCTGTGAGATGTACTATAACTCGTGAGTCACACTGACTTGAATGTCGGTTATGTCGTCGAGGCGTTGACCCTTGATGTGAAACTCTGTACTTCCTCTATTTGTGTTGGATTCATATTTATAACACCAAGTATCGTTGCCTTTTACGATTTTCTCCTGTATAGAACTGGCCGCATTTTTTATTTCAATCATCAGTGTTTTTGTTCGGAAGTGAAGTTGTGCAGGATAAGTTTTATCCACTAAAGTGGCAAAAGTCGTCGGATACCTCCTAATATCATGTCCAAGTATCGTTGCCAGTTACGATTTTCTCCTCTATAGAACTGGCCGCATTTTTTATTTGAATCATCGGTGTTTTTGTTCGGAAGTCAAGATGTGCAGGATAAATTTTATCCACTAAAGTGACAAAAGTCGTCCGATACCTCCTAATATCATGTCCAACCTCCTTTTTCCCGGCGTATTACAGCAGCTCGACGTAGCATGGACTCAACAAGTCGCTGGAAGTCCCCTGCAGAAATACTGACTCGTGCAGCCTCTATAGCGGTCCATAATGGCGGAAGTGCTGCTGGTGCAGAATGTTGTGTCTCTGGAGTATGCTCCATAAATGTTGGATGGGATTCGTTTCGAGCGAGCCGAGTGGCCAGATCATTCACTCGAATTGTCGTGAATGATCTTGAAACCAATCGCGAACAATAGTGGCCCAGTGAAATCCCGCATTGTTATTCATCATTGCTTGGGAACATGAAGTCCATGAATGGCCACAGTCTGTCTCCAGGTAGCCGAACATAACCATTGTTAATTATTTGTTCAGATGGACCTGAGCACCCAGTCCACTCCATTTGGAGGGAGTCCACTCCATTATGGAACCACCACCAGCTTGCACAGTACCTTGTTGACAACTTATGTCCATAGCTTCGTGGGGTCTGCACCACACTCGAACCCTATCATTAGCTTTTACTAACTCAAATAGCTACTCATCTGACGAGGCCATGGTTTTCCAGTCGTGTGGGGTCCTACCGATATGGTCACGACTCCAGGAGAACCGCTGCAGGCAGTGTGCTCTTAGCAAAGGCACTCACGTCGATCATCTGCTACCATAGCCAATTAACGCCTAATTTCGCAGAGCTATCCAAACAGATAGTTAGTCTTAAGTACTACGTTGATTTCTGTGGTTACTTCATGCAGTGTTGCTTGTCTACTAGCACTGACGGCTCCACGAAGACGCCGTTGTTCTCGGGCGTTAAGCGAAGGCCGTCGGACACTGCGTTGTCCATGGTGAGAGGTAATGCCTGAAATGTGGTATTCTTGGCACACTTTGCAGTGTGGGTCTAGGAATACTGAATCCCCTAACGATTTCCGAAATAGAAGGTTCCATGCGTCTAGCTCCAGTTACTAGTCCCTGTTAAAAGGCTGTTCATTCCCGTCGTGTGGCCATAAGCACATCGGAAATCTTTTTATATGAATCGCCTCAGTGCAAATGACACCTCCGCCAATGCACTGATATTTTATGTATTGCGCATGAGATACCTATGGCTATCTCTACATGCGCCTATCACTAGCCCATGACTTTTGTCATCTCATTTTTCCAGAACGTTTTGGAGAATGCCCTGAACACTTGATTTCGATTTGTGATAAAACAGCGTTGACACATTACGGGTCGCATATGCACTACCTGATACTACGTGCTCACAACTGATTATCCGACTAAACCTCTGTTGTTTATAGTTGTCATTTCAAACTATCACCATAGTTACTTCGCTGACGTGGCTTGTACAGCGCGAATAAAATCAATCTCGGAACTCTATGGACGGCCGGTGTACGCTTTATGAGACCAGAGGAGCAGCGTATAGGTTGCCATTGCTGCGCAGGAATAGCGATCAGAGTTCTGTCTGGCTTTATTCAGTAATTTTTTCCATGATTTCCAATTACTTTTGACAAATGTCCGTATGGCATCTTCTGCACTCTTGCGATTCAGCTCAGTTAGTGGTACTCCTTAAATCTCGATACTGACGAATGGATCAGTTATACCCTACTCTTCATCCCCAATTAGAATAGCAAGGGGTTGAACGATTACGCCACAAAACAAAAATTAAACTAAACCAAGACTGTTTCTTTGAGAGTGCCTGCATGTCTCAATTCAAATGATAGCGTGTACATAGCCAGACAGTTTATTTACGAAGCAAATGCTTTTTCAGTTTCGTTTACTGTAACTCTGGCTGGTGACCTAGGTGTGAAGTGTACATGAGCATTCAATTTTTTGTCACCAACAGCAGGTAAATGAGTTTTCAACTTGAAAAGGGAAAATGATTCATTTCAAATCTTTCATTTTACATCATTCACTGAGTGTAAGGTGCCTATCTAAGAGAGAAACGAACTTAGCGAACCAGTAAAGTAAGATTGTCTTACTGACAGAATACAAATGCTCATTTTAAAACTTCTATAGTTACAAATAGTGCAATGAAGCGAGTGACAGTCCTTTAAATTGCATGCCCGCTATTTGCGTAAAACTATTATCAACATATTAGACACAGAGGAAGAAGCTTTCCTTCACCAAATTCTTTGTGAGGCGGCACCTGCTGCAAGCTCCAAACGGGATATGCTACTGCAGAGTGACGCCTGGGGCTTCCAGAGCCTGTTTAAAGCTATGTAGAGGAACTGGATGTGGTCAGCCAATCGGCGCGCGTATAGTGTGCTTTGAGGCACCAGGCGACCTCCAGTACCAACAGCAAACGACCTTGCAGGCTGTTCCTGATAGAAAACACTAGTTCTTTTCTCACGTACTTGTTTCACATTCTGAATATGCAGTCTGCCTCTGTACATTATCACTATACACTTCACTAGTGGTCTTATTCAGTGTGACACAGAAATATTAAAAAACTGATTTGCAGTGGTGCACAATTATGAATACATAGTATACGCTGATGAGCCAAAACATGATCACGACCTGCTTACAACGCATTGGTCCACCCTCGGTACAACACGCGGCACCGATTCCTCGTGGCAGGGATTCGACATGTCCTCAGGTCTTTGGTGGCTTTTCGGAAGCACGTGACACCATATGTCTACGCACTGGCCGCACAATTCACGGAAATTACGGTCCGGTGGTTTGTGGGTGCGGAGCTGGTTCTAGAGATGCGTTTCGTCGGATTCAGGTTAGGTAAATTTAGTGGCCAAAACATAAAGGTTTCCATTCTACAGACCGGATGACGTGTCCCTCTCGTTGGGGCACTGGACTCGCACTGAAAATGAGATTCATATACCCTTCCGGCCATGTTCATGAAGCTTTTGGTAAATCAAATCTTCACCACTTCTCTAACTTCATTCCTTTTCGACACTATTCGGCTGCTAAAGAAGCGTGAACTCGCCAATCGCCTTACTTAAAAATGAGAGAAATATGCTCAGGTAACTATTCCTTGCGACTATATACTTTTTGCTGAGCAATTGCTGTTGTCTGATTTGATCATAAACACAAATTTTGTTTTATATTTTTATATCTCATCGAAGTGATGCGTAGTAAATTTTCTTTGATTTCTAGACTGAATTTTCACTCTGAAGCAGAATGTGTGTTGATATGAAATTTCTTGAAATATTGGCACTGGCTCTTCGTGCTAAAAACAAAAATTCCAGTTCGGCACCAAGCGTTAATCTACCACTCGGTTTTATATAACTTCTATGTGTTGCATCAGACAGAGAGTAAATAGAGAAAAACGGGTGAAATCATGGCAGTAAGTAGATTGCATCCTTACTTCGCACGCCATCGTTGATTGCTATGCAAATGATTACCCTTGCAATTCTCTGCTACAGGATAAAGGGCCAAGGCCAACAGAGTGTTGTTATCAGGTTATGTAGGGCACATAAGGAGCGTGAACAGCATCAGATGTTGAGTAATCACTATGAAAAACAAGGCTATGCCATGCACGCCTGTGAGAGAGCGTTACCAGCACCTTACAGACCTTGAATTGGTATCCACTTGGTCGACTGGATCTAGTCGAGCAATATCCAATTACTGGTACATTCGGAAATGATAGAAGTCCGATATTGGACTGCATGGGAACGGAGGGCTAGGCATACTGATCGTCAGAGTTCCCGTAAATCACGTCTAACTGCCCCAATGGAGGGTCACCATATTGTGCATCAAGCCTTCACATCTCTGCTTCCTATTCTGTCACAAATACAAATAATGGACTACCCTCAAACTTCTGTATCAGTCCTCACCGATGATCGGCAACTATCAGGACCACAACACAAAACGGATGTATTTGCAGTGGTGCCACGAGTGGAAAGCATGGCCTACTGTTAAATGGCACCACATTGTGTGCAGCGATGACTCGCGATTCTCCATTACCCAAACGACCACCATCGGTGAGTTGGGAGGGATCCACTTCTTCGAATGTTTTGGAGGGACACACAGTCGTTAGTCCTGGCTTCATGGTGTTTAAGCCCATCGCGTATTACTTCAGGTCACGGCTACTAGTGATTGCGGCAAAGTCCTCAAATGTCACCTCTCATTCGACAAATGGTGGTACCATTTTTCAACAGGACAGTCTTCGCGCCCACATGTCGCTTGTCTCTATGAGCTGTCTCAGTGACCAGGTACTCCCGTGTTCAGCGAGAACATGTGTCGGACCAGTTCAGGAGTCAATCATTTCCCAGTGCCAGTTATTGGAGATATCAGGGACCACTTACGACAGTTGTGGGCTAGTTTACCTGAGGAGAGGATAGAGAGGATGCAACGGCATTATGAACCACTTCCCAGTCATATCAGTCCATTCATGTAGGCCGGAATGGGAAAGGGGGGACACGTCAACGTCATTTTTATATGTAGGCTCACACTGTTAAGTTCTTTGAAAATTAGACTTGATTGCGTAATCAGCGAAATACTCACTCCACACGTAAAGTTCGTATTGTTTCACTGTTTTTTGTCAGGAAGTGTACATTTCTTGATGTATTAGGTCATGGGCTGTCGGGAATCAGAGAATAAGGCACAGTGTATTTCTTCTTGCGTCTCCCGTTTGAGTCTAGTGAGCATTTCAGTGACGCTATGATGTTGACTAAGGAAATGGATCATGAAGTGCGTAGTTCTCCTTTAAATCATTCAGTATCTGTAATTAAACCCATCTTCATAATAGGATACTGAAGAATTCGTAGAGCGGATATATGATGAACGGCCCCTACTGTTTACTCTTTTTATGATAAATCACAATCTGGACTATAGTTTCCCCGTAGTTAAATTTACGAAGTCAAACTCAAATCTATTGAGATAGCCCTATGACTGATTGCCGTATGACATAGAAACATTTCGTACAGTCACCTTCATTAGACTCCTTTTATTCATGTTGAGGCTCACCTGTTAGCCTTTCCACAATGCGGTGATCGTCTCAAAGACTTCCTGAATTTTCACAGTAAATGCTAACAGTTGCAGGATAAAGAATTATTGAAAACCTTGAACACAGTTTCGGTATATCTAAATATACCTTCGTCAGAAGCAAAAATACACCTGAACAGGAAGACACATTAATTAGCAAAAAAAAAAACTTAGCAACATAATTGAGATAGAAGAAAAAAAACACTTTTAGCTTAAAATAACCATAAAAATTACCAAAGTATTACACGCACAAAAACTTTTAGTCACTTACTAAAATCACATTCTGCAGTGAAGATGCATGAAACAATCGTGCCAAAGGCGTCGTCAGTAGTTAAAATTAAAATATCACCTTCATCTGTACAGCATAACTATGAAGAGATTGAACAGATGGTCAATGCGAACACGTCATATTATCAGTACTTAGCCTGTGAACCATCGTGAAGAGGGTGTGGAAGCACTAGGGCAGACAGTTTTACCGAGAGAGGGCACTTGTTCGTTTTCGCTTTTATATATCATAGTCTTTAATTTGAGCGAGATTCTCCCGCATAACACTAGCACCCTCCCTCGTTAGATGTGTTCCTTAGCGCAAGCTTCACCTACTTGACACTAGGACACAGGCAAATTGCTGTTCATATTTTCTATTGTATGCAGGTGTTTTAAATGGTTCTGATATGGTTTATTTATTAAGACAGAAGGTTTGAACTACTACAACCTTTAAAATTTTGACGCTCGTGAGTACGTACGCCTGAGTGTTAACGTGCGAGAACGTCTCGCGCCTACCACAAGTGTCCTCTTTCGGTGGAACTGTTTGCCCTAGTGCTTCCACACCCTCTTCACGCTAGTTCACAGGCTAAGTACTGATAATATGGAGTGTTCGCATTGACCATCCCTTCATAGTGATGCTGTACAGATGGAGGTGATATTTTAATTTTAACTACTGACAACGCCTTTGGCACGATTGTTTTATGTATCTCCACCGCAGGATGTGGTTTTAGTAAGTGACTAAAAGTTTTTGTGCTTATAATACTTCGGTAATTTTTGAGGTTACTTAAAACTATAAGTGTTTGTTTTTTTCCTTGTGTCTTAGTTATGCTGTAAAGATTTTTTGCTAATGAAGTTGCTTTCTTGTTTAGGTGTATTTAGATATACCGAAGCCGTGGTCAGGGATTCCAATAATTCTTTATTATACAACTGATTGGCTGTTATCATTTACAGTGAAGATTTTCAACAGTTGCTGCTTGAGCCATGTTTAAAATTTTGACTTCCTGAATTAGTTATTACCGTAATCTTGCCGTTGTGGCTCCGTGTTATGTCTCGAGGGATAACCAATCTCATAAGCAATGTACTTCTGACCGCTGCAGACGAAACAATATTCGTTTACCAACTGTATTATTCTAGTTGGTGTATCTACTCTAACAATAAACGTAAGATGCACTGCTCAGATCATGGGGTTGCGGTTTCACTAGATTAAAAATACTTCTTTCTTCTACAATGAAGTTAAAAACCATCTCTTTATTACATTTAACAAAATTTAGATGAAAACTCCAGCATGGCAGAAATAAACAAATTTTCCTGTATTTAGACTCGTCAGATTTGAGTTAAAACTACACTTTTCGAAGTAATTAGCATCATCTTCCTCATGAGAGTACTAAATGGTGGCAAATGTGTTTTTTTGTTGTTTTTTTTTGTTTTTGTCAGCGAAGATAATATTTTGATTATTGTGGAACGTTTTATTTATAGAGTCCGGACTTAGGATTACCTAAGATTGTGACCAATACGATTGTTACATTTATTAATGCATGTCCGAGTCCCTATCACTTCTTTCAGTATGGGGTAATTTTTTTTTCCTTCTTGTTTGTAACTCTCCTTTCAGCAGCTGTTTCCTTTTAGCGAAACAAGTTCTAAATACAACAAACATGAAAGTAAAAATGCTAAGTATGTTAGCAAAATTAGTTTGGCGTATTCAACTAAAATAGGTCACTTTGATGTTGTCCGTCCCAGTAAATGTCTTACCACCAGCACTGAACGAAGATGTTGTGTACGTGGCGCAGTCAGGTCATTGGTGACAGTGTGAGCTGAGCTCTGCTATGTCACCTTTAACGGAGCGAGGTGCAGAAAGTCCCCTAGAATTTCGTGCACAGATGATTTTAGAGCGAAAAGGAGAAGGTGTTGGCTTTGTAGGAAGTGAAATGGAGTACAAACACTTAAGGATACTATTTTGAGAACGCTTTATTTCCCATAGTTCAGCCAGGCTTGTAGAGGTGTCTTAAAGTGGCTTAAACCCTATACGCATCAGAGATTACACCGTATCGTTGAATATGTCAGTCCCTCCCTGCAGCTCCCAGTTCCGGAGTTCTAACTTCCACTATCAGAAGCGAGTGGTCTGCTTGCAACTCAGTCTCAAGACCACAGTAGGAGACAAGGGCGAGATAGCGCTCGTTCCTCTCTATATTCGGACATATCACTCGTTGCAACTCACGCAATTACGCACCATATCCACACTGAGAGACAAGAGTAAAACAGCACTTGTTCCTCTGAGACACAGATAACACCTATTATCAATCGTTGCTACTACTAGAGGCATACTCTACAGAGCTTGTTCTTTGGTCACAGGCAGAAAATTCAAGGTAACATAATCTAAACTCACATACTTTGCCTACAATGTGTACAGACTTCTTGTAGAACAGCAGCATCCGAGTGTCACTTTGTCTTAACTCCGTGGCTCAGTTGCAGTACTGTTTCTTCTGCTTCCTAGTACTGACTGCGACTGACATGGTCTTGTGGGATAGTCGCTTGTATACTGATTTTTCACGCACTTCTGGATGAGTTTCTCTATCTAAGTGGTTGTTCCCCGATGCTATGAAGGGCCTCCTAATTCCAACCTCGTTTGAAATGATTCTGAAACATGGAAATCTTGCTTCCATTTCCGTGTTCGTCTCAACCGTGTCACCACCGTTATAGCTATTCCATGCAGACATGTTACTCTCTGACAGTGACTGTGGCTGTGAACGAACCATTTGCGCCTCTGCGTGGGGGCGCTATGGGATTTGCTCCACTTCTCTCTCTGGGTTACTCTCTTTATGTGTTCTACCAACTATGATGACTCGGTGTTGACAGGCATGGTTCAAATGGCTCTGAGCACTATGGGACTCAACTTCTGAGGTCATTAGTCCCCTAGAACTTAGAACTAGTTAAACCTAAGGACATCACAAACATCCACGCCCGAGGCAGGATTCGAACCTGCGACCGTAGCGGTCCTGCGGTTCCAGACTGCAGCGCCTTTAACCGCACGGCCACTTCGGCCGGCTTGACAGGCATGGTGAATTATCAAACGATTACAGTGTATCAATATTTTCTCTGTAATAGAGAGTCTGTTGTACCGTATCGGATGTAATGCAAGATACGACGGTTCTTCTTGTTTCGGTTGTGTTTGATATACCATTCCTTGCCGCGATATTTGGGGATATTTCGTAACGTATTGTCTGTATATCCAGTTGATACGTTTTTGTTACAGGAGGCTTTCACTATTATGATCCTACTCGAAGCTCGCAACATCCCCTATTGAGTAGCCGTAAAGATTAATATCGTCCTTGAAGACTAGAAGGCGCTAAACTGAAACTGACGTGTCCTGTGGCAACGTCAGTTATAAGCGCCCCAATGAGCTAAAAACATATGCCGGAACGCCTATGTGTATTATGTTGTTGTTGTTGTTGTGGTCTTCAGTCCTGCGACTGGTTTGATGCAGCTCTCCATGCTACTCTATCCTGTGCAAGCTTCTTCATCTCCCAGTACCTACTGCAACCCACATCCTTCTGAATCTGCTTAGTGTATTCATCTTTTGGTCTCCCTCTACGATTTTTACCCTCCACGCTGCCTCCAATACTAAATTAGTGATCCCTTGATGCCTCAGAACATGTCCTACCAACCGATCCCATCTTCTGGTCAAGTTGTGCCACAAACTTCTCTTATCCCCAATCCTGTTCAATACTTCCTCATTAGTTATGTGATCTATCCATCTAATCTTCAGTACTCTTCTGTAGCACCACATTTCGAAAGCTTCTATTCTCTTCTTGTCCAAACTATTTATCGTCCATGTTTCACTTCCACACATTGCTACACTCCATACAAATACTTTCAGAAATGACTTCCTGACACTTATCTATACTCGATGTTAACAAATTTCTCTTCTTCAGAAACGCTTTCCTTGCCATTGCCAGTCTACATTTTATATCCTCTCTACTTCGACCATCATCGGTTATTTTGCTCCACAAATAGCAAAACTCATTTACTACTTTAAGCGTCTCATTTCCTAATCTAATTCCCTCAGCATCCCCCGATTTAATTCGACTACATTCCATTATCCGCCGGCCGCGGTGGTCTCGCGGTTCTAGGCGCTCAGTCCGGAACTGCGCGACTGCTACGGTCGCAGGTTCGAATCCTGCCTCGGGCATGGATGTGTGTGATGTCCTTAGGTTAGTTAGGTTTAAGTAGTTCTAAGTTCTAGGGGACTGATGACCACAGATGTTAAGTCCCATAGTGCTCAGAGCCATTTTTTTCCATTATCCTCGATTTGCTTTTGTTGATGTTCATCTTATATCCTCCTTTCAAGACACTGTCCATTGCGTTCAACTGTTCTTCGAAGTCCTTTGCTGTCTCTGGCAGAATTACAATGTCATCGGAGAACCTCAAAGTTTTTATTTCTTCTCCATGGATTTTAATACCTACTCCGAATTTTTCTTTTCTTTCCTTTCCTGCTTGCTCAATATACAGATTGTATAACATCGGGGAGAGGCTACAACCCTGTCTTACTCCCTTCCCAACCACTGCTTCCCTTTCATTTCCCTCGACTCTTATAACGGCCATCTGGTTTCTGCACAAATGGTAAATAGCCTTTCGCTCCCTGTGTTTTACCCCTGCCACCTTTAGAATTTGAAAGAGAGTATTCCAGTCAACATTGTGAAAAGCTTTCTCTAAGTCTACAAATGCTAGAAACGTAGGTTTGCCTTTCCTTAATCTTTCTTCTAAGATAAGTCGTAAGGTCAGTATTGCCTCACGTGTTCCAGTGCTTCTACGGAATCGAAACTGATCTTCCCCGAGGTCGGCTTCTTCTAGTTTTTCCATTCGTCTGTAAAGAATTCGTGTTAGTATTTTGCAGCTGTGGCTTATTAAACTGATTGTTCGGTAATTTTCACATCTGTCAACACCTGCTTTCTTTGGGGTTGGAATTATTATATTCTTCTTGAAGTCTGAGGGTATTTCGCCTGATTCATACATCTTGCTCACCAGATGGTAGAGTTTTGACAGGACTGGCTGTCCCAAGGCCGTCATTAGTTCCAATGGAATGTTGTCTACTCCCGGGGCCTTGTTTCGACTCAGGTCTTTCAGTGCTCTGTCAAACTCTTCACGCAGTATCATATCTCCCATTTCATCCTCATCTACATCCTCTCCCATTTCCATAATATTGTCCTTAAGTACATCGCCTTTGTATAGACCCTCTATGTACTCCTTCCACCTTTCTGCTTTCCCTTCTTTGCTTAGAACTAGGTTTCCATCTGAGCTCTTGATGTTCATACAAGTGGTTCTCTTTTCTCCAAAGGTCTCTTTAATTTTCCTGTAGGAAGTATCTATCTTACCCCTAGTGAGATAAGCCTCTACATCCTTTCATTTGTCCTCTAGCCGTCCCTGCTTAGCCATTTTGCACTTCCTGTCGATCTCATTTTGCCTGCTTCATTTACTGCATTTTTATATCTTCTCCTTTCATTAATTAAATTCAGCATTTCTTCTGTTACCCAAGGATTTCTACTAGCCCTCTTTTTACCTACTTGATCCTCTGCTGCCTTCACTACTTCATCCCTCAAAGTTACCCATTCGTCTTCTACTGTATTACTTTCCCCCATTCCTGTCAATTGTTCCCTTATGCTCTCCCTGAAACTCTGTACTACCTCTGGTTCTTTCAGTTTATCCAGGTCCCATCTCCTTAAATTCCCACCTTTTTGCAGTTTCTTCAGTTTTAATCTACATGTCATAACCAATAGATTGTGGTCAGAGTCTACATCTGCCGCTGGAAATGTCTTACAATTTAAAACCTGGTTCCTAAATCTATGTCTTACCGTTATATAATCTATCTGATACCTTTTAGTATCTCCAGGGTTCTTCCATGTATACAACCTTCTTTCATGATTCTTAAACCAAGTGTTAGCTATGATTATGTTGTGCTCTGTCCAGAATTCTACCAGGCGGCTTCCTCTTTCATTTCTTAGCCCCAATCCATATTCACCTACTACATTCGAATTCCAGTCACCCATGACTATTAAATTTTCGTCTCCCTTCACTATCTGAATAATTTCTTTTATCTCATCATACATTTCTTCAATTTCTTCGTCATCTGCAGAGCTAGTTGGCATATAAACTTGTACTACTGTAGTAGGTGTGGGCTTCGTATCTATCTTGGCCACAACAATGCGTTCGCTGTGCTGTTTGTAGTAGCTTACCGCATTCCTATTTTCCTATCCATTATTAAACCTACTCCTGCATTACCCCTATTTAAATTTGTGTTTATAAACAATATTGTGTATTATAAACAATATTATTCCCAAATAGCTAAGCTTCAGATCATAACGTGCAAGAAACAGACCAACTGGAATGGAGGAAATATAGTTGTGTATGAGAGAAGACAGGTGGGCATAATTTTATATGCAGAGAAGATGTAACCCGGGTACGGATTTATTTCATTTTACTAGTAGTTAATCTCCTCCTTCACCCTCCCTCCGTCCATCTCCTCCTTCACCCCCTCTCTCAGTTCATGTCCTCCATCTACCCCGTGCCCTCCATGTCCATCTCCCCTTTCCCTCTCCGTTTCTCCATATCCTCCTCCCCCTACCTGTGTTCGTCTTCTCCTTCCCCCTCACTGTCTATCCACCACTCCACTTTGTCACCCTCACACCACTAGGACGCTAGTGGTTCTCACCCCCATAGTATTTCTTTCTATATCGTAAATCATATGTGTACCAAATTTGGTTGCAACAGTTCGAGGGATTTAGACTGAGCATTTTCCCGTGGATCTGTCCACGTACGCACATGTCAAATATATTTCACATATATTTAAAGTATTTCGCACGCATTTGTACACATATTTCACATGAATCTCTAGCGAATTTCGCCCTGCAGTTTCATTCTCACGCAGTTCAATGTTTATGACGTCGTATCTTCTGAACTGTGTGCTGTACAGTAATATATTCTTGTAGGTACAGTCAGCGTCGTATGTGGATACTGTCCGCAACATGTGGTGCGGATAGAACTAGTAATAAAGAAGTAAAATAAATTTAAATAATCATCCACGATGCTGCAGTTTTTCACACATCTCGGTATTTGACGTCTTATCTCCTGAACTGTGTTCGTACAATGACGTATTTTTCTCGGTACATTCAGCGACATATATGGGTACTATTTTCCGCACTGTGTTTCGAATAGGTTTAGTTTAAAGAAGTAATAAATTATAACGTCATGCATGATGCAGAAATTTTTAACGCATCTTAGTGTTTACGACGTCATACCTTCTGACCTATGTATCATACAGTGACATATTTTTGTAGGTGCATTCAATGGTATATTTGAATACTGTCTGTAAAATGTATCGCTAATTCAGTTACCAGTAAAGAAGCAGTAAATTAAAACGTCGTATTTCATGCACCAGTTTTTCTGCATGAAATGCGAATCTGTAGTAAGCAATGAAATTTTTCCTTTCATCATATTTTGTGGATTGTCAATGAGAAAATGTTTCATAAATGTCTGAAATTACGTGGAAAGATGGTTTCAAGTCACTAAGTGTTATTATTCTTAAATACTGAATGACTAAGTTATGGATGTCCCCACGTTGTGGGCTACATTGCTTTTTAACTCCCACCCCTACCCCAATGATAGGCAGGTGGTTGTTATCCCCCGTCTTTCCAGACAGCAAGCGATATGTGTACCAAGTTTGACTGGAATCGGTCCAGTGGTCTAGGAGAATATGTGGAACAAACGTACGTACATCTATGTATTTATTGCTTTGTGTACAAGCTTCGACTTTGTTTCCAATAGGTAAGAAATAATGTTGATCAACTGTCTTTGGTGTCTTCGCTGAAATCTTGAATTGCAGTTTAAGAGAACGGTGCGAGCTCTTTCTACTACATTCCACGAGAAAACAAGGGAAAAGTGTTCCGTGCTACGGCATAGTAACCAGTAATTCAACATTTGAACAATACTGGAATCAGAACTAGCTCTACTACATCTTTCGTGTATTACATAATATTTCAACTCCCACAGACGAATAGAGAACAGATTATTTCTCCGACATGTAATGTTGAATCTGTGAGGAAAAACGACAGCTGCGAATCTAGAATCAAAAACGTACTTACCATGATCTGGATGTTTCATGTCAAACGTGTGTAGAAGGATGTTTATAAGATTGATTCGGCTGTAATTTAATGCTCATGTTTCGTTAAGTAAGTTACTCTTCTATACGAAACTGGACGGCCAGGGCAGGAGCATTTTAAACTTGAATTAGTTAACTGCAAAATTAAATGCAAAGAAATTATGGAAGTTATGGAACTGGATCTAAAATTGGACTAAGACAAGCTGTGCATTAAGATGCTAGCGTAGCACTATTTAATTTATTAACCGAGCGGCAGGGTAGACCTACGAAACGGAAAGCTAAACTGGCATACGAATACGAAGCTCATCGGTAGTTTTTTGAGAGTGTCAGAAGTTCTGCACACGGAAGTGGGACGGAGGACATCCTTCTGCTACTGATGCAACTCAACATTGCATTAATTAGTTACATAAAGTATTCACACAGCGGTGTAAACGTTGCCTCAATAAATCATGTTAAGGCCGGTTGGCAGCCCTCGTCCCCCGTTCGGTCTGGCCTCCGCCAGATGCCCACCGCATTGGACACTCAGTGCCTTTTCCTCGTTGTGTTCGGCCAGCCTATCAGGTTCTCCATACAGCGCAGACCCGCATGCAGCCACCTACTTAGCTCCGGCGCAGTAACCGGTGGCTTATTACACAATGGCAGACGGAAGCCCGCCGTATTCGCTTCTGCTTATCCTCTAACTTACATAACATCGGTTGTAATTCTCCCTACAGCACTGTGTCAAGCTCCTTTAAACTGTAAACCGTAGCCAAGTGTGACAGACTTTCCATCTCCATTATTTTAAGCGATACCAAAGTAGCATGTAGCGGCTCTTTAGTTTGCCTCAACGGTGAAGCTATAGCGTTTCTAACAAGCGCTAATTTTATAAACGAAGTTTAGGTCCATCTATATCACTCATCTTGCATGAACCGCTGCTCTTAAGGGACCTTAACAAAAATTCTCTGAAAAATCTATCTTTACCATCACAAAATACGTGTTTTAAGTGTTTACCTAACTATGATATTTCGCCGCTGCCCGAAATCTGACCCATGACTGAAATAAAAGTTGGAATGCCAAGGATAAAAAGACTGCTCCAGATTCAGAACGTCATTTGTGACTTCTCGTTTTAAACTTTAAAACTTAAATTTTGCACACATATTTCTCACCAGTTCACTTTCTCTAACTGAAATATAAAGGCAGTACTACGACAAAAATGCAATCACTGCGCCTCGTCGTTTTATATTTTCAGCTATTGAGAAGGTATATCAAATGTGGTCTTAACTGAAGCAATTACAGCCTGTCACTTCCATTCGGATATAAAACAATGGGAGACCTCTTTACAATGCAGAAGAAAGTATCCTTCTTTAAAAACAGCTGCTGGTTGTGATGGTTGCCTCATCGTGATCCTTGCTCACTCTTCACGGCCATCATCATACCAACACCAGACTCCCGGGCTCTCTAAATTCTAATAACTGTTGTAAAACGTAGACGTACTGAAACCAGTTACCAATTACATAACTAATGAAGTACAGTGTAACGAGGCAGGTAGTTAAATTACATAGGGGGGGAAGTAGGTAACAGAATATCTTCAAAACCGTAAGAATCAGTACGATATTCTCTGTAACAAGGTAAATACACCATGCTGATCTAGACCATTTGCAACGTCTGGCAAGGATAGTAATCATTGGACATATCGATACCAGGGCATAAAGGCGATGCGAATTTCATCCCGTGTACACGGTTAAATAGTAACTATACCACACAGACAAGTGCTTGAATAATATACGCAGCGAGAAAACGTGCTCCAGGAAGCAGGCTGAAGTAATTGTCGAGTCGCTCGACATTTGAATAGGACCCATGCCACTATTCGATAACGTTGGCTGTAATAGGTGAACCATGGCCGGACACAGCATCAAGAAGGAAGCGGTCGACCTAGAGAGATGACAAAACGACGTGACCGAGCAGTCATTGGAGAGGCACTCAGAACCCCTGGATTCATCATTATACTCGTATTTTCGATCCGACGTGCAGCTAATGCTACAATGACCACGGGCAGCATTAATAGGTGGCTCACAGTAAGGGGCTGAGCTGACGGCTCCCGTTGCGCCGATCACCAAGAAGCCAATTTGTGGAGGTATAGGACACATTATTACAGCGATATATCGACGATATACGATGCCCAGTTTTGTTCTCCTTCATGGCAAGCCATCATGGGCTTACATTTCAGCAAGATAACGCCCTCCCACACACGTTGCGAGATTCTGATGCTTGTCACTGTGCTTTCCAAACCTTAGATACGCCAGCAAGAACTCCATATGTCTCCCCATCCGGGAACGTCTGGAACATAATGGGCAGGGGATTTTGACGATCTAACAGGCCAGTTGGGCAGAATTTGGCACGCTATACTTCAGGAGGACATCCAACAACTCTATCAATCAATGCTAATCCGAATAACTGCTTGCATAAGGGCCAGATTTGGCGCAACGCGTTACTGATTTGCTTAATTTGTAAAGCTCTTTCTCTTGAATAAATCATACAGTTTTTCTGAAATCTTAATCACTTTTTTGTCTGTACATGTACAACACATTTACCGATCTCCGTCCCATTCGGACAATTCCTTCTTGGCGTCCTAGAGTATAGTCTGGAGCTATTTGTGACCTAGTTTGTTGAGCGCAAATACTGTCACTGCTTAGAAAACGTTAACTTGACCACATTACAGGCAGAAGAACACAATCAACTGCTTGTGCAGCTTGTGTAGACGGGTTGGACAAAATATGAAAGCACAAAAACACAACACCTTACCATGTATAATACCGCTTAAGAAAGCCGTTGGCATTCAAAAAGAAGTCGTCTAAATGGATAAATACAGATGCTGTATTGTTTTCTAGAGAATTCTATACTCCTGTATCAGCATTCTCCTGTATAACAAACATCGTACCACGGGAAGGATCTAATCAGCCAAAATGTTCACATAATCCATGGTAGTAATGCAAATGGCTAAGGTAGCCATGCAGTCACTGCAATACCAGGATGTGGCTATCAAAATCATCACCAAATCCTCGCCATGTTTCACTCTTGGTTCGTAAATTCGGCCTGGAGTAAGTGTACAATCAGACTCATCCGACCAACTGGCTTTCTTCTATTGCTTCTTAGTCCAGGTTTAATGACTTCAGCACCACATATTCCTATTACAGACATTTGTATCAAAATTAGTGGTTTTACACTCCCAGCTTGTCCTGCAGTTTGCTGCTTATGGAAATCCGTTCGAGTTTGTTTTCGCTCTGACAGGGTTCGTGAGTGCGATATTCAGTTCTGCAGTGACTTTTGCAACTGTCGTCATCTTACTTTCTGCCACAATCCTTTTCAATGACCGACTGTCACTATAGCTCAACACGTACATTCTTCCGCGTTACGACTTAGTCGGTGATGTTTTCCGCTTTCATTCCGTGGAATATAAATCTTCAATATGGTGCCGTTTTTTTAAATTTATTGGCTTCGAGATAACCTCCGACGCCACCAAGAATTGAACCCGGGCCCCTTCGGCTAGCAGTTCGAGACCGACTACAGAGCCTCTTGGAACAAAAAACACCTCGGCTAACATTGTCACGGAAGCACTCATCATACGGCAATTTACCAACGTGCGAATTCACTTAGCTGCGAAACAACGCACTCACAGCTACACAGAACACCGTTCACACCACGACTGACGCAGTGCATTGAGGACATCGCACAGGTGCCGTTCGTGGCCATACTCAACAACGCAACATGGAGGCGAGGATACCATCTGCATTTATGTTCAGTCACGCATTCCTCACGGTGTGTCCACATTTTCGTCCAACCCCTGAACTCAAGAGAACAGAAAAAACATTCTATCGGGGTGAAAGGGCTAAACCAAGTAAGTGGTAGGCCGTAAGTTAGTGATAAAGACGAGAATTTTACAGCATTGGGCAGAGTCTACCACAATGAAACCTAGTAAACTGACTCAAAGTTTCGGAATACAAGGAAAGGTTTCCTTAATATACTAGACTTCCCGTCCTTTCAGTTTTGCAGTGAATCGTGGAGAATCCTCAAAGTAACCACCGTCCATTGCGTGCACTACCATTGATTCCCTCTTTTCTGCTGAAGCTACATCACAGCATGATTTGAAGTTTTCTGTTGTTGCATGGCTCATGTGGAAGTCCGACATAATATTCGCATCATTACTTTTGCAGTGTAGCTTCCCCGCCATGTGCACGTAGAATATGTCATACAACGAGGTTCTGCAGCTGCGTCAAGCACAACGTCATCCCTACGCGGCACATGTTAGACACTTAAGTCGGTAATCTATATCGAGAACGCACCTTTGGCAGACAATGTCCTTGATAACGGACGCGTGTCGTCGGCCGTTGTTTGACAGGCAGCGTCATCTTTTCAGTGCCTCTCCGTTACTCTCCAAAATCATAGAAATGTGCGTATTACTAGGGTCTCCCGTCGGGTATACCAGTCGTTTGGTCCAAGTCTTTTTAGCTGAAGCAACTCCGGCGACCTGCACTTCGATTCCAAAAAGGGGGGAGGTAAACTGGAGGAAGTACTTTTCGCAATTTTATACTGAGTCACCTCCTGAGAGAAACGTCTTATACCTCCCGGTGACAATAACTTTTCGAATCAGTTACCGAAGAGTACGAAGTTGGTGACTACGTGGCTGTTATAACTACGATGTTACCACATGAACCACGGACCTTGCCGTCGGTGGGGTCGTTTGCATGTCTTAACATACAAATAGCCGTGCCATAGGTGCAGGAGGTATTGAATAGAATTGGAGAGAAGAGAAATTTGTGGCACAACTTGACTAAAAGAAGGGATCGGTTGGTAGGGCATGTTCTGAGGCATCAAGGGCACACCAATTTAGTATTGGAGGGCAGCGTGGAGGGGACCAAGAGATGAATACACTAAACAGATTCAGAAGGATGTAGGTTGCAGTAGGTGCTGGGAGTTGAAGAAGCTTGCACAGGATAGAGTAGCATGGAGAGCTGCATCAAACCAGTCTCTGGACTGAAGACCACAACAACATAGGTGCAACCACATCGGAGGGGTATCTTTTGCGAGGCAACACAAATGTGTGGTTTCTGAAGAGCGGCAGCAGCCTTTTCGGTAGTTGCAGTGGCTACAGTCTGGATGATTGACTGATCTGCCCTTGTAACGTCAACCAAAACGGCCTTGCTGTGCTGATACTGCGAACAGCTGAAAGTAGGGGAAACCTACAGCCGTAATTCTTCCCGAGGACATACAGTTCCTCTCGGGTAAAATATTCGGGAGGTAAAACAATCTCTCATTCCGATCTCCGGGGGGGGGGATACTTTTAGGAGGACGTCGCCATCAGGAGAAACAAAACCGGCATTCTACGGATTGGTGCATGGAGTGTTAGATCCCTTATTCGGGCAGGTAGTTTCGGAAATTTCAAAGGAAAATAGGTAGGTTGAAGTTACATATAGCGGATATGAGCCAAGTTCGGTGGCAGGAGCAGGTGAATACAAGGTTATCAATACAATGTCAGATAGGTGTAATGCAGGAGTGGCTTTAATAACGAATAAGAAAACTGGAATGCGGGTATGCTACTATGAGCAGTATAATGAACGAATTATCGTAGCCAAGATAGACACAAAACCCACGCCTCCCACAGCAGTACGACTTTATATACCAACTAGCTCTGGAGATAATGAAGAGAATGAAGAAATGTGTGATGAGATAAATCAAATTGTTCAGATAGTTAAAGAAGAAGAAAGTTTAATTGTGTTCAAATGGTTCAAATGGTTCAAATGGCTCTGAGCACTATGGGACTCAACTGCTGCGGTCATAAGTCCCCTAGAACTTAGAACTACTTAAACCTAACTAACCTAAGGACATCACACACATCCATGCCCGAGGCAGGATTCGAACCTGCGACCGTAGCGGTCGTGCGGTTCCAGACTGTAGCGCCTTTAACCGCTCGGCCACTGCGGCCAGCGTTTAATTGTGTTTCGGGACTGGAATCGATAGCAGGAACAGGATGAGAAGGAAGAATAGTAGGTGAAAGCCGACTGGGGGAAAGGAATGAAGGAGGAAATCACCTGGTAGTATTTTACATAGAGCATTATTTTATAATCGCTGACACTTGGTTTAAGAATCATAAAAGAAGGTTGTATAGGTGGAAGAGACTATGGGACTTAACATCTGAGGTTATCAGTCCCCTAGAGCTTAGAACTACTTAAACCTAACTAACCTACGGACATCACACACATCCTTGCCCGAGGCAGGATTCGAACCTGCGACCGTAGCGGTCGCGCTGTTCCGGACTCAGGCGCCTAGAACCGCTCGGCACACTGGCAGGCATCAGTTTGAAAATATGATTGTTAGACAGAGATTTAGGAACCAGATTTTAAACTGTAAGACATTTCCAGATGCAGATTTGGAGGCTGACCAGAATTTATTGGTTAAGAACTTTAGATTAACACCGAAGAAATTTCAAAAAGGTAGAATATTAAGGAGAGTTATAATTGAAGGAACCAGAGGTTGTTGAGAGTTTCAGAGGGAGCATTAGGCAAGAGAAGACCAGAAGAGGGGAAATGGATACATTAGAAGACGAATGGGTTTTATTAAGAGATGAAAATGTAAAGGCAGCAGAGAATCAAATAAGTAAAATAGAAGGTCTAGTAGAAATCGTTGTATATTACAAAATGTACTGAATTTAATTGGTGAAAGGTGAAAATTTAAAAATGTAGCAAATGAAGTGGGCGAAAGGGAGGAAAGGTTTAAAAAATGATATTGACAGAAAGTAAGAAATTGCTAAACAGGAATGGCCATAGGACGAATGCAACGATTCAGAAGCATATTTGACTAGGGAAAAGTTACATACCACCTACAAGAAAATTAAAGAGGCCTATGGGGAAAAGAGAAGCAGCTGTGTGAACATCAAGAGCTGAGATGGAAAACCAGTCAGAAAAGCTGAAAGGTAGAGGTTATATACAAGGGAGATGAACTTGAAGGCAATATTATACAAAGGGAAGTGGACGCAGCTGAAAATGAAATTGGAGATATGATAATGCGAGAAGAATTTGACAGATCACTGAAAGATCAAAGTCAAAACAAAGCCCCAGGGGTAGAAGATATTCCGTCAGAATTACTGTTAACCCTGGGAGAACCAGCCACGACAAAACTCTCCATCCGATGTGCAAGATGTAAAAGACAGGAGAAATACCCTCAGAATTCAAGAAGAATGTAGCAATTCCAAAGAAAGCAATAGCTGACGGGAAAAATACCGAACTATGAGATTAATAAGTCATGGCTGCAAAATACTGACATGAATTCTTCACAAAACATTGGAAGAACCGGTGGAAGCCGACCTAGGTGAAGATCAGTTTGGATTCCGGAGAAATGTAGTAACACGCGCGGCAATACTGACCCTACGACTTGTTTGGAAGATAGGTTAAGGAAAGACAAACCTACGTTCATAGCATTTGTAGGCTTAGAGATACAGCTGCTACAGCCGGCCGGAGTGGCCGTGTGGTTCTAGGCGCTACAGTCTGGAACCGCGTGACCGCTACGGTCGCAGGTTCGAATCCTGCCTCGGGCATGGATGTGTATGATGTTCTTAGGTTTAAGTACTTCTAAGTTCTAGGGGACTGATGACCTCAGATGTTAAGTCCCATAGTGCTCAGAGCCATTTGAACCATTTGGCAGTTATAAGAAAAGAGGGGCGGGGGGCATGTCCGGGATTTGTGTCCTGCAAAGTGGTAATTTCTTTGCTCTCTGTTATTCAGAGTACAATGCGAAGTGTAAAAATCTTTGCAGAACCAGTAGAGATTTCTGTAGAGTGAATCTCTCACAAAACACAGTGTGAGATCAGTTTTTTTCGGCAAGCAGGTGAAATTACGCAGTAATTTTCTCAACTAACACGTGCTATCGAAGGAAGTCCTAATCTATCACGTTACAGGCAATTTGTATGGGGTCTCAGAGCCTAAATAAGTTGAGTGCAGGCAGCGGTAGCAGTTAGAGCGCTTAACGGACAGCGGTATCGGAGACGGTTTGAACAAGCGGTAACCGGCAGCAGCTATAGTTACACCAGGCGGCTTCTCCAGTGGCAGACGCAGTTCAACACGAGTACGACAGCAGCGTCTTCGAGTACTCCAGGGCAGTCTTCAATGACGACTTCCATTACAACCGACGGCACATGGCAGAGGGAACCATCTCAGATGAGATAAGTGCCTGCGCAAATAGTGAGATAGTGTTTAACTCTGAAGTTCAAGCTCCACTTATAGATCTCGCGAAAATAATTCTGAAAACGGAAGTGAGACGGTTAGTCCGACATCAGAGTGCGAAAGTGTAACTAGTACGAATTGAGGCAAGAGGGATGAATGTATGGGAGATATGATGTCTCAAATAATGCAAATGATCCAGGAATTTGGTAATAATATGAATAAAATGGCAAATAATATCAGTACAATTCGAACAGATATGGGTACATGGCGAGCAGATATGGGCACATTGTAAACAGTCACGGATACAATTCGAACTGATAAGGGTACAATGCGAACTGAAATAGGTTCCACTATGAAAGAGGAAGCTGAAAAAATTGTGGGTAACCTTGAAAAAGCAATTGATGATAAATTAAAAGGTGTCCGAATGGATATGGGGAAAAATACAGGCGAAGTTGTAATAGTAAAATCTAAAATCCAATCAGTGGAAAAAGATCTTGGGGAAAATATGGATAAGGTACAGACGGAACTTGGGGGAATGTAAGATGCTCATAAAAGCGATATAAATTTAGCAATTAGTAACATTGCCAATAGTGTATGTGAGGGGCAGAAAGAAGTGGGCAAAATTGAACATAAAACAGAGTCCAATATCATTAGTGAAAATTAATTTAAGAAACAAATGCAACAGATAAAAAGTGATTTCAATTCGTTAGCCTCCCAACAGGCCACGCCGGTTATAAATATCCCTTGGGCAAATACCGGATATGTGAAATGTTACACAGATGATGGAAGATATCAACCACAAAATTTCTTAGCTGTGTGTAGGGCCGCTTTTGTTCACGGCATGTCGGACGAAGCGAAAATAAAACACTTTAAACGGCATTTGGAGGGAGACCCACAGGCTTGAGAAAATGTTAAATATAGTTCGTGAGAATCGTACGAAGAGTTCTAAAAGTGTTTTTTGAATAAATTTTGGAGCTAGGCAAAACAGACGCGGATCCAAAATTAATTTTTAAATGGGGCGAGTTACAGGTACGGCAATGGACGATAAGAGATTTTTGGATGAGCGAACTCGGCAAGCTTTTGCATGTGAAACATCCGTTGGAGGTTTTAACGGAAATCACCACGTTAAAAAGGTGATTACCCGAAAATCTGCAGTGGGAGCTTGTCCATAGTCCATGTGATTCCGTGGACGAATTTTTAGAGTTTGTGGAAAAAGAGAGGGCTTTGGAGTTCAAACCTCAGAGCAAACCGAGTGGTAGTTATCAAAATGGGAATCCAAATAATCATCACCAAAATAATAATAATGAGAGAAATCAAAGGAATTCTCGGGAAGATAGTAGCTGGAATGAGCAGAATGGTCGGAGAACTTATGGGAGTGATGATTTCCGTGAACGGGACCCAAATAAAGAACGCATATTTGACGGGGAAATTCGCGCGAAGTGCAGA
This sequence comes from Schistocerca serialis cubense, assembly GCF_023864345.2. NCBI lineage: Eukaryota > Metazoa > Arthropoda > Insecta > Orthoptera > Acrididae > Schistocerca > Schistocerca serialis. The sequence continues at coordinate 423,125,569 of NC_064643.1, read as the reverse complement.
CGCGCAACAACCGGTCGGAAAACTGACTTTCGCCGCATCTCAGGTCCGGGAATGACGATCTGAACAGGCGATGAAAAGGACTGGAGATAATGGTAATGGCAGAAATGTTGATTGGTTTGGAGAAAGGCAACAAATATGTAATACGGAGTATGTTAAAGAGGAAGGCTATATAGGTGGCTCTTTCAATAGAAGAAGGTGCGAAAGGCGGAAGCAAAGATTTGTGAGAGATTTAAGTAAAAGTAATGGGAATAAATTAGCGGGGAATGATGTAAGTTATGAATGTGTAGTGAATGACTGTGTGAATGGTTATGAATGGAAAGATGCAGTGGCTCAAAAAGAAGTTAAAGAGGAGATGAATTTTGTGAAAGCAAATTGTGTGGAGAGTTCTGAAGAGGTATTAACAAATAGTAGCAATTGCAGTAAGGAAGGTGTTGTAGCAAGTATTTGTGAGTCGGCGAAAAGCGTCGATGTTAGTGAAGACGGCATAGCAGTGGTCTCGCCAGCAGTTGAAGTTTAAAATGTATCGGTGGAGGTAGATGATTTCTGTTTAAAGAAACAGAGAAATGGTAATTTATGTAATGATGTAAAAGCTAGTGGTATTGATACTTCGGAGGAAGAAATTCGCGCGTTTCTAGTCACAAATGAAGGCGAAACGAAACTTATTGATGAATATGTGGATCTAAAACGTTTGTCAGAGTACGAAAGTTAGAATGAATGTAGAGTGGGATAGGGGGTTCATCTGGGTGAAAAGTGTGTAGAAATGGCAGTGTGTGCTGATTTTTGTCCGATCACAGCGGGATGTAGCAAGCCTCAACAACTTAGCTCCTTCCGAACAGGCTATGAAGGCCCAACGGTACCGACCGGCCGCCGTGTCACCCTCAGCTCATAGGTAACTCGACGCAGATATGGAGGGGCATGTGATCAGCACACCACTCTCCCGGCCGTATGTCGCTTTCTGAGGCCGAAGCCTCTATTTCTCAATCAGGTAGCTCCTTAATTTGTGTCATAAGGGCTGAGTGCAGCCCGCTTGCCAAGAGCGCTCGGAAGACCGGATGGGCACCCATCCAAGTGCTAGCCCAGCCCGACAGTGCTTAACTTCGGTGATCTGACGGGAACCGGTGTTACCACAGTGGCAAGGCCGTTGGCAATGTAGCGAGCACGGATATCCCAATGGTGCGACAAGGTAGCAGCAACTTGTGTAATGTAGCGACGGAGGATAAAGTTGTGTACGATTCACGTAAAGTTAATTTGTCGACGGAGAAAAGTAAGCTTTCTGATGTGAATTTGTGTAGTGATTTAAATGGTGTATCAGCCGATAAGGTTGCTGAGAGGAATATTTATGGTGATGATGGCTTCGGCATCGACGTATCATTTCAGGAAGATAAGGTGTTTAACAGTGAATTGATGTGTAATTTTGTTGAAGCTGCAAGTGTCGAAATTTTGGAAGGGAAAAACAGTAAAGTTGTGCATGCTGTGGGTAGTGAATCGGTGAAATGTGTGGAAGAACTAACAGAAAATTTAGAGAGGGCTGAAGTAAATAGTGTGGATGGGGACAGTTGGGTACTGAATGAAGTTCGTCCGAATTGGTTTATGACGGAGGGGTGTGATTTTAGTGTGACTGATTGGCGTTGGTTCGGTAGAACGTTACGGTCATTACTGCCGCATATGTGGAAACGGGAGAAGTTTAAAATTGCTAGAGGTTTAGAAAAGGGAAGGTGTGAATTTGGGGTGAAGGAAATATTTAATAAATTATTTTGGGATGAACATAAGATTGAGGGATGGATAGAACAGGATATGTGTACGCTAGAATTGGAAGAGAAGGGACAAGATGTAGAAAATGATTTATTAAGGTTGAAATATTCAGAACGAAAGGAAATGGTAAATGTATAGCCAATTATTGAAATAAAAGTTGGAAAAAAATGGTAGATGCACTTCTATATTCAGGTAGTAATGTGTCAACGGTGTCAGAAAGTTTTATGAACATGATCAAAAACAGGAAACTAGAAATCTCCCAGTCACTAGCTTTCAGATTAAAACGGCAGCTGGTGGTATGAGTAAGCCAATAAGACAACAAATACTTTTAGAATTTAAATGTGGATAAATTCGAGATAGAATGTTTTGTAGTGAGTGATCTAGTAAAGGATGTAATTTTAGGAACTGACTTCCTGTACAAATAAAATACTTCGCTTAATTGTGTACGGAATTGGCCTATAATTTGAATTTCACAATGGAAAAAGGCAAGTATAATTTAAAAAACTTTTAACAGGTGTAAATCAGATTGCTCATTCCTTATTACTGAGTGCTGGAGTAAGGAAGTCGATACACATAACAGAATTAAGGATGTCCCTGATGCAGTCAAGGGTATAGCAGAAGGGGAAAAGAAAGGGTTGTGTGAGTTGTTGTACCGCTACGAGGACGTATTCTCGGATCGACCTGGTAAAGTTACCGATTTCGAGTACTCTATGAAAGTGAAACCTCACGAACCAAAAAAGTGCAAACTGTATGTAATACCTATAGCTGGACGGGATGCCGTCAGAGTTAGATTAAAATAAATGTTGGATTTGTGTATAGTCGAACAATGTAGTAGCGATTTTTGCAATCCAATCTTTATTGTTAAACAACGTAATAACTAGGTCAGAATTGCGTTAGATGCGAGAAAAATAAATAAAGTAATTGTTAGGGAATTAGACCAGCCTGGCAATATGGAGGAACTACTACAGAATTTTAATAATATCAATATCCAGTGCTGATCTGACCTCGGGAATTTGGCAGATCCCGTTGGCAGAGAAAAGCAGACGGTATACTTCTCTCCTTTTTGAAGGGCGAAGCTACCGGTTTAGGGTAGTACCATTCGGATTTACAATTTTTGTGTCAGTTTTTGTAAGAGCGTTGAGTCATGTCCTGGGGGAGACTCTAATGAGCAAACTCGTGATATTCGTAGATGATATACTGATCACTACAGAAACGTGGAATGAGAATTGTCGGGTTTTGGAGGAGGTTCTCGTGGCTCTGAGACGAGGTGTAATGACTTTAAAGCTCGCAAAATGTGAGTTTGTTCGAGCAGAAATTCAATTCCTGGGGCATATCCTTACTTCGGAAGGAATTTTACCTAGTTCCGAAAAATTAAAGTCCATTGCCGAAGGTAATAGACCCCAAAGTAGGAAACAACTGAAGTCATACCTGCGCTTGTGCGGTTTCTACAGAAAGTTCTTGGCGGAGGGAGGAATGAATATTAAAAATTTAGGCAAATTGTTGAAGAAAAGTGCAGCTTGGAGGTGGACCGAGGAATGTGAAACGGAATTCCAGGGTATAAAGGATAAATTGCGCAATAGTAGGATGTTGTACTACGCAGATATGAATCTCCCTTTCTGTTTAGAATCGGACAGTAGCGACTATGGAACAGGTTGTGAGCTATTTCAGGAAAAGCTAGTCGTTGGAAAAATTTTACACCGTGATGTGGCATTCTCCAGCCGTATGCTAAATAAGCACGAACAGGGATACAGCATATCGGAGAAGAAGATGCTAGCGATCGTGCATTGGTTTAAGAAATTCCGCATGTAGTTAGAGGGCAGAAAAGTGACAGCGTTGTCGGACCGCAAAGCGCTGAGTTATCTGTCCAACTGCAGGATACGGAACGACCACTTAATGCGTTGGGCAATGTTCATGCAGCAATTCGAATACGAAATCCTCTACATCAAGGGCAAAGAAAATTGTGTTGCCTATGCTCTGTCCAGATTACCAGTGGGGGCGGAAGACGATGGAAGGGAGGAGCCGAACGAATTTAAGCTACTGTATATGAAGGGGCTAGCGGGGAGAAAGAAATTCGTGCGGTGTGCAAAGATATGCGGCGAGCACAAAACGACGATTCTGAACTGAAACAGATTAAGGTGAATTTCGACAGCAAGGATACTTCAGTTAATAGACTACGTCCATTTAAGCCCACGTAAATAACGTGGCCAGACAGGTCCGCGCACAGCTGGTGGCGAGCGACAGGTGCCAACGGGTCAAATACTGCACGACTGCGCAACAAGGGGAAATACAAAGTATTATACTTACTAAAGTGGGCGAGCTACGGGCTGTGGACAATTTTGGCCCACTACCCACAGGACACGGCGGTATGAAGTACAGCTTTGTTGTGGGGGACCTGTTCTCTAAGTTCATTAAACTGTATCCAATATGGAAAGCGAATACTGGAACTCTGATCGCCAGACTGGAGAAGGATTTATGCAAGAATATTGTAAAACCAGTAAAGCTGTTGTCTGGCAACGGTTCACAGTTTACTTCAACGACTGGAACACGTTCGTGAACGACCAGGGTATGCAACATATCCGTATGGAAGACGTTCGTGAACGACCAGGGTGTGCAACATATCCGTATATCCGTCTGCCACCCAGTGAGCAACCCGTGTGAACGGTATATGCTGGGAGTAGGACGTTTACGTAAGATGTATGCCAGTAATCGTCATTCCAAGTGGGTGGAGTACGTAAGTGCGTTTGAGGACGTACGGAACAGCGTAAAATGTAAGGATAAAGGGTACTCACCTTTGGAAGTCATGACCGGGGTGAAACCTAAGTTCCTACTTACAGAAATGGTAGAATTCCCACCACGAAAAGCTGAATCAGCTGGTGAAAGAGAGCAGACAGTAACGGCCCGCATGAAAAAGTTACCTGCTGAAAGGAAAAGGCGACACGATGGGCGATACATACCGATGAAATACAAAGTGGGAGGCAAAGTACTTGTACGCGCCAAAGAGCGTTCCAGCGAAGTGGACGGGAAGATTAAGAAATTATTCGAGCTATACTATGGACCATTTGTTGTAGCAGAGTGCCCTCACCCAATGCATACCGTTTAAAATACCCTGTCTCAGGAAAACCTTTAGGTCTAAGAAACGTGACGGAGTTGAGGCTGTATGTAGAGAAAAGGGAGAAATGAAAAGCTGTTCTAATTTGTAATTAGAGGTAGTGATTTTGGAGGGATGATTTTGTATGTTTTACTTGGGGATTCATTGGTGATATGTTAGTTTATTGTGGCACTGTACGTGTGCACGAGGGGTATGTTTAGGAACTGAGGGTGCGTGGAGGTCAGTAACCTTGTGGGTTAAGTAAAGTATGTATTGATTTGTGTTTTGTATAAAAGTGTGGCAAAGAATTTAGTGGCCAATTTGAAGAGTATTAAAATTGTAATTGTATGTACTTGCATTTTTTGGTGCATGGAGGTAGGAAGTCAATTAAATAGAGCATGTGGAAATTTGCGCTTACTGTGATTCAGTCATTCGCCTTGTGACTTTGTTCCTAAAGTATCGTTTTCCTCTGGAGGGAAACTTTAGCGAGGATCTTGGTTGGGTTTGGGAAATGGTTTGTTGACGGGTTTCTACTTTTGGTTTTCACTGTAGACAGATTTGTCATGATAAAAGGTGGAGCTGGGAATTGAGAGGCAGACACGATTTTTGCGAGGCACTTGTCAAAGGCCTGGTGTAAGTTGATCAATACTTCGTGCTAAAATCCGTGTAATCGTGTGTAGTGCAACAGAACAATTAGTGCAAGAAGGCGCCTTAGCGCTGAGTGAGTGGCACAAGACGTACTAACAAAATCGCACATAAGTGAAAGTGCGTTTAAAAATTTTATTTCTTGTCCAAAAAATTCTTTATGCATCACTGAAATGCAGGCTTTTATTTAATATGCCGTTTCGTTCATAATTTGTGTTAGTTTAAGTTTATTTCGAAATTCATGCTGCTCCCACATCTTTAAAAATATTTTGTAAACACTATTGGCCTGGCGTTTCAATCATTTAATTCTGTTCTTTGTATACTTGTATGAACTGTAGGGTGCTACTTGTGAACATTCTGGCAAGCCAGAATGTTAATAAGAGGAGGTGAGTGAGGTAACGGGAGAGTTGTGGCGCCTTGAAAATATTCTGAGTTCGAAGTTGACGTGGCCGCACGGGCCGCTCTGCAAGCTGGAGCTCGTCAGCAGCCACGTGGTGCTGAACAGTAGCCGGGGCAAGTGGGGGAGCTCCAGCACGTGGTCCAGGCCGACTACGTGGCTGGGAATTCCATGTTGACACTGTTTCGAGGAAGTTGCTTTGTGTCGATGAAAGAGATTTATATGCTAGGAATGCTAAAGATGGCGGACTTTGTGAAACCATAATTGCAAACATTTCACAGTGCATGTAGGAACTAATAGTAGCCAGAGGAATCATGATACCTCAAAAAGAGAGATGTACATTACCATTATTTGCACGACGATTCTGATGGTGTAATCAGATTTTCAATATCTATATTAGTTTAAAGTTTAGTATCTGACTGTAAATTATACAGGTAACACCCAGCAACGAATTTCCAAAACCTAAATGGTTCATCCGATTTTGTCGATCGACGTGTCTTTAGAAAGCCATTAGTGTAAACATAAAATGTTATGAATTACAGGCATGTAACTTGAATAGTACATGAGTTATTGGATGTAAAATTGGCTGATTACTATTGATCATGTCACGCCATAAGCACTCCACAGTTACACGAAAAAAAGGTAGCAGCATGCTTATAAATATATATTTATTCGTCTGTGTCGTTGTTTATATCCGATATATACTATTCATGAAGAAATTGGTCAAATATTTACTGTGTTTTAGAAAGCGCAGAGACATTAGGCTACTGGCCTAGTTTTGCTTCTATTCCTTTGATATATATTTATTTATTTTGTTTATGTATTTAATAATATGTGGTAGAGCGTGTTTATGGTCCAGCCGTAGAAATATTTATTTAATTTCAAGTTATTTAAATGTAAATCCAGTATTTCGTACTTATTTCAGTATGTTTGTGAGTGTGCGTTGGCTTGGAGACATGGCGGGAGCACTCTAGCCAATCACGACGCTCGTTACTGTGGTAGGCGACTACCGAAGTCAATGGAGAGACTATATGGAAGCGGGGAAGGAGCATTTGGTCGCACAGGGCACGAGGGAGTGCTGGACAGTAAGGCGCGACGGACGGTCGCAGGAAATAATTGGAGAGTGTTTAGCAGTTTGCAGGTGGTAGCAGAAGATACAAATATTTCGTGGTGTTGACGTGTGCACTTGTGAGATTTCCGTGGCTTGTGCAGTGAGACGTAGTACGCATTTAGAAGTGAATATCTCTCAAGTTATGTTGTTTCTCATAACTATTTAGACGATGTAGGATTCTATTATTTCCCTGTTACTCAATTTATATTTTATTTAATTGCTGGACCATCGACACCAATAAGGGATTTGCAGAAATAAACGACATTCTTAAAAGTACTTCTGCTATCGTAATCATCACTTAAAGTCGTTAAAATAGGACCTGCAGATTTTATTTAATTGGAATGTTTCATTTATAAATTTCTATGTTACATTCAAAATCTGTAATTGCTGAGTGATAGGGACCTTCGACTATGCAATTCATGTTTATATTCATATTGTATTCTGTAGACTCAGCAGTATCTGGCATGTAATGCGGAACTACGTATCCCACCCCCCTGACAACGAAACCAGCCAAAACTTTTAATATTTCAACTCTGAGTGTGAGGGTACGTAGTTGAGGGCAACATTTTTATCTCAAAGCCCGCAATTGCCAAGACGATCCCACTACCTCCAATCAAACCTTCACAGAACGACGTCTACTGTAACAAATTTGAATCATAGGATAGGAGTAAATCTGTGAGATAGTTGCTCTCTCAGCTCCAAAAAACGTGGCAAGTTGATATGATATATAACAGTAACATGGGGCTAGGCGCTCTGGGAAAAGTGACAAGTCGCTATGTGCGTCATCTAAATGAAATGGATGGATTATTCCTGTTCTACCTCCAGAACAGATCCCTCACCAGTATCTGCAGCCACATCTTCAATCTCGCAATTTCCGCTTTGGACATCATCAGAATCCTACACACAGGAGACTTGGTTGCATGGCTTGCCAGTAGAGACATAGCAGTTAGTGAGGTATCTGTCAAAATACTTATTCGAAGCTACTGACAGCACTGGGGTACAAGCAGCGATATGTTCTACATTACAGAAACCTCCAGCAATGATGGAGTACATTGATGTAAACACCTAAAACAGGGCTCTCACAATATGTGACTTTGAAAAAGATTTTTTAAAGTTAATGAATAATTCAGTTTATGGAAAAAGTATGGAAAATTTTGGAGAACATCGCTTAATCCATTCAGTTTACCCCGCAGAGAATGGGTGTGGAACTTGTTATGGCAGAACAGATCCCATCGATAGCCCAACTTCCAAGTGGGCTACCATCTTAAATGAAGAAATAGCCACTTTGCTGATGGCCGAAGTCTCAGTGTAGTTCACGAAGCCTATCTGTGTCGGTATATCTGTTCTGAATCTCTCGAAACTCCACATGGACCCAATCGCTAAGAGTTTGCGAAGCCAAACTTCGTTGACTTCAAGTTACTTTACATGGATACAGACAGTTTCACCTACGTGGTGAATCGCTGCTATCACTATGAAATAAGTAGGTACAGTCATGAAAAATCGACATGTCTGGATAGGCAGTAGTTAATGCTTTTGGAATAACACCTCACGACTGGTCGTTTAGTGGCCTAATGAAAGATGAAACTAAAGGTTCACAGACTGAAGTTAGTAGGGCTCAGGTCGAAAACGTACACACACCATATAGATGCAGGTGCCAACCAGAGGCGGGTAAAGGGTTTTCATCGTGCTGTCCTAAAGGCTCTCGTGATCGATAATTACAAGAGGTGCCTGCTCAAAGCCATTCCACATATGATGCCGCTCCACATGTGGTGCACCAGGTAATCTGTCAGTCACGAACTATACTGCAGATGAAAGTAGGACTGTCGCCTCAAGATAACAAACAGTTTATCTGTGGGGATGGGATCGGCACCCACCTCTGCACACACTATTCATTGAGTGATTGTGTGCTTGTATGGTTAATTTACTTGTAAATAGTGGATGCGCGAGCAGAATAATTGAGTGGACCACTTGCCATATTGTGCGTATGGCTGTCTCTGTGTGTGTGTGTGTGTGTGTGTGTGTGTGTGTGTGTGTGTGTGTGCGTGTGTGTGTGAGAGAGAGAGAGGGGGGGAGGGGGAGAGAGAGAGAGAGAGAGAGAGAGAGAGAGAGAGAGAGACAGACAGACAGACAGAGCTGGAATTTCTGTTTGCACACTATGTGTCCATAAATATTGTCTGCACATTATTTGCACATGTAAACATTTATATATTTGTGTGTATGCGTGTGTGTGTGTGTGTGTGTGTGTGTGTGTGTGTGTGTGTGTGTTTTCTTTGTCACCTACTGCTGCTAGACCGCATTTCCACTATGCTGTATACAGAAAAAAGTGATCAAAGAGAAAAATGTAAATATTGTATGTAGAATGATTAAAATGCAAATGCAGAAAAATAAAAAATTGAACCAATATATATAATATGTCAGAAAAAATGGCTCTATAAATATACCAACCTAAAACTTTACTCATGATGCACAGGCCTCGAATGAAGAGACCGGCACAATTGAACTACTTATAAAGGATGACAAGGGGCAGCGAGACCTAGAATCTTATTGGTCCAGAGTGGAAGGGAAGAATTTCCCGTCATTTTAAGGTGCTCCCATTGTTCCAGGTGCCTCTCATTAATTTTAAGTCATGTGACCAGTATCGAGTTACATTATGACCTAGTCCACTTGCCTAAGGTGTGTGGGCACGACATGTGTTCCCCTGAATGACCTTGATCAATTTCCAGTGATTCCCTAGGGAGAGGAGTGGATGGTGGCCTTAAATATAAATAGTCCAAGTGTGTAATCTGACCTGGGAAGTAGTAATCTCTTGATTATCTCCACCCTGCTTTAAATCATGATCCATTAAATCTATAATCTGCCCCGCTTTTCTACTCCCGCATAAAATGTGTTACTTTTACTTCTCTTGTGGTGCAGTTTTTCAGTATGACAAAGTATGTCTACACAAACTGTCTCTATGAAATGACTGTGTGATACTGAGGTATTCCCATCGACAGCAAGAACCCCAGATATATCCCTGGTGGAATATGTGTGGGACCAGCCCAGAAGTGAGCTACACCCCAGTGCCAATATTCTAGGCCAGTTGCAACATTTATGAGGCAACTTGCCTCAGGAAGGATATGTAGACTTTATTACGCACTTCCCAACCGAATCAGTGCCTGCATCTGTTTCAAAGAGAGTGCAAAGGTATTCTAACAAGTGATTTCACACTGTCAAGTTCTTCATAAATATCTTGGTTTGGTAATCACTGAGATAATATCACATATCCTCTTAACCTACAGGATTTCGGCTTCATTTTTTTCAGGAGGTTTGTATTCATTACTATGTGCGATACGGTGAAGAGATCTTATCCCACACTTTAATAATAACAAACTGGATCCACTTCATCAGGTAAGATCAACCTCTTCAACATATTCTATCAGTAAGGAACAGGCCAACAAACTGAATCACTGCGTCTGCTGTGGAATGATGTATGAATCTAGCATTCACAAACCAGGGAGAGGTCAGAGGACCTTTCATTACTAATCAGTGTCAAGTCTGCCTTAATGTTTGACATTTCAGACGGTACAAGATTAATCTTCTTCTATATTAAACGTTGAGAAATAAGTGTATATAAAGTGCATGATAAAAGAAAACATGTTTCTAGAATCACCAGTCTATTAACATAATTAAGAATTGGTTATGAACTGTCCGAAGAAGGATCTGGGAAAAACTTATTTGGAATAAAAAATTTTATTGCCTTTTACGGAAGTTTGTTTTAGAGATTTTATCATTAGCCACATTTTAAACACTCTCTCCTCCCTACACCGGATGTTTTGCAATGTTATCTCTCGCAGTTTCTTTGTTTACAAGAGTGTCCAATTTATACACTTCGCTACCGCACAGGGGAATGGCGGGTATTATGGGTCATTTAAGGAGTCATATTATCAACTTCTTTCCTCTAAGTAAAAAAAATGTTTTTAGGAATATATGAACGGAACATAACACAAAATGTAATCTGAATTAACCTTGCATTTTGGGCAGTATAAAAATTGGCTTTTAGTATGGGCCACACCAATATGATTATGTTTATAAATTAAAAACATTTTTTTGAATAAAAGTTTTATTGTTTAATACTATACACAATATATAACACATTAAAGCTCATTTACTCTATGATTTATTTAGCTTACAGAGATTACAACAGTAAAAAATTAAGTTGTCAATGTCTCCACAGAGCTCATGTGCCCAGCCTTCACACTTGTTGCACTGAATCCAGTTTTCCTCATAGCTTTCTCCACAAACAATACATTTTACATTTACAGTGTGTTGAGAAGTGCTTGGTGAAGGACTGTCACTACTAAAAATTTTGATTTGTTCATTTTTCTTCTCATTATTGATCATTGTTTGTTCCTGTTCAGGAAATTTCATTTGTATCTTTTTCTGTTGTGCTTTTCCTTCTGCTCTTCTGAATCTTTCTTATCTGTCAGCATATTTTTTATTGGGGTTGATGTCAATATTTCGCTTCTCTCTGCCTTTCTATTCCGACATATCAGCCTCGTTTCGCTGCAGGAGGGCAAAGGCAACAGCTCTTTTAAAACACTTGCACAATCTGATTGTTCACTTCAGTGTAGTGCATTGGAGGAACTGGTGGTCTTTCCAGAAGTGAGTGTAGATTCTGACTAGGAAGCAATCTGAGGGTTTTTTTTCTTAAATGTTGGCACAGTATAAAAAAAAAGAGGATTCCATGGCCCATACCACCAGAATGTCGCATGGCCCATACTACTCGACTCACACAGATATGAAAACATGGTAGTAGGCGAAACATTGTGAGAGCAAACGAAATGCAATTGTCACTGTCTTATGTTAATAGAGTAAACTAAATAACAGCTCTAGTTTTGTAAGTATATTCATACATGTAATGATGCAGCCTATTGTTAAAAACTATTGAGGCAAACTTGTAGGAGCACAAACAAACGATAATCACTCACAGACGATACGACACTGGGAATCAAACAAACTCTCTGCATATGGCGAAATGGCGCTGTCGGGAAAGATCACACTGTGCGCCGTGCTGCTACCTAGTAGCGAATAGCTGAAATACCGCCGTTCCCCTACATGTAATGCCACAAGGTATCAGAACGGTAATAGGTCACAAACGCTTTTTCAGCCCAGTAAGCTTCCAACCTATGTTCGAAAGTCACAGGATACTGGTTAGCAAACAAAACTGTATCAAAGGAAGTAGACAGCCTGTTGCAGGCGGAATTGCACCACATTATTTGAGGCTTGCAGTCCAAAATAGACAGGGTTGGTTGGTTGGATGGTTGATTCGTGGGAGGGGACGAACTATCGAGGTCATCGGTTCCGTCGAATTAGGGAAGGTTGGGGAAGGAAGTCGGTCGTGCCCTTTCGAAGGAATCATCTCGACATTTGCCTGAAGTGATTTAGGGAAATCACGGGAAACAGACAGGGTGGACCGTGAATATTACTTTCCTTAACTCCACTATTGAGAGAGGTAGCAAAAAAAAGTATCTAATAAGTAATTTGATTCATATTCTGGTAAACAAAAGTTCAAGCACCGTTTACCGTATCTGTGTTCCGAATTATTTCCATGCGTCACTTGAGGAAAATGCCAAAATCCTTTGTTCGCTAAAGTCTTGGTTGATTCTAGTTCCATACATCTTGAGCCGCCCTGCTCTTGTGTCCGTAATTTCATGGTGTCACTATCAGCTGGATGTTAAGCTTACATTTCTCTAGCAGCATACTTTCAAAAGATTGTCTCCTATTGAGATTCCCATGCAGATATTTGCCATTCGCGGACACCAGTGGATTGATTAAGCTATGTGTTGCTCAATTTTGCTGTCGTCTCTTCTTTACATTTCCTATCTCCATCTGCACTGTTGCAGGTAACTTCGCCTTGAGTCTCTGCTACAAAGAGCTGCTAAAATCTTTCACATAAGAGAAATAACCTAAAATCTTTCACATAAGAGAAATAACTGAGTGAAGTATAGTATTAAGGAAACTCTTCGCCTGTTTCTAGTAAAATTGTCACTGGTTCCCAAATATGTTTGACTGACTCGGAATTGATCACTGCATCTATCGTGTGATGCTACTTTCATGAGACATATAGGCTCTGCTTCTCAGAGAAAATGTTAATAAAAACAATAATTGAATGACTTGTGCAAGAAATTTTGTATTTAAGTTGCTCTCCAAGTCGAGCTACTATTAGTGAAAACAGTAAGAGCACAAGGGAAAACTCCTACACACTTTGTACTGAATAATTTTAGTAGCTGAATGTAGTAAACTAATTTAAATGGTGGTTGTTAAGTAATTTGCTAATCTGCTATATCTTGTTGCATTTTCATTTACCAGGTATTATGGAGTAAGCATTTTAGGTAGTAACAGTTTAGAAATGAACACACTTGTAACCACCCAATTAGACGGGAATATGGTATAGCCTCTGTAATCCTACGCGTTCGCCGGTAGCGACGGGGACTGGGAGAAAAAAACAAGGACGGAGCATTTGAACGGTAGTTACGATTTCTCCATGTTGGCAGTACCGTCTGACTTTCTGCTAAGGACGACGAATAGTGACTGCTTTACCAACCGTCCAGTTTTAAGCGAGGCTCAGACTAAACACGAGACCTCAGACATTAGAACTCTTACAGAAGCTTATCGACAGTCGCCCTTCACATGCACTGTTTGCGAACGTGAAAGGGGAGGAATGAAGTACTAGAGCTGTAAAATGTCTTGCGAAGTATTGATGTAAGTATAAGTGGAGATGCAGATGATGTATATATTACTAATGGTGGAGTGAAATGTTCATAGGACGCCTCGAAACAGCATTGTGTACAAGTGATAGTGGATGTAACAGTCATTTACATTTAATACTATCCCATTGTAAGTTTAAATTAGAAGAATTATTCAAATGTGTGTGTAACATTGCCTTTAATGCATAGTGCGTGCTTGCAGTAAATAGGAATAACGGCAGAAGTGAACCTGATGTTCACCTTGTGTCAAAATTGAATTATTCTGGCACATCCCGTGCAGCCGAAGGTTTGATGCTAGTAAGTATAACAAGGAAATGGTAGATATTGTTTGGCCTCAGAAACATTGGAGGATCAAAATTACGTGTGTAATGAAACTGGAACAATTGCTCTTCCCTCCGCCACATTTTGCTCCACATTTTCGAGAGTGATTTGCGTTCCGTTGAGTATGAAGTATACTGACAAAAAAAATTAACATCACAACAGTTTTAACGTCTTTTAAAGCAATATCTGAAACATTAGCCTGTTACGTTTTTCTGTTGTAATACTACTGCAGTAAATTTCTTGAAATAGTAGACATTTAGAATGATTCGCAAAGTGCTAATTGACCTAGTTGTCAAGCTGTACTTTGTTAGCATTTTGGGAAGACGTATTACACCACGTGCAAATGCACCAGTGACTATCCTGCAGTTGTCAAGTGGAGGACTGGAGCACACTTCCCGTAAGAATTTGTGACTAGCACTGGAGCGCTTTACAGGGCACAATGCCGTCCATATTGGTCATAAATAATATTAATAACCATTTCAAGCCTTTTGCAATATCCAGGGCAGTAACATAATTCGCTGTGCCTTCGGTGTAGTTATTGTATTTCAGTAAAACTGTCCTTTCTGTTCGTTTCATTGCGTATTTCTGTCAGTTACCTTCTGTGCTATACTATTGCAGTTCTTTCAATGTATGGTTCAAGTTTCATGGAGCTCTTAGCAGCGATACATCATGCGAAAGTTGCTTTCGTTCTTACGTTTTGAGCATCACTGTATAAAGAAAGACTGTGGGCTCGAATCCTGGAGGAACGCAGCACTAGCGAATGTCTGCCCTACGGCCGGCCGTTGTGGCCTAGCGGCACTAGGCGATTCAGTCCGGAACCGCGCGACCGCTACGGTCGCAGTTTCAAATCCTGCCTGGTGCATGGATGCGTATGACGTCCTTAGGTTAGTTAGGTTTAAGTAGTTCTAAATTCTAGGGGACTTATGACCTTAGATGTTAAGTCCCATAGTGCTCAGAGCCATTGTCTGCCCTATGTTTTTTTTCCAAAGCGGGCTTCTCCTCAGTTTCCAGTAACTCCATCGTAGATGAGGCGTTAAATCACAAGTTTCGTTCCTTCCGACGATTTATGAGTCCAGTTTTAACATCGAGGTATTAGCTTCAACATACCAAGTACACTAAAACTGTCCCAGTATTTCAACGATCTTGTGTTGCTGACTGCTGTCACTTTGAGCATAGCTACTAGGTCAGTCTTTTCTATGCCTTCCGTATTAAGGATTCGAAATATTGAGCTAGTA
This sequence comes from Schistocerca serialis cubense, assembly GCF_023864345.2. Taxonomy (NCBI): domain Eukaryota; kingdom Metazoa; phylum Arthropoda; class Insecta; order Orthoptera; family Acrididae; genus Schistocerca; species Schistocerca serialis. The sequence continues at coordinate 423,110,274 of NC_064643.1, read as the reverse complement.
TGGATCTTCAGAGATCTGTTTGTAGCCTGATTATTTAATTCTAGAAGTTCACAGTAGACCATTATTTAACTCTGCATTGCAGCATCCTCCTCTTCAGGGACATTCTTTAAGACGTCAAAGGCAACAAGCAGTAATGAAGCCTCTACTCGCTATAGATGCTGTACAGTGTGAGATTTTTTGAGGGTTACTGTACACGTTGAACCACGTACCGTTGCAAGAAAGTTTGCTTCACTTACAGGTATAGACCTAGATAAAGCTTAGAGGAAAAGTAAACGCGCAATAAAATAAGGACAGCTGCGAGCTCGGTGGTGGTGCGGGCGCGCCATTGGCCGGGCGCTATGAGGCCTCCCACGATACAGCGCCGGGCGGCGGGGCTTTCCCCTTGCATCCCGGCAGCCACTGGCAGTCACATGCAGGCCGCCACCGCCGAGCCACACGACCGGAGACGCGTCAGCGCAGCGCTGGGCTGCACCTCACAGATGGCGGTAAGTGAGCCAGCAGCCCCGCTGCCCAGGCGCGCGGGCGTTGAGCCGACATTACGAGCAGCTAGCTGCCCGCCCGCCTGCCTGCACCGGACTTAGAACCGCGTCTTCGCTGATGCTGCAGCTGCTGCTGCCGCTGCGAAGCGGTGGCCTCTGCGAGCTGCGCCTGATGGAACGTTGCTTACAGCTGCGAGTGCTTGTGACCATCACCTGTGTATTACTTAGGAATCTATTATGAAACAAGAAGTGCCGCGTAACAGCGGTCGATTGCGGTGGAACAAACGACTCGCTTCGTCTATGATCAAATCGAGAATTACTAGATGGAAGTCAGTCTCATTTAACGGATGTGGCCCTTCGGTTTACATGTTTTATTTCTGAAAGCTAATTTCACTCACTATTATCCACCAAAAAAAGCACAATCGCAGTGAATGGTACATGCATATTTGCAGCAACATTCGTCGATCTAGAAGCCATTTCTCCTCTTCTCGATGTACAATCTATTTCTCCTCATGTTACAAATCTCACTATTCGTATTTTACGGAAGTGTACCAAACCATCCAATATTCTCTGAGAAACACCAAGACCGAGGGAGCGAAGAATACTCTCAGTGAACAGGTTATATACTTAGTATCTGACATCACGATATTGTTCTTGTATGTGCGCAATATTTACTTCAAAACTTATTAGTAGTTACTATTTGGTCCCACGTAACCTGAAGAGACAGACTGTACATCTACATCTTCATCTATACTCTGCAAACCACCATGAAGTGCTTGAAAGAGGATGGTACGTCTCAGCCGCAAGAGATAAGTTGTACACCTACACCTAAATCTATATCTAAACTCTGCAAACCACCTTGAAGTGCATAGCAGAGGGTACGTCATATAGCGCCAGTTATTATGGTCTCTTCCCGATCCATTCAGTTAAGGAGAGCGGCAAGAATAATTGTTTGAATGGCTCACGACTCCTATGTGAACAATGCGTAGGGAATTGTAGTATATTCCTACTCATCATTTAAAGCCGGTTCTAGAGATTTAATAATGGACTTTCTCAGGATAGTTTACGCCTGCCTTCAAGAGTCTGCAAGTTCAGTCTCTTCAGTACCTGTTTGACTTTCCCACGGATCAAATAAATCTGTGACCATTCGTGCTGCCCTTCCCTGTATACGTTCAACATCCCCTGTTATTTCTATTTGGTTCGGGTCCCACACACTTGAGCAGTGTTCTAGGACCGGTAGCACTAGTGATTTGTAGACAAAATCTCTAAGACGTCTTTTTAAGGAACCAGTGGATGAGAAAAAATAAGTTTTGGTGGAATAAATCAAGCAACTGCGACTGAAGTCTGAGTTTATTCTATAAACGGTTCAAAACAATGGGCGTATTATCTGCAGGCATATCCTCTACTTCAGGAATCCATTACGTATAATTTAAAGAACTAAATGCTTTTGTAAAGGACAGACACTCTTGAAGTAAACACAATCCACATGAGTTACTGTTTTTTCTGTGATCACATTGTATGGTTTAACATTTTTGCTGCAAGTGGAGCACTACAGACAAATTTTCCTAAGTGATAAATACTGCAGATGCATGTAAAGAAATTATAAAAGGCTGGTGATATCCACGTATGTGCAGTGTTGTCATGGTGTATGTAATATTCTTCACAAGCAACACAGTGAAATCTGATCACAAGAACACATTTTCTGTCGCATACAATGCGGACTTACCGCACTCTGAAACCTGTTGTGTGTCACGTTCACCTCGTTACATTATTTTCGGAAGAAGAAGCACTCAGACGGGACATATGGTCGTTGGTGTTCTGTGATGGGTGTTTGTAGCCATTGGCGTAGCTGAGTACCAGAAGGAAACCTCCATCGCAAGCAATGCAGCGCGATTCGTAGGTAACAAGATACCGTGTTATGTGAGGTGATACCGTATCTTTTGTAATCGTGTTCACAAAATAAACATAGCTATTTTACAAATAAATCGTCGATGCACTGTATTTCGTGTGTTATGACTGTATTCCTAAAATATATCTAAATTTGAAAAGCTGACTTCCGCCTTCGTTTTCGTGCTCCTACACGATTTTCGTTTTCTTAGCCCTGTTTTTTGAGATCCAAATCTGAATTTAGAATCAGCTTATTTATAGTATATGGATGATTATTCGACGCCAGTGACGAAATTACATTCACATTAATTACGCTTTCACGCGAAAAGAAATGCGTCAGCAGAGTTGCATTCATTTGATGAGTCCGTTTTGTAAGTGATATAAGTCTGATCCATTTTTATACGTGCAAACATAGGAAATAATAAATTGTAAACATTTGTCTTCGCAGTTTAATTTCTGTAATCGTCATCATCGTCTTACACATTTAGCTTCCCCATCTTTCCAAAGTTCTCTTTGTCTTTCCATTGATCGACCTCTGTTTTATTTTCCTTTAGGCTTGTCGTTCAGGATTTTGTGGAGCTGTCTTCCAAGCTGATTCTATTCATTTAATGTTTTAATCTATCTCTCTACTCACTTATTTCCTCGTTAATGGCCTCTGTATTCATTACTAAAATTTTCAGTCTTAGTTACATCTGATATTGTGCAGATCTTCACTCTCCACAACAAGCCCATATCTACTGTTGGTGTTTTCTTGACATTTTCTTTTTTATTGACCCAACTCTAGCATCCATACGACAGCGACAATACCATCACAGTTTCACAAAATTTAATTTTTATTCCTTTTCTGGGGTTTCTAGATAGATGCACAGTTTATTTTTCCATATATTGATTGACATATTTGCAGCTTTTTAACTATGTCACTGTCATAATCAAAAATAACTCTTCCCGCAGCACAGATATTTAAAGAGTGATAGAGAGTCTATCGTAGTTGATTTCTATCTTCATCGGTATTGGATATTAGTCTGGGGAGGCCCACTGTTACACCGACAGTGTAAACATGATTCAATGCAACACTCAACCTAACTGATCTAATGTATACAGAATTCTAATTGAGCACAGGCAGATTGCCATGCTGTGTACATTAGAGTAGTCTAGTGTGCACACATAGCATGGCAAGTTTCCTGCACTTATCGCTCGTCGTCCTTCTGCCAGGCGATCTATTATGTGTTTATGTAATCGTCATGTCCCAGACTTTACCTTTACGTTACGCAAGACGGCTAGAGCTTTTCAATCATGACACTGGCACAATTCTGTGAGGATTTGTTACGACGACTGTTGGCGGTGTAGCCTGACGATTTTCTTTCTAATGAAACTGGTCGTGACATAATAAACGTGTATCAATACAGCTGTAGTGGTTTCTTATTAATATTAAATGAACATAACTTTTCTTGATCGACCAGCTAAAATTTCTCACTATCTTCTGTGCTATTCATACCGAAAGTGACCAGTGCGGTAAAGCATTGTAGGTTTTCATCACAGATTTCTTCTTCCCTTTATCACTCCCTCTTTCGTTTTCTCTTACATCATTTTCTTTTTCCTTTTCTCCTCCACTATTTAAGCACCTCTCTTTTTTCACTATAAGTGCATAATACAATAATTGCTGCACTTCATTTATTTTTGCTTCTCTGTGTTTCGATAATTAAACTCGTCTGTTTGGAATTTTACTTGATTGTTTCGCAGCAAAAATTCTTGTAAACATCAGCTACCATCGGTCATTTGTTATATTTCAATATTGTCTTCGAACAGAGGGCGAGACATATTTGATCCACTTTTAGACCGAGCGCTCAGTAGCAACAGCAACACGTTTGGAGTCAAATAAGTATTCTTTTTTCTAAATTTATAGCCAGATTACTATTGTCTTTTATTTTGGTGGGGAATTAAGCATCCAGCAAGTAAAGAATGGTATTGTAGTAACAGTAACTGAATGATCACTGTACAGGCGGGTTGCCTCTGCTACACTCAGAAATACAATGGAGACTCTGTTTCAAATGTAAGCGTCTCAAAGAATGAGGGAAATAGTCAGCAAGGATCGTAAACCAGCATCAGTTGAGATATTAAAAACAGTTCTGTAGTCTTAGTTCAAGACCATCTCTTGCAGGTGTATTGACTCACTATAATGATTCGGTTTGTGTACTGATATGATTAGTGGTTCTTTCATCTCAGCTAGATACTATTTATTTTCTCTTTTCACGTAAATTTACTTCACTCTGCACGACTCTATAATTCTGTCTTTCCTCTTCATCTTTCTTTTTAATTGCTATATCAAATATGTGGTTACATGTTGATCTTTCACAATACTTTCTGCACTCATATGAAGCGAGCAAAATGAAAACTATCATTTTAATATAGTTGCAGTACTATACATCTAAAAGCATTCAATAGGTAATGTATTTTCTACTGCGTAACGACGTAGTCGGTATTCGTATTGCAAAAGACTGTTGTGAGCTTTTATCACCCTCAATACAAATTCTGAAACTGTTCATCCTTCCACTCTGCATCACCCTGCTCCCACGCTTTTAAATGATATATCTTTATTCTTAAACTCAATGAATCCCTATTGTCAAGTGGAACGTGTGGCAAATGAAAGCTAAATGTACATCGTGGAGATATGGGGATAACTCTCATACAGGCACCCCTTTCGGAAACAAGACACCGGTTGCTGATCTTGGTAAATGGTTTCGCGAACTGCAGTATTCGGGGAGAGAATGTCTGATATTCACTGAGAGCAGCACTGACGCAAACACTTTTGCCTTCATTGGTTTCAGACTAATTTACACAAACTGCTGTGTATCCTAGCCTTCAACATTGTAGTCCTCTAGATAATTAATTCGTCATTTAATGATCCTAACGTTGATACGTTGAAACTGACCCCGATTTTGAGCCTGAGATAAATCTTCGTAAGTGCCGAACAATATACACTGAAATACATTGTAAGTTTAATATTGCCGTATGTTATACAAACAGTCAGCGGCATTGTTCGTAAAGTGCTCTGATTTATGATAGAATAATTTATGGGCCATTGATGACTGAGGAATATATTAACAAGCAAATGTAATGGATCATACACTGACAAAAATTAACAAGTAAATAGAAGAATGTCAGAATAAAAGAAGTAGGGCTGTGAAGAAACATGAAGAAGTTAAAAACTAAATTTACTTTCTAAAAACAATCTAGAAACATGTGTCGCAGAAATGTGAAAGTAATAAATTGGATGGCATTCTGAAGAAACGAACCATCTCATACATCCCAATAAATAGGTTTAACATCAGATTAAAAGAAAAAGAAATTACTATTAAACAAAATTAACAAAAATTGTATTGGGAGACTCAAGTTTTGCCGAAAGACGGATTTATAAGCTCATTTAATTATTAATATACTTCCTACTATCATTATTTTATTGTTTCCAGCAGAATGATCAGATCCAGGGAAAATTAGTTAAGACTTCTACAAACATATTTTGATAGTCTTATTTCGTGCATGCTTTTTTCAGATTTAGTTTTTGTTGAATTAGATAGTGTCACGTTGGTGACTCATCACGCTTGGTAAAAACTTGAATTAATTTTGCGAAAGTACCTCCATTTATAACAGTATTTTGTTTATGTGAAAAATTCTATATTCCAAAGTGTTTTGGATATTATATGAAACGACGCATCAATACCATCCGAGTCAGCCTATAGAAACACTCCTCATCGCTTCTTACATGTGACACCTAGTGTCGGCGGATAACGTCGATTTGTTTCCGGTTGCAGACAAAATGATTTTTGAATCGAAATTTTATGTGCCTACTGACTAGAGCGCTCCAGAATTAGTCTAGTGCGATATTTATGTCAGCAGTATTTGTTAATAGACATTTAAAACACGAGGAATAACCAGTATTCTAGCAGCAACTGAGCAGCGCCGCTACATGGTGGCAGTTGTCAGCGAGGACCAGGGCGGTGGAGTCGACTATCGCTGGTGGAATTTTCACTATCCTTGGTGTTTTACTGTCCCTGTAAATATATATATCGATCAAATAAATATCGCACTAGACTAATTCGCGGTAGTTCTATCGAATGGGAACGTAAAATTCTGCTTTTGGCGTCATTTTGTTCATATCAGGAAACTAACCTAGCTCTCTGTCGACACTGTGCGTCGCAGTCGGATTAAAGACGGATTGAGCAGTATTTTCTCTGTGGTAACTACAGCTACGTACTGCAAAAAAGGAAATTGCTAATGTCTGCTAAGAGAAAATTCGCCTGATGAACAACAAAAGCCCATCTAAATTAGAAGCCATTATACATTGTACATCACACATTTAATACTGAGTCCTTCATTGATAGTTACATAGTCTTCTACACAGAAGATGAAAGTGCAGGAACAATGTAATTCTTCTTCTCCTATTATAAGGGCAGCTAATAAATTATCTGATAGTACCAAATGATGGTCCTAGGTAAATTAAAGTCTTTAGTTCCAAGATTGGGTACGTGAAATTAAGTTATGTGCGTCGTCACAAAGTACTTGACCATAAAACCATAATAAATTCAAACAGTGAACTCGCACACAGAAACAGGTTTCAGGAATATAAACAGACTACGATCTGAGCATATGAACTTGTAACTCTGTAGCGTGTATTTAATTATGGCTGCTAAACCAACGTGCACAGAACACTCCTTTACACCTACAAATATTTCAAAATTAAGAAGCAACTTTGTTCAGGTGGCTTCCGTCATTGTGAATACTTGAAGTACTCACTGTTGCTATTTTACTTTCTCTTTAATTTCTTAGTAAATAAAGTAATTTTATCGTTATTTTCTATTTCTCGCGGGAAAACACTGAAGGCAGTTTTAGAATGATATTATGAACTGCTCAGAAACATAGAAGTCTACTTCTGCTCCGGAAATACAAAGTATATCTGTAGCCGGCCGCGGTGGCCATGCGGTTCTAGGCGCTGTAGTCCGGAACCGCGCGACTGCTACGGTCACAGGTTCGAATCCTGCCTCGGGCATGGATGTGTGTGATGTTCTTAGGTTAGTTAGGTTTAAGTAGTTCTAAGTTCTAGGGGACTGATGACCTCAGATGTTAAGTCCCATAGTGCTCAGAGCCATTTTTGTATATCTGTATTTCTCTGCTTTCCAAAATCATCATTTTCCTTTTTGTATTTCCATAAATACCATTTTCGGTAAGGTAGTGTATCAGTAAAACAATTTACCTTTTAATAAAAAGTTTGACATTTGCTGAAAAGTGCACTGTCTCTTTTGTGGACAGTTGTTCAATTCCATGCAAAGACTGATATGACAGAGGTTCTTAAAAATTGCAACACTAACTTTCCTATAAGCTGGACGTGTTTTCTTGTTCATAATAGATTCCTATCCTCTGTTGTCTAGCATGAAGACAAGACTGAAACAACAAAGTAATTTCATATGTAATGGATGACTGTTGAGCAGGAAGAAGACTTCATATAAGTGTAACAGCAGGTCGATTTACCTTGTTTTACTTCATTAAGGGTTTTAAGTTGATAAATTTCTCCGTACATCCAGTCCAAGCATTATAAGTTTTCCACTCTGTCACTTACCAGTTCATTCACCTCTGACAATGGTTCTTGATGTTAAAAATGGTTCCAAATCCACATGACAATCTAGCTCATCCTATGATTGGCAGAGGTCGTTGGAAGGCAACGGAATACCGTTTCCAATACGACCATGCCTAGAAAGTACTGTGAAGTTTAAAATAATCTTCGGATTGATAACTTATAAGGAGAATGTACAATTAGTTATTTACTATCTGTTGAGAATGCACTAAACGAAATGTTAGCTTAGAGTGTTTGTTCTTCGAAATTTATTTAATAATTTATTGCAGAACAGTGTCAGAATAACTAGAATTTTGATTTTTTGATTTACTGGTAGTAATCTAAACTTCATTTACGCTCACTGGATACAAAAACATTGCAACTTAATTTCTGGGTACGTGGACATTATTTGGCTAAAATTCTTCCTCAATTAAATTTTGCACTTTACCATCATAATGTTAATGAAACATGTCAGCCATCTACTGGGGATCTAGAACAACGTTTTTTCGATTTTATGATCTTCATGATTGAAATCCCCTTATATACGATGGGAAAGCAAAACCTTCAAATCTGCCACAATGCCAGCCGCTGTGGCCGAGCGGTTCTAGGCGCTTCAGTCCGGAACTGCGCTCCTGTTACGGTCACAGGTTCGAATTCTCCCTCGGGCATGGGTGTGTGTGATTTCCATAACGTTTAAGTAGTTCTAAGTCTAGGGGACTGATGACCTCCGATGTTAAGTCCCATAGTGCTTGGAGCCATTTTAATCATCTGCCACAATAATCAAACACTAGCGTTATTTAAAATTGCACAGAGCAGACAGCGATTAATAATATAAAACGGTAAAATGATGGTGTAATGAAATTCTTCCTCAAACAAACTTAACTGAATAGGATGATATCATTAATCTCGTAAAGTTACTTCAAATAGAAAAACCGTCAATTAATCACCTTGGCTACATAGCCAGAGACTTGTTTGCGCCAGACTGAAATTTCTCTGAGAAACAAAAGCTTACCTCTTAGACGTGGTACTTAATTGCTGCCGGGCGGGATTAGCCGAGTGGTCTAGGGCGCTGCAGTCATGGACTGTGCGGCTGGTCTCGACGGAGGTTCGAGTCCTCCTTCGGGCATGGGTGTGTGTGTTTGTCCTTAGGATAATTTAGGTTAAGTAGTGTGTAAGCTTAGGGACTGATGACCTTAGCAGTAGAGTCCCATAAGATTTCACACACATTTGAACATTTTTGAACTTAATTGCTGGCATTAACAAGTAAGGCTCTCTTCCATGGTACTTGGATTTCAGAACGACCTAAAACACAATTTGAATAGGATACATTAGTTCGGAAACTTCCTTAAAATAACTGAAAGATTAAATAATAAATCCAAGAAAATATTACAAGGCGATAAAAACAATCGCTTAATGAAATGGATTTACCATAGAGCTTATGAGCAGTTTTACAGCACTAAATACTCAATTTTATTCAACACTAGGGTAACAACAAGCGTCCTGACCGCTCACAGGAAAATAAACTAATTTGAATGCCACAACTTTTAAAGCATCAACAGCTTGTGGCGTAAACAAGTAACAGTGACGCAAAACTTCAAGTAGTACCTGTAACGGCAAGCAGCCACCGTTACACGTGGGCAACAAGTGAAAACCATTAAATGGACCAAACTCAAACACACCAGATGCGGTCAACAATACTTACAACGCGTGAAAAATGTTTTTGAGGTCGATAAAGTGAAAGTCACAGAGGTGGGCATATAGCGCGGGCGATATCAATCACCGCTGCATCAAGAAGTCGTTATTCCATAATTTGAGTTCAATGCAAAACGCCGGCATCCAGAAGTGCGAAGAACGGGCGTAACTGAAGACAGTTCACCTGAAGCACACTGAAGTGCGTGGTGAAAACTTAGATGCAGCCACTAACGGTACACTTGTAAACAGTCTCCGCACAAACATAGCCATCGGCCCACACAACCGACGGGCCGACCACTGTCCGTGTTGCCCTCCGCCACGTACGCAAACTCTTTCCAATTTCACACAAACCAGCCTGTTTTATTGACTCTGCGCCAGCGATAATACACAGGAAGCTCAGGGTAATTCGTGCCACCTAGCGAGGTGGCAGCAAATGAAGGGTGAAGAAAAGACGAAATGAAGCCTTCACTGCTCAATGATAACAGTAGCGAATTAAAGAAGCCTAACTTTGAGGTACAACTGCAGTTTCACCCATCTGTGTGCTTTCTGTCGCTAGGCTCATGACTGTTTTGATGTGGTCCGCCGCGAATTCCTTTCCTGTGTCAACCTCTTCAACACTTGCACGTAACATTCAAATCTCTCTCTTCGCCTACTGCTATTGCACTCCACAGCTCCTCAAGTGCCATGCAGGTTCTCATTTGATGCTAACACATATTCGTATCAGTAGATCAGTAGTTCCCTTTGATTGTCATTAATCTCACTTCCGCTACTCCTGCAGTTCTACCTCAGTTCCACTGCGGAGAGCATTGCGAATAAGTTATCTAGGTCGATATATTCTCTGAATGTATCTTAAGTCTTTCTTCCATTACCAAGCGCAACGTCAGAACAGCTTCCCTTGTGTCTTTACCTTTCCTAAAACCAAACTGATCGTCATCTAACAGAACTTCAATTTCATTTTCCTTTCTTCTGTATATTATTCCGTCATATACAGGAACAATATTCCGTGAACGATCATTCCTTTACATTACATCGCTACTGCACGTCCTTGTAGAATCAGTCACAGAAGGAGTGCTTGCTTCCCACTGCCTAATGTTGCGGAGTAGTTACCCTTTCAGTGCACTTTAAAAAAACTTGTACGCTACTTCGTGTTGTGTATCAAGATGTGATCGTTACGTGGCGACCAACTTTTGGCAGAAGGCGAACGACAACCTGCTGCTGGTGCGCTGGGACCAGCACGAGGCGCAGCTGCTGGAGCGGCTCTGCGGGTATTTCACAGAGAACGCGTTCGTCGACGTGACGCTGTGGTGTCCGGACCGCCGCTTCAAGGCCCACCGCGTCCTGCTCTCCGCATGCAGCGATTACCTGGAGGTGAGTTCAGCGACCGCCTCGACGACAGGAATTAAAAGAAACGTCACCTGGTAACACAGCTTTCAGCCGAAAGCCTTCAGATTATTCTTCAGGTGTTCAGAATTTGCTTTGAAAATACATTATTGATTATTCAACGTGTGTTTAATGATAGCTCTTTACTCTTCCAGAGATTATAAATTTTAGCATTGAGTGTACAACTGCAAAAATATGGGTGTCTCCCATATGTTGTACTAAATGAAGGGAAAACTGTAGCAAAATTCAGGGAAAGACATCTGATCAGAAGGCACACGCTGTGTCAAAAGTGGTATCTAAGAGCAAGTGTGACTGAGGTTGAGTCGACGATGTGCAAACGTAAAACGTAAGATTTAGTATGTTGGATGCAGCAGACCGAAATACTACAACAATGTATGAAAACAGGAAGGACGCCTTTTAAATCAGTAAGAAAAGTCGAGAAAAAATATTTTAAAAAACAGTATCCACTCAGCCAGGTCTTAGAACCCTTCCACGCAACGGTATGGGAAATCTCGATGGGGTAAACGTCTGCTTCCAAAATTGTCTATGCAAATGAAAGAACAAAAAACGACGGAAATACATGGCAATAACGTGTGTCTCATCTCGTGAAATGAAATTATTAGAAAATTGGTAATTTTTACTTGCCATGAATCCAGTTCTCTCACCACTTCCGTTTTCAGTTTGTATCTATGTGCAAGAATCTTAGATTTCGTACTAATGGTTCACCTGAATATTTGGCTACATTTTATAACATACTGTTCCGTTTGAACAGAAAATTGAGGTGTAAAACTGAATGTCTATTAGAGAAATAGTAGATAACAATATTAGTGACATAAACCCGTTATGTTACAGAGTCATTGCACCTAATAGATTAGGTCGAAATTTATAAAGTTATTATGGTATCCAAAGTCCTACATCTGACCTGTTGCTTCAAAACTCGTATAAGCAAATATACCAAATATCACGAAGGAATCAGTCTACTTGTAATAAATGTAACAAAGGAACCAACAAAGAAAATCACGGTATTTGTCAGTACATGCGAGGATCTGTTGGTAAGGAACGATGCAGCTTGACGCAAAAGTGCCTTAGTGTTGAGCGACAAAATTGTCAATACATTGAAAACCATATGTGTGAAAGAGGAGGTATGTTTATCTCTCATTCAATGTTTTTGTCAAGCTCTTACACATAAATTCCATCACGAGAGTCGTATAAATCAATGTTCTCCAAAAAGAACCATCACCCCTTTCCCGTTAGAAGGAAACAATGAAGGGTTCTTACGGGGGGAGGCGACCAAACAGCGAGGTCATCGCTCCCTTCGGATTAGGGAAGGACGAGGAAGGAAATCGGCCATGCTTTTTCAAAGTGATGCAGGGAAATAACGGAAAACCTAAATCAGGATGATCGGACACGTGTTTGAACCAATAATGCAATACGGAAAGCAATTCCTAACACTCCTATTGTCTGAATGAACGAAATAGTCCATTGTGGAACCCATCTGCGAAGCACCGAATAATTTTTCCACTTTGAGACCATGCCAACATTCGCTTTTGCCATCTATACCAGAATGAAAAATGCTCTTACTTTGAAACAAAAAAGCGAATATGTCCTGGGCAGAGTTAGGGATGTAAAAGAAGGGAACTAGTTGTTCGACTTACCTCTATGCTTGAAAGACATTAAAATCAAAATATCTTGACATGTATCAATGTCACATAATACAATGCATCGTGTCAAGTAAAGTGATTCGTGATGTCATGTCTTATAACATGGTACATGCCATAATGACATCCGAAACACCATTTGTCAGGTCGTGCAATATGATCCAACATGTCATTAAAGTTTAGGATGCATGCATCTCCACTGTGGGATACTTCCTATTATAGATACGCCCCCATTCACGGGTACTTCCTATTGAAGATGCATCCCACTCACTAGAGGCACATAATTTGTGTCTATATGTTCTTACACCCGTCACCACACAAGTAAAAATGGTTCAAATGGCTCTGAGCACTATGGGACTTACCATCTGAGGTCATCAGTCCCCTACAACTTAGAACTACTTAAACCTAACTAACCTAACCTAACATCACCCACATCCATGCCCGAGGCAGGATTCGAACCTGCGACTGTAGCGGTCGCCCGGTTCCAGACTGAAGCGACTAGAACCGCTCGGCCACACCGGCCGGCTATCACACTGGTCGGCTTGTCCCGGCGGAGGTTCGAGTCCTCCCTCGGGCATGGGTGTGTGTGTTTGTCGTTAGGATCATTTAGGTTAAGTAGTGTGTAAGCTTAGGAACTGATGACCTTAGCAGTTAAGTTCCATAAGATTTAACACACACACACACGCACACACCACACAGGTAACGCGAGGATGGTGTAAGAGAACTCTCGGCGCTGGTGAAGTAAGGTTAACTCGTAAAAATGTTTTGATTTAAATACCTTTGAAGCTGGCAGATAAGTCGAAAAGCTAGCTCTATTCTTTTACATCAATAACTCTGCCGAGAACTTAGGAGCATTTTCCATTCTGGTGTTCAACTTTTATTCTACTGTAATTTTGATTTTAGACAACAATAGCTTGGCAAACGATGTAGATTTTTGTAGACTCGGGTGACGACTGATCTGGTACAGATTTTTTTTACTGCATTTCGAGCCATAATACTCATATCACGGCAACGGATAAAGTTTTCACAAAACAACAGGACGGCCACTATTTCATGAATTTGTGTTACAAAATGTGAACCGATTCTTAGAAGTCTGAAACACAGAAGCGGCGCGCGTAAAATACTAACATAAAACGTGTTTTTGCACGTAAAATCCGAATGAAGTTAGGTTTTTGAAAGTGATTTTAATCTTTTAGGTAATTTTTTTTTCCGCTCATTCAATTCACATATGAACGAATCTTACGTGCTACATTTTGCTCGGCTTTAAATCATTGTATCTCGGTAACGGATGAAAATTACTGGATAAATAGAATCGTTTTGACTTTAAGCATTTTTCTTCCTTCGTGTGAAGTTTGAACCGATTCGTAAAATTTTAAAGTATGGAAATGGCGCGCTTTAAAAAAACTCCCAGAAAAACGGATTTCTGCTCGCAAAATCCAAAAGAAGTAATATTTTTTTCAACTGTTAAAACATACTGTGGTTCCGATACACCGGTGGACCTAATTTGAACCATCGGTCTCGCTCCAGTCAGAGCCATTTAAGGGTGACTCTTTTTGCACATAAATTCCGAAGAAGAATGTCTATTTTTGCACGTACAACCCGAACGGTGCACATACAAATGGCACCATTAGCTGAGAATTAATTTCATCCCAAACTAAAATCTTTTCCAATAGAAATTACTCGCACAATTTGCCTGGTTGCCTGCTCTGGTTCGTCTTTGAACTTTGCTAAATACAAATAACTACAGTGAGACAAATATTCAAATGACTATACAAACGGCCGCTGGCCCGAGCTATACCCAAAAACTTGTACCCCAGGTTCGAAGCTGAAATATTAACTGAGCACCAAGCTCCCCCCCCCCCCCCCCTGCATCCCTTCCTTAACCGCTATTCTGCGAGCGGTCATTTCTGTCATATTTCTTACAGAGATTCTGAGGTGTAACGGTAAAACAAAACTGATTTGTTACGAGTGCTGATAGTGCTGCAGAAGATGCAATATCTGTTACTCTTTTACAACAAACTATTTTTATTTTCATTCTTTTTTATTCGAAAACAATGTTCTCTGGTCACTGACAATGACTTTCATCCAGGCATGAGCTCATTATCCAAATCTCTCTTGCAGGTAAAGCAATCTCGAGCGACGCTTCCGAAACTCAGAATTGGTGGAATGAACTCCATGGTGCAACTCTTAATTGTAATATTTACGAAAACTAGCCCGCAGGACTCACGTACGTGATAAATCAGACTGCCGATTACTCCTCTCCACAGCAGGCGGCAGCCAGTGTTTTGCTGAAGCGGGGCGCGACACTATATAATTACAACAGGGCCCGCTGCCTCACCACTCGGCTAGGACTCAATTGCTGACCAGCTGCTGCACGGAAAGCCGCAGCTTCTTGAGCAATGATTGCGAAGGCGATACGTATCATTAAGCACACGAAATACGAGGGAGAGGAGATTTAAAGGCTATACAGAAAAAATGACTGCTTTGTTTTGACCGAGGCTTTTGTGTCGTACATATATATGAAATATAGATTGCCACCTGTCAAAAGACGCTTTACTTACGCGACAGTATTTTTACAGAATGCGTCAAGTCGTTGTCTGGATAATGAGGAAAATGTTCCACAGGTAGTGGAGTGCGTAAAAACCTGTTTCACGTTCAAAAATTACGTAATGCAGTGCCTGTGATGTCCTACACAGCTGCCTGCCACTGTCGATTCCATTACAGTTTGTTATATAATATGTTCCGTGTTTATAATCTTGAGAGCATAAATGCAGAGAATATCTGTTGTATCATGTTTTCCATGTTTCTGATCTTGAGTGAGGAAACACGGAGCGGATGGAAAAAATGCTCATGTGTTTCGATTTCCGACGTTCTTCTCAAACTATTCAACTAATCTATTCAAAGATAGTAGTGGACAAGATCCTTGATTGATTGTTTATGTATTAAATGATGTAATTAACAAGATATCGAAAATGGATGCAACGCTATGATAATGAACTAGTGGGTATACGAGCCAAGCAGTCTCGTAGACCAGAGTGTGTCGTATTTTTCCCGTTACTTGACGGTTCACGATGGTGTCATTTCTCGTGGGAGAAAGACCGTAAAGAACGGGTAAGATGGGTGTCTGAGTTCGTACCTGCAAAGCCTTAAAGCGAGACTCAAGTCCTGTCTCAGCCAGTTTAAACAACAAGGTTATGACGTCGGCCGACATTCGGTCCCTGGCTGACATCCAGGATCCTGCGCTGGTAATGGCACGCTACTGACAACAACAGCAGTATTTCATAGGGATAGTACTCCCACCACTGAAAACAGATGCCTCACAATATCATGCCGAGAATTACTCTCGGTGTTGTAGCCAGAACTCAAGAGGAAGTAACGGTCTCGTGTTATTTCGATATTAAGTAGGTGGGTCAGAAACCCGTGTCTACTGCGAGAACATTAAACGACGTTACATTATTTCAGTTCTGCAAGAGTATCTGGGTAAATGGCCACGGCATTGCTGTTGGAAGCATCCCAGCATTCGCCAAAACAAAAAACCTGAATCCGGGTAATAAAAAGAGAATGTTTATACTGCTGCTCGAGAAAGTTTCGAATTTCCTATACGTAAGAAATATCTAGCTGCGATTATTTCTGACATGAAGAGTAACCTTGAGAACCTGAATAAGAAACTATTCACTCATAGCTAACGCAGCAGTTTATGTTGTTGTTGTTGTTGTGGTCTTCAGTCCTGAGACTGGTTTGATGCAGCTCTCCATGCTACTCTATCCTGTGCAAGCCTTTTCATCTCCCAGTACCTACTGCAACCTACATCCTTCTGAATCTGCTTAGTGTATTCATCTCTTGGTCTCCCTCTACGATTTTTACCCTCCACGCTGCCCTCCAATACTAAATTGTTGATCCCTTCATGCCTCAGAACATGTCCTACCAACCGATCCCTTCTTCTGGTCAAGTTGTGCCACAAACTTCTCTTCTCCCCAATCCTATTCAATACTTCCTCATTAGTTATGTGATCTACCCATCTAATATTCAGCATTCTTCTGTAGCACCACATTTCGAAAGCTTCTATTCTCTTCTTGTCCAAACTATTTATCGTCCATGTTTCACTTCCATACATGGCTACACTCCATACGAATACTTTCAGAAATGACTTCCTGACACTTAAATCAATACTGGATGTTAACAAATTTCTCTTCTTCAGAAACGCTTTCCTTGCCATTGCCAGCCTACATTTTATATCCTCTCTACTTCGACCATCATCAGTTATTTTGCTCCCCAAATAGCAAAACTCCTTTACTACTTTAAGTGCCTCATTTCCTAATCTAACTCCCTCAGCATCACCCGACTTAATTAGACTACATTCCATTATCCTTGTTTTGCTTCTGTTGATGTTCATCTTCCTTTCAAGACACTGTCCATTCCATTCAACTGCTCTTCCAAGTCCTTTGCTGTCTCTGACAGAATTACAATGTCATCGGCGAACCTCAAAGTTTTTATTTCTTCTCCATGAATTTTAATACCTACTCCGAATTTTTCTTTTGTTTCCTTTACTGCTTGCTCAATATACAGATTGAACAACATCGGGGAGAGGCTACAACCCTGTCTTACTCCCTTCCCAACCACTGCTTCCCTTTCATGTCCCTCGACTCTTATAACTGCCATCTGGTTTCTGTACAAATTGTAAATAGCCTTTCGCTCCCTGTATTTTACCCCTGCCACCTTTAGAATTTGAAAGAGAGTATTCCAGTCAACATTGTCAAAAGCTTTCTCTAAGTCTACAAATGCTAGAAACGTAGGTTTGCCTTTCCTTAATCTTTCTTCTAAGATAAGTCGTAAGGTCAGTATTGCCTCACGTGTTCCAGTGTTTCTACGGAATCCAAACTGATCTTCCCCGAGGTTGGCTTCTACTAGTTTTTCCATTCGTCTGTAAAGAATTCGTATTAGTATTTTGCAGCTGTGACTTATTAAGCTGATAGTTCGGTAATTTTCACATCTGTCAACACCTGCTTTCTTTGGGATTGGAATTATTGTATTCTTCTTGAAGTCTGAGGGTATTTCGCCTGTTTCATACATCTTGCTCACCAGATGGTAGAGTTTTGTCAGGACTGGCTCTCCCACGGCCGTCAGTAGTTCCAATGGAATATTGTCTACTCCGGGGGCCTTGTTTCGACTCAGGTCTTTCAGTGCTCTGTCAAACTCTTCACGCAGTATCGTATCTCCCATTTCATCTTCATCTACATCCTATTCCATTTCCATAATATTGTCCTCAAGTACATCGCCCTTGTATAGACCCTCTATATACTCCTTCCACCTTTCTGCTTTCCCTTCTTTGCTTAGAACTGGATTTCCATCTGAGCTCTTGATATTCATACAAGTCGTTCTCTTATCTCCAAAGGTCTCTTTAATTTTATTGTAGGCGGTATCTATCTTACCCCTAGTGAGATAGGCCTCTACATCCTTACATTTGTCCTCTAGCCATCCCTGCTTAGCCCTTTTGCACTTCCTGTCGATCTCATTTTTGAGACGTTTGTATTCCGTTTTGCCTGTTTCACTTACTGCATTTTTATATTTTCTCCTTTCATCAATTAAATTCAATATTTCTTCTGTTACCCAAGGATTTCTACTAGCCCTCGTCTTTTTACCTACTTGATCCTCTGCTGCCTTCACTACTTCATCCCTCAAAGCTACCCATTCTTCTTCTACTGTATTTATTTCCCCCATTCCTGTCAATTGCTCCCTTATGCTCTCCCTGAATCTCTGTACAACCTCTGGTTCTTTTAGTTTATCCAGGTCCCATCTCCTTAAATTCCCATCTTTTTGCAGTTTCTTCAGTTTTAATCTACAGGTCATAACCAATAGATTGTGGTCAGAGTCCACATCTGCCCCTGGAAATGTCTTACAATTTAAAACCTGGTTCCTAAATCTCTGTCTTACCATTATATAATCTATCTGATACCTTTTAGTATCTCCAGGGTTCTTCCATGCATACAACCTTCTTTCATGATTCTTAAACCAAGTGTTAGTTATGATTATGTTGTGCTCTGTGCAAAATTCTACCAGGCGGCTTCCTCTTTCATTTCTGTCCCCCAATCCATATTCACCTACTATGTTTCCTTCTCTCCATTTTCCTACACTCGAATTCCAGTCACCCATGACTATTAAATTTTCGTCTCCCTTCACAATCTGAATAATTTCTTTTATTTCATCATACATTTCTTCAATTTCTTCGTCATCTGCAGAGCTAGTTGGCATATAAACTTGTACTACTGTAGTAGGTGTGGGCTTCGTATCTATCTTGGCCACAATAATGCGTTCACTATGCTGTTTGTAGTAGCTTACCCGCATTCCTATTTTCCTATTCATTATTAAACCTACTCCTGCATTACCCCTATTTGATTTTGTGTTTGTAACCCTGTAGTCACCTGACCAAAAGTCTTGTTCCTCCTGCCACCGAACTTCACTAATTCCCACTATATCTAACTTCAACCTATCCATTTCCCTTTTTAAATTTTCTAACCTACCTGCCCGATTAAGGGATCTGACATTCGACGCTCCGATCCGTAGAACGCCAGTTTTCTTTCTCCTGATAACGACATCCTCTTGAGTAGTCCCTGCCCGGAAATCCGAATGGGGGACTATTTTACCTCCGGAATATTTTACCCAAGAGGACGCCATCATCATGTAATCATACAGTAAAGCTGCATGCAGCAGTTTATTAGAAGACATAAATCAAGTGTTATAAATATAGTTCCAGTTTAAATTTCTTCACAAATCCACGCATTACTAAACTTCTTCACGCTATAACTGCGTAATTTATTAGCATTTCTTGTATATTAACGCTACTAGACATTGCTGGAGCAGTATATCTGACGGAAATTTTATACCATCTAAGAGATAGAAAGCAATAACAAAAAATTTCGATTACTAAGCTGTACATCACGTCTGGCTATGATAATTCATTATGTAAATAGATGTGTCAACGTGATACTTGAAATAAAAGGTGGCCTGCATGTTTTTCTAACGTTTCTTCTTCGACGTGGTTTGTGTGCGAGTCTAAAGATTGTTATTACTTGAGGTCCGTGACCGACATTTTATCGACCATCCACACTCCAGAAATGTACCTTGGGCGACATCTCAGGCGAACGAGTGGGCCAGCTGCTGTTATTCTGAAAAAAGGAATGTGCAGTTACGTCAAAAACTGTCGGTATCCTGGCCTCTAAATCTTCTCATTCTCAATGACCGCTGTTTAGACTGCCTCGTCGTATCCAGCTGCACTCGAAAACACCAGTTTTTCTATACGTTGTTCAATAATGGATTACGAGACTCACGGTAGCGTGAAACACATTATGTGCCCATCACTAAAGGATGTGATGAAGCGAGACTGGTCCGAAAACACTACTATTTGCTATTCAACGCGACAGCTACGGTATTATCGTGTCAGTTGTACTCTGTGGCTCCCGGACAGTGGAGGTAATCGGAGTGGTATACGACGCAGCAATGCAGTCGGCGACAGGCAGCTTCGAACCGCGTACGTAGACGGCTTCTCAACCGCTGTAGTGAGTCTGCCTCTGGGGTTACATTGTGGGCCGGACTGTACGGTTCAGAACGGCTTCATACTGCGTTATCCTCCACCCTATGATCGCTGCGGATGTAATTGTTCCTTTTACCAGCTATACGCACACATGACTGACGTTGCCCCTACAGTGTTTAGACAAAAATATGAAAACACCACGATAAAGGTTTGCTTGAATATAAATTCAGATGCTAGCCGGGCCTGCAGATTACGCTGTTGTATCTGCCCACAAATGGCACCTGTTCAGTGTCCTCAATACGTTGCAAGTGCGGTCGTGGCCAGAACAGTGTTCTGTGTAGATGCGAGCTGTGTGAATTAGAATGTGGGCAAATTGTTGGTGCTTGTATGGTGGGTGGTTCCGTGGCCAAGTTAGCCTAAGTATTTGGTGTTTCAAACACTGGATCAGTATTTATGCATTCCGAGACGATTGGAAGTTACTCGAAACGCCAACGGGCTTCCTACACCGTTTTAAGCATAGTAATATGTTGTATTTACGCTGTTTCCCTAATTTTGCCACCCCGTATAGCAACAGAAATGTCACTAAGAGACAAATCTATTTCTTGAAGACCGTACATTCTGCCAATGCGAAGTCACCTAAAAACAATATTATAACCTTTGACGACAAAGATGAGTGATGGCGTTTTCTTGCTCATTTCCATTTAATTTTATTTCTCTTCGGTAACTGAGTTTGACGTTACCTTCTCGTTCAGCCAAGAGGCGGCGCAGTCAATCCTTAATGTTAGCCCTACCTCAACAGTCTTTAGCACTTACCTTACTTTTCAGTTCTGCGCATTCTACAGATCATTATTTCTGGGTGGTGCATTTTTCTCTTTTCTGGGCATCTTTAAGTGAACGTATTCCAACGTGCTGGATATCTGACATAATTTCGGGTGAGTCGCTGACTTCCATAACAATGATCAAGGAATTTATTATCTACTGAATTATGCAAAGATCTCAATTAACTCGGTTTGTTGTATATAAGTGGTATAGAAATGGTTTAACGATAATTGCCAACAATATGTTAATACCTTGCACATGCGAGACGGGATCTGAATAACACGTTTACAGTCGCGTAAGTCACACTGCGAATCCAGAAAGTTGGTGTGTAAAGATGGAATGTGCCGAAGAAGGGTATGCGTTTGCACTTGTAGCCCGAGTTGAAAGCATACTATACCTTTAACTACTGGCAAGTCTTCAGAATTAAGACTGACATTAGTGAATCTTAATAAAAATGACTCATTTTCCCTACAGTTAACCTCGCTGTGGCGGCTGTGTCTCGCCATACACATAATTTGCAAGTAGGGACTAAAGTGGGTGCAGAATTAGTCATCTGATCTGTAATAACATCTTGAGACTGCATCTAAGTTCAACTTGATCTGAAGAGAGCTGAAATGAAATCTGTCAGAGAAGGTGCCTGTCCATCAAGACGCCTAAATCATAAGTCTGCTTGCAAAGTCTGACATAGGGGTGACTTTCTCCAGTGCGCTTTCGATAAGGAAGACACGATTCTCTGTGATTTTCTGGAATCATGTAATTTTGATTAGCTGAATGATAGATATAACGAGTGCGGACTACTAAGAAATTGTCCTAAAAGATTCTACTCTCCCTCCCTTACTCTTATTTCAGAGGGCTAACTAGTTACAAAATTAAAAGAAGGACATGTCCTATTCTCTCCCCCTGTTTGTCAACCCTAATGTGCTGGCCAATAAGGGTGGTCCTCTGTGAGCACAGTCGTGGTTTTACTGTCACTTCTAATCGGTGTAGGTTAATCAGTCATAGTTGTTTTTGCATTTCGTTAAACATTCAGGTTTTTTCGGGGGCCTGAACGCAGTGTCTCGGTGTTCCACACTCTTCGAGCTACTCTGTCCCTATTCCACTCTCTCCGGTATTATCTTAAAGGCATGTGATTTCGGCGAATTCTGACTGCGAACCGTACCTTCCGCGGACCACACACAGCGCGCTAAAAACAACCTTTTTTTTTTAGCTCGCAATCTGGAGATACAATGTGCATATGTGCACTGTGACATTTTGTGTGTCCAACGCCAAGTCAGATTTCCTCAGAGCACTGTCCAGTCCGACCGCCCGTGAGGACCTTCGTACTCGTGTGAGTGGCCCAGCAGACCTTCTGTGTATTCTGCTGGGGCAGTTTCTCCCGTCTGTTTATGACCCATGGCGCGTCTTCTCACCTACAGCCTTGTGCGGCATGCTTTCATAGAGGCCACTTACTTATGTCTGTGTGTAACTCAGAATAGGAGTTTGTAATCTACATAGTAAAGTACTGGTAATCACTGGTGATCACTTATTCGGACTTGATTTTTTTATTTTTTTATTTCAGGTTTTACACCAGTAACAGGAGTGTTTGAGAAAAACGGTCGCGTAACAAGGTCGTTCACACAGGTATTCTCTAATGGCTCCACGACCGAGCAGTGGGTTTTCATCGTCAAGGAACTGGTCGAACGTTCCCACGGATATTTACAGAGACTTACTGACTACGTCAAAGATAGTGTCATGTATCTATTTCACTTTGAATGAAGTGCAGCATTCAATAAAAGCTATTTATCCCGCCTTGATAATGAGTAATTTACTTTTTATGTACCCTTGTACTCCACTGGCCCATTTCTTACACATATATTTATTAATAATGATAAACAATTGTTGCCACTACGTATGCATATTGAAATACATCGACGGAAAAAACAGCAAGAGCAAGAAGGAATTGAGAGACATAAACGGAAATTGGTAGGAGTGTTTCTACATCAGGAAAATGACGTCTATTCACTTTTCGTGCTAGTATCACCACTATGAGGATGAAAATCAGGTGCGCTTTAAGTACATGCTGTAGCGATCGTGAGCGTTAGTTGCCTTCAAGACTGGACTTTGTGAGATGTTAGGCAAGAATGCGTATATGATTGCTGGCAGCGGCTGCCAAGAGAATGTACGGTTGCAAAAATATCAGACTCCTGACTGCCACGTGGCACTACCGAGAAGGACGTCCATCGTGTTAGGTGTATGGCTGTGGCTCAGCGTGCATCATTCCACTGATCCAAACTACCACCATTCGCGACTTCAGCGGTGTCAAGCTAGAGCTAATTGGGGGGCAGTGTGGAAGTCTGTTATGTTTACTTATGAAATCTGGTTCCGCCTCGGTGCCAGTGATGGCCCTGTGTTATTAGACCAGTTGAGGGCTTGCAACGAACCTGTCTGCATGCCAGCCACACTAGAACTACACCTGGATTATAGTCTGGGGTGGAATTTCGTATGACAGCAAGAGCGCTCTAGGCACCTGTACAAAACAATGCATCCACATTACACAGGTTACTGGAGTACCAACAAGTCACATTTTCAATGGCTTACCTCGTTCTTACTATAATCTATGGTCTTGCAATGTTAATCACTTAAACATTGTACCTAGAGAAATGTATTCCCAAAATTTCACTACTCCCACATTAATTATTTTTCGGCGTTGAGATTTTTGTCTGTCACAGTACATGAGAGACGGAAATTAAGAAAAGCCCTACACCATTCTCAAATACGTGACTAGGAGGCGACATAGGTTGTACACAAAACTACCTTACTGCACATCTGACCTTCCATTACGTAGAAATTCCTGTTCAGTGGAATACCCTGGCACTTCAAGCAACTCGTCTTCATCAGTATGACGATTTACACGGCACGGAGCTGTCAGACGGCAAGATGATTCACACCGAAACAAACTGTTTTGATGTCTCCCACACGCTGAATGACGTAGGTGACAGCTGACGGTGGTCGGTGGTCGGTTGCAGCCACAGAGCATAGAAGGATATAGAGCGGCCTTCGGCCGGCGCGGGATGTGCCAGGTAACCCCGCCACCCAGGGAACCTACCGCGCTGGGGCCCTGCGCTGCCGTTCCCGCCTGGGTACCGTTAATTCCTTCCTTTATGCGAACAGTGATGAAGAGTAGGCCGAAGTTCAAGACATTAGTCAGGAAGAATCAATACGCAAAGAAGTGGGATACATTTGAAGTTCTCTAACGCTATAGATACAGCAATAAGGAATAGCGCAGTAGGCAGTAAAGTTGAAGAGGAATGGACATCTCTAAAAAGGGCCATCACAGAAGTTGGGAAGGAAAACATAGGTACAAAGAAGGTAGCTGCGAAGAAACCATGGGTAACAGAAGAAATACTTCAGTTGATTGATGAAAGGAGGAAATACAAACATGTTCCGGGAAAATCAGGAATACAGAAATACAAGTCGCTGAGGAATGAAATAAATAGGAAGTACATGGAAGCTAAGACGAAATGGCTGTAGGAAAAATGTGAAGACATCGAAAAAGATATGATTGTCGGAAGGACAGACTCAGCATACAGGAAAGTCAAAACAATGTTTGGTGACATTAAAAGCAACGGTGGTAACATTAAGAGTGCAACGGGAATTCCACTGTTAAATGCAGAGGAGAGAGTAGATAGGTGGAAAGAATACATTGAAAGCCTCTATGAGGGTGAAGATTTGTCTGATGTGATAGAAGAAGAAACAGGAGTCGATTTAGAAGAGATAGGAGATCCAGTATTAGAATCGGAATTTAAAAGAGCTTTGGAGGACTTACGGTCAAATAAGGCAGAAGGGATAGATAACATTCCATCAGAATTTCTAAAATCATTGGGGGAAGTGGCAACAAAACGACTATTCACGTTGGTGTGTAGAATATATGAGTCTGGCGATATACCATCTGACTTTCGGAAAAGCATCATCCACACAATTCCCAAGACGGCAAGAGCTGACAAGTACGAGAATTATCGCACAATCAGCTTAACAGCTCATGCATTGAAGCTGCTTACAAGAATAATATACAGAAGAATGGAAAAGAAAATTGAGAATGCGCTAGGTGACGATCAGTTTGGCTTTAGGAAAAGTAAAGGAACGAGAGAGGCAATTCTGACGTTACGGCTAATAATGGAAGCAAGGCTAAAGAAAAATCAAGACACTTTCATAGGATTTGTCGACCTGGAAAAAGCGTTCGACAATATAAAATGGTGCAAGCTGTTCGAGATTCTGAAAACAGTAGGGGTAAGCTATAGGGAGAGACGGGTCATATCCAATATGTACAACAACCAAGAGGGAATAATAAGAGTGGACGATCAAGAACGAAGTGCTCGTATTAAGAAGGGTGTAAGACAAGGCTTTAGCCTTTCGCCCCTACTCTTCAATCTGTACATCGAGGAAGCAATGATGGAAATAAAAGAAAGGTTCAGGAGTGGAATTAAAATACAAGGTGAAAGGATATCAATGATACGATTCGCTGATGACATTGCTATCCTGAGTGAAAGTGAAGAAGAATTAAATGATCTGCTGAACGGAACGAACAGTCTAATGAGTACACAGTATGGTTTGAGAGTAAATCGGAAAAAGACGAAGGTAATGAGAAGTAGTAGAAATGAGAACAGCGAGAAACTTAACATCAGGATTGATGGTCACGAAGTCAATGAAGTTAAAGAATTCTGCTACCTAGGCAGTAAAATAACCTATGACGGACGGAGCAAGGAGGACATCAAAAGCAGACTCGCTATGGCAAAAAAGGCGTTTCTGGCCAAGATAAGTCTACTAATATCAAATACCGGCCTTAATTTGAGGAAGAAATTTCTGAGGATGTACGCCTGGAGTACAGCATTGTATGGTAGTGAAACATGGACTGTGGGAAAATCGGAACAGAAGAGAATCGAAGCATTTGAGATGTGGTGTTATAGACGAATGTTGAAATTTAGGTGGACTGATAAGGTAAGGAATGAGGAGGTTCTACGCAGAATCGGAGAGGAAAGGAATATGTGGAAAACACTGATAAGGAGAAGGGACAGGATGATAGAACATCTGCTAAGACATGAGGGAATGACTTCCATGGTACTAGAGGGAGCTCTAGAGCGCAAAAACTGTAGAGGAAGATAGTGATTGGAATACGTCAAGCAAATAATTCAGGACGTAGGTTGCAAGTGCTACTCTGAGATGAAGAGGTTAGCATAGGAAAGGAATTCGTGGCGGGCCGCATCAAACCAGTCAGTAGACTGATGAACAAAAAAAAAATGCGAACAGGTATGCAGTCTAGAGCTTTTCGTTATTCAGTCCAGTGTTGGTTCGGTGTAGAGTCGGAGACGAGTTGTTATTGTGTGAGATTTTTCTGTTGTACGCGAAAATTTTCCTGCTTTTGAATGGGTAAGTGTGTGGCGTACGGTTGTAATTACCGTATAAAAAAAAAAAAAGAAAATATCGAGAGGAGAAGAATTTCTTTCCACCGCTTTCCTAACGATCCAGAACTGAAGGAGAAATGGAATCGAGCGATCAGAAGAGACAACTGGAAAACTTCAACTCACAGCCGTATCTGCAGCTGTCATTTCAGCGAGGAAGACTTCGAGAATTCTTCTCCTTTTCAAAGATATTTGAAAAAAGATGCAGTTCCATCGATATTTAGTTCACATCCACCACATGTATAGCCATCAACATCAGCTTCAAAGGTAAGAAGAGTTCTCAAACGTGTTACTTCGCCTATTCCATCGTCAGTGCCCGAAAAAGTACCAAAAACTGATTTAACGATAACTAAAGAAAATCTAGAAAAGACCAACAGAAACTAAATGAATCTAGAAAAAAACTGCGGAATATGTAACTGAAACAAATGAGACTGCAATTAAAAGTGACTAGTTTAACAGATATCGTTAAAGAAATAAAAAGAAAAAATCTTATTCAGTCAGAGCACGGCGATTTGTTGTGCAACATTTCTCCAACATCATTGTGTCTTGTGCAGAGAGAGTCAGAAAAGCGTGTGAATCCAAACATGAAGAAACAGTACGATGACTGCATACGGAATTTCGCCACGACGTTGCATTTCCTCTCTCCTAAGGCTTACAACTTTGTACGACACACTTTTCAGACTTGCCTATCGCATCCACGAACAATTGCTAAGTGGTTTTCTTCCATCAATGCTGAACCAGGTTTCAGCTCAGAAGTCTTCCGGGTACTGAAAGAAAAATGCAAACTTCATCGTGGACTTGTGTGCAGTTTGATATTCGATTCAATGGCCATTCGACAGCATATTGATTGGGTTGGAAAAAAGTTGTATGGGTACATGGACCTCGGGTGTGGAAATACGGACGTCGGAGCCCCAATTGCCAATGAAGTGTTCGTCATCCATCTCGTGTGCATCAATTCTTTATGGAAAATTCCTCTGGGTTACTCCTTCATTAAAGGGATCACTAGCGAACAAATTTATTTTCTGATTTCTCAGTGTTTGCGACTTCTGTCAGACATAAACATAAAAGTCGTCTCAATCCCCTGTGATGGTACTTCATCCAATTATGCGTGTTTCGGAAAATTTGGTTTTAATTTCAAAGACTCAAAGCAGCTGGTAACGCATTTCGAAAGAGGACCTCATCATGTCGATGTGTTTTTCGATACATCACACATGCTAAAGTTAGTACGCAATTCTCTCCATGACTTGCAAGAATTAGTGGACTCAGATGGAAGAGGTATATGCTGGAAAGTCTTCGATAAACTGTTACATTTGCAACAAACGGAAGGTATGAATGTGGCTAATAAAATAAAAAATCAGCATGTCTGGTTCAAAAATCAAAAAATGAAAGTGAAGCTAGCAGCTCAATTGCTTAGTAGGAGTGTGGCGGATGCACTGAAATATTGTAAAATGAAAGGCATTCCAGGATTCGAAGACTGTGATGGAACTATCAAATTCGTAAATATTTTAATGATTTATTTGATGTACTAAATTCCAGAACTATTAGAGAAAATATTTAAAACAAGCAATAAATGAAAAGAATGAAGTTGATGTTTGTCTAACTTTAGAGAGAGCAGAAACTTACATTCTGCAACTAAAAGAAAAAAACGGCAGATTAGTAAGTACTCAATGGTCCCCGTAAAACTGGTTTTATGGCTTTTCTGATATGCATCAACAGCATGCGCAGAATGTATGTCGGACTTATAAAAGAGGAGAAGTTGCTGAAATATATAGCCATGTATAAAATAAGTAAAGACCATTTGGAGAGATTGTTCTGCTATATCAGAAGGAGATGAGGAAACAGCGACATCCCAAGTGCTTACGAGTTTTGACACTTGTTAAGGAAAATTATTGTGCACAAGCAGTTGCATGAAAGTGATTTTAGCAGTGGAAATGTAATATCACTTGAAAAATTGACCTTTTGGGACTTGGAATTGGAACTAAATCAAGCAGTGAAGATAAAATAAATGTGTCTACGTCTAAATCAAGCTTGTTGGACGCAGAAGTTTCAAGGGGAAGTGATGAAGAAGATGAACCCTTCTTACCAATGGAGCCAGTTTTTCCACGTTAAGTACGGATGTTGTGGAATACATTGGAGGATACGTTGTGCGGAGCCTAGGGCGGAAAATAAAATGTGAAGAATGTTTGGTGGCAATCAGTGGACATAACGAAAATATACCTTTGAACTTAGCTGTCAATTTGGTTTCAATTAAAAACCGTGGAGGGTTGGTGCAGCCTTCGTCTGATGTGAATCGCGTATGTAGGATTTGTGAAAACATTTTTAAGACAAGCACATTGAAAGGGAGACCAAAGAGCAATCTTACCTTTTATTGCAACAGTTTGCTTAACCAGTGCTCAAATCTCAATTTCTTTGTCGACTCGCCACACTTCTCAAATGGTGGGGAAGACGATCACAGAAACTGGATAATTGACAGCATTGGGAAAATTTATTTTAGTATTAGAATCAAGAAATATATATGTGTTAAAAGCCAGAACATTGAGGAACAAAAAATTAGACAAAACCTTAAAAAAATTGTTCATTTCAAAGGCCAATAATAAAAATTTGTTAGAAATAATTAAGCTTACTCCTTTATTTATTTACTCATTTTAATTTATGCTAATTTTCAAATTAATAAGACATTAATGGTGAATTATGCTACGATTCAAAAACAGATTTTCCGTTATGATTTCTAGGAAGACTATGGTGCGCAGAGACAATGAAAAAGAATTGTGCACAACCTATTTGCTTTTTCCGTTATTTCTTTTGTGAATATATTAGACATAACAATAATCTGTAGGTAATTTTGGATGCTTACTGCCGTGCGAAAGTAATAAAAACAAGCAATTATAGTATGTGTTAAAAAAAGTAAGTTTTTCAGTGAAAGTAATGCCATGCAGCTTGATTTGTTTTTAAGTTTTTCTATCCCGCCGCCTATATTATTTAGTTTATTTGTTCATCACCATGAATACGTTAATAACTAACAACTAGAGATCAGAAAATCAGGTGAGATAAGATAGTAAGCAAAAAATTAGGAAGGAAACAGGAGCGCGGGCTGTGCCCTCTGGCCAGGTAGGTGGCCAGAGGGGCGAGGCAGGTGAGCACATGCCGGCCGGGCCTCCGCCGTGAGGAAGGCCGCTCTATTGCCTTCTATGCTCTGTGGTTGCAGCGCGTGCTGCTCGAGCAGCCGAGCTGCGGCGCGGAGCCGGTTACGGTGGTGCTGCACGGCGTGGAGCCGGACGACCTGGGCCGCCTGCTGGACCTCATCTACAGGGGAGAGGCGCGCGTCTCGGCCGGCGACTTGCCGCGCTTCCTGGAGACGGCGGCGGCTCTGGGCGTGCGCCTGCTACAGTCGGCCGCGCTGCGCGTCTGCGCCGCCGAGCCCGACGCCGCCGCCGCCGCCGCCGCCGCCGACTCCGCCACGGGCCGGTGCTCTCGGTCCTCCACCGCTGACAAGCAGGTACCACACTTCAGCCCACATCCCTTGCCTCCGAGTTATTGTCACTGTACACCGGGGTGACAAAAGTCGTGGGATACCTCCGAATATCATGAGGGACCTGCTTTTGCCAGGCGTAGTGCAGTAGCTCGACGTGACACGGACTCAATAAGTTATTGGAAGTCTCTTGCAGAAATACTGAGCCGTTCTGCCTCTGTAGAAGTCCGTAATTGCGAAACTATTGCCGGTACAGAATTCTGTGCACGAACTGACTTCTTGAGTATGTTCCATAGGGCTCATGTCAGGCCTGTTCTGTGACCGAATCATCCGCTCGAACTGTCCAGAATGTTCTTCAGTCTCCAACAATTGTTGCCCATTGACATGGCCCATTGTCATCCGTAATAAGTTCATTGTTGAAGGCCGCAAATGATCCCCGATGATGCCATACAAAGGCATTTGTTGACAACCTGGGTTCATGGTTTTGTGGGGTTTGAGCCATTCTCGAACCCTACCATCAGCTATTACCAGCTAAAATCGGACCCGTCTGACCAGTCCCCGGTTTTCTAGTCAACTAGGGTCCAACCGACATGACCACGAGCCCAGGAGAGGAGCTGCAGACGACGTCGTGCTGATAGCAAAGACACTCGCGTCCGTCGTCTGCTGCTACCACAGCCCAGTAACGCCAAATTTCGCCACATTGTCCTAATCAATAGTTCGTTGTACGT
Organism: Schistocerca serialis cubense; assembly: GCF_023864345.2. Classification (NCBI taxonomy): domain Eukaryota; kingdom Metazoa; phylum Arthropoda; class Insecta; order Orthoptera; family Acrididae; genus Schistocerca; species Schistocerca serialis. The sequence continues at coordinate 423,079,594 of NC_064643.1, read as the reverse complement.
CCTACATTGATTTCAGTGGTTTTTTCACACAGTGGTGCTTGTGTGTTCGCACTGACAACTCTACGCAAACGTCGCTGCTCTCGGTGGTTAAGTTAAGGCCATCGCCAATGTGTTGTCCATGGTGCGAGGTAATGCCTGAAATTTGGTACTCAAGGCACGCTCTTGATTCTGTGGATCTCGAAGTACTGAATTCTCTAACGATCTCCGAAACGGAATGTCCCATTCATCTAGCTCCAACTACCATTCTACGTTCACAGTTTGTTAATTCCCGTCGTTCGGTCATAATCACGTCGGAAACCTTTTCTCGTGAATCACGTGGGTACAAATGACATCGCTCCCAACATATTGCCCTTTTATACCTTGCTATGCGCGGCACTACCACCCCCTGTGTATGTGTACATCGCTATCCCATGATTTTCGTCACCTCAATGTATTTTGCTGTAAAAGACAATGTTCCAAGTGCGGTAATCGAAAAATTTTCAATTTCAACCCAGAAAAGTTCAAGACCTGCTCGTACAGCGTAACGCGCATCGTGCTAGATTGCAAGACAGGAAAATGAGTAAGGTGTATCGAATAGACGTGGCCAATTAAGGACTGTGAGCTGTGAGTGGTGCACAGAGCAGCTTTAGGATGGTTTTAGGCTGCTCCCACGCTCGTTTAGGCAAATTCTGTGTAGGTTCCCAATTTCCGCCTCAGAATATACGGTATAAAAACAGTTAACATACGGATACAGCGACAAGAAGGGCACCTGACGACAGAATTAAACTAAAATAAATTTGCCAAATCTCGGGTACAGAGGACTCTCTCCTAGAGTAAAGCTAAGAAAAAGAGGAAAATAAGACGTCGAAAACGCAAGCTGTGCCCACGAATCTTCGAGATGGTGTTTGTCCTTCTCTAACACTCATCCATCAATGTGAACAATTTTTACCAGCGATGTACGACTCGGGGTGGTGTTGGCTGTAGCAGTTTACACTTCAGGTGTTCAGGAAACGTTACCCTTGAAAAATCATGACGCTGTCATTCTGGACATGCCTGCTATGCAATGATCTCTTCGGCTGAGGAATAAGGAGTAAGTCAGCAGAGGTAATCTCAGTAGAATATGGGATGGGAAAGCAAGACAAAATTTGATAGTTGATAGCCCGACGAAGCATCAGGTGTGACTGTGTCCTGTGCGGAAAGAGTTTTGGCATTGTTGAACAGCAACGTGGCCAATTTCCCCTCCATCTTCACAGCGTCCTACAGCCGAGGCACGAGAATTCAGAAAGTTTGCTCCTTAATAGCTTGTTTAGCTGACTCAGAGCAGTCCCAACAAACACTGAAAAATCACTTAGTCTGATGACGACTGAGTCTTCACCTTTATCGGCATTTCTCACTGCTTGCTTTGCCCCATTGTCTAGAGGTCATAGCAATTTATTAAGTACTCGTACACTGCGATTAGATGACTTATGACATCTGAAATGGCCTGATACTGCTGCGACATTCCCGCCTCGGAACTTGGTTCAGCGGACTTTTATGAAAGAGTGAGCAATTGAGAAGCGTAGAGGGCAGCGACCCATGTCATATTCCACAAGATTTCGGGATTGCAGCCGGATCTCATCGACTTCTTTCCACGATATTACGGCTGACAACCTTACAGCCATCTTCAGGCGACTGTTTGACACTGGAGATTGCTAGTGCAAGTCGCTCTATTTATACGTAGAAGTGCCGTAGGCGCGCATGCGCAAGTTACCGTAGCATGCGTGCCACCTGTCGATTCCAAGGCCCTCTGCAATATTACTGCATCCATGGAGCGCAAACGAATGCGTGAAAAAAGTAAAACATGCACGCAGACGTGTCCGAAACAATAAAATGCAAAATTTCAATATTAAAATTAAAATTACTTGTCGCTCGACATGTCAGAAGCAATAAAAAGTTTTCTTTTGGTTGAAATTAAAGAAATCAACGGGTCCTAGGCCTTATTCAATAAAAAGCCGCCATCGCGATTAATGAGATTTTCCGCTAAACGTATTTCCACGGATTCCTTCACTACTGAATCCCAGAAGGATTTCGATGGGGCCAAGATTTTCGTGGCCGAATAATCCATAGTACACTCCTGGAAATTGAAATAAGAACACCGTGAATTCATTGTCCCAGGAAGGGGAAACTTTATTGACACATTCCTGGGGTCAGATACATCACATGATCACACTGACAGAACCACAGGCACATAGACACAGGGAACAGAGCATGAACAATGTCGGCACTAGTACAGTGTATATCCACCTTTCGCAGCAATGCAGGCTGCTATTCTCCCATGGAGACGATCGTAGAGATGCTGGATGTAGTCCTGTGGAACGGCTTGCCATGCCATTTCCACCTGGCGCCTCAGCTGGACCAGCGTTCGTGCTGGACGTGCAGACCGCGTGAGACGACGCTTCATCCAGTCCCAAACATGCTCAATGGGGGACAGATCCGGAGATCTTGCTGGCCAGGGTAGTTGACTTACACCTTCTAGAGCACGTTGGGTGGCACGGGATACATGCGGACGTGCATTGTCCTGTTGGAACAGCAAGTTCCCTTGCCGGTCTAGGAATGGTAGAACGATGGGTTCGATGACGGTTTGGATGTACCGTGCACTATTCAGTGTCCCCTCGACGATCACCAGTGGTGTACGGCCAGTGTAGGAGATCGCTCCCCACACCATGATGCCGGGTGTTGGCCCTGTGTGCCTCGGTCGTATGCAGTCCTGATTGTGGCGCTCACCTGCACGGCGCCAAACACGCATACGACCATCATTGGCACCAAGGCAGAAGCGACTATCATCGCTGAAGACGACACGTCTCCATTCGTCCCTCCATTCACGCCTGTCGCGACACCACTGAAGGCGGGCTGCACGATGTTGGGGCGTGAGCGGAAGACGGCCTAATGGTGTGCGGGACCGTAGCCCAGCTTCATGGAGACGGTTGCGAATGGTCCTTGCCGATACCCCAGGAGCAACAGTGTCCCTAATTTGCTGGGAAGTGGCGGTGCGGTCCCCTACGGCACTGCGTAGGATCCTACGGTCTTGGCGTGCATCCGTGCGTCGCTGCGGTCCGGTCCCAGGTCGACGGGCACGTGCACCTTCCGCCGACCACTGACGACAACATCGATGTACTGTGGAGACCTCACGCCCCACGTGTTGAGCAATTCGGTGGTACGTCCACCTGGCCTCCTGCATGCCCACTATACGCCCTCGCTCAAAGTCCGTCAACTGCACATACGGTTCACATCCACGCTGTCGCGGCATGCTACCAGTGTTAAAGACGGCGATGGAGCTCCGTATGCCACGGCAAACTGGCTGACACTGACGGCGGCGGTGCACAAATGCTGCGCAGCTAGCGCCATTCGACGGCCAACACCGCGGTTCCTGGTGTGTCCGCTGTGCCGTGCGTGTGATCATTGCTTGTACAGCCCTCTCGCAGTGTCCGGAGCAAGTATGGTGGGTCTGACACATCGGTGTCAATGTGTTCTTTTTTCCATTTCCAGGAGTGTATGTCCTGTGGAAATACAATGTTCGACTATGGCCGACTTACTGGGCTGTAAAAGGCGAGTGTGGCGCTCATGTTTTTTCACGCATTCGTTTGCGCTCCATAGATGCAGTAATATTGTAGAGGGCCTTGGAATCGACAGGTGGCACGCATGCTACGGTAACTTGCGCATGCGCGCCTACGGCACTTCTACGTATAAATAGAGCGACTTGCACTAGCAATCTCCAGTGTCAAACACTCGCCTGAAGATGGCTGTAAGGTTGTCAGCCGAAATATCGTGGAAAGAGGTCGATGAGATCCGGCTGCATTCCCGAAATCTTGTGGAATATTCGATACGCCGGGAAAATTTCAAGAGACCATTGTCATGTTTGCAGCCCAATACTCCACTGTATCAGTGTATGGCACCATTGTCCTTTGGCTCCTGTGCAGCTTTTTTATGATATCGTTGCGTAAACATTTTAACGTACAGCAGATCTCCAGGTCAAATAAACAAGAAATTCACATTTTTGAGGTGATAATTAAAGCTTTATGACTAACACACATACTATAACAAAGATGTCAACTGATTTACAGAAATAAAACAGGCACCTGGAGTTTCATAGGGAAGCATTATACAGCCTTTGTTCATCTCAGTGTTTCCTGATTATGGAATATCTTTTATTCGACTTAAGCTCGTCATTTTAATTATGAAATTCTGATCACATACATTAAATAACACCAGGGTTGATGTGCTGCAGTATGGTTTCGGAGGTACCTACACAAGAACCCCATCGCTCTCATGTATTCCGAAAGGTACGGATTAAATCTCTTTCTATATATAAGGCACAGTGTATGTGTCGATGTATGGGATGTCCTCCCTAACACCTGGATCGATTTCAAGGAAATCTGGCACAGAAACAGCAGGTCTCAGTATCAGTACGGGCTTTATAACTTCCTTTCTTCAGTGTGTTTTTTACATTACCTGACGTATAGGATGGTCTGTATGACAGGCATATTGTGTAGGTAATCTGTCGCCTGCCGGTTCGACCAGCTTTGTAGGGCAGCGTACACGACAGGGACATAAAACAATGTTCCACATCTCAAAATATAGGCTGCCCTGTATGACAGATATGCTGTTTAGGAGTAGTAACAGCCTGCCTTATCGACCTGCTTTACATAACAGCCTATGCACAGGGACATGAAGGTTTTCCATCTCTCAGTATGTTGGCTGCAATGTATGAGAGGCGTGTTGTGTTGGAGTAGTACCAACCTTGACGGAGGGATGAAAAGGGAAATGAGGAGACAGGAGATAATGGATAGTGAGAAGGGAGAAAGACGGTATGGACAAAGACTGGTGGAGGAGGGGAGGATGTACACTACAGAGAGGGGCAGAGGAGGGAGGAGGAGGAGGAGGTGGTCAGAGAAAGAGGAGGAGGAGAATATGGAGGGAAGAGGAGGATTTGACAGAGAGAAGATGAGAAGCAGAGACAGAGGAGAGGAGGAGATAGATAAAAGTGGAGGAGTGAATGATAGAGGAAGGAGCTAGGGAGAGTGGGGAGAAGGAGATAGACAAAGGTTGGAGGATGTGGTGGACAGAGTGGGGAGGAGGAGGTGGGAACAGAGAGGGGAGATAAGCTGAGGGGAATAGTGTTCGAGAACATAGTGGGCAAAGTCCTGAAGAGAAGGCTATTACCAATAAACAAAAAATACAAGGGAACAGAATACTTTATTTGCTGTTAACGCCATTGCTTGATAAAAAATATTAGTATTGAATTATTGTAGGGAAACTGAAAGCTATGAGACAGAGGTATACTTCATTTAGCGAATAGGACTATGTCTACTTAAATTGTATCTGAAGTAATCCACATGATTAGGAGAAATATTAGCATACTTTTATTGTATCATTAGTGATAAGCAGTGAGTATGGTACCACTGATAGAATCTAGGATTAAAGGTCTGATACTATATTAAGTGCCTAATCACATAAAACCATTTGTACAGAAGCCAAATGAACAAATTAGATATATTGTCAGATTAATGAGAAACTGTAGTGCATCTCCTAAGCAAACCGTATATGACACCGTAATGGACCTACTCCAGAGTACTCCTCGCATGTTAGCAATGTTCATCTTATACATATGAATCTGTGTCCATTAGTGCAGTTAGTTCGAGGGTGCTACTGAGATGCTGAGATCCATTATACATTAGTGCAGTTAGTTCGATAGTGCTACTGAGATGCTAACGACTATAGATGCGATTCTTTTGAAAATAAAGTATCGTATCACATAAAAAGTTTAGAAAAATAATATTTCTAACTGACAATCAGAAACGCGGAATATTTACTTCTGCATACTGCATTCAGTTGCTACAAATAAACATAAAGTTTTTTTTTTCAGATTCATTTCTTTCTGTGTCACACTTACCATCGCTTGCCTTTGTCCCGAATGCATCACTTCATCATAATTACTTATCTTCACTGGCTTCTGTTCAGACAACGAATTACTCAGCATATTGGTTTTACACTTGTTGATTGTCTGACATACCTACACAATTTCTTAAGTTCAATGGTCATTTAGAATACATCTGCCGACGTGTTCACCTTTGTTTACAAGCCACCAACACGAATAGCTGTTATTATTCAGCACATTAGCTTGCGAAGTCAGTACGTAAAGCACCCCAAAACTAAAGAAAATGCATCTGAAGAGCTCGAAAATAAAATTAAATGTAAATAGGCGACGTGGAGTGAATGACTCACCGCTCCAATAAACATCATTAAAACCTATTATTTCAAAATTCCAGGAGCAATGCGTCGAAGGAAAATCCCAGGCCGACAGTCACCAGTCGTCAGGAAATGTCACCAATATGATACCACCAGCTGTGACAGCGTCGATTACACCTTTCCTAACTGAAAAACCATCGGCGACCGTAGACCACCAGCTTACGGAGTCGAAAGTGCATTTTCCGTCGACGAAGAGCGCAGAACAACGTCCATATAGCCCGAAGAATCACCTGGAATGTGCAGAGACACTGACTCCACTGCCTTCCCGGGACTCCATCACGCAGACGGCACCGCAGTGTGACGTAACCATACCGCAAGTAGAACGCGAGCAGACCACGACGACGTGGAGTACTCCGACAGTGGTGGCGCTGCCGCTGCAGCAACCGACGATGGACGTGAAGAGCCCGCCGCGGCCGCTGGCTCTGCCGCCGGCTCAGCGCCCGCTGCCGCCCGCTTGCGAGGTCTCCGCCGGAGTCCGGCCGGATTCGCAGGCTGCGGCGGCACCTGCCTCCCAGGCCGGCGGCGTCAGCGCCAGCACCGGGTACTGCACAGCGGGCGCGCCGCCCAACGTGTGGCAGGTGCCGCCCTCGCTCCCACCGCTGCAGGTCAGCTCACAACCTACACTACTTAAATACTTCACCCGTTCGAAGTTCGACTGTTCACCTACTAAAATACGGCAGTTCGAAATTTAATAGTGGCAGCTGTTTATTCAGAAGATATAAAAATTCGGTATGCATGGGACAACATGCAAGGCTGTCGTTCAAAAAAGTCGCACATAAAAGAGAGACTTTTCAGTGCTCATACTTCGGATTCCTCTAGTAATAAAAGGGTAGGGTAAAATGTTGTGAATAGACTTTGGGCTAGGGACCATTCGTATACCCAACAGAAGGATAGTCTTAGTTTCACTATCCTGTAGTATAGGATCGAAGGTATGAATATTTCATACATTTTCCTGCTTACGCAAATGAAGCAAATCGGATGGTTCTTTTTGCATTTGATGTGGTATACGGTAAGCTTGGTGAGATTTATGGAGGCACTATTAGCTCATGAACAGTTCCTCGGAAAGCCCCACAAAAAGGTTCGATTTTTACTACATTTTTCCCGTCGCCAGCGGACCAAAACCTAGCCGGGACTATGAACAGCAAACGGCTCAGATTGTAACGATATATTCCTAAGATCCAATCCCGAACAACCCTGAAATTTTCTCCATATATTTGTCCATTTTCAAGATACGGAGGTTCTAAGTTACCTTACTTCTACACATAAAATCCGTTCTAAGGCGATATCTGAATAATAAATAACCGCACCATATTGCCCAGATTTTAAGGATATATTCTGTAGCCATCTATCTTCAAGAGCCATGTCCCCGTTTTCAGAAATCTTTATACGTTATGGAGGAACACGCCAAAAACTAATATTTTGGGTACCAAAACCCAACCACGAATTGCGAGACGGCTATGCACAGCAAATGACTGTAATTTTTGGGGCGTATTCCTAAGATGACGATCTCGAATAACCTTGAAAATGTTATTCATATCTTTGTCCGTTTCCAAGATACAGAGATTCGAAGTTACCTTACTTATAGATGTAAAATACGCACGTAAAATACGGTGTGATGTGAAAACGTAGTATATAAAGTGACGTAGCACGAAGAAATATGTTGTAAAGTGTCGGCGTTATCGTCTGGGAGCCCCACGTTGTAGTACTGAAGCATATGCAAGATCTTTTTACGGATAAAATCCGGCCCGAGGTGTAAAATTAGTTTTGTTTATTTCAGTTTCATGATATTTTAAACACTTTGTGACTGTGGGCTGAGCAACCGTATACGCAGTTACATAAAATGTAATAGTCAACCAACCTGTCGCCACATTTTTTTAAAAAACACATTAACCAGGTTTCGATAATTCTAAGACCATCCCTATCACTATGGTAAAAGTTACATGAAATTACATGACAACATAAAATTTTTTTTAAATAATTTTGCAGCGGGTTGGCTGACTATTACATTTCATATAATTTCCGTTTCACATAAGTAAACTGTCTAAATTTAACTGATCAATACATTTCTTTTCATATTCGTCACATGTCCTGTTGTATCAGGCGAAAGCAGAGAACCAGAAGAATAATGTTCCTGACGGAACGCAAAAAATGTGAAAATGTTCTCGTTTATTTAAAATACTTCGACTGTTTGCATGCCAAAATTTTTTTGGAAAGTTTTTAAAGGTGCTGAGGAAGGTAAAACGAGGCAGCTCTTACCCCACTTTCAGTCAGACAAACATATCGCTATTTTTTGTGGGAGCATTTTTCCATTTTTCCACTGCTAGATACATGTTCCAAGCTTTTACTGCTCTTCATAGTAGTCACTAGTGCTGTGTATAGCCCATTGTTAGCTATCTGAAAGTCGGAGGATACCGTTAGCAGGACCAGTTGTGTTAATAGTTCGAGTGGAGCGGTCTGTTTCTTGATAAATTTCTGTAACAGTTCTGAAGGGAATGCCCTGAAGTTCTTCATTTTATTTAGGTATCAAGTCAACGTCACAAGGGCTAAGTCGGGGATTGTGGTGGATGGTACGGCACTTCTCAGGACCATCGATCGAACAAATCGATTACAACTTTAGCCATTTTCCAGCAAAATGATGGACGGGTCCCGCATAAAGTGTCACTGATTCTTCCTCTAAGCTCTTCATTTTTGTAACACAGCCAGAGACGAGTGCTACCTATTTTGTATCAGTTTAAAATAAGTGGTTTTCACTATGAAATTTCCAACCAACGTAAATCCCGTCTCCCTTTTCCACATTACAAATTTCTTAGAACTGAGAACAGTATAGCCGTCAGAATGTTGAATCTGCAGAATATTGTGATTGTGCAAATTGATGTCTGAAAATGTCTGTGACAACCTTTTCCTTCAAACAAATTATTTTAAAATAAATTTCTTTTATTTCCTTCCATAATCAAAAAATGTTTAGGTCCATAGACTACTGGTTTTGCTCAGCGATGACCATCTTCAGATACGTTTGAAAACATGTCATAATACAATAAAACCATAGTGGCATCATGAAATAGGCATCGTCGCACATTTTTAAAATGCTGTGTACATTAAGCCACAGTATCAGCGGAACCATTTTTTTAACAGTGCTACTGTTAAACCAGCCCTATTAACGAGATGATTCCACTGACAATTTGTCTCAGTTTTGGCTCATCTTTGTATTTAAAGTATGTTATACACTACATATAGTGTATATAACTATCTATAGTATATAACATACTTTAAATACAAATATGAGCCAAAACATTATGACCACCTACTAATAGCTTATGTTTCCGTCTTCGAAACGAAATACATCACTGATTCGGTGTATCGCGGATCCGACAGTTTGTTGGCAGGTTTGTGAAGTTATGTAGCATTAGACGACTACGCACAAGTCATGCAATTCGCATAAATAGTTTGCGTGCTCGGTGATGGCGCCAAATAGTAATACAGATGGATTCCACAGGATTTACATCAGGCGAATTCGGTCGCCGAGACCCCAACGTGAGTTCACTGTAATGCTCCTCAAACCACTGTAGCACGGTTCTGCCTCCTAGACAAGGGCAACTGTTCTGCTGAAAGATGACATCGCCGTCGGGAAAGACATCAAGCATGAAGCGATGTAGGTGATTCGCAGCTGTCATCGTGTCTTCGGTCACTACCACAGGTCTCATGCAAGCGCAGGAGAATGTCTCCCGTTGCATAATTCTGCTCCCCACCAGCCTGCGTCCGTGGCGTGCTGCATGTTTCCAGCCACCGTTCACCTCGATGACGATGTTTGTGGAGACAGCCATCGACCTAGTGCAACAAAAATGTGACTCACCCGAACAGCCGACACTTTTCCAATGATCGACGTCGAATCCCGACGGTCCCGTGCCCACTGCAGTCGTAACTGACGATGTCGTTGGCTCCCATGTGAATACGTACGGGTCGTCTGCTGCGGGCTCGATATTCAACAATGTACGATGAACGCTGTGCTCTGAGACACTTGTGTGTCCACGATCCTTGTTCTCTTTCGGCAGAGATACGACTGATCACCTTCTATCCTATTTTACAGAGCAGACAAGTCTCCGAACACGACGTCAAGTGAAGAGTCGTGGACCTCCAAACATTTAGCGGCTAGTGGTAGTTTCACTGCCCTTCTGCCTCTTGAAACTCCTTTGTGTAACTGAAACTACTGAGTGAAACTGAAACTACTGTTTCTTTACTTATTTTTATCATTTCAACACTGACCTACAGAATTTTTCCTGACAAAGACTAATCAAACTTAACCTATTAATTTATTACCCTCAATTTACAAGCCCAACGCAACCACACTGCTATCCAATGACAACATGGCTTCAAATAATTAACACAAAAGAATGGCCCTGAATTGCAAGAAATCCTAACAATAACCTACACATTTTTATAAGTCAGTTACCTCACAGAAAATCTTCATAAGACGAACTATAGCAATTTCAGAATGCAGCAGCTAAAGCCAGCTAAATAAAAAGATTCTACTACAGACTCCAACTACTAGGAGGCATATGGTTAGCAAAAGAAATATGTTTAAGAGCAAACAACGTATGTAGAAGGTTTTACCTTATTCATGTGACATCCAGTTCCAAAAATTATATAGTTGTCAATAATTTCACTAACAAAACATTACCAACTACATTCTTCCTCATTTTACAATGCATGTCCTACCAATACTGAGTCTCCACTAAGACATCATGTCCAAACCCTTACCTGTCTGCTCGCTAACTGTTAACTGCTAGTCCTTCCAACCACAGAGTCTCTTATCGAGGGCGCAGTGCGATGTCAGCGATATAAATACAATCTATAGCGCTGCCAACATACAAACATATAAGCAGGCTATTTACACTCTTTCCGTAGATGCTCACGACAGTAGCACGTGAACATTCGACCAGCTTCACCGTTTTCGATATACTCGATACTCGTTCACAAGCCTTTGTCAATGTCGCTTATCTCAATGATTTCCCATTTGCAGCCCATATCTTCTCTAGGGTGATGCCCCGTCCATGTCTGCAAAGCTTACTTACTTTTGTTGCCGCGTCACGTGCGGCAACCTCACCAGGTATCCAATGTTGTGGTGGGTGGTGGTCGTAATGTTTTGGCTTGTCAATGTATGCGCGACGAGGCTACTCTAATTTTTTGACGATGCCACTATGGCTTCGTTATATTAGGATACGTTTTGAAACAGATCTGAAAATGGTCATCGCTCGCCGAAACGGGTAGTCTAAGGATGTAACAACTCCTGATCACAGACGGAAATAAAATAAATTTATGTTATACCTTTTTGATCACTTCAATATTCGCCACCATGTCGTAGCTTGTGAAATCATTGTGTGTTTTGTGTGAAGTATCAATCTTTATGTTTACTCATAATAGAAGTGAAATAATAAAGATGGGAAATGTACAGAATCGTCTGAATACAGACACTAGAGTGTGCATCTATATATGCATGTCACTATATAGTATAAACCATTACAGTTAGCCGGACGAAATGGCCGAGCGGTTCTAGGCGCTACAGTCTGGAACAGCGCGACTGCTACGGTCGCAGGTTCGAATCCTGCCTCGGGTATGGATGTGTGTGATGTTCTTAGGTTAGTTAGGTTTAAGTAGTTCTAAGTTCTAGGGGACTGATGACCTCAGATATTAAGTCCCATAGTGCTCAGAGCCATTTGAACCACTAAATTTATTCCTTTTCCTGTTCCTTTCGTGAATGGAGAAAAGTTAAAACGACTGTCTTGTTACGGTACCAGAATGGTCCATTAATTGAATGCAGAAACGAGTAAGGCTGCATGTCTGCGTGTTTTTGGCGCGAGAGGGCGGCACCGCGGAGTCGCAGCGTCACCGGCCTTGCGCAGCGTGGCTGCGTCAGGAACTCCAACGGCAGCAAGGCTCGTATGCGCCAGACAGCCAGAAGTCCGGCAGGAGGTCAGGTACTAGGTGCGCCCCGATGCTGACTGCGAACCCAAGGCGCCTTGGGTATGCCCCGGAGGCAGCTGATGATAGCCTGGAGGAGACCCCATCCAGATGGCACACAATCAGACACCAGCATCTGCTAGCCGACTTTCGCAAGTTTAAATAAAACGTTAACAATCTGATTCAGACACCCACTCTCCAAAAACGTTGCAAATCAAACGAATGCGGACTCCATTTTTCAAGGATAGAACGTGCTCTGACTCCCCCTCTGTCTACTGCTTTTCGTGCTGACCAATCATAGCGTCTTCTGCTCTGTGCGGCATGAGGCAGTTCAACAACCTCCGAGTCCTTGGAGCAGAAAGATGCGGTGGCAGTTCAACAGAAATCGGGCTAAACATTCGGCAAGTTGGCACTAATACGCACCTGACAATGTTATCTCACGAAATGGCCGCCACAATCTGTTCGTTTGTGACTAGTGTTCGGCCTGTGACCAGTAGCGCTGCAGGGGGCAATTTGGATCAGTAGAACAGTTTATAAAGAAATGCACAGGTCTCCTGCAGATCCAACGATTCCTCTATGCCACACTGCGGTGTGGTATTTTGTACAGACCGTCTGCCACTTGCGTGTCCACTTTCTGCCCAAAATTCTGCCTGCGTTACCAACGCAGCGCCTTGCAGCCAGAGCTCAGCAGAGGGTGCCTAACTGCTGTTCCTGCTCACTGTATGGGTTACAACCCTCTGTAACAGCAAATCTCTTATAACTCGTGAAAGTCTATCCCAGTCGGACTGCAATTTCTGGACAATAGGTTATCCGACGCTGCGAAAGCTCGCTGAGACTAGTCCAGTTTACAAACCTAGTAGATAATGCAGACTCATCACCAAATTAATCGTAATGACCTAATCGTCTACATCCCAGTTTCAATATATAATCTTCTAAACTTGTATGTTCAAGAAGAGGATGGTAGTAATAAAATGAAACAATGGAATGGCTCTAGCCTGACGCGTTTCAGTACTTGGAATATACACTATTTTAAGAAGTCCCCATCCAATAGGGCTGAATGTTACATCGATTCATATGCTGTTCTTGAACCACTATATCAATAACGTTTCTAATTCTATGTGTGGCTAAGTGTACCAGGCGATCGTCTAAGCCAGCCAAACATTCTTCCAAGTAAACCTGATGGAAAAGAGTTCCCTCCGTTTCTGGGAAAGGAAGCTTCCAGAACTGCTTCAAGATCTTCCGCCTGTGAAACGTTGGCGAATGAGATACATGTATATTAGAGCACAGAACATTTTGCTGAAGCCCCAATATAATCCAAAGTAGATAGGCCAAGCAGGGGCTGTACCTTGACCTCCAGTATCACCCGACCTCAATCTTCTGGATTCTTCTGTCAACGGTCATCTCAAAAGCGATATATACGACTGAAGAACTATAGTTGCATAACATACAGGCTTATCATGCTTTAACAGGTTATCCTGAGTGTTTGAAAGAATTCGTAATGCACTGCAAAGCAGAGTTAATATTATTTCCCCATCCGAAGATGACAGGTGTGTGCAGTGCGCTGTATCAGGTGATGTACTGAAGTACTCTTGCGTACATCTTAATGCAGGCCGTAGATGGAACGTGACCTAGTTTGATGCCGAATTCCAAATACATTTTCACAAAATTAGGATAATATTTCATACTGAAGTCAGTAGCGATTCGTAACCAGACATTCGTAATTACGTCGCAAACAGCGCGTTTGCCAACCAATTACTACTGAAATTTTTATACATCTATTATCGTATATTTTCACTCGCGTCAGTTTTTATTACTAATTATGATACACAGTGTTTACAGATTTTACACATGAGCGGCTATCTTCTAGAATCAAGAGCAAGAAGAAAATTAGTAGACCTGGAAAAGAAAGACCGTATTTAATAGGACAATGCACTTAGTCTGTTTTTCAGTCAGCACATTACATCCCTGAACAACAAATCTCGAAGGTCTACAATATGCTAACACACTGATGAGTTAAAACATTATGACCACCTGCTTAATAGCTTGTTTGTCTGTCTCTGGAACGAGATACAGTTCATCACAGATTCTGCTTATCAGGCATTCAGCAGCTTATTGGTAGGTTTGTGGAGGCATGAGGCATGTAATTCGCCTAAATAACGGGCCACTGATTTTCGTACGCGGTGATGGTGTCTGATAGCGAACCACATGGTGACATAGGGCATACATCAGGCGAATTTGGTAGCCGAGACATCAACATAAATTCGCCATAATGCTCCTCAAACCACTGCAGCACGATGCATGAAGGGATGCAGATGGTTCTTAGCTGCTAGTGTGTCTTCGATTACTGCCACAGGTCCCATACAAGCGCAGGAGAATATCTCCCATAGCATTATACTGCTCCCACCAGCCTGCGTCCATGGCGCGTTGCACGTTTCGATCCTTCATTGACCTCGTTGATGGCGTTTGTGTAGACGACCATCGACCTAGTGTAGCCAAAACGTGATTCACCTGAGGATCCGACACGTTTGCAAAGATCTACGGTCGAAACGCAATGGCTCTGCGTAATAATAATCTGCCATTTGTCAAAGTCGCTTTTCTCAGAGGATTTCCCCTATTGCACCGCATATCTTGGCTATGGTGATTCCCCATTCCCACCCCGCTCTCTCCTCCCGCCCCCATGTGCCTGCTCCGCTTACAAACTTTTACTGCCGCTTTAGTTGTCACAATGTTTAGGCTGATCAGTGTCTACTGCTGCTGCAATATGTTCATTGGAATCTAAAATGTTACAGCTAGAATTTTCTTTGTTTATGGGACTAAGGGTTCAAAATTCGAGTGGACTTACCAACAACTCATACGTCAAATCCTTTGACTTTACCACTGTCAGTAAACATTTGTGGACTGGTAAATTCTCTTCTTTTCCAGTCCAACCGTATGCTCCTGCATTTTTGTATACAGTTGGTCCAAAACGCATGCGTAGCTTTCGTCAGTTATTATTTTCCTGATTTCAAGATCGTGAGTAAGATGTCTTCCGCTTTCATCCCGTGACACGCCGATGCCAGTGGATGAAGGAGACCTAACTTCTTTCTATTCTCATTATGAACTATGATTATCAGTAATTTATAATATGAGCAAACAGAAACACAACCACACATAGAAGGCGAATGTGGGTAAATATACAAGTAGTACATTGTGTACAACATCTTGGCAATTGTAACGCTCCACGTGAAAAACGTAAAAAACATCACTAAACATACAAAGACGATTTCTGTGATATCCGATGAAGTAAGTGACTAAATAAGTCAAAAGCACACGATTTAATGCAGTACACGAAACTTTGGTTTAACAACGATTAACGCATTAGCAAAAAAGCGTTTCTGGAATATCACTGATAAATAGTAAGTACACAATGTATAATACAGCCACTAAGAATAACACTATCATGAGATAGAACATTTTGTCTTTACATGCTCTACTAGTAGCTGTGTCAGTTAGTCTTGAAATACTGCTTGTAGTATTATAAATGTGGGCGTGAATTTCTGAGTGTATGTGCACAAAGAATAAGTGGAGTTATAAATTTAAAATTTGAGATTTGTGAAAAATAATGTAAAATTATATTTTTTTAATAAAATGGAGTTTAAAAAGTTCAGTATCGTACGACCACATTTGTTTCTAAATTTGCTTCCTGATTAGTTGTTAATAATTGGTTTAGCTGAGAGCGTCGTAGCAACACATTTGTTTTTAGATTTGCTTCCTCATTAGATGTTAATTATTGGTTTAGCTGAGAGCTACCGATATTCTTCTCGATTTACAACAACAGGTAGAGCTTAACACATTGATTGTTTGCTTTATTCAACGAATCTTGTAGCAAAAATTCCTTTTCGATACCACTAGATTTATGTATTCTGTCACTGATTCGTTGTTAACTAAGATTTTGAGAAACAGGATCTGCTTCTTTATTATTTATTTTCCACTTAGTAATTAGTGGGGTGCAGTGCAAAATGATTCGTGATACGTCTTCAAAAGTCTAATATTGTTTTTGTATGCTGCTAAGTCGCTTGAGCTTCCATCCCGCCATTAGAATTACTAGGAATTTTTACATTCAATTATTTAGGTATTGAAAGAGAATCGGAGGTCCTGTCTAAAACTTGTCGTATGCCGCTTAATCGCGCGAGCTTTTATCTCACCTTTTTGAATTTCTAGGAAACCTGACACTCAATTATTAGATATTGAAAGAGAAGCGGCGACTTCTCAAAGTCACTTTCTTTTGTTAGCTACCTGATTATAGGCCTGCCCTCTGACACATAAGTGGCTTTTCGAAACGGTGCAGTTTTTCTTACGACGTTTTGTTCCACTCATTATGCATTATGATTAGACTATAGTGTTTTCCTCATTCGCGAACATATGAAGAAAGTCTTTTCCCCAATTCATGTCATGGATGAAGTGTGAAGTCAACGTTATAAAAAATTACACCGGTAGTCTCTACCGGCGACGAGACTAAGGTCATGTCGGTACTGAGGAAACATCTTGTAATATACTTCTCTCTTTTCCACGAATGTAGTCGCCATACGAACCATACTGTGAGCACTTCTTATTTATCCGCGGTTAGTTTGAGTTCTTTGCATTATCTTTCCTGGAGCGCCAAACAGAGTCTCCGTCATATGAATAACGAATGGATCCTGCACGGCAAACTCAATAGCCCACAGGACAGTCAACATTTCCAGATACTACACAGAGAACTGATCACGGTACGGCATAGGTGAAAGCGGGCCACGGTAAACAGTTACAGATTCGTCCAGCGAAGTATAAGCTTATTGCTTTGAATTCTGATGGATTGAAGGCTCGCTACCACGCAGTCTCCATGAGCCTTGTGAGCATTTTGAGACTTTCTTTTAAAAGCAGGTACCCTTGGACCTTGGACGTGTCCACTTAGAGGCCGTGGAATGGCTTTCAGAAACGTAAGTATACACAGCTCCACTCAGCACAGCGCTTGGCCTTGTCTGGTCTTAGGCGGCCTGCGTTAAATTACACAGTCAGTAGCCATGACCTGAATATTTGTCTCAGCCAGAGGAGGTTTTGTTTCACCACGCTGACTGGCGTGTGTTTAAGTCCCCAATCCTCGAAGCGGCCGAGTACACCGGCAACGGTTGATAATGTGTTTGTTGAAATGAGACCGTTCCATTCACCTTATTTAATTTTTGAGCTACTTCCACGTAGTGAAACGTTATTCAAGGTAATACGATAATCTGCGTCACATAAGCAGCATTGCATCATCTCAAGGCCACAGCGTCAGTTTCGGAGAAACCTGTTGAAAACTACAAATTATCTGAAAATCGTTATTTCAAAATAATGTATACATATCTCCTTTTTGCTGATGGCTTCGTTCTCTTATGTTTCTGACATTGTACTGTAAAAGTATGGATATCAATTGCACACCGCCGTTTGTAAATAAACGATCAACAAAACTTCGATTAATTTATTCTGGATTTATATTCCACGTCATGTAATAAAAATTACACAGATGCCAATCTCAGGAGAATCACTAAATCACAACATACATTAATACAAGTCACTTACGTATTTCGTACACGGGGCTTAGAATCGAACTGCAACCTGACATTTACACTTGGCGTGAGCCTGAAAGATCACATTCTTGAGCATTTGAGTCTCTTACAATTCACCAATTTTACCAATAATTCTTGATAATAATAATTAACATTCTAAAATGTGAGATATAATTACAGATTTACTGTCTTCTATGCAGATAATTTTAATATGAACGGAATTTCGAATTAGATTTGCTGTTTTGGTTTCAGTCGAATACAGGCAAATTTTTTACTTTAAATAGTACAGTTAATTAAATTTTAACTATTTTGTTTCAACGACAACAAAGAGCTTTTAAAGTGTACCAAATGAATGATGGCAACTTTACTTTACATCAAATGACCAAAGCATGACGTTTGGAAAATTGTGGGAACATTACAATGGTGAACAAAATATGAATTTTTTGGTACGAGTTATTGAACAAATGGGGACGGAGAAAGTTAAATTATTATCATGTTGGCGTTACGCTGGATTCTAAATTTTCTGCATATGTTCTTAAAACGAGAAATACATATAAAAAGTTCTAACCCGCGTAAAATTAAAGCGTTCTGTATTGAAAAATCGTTATTGTAATATCCAAGGTGAAGAGTCATATTGGCATTTTATTGGTCTTACTTGTTAGTCGACATTCTGTATCTAAATCATTGAAAGTAAGCCGGCCGATGTGGCCGAGCGGTTCTAGGCGCTTCAGTCAGGAATCGCGCGACCGCTACGGTCGCAGGTACGAGTCCTGTCTCGGGCATGGATGTGTGTGGTGTCCTTAGGTTAGTTAGGTTTAAGCAGTTCTAAATACTAGGGGACTGATGACCTCAGAAGTTTAGTCCCATGGTGCTCAGAGCCACTTTGAACCATTCAAAGTAAACTAAACGGTAAATATAAACAAACAGCGTCACAGTACTCAGACATCACTGACATACGAGTTCAATACGCTCATGTATCACACACGTAAGTGTTCAGTACATTCACATATAACAGACACCCGTGTTCAATACACTCAGACACAACAGACATACGAGTTCAATAAACTCAGATAGCACAGACACACGTATCCAATACAAAGGTTAAACTGTAACAAAAATAAAGGATTTTATCTCAATTAAATTTTTACGTTCAAATAAGGATAGAGTAGCATGATACCCAGTTTCACTGCAGTCTCCTACATGAAATGTATATACAAAGTAATTAAGTAACCTATTTTTCAGTATGAGCTTTTACCTGAGAAGGTTTTCTATTACAATTTTTTTGGAGGTTAGCACTTGAGCACCGCTCAACATTTGTAATCATCATTTCCATGGTCGCAACCAATGCCTTTTTTATCAACAAGATTTGTACTCGAAATAAGCTGCGACAGGGGGAGGAACGAATTATGTATGCACAGCAGATGCAATTACCGAATTCCATTAATTAAAAATCTGAAAACGGAAAATGGTAAGACATAGAGACCACGAGGAAGAAAACCGCCGCGATACTTTTGTCTTGTACAACCTAATAGAGTTGCGAGTGTGGAGGACGTTAACAGGCTTTTCATGTGGTAGAGAAACTAAAATCAGTTGAATATATGGGCACTGGGAGAAGGAAATTTATTGACAAGCAGTGGTCGTAGGTGGTGCGTAGGTAATTAGTCGGCAGCAGATGCCAGAAAGAAAGTGCGAAGTTATTGGCATTTCAGTCTGAAAAGTAACGTAGTTCGTGTTCGATGTCCTATTCGTCTTTATGGAATACTAAAAATACAGACGAACATCGCAGTAAGAGCTGATACTATTAAGTAAGCTACACAATAGAGCGGTGCTTCTTCGGACTTTCATTTTTGTATGAATAGTCTCTGGCCTATTAAGACTGGAACCTGTATTGTATTATCTACAGAAATCGATCGTCCAGCGTTACTGTTTCTAGAGGAGGACTGAAAACAGATATCTTCGCTTAGCGAAGAGGTATTTAATAAGATAAAGCTAGAGCTGGGGATTATAAGATACATAATTCACAGAATTATATCATAAAATATGATAGAAAAATGCGAACGTTTTTAAAATTGCAGGACTCAGGGAGTATGTCCAAGGTCACCTGGAATTCTGAGGGTGTGTAGAACAGCGTGCGAGCAACAAGGGATAAAGACTGCAAAGACATGGTATTAAGGAAAGACCAGTAGATCCCGTTCTTGTGTGAGTGAAAGGTCTGACAGTGGATAACCGTAAAATGAAGTAGGATATTGCAAGCAGATTCCAATATTATGTGACAAGGTTAGTTAGCGAGGAGCAGCGAGTGGTAAGCTGCCAAGCTACAAAAAACATAACACGTCATCCAGTAAAGCTAAGTTAATTTTATTTGATAAATTTTGTAAACTCTTACTATGAACGTTTCTAACACGTGCAATTTGACATGTTCAAATGAATATAATTATTTGCTACCATCCAATAAAATTTGCAGTAAAGATGGCACTTTATCGTTTCAAATCGTGACGTTGCGCAGAACTTCACCTCACTCAGGTGGTTCTGTCTCAAAACAACTTCAACAAAGAACATTATGGATTCAGCTACTAGTGGAGCACAGAAAAACGTTTCAGTTAACAGGTTTTCCAGAATAATACGTCAAGCATGAATAAACATCTAGATAATACATCAACGCCTGTAAGAACGTCTGATAACAACATGCAGTGAGTAACAATAACAATAATGTGAAATTTAACCTTTAAGTAAATCAGAGGAAGAATATTTAAATTCTTATAAAGTGGTAGTGGTTGTCTCCAGAAAGAGCCTGAGATTAGGAACAAATTACCAAATATAAAATAAAGTAATTTGTGAATAAAATTTAGATAACAATACCCAGAAGACAAACTAAAAGAGCAAACTGCAGAACTGAAATTACATAAATCCTGAGTGCGAAATAAATTACACATAACAAGTACAGATAATATTCATAAATTAGCAACAGGGCTGAAATCCGATAGACAGGCACTAGGCAGCCCACCCCGAGTAGCAGTGACGTAAACAATCTTAGCTTTGTAACTTAACCAAGTAGGACCAAATAAACTCTTTTAATAAAATCAGGTTTAACTCAAACCTAAAACAATGTAAGATACATATTTTACAAGACCCTTGGGTACAGCGGACAGCTCCGAAAAACTAATCGTACAGTCTATACATTAAGGTGGTCACGAAATAAGACCGAGAAGTGTTGATGATTAAAGTTAATTAATCCCAATGTTCCCATGAATTCTACAGATGCAAATGGCTGACGTTCTTCCAAAGCTCTCTTGGAGCAAATCCGAGTGATGTGCTTCTCGGTCACGTAAGTTAGTAGAACAGAGATGAGCTGTGCCAGCTCATCTATGGCAATCGACATCAGTGACGTAAACAACCTTAGTTTTGTCACGGGTCTGCTTACGAACGAAGAAGGAAACTCGTAGCCTGCTGCATTACCGTGGGTAGCGACCAGCCTGTGCACTGAAACTCTGCACGTGACCGTTGAAAATGGAGTGCAGTCCGGAGCTGTGGGCACCGAGTGCGGCCTATTTGTATGCCTGCCACTTCTCAGTGTCATGCACGGATGACTATCGCCACTTGGAAGTCGTGGAGCAAAAAGCATCGCCAGCTAGCTGTTGCCCTGTCATTACCTCGATGCCGACTACCGAATTCCATGCTGCAGCGAGCGCTTTGAATTTGCAGCAACTGGCATTAATTGTCGGCTTGCTATTTTCTCGCTGCTGTGCGTGTCCAGAGCACGGGCGCTCCGCAGGCACTAGTATCGTGCTCACCTGAGGCAGCTACGAGTCGATCATGTGTGTGTCAGGGATACTGTTCTTCCTGTTATTATGATTTGTACGATATTGTGTATTTTTGAGTTTTTAGACATCTTCTATGTCATAATCGTGCTGTTCATGGTATTGTGTTGGTGATGTTTATTGCTTGTGGGTTAGTGTCAAGTTAGACTGTGTACGCCACTTCGTAGGTCTCCGGTACGTCAGGGGATTTGTTATGGCATGTCAAGTTTCGTTCGCTCCTGATTGTTAAAATTTGTGTTAAACGTGGGTTGTGTATTTATGTTTGTAATCAAGTATTTAAATGCTGCAACAACCTATCCTGCTTTCTTGAGATGAAAAGCTGTCCATGTGTACACACCAAGTATGTTCTTGTGTAGCGATTTTTGTGGACAAGTTTAGTGCGGCAGTTGCACCAAAGTAGCAAACACTTCGATGTGTGCCACGTAAACTGCTACACACGTTATGGGGAAATGTGATGGACCCATAACCCATAGATCCGTGGATCGTAAGACTCTCTATTACCATTGCAATGACGGGAATCGCGGGAGTGGGAGAGTACAAGATGCTGGTCGCTTTTCTAAACAGCTTTAACTTCATCATTTGCTGACAGAAACCAAACCTGAACTTTACACATCACTGCAATGCGGATTCAAACTGGCATATCTCGAAATATATTCATTACAGTTTGCTGAAAACCGGCCGGAGTGGCCAACCGGTTCCAGGCACTACAGTCTGGAACCGCGCGACCGCTACGGTCGCAGGTTCGAATCCTGCCTCGGGCAAGGATATGTGTGATGTCCTTAGGCTAGTTATGTTTAAGTAGTTCTAAGTTCTAGGGGACTGATGACCTCAGAAGTTAAGTCCCATAGTGTTCAGAGCCATTTGAATCATTTTGCTGAAAGACAACAAATCTTTTATCAATATAACCGATAGCAAATATATGGCTGTAATCTCTCATGCACATTGTATGAAAACGACAAATAACGAACTCGGGTGTACGTATATTATGGAAGTACAATGATACCGTGAAGACGATAAACTGAGTACTAATGGCCAATATTAAAACTCGAAATATTAAGAAAAATATTTCAGTTAGTTCTTTAAAGTGGATATTCAGCCAAAACTTTGCACAAAAACATACATGGCATGTACAGAGTTAACTAGAGAAATTTAAATCTTTACGTCTTATTAAACCATGATAATTCTTTGCAGCGTCTGGACAGATGATTGCAGCCATAATTACATGACAACTCACGTTAAACACCAAATTTAATACACAAGAACCAACGAGAATAAAACTTGACATGTCATACCAGACCCCCCCCCCCCCCCCCCCCCCCGACTTATACGAGAGACCAGCGATCCAACATACACAATTTAAAGAGACGCTAACTCACGTGCGGAAGGCAACACTAGAAAACGAACAGCACGAACATGACCTTTTTTTCAGTCTTCTGACTGGTTTGATGCGACCCGCCACGAAGTCCTCTTCTGTGCTAACCTCTTCATCTCAGAATATCACTTGGAACCTACGTCCTCAATTATTTGCTGGATTTATTCCAATCTCTGTCTTCCTCTACAGTTTTTACCCTCTGCAGCTCCCTCTAGTATCGTGGAAATCATTCCCTGATGTCTTAACAGATATCCTATTATCCTGTCCCTTCTCATTATCAGTGTTTTCCACATATTCGTTTCCTCTCCGATTCTGTGCAGAATCTCCTCATTCCTTACCTTATCAGTCCATCTAATTTTCAACATCCGTCTGTAGCACCACATCTCAAATCCTTCTATTCTCTTCTGTTCCGCTTTTCCCACAGTCTATGTTTCACTATCATCCAATGCTGTAGTCCAGACGTACATTCTCAGAAATTTCTTCCTCAAATTAAGGCCGATATATTAGTAGACTTCTCTTGGCAAGGAATGCCCTTTTTGCCCATTTGCTAGTCTGCTTTTGATGTCCTCCTAGGAGACTGTGAAAACACCCACCAACACAATACCGTACGAAGCATAATGACTGACAGGACAATGTCACACACACCTGATTGACCTGCAGCAGCCTCCGCAGAGCATTGTGCTAATACCTCCATGGTGCCGTACTCTAGACGCACAGCAGCGAAAAAATGGCAAGCCGACAGTTTACGCCTGTTGCTGGTGAATCCATCTCTGTACGGTATTTGGTACATGCCATCGAGGTAATGACTGGTCTAGAGTCATTTCCCACTGCCCGTTTGCTCCACGTTATTCGTACGATCCCCGTCCTCCGTGCGTAACTTAGACAAGTGGCAAACAAACAACCTGCACTCCGTGTCAAAACTGTAATCTAAGCTCACCGGTCGCGGCCACAACTTCAGTAAACAGGCTGGCCGCTACACAAGGCACTGAAGTGAACACTGTGTTTCTTTCCTCGTTCGTAGGAAGGCTCGTAACTGAGACCATGATCCAGTGAACGCTTCCTTACTTCCTGCTACGCCACAAATTATTAGTGCCACAGTGTACTCGCGGCATATCTCCCTGATGTAGATTGCCAGAGACGAGCTGACACGGCTCTAGAGAATCACACACCCACTCAAAGTCATATTCGATTTCTGCAAATGCTCATAAAATCGTTGTGCCATGCAGACCGCGCATGCCCATTGGTGGTGCGCGAATGACGTAGGTGTTTGGCTACAAAGGCAAAGAGATGTTACCCCACTTTCGGGTTCATGTTGAAGAACCGTACGAGCCATGTGATGTCGAAGGAGGCAGTATAGCAATGTGGCTGGTTTCCAACGAGGTGGTCTAAATGGTCACCGGAAACAGATTTCTCCTGAGATGATATTTTGATTCTTATGTGCGTTTTACTATGATAGTGATACGTAAGCGTATCAGTGAATAGAACAGAATAAATCTTAAATCCAACCTGATTACAGGACTGTACGACTGTCAAGACTTTGTCCGTACTGCTTTAACAGATCGCACAGCTTCGCCATCAGTATTGCTAGCTCGACGCTGGATTGCAATAAACGTGTGACCCAACCTGCGCCAACGATTCGATGCCGTCTGCTGATGGCCCGAGTAGTGCCATATATGCCATTTCTTCCAGTTTCATTGTCTAGAACCTTCAAGCGTCTCAGGTCGCAAACGCCAACGTCGTTGGTGGCGTGCTGATTGTCACGTTTTTGGGCGAGTGTCATTCCAAGCTGTCTGTAGTGATCAAAATTTACCATGTGTGACAGACGCTACAGCGATGACGTTCTGACACCGTGCATTGTTGAGTGGAAAAGCGAACATGAGCTGGGTGTAATAGTATGGGTCGCAGCTTGATGCAATGTGTAATCTCGATTAGTCAGTATTGTAGGAAATCTAAACAAATTATGCTACATTATCAGATCTTAGAGTCGTTGGTCCACACAATCTTCAAGCAGCCAGCCATATTACAGCAGGGAAAAACCTTGCCGCATATGTCGTGGTATGTCGGAAAAAGAGGGGAAGTATTACATCACCACAGGTGATTTGTAGTGTACTCACTCAAATTTCGTATTTAGGAGACCACCGTATCGGGGCTGCCCTTCATTCCTTACCGCGAAGTTGTAGGACTCTGATTGATTTACAAGGAATCTGAATTCTGAAAGCCACAGCACACAAATCCTAAAGCCTTGTGCACTGTCTTCCACTTAAGCTGTAGTATAAAGATCACGCCAGTAACATGCATGCTGCTTCGTTTCACGATCTTCAGTGGAGATGATGAGGAGTTGTATAAGAGAAATTAAGAAGCTATTAATATAAGTTTCCCCTAATAGTGTAAAGCTTTATTCTCTTTGTTATTCTCTAGTCACTATTTAACAAATAATCGGAAGGTCACTAAGTTTTGATTTGGAAGTTCGTTCTTAGGCAAATGCACGAACTCAGAGTCATTCTTAAGTACTACCAGCTCCAATGGGTTTATCGAAAAGAGTTATATTTGGAATTAAATTTATAAAGCAATGCTAGACCCTTGCTCCGAGACATAGAATCCGGTACAAACAAATCATTCTTTGACTAGAATGCAGCAAAGTCGCAGCCAAGGTGCCGACAAGACTTCTATTCGAGGTCTGTTAGGTGGATCATAGAGGAAGAACTGTGGCAGTACGTGTAACATCGTAATTTATCATAGCAGCAACACCTTCAACACGGTTGTTCTTCTTATTATAGAAGTATCATTCTGTATGTTTGTACGCTCTGGGAAAATAAACTTCTGTAATAAAAACGTCAACCGTAATTAGATCGCCTCCAATACAGCTGACAAAGTCAGTTAATCATCAGAAACACTTTAGATATAAAGTAAATAAAGTATACTTGCAGTCAGCATATTGCCGAAATCATGACCGGTGGAAGAAAACGCCACAGAGTTCACAATTTCAACCGAAAATTTAAGGTCTTGTAGCAGATCATCGGCATTGTCTAGGGATGCTGTTTCAAAAAATAGAAAGTGCAGGATTTTTTAATGAATTTAGATCATCTATTGCATAAAAAATACAGAAGTATACACTAGCCGGAATATGAAGAGACACAAAACCCTTTCTCAACTGTGTTTCACGAGAATATTGAAAACAAACAAATGTTGACCGTTGTTAAGTCGTTGTAGCGGTAGAAGGGTGCTTTTTTTCTCAAATTCACTAAATTGTGTTGTACATATTTTACAGCATGTTTCAATTAAGATTTAGGTCACGAATTGTTTATTTGCCATCTGGAAAAACGAAAGCTAAATGGTGTCCTTCACTCTCACGAAAAAGGCAATGACACTGCATTTCATGGAACACTGTACGCTGTTTGCGTGGCTCAAGGTGTGCGTGTGACCTACTTCTTCTTTCATTTTCTTGACGTACGTCAACGACTTGACTGAAACTACACAAGCGGGTTTGAAAACATTATATCCTATCGTGGAACAACGGCAATCATAAATTATGTGAATGTGACTCCTGTAGCACAGAAACTGACTCAGCAAAAAGCCTCTGCACTTGGGTCCCAGCACATGGACTAGTATCTAACTATAGTGGAAAGTTCACCATCTTATGACGTATCTTTCACTCAGTAAATAAAATTTCATTGTTTTTCACGTTTATGTATTCAGTGAATCTGAACATGAAAGCAAAGGCAGATGAATAATATTTCGGAAATTGCGCGTTTAAGACCATTAGGAAATATTGAGTACAGCTAACTCTACTATCGGTGTTCACGCCTAGTGGAATCGAGACACAAAACCGTTATTATTTATTTACGTTCCTCTGCTGTGTGGTCTTTACTTCTCAAATAACTTAACTCAGAAGCATCATCCCTACACGTTAAGTGCTGCTGTGGCGTTCGATGGTCGCATCGGATGACATCTATAAGGATATCTTTACACGAAAAATTGCAAAGTTTCAGCGACATCATTCCACTCTATAAATTATAGCCTGATGATGCAGTGTTTCCAACTTTCATTACGCATCTTTTTTCATTCGAGGTGTCCTAACATTGGTATTCTGTTTCTTACACATTTTAAGGCAGTTTCCAATATTAAGTCCACTGTGGATGACTAACTATGATCTATAAATATACGTATATAAGCAGATATAATATGCAACAAGGTGCTTGTTGAATGAGAGAGATTTATTGTATCACTAAACAGTTTTCGAGCCACTGCAGGCTCATCTAGTTTCCGAACCACTGCAAGCTCATCATCAGACGAACTGTTGTTTACTGTGAAACCAAGTGCACCTAAATACACACCTGTGTGTGCGTGCGCGCGTGTGTGTGTGTGCGTGTGTGTGTGAGTGTGTGTGTGTGTGTGTGTGTGTGTGTGTGTGTGTGTGTGTGTGTGGGTGTCTGTGTCTGTTTTTTGTTTATTTGTTTCTTTGTTTGTTTATGCGTTTAATGTGGCTAAAATGTAAATTAGGGGAGTGAACTGGCCATGAGTACTACCTCCACATGGTTCAATATTCCAGAAAATTACGTACGTAAAAAAATTTAAAAAATTAAAACAAATAACAAATTATTAATCTTTCATAAATTTTGACATTTCCTAAAAGATCTTTTGACTGAAGTAAGTGAAATTCTTACACTCAGAACATCTCTCATTTGTTAATCTTAAACATCTCTGTTCCCTGTACGTTAATGTGTCCTTTTGTCATTACCCATTTATGTCATGTGAGAGGAACCTCTGCGTATTCCAGCCAGTAGTGGTAGTGCATCCTCGCCTGTTCGGAAGACACATATCAGTCATTACTCCTGACACATAGCAGTTGTTTTGAGAATGGTGGATAGCTGATGTAGTCGTTCTACAAAGGATATCAAATAAGATTCACTCAAAGTTAATGAGAAATACAGTAAATTTCGCCAAGAACCATAATCTGAATGGAGTATCATAACTGTATCGGTATTCTTAATTTTGCTTCCTTACTAATGTCATCGAGCTACTTAGCTTTACTTTGGTAACAAAATTGCACTCAAAACACACATATAAACTTCTAAATGCATAGCAACGACACCTTTAGAATTGTCTTAATTTCGAACAGTTCTGCTAGTATATAAATGCTGGCCACAAAAATTTTCTCGTTAACTTACAACAATCAATAATACAAACTCAGTTGATGATAACTATTGATCTTCTTTTAAAACTTACGTCCTATGTAAACACTAAGTAAATAAAACAACTATTCAAGTAGTTCAAAAAGGTATCATTTCATTAAACTGTATATTCGCTGGAATTACAAACTCATGTTGCATTTTTTTAACGCACACGTAACTCACTTTATATCTGGGACACTTCTAATACATATGATTTCTGTAGGAAGAGGTTAAGAGGTCTATGTGAGTAAGTTGTGCCTATATCGTGATGTACGAAGACAGCGCTTGAAGCTGCAATCTCTGAACTTCCATCTTGTATGACGATACTGCTTCCTTGCATATTACCTAATTCGACGTTAAAAATATTGATGAAGGTAAATGTCCGATAGATCACTGTAATATAGCACTTTGTGGGGAACGAATGTATGAAGAACATTTTATGATGAGATGTTGAGACGGGATGGAGATTAAATGCCCACCGACAATATTTTGATTCCTACAGGATAGCACACACACACACACACACACACACACACACACACACACACACACACAGGAATTAAAATCCACGGAGAAGAAATAAAAACTTTGAGGTTCGCCGATGACATTGTCATTCTGTCAGAGACTGTAATGGACCTGGAAGAGCAGCTGCACGCAATGGAAAGTGTCTTGAAAGGTGGATATAAGATAGATATCGACAAAAGCAAAACGAGGATAATGGAATGTAGTCGAATTAAATTACGTGATGCTGAGGCTATTAGATTTGGAAATGAGACGCTGAAAGAAGTAAATGATTTTTGCTATTTGGGGGGCAAAATTACTGATGATGGTCGAAGTAGAGTGGATATAAAATGCAGATTGGCAATGGCAAGAAAAGCGCTTTTGAAACATTTGTTAACATGAAGTATAGATTTAAGTGCCAGGAAGTCGTTTCTGAAAGTATTTGTATGGAATCGAAACATGGACGATAAATAGTTCAGACAAGAAGAGAATAGAAGCTTTCGAAATGTGGTGCTACAGAAGAATGCTGAAGATTAGATGGATAGATCACATAACTAATGAGGAGGTATTGAATAGAATTGAGGAGAAGAGAAATTGTGGCACAACTTGACTAGACGAAGGGATCGGTTGGTAGAACATATTCTGAGGCATCAAGGGATCACAAATTTAGCATTGGAGGCCAGCGTGGAGGTTAAAAATCGTAGAGGGAGACCAAGAGATGAATACACTAAACAGATTCAGAAGGATGTATGCTGCAGTAGGTACTGGGAGATGAAGAAGCTTGCACAGGATAGAGTAGCATGGAGAGCTGCATCAAACCAGTCTCTGGACCTAAGACCACAACAACAAAAACAGCACACTCATTTTATATCCAAACAAATGGGCGATTGTTCATGATCATTAAACACGACGACTTACACGTACTACACCGTTACACTGGAAGTATATATTCTTCCTTCCACAGCACTTATCAAATTGCAAGATTTTTTTCTCTGAAAAATTGTAGGACACTATCAG
The DNA here is from genome assembly GCF_023864345.2 of Schistocerca serialis cubense. Lineage (NCBI taxonomy): Eukaryota > Metazoa > Arthropoda > Insecta > Orthoptera > Acrididae > Schistocerca > Schistocerca serialis. The sequence continues at coordinate 423,049,935 of NC_064643.1, read as the reverse complement.
TTCTCTCCGTAGGACCTACTCTTAAACATAAAAACTCAGACTGAAGCAGCCCGCATGAACACCACTTACTCCACCTCTATATAATTATTAATGCCCTTTGCAAGGTTTCCTACCCTTGTTATGTACCCTCAGCTCCCAAAAACTTATTATAATTCAAATGGTCAGGATGAATAGGGTACTGAAATGAAATATTGATCTTTTCACACTTGTTACAAATCCCACACGTGCGTCCCCAGAATTAGCATACAATAGAACTACAAAAAAGCAAACCCGAAACAAAATTCACGGTGACAGATGACATCAATGGCTGGCAAAGTTGTTAAAGGGAAAAGGGGGGTAGCAGGGGTCAAGCTAGAACAATGCCTCTCTCAGGATAACGGCAACAACGCTTTCTAAGTATATGTGAGGTACTGACCGAGAATCTGAACCGACCGCGGAACATCAATACAACATACGTTGGGTGAAATACATGGCTGTAAATCCGATGAACACGCCGCTGTGAAGACTAAGTCCTCTGGTAAAGACTGCTGATAGGTCCAAGCTGCTGATATTTTCTGCACTGCGCAGCCCAACGGGTGATGTGAAAACTGACGATAGGTGTGCAACTGCAAAGGCCGCACCCGGTGTACCCTCGCGCCGAGGTGTGCAAAGAATCACGGCTGGCGCGCCGAAAGAGCCACGAGTGTCCTCTGTGGCGGCTCTCCGCCAATTTGCAAAACGTACAACGTACCTGGGCCGAACTGCCCAGACCATCCCCTATGGTACACCTCCATCGAATGTCTCGGTTATCTCTCCCCTCTTCGCTCCTTGGCACCAAATCCTCATGAAGTGGCCAAAAATTTTCCCTTCCAATGGCCCTGCTGCCTATGCAAATTGCCCCCGAACTCCCGCTTCGACACGTAGCAGCAGTATTCCTCCAACGAGAAAATTTGCCACCATAATCTGTGCTCTGCCCAGCTAAAATTGGCGCCAGAGAAACGCGTGTTCATTCCACACCTGCGGCAAACAATGCTCTACTTCCCGGAGCAAATGATAAATCTGTACGTCTCACATCCGACGATCCGAGGTGAACAATACATCTCCTGAATACAGGCCGCTGTCCAGTGTCCTACTTAATACCGGACCGTTGTATGGACTGACTTTATGGCGAGGCGCCACCGCCTACATACACAAGCGAAGCAGTCACGCTTTTGCAGAAGCCCGGATGCTTGCCTGGAAGAGACTACGGCTGCTTCTTTCACTTTTGCCAAGCTACTGCGTCTCCCTGCCATCCTCACTGACACAGGTAAAATCCATACATCGTAACAACTACTTAGTACAGCACAAAAGATAACGAATAAATATGCAGTAAGACGAACAGAAACGACACTTTCATTCAGAGATAATAATTATACTATAGTCATCACGATTTATAACGGTCCCTTGGACATTACAAAATGTGGGACATGGTTCTTAATAGAGTGTGTGTGGTCACCACTTATGGCAATGCATGCCCTGAAACATGCCGTCATAATGGCATGTAGTTCTTGCAATAAGACAATGGCATGCCTCGTCCAGGACTATTTCTGTTGCTGCATGTAAACGTGCTACAATACCTTTTCCCCACAGATCCGACCTGTAATAAATGGGATTTAACTCGGAGAAACGGGCAGACCAGTCCATCCGCGAAATATCCTCTGTTTCCAAGAGTTCCTCCGCCTGCGCAGTTGTATGCGGTCGCGTATTGTCATCCACAAAAATGACGTCAAGGCCAAATGTATTCCTGAATACATGGACGTGGGGAAGGCGTGCAATGTTACAATGATGTTGACGGGTGAGTCTTCCGTGTTCAGAGATTTTGCGGTCAGGTTTTAACGATGTAGGTGGTGTGAGGAGGCATAATTTTGCACGAGCGAACTAAGTTCTAGAGTTTTGAACCTGGTTCACTCACAGGTCAACGTTATTTTGACACAGTGCTCCTGCGTATTTTCCTTGGTGCATTCGACCCTGACTTCATTTGCACGGATGAGAAAGCGCGAAATCATTAATATTCGCAATGAAGGAGCTCTTGGAGAGAGAGGATATTCGATAAATGGGGTGGCCTGTCCATTCCCCCAAATCAAATAACGTCTAGCACGTGGACAATGCACTGGAGAGAGGTATTGCAGCATGTCCGCATGCATCAACGAAGATGCACAGTTGTCAACGGCGCTGGTAGAGGAATGGGAAGTCATACCACACCATTAAACGTGTGCAACACTTCCAAAGATACAAAATTACATATTTTAGGTAACACATATAATGTTAAATAGAGGAAAAGTAAGAATAGTATATGTGAACAAACACGCCAGAATAATTATGTCACAGTATCGTTTATGACGTAACTGATCCCTAGAGGCTAAACAAACATTCTTTCTGACCAGTCAAATGGAACAATATCATCCCAGAGACCTTTTCCAGTCTCGAATTTCTATGACGTCTATCTGCAGACTGAAGCGACGAATGAAAATTTTTACTGAGATCAGAACTTGAATCTGCCTGTCCACCTCAGTAGGAATATGCTCTAACAGCTACGCCAATAGGGCGCAGGGGCTTTGAAGAACTGCACAGTCTACCCTAGCACGCATCCCACCCCAACCCAAATTCCCATTCACGCCTCAGTCCATTGGTGCTCCAAACTCAAACAGCAATCCAGAAGCTCTCCTACTCTACTGGCATAGCACATGGATCCAGAGATCTTTTCCACGCCGCCCAGGGTGGCCGAGCGGTTCTAGGAGCTACAGTCTGGAACTGCGCGACCGCTACGGTCACCGGTTCGAATCCTGCTTCGGGCATGGGTGTTTGTGATGTTCTTAGGTTAGTTAGGTTTAAGTAGTTCTAAATTCTAGGGGACTGATGACCTCAGAAGTTAAGTCCCATAGTGCTGAGAGCCATTTGAACCATTTGAACCTATTCCAGTGTCAAACAGTTATGATTTATATGTGGAGATTAAAGTGGGAAATGAAATCGAATGAGACACGTACGCTAGGGTAGTCCGTACCACTGTGTCAAGGTGGCATCTGTCTATAGTGCAGGAGACCAGGGTTCGAATGCCAACCTTGGTTCAAATTTTCATTCGTCACTTCAGTCTGCGTAAATACATTCCACTGTCTTAGCAAATGTCATGTCATAGGCACCTAATATCGCTTGGGGCCTCCTCTGATACTGTATAATGCAGTGACACCCATGGAGCGCAGTCTATAAATCCCCGATTCTCTGGAAGCAGCGGACAGCAAATTGTTCGCAGAGCGGCAACAATTCTGGTTTGTTCGATGGTGCAGGATCCATAGTTAAGAGCCTGCATTCCATGATGTACCAGATGTTCTCGATGGGGTTCAGATTTGGGCTCCAGGGTGGGCATCTCAGACTTTGGACCTCCCTTGCATGTTCCTGGAACTATGTCAGGGCGATATGAGAGCGATGTGGCGCCGCGTTATCATTTCGAAACACCACAGAACTGTCGGGTGTTGTAAGGCCAGAAGTCGGTGGAGATGGTCTCCAAGAAGTTCAAGATACCGCAGACCTTGGACCACATCTTCTTCGCAGGTGAGGTCCATAGATGTGAGGTCCATACCTTACACGGTGCCTCCCATCGGCACGGTGCAGTTGAAGTGATTCATCCGACTATATCACGTAACCCCACTGTTCCAGTAACTATCCCTGATGACTGGCGACAAAAGCAAGCCATCGTGCCTGATGACGTCGGATTAATAGTGGCACCAATGTGCTGCATTGGCTCCTATACCTCATGAAACACTTGTTCCTACGGCTTGTCCCATGCGAGACGTCACTAGCACTTCCTGTGTTGAACGGAGCCATGATTTGTTGCACAGTTGCCCTTCTGTCACTATTGACGATCAGTCTTAGACGTCGCCGATCACGGTCATCGAGGGTGGCTGGATGGCCGGTAGTTCCTCTGTACCATTCTCATTCTACCACTCACACTCTAGACACGGCTGAAGGTGTGAAGCCGAAATCATTCACCGCAACAGAAATAACTAACATTCCCATCCGTCGGACACCTCCCACTATGCCCCGTTCCAACGGCGTCATCTCTCGACGACGTTGCATATTACACAAATGACTTATACTACTCAGAAGGTCTCCTACACATCTGCAGCTGGCAGAGGGAGATGCGGTGAGCATACGATACACCTGCGTCATCTGTGCCCCGCTATCTGCTAAGCCAGTGTTCTTTCTGACTACCATAAATACGAAACTCTAATATGGACATTTTGTTGTGGCCCAAGTTTGCAGTTATCTCGTTTCTGACGTCATGTAGACCGGCACAGCTGCTCACGAGCTGCTGTTGTGCTCGCAGGTGGCGGGCAGAGTGCCGCTGTGCACAGGGACGGGCCCGTGGGTGGCGGCGGGAGCGCACCGCCGGTCTCCGGCCGCCGGGCAGACGGGCGCCGGCTGGGCGGTGCCCGTGTCCGCCGTGCCCGCGCTCGCCGACTCGGCGCGCCAGCCGCCCTGCTCCGTCTCTGACAGCGCCTTCTCACCGCAGGCCAGCCGCCAGCTGCAGCAGCACCAACCAGAGATGTCGAGCGGGCCCGACAGCTTCTCCAGCCTGCTGCGCGACGCCGAGCTGCCCGCCGAGCGCCTCTTCCCTCTCAGGGAAATGCCGCCCCTCCCCTGTCCGGAGGCAGTCTCCATGACGCATTCGGGATCACCTCTGCAGGGACCGTCACAGTCGGACGACAGACATCACGAAATGAAGACCGAACGTAGGGCCGAAGACCAGATGATCGCAAAAAATGAGACCCAACAACAGGCAGATAACAACCAGCAACAGACAGAAGAACAGAAACTGAAGCAACGCAGCAAACCGAACACGTGCGCAGAGTGTGGCAAAACTTTCGCCACACGCTACTCTCTTAAGGTCAGTATAACATTATGATATTTAAGAGTGTTCTGATTTGTGTGAGACTGTGTCTGTATATATGTGTGATTGAGTGTGTATGTGAAACAGAGAATGACTCAGCGAAGGGAGAGGAAGCGAGTGAGATGAGGGGAAGACGACAGATGTATTTTTTGAATGTGTGGGAAATAAATATCTGACTCCATTAGACAATAATACCTTCTGGAGAAACGTAAAGTCTACTGAATTCACGCAAGAGCGCTCCCGGGACGTAAGCCAGACGGAGAGACTACCTATGATAATTTTGTGGTGAAGAACGAAATACACTCTAAGAAAGAAAAAAAAAACGCTGCATGACGAAGGTATTATCTGAATGGGACGGAAATCGCTAGCTGTGAAATACATATAGGACAAACGAATATTTAGAATTTAAGAAAAATTTGAAGATTTATTCAGGAAAAAGAGCTTCACGAACTGAGCAAGTCAATAGCGCGTCGGTCCACCTCTGGTTCTTTGCAGAGAGTTATTCGGTTTGGCATTGAGTGGTAGATTTGTTGGATGTCCGATTGGTGCATTAGCTCGTCAAAATCCCGTGTTCTCCTCTAGAGAAATCCCGCGACTGTCGCCCGCCGTATGGTTATCGCGCTGTATGGCGCTGTACAGCGCGCGACAGTTCGGTTAGTATCCCAGTGCTGGCCGGGCACATCTAGTTACATCTTCGCTGGTCATCGAGGCTCAGTTCGAAGTGGGACTCATCACTGAAGACAACTGTTCTCCAGTAAATTACATTCCATACCTAAGACGTCTGTAGAGATACCCAAGACAGCAGAGGGTTCCAATCTGACTGTCGCCCACCATACGGCCTGAACAACCAGTAGTTATGGTCTTGGATGCCATTTCTTTTCATAGCATGACCCCTTCGGTTGTCATCCGCGGCACCCTCGCGGCACAACGGTACATCGATGATACTCCACGCACTGTTTAGTTTCCCTTCAAGGCAAGTCATCCTGGGCTTACATTTCAGCAGGATAATGCCAACCCACACATGGCAAGTGTTTCTTGTATTTGTGGTTCCAAATCCTACCTTGGTCAGAAAGGAAGCCGCGTCTCTTTCTAGTTCAGCATTATTGGCGGGCCCTTCAACCAGTTCGTGAAATGTAAGAAGATGGAACACCTACAGCCGTCCTTCTGATGTCATTTATTGTGTAACTACCAGTTTACGCGCTTTAGTGCACCATCTTCAGGCCGTATTTGACGCCGAAGGAGTTACCACGATTTCTGTATGATATACATCAGTGGCCAACATAACTGGTTTACGCAGACAACCTGTAACTCTGATGTTGTCTCTCCAACAATCGGCAGGCAATTGAATGGAGAAACATTTAAACTCTTCTTATTGGATTCTGTACTACCGGGTTCAGGAAAGGTCTGTGACAGTCACTGGTTAACACATAAGTGTACCAACACCAAACAACAGCCCACATACATTTTATCGATTACGCAAGGAAAACTATCCTGACACTATATTTATTATGACCAAGTACCTCTACCATACCATACGTACCCTGCAAGTAAAATATAAACAGTAACGCGCGAGGCCGGTGAGGTCTGCTAGACAGGTGTCCACACGATTACTCACTCTCACGCACGCCGCGGCATAGCACTCGTAGCACGCCGGCGCTCGCCAAACCAGTCTGATCAGAAATGCAGACCAGTACACTCGCATTCTTACAACAAAATACTCCAACACACACACACACACACACACACACACACACACACACACACGTATTACATTCATAAAATGATGCAAAACAGGAGTACTTGAGCTACACATTTATCTCACACTTCGTGACGTTGACTTACAGGGCGTCACTAACTGTTGCCACCAAGAATAACTCCGAAAGTATGAAAGGAGCTGAAAAGTTTGGGGGACGAAAGTTGAATGGGGCAACGGGGGGTGGGGTCGCGTCAGAGATATGAAGGTCAACTTTGTCAATGGGATGCTGTAGTTTGGTACTTATTTTCTGATAGCGGCTATCGAGACAAATCCAATTATGTGTAACAGTAAGGTCAACGAAGGTCGTAAATGTGGCATGAACGTCCATTTACAGAACGTGTTCGAAGTGATGACCATTGGTATCAATGGAGTGCTGCAGCTTTTTATCATGGGTTGAGTGGTATTCCTTATCACATCGGCACTTATCGACGCACATGCTCTGACAATTCTCTCTCGCATTCCTTCAGGCGTAGATGGAACGTTTTTATAAACAATGTCTTTTACAGTGCAAGAAAAAATCCAGAGGCGTCAAGTCTGGCGAACGATCCGGCCACGAAATCTCCTCTGCGTCCAATCCAACGATTTGGAAATTGTCTCGGCAATTCATTTCTAGGCACCAGCGAAAAATGTGCCAGACACCCATCGCGTTGATACCACATTCTCTTTCTTGTTCCTAAAGGTATTTCTTCCAATAATAGATGTAATGTTTCTTGCAAGAATGTGGTGTACTTCCTATCATTACGATTTCCTTCGATGAAATACGGGCCTATAATTCTGTCCTCCAGAATCCCACACGATACATACACCGAGCACGGTTTTTGCTGTGCAACTTGCCACAGCCAACATGGATTTTCAGTTGCCCAATAATGCATGTCATCCCTCTGAATCTGAAGTTGAGCCCATGGGCAGAATTCAATGAGACGCATATAATCTGTACCAGTTAATTCTTGGTGGAGACTGATATGGTAAGGATGATATTAATGGCGGTGCAGAACACGAACAACACTACTTTGTCTCATGCCAGATACCCTTGCGATTTGACGAGAACTAACACAAGGATCTCGAACCACAGTGGCAAGAGTAACAATTTCCGTTTCGTTGTTAGTCATTTTCCTTTGCCGGATATGTTTCCGATGCGTTAAGGATCCAATTGTTCCAATTTATCATAGACATATTTAAATATACGACGTGTAGGGTGAGTATGTTGAGGATTTCTTTCAGCGTATAAGTCTCTAGCTCTCACTGAATTTCGTTGGCACTGTCCGTAAATGAGAAGGATACCGACTTGTTCTTCAAAGGAATACATCATTCACATTCGCTTGATTCGACGATACTACTCTTACCGTCCCTATTAGTGTTGTATTGCGAAATCGTCGAACGGTGTTTACAAGTCAATGGCACTTTAGATCGATACGCCGTATTCGGCCAATATTTACTATCTGCACGATATACGAGGGAGAATTGTCAGAGCATGTGCTTCGATAAGTGCCGATGTGATAAGGAATACCACTCAGTCCATGATAAAAAGATTGCAGCACTCCATTGATACCAATGGTCATCACTTCGAACACCTTCTGTAAATGGACGTTCATGCCACCTTTGTGGCCACATAATTGGATTTGTCTCTATAGCTGCTATCAGAAAATAAGTACCAACTTTAGCATCCCGTTTAAAAATAACAGGTTGACCTTCATATCTCTGACGCGACACCAGCTAACAACAAAAAACCAACGTCATGTTATGGCACCCGTTATCCCATGCAACATTTGTTCCACATACTTTTCAGCTCCTATCATACTTTCGCAGTTATTCTAGGTGGCAATGGTTAGTGACTCACCCTGTATAATGGTTGCTGGCAGAACATACAGAGGGATTAAGTTGCCCCTATCCTGCAGCGCCTTCAAATACCACACGAACGATTTTCATATCCTCTCGCTCGTCATGTGAAAACTATTAGTCCTACAGAAACAAAGGAATCAGACGTTATTGTAGGAAATTTAATGTAGTTAAATTTTATAGGGGGATATATTTTCTCTTGAACAGCTCGAAAATCATGACCTCCAGCGAAAACGTATCCCAATACAAAATTTAACTACATTGAATTTATACAAGAAGTTTGATCTTTTCTTTCTGTGGAACTCATAGTTTGCACGTATCGAGAAAGAGAAAGCGAAAATATCGTGTGTAGTTTTTGGAGGTATTGTGCTCTGCATGAATTCTATCGGTAGAAGCAGCTGAGTGATCATCCTGTGTACTCGTGTTACTAAATCAGTATTTCGAAACTCAGTACAAGTTCTGTGTTGCCTGTCTAACGGCTTCCAGGGGGAACAAAAGTTTGATTCTCAGTATTTCAAGCAATTATTGACACAATTTGAAAATTTAAAACACTATTGTAATCTACTCATTAAGGGTATATTAAAATTATAACACATTAAGAGAAGCATTACGGTTAGAAACTGTGTTCGTCTACATCAGTGTAACTGATGGAGCGGAAACAACCAGACTTTATTCATCCAGTGTTTGAGAACTAGAGCTCTTAGCATCTACCAGCAAATTATACACAAAATTTCAAACTTTTACGAAACTTATTCCCGCTGATATCTTCCACAAAATGATGGAATGATCGTTTACTACACTTACGCTGTTCACGCTGTCACGCATCGGGCATGACATTGCAATTTATTGCGTATTTACTGCCTACTCTTTCCGCAACCTAGTGTACAGACGTCATCCACATTTACCACTGAATGCACATGGGAAGTCATATCACTGCACGACACATAGCTCAGGAGATATGGCGTCATAATCATTTAGATGCGTGAAAAACTAGCTTTCGCTTGAAATGGAGCGCGAATTACTAAGGCTGCATTCACCAGTGTTTCAAACTGAAAGCACTTAGCGACTTCCAACAAACTTTAAGTACAATTTTAAACGTTTCCTATTATTCTCCACGGGTACATGTTTGAAGTCAAATATTTAACAGATCGGGTTATTTGTAATCAGATGTTTTATGCAGTTTTCTATGAGGGATATGTATTCTTTAAAGAAAGAGGGTTTATAGGTTTCGGATAATCTTGCATATTAGTTAGGATTTATTCTAATATTCTGCTGTATCCTGTTCAGATTTGTGCGTGCGTTTCACGATTATGGTACAGGAGGTACTGGAAATTTGGACACATGTCAAGTTTCTCCTAGATACGTACGAAAATTCTCTGAGATACCACTTTGTTCTGTCCTCTTGCAGGAGCACATGCGCACACATACAGGAGAAAAGCCCCACCTGTGTGCACAGTGCGGGAAGCGCTTCAGCCAGCGGCGTAATTACCGCTACCACCTGTCGCTGCACTCCGGGTCGCGGGAGTTCGCGGCCGAGTGCCCCGAGTGCGGCAAGACGTTCAGCAACCGCAGCTACCTGAGCTCCCACATGAAGATCCACCGCAACCAGCGCGAGTACGCGTGCGGCGAGTGCGGCAGGCGCTTCAACCAGCGCGTCGCCTACAACATGCATATCCGCATCCACTCAGGAGACCGGCCACACCGCTGCACCGTCTGTGACAAGGCCTTCTCCCGCAAAGTGCTGCTCAAGCAGCACATGCGCACCCACACGGGTGAGAAGCCCTTCACCTGTCAGGTACGTGAACATGGAGCGATACTCTCCATTACCTTACCACCTGTAGACACGAACTTCGCGCTTTCTCGAAGTCACTGATAAACAGCGGATTTACGACTATGGTCATGGTCAAAAATCGAACTCTGGTACAAACAGCTTCAAGTATGTCACTTCGAGTCTACTTGTAAAGTATTAAAAGCAGTCAGTACCTTTACATTAAATAAAATATTTTACTACCTCTTAATTACTCGTGTTCCTCAAATTAGTTTTCTGCTTATGGTCCTTTACTCCCTCATCATAGTGAGTTTGCAAATATTTACCGCCTAACAAAAAAACTAAAGTAGCCAGAAATGAAACTTCACACGCTGATAGGGTATGTGATGACATTTTATTAATTATAGAATCGACTAAAATGTACAAAGAACTTGGCACTGTGAGCTCAGTTACTACTTTGACGTTGTACCCTCTATGGCTTGGGTGCATGCACCACTTTGGGAAGCACTTCTCAGACAACCTGGCCAACAACCGGCCTTCAACTGGCCTTGATAGCCTGGATACATATTGGAGCGTAACTGCTGTCCGACCTAGTCTGTGTTGTATCAGGGATCGATCTTGGGATTTTGCTAGACATGAGAGTACGTCGACACCACAGAGACAGTTCATAAAGACAAGTGCCACGTGTGAACGATCATTGTCCTCTTGAAAAATGGTAGATCGTTACTGCGGTGTGAGAGGCAACACATGAGGACGCAGGACGTCCATGACGTACCACTTTGCTGTTAGCCGCAACCAGCTATGAACTCTAGCCATACCCCAGGCTTCCGCACACCATGGCGCCAGGGTTGATACCACTGTGCCTCTCCAAAACATTATAAGAATGGACCTGTCACCAGGTCCTCGCTATACTCGCCAAAGATGATCATGCAGGATAGTGCAGAACTGCGATTCCTTGCTGAACATAAAGCGACACCATTCGTGAGCAATCCATACTTCCCATTCATGGCAACACTCAAAGTCGTTTTGTGTTCTGGTGTTAGTGGACAATAATTTCCCAGTCAAGTTGCAGCTAGTCAAAAATGGTTCAAATGGCTCTGAGCACGATGGGACTTAACATCTGAGGTCATCAGTCCCATAGAACTTAGAACTTCTTAAACCTAACTAACCTAAGGACATCACACACATCCATGCCCGAGGCACGATTCGAACCTGCGACCGTAGCGGTCGCGCGGTTGCGGACTGAAGCGCCTAGAACCGCTGGGCCACTGCGGCCGGATGCTGCTGGCTCCAACCAATGGTGCGGTATGACACACAATACTGCAGACTGCCTATTATTTGTTCTCGGATGGCAGGTGCAGATGTGAAGTAGTAACGATGAGCTTCGTCCGTAATACTGCTCCCCTCCTCGTAGTGCTCAGACGTAGTCGGCTGAAACATTGATAACAAGTAAGCCTGCCCTAAAGGTCCCATGCAGTCCAAGATCAGCCAGTCAAATCTGCTGACAATAGTTTCCTACCTCCTGAAGAATTTCCTTTTCGTGCTGGACATTACGCGAGACATCAAGCACTCAGGATGGTTGGTACATTTGTCAGAATAATGCTCTCGGACGTAGCAGTGTTGTAGTATTACTAGAGATACATTCGATACCGTTCACATCACTCTACTTCTGTGACATCCCTGGTTACTTTATGTGTCTTGTAAACAAGGACAGCAGCGCCAAAATCAGCACAGAGGCTGGCGGACAACAAGATTGTTTATTGGACTCATTACAGTACTCAATATACACTGAAGCGCCAAAGAAACTGATATAGGCATGCGTATTCAGATACAGTATGTAAACAGACAATACGGCGATGCGGTCGCCAATGCCTACGTAGGACAACAAATGTCTGGCGCAGTTGTTAGAACGGATACTGCTGCTAAGATGACAGGTTATCAAGCTTTAACTGAGTCTGAACGTGGTGTTATAGTCTGCGCTCGAACAATGGGACACAGCATTCCGAGATAGCGATGAAGTGGAGATTTTCCTGCACGACTTTTTCAAGAGTCTACCGTGAATATCAGGAATCCGGTAAAACATCAAATCTCTGACATCGTTGCGACCGTAAACAGATCCTGCAAGATTGGGAACAACCACGACTGAAGAGAATCGTTCAACGTGACAGAGGTGCAAAATTTCCGCAGATTGCTGCAGATTTCAATGCTGCGTCATCAAAAACAGTTAGCGCGTGAGCCATTCAGCGAAACATCATCGATATGAGCTATTAGAGCGGAAGGCCCACTCGTGTACCCTTGATGACTGCACTACACAAAGCTTTACGCCTCGCCTGGGCCCGTCAACCACGACATCGTCCTGTTGATGACAGGAAACATATTGTCTGGTCGGACAAGTCTCGTTTCAGATTGTATCGAGCGGATAGACGTGTTCGGATGTGCAGAAAACCACATGAATCCATGGACTGTTCAAGCTGGTGATGGCTCTCTAATGGTGTGGGACGTGTGCAGTTGGAATGATATGGGACCTCTGATACGTCTAGATATGACTCTGACAGGTAACTCGTGCGTAACAATCCTGTCTGGTCACCTGCATTCATTCATGTCCACTGTGCATTCCAATGGACTTGGGTACTTCTAGCAGGAGAACACGACACCCCACACGTCCAGAAGTACTACAGAGTGGCTCCACAAACGATTCCGCTCGCCACCAAACTCCCCAGACATTAACGTTATTGAGCATATATGGGACGCCTTGCAACGTGCTGTTCAGAAGGGATCTCCACCCCCTCGTAGTGTTACGGATTTATGGACAGCACAGCAGGATTCACGGTGTCATTTCCCTGCAGTACTACTTCAAACATTAGTCGAGTCCATGCCTCGTCGTGTTACGGCACTTCTGCGTCATCGCGGGGCCCTACACGATATTAGGCGGGGGTACCAGTTTCTTTGGCTCTTCAGTGTGTATCAGAGGCCGTCAAAGTGCGGATCTATGACGGTATCCTTCTATTGCCTCGGCCTAGTGCAGATCTTATTGACTTGGCAACGATGTACATGGGTACCCTTCTCGTCGCACTAATAACGCTGTATACCACACACTTTCTGTGAGTAAGATGAGTGTTAATCTGGGTGCAAAACATCGTTTAAGTAAAACTGTAGTTACTGATGGTACACTAATAGTTACTATGACATCTGAGAAGTGTATATATGAATAAGAGTTTTGAGTGTTTCATTGAGAGTAAGTAGAGGATTTCTTTTCAGTAGAGAGAAGGGGTAAGCCAATGTGTCTCTTTTGTTTCAACTGTCATCGTCGTATTTCAAGCGCACTGAGCTGAAACACGATGACTTTTTTTGTCATCAGTCTTCTGACTGGTTTGATGCGGCCACGAATTCCTCTCCTGTGCTAACTTCTTCATCTCAGAGTAGCACTTGCAACCTACGTCCTCAAATATTTGCTGGATGTATTCCAATTTCTGTCTTCCTCTACAGCTTTTGCCCTCTACAGCCCCTCTACTACCATGGAAGTCATTCTCTCGTGTCTTAACAGATGTACTATCATCCTGTTCCTTCTCCGTATCAGTGTTCTCCACATATTTCTTTCCTCTCCGATTCTGAGTAGAAGATCCTCATTCCTTACCTTACCATTCCACCTAATTTTCAACATCCGTCTGTAGCACCACATCTCAAATATTTCGATTCTCTTCTGTTCCGGTTTTCCCACAGTCCATGTTTCACCACCATACAATGCTGTACTCCTGACTTACATTCTCAGAAATTTCTTCCTCAAATTAAGGCCGATATTTGATATTAGTAGACTTCTCTTGGCCAGGAATGCCTTTTTTGCTATAGCTAGTCTGTTTTTGATGTCCTTCTTGCTCCGGCAGTCATTGGTTATTTTACTGCCAAGGTAGCAGAAGTTCATCTACTTCGTGACCGTCAATTCTGATGTTAAGTTTCTCGCTGTTCTCATTTCTACTACTTCTCATTATCGTCGTCTTTCTTCGATTTACCCTCAGTCCATATCGTGTACTTATTAGACTGTTCATTAAGTTCAGCAGATCATGTAATTCTTCTTCACTTTCACTCAGGATAGCAACGTCATTAGCGAATCGTATCATTGACGTCGATTCACCTTGAATTTTAATTCTACTCCTGAACCCTTCTTTTATTTCCATCATTGCTTCCTCGATGTACAGATTGAACGGTATGGGTGAAAGGCTACATCCTTGTCTTACACCCTTCTTAATACTAGCCCTTTGTTCTTGGTCGTCAACTCTTATTATTCCTTCTTAGCTGTTGTACATATTATATATGACCCGTCTCTCTCTATAGCTTACCCCTACTTTCTTCAGAATTTCGAACATCTTGCGCCAGTTTTACATTGTCGAAAGCTTTTTCCAGGTCGACATATCCTATAAACGTGTCTTGATTTTTCTTTAGTATTGCTTCCTTTATTAACCGCAACATCATAATTGCCTCTCTCTTGCCTTTACTTTTCCTAAAGATAAACTGAACGTCATCTAGCGCATCCTCAATTTTTTTCCATACTTCTGTGTACTATTATTGTAAGCAGTTTCGATGCATAAGCTTTAGGCTGATTGTGCGATAATTCTCGCACTTGTCAGCTCTTGCCATCTAGGGAATTGTGTGAATGATGCTTTTTAGAAAGTCTGTCGCCAGACCCATACATTCTACACATGAACGTGGATAGTCGTTTTGTTGCCACTTCCCCCAATGATTTTAGAAATTCTGATGGAATGTTATCTATCCATTCTGCCTTATTTGACCTCACGTCCTCCAAAGCTCTTTTAAATTCTGACTCTAATACTTGATCCCTTATCTCTTCTAAATCGACTCCTGTTTCCTCTTCTATCATATCAGACAAATCTTACCCCCCATAGAGACTTTCAATGTATTCTTTCCACCTATCCGCTCTCTCCTCTGCATTTAAGTTGAATTCCCGTTGCATTCTTAATGTTACCATCCTTTCTTTTAATGACACCGAAGGTTGTTTTAACTTACCTTTATACAGAGTCTGTCCTTCCGAAAATCATTTCTTTTTCGATGTCTTCACATTTTTCCTGCAGCCATTTCGCCTTAGCTTCCCTGCACTTCCTATTTATTACATTCCTCAGTGGCTTATATTTCTCTATTGCGAATTTCCTGGAACATTTTTATGCTTCCTCCTTTCATCAGTCAACTGAAGTACTTCTTCTGTTACCCATAGTTTCTTCGCAGTTACCTTCTTTTTACCTACGTTTCCTTCCCAACTTCTGTGATAGCCCTTTCTAGAGATGTCAATTCCTCTTCAACTGTACTACCTACTGAACTATTCCTTATTGCTGTAGCTATAGCCTAAGAAAACTTCAACCGTATCTCGTCTTTCCTTAGTACTTCTGTATCCCACTTCTTTGCGTATTGATTCTTCCTGACTAATGTCTTAAACTTCAGCCTACTCTTCACATTACTATATTGTGATCTGAGTCTATATCTGCTCCTGGGTAATACTTTCAATCCAGTACCTGATTTCGGAATCTCTGTCTGACCATGACGTAATCTAACTGAAATCTTCCAGGATCACCAGGTGTTTTCCAAGTATACCTCCTCCTCTTGTGATTCTTTAACAGGATATTCGCTATTACTAGCTGAAACTTGTTACAGAACTCAGTTACTCTTTGTCCTCTCTCATTCCTTGTCCCAAGCCCATGTTCTCCTGTAACCTTTTCTTCTACTCCTTCCCCTACAACTGCATTACAATCCCCCATGACTATTAAATTTTCATTCCCCTTTACATACTATATTACCCTTTCAGTATCCTCATACACTTTCTCAATCTCTTCATCTTCAGCTTGCGACGTCGGCATGTATACCTGAACTATCGTTGTCGGTGTTGGTGTGCTGTCGATTGTGATAAGAACGACCCCGTCACTGAACTGTTCACAGAAACACACTCTTTGCATTACCTTCCTATTTGTAACGAATCCTACTCCTGTTACACCATTTTGTGCTGCTGTTGATATTACCCTATACTCATCTGCCCAGAAATCCTTGTCATCTTTTCACTTCCCTTCACTGACCCCTATTATATCTAGAGTGAGCCATTGCATTTTTCTCTTCAGATTTTCTAGTTTCCCTACCACGTTCAAGCTTCTGACATTCCACTCCCCGACTCGTAGAACGTTATCCTTCTGTTGATTATTCAATCTTTTTCTCTTGGTAACTACCCCCTTGGCAGTCCCCTCCCGGAGATCCGAATGGGGGACTGTTCTGGAATCTTGTGCCAATGGAGAGATCATCATCTACATCTACATCTACATCCATACTCCGCAAGCCACCTGACGGTGTGTGGCGGAGGGTACCTTGAGTACCTCTATCGGTTCTCCCTTCTATACCAGTATCATAATGTTCGTGGAAAGAAATATTGACGGTATGCCTCTGTGTGGGCTCTAATCTCTCTGATTTTATCCTCGTGGTCTCTTCGAGAGATATACGTAAGAGGGAGCAGTATACTGCTTGACTCCTCGGTGAAAGCATGTTCTCGAAACTTCAACAAAAGCCCGTACCGAGCTACTGAGCGTCTCTCTTGTACAGTCTTCCACTGGAGTTTATCTATCATCTCCATAACGCTTTCGCGATTACTAAATGATCCTGTAACGAAGCGCGCTGCTCTCCGTTGGATCTTCTCTATCTCTTCTATCAACCCTACCTGGTATGGATCCCACACCACTGAGCAGTATTCAAGTATACTGTAACCTACTTCCTTTGTTTTCGGACCGCATTTCCTTAGGATTCTTCCAATGAATCTCAGTCTGGCATCTGCTTAACCGACGATTAATTCTATATGGTCATTCCATTTTAAATCACTCCTAATGCCTACTCCCAGATAATTTATGGAATTAACTGCTTCCGGTTGCTGACCTGCTATATTGTAGCTAAGTTATAAAGGATCTTTCTTTCTGTGTATTCGCAGCACATTACACTTGTCTACATTGAGATTCAATTGCCACTCCGTGCACCATGCTTCAATTCGTTGCAGATCCTCCTGCATTTCAATACACTTTTCCATTGTTACAACCTCTCGATATACTACAGCATCATTCGCAAAAAGCCTCAGTGAACTTCCGAAGTTATCCACACGGTCATTTATATATACTGTGAATAGCAACGGTCCTACGACACACCCCTGCGGCACACCTGAAATCACTTGGAAGACTTCTCTCCGTTGAGAATGACATGCTGTGTTCTGTTATCTAGAAACTCTTCAATCCAACCACACAATTGGTCTAATAGTCCATGTACTCTCACTTTGTTCATTAAACGGCTGAGGGGAACTGTATCATGGCACTTCTTCAATAACAGGCCACATGTCCTGTGGATACACGTTACGTGTCTTTAATGCAGTGGTATCCGTTGCCTTCTGCATCCTCATTCCATTGATCATTGCTGATTCTTCCGCCTTTAGGGGCAGTTTCCCACCCCTACGACATGAGTTGTGTGCTGTGAACTTAGGTACACTTACAACCATGTTTAAGTAATAATGATTTTAAAATACTTACTCAGGTTTATGCCTCCACTTTTGTGTTTCACTCCTTATCCTTTGTGGAGGAGATAATTCTCTTCCAAAACTTTCATTACTTTCAAGTTCTTCCGCCTCCCCAATAACTTCATCTGTCGAAGATTTGTCCACTGAACCAGATGGAAGATCATCATCATCTTCATTATCTTCAATTTCTAAATCAGAGTTACATAGATCAAATACCTCCAGAAGCTCTAGAATATCTTCTGCTGATAGTCCTGGAAATCGAAAATTCTCTCTTTGAAACTGAAATTTTCACAGTTTTCTGCATATTTATGTCATATTATTACACAATAAAAATGTAATTGTAATTAACAACGAATTTTGTATGTAATCTATGTATAAATGTACTACACTGAACATAAACAACACTTCCACACTAATATTATGAGCAATTTTACTTTGGGACACTTTGTCATGCTAACTGCCGAATGTAGCCCATACTCAACATGTAAAACACTGAAGATAAGTATAGTTAAACACAAACATTATTTTTAAAATTGAGAGTTTGCGGAATCTATAAACATTTAGCATTGCGTAACTGCAAAAAACATATTCAGAAACCAAATTTAAAACTACATTTACCTCGTCTGTTGTGACTCATGGCGCCTCCGACGATAACTCGCAACTTCTGACTGCTCCTGACACCTGTTGGCGCGACTGAGGATCTTCAGCAAGTGAGCATCGTGTTGCATTGACCTCAGAGAACACAATACACTCCGCGTTTACTGCTGCACCTGTTATTTCGCGAGGAAAAAAAAAATCCGGAACAAATGTAGCATATATGCTACACAGGGACTGAAGAGGTTATGTGCTGAGTGTGTTGACCTCGTAGCAGTACATCGAAGTGGCCAACTCTTAACAGAACTTCGAATGTAATAATTTACACTTCCTAACCGAGGGTCGTAACAAAAACCAATTTTTCGGGTGTATAAGGATTCCTGATTGCCACGTTGTGCGCAAGTGACT
Source organism: Schistocerca serialis cubense (assembly GCF_023864345.2). Classification (NCBI taxonomy): domain Eukaryota; kingdom Metazoa; phylum Arthropoda; class Insecta; order Orthoptera; family Acrididae; genus Schistocerca; species Schistocerca serialis. The sequence goes on along the minus strand of NC_064643.1, from coordinate 423,031,130 downwards.
TGGGTCACTTGAGAGATGAAACAAGACAGTGTTGATTATGATCTGCTGATGTGTCCATCGGATGGAGTAGTTCTGGATCTGCCTCAGATATTTATTGGTAATTCGGTAATCATAAACTTTACACCATCACCTTTAGCATAAGTTAATGACCTCAGCAGAGAATCTGGATATAACTGGCACTACAACATTTCTTTATACACATTCAGTCTATAGTAACAATAAAGTAGATGTAGCTTCCAAATTCCGGGTGAATTAATGCAACTGACTCTGTTCTGTATTAATTATCTCATTCGAAACTGACAAAATACTACCTGGTGACTATGTATTCTAAGAAACGTGTGTACGTCGGATACTTAGCAAATATACGAAAGGAACTTTCCGAAAGTCGAGTTACAAAAGTACCTCTGTGAACTGTGCAACTCTCCCGTCATGAAACTGAAGTTTGAGATCAGTCCCTAATTTCATAGGTGCTTATCATACGTAGGACACTAAAGGGAGGAAAAAGTTACATTGCTACCAAACCATCGTGTAGTTTACTACTCCATATTTTATTACAAGTAAGTAATAGTCATAGGTTACACACTATTTAATTACAGTATTTAGTTCTCCAAAGATACGTTACACATTAAATTAAACACAAAATGTCATATTTTATGTCGTAATGCTGTCGTAAATTTTACAAGCGTTTAGTGATCTAGGGTTAAATAGAGTTCACTAAACATAAAGAGCGCACCACAGAGTCCTCCACTTGTATGCTGTTTATGCGAAATCTCAGAGTAATAAACAGCGCTCTGACTGAATGCTCACGGTGTGTGTTTACCAACAGGTGTGCGACAAACAGTTCGCGGACCGCAGCAACATGGCGCTACACGCGCGCTCGCACTGGGGTATCAAGCCGTACCACTGCCATCACTGCGGCCGCTCCTTCTCGCGGAGGAACAACCTACGCTCTCACATGGTCAGCCACATGCCTGGAGTCGAACTGGGGACCGCCCAATACTCGCCAACTGCACCGGGAGCGCCTGCGCCGCAGCAGCGCAGGCTGCAGTCAGCGGCGTTGCGATCCACCAGCGTCATCATCAGGACCGCTACGGCCACACGTGGAGCTAAAGCCAGCCCAGGCGATGGCCGCGCCTCTACAGGCACATAATGGAACTGGTATGGTGGGGCTGCTGGCAGCATGCCTTCACTAAAATGTAGGGTAACATCTGTCGGCCCAAGACAGAGGAACATCGTAGATGTTTCATAAGATTACGTGCAGACTGCACGCATGTTACAGTTGAGCTCCGAGAACTAGTAATTTCTTCCTCATGGATAACGTGGAAGAAGAAGAAATGAGAAGTTTGTACATACACGACGATACCGAAAGAGCATAAGGGTGATACACTGTGAGTATCTAATGATGTGTAACGCGTCGGTAGAGTAAATGTTGCTTGTAGAGACATATCTGTATTTACTGCCAGACGCACATCAGGTGCAGCAGATAAGCTGGAAACAAACGTAATTCTTGAAGAGCGTAAGAATTAGCAGAGACAGGGGCCATCATAAGTGATCGAGAAGCTTAAACGCTACAAAACTAATAACTTTTTAGTGCGGTGATGGAACAGTAGCAGTTTACCGAGTCGTACCTCAGTTTTTATAACGTCTGACTACGAATTGATTAGTATTCTTGACAAGTGACCAAAGAGAAGAAAACTACACTCATGGTTGAAGTAAAAATAAATACGCACCCCAAAATGTGTTTCTTAAATTATGAAATTACTTATATTAAAATAACTGTGTATATAGTAAATTAAACAAATAATGATGTTTTATTTAAAAAACAGTGTTTTATTGCTACAGCTTTGTACTTCAAAATATCTGTTACTTCCCTGGCTTCAACTTCCGAAATCTGATAATAATCTTCCAAAGAAAAAGAAAAAAAACCTCTGATTAATAAATATCATAAATAATTGGTTCCACATAATATAAATAATTGCATTTCCAGCATGCATTTTGACACGATAAGGAATAATCTAAGTGCTTGTAGAAGAATAATTTATTATCTACTTTGTTTCTTAATTTGTAACTCATAAAATATTACTGAAATCATGTCATTGTACTGTAATGTGTAACAATAATCGTTGTAAACAGTGTACTGTATTGCAAGCCAGAAAATCAGTAACATAAATAACATTACTCCATATCTCCAAGCCTGGCCAACAAGTAATATGAAACGCCTAAGTGGAGTAAAATGTATATTTCCTGGCGTTAGACTTACCTCATTCCAACAGAATGACGCACAATGCAATATCCATTCTTTATCAAAAGTTTTATCATAAAATTGTTCCTTCACTAAAGCAAGTATTTCAACACAGGCTGTCTTAAATTAACACATGAAAAATTAGTGTAATGAGTAACAGCGTTTTTGTATGATTTGATTATTAGAGAATGAATATTTGAGATACGCAATAAGCAACAAAATCGAGTAACACATTCCATGAGAAAATAATATTCCTTTACGCCTTTAGGCCGAAAAAGTAAGACTAGTGTCCTGAACTAATGAGAAGCACGATTTCTCTGAAAAAGAGAGCAATATCTGTAATGCAAGTAACAGGGTGAAGTGGAGTAAACCAATCTGCATTCTGTTAATTTCAAGACCACTGGTATCTCTTGCGGTGGTGACGAAGAAGAAGAAGTCGGCAAGTCTGCTACAGAAAATTGGCCGTTTCTGTACCTAGCTGTACCTAGCTACCGACTGCTACCGACATGTTATGTTTCAGTCAGCTCCGTGTGAGCTCTGGTTTCTCTTATTTTATTACGACGAGTGTCTCTCCCTGGAAGAGAAAGCTGAAAACTGAATTTTCGTGAAAAGATCTTACCACAATGAAAAACTCTTTTGTTTTAATGATTGCCAACCCAGCTCGTTTATCCTACCCGTTGCGCCCCCCCCCCCCCCCTTATTTCGCAATAATACAAAACGAGTTGCCCTTATTCGCACATTTTCGATCCCATGGCGCACAACAACACTCTAGCGGAGGACGGACAAATATAGCGTAGACATACTCTTTAAGGATTGCTTGCATCTTAAAAGTGTCCGCACAATATTTTCTTTGTGATCATCCCTGTTTAATTTGTTCATGATTGTTATTCCTACGTATTTAGTGGAACTTACAACCCTTTGATTTGTGTGATTTATCCTGTAACCGAAATTTAACGGATTCCATTTAATACTCATGTGATCACACTTTCCATCATTTAGGGTCAATTGCCAGTTTTTGCATCGCGCAGTTATTTTGTCTAAATTACACTACGGCCATTAAAATTGCTACACCAATAAGAAATGCAGATGATAAACGGGTATTCATTGGACAATAGAACTGACATGTGATTACATTTTCATGCAATTTGGGTGCATAGATCCTGGGAAATCAGTACCCAGAACAACCACCTCTGGCCATAATAACGGCCTTGATACGCTTGCGCATTGAGTCAAACAGAGCTTGGATGGCGTGTACAGGTATCGCTGCCCATGCAGCTTCAACACGACACCACAGATCATCAAGAGTAGTGACTGGCGTATTGTGAAGGGCCTGTTGCTCGGCCACCATTGACCAGACGTTTTCAGTTGGTGAGAGATCTGGAGAATGTGCTGATAAGGGCAGCAATCGAACATTTTCTATATACAGAAAGCCCCGTACAGGACCTGCAACATGCGGTCGTGCATTATCCTGCTGAAATGAAGGGTTTCGCAGGAATCGAATGAAGGGTAGAGCCACGGGTCGTAACACATCTGAAATGTAACGTCCACTGTTCAAAGTGCCGTCAATGCGAACAAGAGGTGAGCGAGACGTGTAACCAATGGCACCCCATACCATCACGCCGGGTGATACACCAGTATGGCGATGACGAATACACACTTCCAATGTGCGTTCACCGCGATGTCGCCAAACGCAGATGCGACCATCATGATGCTGTAAACAGAACCTGGATTCAGGACGTTTTGCCATTCGTGCACCCAGGTTCGTCGTTGAGTACACCATCGCAGGTGCCGGCCGGTGTGGCCGTGCGGTTCTAAGCACGTCAGTTTGGAACCGCGTGACCGCTACGGTCGCAGGTTCGAATCCTGCCTCCGGCATGGATGTGTGTGATGTCCTTAGGTTAATTAGGTTTAAGTAGTTCTAAGTTCTAGGGGACTGATGACCTCAGTAGTTAAGTCCCATAGTGCTCATAGCCATTTGAACCATTTTGAACCATTTTTGAACCATTTGAACCATCGCAGGCGCTCCTGTCTGTGATGCAGCGTCAAGGGTAATCGCAGCCATGGCCTTCGAGCTGATAGTCCATGCTGCTGCAAACGTAGTCGAATTGTTCGTGCAGATGGTTGTTGTCTTGCAAACGTTCCCATCTGTTGACTCAGGGATCGAGACGTGGCTCCACGATCCGTTACAGCAATGCGGATAAGATGCCTGTCATCTCGACTGCTGGTGATACGAGGCAGTTGGGACCCATCACGACATTCCGTATTACCCTCCTGAACCCACCGATTGCATATTCTGCCAGCAATCATTGGATCTCGACCAACGCGAGCAGCAATGTCGCGATACGATAAACCGCAATTGCAATGGGCTACAGTCCGACCTTTATCAAAGTGGGAAACGTGACGGTACGCATTTCTCCTCATTACACGAGGCATCACAACAACGTTTCACCAGGCATCGCCGGTCAACTGCTTTTGGTGTATGAGAAATCGGTTGGAAACTTTCCTCAAGTCAGCACGTTATAAGTGTCGCCACAGGCGCATACTTTGTGTGACTGCTCTGAAAAGCTAATCATTTGCATATCACAGCATCCTCTTCCTGTCGGTTAAATTTTTCTTCTGTAGCACGTCATCTTCGTGGTGTTTCAATTATAAAGGCCAGTAGTGTATCTTGCGACTGGTTTTGGTCTTCTGATGTCTTTAGCAGGCGATAAATGACAGCGACATCTGCTGTCGCTCAAATTGCCTCCTGAATCATTTATACAGATTAGGAACAACACAGGGCCTGTAATATTACCTTAATGGAACGCCAGACATCACTTCTGTTTTGTTGATGGACTTTCCGTCTGTTGCTACGATCTGTGACCTTTGAGACAGGAAATTGCACAAATGGGAGGATATCGATAGGCACGCAATTTGATTAAAAGTCGCTACTGTGCAACGGTATCAAAAGTCTTCTGGAGACCTAGAAGTATGGAATCAATTTGACGTCCCCTGTCGATAGTACTCATTTCTTCATGATAATAAGGCGCTTGCTGCATTGCACAAGAACAATATGTTCTGAATCAGTGTTGACTGTGACTTTGTATCGCTTCTTCGAGGTAATTCATAATGTTCGAACACAGTGTGTGTTCCAAAACTCTAATACGAATCTACGTCAGTGATATCGGTCTGTATTTCAGCTGATTGCTCTTATTTCCTTTCAAGAGTACTGTTGTGACTTGTACAATATTCCAGTCTTTAGGTACGGAATTTTCGTCGAGCTAGCGGTTGTGTATTGTGTGTGATTGCTGAGTGTGGAACTATCCATTAGCACAATCTGAACGGAATCTAACTAGTATAGAATCTGTATCGGTGGACTTCCCTTCATGAAATGATTTGAGTTGTTTCGTTGCGCTGAATATATCTACTTTCAAGTCACTCTTGCCTTCTTTGTTGAAGGAATTTCGGAAAACAGCAGTTAGTAACTCCACTCTAGCAGCACTGTTATCGGTGACGTTACCATTGCTGTTACACAGTGGAGGTAATGTCTTGCCGCTGGTGTATTTAACATGCGACTAGGATCGCTTTGGATTTATTATTAGATTTCGAGACAGATTTTCGTTGCGGAAATTGCTAAAAGCGTTTCTCATTCAAATCCTCGAAAAATTCCGAGTTTCTGTAAAACTTTGAAAATTTTGCGTTCTTTTAAATTTGTCATTCTTTTTTCGATGCTTCTTATTCATTTATTTCATATAAATCTCTCGATTGCTGTCGTAACTACTTCTTTGAATTTACGCCATATCTGTTCTACGCTTACATGGTTAGTTCGGAAGGAATAAACACTCTTTCTTAGGAAGGCGTCAGGAGAATTTGTATCCTTTTCTTAAAAAAATATATTTCTTATTTTTGGATGTTTCGAGTTTCAGTATCGCTACAACCACAGTATGTGATCATAAGTATCCGGACACATGACTGAAAATGACTTACATGTTCGTGGCGCCCTCCATCGGTAATGCTGCAATTCAGTACGGTGTTGGCCCAATCTTTGCCTTGATGACAGCTTCCACGCCCGCAGGCATACGTTCAATCAGGTGCTACAAGGTTTCTTGGGGAATGGCAGCCCATTCTTCACGAAGTGCTGCACTGAGGAGAGGTATCAATGTCGGTCGGTGAGGCCTGGAACGAAGTCGGCGTTCCAAAACATCCCAGAGTAGTTCTATACTATTCAGGTCAGGACTCTATGCAGGCCAGTCCATTACAGGCATGTTATTGTCGTGTAACAAATCCTCCATAAGCCGTGCATTATAAACAGGTGCTCGATCGTGTTGAAAGATGCAATCGCCATCCCCGAATTGCTCTTCAACAGTGGGAAGCAAGATGGTGCTTAAAACATCAATGTAGGCCTGTGCTGTGATAGTGCCATGCAAAACAACAAGAGGTGCAAGCCGCCTCCATCAAAAACACGACCACACCATAACACCACCGCCTCCGAAACACTACACACGCTGGCAGATGACGTTCACCGGGCATTCGCCATATGCACACCCTGCCATCGGATCGCCACACTGTGTACCGTGATACGTTACTTCACACAACGCTTTCCACTGTTCAATCTCCAATGTTTACGCTCCTTACACCAAGCGAGGCGTCGTTGGCATTTACCTGACTACCTTCGAAGGCCGTGAGTTCCGCGGAACGCCCCATTCTGCTCTCTCACGATGTCTAATGACTACCGAGATCGCTGATACGTGGCAGTAGGTGCGGCTTATGAGCAGGCACTCGACCATGAAATCCATGTTTTCTCACCTCTTGCCTAACTGTCATAGTACTTGCAGCGGATCCTAATGCAGTTTGGAATTCCTGTGTGATGGTCTGGATAGATGTCTTCCTGTTACACATTACGATCCTCTTCAACTATCGGCAGTCTCTTGTCAGTCAACAGACGAGGTCGGCCTGTACGCTTTTGTGCTGTACGTGCCCCTTCACGTTTCCACTTGACTATCACACCAGAAACAGTGGAAGTAGGGATGTTTAGGAGTGTGGAAACTCGCGTACAGACGTATGACACGACACCCAGGCACATGACTACCTTCGAAGGCCGTGAGTTCCGTGAAGCGTCCCATTCTGCTCTCTCACGATGTCTAATGACTACCGAGGTCGCTGATACTTATTACCTGGCAGCAGGTGGCTGCACAACGCCCCTACTATGAAAAACGTATGTTCTTTGGGCTTCTGGATACTTTTGATCTTTATGGTCGCTAATCCCTGACCCATCATGCTGCTTCCTGTTTACTTAAATGGTTCAAATGGCTCTGAGCACTATGGGACTTAACATCTGTAGTCATCAGTCTCCTAGAACTTAAGAACTACTTAAACCTAACTAACCTAAGGACATCACACACATCCATGCCCGAGGCAGGATTCGAACCTGCGACCGTAGCGGTTGCGCGGTTCCAGACTGAAGCGCCTAGAACCGCTCGGCCACAACGGCCGGCTTCCTGTTTACTTACTCGTTGCTAAGAAGTCAACTATATTTTCACAACCATTTACACTTCGAGTAGGATCTTGCATGAATTGCGCAAAGTGATTTTCGGAGAACGCATTTGGAATAGTTTCGGACTACGTTTCACACCTACCACATGTTTTCAACATATACTTTCGTCAACATGTCGAGGGTAGATGGCAGTCATCACCAACTGTAACTGTATGGCCGGGGAGACAACACTAAAGTTTTATTTGAACTCTAGGTCAACTGTATCATCTGAGTCAGATGGTCTGTGAAAGGAACCAATTTAACCGGTTGTCAAGTATAGCCCATATTCATACTAACTCAAAGGATCTATCTAATTCAATTTCGCTACAAGATATGCTTCCTATTAGCGCTTGGAGCTCTGCTTCTTCCCCAACACAGAAATGAAAATTTGCGTCTGTAACCCCTATGGTTCTTAGTTATTACCTTGTTCCTACATAAAATCTGTAACCCTTGAGACCGAAGCCCCATTTATTCTTTCCCAAGACTCTCTAACATAAAATCCTCTCACTCCGCTCCACAAAACCCCTGCAACACGTGTAGCTACCTCCCGCATGTTGTGGACCCATGATCTATTATGCGCAAGCCAATACCCAACCACCACCGTACGCAAATCAAGGAATCTTGGATACACGATCGCAGAACCATCTGAGCCTCTGACACAGATATTTCACTCTGCTCTGTATTAAAAATCCACAATCGGTCAAGTCGACGATAGCTCTACCTTCATATTGAAAGCAAAACTGGTAGTCCTTACCACTTGAGACAGCTGCCCGAAACCAGAGTGAATCTCTTCTGACGCAAAGCAACACACATCATTAGTACTGACACGAACTGTCACCTGTAGTTGGCTGCAACCTGTGCTCTTCATGACATCCAAACAGTGCACACTGGACTTCGCGCCATGTGGCTAAGCTGCCCCATTACACACTTAACATTGGAGCTACCAATTACCAGTAGTCCAACCTTCTTGTGACTGCCCACATCTTACAGACCGGGAGGTTCCCGCTGGAACAGGGTGAAGCGACTGTATATGGCTCAGGATCTTACCTGACATAGACAGTGCCTGATTCCTGTTCGTCAGACAATCGGACTCCCAGAAAGTCTATCACTACCAGCCACACCTTGAACGACCTCCCACTTGACATCGGGTGAGGGCTCAGCTGCAGAATGGGCAGTAACCAGAATGACCACAGTAGTGGTCTGATCAGGGGACATATTGTGCATGCTGGACATACGTTGAATTCCCACGTCTCGTCCACAATGATGCCTATGGGCCACAGAGTCAAGTAGTGTGACCAAAGACAGCATTGCCTGGAGTTGTGAACACATGATCTCCAACTCAGCCTGCATCTGAACCCAGTTGTCAAAGTCCCTATCCTTGCTAAAGGCGGCATAACTATAAACTACACGGCTATAAAAAATGCTATATAGTACCTAATAAGCACATATGCAAGAAATTTAAGAATTAAACTACCAAATACACATGTAATGAAATTAACTCGCTTCTGTTTGAAGTTCATAAAATAGCACACATACGGATTCTGTACTACCCTATGGTGCTGCTGGAATACGAGCTGCCACCTTATTGAGCTTTAACTGGCACTGGCTGCTCAATCCAAAACAACAATCGCCTGTGGCTATGTATAGGCGGTGGAACTGTAAAGTTATTAAAATACTGGACTTTGCCCAACAAGCACACAAACGTAATTTCCGGTTTATACTAATTTTTCTTATTTACTAAGAAGACAGTTAATGAAAATACTCGCCTTTGTTTGAATCACATAGGAAAGCTTTCAGAAATGAACTTTAGCAGACTAATCAATCTCGGTCCAGTCCACCTTGAGGCGAACACTGGGTAGCGCGTTTGAGGAAACTGAATAATTCTCGCGAGCCTAACGTGAGGTGCTGTTTGGCCGTCTGACTGGTTGTTTTGAGTTCTACGTTGTGGTGAGTTGAGCTTTGGTTATGTGCTATAAGATCACGTTTGCCGTTGTTAATCATCCACAGAGGTCGTGTAGTTCATAAATAATTATTTCCTTGAAGCATATCGCAAAGTTCAATATGTAAGATTTCATTCAAAATTTCATCACTTGAATACGTGTCTTCCATGTGGAGATCACGTCTTTGTGCCTTTGCAACAAGAGCGGTTACAGAATCTGTCTGCTGTTAATCTATCCAAATGGTAAAACATTTAATTTCGTCACATTTCCTGACAAATGCCATTTCTCGATGTTTTGCGACTTGTATAGGTTTTGTCCAGATTTTGTCTCTTTTTTTCTTATGCATGTTAAATGCTTTTGTGCACCACCTGTTTCCTCAGCCCTAACGTCGCACGTGTTTTCATGGCTTAAGTGGTTCAAATGGCTCTAAGCACTATGGGACTTCACATCTGAGGTCATCAGTCCCTTAACTTGGAACTACTTCAACCTAACTAACCTAAGGAGATGACACACATCCATGCCCAAGGCAGGATTCGAACCTGCGACCGTAGCAGCAGCGCGGTTCCGGACTGAAGCACCTAGAACCGCTCGGCCACAGCATGGCTTAATTACTTTTGCAGACAATTATATGGATTTATTTACCAATGTCTCTAAACCAATATTATCTTTCCTTGGCCACACTCTCCTATTTAAACGTGTGTATTGCACTTAGCAGTTATTATATGATAGCTCGAAGCAGAGTGTACAATTTACTTCTAATCTCAAAACTATAATAATTACTGTGATCATGTCTGTGATTGTATGCGTGATTTATTAGCACAAAACGTAGGTGTAAGAGTTTCGCAGTTCTTCATTCTATAGATAGTGTCATTATGTGATTTCTTGTATTCGTGTGCTGTCGTTACAGAGTGTGTCTAACTACCCATCAAACGGCACAAGGCTGTTGACACCGTGGCTTTAAACGTTTTCATGTAAATTGAGATGTTAGTTACGACTACTCATGTTCCAATAAATTCAGTTGCAAAGCACATTATAAATCACTGCTTACATTGCCTTCTCTACTAAGGCTTTTTCTACAAAATTTTGCAATCAGATAACGTTACTAGCTTGGTTCATGGACCTAAATATTCAGTGCTTACTTACGTTTATAGGTAATCTGTTTCCAAAGCCTAGCAGGAAGCCTACTTCACTCTTTAAGAAAATGCTACCCAATGATTAGGTAAGCTGTATATCGACACGTATTATCATTTTATTGTAATTGTAGAAGAAAGTTTCTTAACGGTGAAGGTCTAATAATGATTGTTGACACATATACAACACTTTGATTTTTTCCATTGTACATATATTTTTCCGATAATAGTTAAATATTATAGTCGCTACTTGCGTTGTGTATGTCAAGTTCATTAAAGTGTTTACGAAGTATACTCACAAATTTAGGGATATGACACTAGAGAAGATCATTTACGGCTGGGCATGCGTCTCTCCCCCTCCCCTCTTCTCCTGCCTCACCCTGAGGTGCATCAATTTACTAATCTGCAACAATATAGCACTTAACATTAGTATCTACATTTTTTATCTTTGCATCGCAGCTCTTCTGGTGCGAACTAATATACGTCTGTATGCTTCCAACAAATTATATGTTCAATTCGCTATTTCTACATTTGTGTTCAGACAGTGCCGCAGCGCAGCAACGGCCGTGTATATTGTGTGATAGAGAATTTCTTGCGAAAATGAGTCATGATTTAAGGGAAAATATCCCACCTTCAACCATAACTGTGTCGTAAAAGAAATAGCTACAACATATTTAAGTCTGCCTTCCAACAACAAGCTTCTATGCACTCCAATAAAATAAAGCAATCAGGTCCTATTTCTCATGGTGCCAGCTATAAATGATCAATGTATAAATTACAGAATGGTTGTGGCGGCTACTCTCTTTGCTACTCTCTTGGCTCAAGCCAGAAAGAATCTGGTTTCAATTTTATTGACTCCTGTTTTGTAATAATTGGATTCAAACACTCAGGCATGATTTTCTACTAGCAAAACTAACTTTTATTAAGAGCAACAGCAACTGATATAATTTTCTTTCTTGTGCTCCAAAATCATATTAGATATCAGTCTTTGTAGGTGGCGGAGAGTGGTTATATTGTCACAGTTGATTGTGAAGAAGGTGTAGAATAATAACTGCACAACACTGACATCACTATGCTTTTACTCATTTTTTCCATTATTATTGATGTCAATTTATCTGCAGTAGTAGTTTGTTTAAATCTAATTAAAAATGCTATGTAAAACAGCTAGTATCATTTTCACACTAAACTGCCTAAAACTTAAATGTAGATTTCAACCTATTTCCCAAATTATCAACAAAAGTGAAAGAAATGTGTCATCACTCGAACACCAGTACAGATTTTTAATCTGTAGTCTAAGAATTAGTACTAATAAGGTGGAAAAACTTGCTTCAAAATTACAGACTGCTTCAATTCAGTCCCTTTATACTTCCGTATATTTGAAGTATGAGCATCGAAACGTTCAAGAGTATGAATGGATTGCAAGAAGAATGTTTGTACTATATTTTGCTTTGGATCTGCTCACAACTTTTCTTTCCATAGTCTGTTACCTGAAATTCATAATCATATCTTAATTTTGAGATTCGTTAAACATTAACAATATCTGTGTGGCAAAGAACTCCACTTTATCATCATGAAAAGGAACTGACTTTCTGTCTTACTCAAGGACAAGCAATTGTATTTTTTTATTCTTCTTTCTCTAACAAATATTCTAGTTTAACGATTTTAAATAGGTAGTTCATCTCTTTTAGAAACTGATAAATATTTGTGCATATTTAATTTTATGAACACAGTTAGTTACAGAATTAATTAGCATCTAAAGACGTTGAATAAATTATCAAGGAAGAAAGTAGTAGCTTTGTGACCTAATTTGTTATTCATCTAAGTTAAACAAAAAATTCATATAGTTTTACAACCGATAGAAACACATTTCTCATTATTTGTCGATTTTAGAATTACTGGAAACTAATTCTAAAACAGTTCTTAGAATGTACGCTGTTCTGTGATTTTCAAATTAGAAAGAAGGTTACGATGTACCTGGCTTCAAAACTCTTTTTCTTACTAGCAGATATAAGATAATCTTAAATGTATCAAACATACTTATTATTTTCATTGTAGGCATACAAGATATGTTTCAGACGATTTACAGTGTCAAAAGACTACTGATAATAATCTTCATTGAAAGCATTTACTAATAGTTCTTCATCAGTTATTATTACAGACCGGACTAAATGCATCATACAAACAATAAAATGTACATGAAAAGTGCTTAAAATGCATGAAAAGTATCTAAATATGCAAGATAAAATAATAAAAAAACATGGTAGTTACTGCATGCATTATTCCTCAAAGTCGAAACTGTGCATACCAATTACGCGAAATGGCGCCGGCCCTGCGGAAAATCGGTAAGTTTCGAACACTGATATCATTTTCTTAATATTGAGGTTAGGAAGGGGGCCTTTCTGGGATTATTTTCTAAAATTTTTAAAATGGGGATACATACCAGTATCGTGTTTCAAGAATTGATCCTTCTTTGCCATTGTTGTTGGTAATGAGCGTATGCGACATGGGTGAGTTGCAGCGAAACAATCGATATGTACAGGACCAACTTCAGGGTATATCACACGCAGAGGGACACGCTCAAAAACTCCATACTATGTTATTTAAAAAACAACATACAATCATGAGTTTTTTGAATAGTGTTAACTTTTAATTAATAGTATTGGACCAAAGCATCATTACAATTTATTTTACATTTTTCTACTATTGTAAACACAAACAACCAAGCACTAATCCAAATTTAGGGTAATAAGATAGTGTCTTCGAACACTGAAAACATTTTTATAAACAGAAAAGGACCGTTGTACATCAACCTAGGTAACTGGGCAGTATTTGAATTTTGGTGCCATGTTGCCAGCTATTGTTTCTAGTAAACGTTCGGCCATCCCATTAATAAAACTATCAAATTTGGCACAAGGCTTGAAAGCCTGGGTTATTGTTTAAAATGTTTTTAAAGATTTCTTAAAGTTTTCTTGGGAATATCTCCAGCAATGAGGAATTCACTACAACATTTTTCTTTTCATTGAGTGGAAAGATTCGTTCAACGCCAAACCTTGAGTTTCAAGATTTTTAATACTTGAAGATATATGGCTAAAACGAGTGCTAATCACACAAATTTATTTTTTTAATACCGGAATCATTAAAAGTTTCCTTGCCCTGGCAAACTGCCAAAGCCTCTGCACTATCTAAGTCGTTTACTACCCCTCTAATGGCCTCAAAATGTTCATTGTAAAACAACACAGCTTCGACCCATGTACCCTAGCGACGTACCACTGGTTCTGGAGGTAAAGGCACATTTGGTCGTTTTTCTTTGTAGGTCTTGATGTTAGCAGAAGCCTTTAGAAAAACTTCCTTTCTGAATGAAATCAGTTTATTTACATTCACAAACATGGAACATACTTCTTCAGCAAGGCAATGTACTCCTTGAGGAAAGCATGTCACATGAATAAAATTTGGATAAAATACTTGGACGGCTTGTCTTGCTTTGATCATATAGGGAGCATCATCTGAAATAAATACAAACACCCTTTCATCTGCATAAAATTCTGGAAATATTTTTCTCATTTACAAATGTGGCGATCGTAGCACGATATACTTTATCAAGTTCCTTGTAGGCCGCTAAATAGGAAGAAGAAGGCTCTGTTTTTTAAAGGGCCAACAATTAAATCTGGAACGTAACAGCCACAGGTGTCTATAGCTACATGAACTGAAAACCAAACAATAATATCCTTGAGTTCATTGCGTATTTCTTCCAGAACATTTAAGTAAACTGTCGGTATGTAATTTTTACACGATGTTGATTCATCTGGTATATTTTGATTTAAGCAGTGTTTGTACAGGAAGCCTTTGAGGGTAGGATTTGTAGGATTGTGAAGATGAATATTGCTTGCAATGAATGCTTGACGTACATCCATGTTAAACCAACTTTTTTGGTTACCTTTGGACAAATCCCTGCTACTGCAACTTGCTGTTGCCAGAACTTGTTGTCGTGGTCCTTTCTTCTGCATTCCTGCGACATGAAGACTTGTCTTAACATGCTGGTCTATTTGCACCTTTTTTTGCACGAAACGTTTAACTCGCAAACTCGACAACATAAAAAACTTCCGTCATATGTAAATGTTCCAGGATGGTCAGCTATTCATGAAACGATGTTTCTTTATTCGAGTGGCATGGTGCACAACATGCTACACACTACACGCTTAAACACATACAAATGTGTACAAGTAAATAGAAAACTAAACGAAAAAAATCGACACACGACTAAATGCTACGTAGTTTAATTTAATTGTTGCCGACGCGTCCGGTATGACAGCGGAGGAGATTAACTGGGGGTGCAGGCGCAGGAGCATTGACTCTATCTGCCTGTTCCTGTTCCATTTCCGCAATGATTTCGCTAGGCAGTGTCCTCTCGATTAGCGACTACACACAGCTCTAGGTCACGGTAAATCTGAGAGACATCAAAACTAAATCGAGCTAGAGACCGCCAGTATAAACTTTTAAAATATTGTAGAGAGAAAGTATGCATCGCCCTAGTTTTTAGTTAAAATATACAATAACTGGTGAAAAGGAGCCAAATAGGCAAATGCATATGCAACATGCAAATGCATATAATCTGGTCTGTAGTTGTTATATTGGAAAACAACTTCCCCTCAAACGTCTTCAGCTCTGTCAGTAAAGCGGTTATGTACTGTCTCTGTTAATGAGAGTGTCTTTCTTAGTACCTGCAGTAGCCATCTTATACTTATATTCCCACGTAAACAGGACATTTGTGCACCTACATAGAACTACAGCAAAACATTTCTAAAATGTCTATGTCTAGATAAGTTATAATCTTCTAAGTCAAATGATAGGTATTGATTGGATTTTCCAAACAGACATAGGACCATTAGGAGCATTGCTTATGCAACACTGATCTTGTATGGGCCCTTTCACCGTAACCATACCCAATATGCAAGATGTATGATGATGATAACACAGCTTCACATTAGAACCTGACATAAATCAGAACAAAATAAATGATTTTTGAAGAAACCAAAAATATATGTGTTGAACTACAGGTAACTGTATATGTCCACTTTTAATTAAATAACTTTGTTTATAAAACACCTAAAAATATCTTCAATTCAAGCAGAGTAATAACTTGAACTGGTTTGTCATGGTAAATACAATTCCTCTACATGTAACTATTATATGACACAGTGATAGGTTGAACATAGTGTCTGGTGCAAATACACTTGCTGCTGACCTTGCGCCAGAAGCAGACTGCTGCTGTCTTTGGCATGCAGCCATATCACTTGCAAATATCACAGTTCGTTCTCAAGAGAAATGGCACTTATATTACAGAAAGAAATTCTTGAAAGTTGCTAAACACTTAACAAATTTCAAACAACATTTTAACAAACTATCAAAACAAATGTGATACACATGAACTGCATCTATTGTGTCTATAGAAGAAAAATGAAGGTGGAACATACTGATTATACTCAATAATTTAATCTTTATTCACATTCGAATTTCATTGTGTAAATATTGTACCTTGAATACACAAATAAAAGTACAAACTTTGTAGAGTTAACTTGACAGTAATGATAGCTAATACTTCAGAATCAAAGTTTTATCTTCCCCATACAGAACACAATTCTATTAGATAAGGGATTGCAATTTATGATTTCAGATTAATAGACCAGTTAAGGACAGCTGGTTTTCATTTCATGAAGAGAGAGAATGTTCTTATTCATAACAGAATGACACATAATATTATTACAGAACAAGAAATTATCATGCAAATTAAGAATACCATGCAGATTTATGTAACAACTTGGAGTTTATGTATGGTGTACAAGCTCCACTTTGATTTGATATTTCAAGATACACAAACATGGAATTTTGAACCTGTGTGAGAAGTTAACTTCAGGTCATTCATCTATAGCTATCAAGATGATTCCGCTAAGTATATTCTCACTGTGGTTGCAGGCCTTTAAATTGTTGGAGGTGGAGTTTAATACATAAAACAGAAACTTAAAAATGTTATAAGGACTACATCAAAGAATTATTGTGTGGATAATGGTGTTTATTGTCAATTAACATTGCTCAGAAAATTATATTTTAGTTGATTAGGCCATCAAAACAATGATTACTTATTGAATATCAGTGGCATCAAATACCAATAAAGCAGGTTTACCTCACCTTGGTGAGAATAGCAACAATAATCCCAAATTTGTTGTCATTACAGTCATTACAAAGTAATATGACACAATCAGCTAAGAGTAAACAGTGCTTGTGGAACAACAATTCCAAACAGTTATATGGCTGGGCGCGCAGATAAAGAACAACCAGTTTTGCTACGTTCCAATAAAAGCATTAAATAAGCGGTTGACAACATAACAAATTAAGGCCTACACCTACCGAATAAGGTAAATCAAGAACTCAAGTAAGTACAGGATCAGCTTGGAACAGAATTTAACATGTGGTTCAAATGGTTAAAAAAATGGTTCAAATGGCTCTGAGCACTATGACACTCAACTGCTGAGGTCATTAGTCCCCTAGAACTTAGAACTAGTTAAACCTAACTAACCTAAGGACATCACAAACATCCATGCCCAAGGCAGGATTCGAACCTGCGACCATAGCAGTCTTGCGGTTCCAGACTGCAGCGCCTTTAACCGCACGGCCACTTCGGCTGGCAACATGTGGGAAAACGGAGTTACACAAAAGTGGAAGCATGCGCAAAGAGTTTATAAGAAGTGCGAGGGACAATAAAAGATGATAGAAATGCTTATGCAGGAGAGTGGAGACAACGAACACCGAGTGAAGAGTCACTGTGCGATTACACAGGTTCTGGACCCTTATAAGTATAGCAGTCCAAATGAACAGGCTAATAGGAATCTGTAATATACTAATGACTGTGCAGACTTGCTGATGGAGGAGAAATTGCTAAATCACAGACAATTTCAAACTTTCTCTCCTGATAAAAGAACCATAAATCCTGTTGTGTTTACCTGTAGTTTTCAAGGAGTACTACCGTGGACATAGAACAGGAAAAAAATCGATTATGTATCTGGATATATACAAGGAGATGGTAGTTTATGCGGTATGGACGCGATTGATACCTGCATAACAGACCAGGAAATTGAGAAGCCATTTGTAAATCGTTATTTTTCTGAAGATACGCAAGAAATACTTAAAAGGGAGATCTATAATCCCGAAGCATTTCTATATTGGAATGGGAACGTAAGAAGGTACTCTGAGAAATATCTGAATAAATCACGTTACTGGAACGAAGCGATCAGACATCAGTATAATTTAAGAATACTGAAGGTCAAGTTACCTGTGGCAATAAGAGATAATCCAATATATGACTCAGAAGAGAATTGGGAAGAATTCATATCTGTCCTTGACACTATCGATTTGTTACACGAGGATATGAGAGACAGAACAAACTACAACAAAATTTTATCCACTTGATAACAGGCAATCAAATTACGATGGGAATTAAAGTAGAAACAACGGAAGGGAGATAAGTAATGGTATTGTGCCAAACAATAATAACGGACAGCATGCAGGAGAAAGACCACAGAATGAGAATAACAATCTTAGACAAAACAAGAATGAACGAAGAATTTATGCTAGAAGACATAACCTAGGATACAACATCAACAATAATCAGAAACACTGTAATCAGAAGTTACCATAGATAATATAGGCCAATAGTTTCAGAGGTAAAAGAGACAATAATACAGTGAGGTATAGATGTCTAAACAAGAGATGACTGGAGCACAAGCTGGAGGATCGATCGATAGAGAATCTATGATAGGCTATCAACCGCAAGTCCACTGCTTTAGGTATAATGATGCAGTGAATATGACGGAAGAATTAACAGAAGGTGTAAATCCATGTGCACAAGTATAAGGGGAGTTCAAAAAGTAACGAGCCAGAAGCATAATTACTGAAACCAGTACCTGTATGTTAGAAGTATTAACCCTGGCTGTTGAAACACTTGGCCCATTGCGACACAAGGCAGTGAACAGCTGTCTCATAAAATTCCCGGGGCTGCGATGTTAACCAGTTCCGCACGTACAGCTGGACGTCGTCGCCCGAGGTGAATCGTTTGCCCCTCAGAGCCTTTTTAAGGGGACCAAAAATGGCGTAATCTCAGGGACCAGAACTGAGAAGTAGGTCAATGTTATTTTTCGACGATATATTAACAGCAATGGCGACATGGGAAGAGCTTTTAGAACTGATAAATCGACTACTGATAACCTTCCAGACATCAGAAATAACGATCAGTCCACAAAAATCACATTTTGGGTTGAAGAAGATAAAGTTTTTGGGGCATCTAATATGTGAAAAAGGCATTCTACCTGATACCGCAAAGATTAGTGCAATAAAGAACATTTCAGTGTCCAACACCAAGAAGCAGCTAAAAGAATTTTTAGGATTAGCATCATTTTTTCGTCGATTCATAAAGGACCAATACGTGAATGTAGAACAGTTAATCTGTCTGCTTAGCAAAATTTTACCTTGTACATTGGACACACAATGTCAGGACACCATTGAAGCAATACAACTTGCCTTGGTTAATGCCCAACTACTACTTCACCTAGATATGGAGCTGGAATTTGGATAACTGACGGAATCATCTTGGTAGGCTCATGTGCCTGCTGTTTTGAGACCAAGATAATTAAAGGTCAACCAACTTTTGCCCAACTGCAGGTGCAAGTAAGGTGTTATCCAGTTGTGAAAAGTCATACTCAACTACCGAGTAAGAAGCATCAGCTGTTATAAGGACGTTCTAAAATTAAGTTTTTATTTATATAGTGCACAAACTGTAGTGTGTTGTGATCGCCAAACCCTCAGTTTTTTGAAACCGTGCAAACTGTTTACACCAAGACTGTCACCATAGAAATTACCATTACAGAAATATAAATTTCGTATGGAACTCATCAAGGGAAAGGTGAACCTAATTTCAGACGCCCTAACAAGACTGCCAGAAGGATTGGGACGGGAAGAACAGTCAGATAAACAACCGGAAGAATTCCCGATATTATTGATGAAAGAGGAAATAGCAAACGGACATTACTTAGAATTATGCACAACAGAAATTAGAACAACCGTGATATAAGAGACTAAACCAGTACTTTAAGATGGTCAGTGGAGTTGGTACGTAGCAGCATTTCCAAGGGGCATGGAATCAGAATGCTCCAGTGCACACATATCACTTGAGGACACTTTGTAGCTATTAAATTTGTGAACAAACTCAGATTGTATTGTTATTTCCTCAACCTGCATAGGAAGTACCAGTGGGCATTAAGATTGTGGTCCATGTCATAAATGAATGTAAATACGTCTTTGATATTCTTGATGGCTTCACGAAATACGTGAAACTGTATCCCACTAAAACACCTACAAGTAAAACCGTTACCTGGAAATTAGTCAACAATTATCTACCGCAAGTGAGCAAGCCACAGATGATTTTATTGGAGAACACAGAGAACTTTATACGTTATGCCTGGAGGAGAGCACTTGATGAGGCTCATATTGAACAAATATTAGCATCCAGGTACCATCCCATGGCCAGTCCATACGTAGAGTATTTTGAGGGCTGAACAGGTTCATGAGAGTGTATTGTCCAAACCGCCAGTCTGAGTGGATTGATTACTTACAAGAGTTTCAGGAAGTTATTAACAATCCACCACACTTATCAACAGACTTCACTCATTCAGTGCTTATATTCAGAAAGGAAGAAAGTAACGACAGGCATAATAAATTAGTGAAGGTGCTTGATAATAGAATGAGTTGGGATGAAAAGGTTCGCATGGTGCTAGACAACATGAGTGAGAAGGCTAGGAAAAGGAAGCCCCAATATGACAAAAGTACGAGTGTTATTCGGAAAGTAAGGAACGCTCGGTCGCCAAACGGAAAATACAGCGAATATCTGATGAAGCTTTGCACAGATGCGTTGGGCACTGTGTCTAGTAAACCCATCGATCGCATCATGTCACTCTTTTCAGTTCTGAGCTCACAGTGAGAACGTAAAGATGGCTATAAATTAGCGTCTCCCGAAAATTAAGAGGGCCTGGCGAAAGATTTCGCCTGAAGCTATTCAATCCACATAACATAACCGTCATGCTGTTCGTTCTACACGACAATTCTGGTAGGCACTCTGCAGGGCGATGAAGATGCTTCTGCAGCGTTTTCGATGGGAAGTGTTTGACCACCCACAATGCAGCCCGTAATTGACTACCCCTGAGTTCATCTCTGCTCAAATGAACTGCTGGCTATGAAGGCAGTATTTTGACACAGACAACGAGCTGCAGTCCAGAGTAGAAAATTGTCGAAAGACACTGGCGGCTGTCTTTTATAACGAGGGAATTGAAAAGTTGTTACAACGCTTCGACAGATGTCTCAGTCTGAGCGGCGACTGTGTAAAGAAGTAGCTGGAAGGTATATCTAACCGTTTCAAATAAAACAATTTTGATTTTCACTGTGGTTTCCATTTCGCGACCTATCGTTTCCTTACTTTCCGAATAGCTCTCGTAGAGAAAGAATCCAGAATTTTTGTGTGCGCCAAAAGGAATTGTTGCATACTCATCCACAGACCTCATTGGTGATAAGACGACATAAGAAGTGGGGGCATTTGAAATGATAAAAATACCACATCCAGGTTCCTACCTATTCGCATATTCTGGAACAGGAAGAGTGAAGTGGCTATATCCTCAACAAGATACTAGGGAATATTATTCGTAAAAGGAAAAATAACTATTCTTCAAGTAGTATATCTGTCAATGCCTGTTGGAGAACTTGCGGCTGTGGGAAGAATAACTACAGTACACAAAGCTAAGGCTTGAAAAAATTGTGATTTATAAATAATTAATGAAAGGAAAGGCAATAGAGACAGGAAGCATCCATCCAAATCCATCATTTCAGCGCAGAAACAAGTTAGCAAACCACTGCACTAATCCCATTACTTTTAGAGCGAAGAAACATAATACGTACGGGGTCATCAGCATTCATATCTTCCTTTTGTTTCATGTACACAACATCCCACAGCCTGATTCTGATGAGAGCAAATTCCCCAACAGTTTCATCCCATAATTTGGCCTGATACAGTCCATCTGCAACGCCATCTAGGTCACAGTTCCAGAAGGACATCCACTGCCATTGCTTCTACCCTACATTGCCAAGCTTCTCAACAGCACAACATATTCTTAATATGTTAAGGGAAGTAATTATAATAGGAGAGAAGTAACTTACAAAGAGTAATGTACAAAAATGTGAATTATTTGTAGTTGTAAAACAGAACATAAATTCGGAGAAAGTTCTAGACATCTCGGTTTTGGTCAGTTGTTCATTGCATAACACACAAGCAATATAAATGTATCTTTCGTAATTGATAAAATCTAAATCTGGAAGGCAATACTTGCTGAATGGAAAACAAGGCTGTGCGATCTTACTCCTGATCTGTAATTAGCGTGTCTGGAATCCTAAATGCTTCTAACTAATTCTTTACTAATACCTGAGCAACTATAATCGGTTTTAGGTCAGGAATTGCAGCCATTACTATATAAGGTACACGGATCCTGACATATTGGTCGTTTTCTAGTTCTCCACCAAAATTTTTCGGCAATTGATCTATTAGTTGCTCTTCGTCATGGTGTGGCCTGAAAACAAATAGTCATGTCCTTTTGATGATATACAGGACATAAAATCCCGTCTGAGAGCTGCGATCATTTTTATGTTAATAATTGGCAGCCAATGCTGTACAATCGCAATAAAGCCATCAGATGTTCAATTGACTCTTTAGTAGAACATGTTGTACGTTTCGGTATTACACCCATCTTCAGACATCACAAACTTAAACTCCTTTCTAAACAACCTGGCGTACAGCCTTGACAACTCAAAGAAAGTGTCGAATAACATATGACTATAACTGCGATGCAAGCAGTCTTGAAGCACAGCTGTGCTTCATAGGCCAACGAGAGTGTGCACTTGTCTACTTGGTCTGCTTCGTGGCCAACCCCTCTACACACATTACGGATAGCTGACACAATTTGAACACGTGGCAAATCATTACCAGGTAAATTAAAGTATGGACACCTCACTGGCTGCAATTATACTTCCCTTGCGGTCCCACAGAAGTGAGACAGGTCTGCTGTAGGTTCCTGCAGATTAGCAAACGACACTTTTAACGTACTGCTTATTGCCATAAGAAAATACAGAACAAGAAAGCAAAGAAATTTCACGCACTTACCACACCACATTGTTATAAACTTCAACTCGTAGCTGTTAAGATGCGTAGACGATCGTCTGCTGTTGTCCTAGAAGTGTGGGTGTGGCACCAGGGGTAGACGTCTCCATCACTGACAGCCACTTGTTGATACTAGATGTAGATGTCCGGTCCCAGACTCCTGCAACCATTAGGAAAGAGTTGCGTGGAATGTGGTGGTAAGATGCTAATTATCCTCGAGAGCGCAAGAAAACGCAATTGACGTTAACACTTTTATTGGGTAGTAATACAGGATTGCCTTCGTGTCTCAGCCGGACCAGTAGAGTAGCGCCTTGTCAGCAGCGGAATACCGGTGTGCTATCGACTCGCAGTACTGCCAGCACAATAAAGTGTCAGGTGGTGGCTGTTTCGTCATGAGATGGCTGTCGAGCCGCGGAATCTGCCAGTTCTAAATAGTGATCTAAGTGGATGTCGGAGATTTCCACTCAGTAGTGTCGCCGCAGGTCCACCTGAAGTACATGCTGGCTCTCAGGGGCCTGCTTTCTCCCTGTTTGGGAAATAGGAGCCAGCAGCATCAGTGTCTGCCACAGGAACAGGATGAGCACCAGCGGCGTCCACCTACTCGAAGGCAGATGACGGACAGCGCCCAGTCTCCTCTATGAGGAGAAGAACTTATCCGATTACGAGATGGAAGACACAGGAGATCCAGTTTTACTGTCAGTATTTAAAGGACCTCTGAGATCAAATACGGCAGAAGTGATAGATAACATTCCACCGGAATTCTTAAACTCACTGGGGGTTGTAGCAGTCCAATGACTATTCTCGTTGGTGTGTAGAATCTATGGGACTGGCGATGTACTACCACACTTTCAGAGAAAGATCATTAAACACAGTTCCGAATGTACCAAGAGCCGCAGCTGGTAAGTGCGAAAACTATCGCACAGTCAGATTAAAAGCTCTAGGATCCAAATTGCTGACAAAAATAATATACAGAGGAGTGAAGCAGAAAACTGAGGATCTGTTAAACGACGATCAGTTTGATTTTAGGAAAGGTAAAAGGACTAGAGAGGCGGCTCTATCGTCACGTCTCATGAAAGAAGTAGGATTGACGATCATGGGACTGATCGACGTAGAGAACGCGTCCGAAAATGTCAAACGAAGCAAAATGCTGTCAGACATTCTGAGTAAAACGGAAGCTAACTATAGAAGAAAAGGATCAGTAAACGGGTATCAGACTGGAATACATTTTTCGCCACTGCTGTTCAATCTGTACATAGAAGAAGCAACAACGGAAATAGGAGAAAGGCTCAAGAGCGGGATTAAAATTCAGGGTGAAAGAATATCAATCACAGGATTTGCGGATGACGCTGTTGTCCGTAGCGGATGTGTAAAAGAATTACAGTATCTGTTGGATGGAACGAACCACCTGAAGAGTACTTAATACGGACTGAGAGTGAACCGTAAAAAGGACAAAGTAATGAGAATTATCAGAAATGATGGTAGCTAGAAAATTGATATCAAAACTGGTGATCACAAAGTAGACCAAGTTAAGGAATTCTGCGACCGAGGAAGCAAAATAAACCACGACGGACGCAATATGAAGGGCATAAAAAACAGACTTGCCCAGCCAAAGAGAGCATTCTTGGCCAATACAGGTCTACTTGTATAAAACATAGGCCTTAATTTCAGAATGAAATGTCTGAAAATGTGGGTTTAAAACAGAGAAATGTATGGTAATGGATGATGGACAGTGGGAAAACCGGAACAGAAAAGATTCGAAGTGCTTGGGATTTGGTGCTGCTAAAGAGTATTGGAAAGATAAAGAATGAGGAATTTCTCCGCAGAGTCGGTGAAATAAGGAACATATGGATAACAATGACAAGAAGAAGGTACGGGACGATAGGACACGCTTTAAGACATCAGGGAATAACCTGAGTAGGGAGAACTGCAGAGTGCAAATCATTTGGGGGTGGACAGAGATAGGAATACATCCACCAAGTAATTAACGATTAGTGAGAAAGTGCTACTCTGAGATGAAGACATTGGTGAAGAAGAGGAATTCGAGGCGGCCCGCACCTAACCAGTCAGAAGACTGAGAAAAAAAGCGTCCTAACGGGCCGTTCGTTGTTCGTAATAATACTTATTACGAGTCTTTTTACTACACAGCCATGTCGGTCTCTTAAATACCACGTAGTTCTCTATTTTATGTTATTTTCATCCTTTTTTCCAACTTTTACCTTTTGCCTTTGCGCACTTACCTAAATGTCCTCTACAGTCTTTCCGTGTAACTTTCCTCTTCCTTATTTCAGTGCCACGTCCTGGCACGTATAAGCAGTCGTTCTATGTTCCCGCAGGACGCTTATGTGTGAGTTCGTGAGACATATGTCGACTTTCTAGGTTGTAAACTATTTCATACAATATTTATGTTTTTAGAGTGATTTTATAATTTTTATTGACAGGATGTTTTTCGACATTATTTAGTGTAAGTAGCACACATCTGTTTTAATAGAAGACGATTTCACACTACATTATTTTTTAATTTTTGCTTTTATGAAGTGAGAGAACGAATTGTTTTGAACATTTCGTATTACATGGCAGCCTCTTGCTACATCATTCTCCGTGTTGCTAGTTCTGTTGCATTATGTTGTTCAACAATACGTAGATACCACTGGATAATGGCCTTTTGGACCGAAAACCCTCATGGTTGGTAAAATGAAAAGAAAAGTTAACCTAATGCTGGCCTTTTAATCAAAACTTGTGGCTCTATTGGTTCTTTTTCAAAAATGTTTGTCGTTAGTGAGGATGTCCTGGAAGAATCCCTGAACTGCAGTGCATGACAGTGAGTGATAGCTGATGATCCGTAATGTGAGGTAAGAAGGGATTGTGACCCACACTCTCCTACAGATCCAAGTAAAAAAAGATATTGAATTAAAGGTATTAAATTAATCATACAGACAAGAGAAGAGTGGTTAGTTAATTTGTAATTTATTTTCGCTGCTGCAACAACTGTACTAATCTCTATGTTTTCCAGATGTAAAGTAAGACCAAGAAATATGGAAGGGACGGTAGAGTCATGGTTCATCTTCTGGTCTGTATGTGTACCAATACGTCTCTGCTAGATAATCGTTGAAGGGGATGGAATATCTTTCCGTGTTTGTGTAACGGGGTATGTAATACTTCGATGTTTCGCTGACGTGATTACAGAGCGACGTCAACCACGAGTGCTGTGTCACGACCGGAAAATGCTCATAAGGTGTGATATTTCTTAGGTGGACTTTAATCAAGTAGATTATTTGTATACAGTAATATGCTAATGTTTTGTGCAGTATTTTGAATGCAGTGGTGGTTATGTTCAGAAAAGCATAGAGCTGAGGAATGTTGTCTGTATTTGGACTAGAAGGCTGTTAAAATATGCGATCCATAACTGTACATGCAGACACTGCATAAGAGAAGGTGCAGCATTAACACTACAGTAGTTTCTGGGGCATGGGTAATTGAGGCAATTTGTGATACATTGTGAGTCTTTACGCATATTGTCGTGCATAGCGCCTAGTCCCTCTGTCTACCTCAAATAAAATAAATGGCAAAATGACTCATTACGTGTATACAGGGATGAATGATATTTTAATTAGTTATTAACTAGTTTTTAAAATTTTAGATCTCGTCAGTTGTAAAGCTTAAGATGAGGCCACTTGAAAAAGTCACATAACTCTCTCTGTCTGGAGTATTTCTGTGAACTAAGATTTGATATTTATATTGTAAACCTGGGCGCGACAAGGTAGAAGGTGGGACGGGCGGCGAACGTTTCGTAGGACATTGTCTCGCTACCCTGCAGGTTTAATAGGACGTTACCACCAGGGCCAGCGTGAGGCGATACCTCCCCAATGCTAGCTGTGCCCACCTCCGGCTGCGTGCCACCAGCCAGACATTCACCTGTGTGAACCCAGCGCCCACTGCATATGCCTTGCAGGCTCAAATGGCTCTGAGCACTATGCGACTTAACTCCTGAGGTCATCAGTCGCCTAGAACTTAGAAATAATTAAACGTAACTAACCTAAGGACATCACACACATCCATGCCCGAGGCAGGATTCGATCCTGCGACCGTAGCGGTCGCTAGGCCCCAGACTGTAGCGCCTAGAACCGCACAGCCACTCCGGTCGGCCGGCCTGCCTAGCAGCCTGTCTGGCAGAGTAGTGTATGTTTGTGTCTTTTCTTTCTGTTATTTTCTCTTTTAGTCAGCTTGTAGACAACGTGTAATTTCAATCTGATTCTTTTTTTTTTTTTTTTTTTTTTTTTGTTTGTGACGGTATGTTGCCAAGGACAATAATTTTGTCCTCTTAAATCGTGTCCCCTTCCCTTGTAATGTGCAAGGAGTTCTTCTAAGGATATTCCTTGATACCTACCTTACTTTCCTAAACATTTACCTAGGATGATATGAGAAACTTAAGTGTTAGTATGAGAACTTAATATCATTAATCTTTAGTCATACCAGGAGCTAGGAGTCCATCGCCCCCACCCCTCCCCCAGTTGTGGCTATATTTCAAGGGTATAAAAGAAAAAATTACTTGTTTCTGGTTTCATATTAAAGAACAACCCCTACGCAATTTTTTTCCATGCAGCAGTGTCATGAAAGGCGTTTGTATAGCCCTCTTTCAATTTTCTATCAATTATCATGCCTTGCTGTCTTATTAATATAATAATAATAATAATGTCGTGTGTCACACTGGCCTGACACAAGTATTTCCACTGGACGCCACTTCGGCGACATACATGTCCGTTAACCAGTGCCACCTGACTTCTCCTGGACGGTCACCCTTCCAAGTACTAGCACTGTGTCCAACGTTTACTTCGGCGAGCGGGCAGTTACTGGTGTTGCCAGAGCTGCGGTGCCGTCGATCTTTCTGCAATGTCTCATAGATTCTGTTCTCTTGTCTGATTCAGCACTGTAAGAACAATACATAGCAGCACCCTTCTTGTGCTATGCTGATGTCAGCAATCTTTGTTCCTTCCCCAGCTGTCTTTCAAAGAAATGAAATGAAATGATCACATGCCACTGATGTCCGGGAGACCCCACCTGGAGTAGTTCAGCCGCAGGGTTGCAAACCTTTTCCGATGACTCCACATTGGAGACTTGAGTGTCGATGATAGTGAAATGATGAAGAGGACAGTACAACACCGCGTCCCCGAGCGGTTTGGGCCCGCTGCATGGCAGACGGCCGCGCTGACCGCTCAGCTAAAAAGGCGAAGTTTCCTTCAATAATTATTGTAAAGTGCGAGAGCAAGTATGAGTGAATTTCAGTGCTCTGGCACTGGTCAGTGCAGTTTCGCTTTCTCACAGTCAAGCAGTACCAAATTCCCTAAGACTTTCCATAGATATCAAGTAGAGTAGCTTGCTGTCGACTCATAGTTTGCCTATTTTCTTAACTCATACCATTTGCTGGGTCCGGCAACGGAAACCGTTGGCTGTTTAACACATTCTTGTGCCCACTGTCGGTATATGAGTATCACTGCTCTTCGGAACGTAGTTCTGGAGTAACTTTAGGTTGCTTTATGAAGATTGAATGCTGATTAATGTTAAGGAACTACTCGCTTATCTCAGTTATGTGCTTACAATTTTTTTGTGTGTATTTGATGAAATCTCACTGAAATTCATTGACTTGTCATTGCGCGTTGTTTCTCGTCTACAATTATGTACCTTCAGAACTTATGTTGATTAACTTTATTGATTTCCTCCTGAGGCTAATAATTAAGATCTCCAAAGTACACACTAAGTCAAAAAATGCGATGCATCAAGAAGAATTTATACGAATTGGTCACAAATCGATATTCATTCAGCTATCGACAGAGGCTTATCTCACTAGGGGTAAGATAGATACTGCCTACAGGAAAATTAAAGAGACCTTTGGAGATAAGAGAACCACATGTATGAACACCAAGAGCTCAGATGGAAACCCAGTTCTAAGCAAAGAAGGGAAAGCAGAAACGTGGAAGGAGTATATAGAGAGTCTATACAAGGGCGATGCACTTGAGGACAATATTATGGAAATGGAAGAGGATGTAGATGAAGATGAAATGGGAGATACGATACTGCGTGAAGAGTTTGACAGAGCACTGATGGACCTGTGTCGAAACAAGGCCCCCGGAGTAGACAACATTCCATTGGAACTACTGACGGCCTTGGGAGAGCCAGTCCTGACAAAACTCTACCATCGGTGAGCAAGATGTATGAAACAGGCGAAATACCCTCAGACTTCAAGAAGAATATAATAATTCCAATCCCAAAGAAAGCAGGTGTTGACAGATGTGAAAATTACCGAACAATCAGTTTAATAAGCCACAGCTGCAAAGTACTAACACGAATTCTTTACAGACGAATGGAAAAACTAGTAGAAGCCGACCCCGGGGAAGATCAGTTTGGATTCCGTAGAAATACTGGAACACGTGAGGCAATACTGACCTTACGACTTATCTTAGAAGAAAGATTAAGGAAAGGCAAACCTACGTTTCTAGCATTTGTAGACCTAGAGAAAGCTTTTGACAATGTTGACTGGAATACTCTCTTTCAAATTCTAAAGGTGGCAGGGGTAAAATACAGGGAGCGAAAGGCTATTTACAACTTGTACAGAAACCAGATGGCAGTTATAAGAGTTGAGGGACATGAAAGGGAAGCAGTGGTTGGGAAGGGAGTAAGACAGGGTTGTAGCCTCTCCCCGATGTTATTCAATCTCTATATTGAGCAAGCAGTAAAGGAAACAAAAGAAAAATTCGGAGTAGGTATTAAAATCCATGGAGAAGAAATAAAAACTTTGAGGTTCGCCGATGACATTGTAATTCTGTCAGAGACAGCAAAGGACTTGGAAGAGCAGTTGAACGGAATGGATGGTGTCTTGAAGGGAGGATATAAGATAAACATCAACAAAAGCAAAACGAGGATAATGGAATGTAGTCGAGTTAAGTCGGGTGATGCTGAGGGTATTAGATTAGGAAATGAGACACTTAAAGTAGTAAAGGAGTTTTGCTATTTGGGGAGCAAAATAACTGATGATGGACGAAGTAGAGAGGATATAAAATGTAGACTGGCAATGGCAAGGAAAGCGTTTCTGAAGAAGAGAAATTTGTTAACATCGAGTATAGATTTAAGTGTCAGGAAGTTATTTCTGAAAGTATTTGTATGGAGTGTAGCTATGTATGGAAGTGAAACATGGACGGTAAATAGTTTGGACAAGAAGAGAATAGAAGCTTTTGAAATGTGGTGCTACAGAAGAATGCTGAAGATTAGATGGGTAGATCACATAACTAATGAGGAAGAATTGAATAGGATTGGGGAGAAGAGAAGTTTGTGGCACAACTTGACCAGAAGAAGGGATCGGTTGGTAGGACATGTTCTGAGGCATCAAGGGATCACCAATTTAGTATTGGAGGGCAGCGTGGAGGATAAAAATCATAGGGGGAGACCAAGAGATGAATACACTAAGCAGATTCAGAAGGATGTAGGTTGCAGTAGGTACTGGGAGATGAAGAAGCTTGCACAGGATAGAGTAGCATGGAGAGCTGCATCAAACCAGTCTCAGGACTGAAGACCACAACAACAACAATCGACAGAAAATGCAAAATTGTGAACGACCAGTTGATTTCACCGCGCGACTGGCAAGGGTAGTAAACGTGGGACATATCGACACTAGGCTGCTAGTTTCATTCCGTGTGCTCAGTTGGACAGTAACTATGTCTCGCAGACAGGCCCGTGAACCATATGCACGGATGTCAGCATTTCAGAGAGAGCTTGCAGTTGGGCTCAAAGAAGCCGGTTGGAGTAATCTGCGAATTGCTCGGCATTTGAATACGAGCGATGCCACTGTTCGACGATGTTGGTAGGAATGAGTGAGCCGTAGCCGAACTCAACGCCAAAAAGTAATCGGGCGACATGGAAAGACAACGGAAAGTAAGGACCGAGCAATCGTGAAAGACGCACTCAGAGCCCCGGATTCATCATTATCATCGATCCGACGTGTAACTGGTGCTTCAGTGACCTCAAGGACCATTAACAGAAGGCTCACAGAAAAGGGGCTGAGTCCACAGCAAGCCTTGCGCGGTCTACTATAGACATCTGTACACTAACAAGCCCGGTTGCAGTGGTGTCGGGCACATTCGACCTGGAATCTCATTGACTGGAACGGAATTGTCTTCAGTGATGAATTCCGCTTCGAATTGAGCTTCGATTACGAGCGAAAGTGTGTCTGGAGACTGTCGGACAGCTGTGGAACACCATCCTCCCGACCGCCATATTATCCAACAACCAGGAACGATCGTCTGGGGCGGCATTTTTTTCTCAGGAGGACCTCTTTGGTTGTCATCCGCGGCACGATATTCTGCGCTCTGTCTTGCTGCCCTTCATTGCAAGCTGTCCAAGCCTTATATTTCGGTAATATAACGCTCGCCCGCACACGACTAGGGTTTCTGCTGCTTATCTTCGTAATTGCCGAGCCCTACCTTGGCCAACAAGGCCGCTGGGTCTCTTTACAACTGAGAACGCTGGGAGCATTATCGGCAGCGCCCTCTAATCAACGCGGGATTTTGACGATCTAACACACCAGATGGACAGAACTTGCCACGATATCCCTCAGGAGAGCTTCCAACAGCTTTATCAATCTTTGTCAAGCCTCATGATTGCTTGCATAACGGCCAGAAGTGGATCAACACATTTCTGACGTGTACAATTTGTGAAGCTCATTCTATTGAATAAATCATCCAGTTTTTCTGAAATTGAAATAATTGGTTTGTCTGTACATCAACATTATATCTACCGATTTCCGTCCCATTCGGATAGCTCCTTCGTGGTGCGTCGTTTTCTCCCCAGTGTGTATTTTCGTATGACTTGATTGGTGGTTCCCGGTGCTTGGGTCACACTACGAAAATTTATTTACTATTCAGTTGAGTAACCATTCATTAGTGGTATTCGTGTACGTTATTTATTGATTTTATCATGTTTTCATAGCCATTTTCTCCATATTGAAATCTGGTTGTTGGTGGTGACACATTCCACGTACACCTACAGCAACTGCTTTCGATAGAGCATGTTGTCCTGAGTAAAACAAACCCCTACATGTGGGGGATATTTACAATAATTGAATGTATCAAACTTAATGCATTTTTGACAGAAGGCTCTTTACTTGACTCCCATCCACTGTAGCTTTCACCTTTCAGATCTTAAGTATTTTCTAGCCTTGGGTAGTGAGCAATAACTTTCTGTAATTTCTTTTTCAGAATTGATTATGTAAATTATGGGAAAGAATTACTCTTCCCTTACATATTCCCGGCATCATATCCTCATTCTCTTTTGGGGTAATCAAGCTGATACATATGATCAAGAAAGTGATAATAACCTCATCGTATGTTAATGGACTGTTCATAATTAATATTGCGCCCATATTGTGTCAGGAGCGCTTATGAATTAATCCTCATTTGATTGTAATAAACGACTTTATTCATGTACAAGAATTTATTCATATACAATCTGTTATTGTTTTCGCTCTCCACATCACCTCTCTCTCTCTCCTTTTATATTTCTTCAGAAGATCGTTAATCAAAGCATTCAGTATCTTAAAGAGGATATTTTTGTCAAACTGATTTCCAGAAAAGGAAATATTGTTCCGACGTATAATAATACGAGAATCTCAATGTGTGAATCTTCACTGTGTAGTCGTAGCGAGGCTATAGGTATACTCTCTGCCAATTCAGAGAAATAGGTTTCCTAAACTTCTGGGCCTGATATAAAAGTTTGGCTTCAGTAGCCGTGAGTGAGAGTCGTAAGAATAAATATATTTCTTCCTTTATTTTTGAGAGGGCAGGGTACTTAAATATGTGTGTGCTACATGACAAAACGATTTAATTTGAAAGATTATTGTAGCCATCATGTCGAGATAGCTTATGCCTCTTTTAAATAACATAAGATAGACAACACAAATCTTAATTGGAATACTGAATACCGCAACAAGGGAAACACTAAGTCGGTTACAGAGAATATTCGCCATTGAAGGGGCTCTAGAAACAACCATATCGGACAGTTCTCGTCTAGTAGGTTTAAGAATTACTGTGCTCTGGATGACTTAATGCACTCGAGAACAGTGCCTTTGGATCCCATCTCTGTTGGTAATGCCGAGTGGTTTATCTGTATCTATGAGGTGCCAGGCAGAAAAATTATATCCGCCGAGCCAAAGCAGAGGTCCTCACTCAGTTCCTTGCCTCCTAGAGGATCAGACCCATCCAGGGACGCAATTCAGAGGAATAGCCGCTTGGCCATTGATACCAGACACAATGAGACCTCCTGCAGGCTACGAATCACGCACGCCTTACCAGCCATCTTCCCTGCCATGCTCTAGACACTGAAATACGGGATTTCAGTTTCGGGGGAATTCCATAATGACTTCCAGGCGTCATAAGAGTCGCCTGGTGACGACGGATGTTCACTTTGGAAGCCAATGACATCATGCTGGTATGATATACAAACTACCAGCCCTCAAGCCTAATGGCTTCTCCTCCAGTCAGTCAATCGGCAATGGCATTGGAGTTAGTACAAATTTAGACGCTAGGCAAAGACAGGCCAGCAACCATATGTACAGTGACCTCGAAGCATATCCACCTTGGAAAGGGACCCTTTCCCACATCCAGTATCAATGACCCCACACCCTCGGTAGAACACACACTGCAGTCACAGATACCAGCCGATATCAAATCCCTAGCTGGCCTACCCACCCATATCTGCTCTCTAACAGTATGACAGTCCCACTACTGATAAAGACACGTTCAACCTTATAGGCCTGTCAAAGGAAGGAGGTTTGTTGTATCTGTATCCACAGACAGCGAGCTCGATAAGTGATGCTCACTGACAGAAATTTTACCTGCATCTGATAAAATGTGTCTGCGAACATTCATCTGCGACTGGCCTCTAACTTGCAGGAAATATGACCGGTTGCCTTGTCAGCAAGAATTCACCTTGTATTATGTTACGCTCTAATATTTAACTCACTGACACTGTGCATACGACAGAGCTGCTTAGTGGACCTGCTAGGGCAAGTCTTTGTATTGTGAGTATAAGGATCCTGATGGACTAGCGTGTCTCTGTGTCATTTATTGACCTTATTGACTTATGCATTGTTAAGCTTAACGCTGATGGAAGCCTGCAAGGTTACTCCAAGATAGGAATCACGAGACATAACGCAGACAGCAAACGCAGTGGTAGCGTTCGGGTTATAATAAGTAAACAATAACGGTAGAAGCGTGCGAACTGCAGACGCCCTGACAAACTGTCACGGATTGAGGTTTCAGTTCAGAGAATTAACTGGTAACTTCATATACCATCTAGACGCTACTGTAACGTGTCACACTAGATGGTGGTCGCAAACAGGTAAGTCTTAGCATATGCAGTAAGCATAATACCAGATTGTGAGAAACGCAAAGTCAGTGGGTTCATACAGTTTAGAGTGAGATAGGAATGGATCAAATTGAATCAGCAGTTCCCATTCCTGAGAGACGGAACCCTCCACTCGTAGTGCAGAGCAAAGTAACGCTGTTGCTAGTCACATCAGGAACGGCAACTGAAGGCTGTTGCTACTAAACTTGGACTCTGTTAGTGTAAAGCCCAGGAAAATCCGTACCTACAGACTAGAAGGAGGGAAAGGATCTGAACGTGACTGGTGAGAGACCTATAGAGGTACAGAACCCCACATCAGATTGGCCGATGTTTGTAAATTGCCGATGGATTGGTGGGCTAGAGAGGGAGAAATAGCGAGCCTCCAAAATCATTAAAAACCCAGGTCTTTGATAGGTCTCAGTCGTACCGTTGGGACGCCAGTTCTGTGTCTCTCATCGTCAGCCTGGAGTAAGCTCTGAATAAGTCTGTTTTCTCACTAGGAATGCTGCTCTCAGTGTTTGTACCTTGCGACGCCGCCAATGACTGCTGCTTGTGTTAGCTATCACTCCACGAGCTCAGACACTGACTTGTGATCTGCCAACAGCCGAATCCTTCGTCTTTTCTAACGTTTAGAATTACCCTTCATTATAATAGCATAGCATGAATGCAATAAGAGTGGTATTCAGACCATTGCGTTCCTTGAGTCTCCCGCTACAAGTATCCTTATCTCCCAAAAACCGCGCCTCTTGTGTTTGACGCTGAGCTAAGCAATCATCTGCCATTACTGGAATTTTGTCGTTCTGCATTTGCTCCTAAACGCTCAGGAATGGTAGACTGACCAGTAACCCGCTTGTCCCCGTTCTTCTAAGCCAGTACAGGACACTTGTATTCTTTCGTTGGTGTGTGTCTGCCACTTTATCACGATCAGGTGCTGATTGATATCGTGAACTGTAAGTGGTAATTGTTTATTCATCATTACCATGTAATAAAGAGCGCTTGTCGCAAATTAGCTGACGTAATAGAAGTTATGTTTTACAATCCACTGCGTTGCATCTTGGCATTAATCCCGTGATTGGTTATTTCTGTGACACACCATTAAGCAACACATACTAAGCAGAGAAGCGCAGCTTTTGTTCAGTCTTTAACGCCGATATCGAATGTACTATTCTCAGTTTCCACAGTGTGGTTATTTGTGCACTATTCTCCAAATAGGACGTCACATATATCCTCGTGTAAGGAGGAGAAATGCATACCATCACGTTTCCGACTATGATAAAGGTCGGATTGTAGCCTATCGTGATTGCGGTTTATCGTATCGCGACATTGCTGCTCGCGTGATGTCCTACTTGGAGAATAGTGCACAAATAACCACACTGTGGAAATTGAGAATAGTACTTTCGACATCGGCATTGAAGACTGAACAAAAGCTGCGCTATAAAATTGCTACACCACGAAATGACGTGCTACAGACGAGAAATTTAACCGACAGGAAGAAGATGCTGTGATACGCAAATGATTAGTTTTTCAGAGCATTCACACAAGGTTGGCGCCGGTGGCGACACCTACAACGTGCTGACATGAGGAAAGTTTCCAACCGATTTCTCATACACAAACAGCAGTTGACCGGCGTCGCCTGGTGAAACGTTGTTGTGATGCCTCGTGTAAGGAGGAGAAATGCATACCATCGCGTTTCCGACTTTGATAATGGTCGGATTGTAGCCTATCGCGATTGCGGTTTATCGTATCGCGATATTGCTGCTCTCGATGGTCGAGATCCAATGACTGTTAGCAGAATATGGAATCGGTGGGTTCAGGAGGGTAATACGGAACGCCGTGCTGGATCCCAACGGCCTCGTATCACCAGCAGTCCGGATGATAGGCATCTTATCCGCATGGCTGTAACGGATCGTGCAGCCACGTCTCGATCCCTGAGTCAACAGATGGGGACATTTGCAAGACAACAACCACCTGCAGTTGACGCTGCCTCACAGACAGGAGCGCCTGCGATGGTGTACTCAATGACGAATGAGGGTGCACGAATGGCAAAACGTTATTTTTTAGGATGAATCCAGGTTCTCCTTACAGCATCATGATGGTCGCATCCGTGTTTGGCGACATCGTGGTGAATGCACATTGGAAGCGTGTATTCGTCATCGCCATACTGGCGTATCACCCAGCGTGATGGTATGGGGTGCCATTGATTACACGTCTCGGTCACCTCTTGTTCGCATTGACGGCACTTTGAACAGTGGACGTTACATTTCAGATGTGTTACGACCCGTGGCTCTACCCTTCATTCGATTCCTGCGAAACCCTTCATTTCAGCAGGATAATGCACGACCGCATGTTGCAGGTCCTGTACGGGGCTTTCTGTATAAAGAAAATGTTCGATTGCTGCCTTATCAGCACATTCTCCAGATCTCTCACCAATTGAAAACGTCTGGTCAATGGTGGCCGGGCAATTGGCTCGTCACAACACGCCAGTCACTACTCTTGATGAACTGTGATGTCGTGTTGAAGCTGCATGGGCAGCTGTACCTGTACACGCCATCCAAGCTCTGTTTGACTCAATGCCCAGGCATATCAAGGCCGTTATTACGGCCAGAGGTGGTTGTTCCGGGTACTGATTTCTCAGGATCTATGCACCCAAATTGCGTGAAAATGTAATCACATGTCAGTTCTAGTATAATATATTTGTCCAAAGAATACCTGTTTATCATTTGCATTTCTCTTGGTGTAGCAATTTTAAATGGAACCACGTTAGTTTTGCTAGCACATCTAACAGATAAACAAATACGTAATCAGTGCCGTTTGTTGCATTATAAAATGCTAATTACATCCGGAGATATTGTAACCTAAAGTTGACGCTTGAAACCTCCGACGTTCAGTTGCGTGTTGTAACAACCACGGGCCATGGTCGGCGAGCAGCATCTGCAGGGACATGTTTACGATGACGACCGTGTTTACAAGTGTGGCTGTAGTGCACTGTTGTGGTTTGGTCTAGCTGTCGCAGTGTCCGCATGTAGCGCTTGCTGCTATTGTTATTCTGCATTCGTCTCCGCACGCAGACCAACTGTAGTACACCGTGTTACCAGACGTCTGTGATAGTGTAGTGTTGTAGGAACTGTGACCATGGTGTATTCGAACTCTGAAAAGGCAGAGATGATACTCATCTATGGCGAGTGTCGACGAAATGCAGCTGAAGCCTGCAGGGTCTATGCAGAACGGTACCCGGACAGAGAGCATCCATCGTGCCGCACATTGCAAAACATCTACCGCCAACTGTATGCAAAAGGTATGGTCGTAGCATGCAAACGGGTCCGTAACAGGCCCGTCACACGAGAAGCGGGTGCAGTTGGTGTGTTATCTGCTGTTGCCATGAACCCACACATGAGTACACAGGACATTGCTAGAGCCGGTGGACGGAGTCAAAGTAGTGTCATGCGCATACTGCATCGTCACCGCTTTCGCCCGTTTCATGTGTCGCTACATCAGCAATTACGTGGTGATGACTTTAATCATCGAGTGCAATTCTGTCAATGGGCATTAACAGAGAATGCGTTGCAGTTCTACCTGTTTACCGATGAAGCGGGTTTCACAAACCACGGGGCAGTGAATCTACGGAACATGCATTACTGGTCCGTGGACAATCCTCGCTGGCTCAGACAGGTAGAGCGACAGCGACCGTGGACTGTAAATGTATGGTGCGGAATCATTGGTGACCACCTCGTTGGTCCTCACTTCATTGCAGGGGCCCAAACAGCTGCAACATACATCGCGTTTCTACAGAAGGATCTGCCAACGTTGCTCGAAAATGTCCCACTGGAAACGCGTCGACGTATGTGGTATCAGCATGATGGTGCACCTGCACATTCCGCAATTAACACTAGGCTGACCCTTGACAGGATGTTCGACGGGCGTTTCATAGGACGTGGAGGAAGCATAAATTGGCCAGCCCGTTCTGGACTTCTTTCTGTGGGGTACGTTAAAGGAGAATGCGTACCGTGATGTGCCTACAACCCCAGAGGATATGAAACAACGTATTGCGGCAGCCTGCGGCGACATTACACCAGATGTACTGCGCGTGTACGACATTCATTAGGCCAGAGATTGCAATTGTGTGCAGCAAATGATGGCCACCACATTGAACATCTATTGGCCTGACATGTCGGGACACACTCTATTCCACTCCGTAACTGAAAACGGCAACCACGTGTGTACGTGAACCTCAACCCTCATGGTAACGTACATGTGCGTCAGTGAAAAAGACCAATAAAAAGGTGTTAGCATGTGGACGTAATGTGCTGTTCCAGTCTCTTCTGTACCTAAGGTCCATCACCGTTCCCTTTGGATCTCTACGTAATTCGGTGCTCTCCGATACACACGATCGAACAGCGGAGGAGTGGTACTCAAGCGTCAACTTTAGGTTACAATATCTCCGGATGTAATTAACATTCTACAATGCAACAAACGGCACTGATTACGTATTTGTTTATATGTTCAGATGTGCTAAGAAAACTAACGGGATTCCATTTAAAAAACGTAGGTTTGTGTTAAAAAACATACTTCCGTGCATTTTTTATGGTTTGTATTAACCAATTACGCTAGCCCCTCTCCTCACGTTCGGTCTGTGGAATCGATTCGTCAGTATTTGAGTATTTGATGTGGTTTACGAAATATATCTAGCGGTAATGTTAGGTGACTCACCCTGTATATATATATATATATATATATGTTGTTTGTTGTTGTGGTCTTCAGTCCTGAGACTGGTTTGATGCAGCTCTCTATGCCACTCTATCCTGTGCAAGCTTTTTCATCTCCCAGTACCTACTGCAACCTACATCCTTCTGAATCTGCTTAGTGTGTTAATCACTTGGTCTCCCTCTACGATTTTTACCCTCCACGCTCCCCTCCAATACTAAATTGGTGATCCCTTGATGCCTCAGAACATGTCCTACCAACCGATCCCTTCTTCTGGTCAAGTTGTGCCACAAACTTCTCTTCTCCCCAATCCTATTCAATACCTCCTCATTAGTTATGTGATCTACCCATCTAATCTTCAGCATTCTTCTGTAGCACCACATTTCGAAAGCTTCTATTCTCTTCTTGTCCAAACTATTTATCGTCCATGTTTCACTTCCATACATGGCTACACTCCATACGAATACTTTCAGAAATGACTTCCTGACACTTAAATCAATACTGGATGTTAACAAATTTCTCTTCTTCAGAAACGCTTTCCTTGCCATTGCCAGCCTACATTTTATATCCTCTCTACTTCGACCATCATCAGTTATTTTGCTCCCCAAATAGCAGAACTCCTTTACTACTTTAAGTGCCTCATTTCCTAATCTAATTCCCTCAGCATCACCTGACTTAATTAGACTACATTCCATTATCCTTGTTTTGCTTTTGTTGATGTTCATCTTATATCCTCCTTTCAAGACACTGTCCATTCCATTCAACTGCTCTTCCAAGTCCTTTGCTGTCTCTGACAGAATTACAATGTCATCGGCGAACCTCAAAGTTTTTATTTCTACTCCATGAATTTTAATACCTACTCCGAATTTTTCTTTTGTTTCCTTTACTGCTTGTTCAATATACAGATTGAACAACATCGGGGAGAGGCTACAACCCTGTCTTACTCCCTTCCCAACCACTGCTTCCCTTTCATGTCCCTCGACTCTTATAACTGCCATCTGGTTTCTGTACAAATTGTAAATAGCCTTTCGCTCCCTGTATTTTACCCCCGCCACCCTTAGAATTTGAAAGAGAGTATTCCAGTCAACATTGTCAAAAGCTTTCTCTAAGTCTACAAATGCTAGAAACGTAGGTTTGCCTTTCCTTAATCTTTCTTCCAAGATAAGTCGTAAGGTCAGTATTGCCTCACGTGTTCCCGTGTTTCTACGGAATCCAAACTGATCTTCCCCGAGGTTGGCTTCTACTAGTTTTTCCATTCGTCTGTAAAGAATTCGTGTTAGTATTTTGCAGCTGTGACTTATTAAGCTGATAGTTCGGTAATTTTCACATCTGTCAACACCTGCTTTCTTTGGGATTGGAATTATTATATTCTTCTTGAAGTCTGAGGGTATTTCGCCTGTTTCATACATCTTGCTCACCAGATGGTAGAGTTTTGTCAGGACTGGCTCTCCCACGGCCGTCAGTAGTTCCAATGGAATATTGTCTACTCCGGGGGCCTTGTTTCGACTCAGGTCTTTCAGTGCTCTGTCAAACTCTTCACGCAGTATCATATCTCCCATTTCATCTTCATCTACATCCTCTTCCATTTCCATAATATTGTCCTCAAGTACATCGCCCTTGTATAGACCCTCTATATACTCCTTCCACCTTTCTGCTTTCCCTTCTTTGCTTAGAACTGGATTTCCATCTGAGCTCTTGATATTCATACAAGTCGTTCTCTTATCTCCAAAGGTCTCTTTAATTTTCCTGTAGGCGGTATCTATCTTACCCCTAGTGAGATAGGCCTCTACATCCTTACATTTGTCCTCTAGCCATCCCTGCTTAGCCATTTTGCACTTCCTGTCGATCTCATTTTTGAGACATTTGTATTCCTTTTTCCCTGTTTCACTTACTGCATTTTTATATTTTCTCCTTTCATCAATTAAATTCAATATTTCTTCTGTTACCCAAGGATTTCTACTAGCCCTCGTCTTTTTACCTACTTGATCCACTGCTGCCTTCACTACTTCATCCCTCAAAGTTACCCATTCTTCTTCTACCGTATTTATTTCCCCCATTCCTGTCAATTGCTCCCTTATGCTCTCCCTGAATCTCTGTACAACCTCTGGTTCTTTTAGTTTATCCAGGTCCCATCTCCTTAAATTCCCACCTTTTTGCAGTTTCTTCAGTTTTAATCTACAGGTCATAACCAATAGATTGTGGTCAGAGTCCACATCTGCCCCTGGAAATGTCTTACAATTTAAAACCTGGTTCCTAAATCTCTGTCTTACCATTATATAATCTATCTGATACCTTTTAGTATCTCCAGGGTTCTTCCATGTATACAACCTTCTTTCATGATTCTTAAACCAAGTGTTAGTTATGATTATGTTGTGCTCTGTGCAAAATTCTACCAGGCGGCTTCCTCTTTCATTTCTGTCCCCCAATCCATATTCACCTACTATGTTTCCTTCTCTCCCTTTTCCTACACTCGAATTCCAGTCACCCATGACTATTAAATTTTCGTCTCCCTTCACAATCTGAATAATTTCTTTTATTTCATCATACATTTCTTCAATTTCTTCGTCATCTGCAGAGCTAGTTGGCATATAAACTTGTACTACTGTAGTAGGTGTGGGCTTCGTATCTATCTTGGCCACAATAATGCGTTCACTATGCTGTTTGTAGTAGCTTACCCGCATTCCTATTTTCCTATTCATTATTAAACCTACTCCTGCATTACCCCTATTTGATTTGGTGTTTATAACCCTGTAGTCACCTGACCAGAAGTCTTGTTCCTCCTGCCACCGAACTTCACTAATTCCCACTATATCTAACTTCAACCTATCCATTTCCCTTTTTAAATTTTCTAACCTACCTGCCCGATTAAGGGATCTGACATTCCACGCTCCGATCCGTAGAACGCCAGTTTTCTTTCTCCTGATAACGACATCCTCTTGAGTAGTCCCCGCCCGGAGATCCGAATGGGGGACTATTTTACCTCCGGAATATTTTACCCAAGAGGACGCCATCATCATGTAATCATACAGTAAAGCTGCATGCCCTCGGGAAAAATTACGGCTGTAGTTTCCCCTTGCTTTCAGCCGATCGCAGTACCAGCACAGCAAGGCCGTTTTGGTTAATGTTACAAGGCCAGATCAGTCAATCATCCTTGCCCTTGCAACTACTGAAAAGGCTGCTGCCCCTCTTCAGGAACCACACGTTTGTCTGGCCTCTCAACAGATACCCCTCCGTTGTGGTTGCACCTACGGTACGGCTATCTGTATCGCTGAGGCACGCAAGCCTCCCCACCAACGGCAAGGTCCATGGTTCATGGGGGGAAGATATATATATATTTATTTATATATATATATATATATATATATATATATATATATGTGTGTGTGTGTGTGTGTGTGTCATGTAGTGAAACATCTTAAGATCTTGCAGTAACATCGGTAGAACATTACGTAGGAAATCAGCATACATTGCACCATTTAGATTGCCATCGATAAAATGGGGGCCAATTATCCTTCTTCCCATAATGCCGCACCATATATTAACCAGCCAAGGTCGCTGATGTTCCACTTGTCGCAGCCATCGTGGACTTTAGGTTGCCAAATAGTGCATATTATGTCGGTTTACGTTACCGCTGTTGGAGAATGACGTTTCGTCGCTAAATAGAACGCATGCAAAAAATCCGTGATCGTCCCGCAATTTCTCTTGTGCCCAGTAGCAGAACTGTACACGACGTTCAAAGTCGTCGCTATGCAATTCCTGGTGCATAGAAATATGGTACGGGTGCAATCGATGTTGATGTAGCATTCTCAAAACTGAGGTTTTTTAGATTCCCGATTTGTCTCCTACTGATGTGCGGATTAGCCGCGACAGCAGCTAAAACGCCTCCTTGGGCGTCATCATTTGTTGCAGGTCGTGGTTGACGTTTCACATGTGGCTGAACACTTCCTGTTTCCTTAAATAACGTAACTATCCGGCGAACGGTCCGGACACTTGGATGATATCGTCCAGGATACTGAGCGGCATACATAGCACATGCCCGTTCGGCATTTTGATCACAATAGCCATACATCAACACGATATCGACCTTTTCCGCAACTGGTAAACGGTCCATTTCAACACAGGTAATGTATCACGAAGCAAATACCATCCGCACTGGCGGAATGTTACGTGATACAATGTACTTGTACGTTTGTGACTATTATAGCGCCATCTATCAAAAAGCGAAAAAGTGGTCCAACTGTTTTAGTTGGACCACTTTTTCGCTTTTTGATAGATGGCGCTATAATAGTCACAAACGTACAATATGTTTCTTTTCGTACTACACGAATATGTAATAAAAAATGGGGGTTCCTATTTTAAGAAACGCAGTTGATATCCGTTTGACCTATGGCAGCGCCATCTAGCGGGCCAAAAGAGCGCCATCTGGTTTCCCCCTTCAAGCTAGACGAGTTTAGTTCTTTGTAGTTTTTTCGTTTGATGCTTATTTCGTGAGATATTTGACCCGGTCATTATCAATGGACGACCCTGTATATATATGGGTTCCTTTTTCTTTAATTGGAATTTTTGGGATGCATATTTTCATGAGACAAAATTAAAATTCGTCATTTCTTTTTTTAATACATCAGTCTGTTCCCTGCTATTCTCCCTGTCTCTTAATGAAAGCTAAGATTTTTTGCAGACTGTGGAGGTGACATGATGGTATTAATATCTGTAACGATGTAGTGGCATGGATGATCATTAGGTGCCAGAGTTTACTCCAGGCTGACGATGAGAGACACAGAGCTGGCGTCCCAACGGTCCGAATGAGACCTGTCAAAACCCTGGATTTTTAAAGGATTTTGGAGGCACTATTAGTGAACGATGAGAACGGAATGTTGAACTATCTAAGCGAGAATGACTTGATGCATCTGTACCAGACAATTCATGTAATTCACACGCATGTCAAGTGAATTTATGATTAGTGTAAGTATGAATGAGATGACAAGGACACATCAAAATATATTGTCATTGGTTACATTAATATAAAGGAAGATAATGACAGATTAGAAGAAAACTTGTCGCTCACTAAGGAACTTTTCTTTGATTACTCTCAATGGAATCTCATACTATTTAATATCGCTAGTTTCAGCCGCATAATACAAAACATCAGCGTCAAAAGAAGGCATGA
Organism: Schistocerca serialis cubense; assembly: GCF_023864345.2. NCBI lineage: Eukaryota > Metazoa > Arthropoda > Insecta > Orthoptera > Acrididae > Schistocerca > Schistocerca serialis. The sequence continues at coordinate 422,986,806 of NC_064643.1, read as the reverse complement.
CGTTCAGAATGATAAAACAGATGGCCATATAATTTTCGAATATGACAGGAGCCATCACACCGAAATAAACAAAAGAACACCTTTGGTTACACCATCAAATAATTTATCAAAATTTAGAGGGTGTAATATAAAAAAATGGCTTTTTAGTACTGAACGAGAAAGTGACCCCCGTGAGAAATTCTTACCTTATCCCACTCATATAGCGACAGAGCGACTTAAAGGATCACTAAAATTAGTAAAACGGCTACAGAACGACACACTGTTGGCCTTCAGAGCTAGAGATGCACATGTGTAACTACCCAGCTACACACTATCCAAAATTACTGCCACGCTGTAGGGACACAATGTACCTCGATGTCATAGAACTGCAAAGAGAATGAGAAGTTGATGGTCCGACTGAAGTCACACATGTTATCAAGTGAGAAAAAAACGAGCTCGAAAATATGTAGTCCGCTGTACTTACATTCAGTGTACCAAACGTCCTGGAGTCACTGAAGTGCGTTTCTCTGTTGTGTAGAATTAGACTGGACAAGAGCTGAAATTATTAGCGAACGCAGAAGTTTTACTTAACTTATTGCTTTCTCCAAGCTTTGGGAAGAAACTTAACAACAGACAAACTAGAATAAGTTCAAGCAACTTAATGAGCGTCATATAGTGTGAGGTTCCTACTACTAATGCACTAGCGGACTGTCGAAGGCTGACTAAGACTGAAGACTGTCAAAGAATGCGACTGAGACTGGCCATGTAGCTGTCGTCGGCCATCCTATAAGGTGGAGCCATTGAAGTCGTGCCTGAGCAGGTGCGCATCATTGGATCCGCTAGGTACTCGCGAGTCGGCTATCAACGTCTGTCGGAAACGGACGTTGCCGTTGCCAGCTGTGAGACGCCGGTGAAGGTGGTATCATCGATCTGGAAGATGGGCGTTCACAACAAACTGATGCCAAAATATACACTGGGTGGTTACAATTAAATTTTCTGTACTTGAGAGCTATCATGAAAAACGAGTGGGCACAAGACGATGAAAATTTGTGAAAGCGCGTGGCAGGACTTTCGGAAGAGAAATAACATTCCAGGTTACAAACGTTGCTTAATGTAATAACCATCTGCATCAACGGCAGCCTGGAAGTTTGTACAGACACCATTTCACAAATGTTCACAGTACTTTTCGATTGGTGGACCATGGAATGTTCAGCTGGCGTAACACAGCTCGTGCACTGCTTGAAGATCGCACATTGCTTCCAGCATTCTCAGCCAAGGCAACAGTAACTTCACAGTTTGTGTCGCAATTGGCCGTCGGCCTCTCCCAGGAGCAATTCCCAAATCGCCAGTTTGTTCGATCTTCCGAATCACGTTCTTCAACCCCGGAGCAGAAACAGGACCATTCCCTATCCCTTTAACGAGGCGATACTCGTGAAGAGTAGTGTCTCTATTGCTGTTGTTTTGATACAAAAGCCTTACGAGTAAACCCCCGTTCACCTTGCCCTGACTCAGGTTGACTGTCTACAACTGTAATGCACACTGATGCTTGTGTTTCAATACTACGTCGCTGCACTAGTACCGGCGCCTAATGGCAAGACATAAAACTAATACTGTTAACAACGAAAATCCTGCAACGCACAGTCTGAACAACTTATTTAAAAAGTTTGGTGTCATCTGAGGACTGAGGTGCCATGGTGAGGGTGTTACCTTGCTACGAAACTACAAAGTGAGCATAGTTGCTGCCAGATGCAGCGGAAAATGAGTGGAGTCGGACTAGGCACGCCCTGGAGAGCGTCCAAACAGCACGGCATCAACTCGCTTCTTAGTCTCGGCGCAATATCGCTCAGCCCTTTCAACAGTTATCGCCGAAGACGACATCATCATCTCTCTATCGAGCCGGCAGTGCGATAGAACCTTGCATAGATGTTTATCGTCAATTTCACTCTGTGAGAAAAGATTAGTATCTTGTTCTGTAACAAGTGTTCAGCATCATTAATAAATACTCACCACTTGCCTGTTGACATCGATAATTACAAATGTAAGTATTTTATATTTTTCAAGTTATAGTAATGTTACCTAATATTTTATATGTGTTATAATATGAAATCGACCTCCTCCAGGAGTAAAGCTCAGAACCAGCCACTGTGTTGTCGAGTGTTATTTCGTCCGGAACAACAAATGTCGACGAGTCTGGTCGTCTATACAGATTTTATTGGCCTGATTGATTGGCATTGATGCACGTTTCTTTTCCGTACATTGTCTGCCCTAGTTCTGACTTGTGTATTTGGATTTTTCCCTGTATCATATAAAGTGTTTAACCATGTCTGTGCAGCCACGAGGTTGTTCAGTTTCATGTGTAGCAAACTGAACGGCTGCTTCGCTGTGTCCAACGGACTACTCACTTACTATCGCAGCAAACAGCACCGCCACCGGTTGCAGCACCCACGTTTCGCTCATTCACATTCAGTGTTGCAGGTATAACGCGCAATTCATCTATCCTTCAACACTCGCAGCAGAGGTGTACTGCCAGAGTTAGACTAACTTGTTAGCTTGCTCAATGAACATTATGACACTCAGGTGCATGGCGCTGCAGTGCAGTTTACATTTTTCTGGCCCGAGAAGTAGCATGCACAGGCTTTAAAACAGTGGAGTGCTGAACTTAGAGGCCTAAGAAGTCATCGCAGATTTAATTGTTCTTGAGGATTCAGTTACAGTGATACTTTGTTACGGGATGCAATCACACAAAATGTGCTAGCCGCACGCATTCACATTGTTATTCTCAAATTGCCAGACCGCTGCCAGAAAACTGTTCTGTCTATTGTGGAATCTCAAACTATTGCGTACACATTTGAAGCTGATTTTGAAGCTCTGTCTGTTTCTGTTGTTAAAATTGCACAAGACATTCAATCGAAAGTTTATGCTAAAGTTCAAATGAATGAAAGCAGGCCTCAGACTAACAGAAAATGTAAAGGTAAAAATTACTACAGTATATTGTAAGAAAGTCTTGTCCTCAGTGCTTTCCAAATCATGACAGAAAAGCTTGTCCTTGTCATGAGGCAAAATGTTTCCAATGTGGTAGTTCAAAAGCGCAGTTCAAAAGACAGTCAAATTTCAGTTAGCTCCTGGTTTATCCGTATGTCTAATCAATGATGTCACATATGACAGGATTGGTAGCCCACAGCTACAGCAGCGTACTTCTGTTTTCTCGCTTATAGTGGACACGAAATACCAGTTCATGGCATGTGCAATATGCCAGCAACTTTTCGTGACGTTAGAAAACGTGTTTCATTTCATGTACTCAGTTCTAGGAGCAGTGCAACCATTTTTGGTTTAGACTTCTTTGATTTGATCAACCTGCTCATCAAGGCAAAGTGTTAAAAATCAGTTTTTAGTGCCTCAAACTGATGTTTCGGACTTATGTAATAAGTACAGTGAACTGTTTGAACCAGGTTTAGGAAGGCCTAAGAGATTTGAAGGTCATATTACTGTTAAAGGCAGTGCACAACCCCGATTTCTTCGCACAAGGCTTGTCCCTATGCAGTGCACGAGCAAATCACCCAAGAACTGCAATGATGGAAAGACAAAGGGATTATACAATCCATTTCTGCAAGTCACTAGGCAATCCCCACCCCTGGTCATTCCTACAAACCCATTACGAGAATTCCGTCTGTGTGCTGAGTTTAAAGCCACAGTAAACCCACAAATCGTCAGGTATTCATTCCCTCTCCCACGACTGGAGGAAGTAACGGGCAGCTTCAGACAGAGCAAATATTTTTAGAGGGGTGGTTTACGTGAGGCATACTTACAGTTTCCTTTGTGATCAGTACCCACCTGGGTATATTCCAGTTTCAAACACTACTGCTCTTTTTCCACAAGTCCTGGAAGAATTAACAGCAAAAGTCTCTTCTTGTACAAACTGTTAGAACGATATCGTTGTCACTGGTCGTATGCCTGTTGAACATATGTCAAATTTACACTGCTTATCTTAAGTTCTTTCAGTGGTTGACTTTAAGTGCAACAAGGAAAAGTGATCCTCTTTTCGCGAAGTACTTAAACCTTTAGGACATGAAATGCGCAGGGTGTTCATTCAGCATATTCGCTCTTGTCTGCAATTAAAGATCTGCCGGCCTCCCATAACAGTAAGGAATTTCAAGCTGTCATGGACAAGATTAAATGTTACATTAACTTTATTGCAAACACAGCACAAAACTCTGCTGAAACGGCTGCGCTAGAAAAGTGTTCCTTTTATGTGATCCCAATACTATCAGGACGCATTTCAGAAACTCAAGGACACTTTGTCAAGTTGTCATTGTTTGATTCAGGTTGACCTAGGTAAATCTGTTGCTTTAGCTGTGAGCACAAATGAGATTAATTATTATTATACTGGAACTGGATTCTTATTAAATGAAGACTGGTTTGTTGCTGTTAACTCAGTAGAATGCACAACATATCCATCTCTGCTACAACTATCGTAAAAATGTTCTGAAATTTTTTCTGTTATCAAAAATAATTAAGTTAGCGTACGCAATGCTTAAAGAACCTCAAACCTTGCAGTGAATTTTCCGTCAACATTAATTATTAATCAGTACCTCAGCTAACACTAGAGCATGAGACTATCATTATTAACCAGAAAATGATTTTTCTGTAACTTTCATCAGTCCAGAATTTTGCACAGCAAGATTTCCTTTTGAAACATGAAAGTATTTTAACTTTGCCACTGTTGAAGTTTACAATATTATCAGCCTGCGTCCGCCTGTGAAACACAACATAAAATCTGCTTCTTTGTACTCCGATCTCGAACTGCTGTAGGAAACGATTTTAAAAATCACTTTTTATCTGACCGCTTATTGCGGTATGATTGCCCTTATTATCAGATTTGAATCTGCCGCGGCGGTGGCTCGTTCCGCCGTGTCGCAGCTCTGCACCACGAACACTACTTAAAAAGCTGAAAATGTCTTAAATAAATGGGTAAAATACCAGGCAAGCTTTCTAATAATACCATGCAAGTTCTCATTAAACTCGAATAATAACAAGTTCATACACCTTTCTTTACAATGAGCACCTAATGGCGTCCTGCTTACAATCTTGACAAATGAAAGCTACCTGTGCATTAAACATAGCGCCACAGGTTCCTCCTCTCTACGTGACTCCAAGAAGACGACGACGACATTATTATTACACTACTATTTATACAATGGCTGATTGTCATGAAATCTCTGTGTTTTTCTTTACTAATTCTTTTCTGTGGCGGTTTCAGAACTCGCCGACACAGATATTATTTCACAAATCCAGTACGTAATCCTTTACAAATGCAAAATAAACTGTCTCTATTCTATTATTATTCAGTCTACTGACGTAATCAGTGCCTATATATAAATAAAATCGCAATTCCATAGTTATAAAACATGTTTTACCAGGAAACGCTGTAACAGGCCCACCGTCCAACATTATAATGCTGACTTGCTGTGTCGGTTACTGATTGGTACAGAAAAAGCTTTTAATTCACCTAAGATATCATGTTACCAAATCAGTATCGAGGTTTTTGAGAGTCTTCAAAACTTTTCTCTCAATTTTCGGCGTACTGCCACAATAAGTGATTATGACCCTGCTCTTCAGGTGGTTGTGCAATGAATCCACCACTGGTGGCCACGTAGTATGAAAAAAAAAAAAAAACTCCCCTCCCACTGGTGCCTCGCTGCTTTGCACGTTATCACACGCCATCCATGTGACCAGGTGTTCCGCTATTGCACACAGAGTATGAGAATGCATAGGTTGTAAGTTCTCACTCCCTCTGGTGTCATGTCATTGTTGCATCAAGGTCTCTGGGCGCGGTTTGCATGAAGCAACTCAGTCATTGTCATTATACATGGCAGAGCATGGATGCTGAGGCTGAGCGAATGAGCTCTAATTACAAGATTTCTGGGTAAAATGAATCAGCTATACCACAACGCTTGTTTGAGTGGCCACGTCTGTCTGAACCATGGCAATGCATCCATGTTGATTTCATGGGTCGTTTCTGGAACAAGCGATGATTATTGGTGGTATATGCACACAGTAAATTTCCTTTTACAAACAACTTACTGGGGAAAGCAGTCGCAGCTCAGAGACATTGCGAATAACAATAACGACACGCAACACTCAATAACAATTTAAAATATCATAAAAATTATAGCAATTAAAAAGTCAAGAATGGTGAGCTGTTTCCAAAAGCTGTATGAAGGTGCTTTATTCACAGCTACTGATTTCACGTCAGTATAGACGCAGCTTCATGTTTATAAGTGTTATATGTCCATCATGTAAATGGTCAATTACAGAGCCCCAGCTTTCGGGATATTACTCATGTTAAGAGTCAATCTCTTACCTCTCCCCGACGTTATTCAATCTGTATATTGAGCAAGCAGTAAAGGAAACAAAAGAAAAATTCGGAGTAGGTATTAAAATTCATGGAGAAGAAGTAAAAACTTTGAGGTTCACCGATGACATTGTAATTCTGTCAGATACAGCAAAGGACTTGGAAGAGCAGTTGAAAGGAATGGACAGTGTCTTGAAAGGAGGATATAAGATGAACATCAACAAAAGCAAAACGAGGATAATGGAATGTAGTCAAATTAAGTCGGGTGATGCTGAGGGAATTAGATTAGGAAATGAGACACTTAAAGTAGTAAAGGAGTTTTGCTATTTAGGGAGTAAAATAACTGATGATGGTCGAAGTAGAGAGGATATAAAATGTAGACTGGCAATGGCAAGGAAAGCGTTTCTCAAGAAGAGAAATTTGTTAACATCGAGTATAGATTAAAGTGTCAGGAAGTCGTTTCTGAAAGTATTTGTATGGAGTGTAGCCATGTATGGAAGTGAAACATGGACGATAACCAGTTTGGACAAGAAGAGAATAGAAGCTTTCGAAATGTGGTGCTACAGAAGAATGCTGAAGATAAGGTGGGTAGATCACGTAACTAATGAGGAGGTATTGAATAGGATTGGGGAGAAGAGAAGTTTGTGGCACAACTTGACTAGAAGAAGGGATCGGTTGGTAGGACATGTTTTGAGGCACCAAGGGATCACAAATTTAGCATTGGAGGGCAGCGTGGAGGGTAAAAATCGTAGAGGGAGACCAAGAGATCAATACACTAAGCAGATTCAGAAGGATGTAGGTTGCAGTAAGTACTGGGAGATGAAGAAGCTTGCACAGGATAGAGTAGCATGGAGAGCTGCATCAAACCAGTCTCGGGACTGAAGACCACAACAACAACAAGAGTCAATCTAGACTGTTGAGTTGTCATAACAAAACAGCGTACACCCAAAAGATTCTTGTCCAAATGTTCAAAGTATGACTGCTGAATGAGCCAAGCCAGGTTATACCCTGTAGCGCATATTATAAGATCTGGTAGACACCACTTGAATAAAACCAGTGAATTAAAACTTAAAATCCCCTGTAATGTGCGTGTGCGCGTTTCTGCCGTATTGCTAACAGGCCGACATGGCGTAAGCAGACTGTGGAGGCTTGCAGTACGCTACACAAAATTGCTAGGCTCCTCACACCACACTAGCTACTTATCAATACGTCAGAATCACACACTACAGCCGCATCGCGGTCGTGAAGTGGGGCCGAGGCAGTTTCAGCTACGTTTTTACAATCTGACGATAATTTATCGATTTGTAGTTTTAGCTTTACGATGTCCACTATGAACAAGAGGTAGTTACTTTTATTCTGAAGAAGGTTTGGTTATCCCGACTGAAACCTAGGTAAATCTAGGTAATCTTTGCAACTGAGGCTGTTGGTTTTTAAAATTAAAGTTACTGTTATACACAAATTTGCTTTGTTTTACACGTGGTATCCACCACTACTGCAGATACGGTATTGGCTTTGACTGCTGTGTTTTGTCTTGCAGGTCTTCCCGATATCCTTGTCTTTGACAATGGACTGCATTTCACCTCAGTTAATTTTCGACAGTATTGAGTCGCCAACGGCATACACCATGTGACTATTGCTCCTTTTCACCCTCAGTCTGATGGTGCAGCTGAACGATTCGATTGAACATTCCGAAGCTAGGCGCGCAGTCCGGAACCGCGGGACTGCTACGGTCGCAGGTTCGAATCCTGCCTCGGGCATGGATGTGTGTGATGTCCTTAGGTTAGTTAGATTTAAGTAGTTCTAAGTTCTAGGGGACTGATGACCACAGAAGTTAAGTCCCATAGTGCTCAGAGCCATTTGAACCATTTTGAACATTCCGAAGTCACTTGAAGAAACACTCTTGCTTCCACACAAGGGAGGAAACCCCAGAGACTTTTCTTTCCTCCTACCACCCCTTGACATGTGATGGGAATTGTTACATGGTCGTCGGCACGATACGCTGTTGCACCTTCTGTCGCCACCGCAGAAATAATTCGTTGCGCTGGGTTAGATAAAATTTCAGCAGGATGGAGTTTTCTTTTACAGTTGTGGTAAGAAAGAGCGTCAGGAGGATGAAGTCATAACAAAAGCCGTAGACATTCTTCTTGTCTCATTAATGGTTCTGCTGGGCTGTATCGGCATCACCAGAACCAGTTGCACGACTCTTGTATAAGTGATTCTACCGCAGAATTTTAACCCATAGGTCCAGCTCTCCAGTGGGACGTGCAACAACATACGTCTCTGCCTCTCTGTCAGTCGCGTTGGCATCATCTAAAGTGGTAGCCATGGAGATCGACACCGCGCTGTTACTGCAGGTGCCGTCACTGCCGGGGCCGGCGCTGACATCGCTGCCGTCGTCGCCTGTTCTCCAGCCTGAGCCAATGTCCACGTATGCGCTGATCCTCAGAAGATCCTCTTGCTGCCGTCCCAACCACAATGTCTGCGTCACAGGATATGGGCGTGCACGTTGTTGCCGGTTTGTCTGCAGGTGTTCCCTGCCACCAGCGAGGTGGATACCGGGGTCCACACCCGGTATCCACAGGTAGCTGACGTCGGCTGTCATTCCGCTCCAAGTCTCCTCATTTACGTCTCCATTCAGGCCTCCCCCACCGTCGTCATGACACAGCACTACTCGACGACAGATCAGTGTTTTCCGGGGGGCGAAGAACGAGGTGCTAAGGAAATGTTGGCAGCTCACGACGAAACCACACGAACAATAGCTGCTGCCAGATATAGCGATGAATGAGCGGAGTCGAGGTAAACACACCCAGAAGACTTTTCGTACGCCACTACGTCAGTATGCTTACTTATGTGTGAATGCCCAGTCAGCAATCACTGCCGAAGATGACAGCACTGCCTCTCTACCGAGCCAGCAGTGTGATGGTTGCATTAGAAAGAACTCTTCACAAAACGCTTGGTTTCAGTTGTACTCTGTCAGAAGACTCTAGTATCTTGTTCTGTATCAGGTGATACATAAATGTTCAGTGACTGTGAATGATGAAATGATGTATGGAATTGATTGGCTGGAGTCTCCACATGTAGAAGTTTGACCACCGAGTCTTTTCAGTTGACGCCACATTGACCGGCTTGCGAGACGATGATGATGAAATGACCATGAGGACAATGTAACATCCAGGGCCTGAGCAGAGAAAAACTTGGCCAGGAATCGAACACGGGCCAACCGCATGGAAGTCAGACAAACTGACCACCCAGTTAAGGTGGTGAACTAATTTACAGTAAAAAATACTCATGACATTCCTGTTGACATGATTTGCTACATAGTCGAATGTTTTTCAAGTTATAATGAAGTTGTTCAATATTTTGTGTGCTTTATAGTGTGCCCTCAGCCTCCACCAGTAGTAAAAGTAAGAACCAAACACTGTGCCAACGAGTGTTATTTCTCCTAGTAGAATATTGGACCTATATGGTAAATAGTTTTCCATCTACATTGACTCAAGTAGCGAAAGTTTAATTTTAATCACCCTGTATTTCCCACTGCTCCACAAAACATTCATTTTCGGGGTCAGAAAGTATGACCTTCATTGAGGAAAAAAAGGTACAGGAAATCGTAGTTACACATTGCATACCGCATTCAGAGACGAAAACAAGAGTAGGGAATGAAACGTAAAAAGAAATATTCCTGTGGTGTCAGTTATTCTATGCGCTTTCAAATCATCAGTCATGCAATAACACGTTTATACTATTCTATAGTGTCCTCTGTGGTTTCAGTTTTAGGATGTCTTCCATGTTTGAATTCAGTCACTTATTTCTCTAAGTACTGAAAAGAACGGAGTAAACATCTTTCAAAAATTCATCAAATTTGGATAAATTTTGTGTGGGTGTAAACATGAACAACTAACAATTTTATGACTCTAAGATATTCTAGTTTACCCGTTGTAACGAGACATGGAAAACACGACTACTTTATAAAAACAATATAAACGGAACTGTCCCAAGAGAAAGTTGACAGCTGATTTGCGTTCTCGTCCAAAACCTTATTGACGCTGACGCCATCAAGATACTGAGCAGATTAATTTCTATCTACGGTACTGCAGTGACTATATTCTTAAGAAGTACGATGCAATGTTCCTTCGGATATGTATCCATAGGCACCCAAAGCGGTTACGGCGACAGCTCGCGTAAAACGGGAAATCCGTATTCGAGTCCCGGTACGGCACAAATTTTCATTGCCGTCATTCCATCATACAGCTAATGGTTGTCCATATTGGCAACTGCGAGTATATATCATGTACAGATTGCTGTCTTTCTCTTGTAGAATCACCGTCATCGACAAGGACAGAGAACATAGTGAAAGGTGAATCCTGAGGGTCTTGTGGTTAGTATGAGTAAAGTACATGAAGTATTAGAACAACTGACAATTTTTTGCTTTTAATAATGTATATGCCACGTTCCTTCCACTAGCCGGTATAATGCCTTCAGTGAAGGAACTGTGTTAATGTATATAATAATTTATTGGAGAGAACATAAATTGGCCTCGAAAACTGGAGGAATCAGAGACAGTAAATGGAAATGAGCACCAGGTGTACTAGTTCACCCGAGGGAAATCCTTTAATCCTTTAATAGCTGCAAAAGATTCTCCTACCCATTTCGACATGTACTAGCGTTTCGCTGGAACAAATCCGTCAACCATTGTAAAAATTATCTAGGCAGTCATTGGTGTGGAATTCTACGAGCACGAGCACATTCCACTGAGCAAGGATGTGGAAGGAGTCTTTTCCAGAACACAGAGATGCCAATGGTGTTCATTAAGGAAATGAAATTAGTTCCTTTTGTCGCTGTTCTCAGTACGAGCTGTGGCAGCTCAAGAAACATTTCAGCATATGTGTACGTTCGATCTGAAGATCGGCTTCCTGGGCTCCCTTGGGAGAAGCGTTTTCTGGTCTTCGTCACTTGCTGTGTTACGGGAATAAGATGAGTTAATTGATCGTCCTTGGATCGATTTTTGATGACAAAGAAATAAAGGTTATCAGATTAATCTATCATTTAAAATGGAAATTTATACATTGACATATACGTACTTCGCATCAGAATCAGCAGATGACCGGGTAGTTGACGCTTCCGCAAAACCCATTTTACACATGGATACCACAGATAGAGGGCGCAAAAACACCCCTGCAATCAAATATTGACATCTATTACACTCCTGGAAATGGAAAAAAGAACACATTGACACCGGTGTGTCAGACCCACCATACTTGCTCCGGACACTGCGAGAGGGCTGTACAAGCAATGATCACACGCACGGCACAGCGGACACACCAGGAACCGCGGTGTTGGCCGTCGAATGGCGCTAGCTGCGCAGCATTTGTGCACCGCCGCCGTCAGTGTCAGCCAGTTTGCCGTGGCATACGGAGCTCCATCGCAGTCTTTAACACTGGTCGCATACCGCGACAGCGTGGACGTGAACCGTATGTGCAGTTGACGGACTTTGAGCGAGGGCGTATAGTGGGCATGCGGGAGGCTGGGTGGACGTACCGCCGAATTGCTCAACACGTGGGGCGTGAGGTCTCCACAGTACATCGATGTTGTCGCCAGTGGTCGGCGGAAGGTGCACGTGCCCGTCGACCTGGGACCGGACCGCAGCGACGCACGGATGCACGCCAAGACCGTAGGATCCTACGCAGTGCCGTAGGGGACCGCACCGCCACTTCCCAGCAAATTAGGGACACTGTTGCTCCTGGGGTATCGGCGAGGACCATTCGCAACCGTCTCCATGAAGCTGGGCTACGGTCCCGCACACCGTTAGGCCGTCTTCCGCTCACGCCCCAACATCGTGCAGCCCGCCTCCAGTGGTGTCGCGGCAGGCGTGAATGGAGGGACGAATGGAGACGTGTCGTCTTCAGCGATGAGAGTCGCTTCTGCCTTGGTGCCTATGATGGTCGTATGCGTGTTTGGCGCCGTGCAGGTGAGCGCCACAATCAGGACTACATACGACCGAGGCACACAGGGCCAACACCCGGCATCATGGTGTGGGGAGCGATCTCCTGCACTGGCCGTACACCACTGGTGATCGTCGAGGGGACACTGAATAGTGCACGGTACATCCAAACCGTCATCGAACCCATCGTTCTACCATTCCTAGACCGGCAAGGGAACTTGCTGTTCCAACAGGACAATGCACGTCCGCATGTATCCCGTGCCACCCAACGTGCTCTAGAAGATGTAAGTCAACTACCCTGGCCAGCAAGATCTCCGGATCTGTCCCCCATTGAGCATGTTTGGGACTGGATGAAGCGTCGTCTCACGCGGTCTGCACGTCCAGCACGAACGCTGGTCCAACTGAGGCGCCAGGTGGAAATGGCATGGCAAGCCGTTCCACAGGACTACATCCAGCATCTTTAGGATCGTCTCCATGGGAGAATAGCAGCCTGCATTGCTGAGAAAGGTGGATATACACTGTACTAGTGCCGACATTGTGCATGCTCTGTTGCCTGTGTCTATGAGCCTGTGGTTCTGTCAGTGTGATAATGTGATGTATCTGACCCCAGGAATGTGTCAATAAAGTTTCCCCTTCCTGGGACAATGAATTCACGGTGTTCTTATTTCAATTTCCAGGAGTGTATTTGCTGTTTTGATTGCAATGGTTTATTTCAGCCCAGTTTACAAAAGGTTTAAAGAACACTGGTTATATCTACCCCTGACACCGACACCATAGATTGTGCAGGAATTGAGATGCATATTTTACATATATACACATTACAGTAGACATCACTATTGTATACCGATTCATTCTGAAATAATATTTCAAGAAGAAACATTTACTGGCAACAAGGTTAAAGGAATTATCTTTGCCTAAGAATTGCGCAGAGAAGACTAAGGAAAAGGGAACTGGTAACCAGCGATAAATTACCTCCTGCAGATTGGGAGGTTGTGGCCAAAGCCTGGCGTGCACTTTCTGGAGCAGTGCCCAGTGGTGCGTGGTCAACTGAAAACCATTCAGATTTAACACCTGCGATCTCTTCTATTTTTAACATTTCGCAGCACCAGGGACTGGTGTTCAGTATTGGGCTAACATGAAATCACATCACCAGATCGTATGTGAATGGCACTGCAAGAGACTCGCAAAAAATGTGAACTAAACGTCCGAAATGAGAGCGAATCAAATAAGATCTTTCCTTTTTTACCTCTGTCGTGGAGGAGTAACGTAGGAAGTCCTCCTTTGGGTCCCGATGCCAACACAAATGCTAAATGACAGAGGATGGCACCCTTGTAACTTTCCTTAGCAGCAGGACAAATCTGCTTTTAAAGTTGGTAGACACAAAAGTAGGCCAGATGGTCACCGAGGCGTGTTCGTTCTATACAGGGCCTCAAGACACTTGTTTTTTAGGGGAGACTCTACCATAAAACTTCATTTTCAAAGAAAACAAAGCTTAAAGGCTGTTTCACATGTCTGAAGTGTTTACTCTTACACCCCAAAACGAATTTGCCTACATTGGAATTCAATAACATAGAAGAAATTTTTTAAAATATGGACTGTGCGACGAGCTGTCGCACACTGACAACAGCCAAAATGGTCAGGATAGTACCTGTCTATCAGAGGTCTGCATGTGATGCATTACGGGCAATATACACTCATGGCAAGAAACAAAATGCAAATGAAATTTTGCACACTGTCATTTGGACCAAGTGTCCCCAAGAAAAACAGAAGAAATAAAACAAGAAGATACTTTTTGGTCTTGTAGTTGCTGTTTCTCACTTCAGTGTGGGATGTTTGAAGACTGAAGAAAAATGGAGGCCCAGCACTTATTTATCACCCTCCCAGAAGACGATCTGCTTATCTAGAAATCAACGATGGATCAAAAAATCCACAATATGGTGCCAGGAGGAGGAAACATTCAAGAAAAAGGCTACTGTTGTCCTGAAATAACAAGAAGCATACAAGAACAGGCATGCATAACGTAAGGTACTGGTGAATTTTATTGTGCATTCTTTTTCAATAATATTTTAAAATTCATTTTTCAATTTCAATGCCTAATTTTTCATTCAAAGGAAGTAGTCTTGAGGTATTTGCATACTTATATGTATTACTATTATAGAAAATATAGTTTGTCTCTTTTTATTATCACATCTATCGCGGATAATGAAAGAAAATTTAAGTTTGAAACCTGAAAAAATACTTAAAGTAAATTAATGACATTTCTTTTAAACATAATGCGTGTAATTGGTGAACAGTGTGTTGTAATTGTACCTAAAAAGTGTGGAATGTGAAAATTATGGTCTGTGTACCGAAAGATGGTTTCAAAAATATCATTACAATCATGTTAAAAATACAAAACTCAAAAACTAATGAAATTCTGTACTTAGAAGCTTGGATATTGGTACATCTTTATGTGATAGACAAGATTTTAAAATTCGCTTAAAATTAGCAGATTGGAAGAAAAGCTAAATTTTTCGGTGGTATCTCCCCTAAACAGATTTACCAGCAGATCCCTTCGTTCAACGGTCATTTCCGCGTGTTCTGATGCGCCCAATAGAAACATGTCTCTTGAAATGAACTGTCCGCCATCTTAGAACCTCAGGTGTATTCGTTTAATCCCTTCAAATTCCATGACATAGTGTTTCAATTTATGTGAATTACTGTAGAAACACTTAATCAGTTTTAAAACAAATTATCTCTTCCACATTCATTCCTCAGTCATCTTTATAATTGATACTTTCCATTCATGCTACGTACCCCACATTTCTCAAAGAAACGAGGCTTCGTACTCTGATAAAGACCGCTAAAACGTTCAATATCTACTTCACATTCAAAATCTCACTGCCTACCGGTTTCTTAGTCATGGTTCAGTGCATAATGAGGCTGCCTGGTCATATATGGCTAACTACACATGATCATGCGACTGATGTTACTCGATGACGCGCTGACCTCAAGACTACTACGATACAATGAAATATTTTAAATAGCGTTGAAAGGACCTGCTCAATGAGGGCAGTAGTTGGCATACAATTAGTGCCAGAGATAGGGCACATGATACATGTTTCATTTAATACTGTATGTGAGTCTGCTCTAACAGCTTACAATCTCTGGAACATATCATAATCTTTTATGCTCCATCGTATACTTTTTATGAATGATAAGTAATGAAAGCGACGTTTTGTAGCACTTTATCGAGTGCTGTGTGCAGTGAACTCTTAATGATGCGGATATATTAAGAATTTTTTATCTCTATCTTACTGTAAATTTACACTATACTCTAAAATTACTTCACGTGATTGTCAGTACAGCAGTATCGGCAGGACTGTTGTTTCATTGCCCTTGTGCATCCGGGCACCAGAAACAATGAATTCGACATGTGGAAATGGATGAGATTATTTTTAAAAGAACCTCTATAGAATTCCAGTAGAATAAGTCTGGTAAACAAACAAAAAGAGGATTTGGAGTGTGGTGTACCACATGGCTGTCCACAGCGCATCCAATGACGTCATTGGAAGGGGATGACAAGGACGTCGATGGAGCCTGATTGGCTCGTCTAAGGCCAGATCGCGGAACTTCAACTTCGCCTGCTTATTTTTGTTGGCGGATGATGTTCCTGATTCCAGAAATTCTTTCCTCTTTTTGTTGGTTTACCACAATTACTCTACTCGAATTCTATAGTGATTCTTTTAACAATAATCTCATCCATTTTCACATGTCAAATTCATTTTTATGGTGTTCGGATGCACAATGGCAATAAAACAACAGTCTTGCCGATACTGCTGTACTGACAATCACCTGAAGTAATTTTAGAGAATAGTGCAAGATAGAGATAAAATACCTCCCGTGTTGTGTTTTCCGTTACATTGTCTCAGTGAAACGGAAAATACATAAAGGACAAAGTTCTGAAGTGTCCTTGGACGGCGGGCGAGGAGACCATAAATAAACAACCTGTCGGAGAAACACTTAACGCAACCATTTGCATTGGCAAAATACGACTGCTCGCTCTTAAACAAGCAGCGGCGAGGCATTCATTTTGCCCATGGCATTAACCATTTATACTGCGGCCTAGGTTGCTTTCGATATGAATGTGTGTCGCACATGAAATATGATTATTAGCGACATCTCTTCCAGTGTTCGAAAATCAGAACGAACGGAGTAATGCTCATGCCGCCAGGTTGCGCACAGAATTAACGCAACTTGGTGACCAATGCAAAAAAATTTCATTTCTTGATTTGTCACTGTAAGCTGAAATGAATTTCTGGCATCAGGAACATTATCCGCAAAAAAAAAAAAAAGAAAAAAAAGAAAAAAGTAGGCAAAGGTAAAGTTCCGCGGTCTGGCCCTAGACGAGCCAATCAGGCTCGATCGACCTCCCTGCCATCCTCTTCCAATGGCGTCATTGGATGCGCTATGGACAGCCTTGTGGTACCACACCACACTCCCAATCACTTCCGGGTTGATTGTTCATTAAGGTTACTCACAACGATCACAATTCTTCCCATGCGTATAACGTGAATGTAAAAGAGGTGCGTTCAGAAATACAAATATACTAAACCCACTCCGTACTATACGTTTCAGAATAATCAGCTGATAGTGGGGGTAGATAGTAATCCACACGGAGAGCATAGTTTTACGAACAGTACTTCAGTACTCTGTCTTTACAGGAGTTCCTGTCTTAAAATGTAAGTTGTGTAATACTTCATGTTTTTAAGAAAGTTTTGCTGGTGTCATAATATGCTGCGCGACGGAACAACAGTTTCATTATTGTTCTTTACATAACTTTTGTGTGAATTAAATATGATAAATTTATTCTTTGCAAAAAAATTAAAGTATTGATGAGTTAGAAAAAGTGGCAGATAGTATGAGCAGACTGCTTACAAAGAGGAAGAACAACATGCCTTTACAAATTCTGGAAGTACTGTAGTCTACTTGGTCGTTAACTCGAGCGACACCGAGACAATTACAGTAAATGATGAAATCTACACAGGAAAGAGCGTTGTACGGTAGCGAATAGTGTACTTAGGAACACACGATGTTTCTGGTCGATAGTTCAATCTAGTGACTGATTTTAGAATCACATGAAGGAATGTACATTGGAAACAGCCACAGCAACTTCTGCCGCTTTCTACAGTTTTTGTTGCTGTTAGGCGTTAGATTGTGTATTGCGCAGGTTTTGTAAATGTTTCTTGTTCTACACTTTGAAGTTCCGTATATTCTATGAAAGGTATTTAGAATATATTGTCACTTCTTCAGGTACAGAATTTAATGAAGTGTATGACGCTATATGTTTTTAGAACTGTACTATGTAACATCTGGACTGTTAAATTATAGTTCGTTGGTAGTACACCATATTGTTTTCTTTTTAATATGCTTTCACATATGGTTGTAAAATCTTAATTTTCCAGATTAATTTTTGTTATTTTACGAAAAGACATAAAAAAGAAGGCCTTCATTTAAAAATGAAATGAGAAAATATGTTAAACTTCTAACACCAGCTGGATAGAGGCGAAAGTCTGAGAAGTGTACTAAAGGACGGCCTCTCCGCTATACTTGTGCTAGAAAATTTTCATGGAATGATTCTTTTTCAGAATTAGTACATTTATATAGTCCAAGATCTAAACATCGTTGCAAAGTGAACTACTCCGTTACAAACCGTAGTTCACTACTTCCTGTGAAATGTTACAAGTTTGAAAAGCAGTGTCAAGCCGTTAATACCGATGTTAAGCATTCGTCTTCATGCGCATGTCTTTCCAGTCTCTAACCTGAAATTAAACGAGTGCGATCTCTTGGAATAAGATTTCCGCTAAAATGTTCTGAGGAAATGTATCCGTTTTTGCTGTGAGACTGTTAAAATTTTCATACGTTCTAATAACCATATCACTGACAATTCGTTTGGGGCCACAGAAGCGACGGCCTGTTAATATATACGTAACAGTACTGTCGACTTCGACGGCTGTTGAAACGACGACATTTCTGTTAGTACAAATTTGTTTCGTCTCGTACTGACGATAACACCAACACATGAAATAGAAAGGCGACGGATAACATAGTCGCTTCACAAGTTACATGAGTAAGACTACCTCCACTTTGCGTTAGAGACTGAACAGAGCGCTCACAAAACGGTACTAGCCACGTATCACATTACCCTGAATCTGCAGTACTGAGTAACTTAAAGCTAAGTAACAATGTTTGCTCTTTTAGGTCTTTATTTTGTCGGTGTTAATAATGGACAGGCAAAAAAAAAAAATAGTTAACGGTTACAGAATTCCGACATAAGTATTTCGCTGACATTACAGTGAGTAGTCATTGCAGGCGAACACTAACGTAATGCGGACCTATCACACTAAATATTTTCACGTTTTAGGTAATTATTGTTCACTTACGTCACTGCCTCTGATTCCTGCCACTATAAAAAACGTGAGCAGTGATCATCTTCTGATTCGAACTTAGCTGTAACGAACTACCGATGCAGAAGTATGACTTGTTATTGGGTGAAGCTGTCATTCATTGAGAGACAATTTCGCTATTAAACTACAAAGGCATTAATCTTCAAGAAAACGAATCTCACTTCATCTTCGACAGTCTGGAAAATTGAGAGAGAATATTTTTAAGTGTCACTTTCAGTGCTCTAAGATTGATTTCGAGTGTATAAATGTTTCAGGTACACATATGGAACTGCATAATAGTATTTCTTTGTCTCGAAATGCGTTCATGCTATTGAGGACCTTGTATTGGGAAATTCCAAAGTAAAACTGAAATTAAATAATGAAACTTCTCTTTCAAGATAGCCGTACTGACGAAATAAGTAAATGCATCATAATAAAATGTACTCGACAACGTACAGAAAATTTATTCAATAATAGGATTAATCAAAATTACCAGTGGAAATTGGCACTGAAGCTTATTTCAGTGACATAGATCCCTAAATTCATATTTTCGAGAAACTTTTTAATAATTATACTCAAGTCAGAAAATATTCTTAGAAATAGTTAAATTCGTCACTGAAGAGTATAGATATAGACAGTTGGAACAAGGAAGATAATTTCAATTTTCACCTACATTTGAGAAAAGTTTGTCTAGTCCACCATCTCTTCGAATATTTTTACAGTCACTTGAATTTTACCATCGTATTTTCTCATAGCATAGCGTCCAAGACGATAACCTGATTAATTATAGCACTGGTCTGTTATAAACACGTTACGGAAACTGCTTAGACAAAACCTTTTATATAGATGTTGCAGATTTATGCTGATTACCAACAATAAGTTGATAATATCCAACTGTGTTTCAACATCGGTATTTCACATTAATGACACTCGCTCCAAATAGCTGAATTGCTGCAGCTCTGTGTACGTTACTGCTCTTGTGATTTCTTATCTGCTGAAATAAAGGCAGCAGATTTCGCTTCCATCAATGTTACTTGTTCGCAAAAGTGCACACAGCAATCCGTTAAATGTGTTTCACACCAGACCTCCTAAATTATGAGGCAGCTCCTCTTCTAGAAACGTTATCTCTGTTTCAGACTTGCTGTTTCAACCTCAGACCGCTAATTTCGACTGAAAAATATTCCTGTAAACTCTCAGGTGTTCTACGATAGGTTCTTATTTTTACATTTTTCTGAGAATTTAATTATTCGTAGTGGTTAAATGAAATTAAGGTAAAATTCTTGTACTTTCTTTTACTGAGTTATACATTTACTTGCAGTTTTATAACTGTGGTATGAAAAACATCTACTGTACATCTGCTCTTACTTTTTACGCTAGCTGCTCACACTTAATTATACCAAGACAGACGTCACCTGTGCAATGTATCTTACGTAATTCAATCCTTACGAATACTTCCCTGTCTTGAAACCAGTTCTTATTTCATGTTGCTTATGTAGTGCCGCCTTTTCAGAGCCTTTCCTCCTGCGTGTGACACACCATCTGACTGGCACATTCTTCCGTGTGATTTAACTTCGTTGGTCAAATACAAGTGATTTTTTATGGTGCACATCATTTGTTTGAAAAAGGAGTGAATTATATTGAATATTAAAACAAGAAACTAAACCTAACGTTCAGGGCATTTAAAGATGCTCCAGTGATCGACGATCAGCCTTCTAACTGGAAGAGCTGTCTCTATAAAGTATCATTACCATGGTCTTTCCTCTCGACGGTTGCTAAAACTCACCGAAATTAATCAATGAGCTACTCAGGAGGTAATTGACTGCAAGTTGTATTTTATCTGATAGGATTTATATACAGTGAAATCCTATCAGAAAAAATACAACTTGCAGTCAATTATCTCCCTAAGACTTGTTTTTAATGTTCCCTGTAATCTTAAACAAGTAGACAGTAGACGCCTTGAGAGTTTTACGAAAATTTGCAGTCGAGATGAATGCGTCTCAATTAGATGAAGATAAAAAAAATGTTTCAAATGTGTGTGAAATCTTATGGGACTTAACTGCTAAGGTCATCAGTTCCTAAGCTTACACACTACTTAACCTAAATTATCCTACGGACAAACACACACACCCATGCCCGAGGGAGGACTCGAACCTCCGCCGGGACCAGCCGCACGGTCCATGACTGCAGCCCCCTAGACCGCTCGGCTAATCTCGCGCGGCTAGATGAAGATCAGAAATAAAACATTTCCTTTAATTTGTTGTAGTGTTTAGTTGACAAATAATTGGTAAGATGAACATGTAGCATGGCACTAGGACAGAGTCCACAGTCCATTCCACATTACTACACCCCTATGCTATTTGTGTGTAACATTCTGATTACTGAGGAAAATGTACTTTCGTAGCAAATTTTTATTGAGACATTCTGTGTATCTAACTGCTTCACGATCTACTGTGAGCTAGACATTTGCACAGAAGAATTCCTTAGAAATTAAGGCAAGCAGATATGGGTGACTTTACGGCGTCTTGCTGGAGAAGCGTACTTGACGAGATCTCCGTCTGACGCAGCAGAGAGGAATCGCTTCAGGTTCCACATTTTGTTAGGGGCGTGGCACCGGATACAGTTCGGGTTCCCAGTCTCGAAGCCTCTAGACGATTGGCATATTAATGCTTCCGCTGAATTACATTACGGCATACCTCGTCAGTCCAAAAAGTTTCGAGACTGAATTAATAAAAAAATAGAGAAACTTTAAGGTGGTGGTTTTAATGCTTGTGTTCTATGTAGTCTCCCTTCCTTTTGCGTACGACGCACAGAATCATCATATAATCACGTGAAACACTCAGAAATGTCCTTCTTTGGGATGTTGTTCAAGTCCGCGTCCCAGTGGCTTGAATGTCCCATATGTTGTCAGAGCGTTGCCCCTTCACATGAATTTCTCCACTTTGTCATTTTGTGATGGTGTCTTATTAATAACACCAAGTCCCGTTACCTATGAAAAATTTCGTCAGAAAAGAACTGTCCTTGTTTCGCGATCCTATCAAGTCGCGGCAGGTGCCCATGTGTCGTTTTTGTTCTGCAGTCAAGGTGTGCGGGACAAGCTTTACAAACACTTCGCTTGGAGAATGTCTTGAACACTTGATTGAGAGATGTGGCTCCACTGCGATTTGTGACACTACGACGCTGAGATGCTTCGGTCGTACGTCCACTTCTTAACACTGTCTCTCACTAATGACTGGTCGAATGCACACCTGTTACTTCCAGTTGTAGCTCATGCTGCGACGGTAGTTCCTCCACTGACGTCACTTATATGCTACGAATAAAATTCAATCCCGGAACTTTCTGCCCGGATGGGGTAGTTTTTCTGTGAAGACAGCCATTCGAAATAAGAATGGGAACGTCCGTTTAGCCGAACGAAAGAAATACGCTAAAGAGTGCACAGGGCTACACATTTATTGGGCGTCGTCGTAAGAATTGGAGACCAAGAGAAATGACACTGAGCCTGAAAGAACTTGAAAAAGTTCCAGGGGTGTTCTGTGGACAAAGATTTATTCGCGACCATGGCTGATGAACGCTCTACAGGAATCTTTGTGTCGGAGTGCTAAGCTGGAAACGAACTAGTTGAAAATGAGGAATATTCTGGGGTTTGTTCTTTCAAGAGCTCCAAGAAGCTGCACTACTGAGTGTTCTTTTCTCATGGTATATTATGCCCAGGACAGCTCAAGCATCGTTGAAGAAGTCCAGCTTCTGGAATAGCGCCATCCATTAGTGTTAAAGATGGCTGCGCAGTACGGCGACCGGCTACATCTCTCCAAACAACACTGCGCTAGCACTTCGTGGCTTTGTTGTCTTGCCGACAGTATTTTAGATGCTGATGACCGCCTGGTAGCGATTAGTACCGTTCCCCTGTAAAAGCTCAGATTCTTAGTCAGATTTTGCGAGTCTAAAATTACATCGGTTTTTGGTGTATGTTAATAAGTAAGACCTACGTGGCAAAATACAGTTTACCGGAGCAGTGCCTTTGATTTATCAGTTGTTACAGAAAGGTACAAGATCTTAAATCGCCTTGTAAGTGCCAGCAGAAGCGTGTGTGAGAAGTTAAATGCTTTCTATTATTTAGCTCAATTTCATTCTTTCTACTATGGCATCAGCGGCATGTGTGTTGGAGAAATGCCTTCTCTGTTATGTATGGTTTTATGAGGCCACAGAACTTCCAAGTAAAATCAAATTCATTTTAAATGATAGTTCTGTTACAACAGTCCGACTCTATTGGTTAGTGGTAAGTGCTTGTGGCTGCCATGCGTTGTACCCAGGTTTAGTTCACGGCATTGCCAGATATTGGTATTTTTCTCTTGGTTTTTGTGGTCTCGACTGACGTCCACTCAGCATCGTGATGCCAGCTGAGGTGCTACTTGAAAGAGAAGCAGCGCCTTCATGGCCTGATTAGCCGACAACAACCGGGATAGCGACGTGCTGACCCCATGCCCTACCTCACTGTGTCCGAATACCGCCACATGCCAGAGGATAACAAGGCGGCTGGTCGTCATCGCACGGTCTTCTGGGTACTGACTGCACAGTTTAGTTTTTTTTTTAAATTGACTACTCTCAGAAATTTTTTCTCTATTAAAGAACCCTACATCCCCTAAGTATCTGTCTACTGGAGACAGTGCGTCGAGTGCATATTTTAAAACGATCAAAAAGTATGAAACGGGATCGTAATTAATATCTTTATTCGTGTATTTTGTAATTATTGTTTGTCCTCCTGACAGACGTATGGAAATATCTTACATTTCATCTCTGGCAACAATGGTATTCTGATTGAGAACAAATAAAAACAAAAATAACATTTCCTATAAATCATAAAGAAATCAGTTCTCAAATACTTGACTGCGAATTTTAAAATATTCTCTACTTCTAACAACTCTTCTGGAATGCATATTGTGCTAGAGTTCAAACCCTGCAGTTAGGTAGTGGAATTAGAATCTAGGAAGATGGTTATTTCCCTTTTCTGATTCCTACATCGAAATCATTAATCGAAAATGTGTTGCCTTTGTTGTCAATCGCTTGATGTTAATATAGCCTCGGTGGATGGCGCTGTTCGTTTGATACGAGCAAAGCATTGCATTCTGCTGATTGAAACTTCGTCCGGATTTCTGAATCAGTATTAACTTCTGGCGCAGCTGGAAATATGATGTCGCGCGCTTCCGGTGATACTAAAATGATTACTATTATTATTTTATATATAATTACATTGCCGCACGTAAAGATGCCTGAAAAGCCATGGAAGCACCAGGGAACGAAAATAGCCCAGCATATCATAAGGTTTGATGCGGAAAGTACAATTTTTTTTATGAGTGCCATGGGTTGTTGTTGTTGTAGTCTTCAGTCCTGAGACTGGTTTGATGCAGCTCTCCTTGCTACTCTATCCTGTGCAAGCTTCTTCATCTCCCAGTAATTACTGCAACCTACATCCTCCTGACTCTGCTTAGTGTATTCATCTCTTGCTCTCCCTCAACGATTTTTACCCTCCACGCTGCCCTCTAATGTTAAATGTGTGATCCCTTGATGCCTCAGAATGTGCCCTACCAACCAGTCCCTTATTTTTGTCAAGTTGTGACACAAACTCCACTTCTCCCCTATTCTACTCAATACCTGCTCATTAGTTACGTGATCTACCCATCTAATCATCAGCATTCTTCTTTAGCACCAAATTTCGAAAGCTTCTATTGTCTTCTTGTCCAAACCATTTATCGTCCATGTTTCACTTCCGTACATGGCTACACTCCATACAAATATTTTCAGAAACGACTTCCTGACACTTAAATCTATACTCGATGTTAACAATTTTCTCTTCTTCAGAAATGATTTCCTTGCCATTGCCAGTCTACATTTTATAGCCTCTCTACTTCGACCATCAGCAGTTATTTTGCTCCCCAAATAGCAAAACTCCTTTACTACTTTAAGTGTCCCATTTTCTAATCTAATTCCCTCAGCATCACCCGACTTAATTCGACTACATTCCATTTTCCTCGTTTTGCTTTTGTTGATGTTCATCTTATATCCTCCTTTCAAGACACTGTCCATTCCGTTCAACTGCTCTTCCAAGTCCTATGCTGTATCTGACAGAATTACAATGTCATCGGCGAACTTCAAAGTTTTTATTTCTTCTACATGAATTTTAATACCTACTCCGAATTTTTCTTTTGTTTCTTTTACTGCTTGGTCAATATACAGATTGAATAACATCGGGAAGAGGCCACAACCCTGTCTCACTCCCTTCCCAACCACTGCTTCCCTTTCATGCCCCTCGACTCTTATAACTGCCATCTGGTTTCTGTACAAATTGTAAATAGCCTTTCGCTCCCTGTATTTTACCCCTGCCACCTTCAGAATTTGAAAGAGAGTATTCCAGTCAACATTGTCAAAAGCTTTCTCTACGTCTACAAATGCTAGAAACGTAGGTTTGCCTTTCCTTAATCTTTCTTCTAAGATAAGGCGTAAGGTCAGTATTGCCTCACGTGTACCTACATTTCTACGGAATCCAAACTGATTTTCCCCGAGGTCGACTTCTACCAGTTTTTCCATTCGTCTGTAAAGAATTCGCGTTAGTATTTTGCAGCTGTGACTTATTAAACTGATAGTTCGGTAATTTTCACATCTGTCAACACCTACTTTCTTTGGGATTGGAATTATTATATTCTTCTTCAAGTCTGAGGGTGTTTCGCCTGTCTCATATATCTTGCTCACCAGATGGTATAGTTTTATCATGACTGGCTCTCTCAGGCCCGTCAGTAGTTCTAATGGAATGTTGTGTACTCCCGGGGCCTTGTTTTGACTCAGGTCTTTCAATGCTCTGTCAAACTCTTCACGCAGTATCGTATCTCCCATTTCATCTTCATCTACATCCTCTTCCATTTCCACAATATTGTCTTCAAGTACATCACCCTTGTATAGACCCTCTATATACTCCTTCCACGTTTCTGCTTTCCCTTCTTTGCTTAGAACTGGATTTCCATCTGAGCTCTTGATGTTCATACAAGTGGTTCTCTTTTCTCCAAAGGTCTCTTTAATTTTCCTGTAGGCAGTATCTATCTTACCCCTAGTGAGATAAGCCTCTACATCCTTACATTTGTCCTCTAGCCATCCCTGCTTAGCAGTTTTGCACTTCATGTCGATCACATTTTTGAGACGTTTGTATTCCTTTTTACCAGCTTCATTTATTGCATTTTTATATGTTCTCCTTTCATCAATTGGAGAAACGCTAGAACATGCACATAGCTTTAAATACCTAGGAATCAGAATAGAAAGTAACCGCAAGTATATCACAGCAATTATAAGCAGGACATGAATTGCGAAATGGGCATTTTTTTAAGGAAAGGAAAGTCTTCCTTACGAATGTGGACATACGTGTGTAGTGCCCTCCTGTAAGGTACTGAAATGTGGACAATAAGGAAGAAAGACGGAGCAAGAATGGAGGATTCTAAACGTGATCGTGTTAGGGAACGGAAAGAATAAGTTGGATGGATAGGATAAATAATACGGAGGTACTGGGAACACTGCTAGAAGAAAGACATCTAGTAACTGTAATAGAAAGAAGGGAGAAAACTGGATATCATAAATATTAGGAAAGAGGACGTAATTCTAAAAACGTTCTTCGTTGTATATGTCGAGGAGAAGAGGAACGAGGGGGGGGGGGGGGGGGGGGGAAGAGAATTCAATTCAAATAATAAGTGCTGGGGGCGAATCAGTAAGTCAATATTAGCTAAATTTTTAAAAGTGTAAGTTCTAAATGATGCTATGGAGAGCGGTTATTGCAATTCTGAGACACATATTGTGTAAAAGTGAGGTATTAATTAATTCTGTAATGACAAATAGAACTTCACGAAAAATCTCAGCTTGCACGCTTCCTACTGAATAAAACACTTCTTGAATAACTGATCGATGATATATGACTAACTGCACACCACACAAACACGTCCTCTAGTTACCAAACGAGAAATATATCTTCTTTCGGCGGAACATGAGATGCCGCGGTTGTTAAGACAGCTTACTAACATGGATCTCTGATTCAGCACAGATGAACATTCATTTATTTAGTTAAAAGCATAGTTAATTCTGGCTGCTACAAACATCCGGTAACACATCTTCAGTTAAAGAATGGATTTTTTGTAATGTATCTGAAAACTATCATGTCTACAAACTAACTTTCTTTGAGAAGTAGTTACTTTTTACTTCATGTTCATACACTGGATTCCAGAAGAGCTCTTTCTTCGTTTTCATTGTCATCTGACTCATTTGGTATTACCGTAACTCGATATCACGTTGTTTACTGGCACATAAACCGTCAATCACTCCACACAGAAGTTCGTATATCATGGTAACTCATACTCCGGACTCTTTGATTCCAATGGAACAAGTGGTGGAGTGTTCGACATAGAGTAATTCGAGGTAAAACAATATTTAGAAGTAGCAAGAAAAGGAAGCAAGGAAAAAATGGAAAAATTCGAGGTCGTTTGAAACGGAGCACGAACTCGGTTAGTGAAATACAGGAAAGGAATTAGTATTTTCCTTTTAAAGGAACTATCTCAAAATTTTCCTTAAGCGATTTAGGGAAACAACAGAAAACCAAAGCTAGATGGCCGAACGGAGTCTATAGTTAGCTGTTCGCGTTCTGACACATGCAGAATCAGGGTCTTTTTACCTAAATACCAGGCGAGCTGCTAGAGGTACAGTGAGTCAGAAATGGCAGTGTTTCGAAGCGTTCCAGTGCAGGCAATTGTTTTACAGCCAAGTAGAACCTCTCGAAAACGTTGATTAGAGAACGAGAACGAATTTAGTTTGAGTAAATATGTTTGTTTAAGACATATGGAGTAAAATGAATGACTTGCTCGTAATGTGGAGTGTATCTATTTCACTGGAAATTGCAGGAGATACGGTAGGTCTCAACGCAATCTCAGAAATTGTTGTTACACCATTCATTCTGTACCCAAAGAAGTAAAATGAATTTTTTTTATTCTTACATTTTCATATTTCATTATCTGTTCAACAAAGTAAAGCGAGCTGTTGTGGAAGTTTGGTCTTGCCTGCAAAAAAGTGCAAAAAAGAACATTAAGGAGGAGATTTCCAGCTCCGGTATTCATCTGATAACCAGGGGAAACCTTCTATAAACCTTGGCTGTAACTATAGACCTAGCATTGTTTTGTTTTGTTTCTGGGGAAGTCTGGGATTCGGCCAACAATTACGCAAACATGACATATATTCGCACTTGCGAATACGGACAACAGTTAGCTGTATAATGGGATGAAGAAAACTAAAATATATGCCATACCGGGACTCGAGTCCATATTTCCCACGTATCGCGAGCGGTAGCCGTTTTTGTTTTTTTGTTTTTTCGCTGTGTTTGGTCGTTGCGGACGCCACATGACATCCGTTCAAGTTCGTTGTTGATCCTTTCACTCAGTTTTTTCATTACAGAGGCCAACCAGCTCTCTCACCGAACACGCTGAGCTACCGTGTCGGCTTATGCAAACATGACACCCTTAGACTATCCGAGTTCACGACAAGGCCAGACTAGATCTTTCATACGTCATCAACCATGTATCTAAAACCTGGACTTGTTCAAATATTAGGCATAAGCCTATACATAGTAGACATTTTAATTCCAAGTCACTTGCCCAGTATCGGCGGATAAATAGGATACTGCAGTAACTGCGTTGATCAGAAGTATGATACTGTTTTCCTTCAGACTTGCGTGTACTCCAAAATAACTTTTCATCGCACTTCTTAACATAACCGGCACTGAAGTATCTTAATTATGTATACCCAGAAGTTGGAATAAGAAGCTGAAAACCGTTTCGTGACCATATAAATATAATTTTGCAGAACTATTAAGAAGGGTTTCCATTTCATATTATTATGATATCATGCCAAGCTCTGACGAAAAGTTAAGTTAACTTATGTATCTATACTCAAAAATTAATGAGTGGCTGTGAGATGATGAATTGATTTGTTCCTCATTTTCTTTGAAAATCATATACATTATGGACTAGTGATATATCTATGCCAATTCTGACCCATTTTGTTTACAAATCAAGTTTTAATTTGTATAAATCGCATGACTCAAGTCATTGAGGTCCCCATGGAGTTAATCTAAGATGGAGGCAAAATAAGTCGGATTTGTAAATTTCTTTGGAAACTGTATAGCACTTACTATGGAAGATAAAAATTGAAATAAAACATATTTTCAATAAATAGTTATTAAACAAAATTTACTTATGCAATCTAATTAGCGAATTAGTTATGTGTATGACACTTCCCGGCAGATTAAAACTATGTGCCAGACCGGGACTCGAACTCGAGAACTTTGCCTTTCGCAGGCAAGTGCACTACCGACTTCTTTTTGTATTCTTTTTTCATTTTGTTCTTGTTGATTTATCTGGGCAGTCGTAACAGTACACCCCATCAAGTTCATTGCTGATATTTAACTTGTCTTTTTTTTCCTTTTTATTATAGATGGCAGCCAGCTTTCTGACTGAAAATGCTGAGCGACTGAGCTAACCAAGCACGACTCTCCGTCACAACTGTACCTGCCCCAGTACGTCGTCTTCTAACCTCCAAACTTCACAGAAGTTAGCCCGCGGAACTTGCAAGCCCAGTAATCCTGGAAGAAAGGATATTACCGATACATGGCTTAGCCAAAGTCTGGGGGAAGTTTCCAGAATGAAATTTTCACTCTTTAGAGGAGTGTGCGTTGATATGAAACTTTCTGATAGACTAAAAATATATGTAGGACAGAGACTCGAACTCGGGACCTTAGCCTTTCGCAGCCAAGTGCAGGAGAACTTCTGTGAAGTGTGGAAGGTAGGAGGCGAGGTACTGGCAAAAGTAAGGCTATGAGGAGGGATCGTCAGTCATGTCTGGGTAGCTCAGTCGATAGAAGACTGCTGGTCGTTGTGGCCGAGCTGTTCTAGGAGCTTCAGTCTGGAACCGCGCGACCGCTACGGTAGCAGGTTCGAATCCTGCCTCGGGAATGGATGTGTGTGATGTCCTTAGGTTAGTTTTAAGTAGTTCTAAGTTCTAGGGGACTGATGACCTCGGATCTTAAGTCCCATAGTGCTCAGAGTCATTTGAACCATTTTTTTGATAGAAGACTTGTCCGCAAAAGAGATCCCGAGTTCGAGTCTCGGTCCAGCACACACGTTTAAACTGCCAAGAAGTTTCATATCAGCACAAACTCGACTGCAGAATGAAAATTTCATTCTGGTAGTAATATGTAGCTGTTGACGGTGAGATTTACTTTGAACACTATTCTAAAAAAGTTAAAAAACGTAAAAAATGCAAAATATGTTCCTACTGCCTGTTTTAGCCAACAGATGGTTGGACTCGTAAAAGTCGGAAGTTCAGTTTTTGGACGATATTGAAGCCACAATAGAGCATCAAATTAATTATCTTCCGTGTCTTTCATGTTTCTCAAGTGTCATGGCGTTAATTTGACGCCTAAAATGTCTGCAAAAACACGGCAGCAACGCAAAAACTGCAGTGTTTACATTAAGTGTCATAACGCTATTTTCCTTATGCACATACATATCCGTCGAATTGACTCCTGAAATGTTATTGTGGACTCTCAAATTGAGCGCCTCAATGCTATTTTCATGTCCAAACACGTCTAGGTATATAAAAAAACATATTAAACAGACAGTTGTCATTTCAAGTTATGCATAATAAAGCAACACTAACCCAACTACGCAGAAAATGCATGTTAGTTAAAATACTAAGCAAACACACTAACAAATAGGCGGTCTCAATTACTGTTAGTTGCCGGAAGAATGTAATTAATTACAGTATTTATCCCTATTGTTGATGTAAGTCACAATACTCCCTCAAACTAAATACTTCCACATCTACAAGTGTCATGTAATGAAAGGGTGTTGCCATTACAATCTAACACAGTGTAGCGTCATCATCTAGCTTTTTCAGTAAAGTTTCATCACCACTTTAAGATTGGTGAAGATAATGTATCACCAGAAAAATATAGTCAATGATACGGAATGACAGTTATTGATTTTTATTGTAAATGGGTGGGTCTAGATGAGGTTAAATACAAAGCGAAATGCTGTAATATATACCAGTCATAACTAAGATCCTAATCCTCTCTAAAACGTTTATTGATTCGAACTATGGCTCTCTAAAAAGTTTACCGATCAGAACGATGGTTCTTTCGTAGATTGCAGGCAAGTTAAAGCGCATGCTGAAAAGTAATGCACCAGAAATTATATGTGAAATCTCTTAAGACTTTTTAAATAAAGCTAACATTCTATATCTTTTTTCTTCATGTCTACGTAATTATTTCATAACATACTTCACCTGGCAACAAACACATTTCTCCCAATGAATGACTAGTTTGTTGATACTATCACTGTAGAATGTTTCACTTTGTTAACAGAGTCACAATTTCACTTCTGCTTGCATCATTTCATTATTGTCAAAATGAGGCGTTCTTTAACTTTTGGAAACAGATGAAGATCAATATTCCAAACAGAATGTCATCAGCATGTTATGCCCTTAGAATCCTGTCATCAGTGTGTAACATGCAGTTTCTTTTACTTATATACTCTTCATATGTACAACTCAGTTCTTTGCTATGGTGTTCTTTTTTGGGGAAGAAATGCACAAAATATGAATATAATTTTCAGACTCCAGAAAAGAGCCATGAGAATAATAACCAAAGTTAGTAGTCAACCTCATTGTAAAGATCTGTTCAAAACACTGGATATTTTAACTGCTCCGCAAGAATACATTTATCAGTCAGTTGTACACCTCAAAAATAACATTGGTAATTACTGCACAAGCAGCTCTGTCCTTGACCATGGAACAAGAGCTAGACTCAACCTACATTTACCAAGAAAAAATAAACATAAAACTCAAAACAGCATTTTCTACCAAGGAATGAAACTGTACAATAAATTACCAAGAGAGATTAAAGAAATTGCAAAAATATACTTATTTAAAAAGGTAACTAAAAAGTACCTGTTATGCAATACATTTCATGCATTGAAGGATTACTTAGATAAAACAGAGTACGGGTTTGGCAAAAAATTTTATACAAATAGATAATAATAATGATTATAAGACATCCAAAATTCCACATAACACCACACTATGCTTGTCTCCTGCTTTTTTCCTTTTATAGAAAAACTTACTTCCAAGCTATGCAAAGCATATTAATAACACCTCTTCCTCTTTCTGAGCTCAACATCTCACTCATTACAGAGGGATGCTGGCTCAGTTTTTCGGGATAGCAAATGAGAAGTTACAGTACAGAAAATGGCGCAGAGATCACCAGTGTGTGTGTGTTTGTGTGTGTATCGAGTGAAGTGGTATGAAGAAAATGTGTGTATAGTATGTGCAGTGACTGATAGTGAGATATGAGTGAACACTGTGGCATTACATTGTGTAACAAGTTATTTGTAAAAGAGGTGTTGTATACCAGAGTAAATGTGGTAAAAATTGCTGTTTTGAAGAGCGCGCCGCAGCCCGTAGTGTGAAGCAGTCGCCCTCCGTTTCTGGCGGTGGCGCCGCTGTGGCAATCGCAACTTTGGTGTCTCCTCTGATGCGAAAGGGGAAAGGTTGCCTGTTCACGGGCATTTAAGGGGCGCTATGAGCTCGCCAGTAAGTCAGTCTGGGTCAGTCTCTTGACCCCAGCTTGCTAGTCTGTCTCTCGTCCGCATTTGTTAGGCAGTTAGTGTCTGTCTGGAGTTCGGAGTGCTAGTATATCTGTCTTTCGGATCAACCTTTAAGGCCGGCAAAATGAGAGCCTTTCCACTCCGCCAGTATGAGAACTCAGTGAGTGGTCGCCCGCTCGGGGCTTAGTTCCTGCATCTGAGTCTGCGCGTTAGGCCGCCAGTCTGCTCGAGTTTGCTCAGGCAATGGTCACTGGCGGTTGGATCGATCGCTTGGTGGGTCGCGCACTGAGACACAAGATGACTTGTCAGTCTTGAGCGTAGGCGCATGTGAGATCGGCACGTGAGTCCAGTGGGCCGCGGCGTATAGCGAGGGGTAGTGACTTCACGGTCGACACGAGAGCAACAGGAGTCAACCCACGACATCAGTCTGGCTGGTGTGAGCTGCGACGCCGTGAGACGGGAGATCGGCGCGCCTTCCTGCGTCCGTTGAAGCGGCTGGCAGCGGACGGTTCGGGAGAGCGATTTGGGGGTGCTGCATTAGGTCTTCTCGAGAAATCACAGTTTATTAGAAGTTAAGTGATTGGTGATATGTTGTTTGATTTACTCTTGTTAAATTCTAATTGTTTTCTTGCTTTGGGGTCGTCCCACCATTCTTCTCCATTTGCCCACCGGCGGGAACGTGGTTGTTTATAAATTGGGTGGTCCGTTTTTCCCTTGAGGAGTAGGGGTGAGTTAGAGCAACCTGAGGTTCGGGTTCTTCGGTAATCTTTCTAGCAATCTACTGTACGTTAGTAGCTGCCTCTGTCATGTTTGTCGGATTTGGTGTGTTACCGAATTTATTGCTTGGAGTGTAACGGCCTAGTACCTGAAATATGTTTTGATCTTTGGAAACTTTGATATAATTGCCTATGATCTTGAGAGGCGGCATTTGTGTACTGTAGAGCATCTTAACTATTCTTTGGCCAACCTTGTAGAATTTTATATAAGATTGCATTTCATGGGCTTTTATTTAAATGGTCATTTTACTATATAAAGTTGCTACCCTTTCACCATAAGACTCTTCTTAGAGGTTAAAATCAAGTTGCATCTTCGGTGGCAAGGTTAATATTTTAATTGTTAGTGGTTTGTACCATTTCCATCCCTCCTACATGGGGTGCATAGTTTGTGTGCTTGTGTAAATTGTTATAACTCTTAGTTTAAAGTAATCTGGTGTGTTGCAGATTTGCACCAGTATAGTCTTTCAGAGGCTGTTGTGACCGGTCGTAATTATGGCCGTGTCAAAAGGGAGCGGCAAGGTTCTCTACCCGAAAGCTCATACCTCAAAACTTGTTTCTTTCTGCCTCAAATTGCAACTTTGATATTTAAAGGTTGCTTCCTGATTATAATTTTAAATCTGTTTCTTTTCAAAAATGCTTTTAGGCAGTATTAAAGTGAATAAAATTCCCATTTGTTAAAAGGAATTTAGTTATGATTTCATCAGTTACTCCCTGACAACTACTTTCATGCTTACATGGTGTGATTAAATGTGTTAATATTCTTGATGAATCGCTAGTAAATAAAATAAATTCTTAAGAATATTCTTTGAAAATAAATCTTGGTTCAACTTTAAGTCTGAAAATGTATGGGTATAAGAATTAGTTTATTTTAAATTGGCCTAAACATGTAAATACTTTGACATGTGTTATATCTTTGTAAAAAGAGATCTACAGATGCATAAAGCTTCTACTACTACTACCTACTACTACTATTACTACACTGTTGCCATCTTGGATAGCAGCTAATAAGGAACCAGCAGGACAGAGTCTAGGAATGTAAATACTGCAAGATTGGCACAGAAATACAAACATCCTGCATATAACCTTTGAGTTGCAACAGCAACAGATTTTGACACTAGTAAGGATTTTTGCAGTAATAATTTGTAGGCAAAGTGATTTTTGTTATTCAAAACTATTGGCCAAAATGAGTGAAAAAGGAAGGAGACAATGTGTTTGCAAATTATAAGCAGGTGATTTACATTTAGAAAGAAATTTGTGATTCACTTGTGTATGGAAATAGAAAGGAAGAACTAAAATTTTTAAGTGAATGTAAAGTAGTTTTTAAAAGTGAATTTCAAGATGATAGTGAGGCAAAATTAGAGGACTCTTCTTCTTCTGTAGACTACTGATAGCCTAATTGTAAATGAATGTTGAGGGATTCACCAAGTGAATACTTTCATGACAAGGCAGATGAACATGATGTAGGGATAATGGGTAGAATTGGAGAACCAATCTGAAAGTTATATGGAACAAGGAGTAGGTGGAATGAGAAATAAATCAGAATCTATTTGAATTTTTTAAAGAAATGATTAAAGATATTACTAAAAAATTTAAAAGAAGCCATTGGTATGAAACTTCCTTGCAATTTAAAACTTTGTAGCAGGTCCGGATTCGAGCCTGGGTCTTTGTCTCTTGCAGGCTTGGGTGCTTGGTTAATAAGTGAATGTTGTATTAAATACTGCTGAGAAAAATTAAAATAACAAAAGCATGCCGACAAAGTTTGGAATGTAACAGCAGTTGTGACTAAATCTGCAACAGAAACGGTACTAATTATGAACATTGATATTAATTAATGCAGAAGATAGTTTAGTTAATTAAAGTATTTTACAGAAATATGGGACTGCTGAACTTTCAAATGATGTAGACCACCGTTTTCAAACACAAGTATTTGATCATAGCTCTTTTTTTGCAATAGTAATGCTGACTTTAAATAATGACAATAGTGTTTTAATAAAAACTAATTACAATTGGAATCAGAACACTTAAAAATTAGAAACTAGATAATAAATTGAAGTGAAGTTTAGTCTAAATAACATCTTGAAATTACCATGTAAGTATTACATGCCATTAGGCAAATATTTGATGACAATCAGAAAAACTGATTATTTGTGGAGTAGAGAAGCGTAACAGGTGGAATTATCCACCTGCTTCGACACAATTGGTTTGAACATCTTAGTACTGATTTGGCTTCCATAATATACCTACATTTCTGAGAACATTTTCTGGGTTAGATTTAAGGGGGAATAACTAGCCTCATAAAACTAAATAAAAACAATAACATAAAGTCAATTGTAAAATGGAAGTCAGATTCTACTTAACATTCACTAGTGTATATCTTTACCACACTTATAGGGGCAATTTGGATCCATATTTATATTTATATTTCTTATTTTACTTGTAAAGTCTATTTACACAAAGATAATGTTGGACGTTGTTACTCCATAGAGTTTTGAGGATTTAGCTGTAAGATGGAGGTAAGCTTCTTATAATCTTTCTGTGACGTGTTGGGCTCTTTATGTAATATTTTTGTAATATGGTAAGAATTTGTTACAATTTTGTCAGAACATCGACGACTTGGTTACATGGAGGGCAGTTTGTTACGTGATTGCTGACATCATTAACTGCTGACCTTCATTCTCTGCGTCCGTTATTTTCCACTGACCATCATTCTCCAGAGTTTTCCCCCTCAAGTTCCCACTGTGTAAATGCAGAAGATTATGGGATTTTCAGTTGAGAGATGAATTTAATACCTTAGCATTGGGTCTCTGACTAACTTTGACATCCAACGAATGTTTAGTATGGTAATAACGTATTTTACTTTGCTAATTCTTGGTGTATTTCATGCTGTACATCAGATTTTGATAAACTAAAATAACCAAGAGACTTTTGACCTACAGAAAATGTTGCTGGTTAAAAATTTAGCAAAATACATGAACACTGTTCCTCTTCTACTATATGAATTCTGTTGTTTATACCTATAAATTATCATTTAGCAAATTTGTGTGAAATACATGAAATTATTATCTAGCTAGGGAATCAATCAATGCCATATGTCACACTGAAAAGAAAAAGTAAGGTAACAGAAGAATGCTGTCAATGTTCGGAATCTAACAGCAGTTGTGACGAAATCTGTGATGGAAAGCGGTACTGCTATAAATATTAACGTTAATTATTTGAGGAAATTATTAGTTTTTGTTAATTGAAAGTATTTACAGGAAAGTGGTATTGCTGAATTTTCAAATGGTGTAGGTCACACTTCTCAAATATATAAATTTGACTGTTGGTTTTCTTCATGTAGGCAACAGTAGTGCTAACTTCAATTAATTATAAGTTGTACTTGACAGTACTCTAATGAAAACTAACTATACAAATGGAACCAGAACATTTGAAATGAGAAACTGAATAAAAAATATAAGTGAAATTACGTCTAAATAATATCTTGAAATTTTCATGTAGATATTACATGCTGGTAGACAAAAATATCGAGAAGAATATCACAATTACAGAAAAATCTGTTATTTATGGGTGTAAAATACATAACAAATTTAAGTATCCACCTGGTATTTGATCGTTTTAAGTGTAGGTTTGGTATCTCTAATACACCTATGTTTCTGGGAACATGTGTGGGGTTAGATTTAGGGGAGGCAGAGGATGAAATAACTAGCCTCAGAAAATTAAATAAAAACAACGAAAATATAGTCATCTGTGAAATGAAAGTCTGATGCTGGTAAACATTCACTATTATGTAGCTCCATCATACACACTGGAAAAGCCTGAATCCTGTTTTATGTTTCTGTTTTTTATTTTACATGTGAAATTTGCATCTTCCTTTCTCTTTTCTTTCGATTAGTCTTCTGACTGGTTTGATGCCACCTGCTGTAAATTCCTATCCAGCGCTAACCTCTTCGTGTCAAAGTAGCACTAGTACCCTACGTCCTCAGTTATTTGTTGGATGTACTCAAATCTGTGTCTTTCCCTACAGCTTTTACACTCTACAATTCCC
Organism: Schistocerca serialis cubense; assembly: GCF_023864345.2. Taxonomy (NCBI): domain Eukaryota; kingdom Metazoa; phylum Arthropoda; class Insecta; order Orthoptera; family Acrididae; genus Schistocerca; species Schistocerca serialis. The sequence goes on along the minus strand of NC_064643.1, from coordinate 422,949,618 downwards.
TGGAGAGCTATGGGTGTTGTTACACATGTCCTTTCATCCTGTTCCTTCTTCTTATCAGTGTTTTCTATACGTTCCTTTATTTGTAGATTCTGCAGAGAATCATAAGAGTTGACCCTTCTGGTAGATAACTGGTAAGGGATATATAAACCGACCAGTCCACGCATCTAGTTAGCTGTCAAAATGATGTTGCTGTTCACCAGTGTGTATCATTTGACCACTAACAGTTAAAAGCCTGTTAATGTCCAGGTGGAATCTGACATTATGTTCACTTTTATAGTAGAAGCAGAAAATGTATGGTAAGATATGAAGGTGAGATTCATTCAAATAGAGAGGGAGCAACTTTGCAGCAAACTGCCGTTGACAGCAGCAGTAATGTCAGTGCATCAATAGTCAATGTGTGAGGTGATTAGTTAAAATTAACAGCTGAAGAGGCATAGCAGAGTTTATTTCTAAAGCGTCAAACAGTGATGGTTTTTCAGGATGCAGTATGCATAGAAGTCGTCAGAGAAAACCAATGACGAGCCCCCATTAAAACAGATATTGTAAAGAGTGGTTGGAACGCAAACTTCATGATAATGATGTTGAGCTTAGGAACTGTATAAATGTATTTATCAGAAATTCAGTGCGAGATGGCATATATACACCAATTTGTTTGAAGACAACACACACAGAATTCGAACATAGAAAAGGAACAACTTACGAAATATTGTCACATGGTGATTGGTGTTGATGTGGAACGAAGATGACTGACTATGTTTTATATCTGTAATATCCATGGTCAGTGTTTTCGCTATATCACAGCATTGTGTGTGTGTGTGTGTGTGTGTGTGTGTGTGTGTGTGTGTGTGTGTGTGTGTGAGAGAGAGAGAGAGAGAGAGAGAGAGAGAGAGAGAGAGAGAGAGAGGGGGGGGGGGGGTGAACTGTATTAAAATATCTTTTTTTCCAAGTTGCTCTGTGCGTTTAATTTTTCCACACATATTACTGTGTTTCATTGGGAATAGATCTTATTTAACAGATATTCGAAACTGGGTTTTTAGTCCTATGTAGACTTTTTGCAACCATTCTTAACCGCCAAGCTGCTCCACTTAATTTCTTCACATTGTATGCCAGGTGATGGAAATTGTTTGATCTCGAATTGTAATTAGTGTTGCAGTTTACAGGATGTTTCGAATGAACTCTGGTATTGCAGCATTTTTTTAAATGAAACAAGAAATTGTAGATACATAATGGTGGGAGAACAGGACCATATATAACACGCAGCTCGTGGTCTTGCGGTAGCGTTCTCGCTTCCTGCGCACGGGGTCCCGGGTTCGATTCCCGGTGGGGTCAGGGATTTTCTCTACCTCGTGATGACTGGGTGTTGTGTGTTCTCCATCATCATTGACCTGCAAGTCGCCGAAGTGGCGTCAACTAAAAAGGACTTGCAATACGGTGGCCGAATTTCCCCGCATGGGGCCTCCCGGCCAACGATGCCATACGATCATTTCATTTCATGGGCTTCCAGCGAAACTTCTACAGCGAAGTTAATTAGCAGCATAGGTTATTATGCTACAGCTGTAAGCTTACTGATTCCTACAAGAGAACCTGAAAAAGAATGCGAAGTCCGTTTCTGGTTTAGCCAATGCTAATAAAGTGGAATACTATCCAACGGTATCCACTTTTTTATGTACAGCAGAAGGATTTTATGCTTTTCAAATCTTCTTTAGATTTTAATCATTGCCTACGCTAAACAGCTGGCTTTTCACAGTTCGTTATTGGTTATACCGACTATAATCAATGTATAGTTCACTGGACCAATGAGCAGAAAACGATTTCATTGACGGAAATCATTCAAATGCGAGATATCGGCTTTTGAGGTCTGAGCAGAGAAATTTCTTTCGCACATTTCTCCCACACGCAATTGTAGCACACAGTTAACGCAGTTTTATTAAAGTGAACTATATATACATCCTCCAAAAACACAGCGTAGACACCCATACAGGGGGAAGACAGTACACAGTTCTAGATACTGTACTCCGAATGTCTTACATAAATGACAGACATAGACATAAAATGTTTCTGACAAACACATAGTTGGATTGGCCTGTTGGGTACACACATATATCCATATGCTCAAAGTGAACAAGCTTCTGTCGAACACATAGTTGTACTGGCATATCCTTATGCTCCCAGTTACAAAACTCACTTGTGATCGCTTATTATCAGCCCTGGAGAAAAATCGGAACGTTTCGAATCAACTCTGGTATTGCAGCATTTTTTAAAACGAAACAGGAAATTGGAGCCTACATAATGGTGGGAGAACAGGACCATATACAACATGTTTAAGGGCTTCCCAGCGTAGTCGAAACAGCCTTGACAATATATCGGGCGACGCACATGTTGCCAAGGTTGTATGGACTACTCTGCAGAAGTTTCGCTGGGAAACTTTTCCACGTCCTTCATTCAACTCCTATAACTACACACTCGATTTCTATATTTCCTGCGTCGTGAAGGAAGACATTCAAGGGTGTCGATTTACTTCGGATTAAAATGCATAGTGCAGTGGAATGACAATGCTAGACACATAAACCATTTTGTTTTTAAATCACTTTCCACACAAACATTGATCGATTAACCTTGAAATTTTATGTGAAGGTTGGCTATAGAGACATTTGCAATCTTATAAAATTGATTACTTTGTATACGTATGTTATTTTAAATATATGAAAACGGTCTAACAGTTATTTATCAAACTGTAAGTGACTGTACTACTTTCAGAGTTTAAATGGTATTTTAATTAAGATTTAATACCACGAAAATCTAGCAGTGGGATTGGACGATATGTGTGGTATGTCTGGTGGCGCTGTGCCCAACGGTAGCGGAGGAAGGAGACCACAAGGCGCTGAAAAGCTTAGATGCATAGCTGATGGCCGTAGATGTAAAATTATTGTGGCGCTAAAAGTGCGTCAGATCTTCATTAAAGTGATGTGAGTTTTCTCTTACACCCTATTAAGTCGTCTCTACGATAATCAGGTGGCGAATGCAAGAATATCCAGACTGATGACCCTGTGACGTTTCGTATGTCATGGCAGCCGTAGGAATGATGGCTCTGGGAGGGTCATGTTGCTTGTCATGTATTAATTCATCAGAGACGTGCAGAAGTTGTTTGGGGCCTTCGACCACAATCGCTTCAATGTCAAAACTATAACTACACTTCAGTTCACGCAAACTCCCAAGGCAAGACTTTCTTTTTGTTCAGTAAAGTAATTTTGTTAACGGAGCATGAGTCAAGTTGGGTCAAAGTGAAAGAATATTCAATTTGAACATTACAGTTTATTAGTGACAGTAATCAGGTTTTATTTCTTGTTAAATGCTCTGACCTCAAACAATAACTTCTGTAAAAATTACAATCTTTAAAATCGTAATAATATTTTCGAAGACTGTAGTAATTCAAAATATAGTGCTAACAATGCAGTTCATTTGAAAGAAATTTTAAGTAACTATGTATTTATCGCCCTTTTTGCAATTTTCTGACGTAAATTTTGTTAATTGAACATTAATAATATAGTTAATAGATTTCAGTCATTAATTACGTAAATAAGTTTAAAGATTGTCCCTGGACATTGCGTTAGAATCAGTTTAGCTTTCTCCCATTTTAGAATTTTGAGTACAAGTGCAGTTAACAGCTTTGCTCTTAAATTCACATTAAATTTCAGAACTAATTAAAATCAAATTAGCTCCCTCAGAGTTTGGCGACTATAAGAATATACACTCCTGGAAATTGAAATAAGAACACCGTGAATTCATTGTCCCAGGAAGGGGAAACTTTATTGACACATTCCTGGGGTCAGATACATCACATGATCACACTGACAGAACCACAGGCACATAGACACAGGCAACAGAGCATGCACAATGTCGGCACTAGTACAGTGTATATCCACCTTTCGCAGCAATGCAGGCTGCTATTCTCCCATGGAGACGATCGTAGAGATGCTGGATGTAGTCCTGTGGAACGGCTTGCCATGCCATTTCCACCTGGCGCCTCAGTTGGACCAGCGTTCGTGCTGGACGTGCAGACCGCGTGAGACGACGCTTCATCCAGTCCCAAACATGCTCAATGGGGGACAGATCCGGAGATCTTGCTGGCCAGGGTAGTTGACGTACACCTTCTAGAGCACGTTGGGTGGCACGGGATACATGCGGACGTGCATTGTCCTGTTGGAACAGCAAGTTCCCTTGCCGGTCTAGGAATGGTAGAACGATGGGTTCGATGACGGTTTGGATGTACCGTGCACTATTCAGTGTCCCCTCGACGATCACCAGTGGTGTACGGCCAGTGTAGGAGATCGCTCCCCACACCATGATGCCGGGTGTTGGCCCTGTATGCCTCGGTCGTATGCAGTCCTGATTGTGGCGCTCACCTGCACGGCGCCAAACACGCATACGACCATCATTGGCACCAAGGCAGAAGCGACTCTCATCGCTGAAGACGACACGTCTCCATTCGTCCCTCCATTCACGCCTGCCGCGACACCACTGGAGGCGGGCTGCACGATGTTGGGGCGTGAGCGGAAGACGGCCTAACGGTGTGCGGGACCGTAGCCCAGCTTCATGGAGACGGTTGCGAATGGTCCTCGCCGATACCCCAGGAGCAACAGTGTCCCTAATTTGCTGGGAAGTGGCGGTGCGGTCCCCTACGGCACTGCGTAGGATCCTACGGTCTTGGCGTGCATCCGTGCGTCGCTGCGGTCCGGTCCCGGGTCGACGGGCACGTGCACCTTCCGCCGACCACTGGCAACAACATCGATGTACTGTGGAGACCTCACGCCCCACGTGTTGAGCAATTCGGCGGTACGTCCACCCGGCCTCCCGCATGCCCACTATACGCCCTCGCTCAAAGTCCGTCAACTGCACATACGGTTCACGTCCACGCTGTCGCGGCATGCTACCAGTGTTAAAGACTGCGATGGAGCTCCGTATGCCACGGCAAACTGGCTGACACTGACGGCGGCGGTGCACAAATGCTGCGCACCTAGCGCCATTCGACGGCCAACACCGCGGTTCCTGGTGTGTCCGCTGTGCCGTGCGTGTGATCATTGCTTGTGCAGCCCTCTCGCAGTGTCCGGAGCAAGTATGGTGGGTCTGACACACCGGTGTCAATGTGTTCTTTTTTCGATTTCCAGGAGTGTAGATGTAGTATTTCTTTCAGAGGTTTTAATAAAGTTAAGACCCATTTGTCTTTTTCCCTGCACCGCAACTTAAGCGGTTCAACAGATGGATGTATTCACAGTATCAAAGCGATAGTGAAGATGGGCAGTGTTCTGATTAAGGCATGTTTTTATAATAAACTTTGAATTCTATGACCTTGCAACCTGCATCCATCAGTTACTTCAGAACTGGCAGTCAACTGGCCTGTAATACTTGTTTGTTTTATGAATGTAATAAATGAGTTACACAAGAGTTACAGGAATGTTATTATAATACGTTTTCTCTTTTGTAATTTTTGGTATTTTTCAGGTTGGAAAAAACGTTTACAGCACAAGTTTTGTGAGGTTAAATTATCGTTTCGTGTCACATGTGATTTCCGATGTTTTTAGTTCATGTGCATTGTCCTGGAAATGTATTTAATCGGTCTGCATTTCCTCAACCACTCTTATTCCAACACTTCACTTCCACGTTACACTGGGTGTTGAATGTGTGTTTACAATGTGTACTGTTGCCAACTGTCGCCGTGTGTTTATCTATCTGGTTTGTTAGTGTGGTCGTGCATATCTGTGGTTTGATATTTGCTCATTTGTTGTGTGTTGTTGTGTTTTACATTTCTGTTTATTATAGTAATACACTTGTAACTACAATATAACTCATTTATTATATTCATACAACAAACAAGTATTACAAGTCAGTGAAGTAGCTTCAGGAAAAACAGAAGCGAAACACGTATGGCAAAATTCAGACTGTCTTGCATTTAATTGCGTGGACGGAATGTGCGTTCATGATTTTTGAAGCAGCTGAGGAACGACGAAAAACGGAAAAAACAACAATAACATCGTTACTTGCTCAAATATAATGCAAATGCTCCCCAGAGTAGTACGTCGAATCTTTGGTGTTCAATGCTAGCTTTTACAAGGGCTAAAATTACCAGTCAAGGTAGTGCGTGCTCCAAGGCTGGGCAGACGACAGTTACAGTGTCAGATGTCGTTCGCAGCGGCCAATAACGTAGAACAAGCTTCCGTTGTTCAGAATAAATGTTTTTTCCTTACTTGCTGCGTGTAAACGATATTAAGGTATGTAACAAACAATTATAAGACCATCTAGTCACAAAATGATCAGTTTTATAGTTATCAATTAAGAAATTTGGAGGGATTTTAAGCAATTTATTGCGACTTGAGCACTAGTTGCAGAGATGTAAAATGTTGTGGGTTCAGTCACACGTCGCTTTGCCATGGCAGAACGCTAAGAAATTTCTGTTATATAAACAGACGTACCGATACATTTAGAAAAAGTGTGGTCAAATAGCTTGACATAACAGAAAATTTCGCTGCAAATCAATTACACAGATAGGCGTGTCTTTACGTAGCTTAAAGCGTTTGTACCAGACTTTAGTAAAGTCTAAGGACCTTAACTTGCAAAACAGAGACAGAAAATCACTCAAACCTGGCGAATAAAATTTTTGGACTGCAATTACGTAATAGTAAGGCGGGAAGGAGTTTGTCGAAACTGGAATTTAAACGACAACAAAGAAAAGATAACAGAATTCAAAATGAAACTAAACTGTGACGCAGCAGACGGGAATAAACTGGAGGTGTAATAACCTTTCTAGACCAAATTTAAGGCGTTAGTTCCATTAGCTCCACTAACAACATCCTAAATTTATGCAGGAATGTCTGCAGAGACAAATCTGAAGGATATAATGAAGAATTTGGTAGACAAAATGGGTATAATTGTATCTGTTTTGACTCAACAAAGCTATAGATATCAACACTAGCTTCCATTATGAAATACAGCTAACCAAAGAGAGTGTTGAACCAGTGGTAGATTGAAAGATATAGCCATTCGTTGATATATTACATAGAGAAATTCCGGCGAAAACAAATATAGGTATCTTAGCTTTGAGAAATACATTAAGTTCTTGGGTAATGCAAGAAACGTTAGGCAATACTGCCACAGAAATTCGAAACGAAATTGATTCATTGCATAAACAGCTACGGAAAAGTATTGACAGTGATCCATTAGTTCTACGAAAATCTATACTATTGAGTAAAGAAGAGAGATACGATCGTTGAAGAACAGGAGGTTGACACCGTTCAGTTTTTGTACAGACCTATGAAAGAGTACTACCGAATGGTATTGGTAATAAGAAGAAAATAATTGTGATTGATGCCCTAGCAGGTGATGGAGAAGAGGGCATGTGAATATAGACACTACTACCATTACATTTGCCGAATTTAAAGAAAAGTATTTGGAAGAATTCTGATCCATCCAAAAACAAGACAATTTGTGGCCTAAAATTGTCGTCACATGAAATCCCGATGATAAAGAAAGGAATTCCATGAAAGACGTTTGTGAGTCATGGTTTCGAAAACTCGAATACCTGAAAGACAGAAAGTCCGGATCTGAGATAATCAGGGAACTCTGTAAAAAGCTTCGACTCAAAACGTTACGTCGGCAGTAACCACAAAACATTCGACTAGTTTTTGGAAAGGGTAGTGAATGAAAATCGTTGGCGCGAAACTCATTAATAACGAAATGTCAGGTAAGTAAATGGGTCTGATAGTGGTGTCCAAAACCTACCACAAATTAATATGAAGACAGGACGTGATTGAGGTAAGTTTGCTAAGTGTTGGCGAGGGAACTTCCACAATAACAGAATTCACAAAGATGAGGAAAATAGTTCCCGTGAAGGTCGAGGGCATGGCAGGCGCGGATAAAAGTAGTCGGTCCAAAGATGACAGAAAACATACATATTTTCGAGATGAGGTAGGGGGCAGGAAGATAAAGCGTTATCATAATCGAAGCACAACAGGAGTGCAAACGTTGGATGTAAGCACGTAATTCGTCGACCAAGCGCAGCTAGAAACCACCAATCGGAAGTTGAAACAAATGGTTATAAGCAGACTGAAGTAAGGGATCTGCATCTAAGTAAGCCGGAAATATGTGTAGAAAGGCAGGTTGTTGCTTGACATAACAGTAGCTGACAAATGCACGAGGTAGAAGAGGAGGAGGTATTTGCGACGAAACTCAGACGAATGCATGACATGTTTCAAGAATGGAAAAATGAAGGAGGTAGCTACAAAAAGGAGATTCTACTGACATTAAAAGGAAGTAAGGAAGAAAAGGGGCATAGCACAAAGATGCTTGCCAAAGATGATGTAGATGAAGTAATCCCTTTCGGAGATTATGTAGAAAGACGCAGACCAGCTAAAATAATAACCTTTGAAGAAGACAAATACAATCCAAACATGACATCAATGTCAACCTGTGCTGATTTAGATGTTTATGAACTAAAGATGGAATGTTATGTTAATGAGGACGATCCAGTTAGTAGCACTGACCACGAATTTGTATTCCCTGAACGAGTAGGAATAATTAAACAAGCAACAGTGAAAGTGATTAACATGATAGTGAAGAAGAGGAGTTATCTAATGTAAGAATGACAACTTTGCACCAAAATAAATATATAGATACCGATGTGATACAGGAAGATATAATAGCCACATAAGGGGACCTTGATATTATAGTTTGTGATTCTGATGGTTTAGTGTGTAACACCCCAGTTATAGAACCAATAATGAACACCCTTTTGTTGCAAAAAGAAACAGAAAAAGTAATCATTCTGACATTGATTACAGCTACTGACAAAAAAATTTACCCTCTTGACAGTTTGATTAACAAGAATGTTATGTAGATACAAATGCTTATCATAAGGAAAGGACTGAATGAAAGAATACCATATGATACGAAACACAAACTTTAAAGAAAGAATTCAAAAAATAATTGTTTACGCAAGTTAAACCCCAGACCATAAATTGACCAAAGATAACATTTATCCTAGAAGAGAGTTTTAGCCGCATCACCCTCGAAGTTCGCTGTGACTACAATGTAACTCGGGAATGGAGATGTTAACTTTACTTCTCTGTTGTACTCTTGCAATAGTAGTACGCATGTTAAGCGCTACTAGATTGCTTTAAAACCGATCTGAAGTTTAAAAGTTTTACGATTGGAAGTATTAGTCAGAAGTCGGACTGAACTAAAATCATCGTTGCCGTTTAGACAGATAACGGGATAGTTGATATATGTGACAGAAAATAACTCGTTTGATTGCTGATTTGTGATGGGACTTAGTCTTCGTGATACTTAATAGTCACGAACATAAAAGGACACAGAGAGAGAGTAATCGCCGACATAAACTCTATTATTAGACTTGAGTAGGCAACAGATAAACGCAAGAAAGAAGAACTTACAATTGCGCTGTGTTGTCAGAAGCTATTGTCAAAGTCGGAATTGCTGATGCTAACAGGTGCAATTCCATGAATGAAAAATCAGTGTGTACTGTAAACAGCGATAAGTTTACACCGAGATACCACGCATTCTGAACATTGGTCAAGGGTATGTTATCTCTGAAATTACGTCGTGTAGTTGTTGAATACGCGACATAGCGACGCCTTGACGACGGAATAATAATTAACAACTCAATATCCTCGCAAAAATCATGATGTGACATCAACTGATGATTCAAGACATTATATTTTCAACGTTTGAATACCCATTGTCAAACCGGGCATAAGAACTACAGTCGTAAACTGAAAAGTCTGTCGCGAACACCCAAAGGACATTTGGTTATCATTTCAGATCAAGGGAGTCATCGCGTTACCGAATGGTGCAGTCGCTATGTTTATAAGTGGAGAAAATCGATAGACATCGAACACCATTGCTTTAACTAGAAGCAAGGGCGGCGCGCTCACTCCTGTATGCTGCTCCATAGAGACGTTCGTATCACTTTTGACAGACAGTATCTGAAAAATAACCAAACCGTGCGAGGAGTTTGTTTTTATAATAGTCGCAGATTATCGTTGTTGTGATCGACGGACGCCATTCCACGTCATCTCAAATGGGACAACCACCACCATCGAGCCGAGACAAAACGAGGCGATACAAGTGGCAGAAGAGAGTGAATTTGAGAGAGAGATGTATAGATTCACATACGATCTTAGGTTGTCATGTTGGAATGCAATAAGCGAGCCAGCTATAAAAAGAACGAATTAGAGGATAGTGGGAATGAGGAGAAAACGTGCTTACTACAAAATACATTTACAAAGGTTATTGCCCCTCATGAACACGCAGTAGAGTTATAGCTGAAAAACCAAAAATCAGGAAAACGATAGTGGTCGAAAGAGAGAAAACGTAGTTATAGATGTGGAGAGTAGCAGGAGAAAGAAACCTCCAGACAAGGATCAACCAGTAAAAGTTGGATGGATATCATGGAAAGGCCTTGCAGTTCAAGAGGATTTGTTGTGAGATAAACAAAATTATTCTTTTGAAGAACTTCGCCAGTAAAATAAGTAAGCTACGTCGAACATATTGTCATTAAGCTCACCGATCATGGGGCAGATAGATATGCATCGAATCTGAAAATACTCTCACTGTTTTGAAACATGAGAGGACAGGATTCTCTCTTGAAGAGACTTTGCAAGAAAGGAAATCCGAATGTTTAGTAGAGCAGTTAGTAGAATTCTCTCCATGTACAGAAAGTACTATTGATGAAAAGAAAAAGATACTTAAAACTTAAATGAGTAAGCAAGTGGAAGCGAGAATTCATAGGTACAATGAAAAGTTAAAGAGTACAACGTTTCATATTTGTGACTTACTTTTGGTTCAGACCCATGAAAAATCAAAGTGATATCAAACACGTGATAAGTAAGTTCAAACTATTTTAATATGGTCCTTTTGTAATTATAAATTGTCCCCGACATCACCGCATATTACGCAGGGTCTGTTACATTAAGAAACGTGTTAGACTACAGAATATTCCAGATCTAAGAAAACAGGAACCGAGAAATGTGATGAATAGTAACCAGATTTGAAAGAATAGGTGGAATGACTGAAAAAATATTTAAAAATTTCAGATGGCATAATTATATGTATTCATAAAATTATTGTCTTTCTGAAGCATCTCGTATACATCTCATAAGTTTCAGATATGATAAAATGCAAAAATGAAATATAAAGATATATTTATAAAAGAAAAAAAATATCTTTGTGACAAAAGTCACTTCAAAAGTGAGTAACATATTATGAATAATATTTAAAATTGCGAGAAAATACTTTGTTAAATAACCAAAAGTAGAAAAAAAACAGCAAAAAAATATGTGGAATCAAGGATGTCAGAGCGGGCCTTGTCTCAGTCATGCCACAAATTTTGAGTTATTTATGTAAAAGACTCTGATAAAGTGAAAATATGTTTGTAAAAAATAAGGAGGGAACAAGTTCAACATTTTCGAAGAAATTTTAATTTGTAAGCAAAAAAAAAAGTTTCTTAAGTGTAACACTTATAACATACGAAACAAAAGTAAAAGACGTTTCCACGTGGTTCACACACACACACTAACTGACACATACAAGTATAATTGTTGTGGCGAGGCATTTTCGTGCGATTGTACTTCTCAGCATAACTCAAGACAATGTGAGGCATGCGTAATGAAACAACTACGTTAGACATGTAAACCATATTTTTTTAAGTTGCTTGTGATACAAATATCAAACGATTAATCTTGAAACTATATGTGAAGGTTGGAAATAGAGAAAACTTTGTATACTTGTCATACATATTACTTTTTACATGTGTATTATTTTTTAAAATAAAAAACAGTGTTATTTATGAAATCGTGAGCAACTGCTCTACTCTGATAGTTCAATTGATGGTTTGATTAGGAAAAAATTAATACCGCGGAAATCTGGACGATTGGCTTGGCGCACTCAGTGGTGCCGTGCACAACGTACCAGAATAAGGAGAAAGGGGCTGGGCGTATAACAGTGTAGATACATTGTAGAAGGCTGTGGATGTAAAATTATTGTAGTGCTAAAAGTGCCTCAAATCATCATAGTGGAGTGGATTTTTACTTACACGTTATTAAGTCGTCTCTGCAGTCATCAAGTCACAGATGCAAGAATTTCCAGACTTACAACGCTGTGAAATTCGGTGAACCATGGTTGCCGCTGGAACAGTGGCTCTAGGAAGCATCATGTTGCTCGGTGTGCATTAATTCATCAGATATGAAGAAGCTGTGTGAGATCACCATCCAGCACTGCTGAGACAACACAACGACAGTCACACTCCCCTCTACACAAACCACAACAAGGTAAGACTTTCATTTTGTCCAGGAAATTACTCTTGTTAACAGAGTGTTAGTCATGTTAGTCAAACTGAAATAAATTTTAGTTTGAACATTATAGTTTATTAGTAACAGTAATTAGACTTTTTTATTATTCTATTATTATTCAATACTCAGTCCTTTGTAATTTATCAAAAAAAGTTGTGTACAAATTAGAATTGTAAAAATATTTTCGAAAACTATAGTACTTCAGAACACAATGCTAACAAGGCAGTTCATTTAAACCGCGAATTTAAATATCCAAACACCGGTCACCATTGTTTTTCCACTTTTTGAAGTAAATTTTACTGACTGGAAGTTCGCAATCAAGTTAATAAATTTCAATAATTAATTATGTAAGACAGTTTAAAGAGGTCTGCCAGAACACTGCACTGGAATCAGTTAGGCATTCCTCCATCTTAGAATTTTGAATGCAAAGTAAAGTTAACAGCTTTGCTTTACAAATTCACAGTAAATTTCAGAATTAATTAAAGATCGCAATAGCTCTTTCAGAGCTTGGCGACCGTAAGAACCTAGACATAATATTTCTTTCCGAGATTTTAATAAGGTAGGCTCAATTTTCTCTTTCCCAGCACCTGCAATTTTAGCTGTTCACAGTATCAAAACGACACTGAAAGTAGGCATTGCTATGACTAAGGCAGCGTTTTTTTGATAGGGAGTCAATTTTACATTCGAGCCCCTGCATCCATCGGTTGCTTCGGAATTGAATGTAGATCACCTTAATTGTTTAAAAAAATCCATTTACTAAGCACACAGTTCAGTTCATACAGAAAGATGATAATAATGTCGTTTACTGCTCAAATAAGTACGACGCAATTACGCCAGTGAGTGACAAGGGAAATCCTTTGTGTTCACTGATAGCTTTTGTGAAGAGCAGTAGCCAGCACGCCCCGCTGGTGCCCCTACTGAGTTCACGATGGTCGTGGCAGGACGCACCAGCAGACGCAATAACAGAAGAATCAATTGTAAGATAAGTGCCTTCAGTAATTTTACAATCTAGACAGGGTCTCCCGTCTCTGATATGTCCTGGCGACGAACCTTCACATCCGTCTGCTGCTAAGGTTCTCTGGCTGGACCACTTGAGACGATGCGAGAGTGCTCGGTCCCTCCTGTGCCCCTCACCCTTCCCACACCGCGTTATTGTGTTGTCGGATACCGTGACGCCCAACACTATTGCCCCACCACGGACTGCATGTCGCCGTGTTGGTTATTATGATGACCGACGTCTTCCCATAAGGAAACTGCATTGTCACATTGTAGTGCTGTTCGCCGCGCCTTATCCGTGCTGGATAGGAGGCTGCAACTTTACAGCATCTCGCTCCCCAGGTCGGGTCATGTCGACAGCCTCGTGAGTGGCTCATCAAGGCAGTTGTCGTCCCAGCCTCGTAGATGGTTCCTTGCACCTCACGAAGATACAGTGATCCTCGCCCAACAGCGTGGCGCGGAGGTATCGATAAACTGGAACGATTTTGCGCAAACTGTTACACAATACAAATCAGAGAATCGAGTGCAAACTAGGTGAGTGCCGTCGATCCTTCTAATCGAGAGCCTGTCGACTGTTACTAAAGGGGATTTTCCTTTTAGACGTAATTCGTAATGACCGAACTGTTCTCCTTTATTCCTAGCCGTCAGCAGTTTCTTACCCTGCTGTATTTGCTTAATTTTCGTTTTGGTACGTTAACTCTATTGACAATGTAACTTAAGTGAAGTTATGTAGCGAATTTGGGTGGGGGAGGGGTGGCTTCCATTGCTGGACCTAGCCAACCGCATGATCTAAAAGGGCAAGAATGTCCTGAACCGACATTCCTAGATATCTAAGGAATGCCCTAGTAAAGTAGGTGCTACATTACTCTGACAACCGAAGGAGGTTGCGCAGTGGTCAGCACACTGGACTCGCACTCAGGAGGACGACGGTTCAAACCGTGTCCAGCCACCCTGATTTAGGTTTTCCTTGATTTTCCTAAATTGCTTCATGCAAATGCCGCGTTGGCTCCCTTAAAGAGAACTACCGACTTCCTTCCCCATCCTTCTCTAATCCAATGGGACCGATGACATCGCTGTTTGATTCCCTCCCCCATATCAACCAATCAACTTTATTTTGACGAACCAAAATTTCTATGGCCACTACCAGCACTTTCAAATTCTCTCATCCAGGTATCATCACTTTATAGGAGTAGGTCACCGAAACGCCAAGAAAACAAAGAGGTTGCTGATATAAAGATAAAACAAGAGGGTTGCTTCAACATGTCCGAAAGAACAGAAACCACGCATTCATATAAAATAGCAACACAAGAAAATTGAAAGAAATATGAAAGGTGGGGGTGGTTGGAGGGGGCGGTTGGACTCTCCTTCCAATGTCCTGCGTGATGTTGGGCCAGTGGAAAAGTCGCCTTGTGAGCGCCTTCATTTGTATCATCGCCCGTGCTGATCGTGCAGGGAGGTATCGACACGGTTTTGGTTTCTGTTTGTAGATGATACAGACATTGCAATAAGTAGCAAGTCAAGTACAGATTTAGAAACAGTTGCTAATCAAATTTTCACTGCCATTAGTAAGTGGTTTATAGCTAATTCACTGTCATTAAACTTTGAGAAGACCCCCTATATGCAGTTCAGAACCTGTAAGAGATTTTCGTCCAGCATGTGTATAACATATGAAGACATGCAGATCGAAGAGCGGATTACAACTCGATAATAAATTTAGTTGGGAAGGACATACCACAGAATTGCTTAAGCACCTAAGCAAGTCTGTATTTGCAGTGAGAATGGTGTCAGGTGTAAGAGATATAAATGTAAATAACTTGCATATTTTGCTTTCTTTTCTATTATGTCATACGGGATCATATTCTCGGTAACTCGTCAAATCGAGCAAAAGTTTTTTGGGTGAGAAAGTGTGTGTAAGAATCATTTGTGGTGTAAATTCAAGAACATCCGGTAGAAACCTGTTAATGGAACCTGGTATTCTAACCCCACAACGTCTCTGTAAATTTATTCCTTAATGACGTTTGTTGCAAGTAATATATCTTTATTTCCAACCAATAGCTCAATACATAGTATCAATGCTAGGAATAGGAACAATCTACTTAAAAACCTAAAATCACTTACCTTGATCCAAAAAGGTGCCCAATATTCAGAAACACACATTTTCAATAAATTGCTAGCAATCATTAAAAACTTGGTTTCTGATAAAACACGGTTTAAACAGAGTTTGACGTTGATAGGCAACTCTTTCAGCTCTATTGATGAATATATTAAAAGAGACTGTTAAGCCAGCTTAATTTAAAATGTCTGTTAGATTTCGGTTTAGACAGCATTTGGTCACAACAGTCAAGATTACGTATTTTTTGTATGATACATTTATTAATAGTGCATAATAATGTTTCATTCTGACAGCGTGTTGATTCTGTAAATATTAGCTGCTTCAGTTTACTGCATTGTATTCACCTATTTCGACAACCTCCTGACAAATTATCTGGGTAGCAAGTATTATATTCGAATGTTTTATGGTTTTATGTTATTCTTTCTGACATGTTCCACACTCACGAGAATCATCTCATTTTTTGTGTCTATGGAACGAAAACTGAATCTAATCTCTAATCTAAGAAATGGTCATCTCTTGTTAGCATCAGCACTCTCTGCACCGTGTGGATCCTATTTTTGAAGAAAATGTATTTGGGTAATTCTGGAAGGGAGTGGGTTGTGGGTGTTATATCCAACCCTGTCTTAGAAGAGGATCTTAGATGTGTCCTTTGCAATTGCGGTGCTATGAGGGCGATATTTTGTAGAAGTTTTTGCTAGGGCTCATCGATTTCGAAATAAAATGTATTTTAAGAGTGAAATGAGGAATTTGGCCGCATATATAGTCTGGATGG
The DNA here is from genome assembly GCF_023864345.2 of Schistocerca serialis cubense. Taxonomy (NCBI): domain Eukaryota; kingdom Metazoa; phylum Arthropoda; class Insecta; order Orthoptera; family Acrididae; genus Schistocerca; species Schistocerca serialis. The sequence continues at coordinate 422,933,378 of NC_064643.1, read as the reverse complement.
GGCATGTTAGCATGTTGTGGTGTGGGCCAATTGTGAACTGAATAAGTGTAATTGCTTAAGAAGAGGAACCAGTATTTTCAGGAAGTCGGCTCCTAGGGCCTGACAAGGAAATCAGTGGTTCATGGTCAGCAATGAGATGATATTTCGCACCATAAAAACATTAACGCAAATTTCTGAATGCCAATTATGAGCGCAAGGGCTTCTTTTTCTATTTCAGAATTGTTTATTTGGGTTGAAGTTCGCGTTTTAGAAGCGTAAACATTAGGTTTATCCTGCCCTTTGACGCTTTTGTGAGAAATGGCGGGCGTTATGTCACGGTGGAGGCGTGAATGGTCATGATGATGCGTTCTGACGGGTCACAGGTCGCCTCACAAGGAATGGATTTTGTACACTGCGTTAACTTTTGGCAAGTCTGCTGAAACTTCTGTGGCCTTACATTCTTTGCGCCTTTCTTATGTAAATTATAAATAGATCTGGCTATATGGGAGACATCTGATATGAGTTTGGCATTGTATTTGATTTTGCAAAGAAATTACTGAAGATCTTTTGGACTGGAAGGCGCCTGAAGCTTTTTACGGTAGCTACTTGTAGCTGAGTTGACTGCCGTCTTTTACAACTTAATACGTGGTCTAAGTACTTCTCTTTCCCTTGAAAAAATCACACTTTTGTAAATTGCATTTCATTCTGTCTTGTTGCTCTGTCTGGAGTAGTATACGTAAGTTTTCAAGAAGCTGCAATCTTGTAACGCCACTTACTAATACATCGTCCAGACAGTTCGCTGTATTCAAAATCTTTAGAATCAGTTGCTCCTAACACCGTTAGTATATTTCTCGAGCACTACTATTTCCGGCTGGTTGCCTTTTATACATGTCTATTCCAAATGGGGTGTTAAGAACCATGAACTGGCGTGACTGTTCATTTAGTGGGAGCCACAAATATGTTTCGGATGAAAAATAGGGTGCTAAGAATCATGAAATGGCGTGGCTGTTCTTTTAGAGCCATTTAAAAATATGCTTCGGGAGAACCCGTTGCGGCAAGTACTGGCCACCATATAGTTTTGGCATGAAGCTATCTGGTCATGGGATTGGATAGGCATCAATCTATGATTGTGCATTTATGGTTGCCTTAAAACCACCACAAACAGGGAGGGAACCGTTTAGTTTGTGTAAAACTACCAATGGTGTCGACCATTGACTTGATGTGATGGGTGTGATGATTTTTTGATGCACCAGACGGTGTAATTCCGTCCTGAGATCACCTCACAATGTTACTGGTATTGGTCTGGCTCTATAGTAGCAAGGTACTGCAGAAGACTAACTGAATACGAACGACTTAATGACTTGCATACCCTACGTCCGGCGAAAATAGATCTGGATCTGAAAATTTAGTGCAGAGTGAATAAAGATAATTGAATGGTACAACCGCTACTACAGTACTGATAGTTAAGCCATCAACTCGGGCACAGAACACTTTCGAGTTGTTTTTGTACCTCGCACTGAAGAAAGCGATCTTGAAGTGTGCCTTGTCATGTAGACTGGAGGAGGACGGAGGACAGTGTGCCCACCCCCTTCCCCCGTCCCCAACATCAACGCAGTTGTCGCTGGCCACTGGGACAAGGGGCTTCCGTACCGTGTGCATGCGATCCGTTATACACACTACCTTTGAGTCTAAAGAAATAGCATTAAAATTAATTTGAACTTTTTTTCGTATTCCATACGAAGACTTTATTGATACTACAACTATACTTCAAAAATCTCCGTTCGGTATGGTCTATACCATTAGAGATATAAAATTTTACCTCAAATGACTTGTCTGCTGTTACAAAACGGACCTAGGGATTGTAAAGTTGAAACTGTAGCTAAAAAGATTCAGTTCATAGAAGTTACTTTCCCAGAAATGATTTACTTTCGTTACAACAGATTCCTGCCAAAAATGATTATTTAACTATGTTTACTTGCTTGAGTGTGACAGAGTGTGTGTGGAGGACACGTAAAGTGTGGATGCTTTATTTGATAGAAAAGTATGTAAAATATATGAGTGGAAAAATTCTTGTGTAACCAGGAATCATGTGACGTACGTAACGTGTTTCTTAGTGTGCATGCTTTTGTATAAAAGTAAACAGAAGAGATGTTAGCTATTAAATCAGTTAGTGTTTCATTTCTGGGGGTAAAACGTTCTTTGCTTTATTTTAAATAAAGTTTGGTTTCGTAAATACAGAATTTGTTTTATAAATTGCTTTCTGTCGTTTATTGGATGATTTAGGGATTACCGCAAATATTTGAGGGCTGGAGCTGTTCCGATTGGCTGCCTGAATCATTAGCCAGTAGGAGTTACGCACTTCCCACGCTTTGTGTAGTGTTTGTAATATAGTTCTATACCCCTAGTAGTCACTCTTGAACTGTTTTATTGTTCACATCAATGTGGAAGCGCTGCACACAATTTTTTTTTTTTTTTTTTTTTTTTTTTGTAAAGATGAAAGAAATTTTACGTTCCAGTGGTTCTGTTACATGAATTGTAAAGTGACTTTAGTTTTGAATATTACATGGAAAGTTTGGAAATTTTAAATCGATTTGTTTGGAAGTTGAAACTTCCTGGCAAATTAAAACTGTGTGACGGACCGAGACTCGAACTCGGGACCTTTGCCTTTCGCGGGCAAGTGCTCCACCATTCCGTTTGGTAGTTGTTTGCATGTGAACTTTTTGATCTTATTTAAACTCTGCGTTGCTTTTTTCGGTAACATCTCGGAACATTTGGGCGAGTGCTTCTTTCTAAGAAGATTACTGAACGACTCGATGTAATAAGGAGAAGTTCTATTTAAAAAGTCATTAACTTGCAATGATATCAGTTTCACGTAAGTAAGGCCTGGAAAAACATTTGCAAAATGTTTCGGAGGCAACAAAGCCTAATCAAATGAACTTTAAAACTTTTCAAGCAAGTTATTAAGAATCCAGACGACCCAAATATTTTACGGACTTGCAGATTCTGCCTTCAAGCTGGAGTTATGCGGCCTTTGCTTGGTAGGTAATTAGTCGATTTTTCTTCAACGCTGCTTTTGTGGTCTGAACCAGTATCTATCACCACAGAGTGAAAGAGAAGGGAACAAGAAGCTTGTCTAGGTATGTGGACTGAATGTTATCGATGAGAACGTATAAACGACCCCGCCGTAGCAGGTTAATATTTTAAAACCAAAAGCTGTAAAAGCGTCTCTCTTAAAAAAAATTTGTGCCTTATGTGATGGCACCACTAACAATGTAACTGAACGGCTGACTTTCTTACACAACGACGTTACAGTGTATTTACTTACTAAGTGGTGCTCGTTATAGAACCGTAAACTCTATGACGTTGGCCCAACAGCGAGGAACTAATCTGAGTACAACTGCCCTTATTTATGTCAGAAACTGCCGAACCGGAATCAAGAAGGAAATTTATTAACGGTTTTTTGATCGTTAGTGGGAGATAAAGCTTTTGCGGTTGTGTTGTGACAGGGTTTGGCTGTGGATGTATCGTGTTTACGCTGAGACCGTGTTCTTGGTGCAATTCGGTGTGGCTTTCTCAAATTTCTGCCAGATGCCTTTTTTAAAGCACTGTTCACTGCGCGTTTCCTACAGACGTTTTTTTAGAAAGAGAGTCTCGGCCCCCTGCATACCACGTGGTGGTGTTTTTATAGCAAGACTGAGCAGTAAGTAGAGGAAATAAGTGAAATGTCGCTGCTGATTCGTTGCGTGGACTTCGTCAATAAATGAACATGGAGGTGTGAATCCGGAGTGCGAAGATGAAGATCATGGTTCTTAGTCTTGACTGCTGTGTCGCGAATGGAAATGCCATTTTCTAGAAGATACACCACTTCCACGGAAATACTGCTGCGCTACATTCGATAATTTAAGCTGTTACTTTCAGAAAAATATTGCTGTGTTGCGTCCGATATCTCAAAAGTGTTTGCTATAGCTAACACTTCCTCGAGAGTAGAATTTGTTAACTGCAATGCATGTTCATAAACTTCATCGTCAGGAGCATAGATAATTATTACATCAAGCGTTAACGATTCGGCCTAGAATTGCTTATAATTTTGATTTGTACACAGCAATCAATACTTTCACGTCAGCCCTTTTGACATCAGGTACCCGCATAGCATACGACTGATGCGACATCTTGTGGCGACGAAGAAAAGCGAGCCTAGCTGCTCTGGCAAGTCTTTGCTGTTCGTAATGGTTAGAGAGTAAACTACGAATTTCTCGTTTGAAAATGGAGCTGGAAACGCCTTTAGTATATGTGCCAGTCTTCATGTTCCGGATGAAGTGGTGCTGGATGCTGTTCTACCTTGAAGTTCTGCTGTAGTACAAGCTGGTGCTTTACGTGAGTTGCACTTGCTGTCTTTGCCGTTGTTCTTGATGTCGTTATTGTTCCAGGATTTGTTTTTGTAGTTGTTACTATTGTGCCTGTTATTGCAATTGAAGTTACAGCTGTTGCTAGCACAGTTTCATAAATTCTTTGTCGATTATTACGGAACTTACCATAGCGCACACGCTCATTTCGAGTCGTCCTTGCCACTACTAGACCTGACAAAATTCAAGAAACAATCTTTATTACACAGTAAGAACGGACAGAGTTTTATTACCACTAGACAGTTCACAAGACCAGTCGACCTGGGTCATCATAAAGTTACAGATAAACAGCAAGGAAAAAATTCAGGTAATCTGGGATCACACAAATTCGTGAGCATTTATGCATTCGTAGTCCAAAGAGTTGCTCAAGCGACAGCCTATAAGAAGGCTGATCACTTATTTACGGTGGCGGCGAGGTAAAAACTACACAACAGCACGATAAGTACTGAGTTTATGGTGACAAGGATGTCAGTTTTATTTCCCGCTTGGTGTCAGAGTCGAGCCCCGCAGCCCCAAGGCAGTTATATAGTACGGCAGTCCTTCATCCCCTATTTATGAAAAAGGTATCATTTGGAACTGCAGGGGTTGGGTTAGAAGATTTAAGTGACAAATTCCTCACAATGCGCAGCTCACCGGCCGCACGTGGGGTATTTAGCGGAGTATATCGCAGTCTATCCCCTCGCTGTCTGAGGTCAGCCGAACAGTAACATCCTCTAAATTCCCTGAATAAAATAGATTATTTCGAAAACCAACTCACCGCACCAAATGAGGAAGAAACGGATAAACATGCCCCATTTCACTGCACTATGTTTTGTCGAGGATGAACTTGGCTACTTGTGCGCTCAGTTGCCACACAGAGGTGACGCTCGAAACCAATTAATCTATTTTATTCGGTAATTTGGAGCATGATTGTAACAACTACCGTGGTACGAAACAGTTTACAGCCGCAGTGTGCACCAGCAGAAACACCAGCAGCCCCAATTAAGATTTGTGGAGGCTGATCTTGATCGTAAAGCGAATGTCTGAGCTGTCCACATATTAAACCACTCCCAATTAATTCCTAAATAGGAAATATAAAATCAAGTCTTTGCCCCTACCCATAGAATATTGACACATAAGAGCACACGCTCTCCACCAGAATTGGAATTTTAAAACAATACATATAATAAAAGTAAGCGTGGTGTGTATGTGCATGCCTCTAAAATTTCGCAAGCGAATTTCACAGTCGCATGAGTTACATAGTGTGATAACCCTCCATTCTCCATCCCTGACCAAAGTTTCGGTTTAGAACTGTAGGGGTTACTTAAGAAGATATCGTTATTTAAAGAGGACTTTTCTCGCAACGACATAATAAATGTAGGTGTGGTATGTCTGTACGTGCCGCCATAGCTATGCCACACACTCCCTCAGTCCCTTTGGGGTTACATGGTGCGGTAGCCATCCATACCCCACCCATTAAGAAGGTATGGTTTGCAAGTGCATGGTTTGGGTTCAAAGATGTGTGTATCGAAAGAAGGCGTTGCACCAGCGGACTCTGAGGCAACATGGAATCGAGTGCCGAAGTGGCCGAGGCTGACCAGATTTAGTTGTAGAACGTCGAACGATGTTGTAGAATATTCCAGAATATTATACAATCTTCAAGACCATTCAAAAATGTTCTAGGTCTCAAAGGCAAATCGGAATTAATGGGATGGGCATTGCCTACACATTCTGGAAATTTTCGGCAAACGCTTCCGGTTATTCCGGAATTAACTCCAGCAAATGAAATCAATGCATATTTGAAGAAATCATTTGCTTGGTCTCGAGTGAGGTAAGTACAATTAAGAACAAGTTGAGAGTTCAACTTTCCAATGACGAAGAAGCCAAACATTCTGTCGAAAAACTTTCAAATTAGTGAAGGCACACATCCAGTTGACTGTAACTGATGAAATTAAATTTACAAGTTATTTATGTAACCCTGTCGATAGCCTATATGAATTAAAAGACAAAGTTTTTCCGAACATTGTTCAAAATTACTGCAGTTGGTTATCTGAAAAAGCCATTTTAGCAGTAAGAAATGTAGAAGACGATATTAATTTAAAAATTCAAAACAAGAAAATGTCGTGAGCAGTTATCAAAAAATATAATTGAAGCAAAACAATTTCAGGAAAAATACAAAGGGAAACCAACATTCATTCCGAGGATTCCACTCGTATCTGCCAAGTTGCCGATTCAGTTTCAAAGACTGCAATTTTCAGTAAGATGATCATCTAGTATGGCTATACTTAAGGCACAAAGACAAAAGTTCGAATGTTGTGGTATTAATTTGACAGACTCGTGCTTTTCTGGTCAGTTATACGTAGCTTGCTCTAGGAATGGGAAACCCAAAGTATTTATGTATCTGCACACGAAATAATAAGATTAAATATGTAATTTGTAGGCAAGTATTGTCACAAAACTAGCTAATTAATTATGAAATATAGTGACAACAAAGCATGTTTTCCTTATCAGTTAATAAAACAGTCTATATGGCAATAATCATTTGTTGAAAACAGTCGACCGGTTTCGGCATTTATACTGCCCATTGTCAGATCTAACGCGCCAAAACAACTGGCGGTGTACGGAAGAGCTGCGCGAAATCACAGACGTTTACTGCTCAGCTAGACAGATTTCAGAAAAAAAGCTTTTTACGATCTTTTTAAAGGTGTTATTTAAAAAGAGGCAGCTGTTTTTCGTCCATTTATTACAAAAAAAGAGCAATAAACGGCTGTGATTTCACGCATCTGTACCCTGCGCCGTCGGCTTCAGCCATACGGTGGGTTACATCTGAAGATGTGCAGTATAAAGCCAGAAAACGGTCAAAATTTTTAAATAATTGGTGATTGCGATCTTTACTGTTTCATAAGAAACTGACAATTTATTATAGATCGCTGTCAAATCTCCAAACCATCTTATGTAGACTTATGTAAGCTTTCTTTCACTAATTTAAATTCAGCTGTACTGAGAATATGATGATTTAGTATACCTTTATAGTTCCTGTATGTTGATTCACGTAGGCTGATTGATGTATATAGGGTGTCCCACCTACCTTTGCCGCCTCGTATATTTCAAAAATGAAACAAAAAGTGAAATATGTATTTGTCCAGGGATGCATCTATGTCAGGTGCTCACACAATGAGCAGCAATGCACAATCCTTACAAGTAAGTAAACATCACCATCAAGAAAAAGCTAGGTTTTTAAAATGGCACATGTATGTATTTTCTATCGAAATGAAAACTAGAGTTACAATTAGTAATGACAGACTTGATTTCTTAGCCCTGAAACGTATAAATCATGGAATACTTAAACTTTAAATAATGGAAACCGTGCCACAGTTTCTGCCGTAAAGCAGTAATGCCGTAATGCAGGTTGCATGCACTGTCGTAAAGGCTGCTGTAGACAAGTCTTGCTCTGCACATTACGACAGAAAGTGTGGCGCCGTTGGCACCCTTCATTGTCCACGTATTTCAGAAGGTACGGAGTTTATATTAGTGAAAATAATTATATCGTCACTAATCGACCCCTTGTTTTCATTTCCGTAGAAAAAGCAAATGTGTGCCACTCAAAAGAAAGTAACTTTGTGTTGAAAGTGATGTTTGTTTACATTTATGAAGTGTACATTCCTGACCATTGTGTGAACCCCTGGCCAATTGTATTTTTCACTTTTTGTTTCGTTTCGAAACAGTGTTAGGTTGACATCCTGTATACATAACCACCTATCGCCTATCACTATAGTGGTTATGCGGCACTATCTGTTGTGTTTCTGGAGGTTGAAGATTATTAAGATTTCTTGAATGTTCATTTTTACTATGTTCCCGAATACTCTCGAGTGATCTGGAATGTTCGCAGAAAACAAATGAAATAAAATCTACGCGAAGCCGTTTTTCGGCTAGTATAAACATAAGAAAAGGTTTGAGATACGAAGGAGCCGGCCGTTGTGGCCGAGCGGTTCTAGGCGCTTAAGTCTGGAGCCGCGCGACCGCTCCGGTCGCAGGTTCGAATCCTGCCTCGGGCATGGATATGTGTGATGTCCTTAGGTTAGTTAGGTTTAAGTAGTTCTAAGTTCTAGGGGACTGTTGACCTCAGATGTTAAGTTCCATAGTGCTCAGAGCCATTTGAACCATTTTTGAAATACGTTGGATTCTATTCGAATGAATCATTTAAATTTTAAGTAGACGATTTCCTATCTTTGATGCAGTGGGGCAAGTGCTTATTCTCGAATGGTACCGATGTCTATGACATTTAAATTCTAGACCTTCTCCTTCATTTCGTACAGTATTCATAAAGAAGTGAAGTAAATTACAAATTGTATTGCACAAAGTGCACTCCAGTGTTGATCTGGCATTGGTACTATACCTTCTTTATCCTTCTCTTTCTCTCTTCTATCCTTGGCTGGACAAGATCGAGAAACGCCTCGGTCTCGTTCCATTCAAAAATGCTAAGAACACAACTTCAGAAACATGTATGAGTTTGCTATCTGCTGCTGGGTTGGTTCCCTAAATGACAGTTTTTGACTTAGGTCTTGGATCTCCTACCAAAATCCTGTCAACGATTAAAAATTAGGGGAAAAATTTCTTGTAGTCGCAAATTCTTGTTCAGTGCTGGAGAAGAGTGTCAGGAGCAATATACTAAAAAACCTTGCTAGTGGGGCGTTAGAGTGGGGATATGAAGCCATTTAAAGCTCATTTTTTAGGTGTTTCTTGGCTGTCTATAAAACCGTGACATCTAGCGAAAATGTTTCCAGGTACAAATTTAAACTACGTAAAAATTTGCTAAACGGAAGGTCCTATTCATTTTTCTCTAGGATTAATAGTTTCCGCGTTGCAGGCATGGAAATCCCAGAATATTAAAAATAGTGTTTCAATGGCATAAACTTGATATATATTGTTAAATGAAGTGGGTTAAGAACAAACATTAAATGTGTGTACCACGTCTAAGTGCAGTGGAACCGTAGTACAGTGAAGAGCCTGACCCAAGTGTAATATACTGTCAGTATGTATTCGACAATGCTGATTTCGTTGTCTTCACTCTCAGTGGCTGGAATACTTTTCGCAGGCTGAGGGTATCAAATGCATCACCCCAATCTCAGCTCACTCATCACCTGAAGATATCCAGAGGCCTTAATTGGCTCCCTCTGCGGCATTGGTAGGTCGCCTAGGCGTTATCGTACTTCAAATATCACAAGCAGTGCAATGCATTGCAATACAGGTTTCTGTTCTGGATTTACGCCAACCTTGCGTGATATACAGTGGATATGTGGTAAGTGGTACCCCTCAGTGCTGAACAGTGCCAGAAACTACCGAATGGAAGAGACTTGTGCACACGGTTAATACTGCAGACAGTTACCGGTTAGAGAACTGCTGTAACTTTCCGATCATTCATTAACTCACGACCAAGTGACCACAATGCGGTTACGCAGCTGTACAGTATGCTATCAAAGAAAGGCAGCAACAAGATGCTACATTTACCAATTCAATCTCTTTCCCATCACTGACATAGGTCAGCATAGGTCATTGACCACCTGACGCAAGTTACGTACTTCTCAGCCATTATTTACGCAAACGCTATTTTTTTAACATAAAATCTCATATATAAAAAGTAAGTAAGAACTTAAATATTAAACTGAAATTAAATCCTCTATATAAACTAAAGCTCAGTGAAAATATTTTGTCTGCTTACATAAAAGAACTGAACAGTAAGTGCCGGGAGGTACACGAGGGTTGGTACTTTAATAGTGCCAACCATTTATTTACAGCTCTTACAGAATAGATACGTGTTTCAAAGTTTTACTGACCTTCAAAGTATTCACCAGCATTGTGCATAACCCGTTTTCAGCGATGTGGAAGTCGAAGGATACTCTTAGCAGTGCCAGTTGTGTTGACAGTTCGAGTGGCGCAGTCTATTGCCCGACGAATTTGTAGCAGTTCTGAAGCGAATGCCGTGAAGTGTTTCCTTCAGTTTAGAAATCGAGTTGAACTTACGAGGGCTGAATTCACGGGAGTGCAGTAGGTGGTACAGCATTTAGCAGCCTCGCCAGTCAAACAAATCAGTGACAGCTTGCACTGTACGTGCTTGAGCATTGTCCTGCAAAATAACGGTCAGGTCCTGAAGAAAGTGTCATCACTTCTGTCTGTATGCTGCTTATTTTTGGAACACAACCTACGACCAGCTTAGAGACAGAAGTGATGACACTTTCTGCAGGACATGAGCATCATTTTGCAGGACAATGCCCAAGCACATACAGTGCAAGATGAGTTCAATAACTGAAACCGCTCACTGCGGAACTGACGAAAAAACACAAGAGAACACTGCAATCTGATTTGCTTTCCTCAATGTATAAAAAGTTGTGCAGCTAGAATAAGAGCCTAGTTTGTACTGCCTAGCAACAGTCAGTCACTTTCTAGTCCAGGCCAGGAGGTGAGCGCAACCAGCTCCATATGTCACCAGTTCCACCGCGTAAACAGTGACACAATCTTGGCTTGAGAAAAGTAAACCAGAAATGTTAGTGGTGTTATAACAGGTGCAGCCAGTCACTTGACTGCACGCGCTTCAGATAACGTCCTGAGAACCAGTTTCTTCGATAGCGGAAATTGAGCTCTTTATGTCATTAAGCCCAAAGTTCTACTGAGATATGATGTACATGTCGTTGTACAAGTTCTACAGACTAAATTTTTTTGTCAGAGAAAAGAATAATGTTGAGAAATTTTTGCTACTGACATTTCAAGTAAAACTTCTTTATATATCAGGCGCTCGTTGATTCAGTATCATTTTTCCCTTCCATCATCATTTTGGGTTCCACTGAAATGTGCGGTCACACGAGATGATGCTGATCCTACAAATGATCTTAGAAGATAGGGTAAAGAAAGGCATGCCTACGTTTATAGCATTTTTAGTCTTTTGACCCCTTACCCTTTCAGTATCCTCATACACTTTCACTATCTCTTCATCTTCAGCTTGCGACGTCGGCATGTATACCTGAACTATCGTCGTCGGTGTTGGTTTGCTTTTGATTCTGATAAGAACAACCCTGTCACTGAACTGTTCATAGTAACACACTCTGCCCTACCTTTCCTATTCATAACGAATTCTACTCAGGTCACAATGAAGTAGTGATGAGTAGGCTGAAGTTAAAGACAATAGTCAGGAAGAATCAGTACGCCAAGAAGTTGGATAGGGAACTACTAAGGAATGACGAGATACGGTTTAAGTTATCTAATGCTAGAGGTACAGCAATAAGGAATAGCTCAATAAGCAGTACAGTTGAAGAGAATTGGACATCTCTAAAAAGGCCATCACAGTTGGGAAGGAAAACGTAGGTACAAATAAGGTAACTCAGAAGTAACCATGGTTAACAGGAGATTAAAATGGTTCAAATGGCTCTGAGCACTATGGGACTTAACTGCTGAGGTCATCAGTCCCCTAGAACTTAGAACTACTTAAACCTAACTAACCTAACGACATCACACACATCCATGCCCGAGGCAGGATTCGAACCTGCGACCGTAGCAGTCGCGCGGTTCCAGACTGTGGCGCCTAGAACCGCTCGGCCACCGCGGCCGGCCAGACTCCGAGTACAGGAAAACAGCCTTCCTTCGGTAACATCAAAGCAAGGATGTTAACATTAAGAGTGCAACGGGAATTCCACTGTTAAATGCAGAGGAGAGAGCGGATAGGTGGAAAGAATACATTGAAAGCCTCTATGGGGGGGGGGGGGGGGGGGAGGAGATTTGTTTTATGTGATGGAAGAAGAAACAGGAATCGATTTAGAAGAGATAGGGGATCCTATATTAGATTCAGAATTTAAAAGAGCTTTGGAGGGCTTAAGATCAAATAAGGCAGAAGGGATAGACAACATTCCATCAGAACTTCTAAGATCATTGGGGGAAGTGGCAACAAAATGACTATTCATGTTGGTGTGTGGAATGTATGATTCTGGCGACATACCGTCTGACTTTCTGAAAAGCCCCATCCACACAATTCCGAAGACGGCAAGATCTGACAACAGCGAGAATTACCGCACAATCAGCTTATCAGCTCATGCATCCAACTTGCTACAAGAATAATATACAGAAGAATGGAAAAGAAAATTGAGGATGAGCTAGATGACGATCAATTTGGCTTTAAGAAAGATAAAGGCGCGAGAGAGTCAATTCTGACGTTTCGATTAATAATGGAAGCAAGACTAAAGAAAAATCAAGACACGTTCATAGGATTTATCGACCTGGAAAAACGCGTTTGACAATGTAAAATGGTGCAAGACGTTCGAAATTCTGAAAAAAAAGTAGGGGTAAGCTATAGGGAGAGACGGGTCATACACAGTATGTACGGGCGTGGTCAAAACGAACGAGACCTCTCGCCTTTTCGTTATGCTAATCCGCACAGCTTTAACGTCTACTACACAGCATAACCGGTTAGGCGACGAAGTAGTACATAGTATGCACACACATCCATGCCCGAGGTAGGATTTCAACCTGCGACTGAAGCAGCAGCGCGGTTCGTGACAGAAGCGCCTAGAACCGCACGGCCACCGCACCCGGCGAAACACTTTTCACCTCATGTATAATGATAATACATACTGTCTAGTGAGGATAAACTGTATTAGCCAGAAACTCAGATCGTTTATCACGGAAGCTACATTCAAATTTTGTTCGACGTCGTCTGCAATATCCACTTCCAAACACCCTAGGAACGTTGTATACGATATCCATTTCTGAAGACGCTAGCAGATACTGTAGTACCATAAAAAATAGTTAAGAATTTATTGTTATTGGTCCATGTATGACACTATTTCAGTATCAATTTAACGCACCTAGGTGTTTGTCTATGGCTGAAAATAATGAACAAAAAATAAATAAACAGCGAACAACTTCGATGTTCAAATTCCAATGTCGCAATTACAACATAAAGTCGTTGTTACATCTACATGACAACATCTACAGGATTTCTTTGCAATTCAGACTTACGTGCCTGACAGAGTTCATCGAACCACCTTCGGACTATTTCTCAATCGTCCCACTCTTTACTACGGTCATTTCTGCCTGTGCAAGTTCGCGAGGAAATAATGTTTTGGCATTCAGAACAGATGTTGGTGATTGAAATTTCGTGAAAAGATCCCGCAGCAACGCAAAATGCTTTTGTTTTCATGAATGTCACCTCAACCCGCTTATCAAATCTGGGACACACTCTCTCCCCTATTTCGAGAAATTACAAATCGTGCTACCGTTCCTTGGACGTTTTTGGCGTGCGCCGTCAATCTGTCCAGGATCCCATACCGCGCAGAAATACTATAGTAGTGGACGGACAAACAATGTGTAGGCAGTGTTTTCAGTAGACCTGTTGCGTATTCTTAGAGTGCGGCCAATGAAACAGTCTTTCGTTTGCCTTCCCCACAAAAGTATGTTTGCCATCGTCCTAGTTTAAGTTTTACTGGGTACCGAGATGAATTGACAGTACAGATTACCCTCCTCGTACACTACACGTAACTGTCTCAAAGTATTAAATTGTTACTGATGTTACCAAGTTGCAGTGGTCATCCAAACTTGCCGATTTTAAACAAAGGAAAATATTATAGCGAAATATGGTAACTAAGAAGCGGACTATCCAAAGAAACAAACATTTCCGGTTGAAGTCGTTGCAGTAGGTCTACTAAACAGTAACGTAAATTAGGAATAAAGGAGGTAGATCACATAAGTAATGAGGAAGTAATAAATATAATCTGAAAAGAAACTAACATAGCCGGACTAAAAGGGACCGGTTAATAGGACACTTTGTAAGACAGGGTCACCAACGGAATACCAAAAAGAAAAACATCTCTCAAGCACAATGTGTAGTCTGCATGCTGGCCAAAGATATGTCTGTCTGTTTCGGCTTTGCTCGAACCTTCTCCTAAGTATTCGGTACAGCATGGCATTTCATACAGCACTGCACTGTGGCATCTTTCCGTCGGTACGACATTCTTCAGTTCAGTAGAACTGTTGTAACAGCCCTGTGTTCACAGGGCCACCGACTGCACAAAAAGAGTCTAGGGACTTAAGCTCACAAGCGTTTAAAAATGAATGGGAATGACAGAAGAGAAGGGTGATTATTCGTAATACTATTAAGACTAATCGACATGTACCGCACATTATCAATGGAACACCATTACAACATTATGCGCAAAGAATTTAAAGATTTAGTTTACGATGAAAGAGTAAAAAATCACAGCGATCGAAAACTGGATTCATTGTTCTCTACATCAAAAAGCACTTTGGGCTACATTTGCAGGCTCGGAGCACTTGATGAAGCTGGTTGTATGCATGGTAAATTTTCTGAAGCTGCACTCATTTTACACTGTCAGTCGAACAGTGTGAAATGGAACTGAACGAAGAGTATGGAGACTTTATACAGGGTGTTTCAAAAATGACCGGTATATTTGAAACGGTAATAAAAACTAAACGAGCAGCGATAGAAATACACCGTTTGTTGCAATATGCTTGGGACAACAGTACATTTTCAGGCGGACAAACTTTCGAAATTACAGTAGTTACAATTTTCAACAACAGATGGCGCTGCAAGTGATGTGAAAGATATAGAAGACAACGCAGTCTGTCGGTGCGCCATTCTGTACGTCGTCTTTCTGCTGTAAGCGTGTGCTGTTCACAACGTGCAAGTGTGCTGTAGACAACATGGTTTATTCCTTAGAACAGAGGATTTTTCTAGTGTTGGAATTCCACCGACTAGAACACAG
The DNA here is from genome assembly GCF_023864345.2 of Schistocerca serialis cubense. Classification (NCBI taxonomy): domain Eukaryota; kingdom Metazoa; phylum Arthropoda; class Insecta; order Orthoptera; family Acrididae; genus Schistocerca; species Schistocerca serialis. The sequence continues at coordinate 422,918,251 of NC_064643.1, read as the reverse complement.
TGTTGTTGCAACAAGACGAAGTTTTCAACGGAGGTTTAATGTAACCAAAGGACCGAAAAGCGATACAATAAAGGATCTGTTTGAAAAATTTCAATGGACTGGGAACGTGACGGATGAACATGCTGGAAAGGTAGGGCGACCGCGTACGGAAACCACAGAGGGCAACGCGCAGCTAGTGCAGCAGGTGATCCAACAGCGGCCTCGGGTTTCCGTTCACCGTGTTGCAGCTGCTGTCCAAATGACGCCAACGTCCACGTATCATCTCATGCGCCAGAGTTTACACCTCTATCCATACAAAATTCAAACGCAGCAACCCCTCAGCTGCAACCCCTCAGCTGCACGAGAGACATTCGCTAACGATATAGTGCACAGGATTGATGACGGCGATATGCATGTGGGCAGCATTTGGTTTACTGACGAAGCTTATTTTTACCTGGATGGCTTCGTCAATAAACAGAACTGGCGCATATGGGGAACCGAAAAGCCCCATGTTGCAGTCCCATCATCCCTGCATCCTCAAAAAGTACTGGTCTGGGCCGCCATTTCTTCCAAAGGAATCATTGGCCCATTTTTCAGATCCGAAATGATTACTGCATCACGCTATCTGGACATTCTTCGTGAATTTGTGGCGGTACAAACTGCCTTAGACGACACTGCGAACACCTCGTGGTTTATGCAAGATGGTGCCCGGCCACATCGCACGGCCGACGTCTTTAATTTCCTGAATGAATATTTCGATGATCGTGTGATTGCTTTGGGCTATCCGAAACATACAGGAGGCGGCGTGGATTGGCCTCCCTATTCGCCAGACATGAACCCCTGTGACTTCTTTCTGTGGGGACACTTGAAAGACCAGGTGTACCGCCAGAATCCAGAAACAATTGAACAGCTGAAGCAGTACATCTCATCTGCATGTGAAGCCATTCCGCCAGACACGTTGTCAAAGGTTTCGGGTAATTTCATTCAGAGACTACGCCATATTATTGCTACGCATGGTGGATATGTGGAAAATATCGTACTATAGAGTCTCCCAGACTGCAGCGCCATCTGTTGTTGAAAATTGTAACTACTGTAATTTCGAAAGTTTGTCTGCCTGAAAATGTACTGTTGTCCCAAGCATATTGCAACAAACGGTGTATTTCTATCGCTGCTCGTTTAGTTTTTATTGCCGTTTCAAATATACCGGTCATTTTTGAAACACCCTCCAAAGCACGTTGGTTAACTCAAGGGTCATGCATGTAATGATTATACATTTAAAACTCGCAGTTGATGAATTTATGAAGAAAAAAGTTCACGAACGAAAATCAGAACATTCGGAATGGTTGGTTGGTTGGTTGGTTGTTTGAGGTTAAAGGGACCAAACAGCAAGGTCATCAGTCCCTTGTTTCAAATAGACTCCATTCTGCTAACGGGACATCTCAGTATAGTCAGAAAAATAAAACGGAAAAAGGGGAAGCGTAAAATGGCAGTCACGTTGTCATTAGTAAAAAACAAATGAGGGAAGTTGGCAAGAGAACGAACCCAACACTATGCTGAAGCAGCATAGGCAAGACCACCTGTGACTTAAAAGGTACAACTGCTATAATGCAGAAAGTACGTATGGGAATAGAAAAACTAACCAAGCCTTAAAAAGAAGGGGTAAAAACAGAGTAAAAGGGAAAGAAAAGAGGATTCCGGTCAGGGAGGTGAATCGGGAATCTCTGAACACTGCCTACAGTGGGAGACACCCAAACACTCACCGCCCTGCCCCAACACCAGAGGGAGATTAAAAACTTTAAAACTGAGAATAAAAACCACTCTCCCGGAGGAAACCTAGAACCAGAGAGACCATCCGGGAATCGTCAGCCAACATCAAAGGTAAAGTGTGGGGGAGTCTGTACTTAGCACACAGAGCCAAAAGAAGGGGGCATTCAACCAAAATGTGGGCCACTGACGGGAAGGCTCCACAACCACATAGCGGGGGTGGCTCATCACGCAAAAGGAAACCATGGGTCAGCCTGGTATGGCCAATGCGGAGACGACACAGTGTGGTCGAGTCCTTGCGGGAGAGGCTAAAGGAAGAACGCCATGGGCCTGGATTCACCTTAATGGCACGAAGTTTATTGGACAGTGGAGTAGCCTCCCAAGAATTGGCCCATGACTGTGCAAAGTGGGATTTGATGTGAAGCCGTAAATCCGCTGCAGGAGGGGTTACAGAAAACGGGGGGTAAGTAATTGCTCCCCCAGCCAAACGATCAGCGAGCTCATTACCCGGGATACCCACATGGCCCGGGACCCATAGGAAGTCAATGGAAGAAGCAGCACGGTGAAGATCAGCGAGATGGTCATGGATGGCAGAGACCAAGGGATGGCGCGAAAAACACCGGTCAATAGCAAGAAGGCCACTCATCGAGTCCGTACATAACAAAACGCGGTTGTGTTGGGATTGTTTAATAAAGGTAAGGGCCCGGGAAATTGCCATCAATTCCGCAGTAAACACCCCACATGAGGGTGGCAGTAGATGATTTTCCGTTCCAACAAAGGACGTGAAGGCATACCCAACATGATCAGCAGATTTAGAGCCATCAGTGTAAAAAACAACAGCATCCCGAAACTCCCATAAAATTTGGCGGAAAAAGGAACGGAACACCACCGGGGGGATGGAATCTTTCGGACCGCGGCGGAGATCCATCCGAATTCGAGGCCGAGGAACTAACCAAGGAGGGGTGGAGGGGAGGGAGCGAGGAAGACAGGACAAAGAAGGAAGCCGAAAATCACGGTTAAGAGACGCAAGGTGCAGCCCAACCGGTAAACCCGCCCGAGGGTCTGGGAATAGGATAGAATAGGAAGGATGAGCGGGAGAAGAACGGATAGTAAGGGCTTAAGACACCAGAAGCTGGGACCGCCGAACAGAAAGGGGGGGGATCCCAGCTTCAACCAGGAGACTATCAACAGGGCTAGTTGGGAAGGCACCGGTGGCCAAATGGATACCACGATGGTGGACTGGATCCAGCACGTGCAGCGTGGAAGGAGCAGCTGAACCATAAACTTGACAACCATAGTCCAAACGTGACAGAACTAGAGCACGATAAAGACGGAGGAGGAGGGAACGGTCCACACCCCAAGAGGAGTGGGCAAGGAAGCGAAGGACATTGAGTTTACGGAAACATCCTACCTTCAGGAGTCTGATATGGGGCAGCCAAGTGAGCTTGTTGTCGAAAAGAAGACCTAGGAAACGAAACTGTGGAACCACAGGCAATCTTTGTGCAGCGAGATAGAGCTCTGGATCAGGGTGGACCGTAGTACGGCGACAGAAGTGGACCACCCGCGATTTTAAAGGAGAGAATTGAAACCCGTGTGAGAGGGTCCATGCAGAGGCACGCCGTATAGCCACCTGGAGCTGCCGTTCTGCAGATGGCATCGAGGAGGAACTAACCCAAATGCAGAAATCATCCACATACAGGGCAGGGGCGACCAAGGGACCGACAGAGGCCTCAAGTCCATCGATAGCAATGAGGAAAAGGACACTCAAGACAGAACCCTGTGGGATGCCCGTCTCCTGGGTCCGTGGAGAACTAAAAGCAGTACCAACTCGAACTCTGAAAGACCAATGGATCATGAACTGGCGGATAAAAATCGGGAGTGGGCCCCGAAGACCCCACTGATGAAGGGTTAGTAAGATGTGATGGCGCCAGGCCGTGTCATAGGCCTTGCGAAGGTCAAAAAACACTGCAACCAAATGGCTGGGAAAAAGCCTGCCGAACTGCGGATTCCAAGCGAAGCAAATGATCGATTGGAGATCGTCCCTCTCGAAAGCCACACTGGTAAGGGGACAATAGATCCCGAGATTCGAGGACCCAAGTGAGCCGACGGGCTACCAGCCGTTCAAGTAACTTACAACCAACATTGGTCAAACTAATTGGCCGATAGCTGTCAACAGATAGGGGATTCTGACCAGGCTTAAGGACAGGAACCACAATGCTATCCCTCCACTGAGAAGGGAAGTCACCCTGGAGCCAGATACGGTTAAACACCCAAAGAAGATGGTGCCGTTGTGGAGCACTGAGATGTTGAAGCAGCTGGTTATGAATGGAATCTGGGCCAGGGGCCGTATCATGAGAAGAAGATAGAGCAGAAAGAAATTCCCATTCAGTGAAAGGTTCGTTGTAAGATTCTGACTCACAAGTGGTGAAACATAGGTTGACAGCTTCAGCCTGCTGTTTTTGATGAAGGAAAGCAGCTGGGTAGGAGGCCGACGCTGATGCCACTGCAAAATGGGTCGCAAGATGTTCTGCGAGAACTAATGGGTCCGTACAAATGCCATCTGGGAGGTGAAGGCCTGGGAGGGTGGACTGCCGATGGCAACCTTGGAGAGAGCGAAGTGTAGCCCATACCCGTGACAGAGGGACAGTGGAACCAAGGGAAGAAACGAATCGTTCCCAACATATCCGCTTGCTCTGTTTGATTAAATAACGGGCTTTAGCGCGAAGGCGCTTAAAGGTAGAAAGGCTGGCTACAGATGGGTGCCTCTTAAAGTGTTGCAAAGCTCGACGGCGATCACGGATGGCAATGGCAATGGCCGTACTCCACCACGGGACTTGCCGACGACGAAATTGTCCAGATGAGCGCGGGACAGCAAGGTTAGCAGCGCGAACAATCGCGTCAGACACGTCACGTAGGACGTCATCAATACAACCCGACAAAGAGGGAGAAAACTCGACCTGTGCAGTATATAGAGGCCAATCGGCGCGGTGGAAAGACCAACGAGGTAACCTGTCCATCGGGGAGCGGGAAGGGAGCGTGATAATCAACGGGAAATGGTCACTATCACAAAGGTCGTCGTGTGGCGACCAGTGTAATGAAGGGAGGAGAGAGGGAGAAGAAAGAGAAAGATCAATGGCAGAAAAGGTACCATGACCAGCACTGAAATGAGTAGGGGAGCCATCATTAAGAAGGCACAGGTCATGGTCTGCAATAAATTGGTCTATAAGAAGACCTCGTCTAGATGGAAAGGCACTGCCCCACAAAGGATGATGAGCATTAAAATCCCCAAGGAGGAGGAAGGGAGGAGGAAGTTGCTGAAGAAGGGTGGTTATGGCAGCAGGTGTAAGAGTCCTGTCAGGAGGGAGATAAAGATTGCATACTGTGACTGCAGAGTCTAAGTGGACCCTAACAGCAACCGCTTCCAATGTAGTTTGGAGAGGAATCCACGTGCTAGCAATGTCTGTACGGACCAACGTACAAACGCCACCAGAAGCCCGCAAGGGTCCGACCCGATTTCGACAGAAAACACGGAACCCACGGAGGGTCGGTGAGTGAGCATCAGTAAAATGAGATTCCTGGAGAACCACACAAGCTGCTGAGTAGGACGAAAGAAGGGATTTCAATTCCGGATGGTGACGATAGTAGCCATTACAATTCCATTGGAGAACCACAGAACGATGGTTTAAATGAGGGCTGAACACGCTAAATCCAGTCATACCGCCGGGTCCCCACCCGTCACCGACAAGGAGGGGGCGACATCCACAAACGACAGGTCAGAATCCGGTTGTGAAGCCGGGGAAGGGACCTCCGGTGACACCAGAGGCTCTTTGTCCCGGGACTTATGTTTCTTCTTCTTTTCAGGCTGAGATCGAGGAGGGCTGTGTGGCATAATGGAGCCAGCTGCAGCAAGATCAGGAACAGAAAGAGACCGGGCGACCTGGGGGCCGATAGACCGCGGCTCTCGCGGTCGCCGCGCTGCAGCAGACCTTTGACCTGGAAGGTGCCGGGAAGGGGCATCCCGGGAGAGGCGCCCTTGACCGGCAGACGCCGAAGGAGTGGGACACTTCTCCGGCTGGGGAGGGGGAGCAGCGCCCAGAGGAGAAGGTGTGGGAGCCGCAGGGGAGGGGGGAAGGAGAGGGGTCCGGGATGGGGGTAAGGAAGGGGGAGGAAGGGATGAAGATGTAACCAAGGCGTAACTAGATGTCATGGACACAGGGTGCAATCGTGCATATTTCTTACGGGCCTCTGTGTAGCTTAAACGATCAAGAGACTTATACTCCTGTATCTTTTTTTCTTTCTTATAGACTGGGCAATCTGCTGAACGTGGAGAATGACTACCATGACAATTTACACATACAGGAGGGGGAACACAGGGATTCCCCTCATGGAGTGGACGTCCACAGTCACCACAGAGAGGGTCCTGGGTACAGCGAGAAGACATGTGGCCAAAACGCAAGCACTTAAAACACCGCATAGGAGGTGGGATGTACGGCTTCACATCACAGCGATAGACCATAATCTTAACTTTCTCAGGAAGGGTATCCCCTTCAAAGGCCAGGATAAAGGCACCAGTATCAATACGATTATCTTTAGGACCCTTCTGAACACGCTGAACAAAGTGAACACCCCGCCGTCCGAGATTGTCCCGAAGTTCCTCATCAGTTTGAAGGATGAGGTCTCTGTGAAAAATCACACCTTGTACCATATTTAGAGACTGGTGAGGGGTAATGGACACGGGAATTGTGCCAAGATGGGTACAGGCACGAAGGGCCGCAGATTGGGCAGCCGAAGCAGTTTTTATCAGTAACGAACCCGACCGCATCTTGCTCAGGGAGTCCACTTCGCCGAACTTGTCTTCAATGTGTTCCACAAAGAATAAAGGTTTGACACTGGTGAAAGTATCTCCATCAGTCCTGGTGCAAACTAGATAACGGGGGAAAGGTTTTGCCCCTAGACGACGGGCCTGACCCTCCTCCCAGGGGGTAGCCACGGAAGGGAAGGCCAAAGGGGCAAGAGAAGCAGCACTTGAGGAATCAGTACCACGCAGAGAGACGGCTGCAGAAGAGCGGCCAGAGTTTTGGACCCGTATGCGTTTCATCTGCATAGCGTCCGCCCTGATACCACCCACTCCGATCAGGGGCTCTCCTCCCGGGCGCCACCCAGCCACAGCAAGGGCCGTCTGGCACGGCAGCCATTGCCGGGAGTTCCGATGCTCCAGGATGACGAGCAACCACTCCAAGGCATGCATGAGGAGGTCACAGCTCAGGTATCAGAAGTGTGATCCTTGTGTGTTCAGGGGGCTCAACCAAAAGGGTACTTAGCGACCCCACCACACGGGCTGGCTACCGTGCTGGCTATGCACCCTAGCATCAGACAACGACGTAAAAGAAAAGGTGGAATGTACTAGGAGGGCACACGTCGGAGACACTAGGTAAGGTGCTCTTCCCCAAATGGCTCACACTACGGAAGAGAAATTTTGGAATGGAGGTCAAACCCCAGAGGGGGGACCAAGGAATGCTAAAAGGAGGAGATGATTACGCAACAAAGCCGGAGTGTAAAACCAACAGAACCAGGAGGATAGCGGGGGCCAACATAAGCAAGGACACCAATAGAGGGAGAGGAGAGGGCGAGGGGAAAGGAGCATGGAGGGGAGAGGAGGGGAAGGGAAAGGAAATGCAGCCCGGGAGAGAAAGAAGGCTGCAATGGCTCGGGGCCCCGTGCTCGCCACGCACGTATCCACGAAAGAGTTGTGGACCCCCTGGGGGGCATTCGGAATGGGTTGCAGACCCTGCACTGTAAGTGGACTTCATTGCACATTAGCAGCATGGAGAATTCCAAGGTGAGAACGTATTTAATTTTATGGGCATGCATTTAAAAAGAAAAACGCATCGTGGCAGAAACAAATTCAGACAAAAATCCCTGTCCATTTCTCTAGGTTCATTGGCGTTAAAGAAAACGTGACGTTTGGCCTTGGAAGAACTATAAGGATAGTGTTTTTAATGTTTTGGGGACATTGCCAGTCTCACATATATTTCTGAGCGGTCTCCGAAATGTTTGCCGTTTCAGTTGAAAGCATGCGTAGATGGAACTGGTCTACCTGCAACGTAATTCTCGTTTAAATACACATTCTTTTATTTTTAAGACTGTACAAGAGGTCAATGTTTTCCGCTACAAGAGTATCCGCATCTCCATAATGAGACAGCAAACGTGATAAACACAATGTACGTATGTGAAAGGCTTTTTTCGATTGTTGTTGTTGTGATCTTCAGTCCTGGGACTGGTTTGATGCAGCTCTCCATGCTACTCTATCCTGTGCAAGCTTTTTCATCTCCCAGTACCTACTGCAACCTACATCCTTCTGAATCTGCTTAGTGTATTCATCTCTTGGTCTCCCTCTACGATTTTTACCCTCCACGCTGCCCTCCAATACTAAATTGGTGATCCCTTGATGCCTCAGAACATGTCCTACCAACCGATCCCTTCTTCTGGTCAAGTTGTGCCACAAACTTCTCTTCTCCCCAATCCTATTCAATACTTCCTCATTAGTTATGTGATCTACCCATCTAATCTTCAGCATTCTTCTGTAGCACCACATTTCGAAAGCTTCTATTCTCTTCTTGTCCAAACTATTTATCGTCCATGTTTCACTTCCATACATGGCTACACTCCATACGAATACTTTCAGAAATGACTTCCTGACACTTAAATCAATACTGGATGTTAACAAATTTCTCTTCTTCAGAAACGCTTTCCTTGCCATTGCCAGCCTACATTTTATATCCTCTCTACTTCGACCATCATCAGTTATTTTGCTCCCCAAATAGCAAAACTCCTTTACTACTTTAAGTGTCTCATTTCCTAATCTAATTCCCTCAGCATCACCCGACTTAATTCGACTACATTCCATTATCCTTGTTTTGCTTTTGTTGATGTTCATCTTATATCCTCCTTTCAAGACACTGTCCATTCCATTCAACTGCTCTTCCAAGTCCTTTGCTGTCTCTGACAGAATTACAATGTCATCGGCGAACCTCAAAGTTTTTATTTCTTCTCCATGAATTTTAATACCTACTCCGAATTTTTCTTTTGTTTCCTTTACTGCTTGCTCAATATACAGATTGAACAACATCGGGGAGAGGCTACAACCCTGTCTTACTCCCTTCCCAACCACTGCTTCCCTTTCATGTCCCTCGACTCTTATAACTGCCATCTGGTTTCTGTACAAATTGTAAATAGCCTTTCGCTCCCTGTATTTTACCCCTGCCACCTTTAGAATTTTAAAGAGAGTATTCCAGTCAACATTGTCAAAAGCTTTCTCTAAGTCTACAAATGCTAGAAATGTAGGTTTGCCTTTCCTTAATCTTTCTTCTAAGATAAGTCGTAAGGTCAGTATTGCCTCACGTGTTCCAGTGTTTCTACGGAATCCAAACTGATCTTCCCCGAGGTTGGCTTCTACTAGTTTTTCCATTCGTCTGTAAAGAATTCGTGTTAGTATTTTGCAGCTGTGACTTAAGCTGATAGTTCGGTAATTTTCACATCTGTCAACACCTGCTTTCTTTGGGATTGGAATTATTATATTCTTCTTGAAGTCTGAGGGTATTTCGCCTGTCTCATACATCATCCTCACCAGATGGTAGAGTTTTGTCAGGACTGGCTCTCCCACGGCCGTCAGTAGTTCCAATGGAATATTGTCTACTCCGGGGGCTTTGTTTCGACTCAGGTCTTTCAGTGCTCTGTCAAACTCTTCACGCAGTATCATATCTCCCATTTCATCTTCATCTACCCTCTATCCTCTATATACTCCTTCCACCTTTCTGCTTTCCCTTCTTTGCTTAGAACTGGGTTTCCATCTGAGCTCTTGATATTCATACAAGTCGTTCTCTTATCTCCAAATGTCTCTTTAATTTTCCTGTAGGCGGTATCTATCTTACCCCTAGTGAGATAGGCCTCTACATCCTTACATTTGTCCTCTAGCCATCCCTGCTTAGCCATTTTGCACTTCCTGTCGATCTCATTTTTGAGACGTTTGTATTCCTTTTTGCCTGTTTCACTTACTGCATTTTTATATTTTCTCCTTTCATCAATTAAATTCAATATTTCTTCTGCTACCCAAGGATTTCTACTAGCCCTCGTCTTTTTACCTACTTGATCCTCTGCTGCCTTCACTACTTCATCCCTCAAAGCTACCCATTCTTCTACTGTATTTATTTCCCCCATTCCTGTCAATTGCTCCCTTATGCTCTCCCTGAATCTCTGTACAACCTCTGGTTCTTTTAGTTTATCCAGGTCCCATCTCCTTAAATTCCCACCTTTTTGCAGTTTCTTCAGTTTTAATCTACAGGTCATAACCAATAGATTGTGGTCAGAGTCCACATCTGCCCCTGGAAATGTCTTACAATTTAAAACCTGGTTCCTAAATCTCTGTCTTACCATTATATAATCTATCTGATACCTTTTAGTATCTCCAGGGTTCTTCCATGTATATAACCTTCTTTCATGATTCTTAAACCAAGTGTTAGTTATGATTATGTTGTGCTCTGTGCAAAATTCTACCAGGCGGCTTCCTCTTTCATTTCTGTCCCCCAATCCATATTCACCTACTATGTTTCCTTCTCTCCCTTTTCCTACACTCGAATTCCAGTCACCCATGACTATTAAATTTTCGTCTCCCTTCACAATCTGAATAATTTCTTTTATTTCATCATACATTTCTTCAATTTCTTCGTCATCTGCAGAGCTAGTCGGCATATAAACTTGTACTACTGTAGTAGGTGTGGGCTTCGTATCTATCTTGGCCACAATAATGCGTTCACTATGCTGTTTGTAGTAGCTTACCCGCATTCCTATTTTCCTATTCATTATTAAACCTACTCCTGCATTACCCCTATTTGATTTTGTGTTTATAACCCTGTAGTCACCTGACCAGAAGTCTTGTTCCTCCTGCCACCGACTTCACTAATTCCCACTATATCTAACTTCAACCTATCCATTTCCCTTTTTAAATTTTCTAACCTACCTGCCCGATTAAGGGATCTGACATTCCACGCTCCGATCCGTAGAACGCCAGTTTTCATTCTCCTGATAACGACATCCTCTTGAGTAGTCCCCGCCCGGAGATCCGAATGGGGGACTATTTTACCTCCGGAATATTTTACCCAAGAGGACGCCATCATCATGTAATCATACAGTAAAGTTGCATGCCCTCGGGAAAAATTACGGCTGTAGTTTCCCCTTGCTTTCAGCCGTTCCCAGTACCGGCACGGCAATGCCGTTTTGGTTATTGTTACAAGGCCAGATCAGTCAATCATCCAGACTGTTGCCCCTGCAACTACTGAAAAGGCTGCTGCCCCTCTTCAGGAACCACACGTTTGTCTGGCCTCTCAACAGATACCCCTCCGTTGTGGTTGCACCTACGGTACGGCTATCTGTATCGCTGAGGCACGCAAGCCTCCCCACCAACGGCAAGGTCCATGGTTCATGAGGGGTTTTTTTCGATTATGAAACTAAATATGTCACGACTACATGGCAAGCTGAATACGAAAATCTGCCGAAACGTCTGTGTCTGTCCGTATGCCAACAGCTTGTACCACTTAATTATATTCTGTCTTAAGCACGCCAAAAATAATTAAACAATACTGAAAATTTGCTTTGATTGTGATGTATGTTATTCAGAAATACGAAATATGCTAACAGGTTGTAAGTAGTGAAGCTGCGTTGCCACTACTATGTGGCACGTTCGGAGTTACTCCTCCTTCCTCACAACCAGACAGCGTGGCGTTGCGGTGGAGGAAGTGTGTAATCAGGAGAAAGAGCTGTGGAAATCAAGCCAAAGGCCTACCCGTGTGCCGAATTCTTGCTCGTTGTAAGACATCAAGGACTCATCAATTTAGCATTGGTGGGAACAGTGTGGGATGGGCGGGGAGGAAATTGTACAGGGAGACGAAGAGATGAATGCACTAAAAGGGTTTGAATGGATGTAGGTAGAACAGGACAGTTTATGTAGGTTTCAGCGAATGCTCGCCATCATCAGAATGTTTGCATCGAAGCGGACTCACAAAGTGCATGTTTTTTTGTAGATAGAGACCAATCAGAAAGTCAGTATGGAGAGAGGGAGTGTTACAGCTGGTATAATTTCTCTCTTGACTGCTCACATTTCAGATGATTTAGTTGCATCCTGTGACCGAGTCGGTCCAAAGAACAAGTTTCTTCGAAGGCGGCAACTGACCTTGTTATTTTCACCTTGAAAAAATAAAGTTCGTATTACTTTTTCGTTTACTTGTAGTTACGTGTCTTCAGTCCTAGCGCACACTGAAATATCCGCGCCACAGTTCTGTAGTACGCTACTACAAGAGCCACAACGAAATGGTGAAGCAGACTGATAAATTAGAGATGGGCTACTGCTACTTTGTTTCACGTCCTCTAACTGCGTGATACGATACTGTGGTGCCAGTATTTCAGTGTGTACCAGGACCGCATACATTAACCTGTGAAATAATAATAATAATTATTATTATTATTTATATGTAACTTTATTTTTTCGAGATGATAATCAAAACTTTGAAAGTTCATCTTGCACTTCATTATGTGTATTTTCATCAATACTGTATCACCCAAGTGACAAGTTTTTCTAATTACTGATTTTTTCCTTTTCAGTTACATTTGGATTACCTGGTATTTTCCGAATTATTGTCACAACGCTCTGACGTAGTTGTAGAGCTCTTAAAATTGTTTGTAGGTTACTCATTTACAGTAATAAAAGTGAGAAAATTTTTCTTCTATATTTACATGTGCATATATAGTCCGCAAGCCACCGTATGGTGCGTAGCGGAGGGTACCCCTACCACTATTAATTACTTCCTTTCCTGTTCCACTCGCCAATAGAGTGAGGAAAAAACGACTGTAAGTCTCCAAACAAGCCCTAATCTTATCTTCAGGATCTTTAAGCGAAATGTCAGAACCGTCCTTCAGCCAGCCTCAAATGCCGGTTCTCTAAATTTTCTCAGTATCGGTTATTTAGAACAATCTGTATGGCGTATAAGAAAAGATTTCGATAATCAGTGGCACTCTTGGGAAAAAAAAACAGAAGCAACAAATGAGGAAAAGTAGCCGACTCTTTCCTTGTCTTAAGCTGTAAAGCACGTTCGACTGCCACAGAGGAGAAATTTGTCATTTTTGACAGTCGGCAGCGCACTGATCGCTGTAAAAGTGTGTGTCTGGGTTACATCTCATTACTTAATTCTGAAGTGATATATGGAGAGTAGTTTCAGCATAATGCTCATTATACATGTAATGAGGAATATGATTTTGTCGTATCACACTGACATTATTTTGTTATTACAATGAAATGAATACCCTTAGCTGCATACAGGCGTTGATACAAAACGGGTACAGTTGGAAAGGTGTGCCGCGACCGGGACTCGAACCCGGGATCTGCCGCATAAATGGCAGACGCCACATCCATCTGAGCCTCCGAGGACAGAGAGGATAGTGCGACTGCAGAGACTTATCTCTGGCACGCCTCCCGTGAGACCCACATTCGCAACTTGTTGTCCCGCACTATGTTTATAGTGCCCCTGCCCATTATACTCATTACTCGAGGCTTTACTGCCGATTCCCGTAAGAGTTCGGGCACTGTTTGTGCATCTGCACAGAAGATGGTCAAATGGCCGGTGAACCGTAATTATATACATATGAAGATGGTATCTGTTCTTCCGGACAAGTCCTAAAGAACAGATATCATTTTCGTAATATATATAATTTTTGTTACTCGTAACTGAAAAATAACGTATGTGTACAGCATAATGAAAGTTCCCCTCTGCAATGGAGGATGCGCTGATACGCATTAGCATACATTCAGATTAAAATTTTATGCCAGACCGGGCCTGTAATCGTCATCTTCCTTCGGGCGGCAAGAGACGTGCTCAGGAAGCTCAAGCAACCTCGTCTAATTCGCCATCCAGTACGCAATCTAAATCAGTTAATTGACTCCAGCGCTCCTGATGGACGCCCGCCCATAGTTAGTCTTTTATTGTTTGCTACACTTAATTAATTTATAATATTATGCAGATTACGGTGAACGTTTACCAGAGAATGGTATGTGTAATAACGCCAAGACTGGAACCATTCAACGCACATGTGGCTTATATATACTAGCGATGTGGTTGAGTACCGGTAGTGTAGAAAAACTTGTCCGTTTATGTAGATATGAAAGTCACTCCTATTTAAATAACGAGTTTACGCAAAATCATAAGCCACTTACCGTTGAGTATTCATTAATTTTCATTACAAATTAGGGACAGCTGTTCACTGAATTGATTGCTAGGACTTACTACGACAAAAATTGCTTATCTCACGACTCTATAGTGTGTCGCAGGAGGCTTGGTCAATATTCGGGGATATTACAGGAACATTCATTTCAATCAAAAGCTTCATACTGACATACATCCTACTCAGAATGATTTCTGGGCTAGTGGCACATGCAAATATGTGTCTTACCCACCGCCGGCCGGTGTGGCCGTGCGGTTCTAGGCGCTTCAGTATGGAACCGCGTGACCGCTACGGTCGCAGGTTCGAATCCTGCCTCGGGCATGGATGTGTGTGATGTCCTTAGGTTAGTTAGGTTTAAGTAGTTCTACGTTCTAGGGGACTGATGACCACAGGTGTTAAGTCCCATAGTGCTCAGAGCCATTTTTGTCTTACCCACCCAACCTCTTAGACGTTTGATTCCAGCCCAACTTAATTTGTTGCTTTCAACCTCTTTGCTCCGGATGTCTATCTGCCATTAAAATAGCGCGCTGGAAGCGCAGCTGTCCACGGTGTGTTATGACTGAAGTAGTGTGAGGGAATGAGAGTGTATCAGAGAGATACATCGGTTAATTCTGTACACGCGCTGGTAAAAATGTCGGACATCTACACTAATGAAGAATATTCAGATAATGGGTATGTTTCCAGCTTCTGCCGAGCTAGTATTCCTGCTACTGTCGGAGAATACCGTCGCCGCTTTCCGACATGTCGAATTGCTCATTACAGAGTGTTCGCCAGAGATTTTAGCACATTGCTAAAACAGGTACTGTAGCAAGCTACTATTTTTCTTCCGAACGAGTACTTCAAAGGGAGAAGGAAGGCAAAAGGGCCCAAAAAATTGATTTTTAGATTTTTGCTTATTTCAAACGCCCGCTATTTCCTGCATGAAGCAGTTTTTGTTTGATATAAATAAGATAATTTTTTTTGTGAATTATGGTGGTTTTCTTGATGCGCTGAGGGCCACGCCTTTTATTTTATACCGTGTTGAGACAACTCACAGGCTTCTTTTATTCCTTGTGCGTTACCTCATGTTTCCTACCCTGTATCTACTGTCGATATCGTTTCGGCCCGCATCTCGTGGTCGTGCGGTAGCGTTCTCGCTTCCCACGCCCGGGTTCCCGGGTTCTATTCCCGGCGGGGTCAGGGATTTTCTCTGCCTCGTGATGGCTGGGTGTTGTGTGCTGTCCTTAGGTTAGTTAGGTTTAAGTAGTTCTAAGTTCTAGGGGACTTATGACCACAGCAGTTGAGTCCCATAGTGCTCAGAGCCATTTGAGCCATCATCGTTTCGATGGTGTTTGTTATTGTTTTCGAGCGTTATTGATTGTACTTAGTGAAATTTATTGCGAGTGGAGTAAGTGTTGATTTATATTTTCTCTGGTTTGTCGCGTTTTGCCGGCCGCTGTGGCCGAGCGGTTCTAGGCGCTTCAGTTTGGAACCGCGCGACTGCTACGGCCGCAGGATCGAATCCTGCCTCGGGCATGGTTGCGTCTGATGTCCTTAGGTTAGTTAGGTTTAAGTGGTTCTAAGTTCTAGGGGACTGCTGACCACAGATGGTAAGTCCCATAGTGCTCAGAGCCATTTGTACCATTTCTCACGTTTTCATAAAAATGACGTAAATAAAGAAATTCTTGCCTAAATTAAAATTCAGAGGAAATAAATACGTATAGGTAAATGAGGTTCAATGGTTCAAATGGCTCTGAGCACTATGGGAGTTAACATCTATGGTCATCACTCCCCTAGAGCTTAGAACTACTTAAACCTAACCAACCTAAGGACATCACGCAACACCCAGTCATCACGAGGCAGGGAAAATCCCTGACCCCCAGGTAAGTGAGGTTAGTGGGTTAAAGAAACCAAAAATGTCAAACGTAAAGATAATCAGCACCTCAAGAAAGAAACTGCAAGGTCTTCAAGGAGTTTTCTTCCAGTCAACTTGTGGAGATGAACACCCGTTTGGAAATATTGTGGTGAACCGTGGCATACTCTGTGATTTCACTTCCAAAAATACTGTGTGCAGAATATGTGGTGGTGACGTATCCTTGGGAGAGAATCAGTGTCTTCGCAAAAGGATGGTGTCAAAACTGAGGTAGAATTGTAAAATATGTGTTGCAGTTGCTACAATAATGACATCAGTAATGTCATAATTTATATGAGAATAACGTAATGTAATTTATGGTCTCAGATCTGTTGGTAAAGGGATGGCGGCAGGCAAACTAATTTGCGCATTATTTGACGTTCCAAATCCATCTGCAAAATTTATGACTTACAATAAAATTATTTGAACTGGTGTTGCTTAAATAGCAGTTATGAATGTGTAGCGAAGAAAGTGGATGTTATGGAAGTATTGGGCGTAAAATCTAGTGGAAATACTGGAAAATCCTTGGCGCAAATAGGGAAAGAGAGAATCCGCAAAGCAGAAATTACTAGTTTAAAATGCACAAAAGAAGTTACACGGGAAAGAATAGGGACCAAGAGAAGAAAATAAGATTAGTATCATTCAGATAATGCTCAGTATGGTGCGGGAAAATGTCGATGGTAAGTAATTCTCAACAATAACTATACTAAAATTGCGATACTAATCTTTGAATGGATTTTTCTCATAATTACACTGACTATTATTTTCTAAATTAATTGGGTTAGAAATATGAAATTTGGTCAGTTAGTGCTCACAATGGTAATATGTTACTAGAAGTAAATTGAGAACTGCCAATCCAACAGAAACTGTTTTATAACAGTTAATGTACTAAAAAGTGAAATTTTGTTAGTGAGAGAATTTTTAAAAAATTTATTCAACTCCAGAAGAGGTATATGGTTCATTTTACTTCAAAATTCATGTATATATGTTATATACATACAGTAAAAATTTCACTGTTTTAACACGTTTAGTTCTTTTCAAAAGTATAGCTATTCAAAGGGTGAAATGGCATTGGCAGAATAGGAATAAAAATTGCCTTCCGTCTCCCCTTCAACAACCTGTGTAGTAACAACACCACGTGGTCGAAATTGTGCAGAATAGTCCTACCATCAGCATACAGCAACTTTCGCCGGCCGGAGTGGCCGAGCGGTTCTGGGCGCTACAGTCTGGAACCGCGCGACCGCTACGGTCGCAGGTTCGAATCCTGCCTCGGGCATGGATGTGTGTGACGTCTTTAGGTTAGTTAGGTTTAAGTAGTTCTAAGTTCTAGGGAACTTATGACCACAGAAGTTAAGTCCCATAGTGCTCAGAGCCATTTGAACTTTTTTGATACAGCGACTTTCCGCACTTATCAGTGACCCACAAACAAGGGTCTGGCGAGCATTACAAGCTGGAAACTTGTATCAATTTCACACGCAGCGTGTCCACAATCTTCACGTTTGCGACAATGCCAAACGACTTATTTTGTCACTGGTTGAATGACGATCTTCATTTGCTTCAATTAATATTATTCATTGATGACGCTACTTTTGCACCGAGTGAAACTAACAATACACGTAATAACGATCGATCGTCGCAGGAAAACAAGCTTGTTGTTTGATCATTGTTTGGTGCGACATGATCGTTAACATTTCGGTAAGTGCAGTCTTTCTAGAAGAGAGAATTACGGAACACAATCACTTGTGTTCTTTGCAAAATTCATTTGTGTAACACCTTGAGGACGCTCCCTTGCCCACGCGGACTGCAATGTACTTCTAGCACAACGGTGGCCCTTCACATATTACCAGATGTGTGAGGGAACATCTCACCCGCATTTACCATAATGGCTAGATTGGTCGTGGTGGTACAATTAACTAATTAACTCGCCACTCAGATCGTCAGAAATTATGCCATTAGATTTTTGTCTATGATTTTGGATGAAGTCTGAGGTGTACTAACGAAATGTGAATACGCGAGTAGAACTGTTTGGTCGTTTCATGGAAATTGATGTTTTCATTAGGGAACGTTCAGAGGCACTGAGACAAGCAACATACCATCTACACCCAAGAGTGCTCAAATGTATTTAAGTTCACGGAGGAATATTCGAACATTTATTGTGAACTGCACAGTAGCTGTAAAGTGGTATGTAAGGAAATACTAGAGCGGAGGTGTTAAAAACGTGTTTTTCAGGTGATACTTTGTAAAACGTATGTAATAATGTTTAGTAATTGCTGCACACGTGTAAACTTGAAAATGTACTGAATAAAACAGAAAAAATTGCAATGCTCATTAAATGTGTTCTATTTCAGAAACCATTCGGAATAGGGCATACGTCGATACGAATTATTTTCCTTTAAATGAGCTTCCTGTCATATCCTTGAATTTTGACCATTCCTCCACCGACACACCGTATAAGTTGTTAAAGCCGTCCCATTACTAAGGTTTATACACCTGCGTTCATATTTCGCAGTCCGTAATACAGTGAATGGGGCAGAGTAATTCGTACGATTCCTAGTATTTCCCTACCCTGTTCGACAAGCAAATGGAGCGAGGCAAGAACGAGTGCCTGTATACCTTGGCGCGAGAATTACTATGCTTTATTTTGTCCTTGCGATCCTTACACGAGGTGAATGTTCGAGGCAGTACATCGTCTCGCAAATGCTAGTTCTCTAAACTTCATTAATAATATTTCAAGGAAAGATCGTCCCATTCCCTCTAAGAATTCCCGCGTGAGATCATGGGTTGTTAACTCTCGTAATGATCGAACCGATCGGTAACAGATCTACACTACTGGCCATTTAAATTGCTACACCACGAAGATGACATACTACAGACGCGAAATTTAACCGACGGGAAGAAGATGCTGTGATATGCAAATGATTAACTTTTCAGAGCATTCACACTAGGTTGGCGCCGGTGGCGACACCTACAACGTGCTGACATGAGGAAAGTTTCCAACCGATTTCTTACACACAACCAGCAGTTGACCGGCGTTGCCTGGTGAAACGTTGTTGTGACGCCTCGTGTAAGGAGGAGAAATGCGTACCATCACGTTTCCGACTTTGATAAAGGTCGGATTGTAGCATATCACGATTGCGGTTTATCGTAT
This sequence comes from Schistocerca serialis cubense, assembly GCF_023864345.2. Taxonomy (NCBI): domain Eukaryota; kingdom Metazoa; phylum Arthropoda; class Insecta; order Orthoptera; family Acrididae; genus Schistocerca; species Schistocerca serialis. The sequence goes on along the minus strand of NC_064643.1, from coordinate 422,899,202 downwards.
CGCGACATTGTTGCTCGCGTTGGTCGAGATCCATTGACTGTTAGCAGAATATGGAATCGTTGGGTTCAGGAGGGTAATACGGAACGCTGTGCTGGATCCCAACCGCCTCGTATCACTAGCAGTCGGGATGACAGGCATCTTATCCGCATGGCTGTAACGGATCGTGCAGCCACGTCTCGATCCCTGAGTCAACAGACGGGGACGTTTGCAAGACGACAACCATCTGCACGAACAGTTCGACGGCGTTTGCAGCAGCATGGACTATCAGCTCGGAGACCATGGTTACGGTTACCCTTGACGCTGCATCACAGACAGGAGCGCCTGCGATGGTGTACTCAACGACGAACCTGGATGCACGAATGGCAAAACTCCATTTTTTCGGATGAATCCAGGTTCTGTTTACAGCATCATGATGGACGCATCCGTGTTTGGCGACATCGCGGTGAACGCATATTGGAAGCGTGTATTCGTCATCGACATACTGGCGTGTCACCCGGCGTAATGGTATGGGGTGCCATTGGTTACACGTCTCGGTCACCTCGTGTTCGCATTGTCAGCACTTTGAACAATGGACGTTACATTTCAGATGTGTTACGACCCGTGGCTCTACCCTTCATTAGATCCCTGGGAAACCCTACATTTCAGCAGGATAATGCCCGACCGCATGTTGCAGGTCCTGTACGGGCCTTTCTGGATACAGAAAATGTTCGACTGCTGCCCTGGCCAGCACATTCTCCAGATCTCTCACCAATTGAAAACGTCTGGTCAATGGTGGCTGAGCGACTGGCTCGTCACAATACGCCAGTCACTACTCTTGGTGAACTGTGGTATTGTGTTGAAACTGCATGGCAGCTGTACCTGTACACGCCATCCAAGCTCTGTTTGACTCAATGCCAAGGCGTATCAAGGCCGTTATTACGGCCAGAGGTGGCTGTTCTGGGCACTGATTTCTCAGGATGTATGTTCCACGACGCTGCGCCATAACACGTAATACGTTCCACTTACAGGACTTGTTTGAGGAATATGTGCAAACACTGCACAGAATGATGGTTTAAAGGAACCATCCATTCGTGGAAACGGCTGTAAAATTGCACGCAGAAAAACAAGACGGCTGACAACAGATGAACCACCAAAAAAGGTTCAAATGCCTCGAAGTACTATGGGACTTAACATCTGAGGTAATCAGTCCACTATACATGGAACTACTCAAACCTAACTAACGTAACGACATCACACACATCCATGCCCGAGGCATGGTTCGAACATGCGACCGTAGCAGCAGCGCGGTTCCGGACTAAAGCTCCTAGAACCTCTCGGCCACAGGCCGGCAGATGAACTGCAACTAAAACTTTCAGTTGCATAAATAATAAAGGGCAAAGAGACTTGTCGAAAAACAAGCTTAAAACAAAACCTTTCTGAGCGAAAGTAATGTACCCAACACAACAAAGCCTGCAAGGTAAGAGAGTCAGACTGTACGGTAATGCCGATTAAAAATAGTGAGGAACTTCCTTCCTCCATATGAGACCAAAAGAAAAATTATAAGACTTATAAAAGACAGGAAGATATTACGGCTGGAGCCGAAACCTGCATTTAATAATTGTGACAAAATACTTCAAAATGTGTATGTGAAGCCTCACAACAGCCAGCAACAAGAAGAAGAAATTAGAACATGGAGATGAATGGATAGATAAAGAGGATAATGAGATACTCGCGATAGATACGCAATTTGAAAACTTATATCAATAAAAATCTTCGAAAAAATTAAGCGTCAGTGACAGGCGGCCTTCCCTTACAATATTGTCAGTTTTATGCAGCACTTTAAATAAGGCAGTCTCGCTGGCGAAATCTTTATTATTTACAGGAAAAAAGCATTAAGATAAAATTTAATAAGGAACCGTCGTCTTCTAGTCATGGATGGCTCCTTATAAAATTTTATCTTAATATCATGTATGGGACCAATGGACGAATGTTGGTCTTCCACATTAATTCTTATGCCAATCTGATGATGCCCCAAAAGGGCGAAATGCGTTATTTCCTGTAAATAAAGCAGATTTTGCGATCCAGACTGTTTTATTTCACGAAATTCATAACCGGTTGCTGTATCAGGCGCCCAGTATAGAAGGGAACCAGTTTTATTTTGGAACACATTTAGTGAGACCTCACTGCCATGTGTAATGAGTTGTTGTCGGAAGTAAGATGGCCGTCAGATTTCACGAAAGGCAGAACAAGTCCTCGGAAGCCACACAAGGCTATAAACCTATTTATCCACAGACGTACAACATCTTAGTAGAGCATAGAGATTATATATATACATCTACACAAATACTCCGCAAGCGACCATACGGTGCTAATCGTTTCCTTTCCCGTTCTACTCGCAAATGGAACTAGCGAAAAACGATGATCTATATGTCTCCGTACGATCATTAAATTTTTCTTTTAATTGGGGCTCTTACGCAGCATGTACGTTGGTTTCACAAGAACCGTTCTGCGGTCAACTTAAAATGCCGGATCTCTCAATTTTCTCGATAGAATGTCGCTTTTCCTCCAGGGATTCCCGTTTGGTTTCCCAGATCAGCTCCGTAATGCTTGCGTGTTATTGTAAACTGTTGTTGTTGTTGTTGTATTCGGTCCAGAGACTGCTTTGATGCAACTCTCCATGCTACTCTATCCTGTGCAAGCTTCTTCATCTCCCAGTACCTACTGCAACCCACATCCTTCTGAATCTGCTTAGTGTATTCATGTCTTGGTCTCCCTCTACGATTTTTACCCTCCACCTGGCCTCCAATACTAAATTGGTCATTCCTTGATGCTTCAGAATATGCCCTACCAACCGATCCCTTCTTCTAGTCAAGTTGTGCCACAAATTTCTCTTCTCTCCAATTCTATTCATTGCCTCCTCATTAGTTATGTGTTCTACCCATCTAATCTTGAGCATTCTTCTGTAGCAAACCACCGGATACAAATCTAGATGCACGCTAGTGAATTGCTTCGATGCCTTCCTTCAATCCGACCAGGTGGGGTTCCCAAACTCTCGAGCAGTACTGAAGAACCGGTATCACTAGTGTACTTTATGCGGTATGCTTTATAACTGAATCGCACTTAACTAAGATTCTCCCAGTAAACCGAAGTCGAACATTACCCTTCCCTACTACAATCCTTTAATGCTTGTCTCATGTCAGAGCGCTTTTTAGCATTACGCCTAGATATTTAATCGACGAGACTGTGTCAAGCAGTACAGTACTAATGCTGCATTCGAACACTATAGGTTTGTTTCTCATACGCATGTACATTGATTTACTTTTTTTTAGATTTACAGCTACCAGCGATTCATCACACCAACTAGAAATTTTGTTTAAATCCTCTTGTATCCTCCTACAGTCACTCAATGACGACACTTGCCGTACCCACGGCATCAACGGCAAACAATCGCAGACTGACGCTCATCCTGTCCACCAGACCAGACTGTAAACACGGTGGATTTCAGCCACAAAAATAAAGTCACCGAAAATTATCAAATCATCGACATTACGTGCTCTATAAGACAAGGATGCAAATCATCGCCATAACCCCCTCTTTAAGAGAAGGATGCCATTAGTAGACCACTGAACATACAACAGACGCGGAACTGCTCCTTAGATTTTTACAAAAAAATGGTTCAAATGGCTCTGAGCACTATGGGACTTAACTTCTGTGGTCATCAGTCCCCTAGAACTTAGAACTACTTAAACCTAACTAACCTAATGACATCACATACATCCATGCCCGAGGCAGGATTCGAACCTGTGACCGTAGCAGTCGCGCGGTTCCGGACTGAGCGCCTTAACCGCGAGACAGATTTTTACATACACAGTTAAAGAGTTTACATATTATGAAGAGCCAAATCTTATGATCACCTGCTAAAAAGTGTGTGGGTTTACGCCTGCTCCAGTGCAATAGCGATCAAGAGTGGCATACACACTGAAACAGCCTGATACGTTTCCGGAGGCATGTGGCTCTGTGTCTGTGCACCACCAATTCTCGAAAATTATCGAACCGCTGGTCTTTGGGAGCGGAGCTGGCGCCAGATAGGATGGATGGATTTGAAATTGTTGAGAGATAAAAAGTTTGATCATCAGTGTCCATTAGCAAGATCGTATTACAGGTGAACAACTGGTACTCTTATTAAAAAGAAAAGCAAAAGCCGTATAGCCATAGCGACAGTCAAAGAAAATTCTAGTAGCTCTATTCATGCCGTTGTCCTATGTGAAGAGAGTTAATAAAGCAATGGAAATCAATAAGAAATCTAATGTATCGCTAAGCTAAGAGGATGAAGGAAACCAGGCACTAAAAGACTCACTAATACATCAGTCACTTAAATTAGGCAGGAGTCCTGACGCGACACAAAATGTCAGAGTTTCTATGCTACTGTTTCGACATCGCCTGAAGTGGAGGGTAAGGCCGTCCGTAGACCAAAGGTTTCCCTCCAAACTGTATATAAAAGACAGGACGTCAAAACATGGTCCACAGTGAATGCGACGCTGCAAACTCTGCATTACCTGTTGGTCTTCTTGATGCAACAGACGAGCATGCGTCATTGAGCAATGGGGACTACTTCGTCCGTTCGAAATTAAGTGCGCCAGGGCCGACTAGTTTGTTTGACCCTTCCAGCCACTGCCTTTCCCACTCACCCAACACTCGCTTTGTCACCCATGGCACTTAAGATGTGAGCTTGAAGTGTATAATGCTCCTGGCAGACTGCTTTCACCGCTCTGCTTTTTCATTCTCTTCGATTCCCATGTGTCCAGGGACCCAGCAGAAGGCCACCTAGTTCCTCTACCTGTTCAGGAGATGGATACAATCTGGACCCTCTGAATTATCCTGTCTGCTGGCAGCATTTGCTGAATAGCCTGCGCAGCACTGAGACAGTCCTTGGAGACAAGAAATTTCCCTCCACCAAGAAGTCTCACGTACTGCAGTCCCTTCCTGGACGCCCAAGGCTCTGCACACTGTACTGAAAAGTGGTTTGGTAGCGGAGATCAATGATAAAATGTGGGAAGATAACAAAAACACAAAACAGCCCACTTTCTCTGATCCATCGGTAAAAACCACGATATACCCCAATACTCCGATAAAGTGCCGTTAAAAAAACATTTTGAAACTGGAGAAGAAGAGTGATGAGCTTGTTGTACTCTGTCATGTGCAAGTTACAAGTAGGCCTATCAGTTATCTAGGGAAGGGATTCGCTCCACCTCTGTTGAAGAATTGGCATTTTTACTATACCAGGTTGCTCAAGATATTCCTGTAGACGGTCAGATAAAGGCACAGTTGTCGGCTTCCGGTAAGCCTTTGTTGTGCGGATTGTTCAGCTCTGTCAACGATGACAGGGTGGTCGAGATGGACCGCAGTTTACCTACAGGTCGCAGAATGAGGAGTTCTCGCTGGATGGTAAGAGCTGAATCACCAATCTCTGCAGAGAGCCAGCGTCCCGGGTGAGTTGCACCAGGTTCCGATACAACGAATTGGTGCCAAAGACATCAGGGTGAAATCACTATTATGACACTGACTGTTGGAAAACAAAGAAGCATCAGTGGATGCAGGTGGTTTTTAATAATGTTTACGTACTCCACAGCTGTAATTTTACCACCACAGGTCCTTCAGTCCGGGGAATATCCCCCGAAGAATACTAATGCCCCCACCACGTACGTCCTCTGCGCGGTATATGTTTCGGGCAGCCGTTCGCGAGGATGATGGTGTCTCCAGAAACGAACATGAGCAGTGGCGCGATTGAGTTAGTAGACTTCTGTATGGCGCCACTGGCTCACGTGAAGTATCAACTATCACTCTTGCAGACCCATTGCCAATATCTATGATGAAGAGTTGGTATCTGTGGGTTGTGTCTTTGGAAGGTTTTTGCTTGCCAATATACATTCGAGATTCGCTGGCCCGAGACGAAAGCACGAAGTCTGGCGATTGGCGGTAGCGTTGCGACAAGAGGTGGTCATGAGGTCCGAGCGGCCGAAGCCATGAGCTGCCCAAGAAGGGCCCGCGTACAGCGAAGATACCGGAGAACTTCACCGAGGTCAGTGTCGACTACAAGCAGCAGGCCGGTTGGCATAATTTGTGAGGAACGACCGCTCGTGGCCTTGCTGTCCTCGTCTACTTGGCTTTCATCGGCACCACTCAGTAACCGCTGCGACGCACTATAGTTCCATGGAACTGCTTACTGATAAAGGAAAGCAACATTCTGTAATCCTCGTGGTGATTTGTTTCAGTGTCTACCTGCCCCCTCATTTTCTGGTCTGTACCCGACCCTCAGAGTTTTACTCGGTCGGCTCTTTGGTCGTAAATATAGGCAGTAGTGTTTTACTAAGACACTAGTTGTCGTTTGAAAATTTGTCCCGCTATTATACCGCCTTTCCTTTCTGGTTTGTACCCGATCATTAATGTTCTAATTAATCAGCTCTTGGTCGTAAATACGGCTGGAAAAATTGCACTAAGGCACAGGTTGCCGTTAAACAAAAGAGGGACATTGTCGTCAGATTTAGCTGTTAACCGGTTCAGTTCTTTGATTGTAATTGCATTTCTCAGTCATTAGTTATAATCTGAACAGCCTGTTCTACTAAGCTGTTCGTTTCTGTGTTTGAAGCACAGGACCTTGTGGTTCAAAAATGCGCGCTAAACAGCGTGTTTGCACCAGCATTATATTATGTCGACAGATCTGCCACGCATCGCCGCTTATTCTGCTTTACAGAGCCGGAAAATCTCCGACCTTCACGTCCTGTGATGAGGCGTGGACGTCCAACATCGTGTCCCGTACTCGAGGTTTCACCGTCCTTTAACTACTATCCATAGTCACTCACGGGTGTAGCACCAGAAAACCCTAGCAGCTTTGCTGTTTCCGAGATGATCGTTCCCAGGCGCAAGACCATAACGATGTGTCCCCTGCAGAAGTCATTTACGTCAGTGGATTTCTCCATTTTTTGTCCGTATCGCCTCTAGATTGATTCCCCCATGCGTATCTGCTTCGCTTACATACTGTCATGGCATCATCTGCTTGCAGTGCCACCAGGAGGCAGTCAGACTTGCGGTGGGCAGCACTCCCAATGTTTTAACTCCTCAGAGTATGTGTGTTCTAAGACAGCACGTCAAGCTCATGCATACAAGTTGTATTATCAGCGGTAACACAGAACTGAAGGGAGTTACACAGCCAATTAAACGATGCAAAAATAAGTACTCAAAAATAACAAATTTTGTAACTGGACTAAGCGAACAACAATTTAACTTAAAACCGATCAAGTAATATTTAGAATGGAATACAGTTGGGCTTGTTCTCACAAAAAAAAAAAAAAAAAAAAACCATAGCGTGGCTATTAGAATGAACAAAATGAACCTCTTCAAGGTGCTGAAAAAAGGACATAACACAAGAAATTTATAATTAAATTTTCCTCAAGACTTTTAAGTCTCATCTTTATCTACGATAATGATGGAATCTGAGGCAGAAATGCTGACCATTACACCACCACACCACTATGACGAGCATTGGTGTTAAACGCTTTGGACTTGAGTAGTCCGTGCAGCAATACTAGCCATTGTGCTGCAGTGGAGTAATGGTCAGCAGACCTACCTAATAAGCAAGGAGACTGGGGTTCAAATCCCAACCGTGGAACACAATTTTAGTTCATTTATTCAGCTTCCATCATTATTGTACAAGAAATTTAGTTACGAAATATGGAAGTCCTCAGTATACACTGTCTGACTGAAAACATAAAGCACCCAGAACGGAAGGAGGAGGTGAAAGGAAAGTTCATAAGTCAAGAGGATATTTTATGTCATTTCAGTAATTACAAAATAGACAGTATGAGACCACTTATCAGTGTTACGCGGCACAAACTCTATCCTACCGCTCTGACCCGGATGCATGCACTAATTTAATTGGGAAGGGTGTCATACTGCCGTTATAACATCTTCTGATGGAAGCTGGCCCACAAATCCTGCAACAGGTCTTTGAAATCCTGGATGCTACAATACTGACGAAGAGCTGAAGTCATACACAATGGGTCCCTTCACCACGACACAAGGAGTAACACCGCTGCGTCCCTTCAAAACGATGTCCCCCCCCAGAGAGCCAAACACTCTCCAAGTGCTCCCCATACTCACCAACGATGCTCATCTGCAATAGTACAGCACTGCGATTCATCGCTAAATACAATACGACGCCATTCATCTGCAGCCCACGCTTCCCGGTCACGACACCACTCCAAACGCAGCCGTTGTTGTTGTGGGGTTACCTGGAGTTTACGCATGAAACGGTTTGTCTCCTACTGGCTGCTGGATGACAGACTGATGCAGTGAGTCCATTACTTGTTCTAGCATGACAGGCGCAGATGTGAACAGGTTTCGGTGTGCTTCATGCACAGTACGGAGATGCTTCTTTGTGGTGTTCAGACGCAGTCGACCGGATTCTTGACGACGAAGCCTGCCCTCACGTTCCCATACCGTCCAAAATCGGACCACTGTCGCTTCCGAATGCCCCACTAATCTGAGTACTGCACGACTCGACCAGCTGGCCAAATTGGGTCTCACAATGAGATCTATCTCGAACTCTAGTACCGGAATCTTCCTGTTCTTCGCAGTTATCATCAACAACTGACACTGTTCACGCCTCATATTGCTACCAGACCTAAACACGAACAACACTAATACACTCTGCTGGCCGTTCTACCTGTCCCAGTTCTAATCATTTACATACCCACCAATAGTGTGTACATGTATGAAGTTACACTGACTTCCAACAATGTCTACAGGGTGTTTAACTTCTTTGTGAGACAGTGTATATGTACTGATTGAAACAAATTTAACGGCAGTAATCTTATCCATTCTCATAACTTTAGTCAGCAAAATAGTAAATCTTAATTGCTGGTAACTATAAAAAAGAAATAGTTTCAAAACGACACTGTCACTCTAACAGTCTGGATGATAATAATGATTGGTTTGTGAGGCGCTCAACTGCTCTGTCATCAGCGTCCGTACAGAGTCCCAATTTTTCACAGTCCAATTTTTTTGCAGTCCAATCTAGCCACTGTCACGAATGATGAGGATGAGGATGATGGTGATGAAATGAGAGGACAACACAAACACCCAGTCCCCGGGCAGAGAAAATCCCCAACCCAGGCGGAAATTCACGGTCTGGAGATATGTGCCTTAAAGATATTATAGCCCTCTATGCAGCATCTTGCGTTAAAAGGACTAATAACTCTTTACCCGATAGCAAAAATATGTTAACGAAAAGTTTACTCAAAACCTGGAAGTCACTACAAATCATCCGACCTATCGACGCCTCCCCAGGTCGGTGCCATATTCGCTGACAATAGCCATCCGAGGTACTATAGAACCACGATTCATCGCTGAACATAATGCGACACCATTCGTGATTTTACCCGTTTATGACGCCGTAGTAGACATAACCAAGACCAGTAATACGTTCTTTAGCACCATCCCATAAACACCTTTATATGTTTGTCAAGTATCGTTTGAATCAACAAGAATTTCTCCATTCACTTACTGAGTACTGGATAAACGACAGCTAACGACCAGTGGCGAAGCTAATGGACTAATTGTGCGTAGACTGAACTTATATCTTTTTATACTGGAGATCCATAAGTCGACTCTTCTTGGTGGTAAAGGTGTCACATACGCTAGCTTTAAATTTACGATCACTAGTAACTTGCTAAAAGAGGTTTTTTTTCTATGGGAACTATGTGTCACTAAACTGCGAAGGCAAGCTTCAGTTCCTTTAAGGCCTTTCACACCTCTTTCAAAAAAAATTCTAACGACAGGAAATGTGATACTCAGTTTGATAAGCTTTCTTCACAAAAAACTCAAAGGCTAATAGGCTCTGGTCGATCGCAGTGCCCCTGCAGTGGAATAGTAGTTGCGCTTTCTGCTTGCGCATTCCCTCAAATAGTAGAACCGATGTTGAAGTATCCTCATAGAATCGATTGAGCATGCATTATAAGCTTTCACGGCTGGTAAATTTCTGGCCGTGAAGGCTTACGTTGTATGATTGATAAGCTTTGTTATTTCGTTATAAATATTTTGAAGATCATCGTCCATCATTAATTTAAGAACCTCTCCATTCGCCAAATTATTGTTTTCAATATAAATGTTCGGTAACTCATTCTCCAGTCTTTCTTTTTTGAAGAATAGGTAAATTGTGGGGAGTTCATCCCGTTTTATTTTTGGTAACTATGGTTTATCGTTTCCAAACAGATTTTTATCAAGTAGCTCCATCAACTGAATCTTCTGAAGATCTCCAAAACGCATTTCCATTTGGACTATTATGTTATCTAAGCTCTCAGAACATAACATCTTAAGAGATTGGAAGTTATGCTTACTAACATTTATTTCACTGTGAAATTTTTTGTTACAGCTTTCAATACAGTAGATCACAGTTTTTGTCTCATCTCATATCCTTTAACAAACCGATAGTCTTTTAAATTTCAGAATTGCACATATTGATATCAAATGCAATTTTGAGTTGAAGTGCTTAGTGACGGTCAACCCATGCAAACTTCTTTTTTAAAGCATCATCCAGGATTTCATCTGCTTGCACTCCAACAAACTCACATGACTGCATGTATTCTATAATGTGATCACTAATGACAGTAACCTGTTGAATTCGTTTCGAGTTGTGTGTGAAATGCTCTGCAACTGATCACGAATAAAGTGTTCCTACCTACACAAAAGTTCCAACGATTGAAGAGAATTCCCTCTGTTGTCGGAAGCTCAAAGTGTCCTGTGAATACAGGCTCTTGCTTGCCCTAGAAACAAACAACATCCGTTAGTCTCTCGATAACGAATCTATTTTGTTTCACAGTCGAATTATGTTTTGTGGCTAGAATTTGTGTTGTTCAGAAATTGATTATTGAGTTCGCCCTTGACCCAGAAACTGGAAACACTCTTAATTCTGAAGGTGCGTTCTTGAATTCTGGTGTTTCTCGGCTTTTGTGTCAAATTTTGTTTTCACAAATACTCCGAAAGAAGCTGACGTCCATTCTTTTTAATCCCGAGCGCACCAAAAAGATACGATGCGGTTTATTTGTTACTAATCAAACTGTCAGCCAAGGATACTTTTTATACCAAGAAAATGAAATGTTTTGTTTTGTTTCCCATCAACTATTTTAATGTCTAAGTGTGGTGTGAATCGCTTATCTTCACAAGCGCACGTTGTTTTGTCGGTGCAGCTTGAAAATCGTTTGGCATCTAATTCCCGAAATAAAGACACAAGTGATCACTCTGCACTAGCTGTAATATGATTACGTAACCACAAGCGCTCACGAATTATACCACTAAAACAAATTGTTAATCCAGGACTGAAAAGCACGCGAAGTAACAATTTCGCATCTGTGGCAGGCCCCAACACACGCCCCTACGACACTCATGCTGGCTGCCACGTGGAATAGAGATGCTATTTCTAGAAACCTCCAGTAAACTGTACAACTGGATATCATGCATAACGCAGTGAACTCTCACCTCGTGGATGGGTCGAATGAAACTGTAGTAACAGCATAAGAAAGTTACAGTTTTCAACACATTGATATATTCCAACTCTAATTGTAAGTTTCCTTCGAATTTTTGAGTAAACTAAGCCTCAAAAGCCTCTGAAGAGCTTCGCCACTGATAATGACAGAAAAGCCGAGCCGAGAAAGCAGTATTAGGCAGGAGAAATGGCAGCTTCAGTCTCTCAGAAAGTTTCATTTGGTCACAGTTTTGAATGTACAATTATTGTTGTAATCATCTTAAGAGAGATGCACTTTTCAGAAAACACACAAGTATTTTAAAATATAGTTCATCAATTCTCTGAATGTCTTGCACAGCCCGTAGGCACAATTTTTTTTTTCTTGGGGCCAATCCCTCAGGTTGCCAAATTTTGCTAAACAAAGGTCATCTATCATTGCTTTCTCACACTCCTCTCACACATTAGTATTTCTCTCTCTTTAAAAAAAAATTCTGATGTATCTGGAATCAGAAGAGTTTTGCCTGTTCAAATGACATATGAAAAGCAACCACTATGAATTATGTATGAATACAGAATCTCGCGGCGATAACAGCGAATAAAATGTTCTCGGGTTTCCAACCGCGTCAATTGCTTAAAACTACACGAACTTTCGGCCAAGCACTCCTTGGCCGTTGTCAAGTGGTATCACTGCCAGTGGGCTGTTAGTGCGCCCTTATATACGCTAGCTGCCGGCTGTGACGTCACTGGTACCCGTGACATTGCCATATATGGGCATGTTTCGAGTCGATCGCTGGATCCCACGCAGCGCTGAGCTGCAATCCACCGTCTCTATTCAGGGAGTTTGCGGTAATTTTTATTTCAACAGCTTCCTTTATTAAACTGTCCCAGAAGCCGTTAGTGCGAGCCACGACAGAGGTATCGTCAAATTTTACCTGGTGACCGTTTTCTAACGCATGCACAGCTAACGCAGATTTCTCTGCATAGCGTAGGCGATAATACCTCTCATGGTCATTCCTGCGGTGTTCCACAGTGCGCCCTGTTTGTCCGATGTACTTCTGGCAACACTCACAAGGTATTTCGTAGACTCCAGGTGTTCTGAGACCTACTGCGTCTTTAACTGGTCTCAGTAATTGACGGAGTTTCGTTGGAGGCCTGAAGATTGATTTGATCTTGTGTCTTTTCAACAGGCAGCTTATCTTCCCCGACACAAAGCCACAGAATGACAGCAAAGCAAGTTTCATTTCCTTCTCTTCGCCGGTGGTCTTATTCTGATAATTCCCAGAAATCACTTCTTTCACTTGATGGGCGCTGTAGTCGTTATTCCTGAAAACCTTGCGTAGGTGGCTCAGTTCATGGGGCAGGTTACCGTCGTCTGATATTAGTCTTGCACGATGCACCAATGTTTGTAATACTGGAATACTGTCGCTGATGTCTACCTCTCCAAAAAGTTGTGCTGCACTCTTCGCATAATTTAATGCCCTGCGGCTCTTAAGAAAAAGCTGAAGTTAAGAAAAAGTTTAAGAAAAAGTTTCTCTTAAGAGCCGCAGGGCACTGAATTATGCCTGTCATTCTCAAAGAGCTTTCCCAAATTTAATGTATATGGCCAACTTACCCCCTACCAAATATAAAAACGGATGCTCCTATGTTTCCCAGTTACACTTGTTTCTCATCTCCTTTCTCTATTAGGCACGCTACCTTCCCTGACATTCTTTATCTCTGTGTTATAACATTCGCCCTTCCCTCCTTTGTCCATCCCTTTCGCCATACCTATTTCTGCTAGAATTCGTAATTAAAAACCTACGACACTTTAATAATATGTTGTATTGTTGTATTTACCATGTCTGAATATAAAGAGTATCTTCTTTTTTTACCAGTGCCATTTTAGAGTGGCCATGCGGTTCTACGCGCTACAGTCTGGAACCGCGCGACCGCTACGGTCGCAGGTTCGAATCCTGCCTTGGGCATGGATGTGCGTGAAATCCTTAGGTTAGTTAGGTTTAAGTAGTTCTAAGTTCTAGGGGATTGATGACCTCAGAAGTTAAGTTCCATTGTGCTCAGAGCCATTTGAACCAGCCAGTGCCATTTTAACGTATTTTCTAAATTTCATATAACATGCTTACCGCAGTATATGCTATGTAACATACAGTATGCTAGAAATGCAAGTTAAACTACTTTTATTCTTAAGTGAGGACAGTATACTGAACAACATAACATCAATACTTCATTTGCAGACAAATAGTTACAGCTGTTAGGAGTACTATGTTTTTAGGCCAGTCAGTATTTCCAAGTATATGTGGCAAGAGCAAGCCATTAACGCTCATCTTCCTCCAGGCAGCAGGTCAGATGTTGAAATGTGGACACGTGGACACAAAACGGTTAGTCTAATGACAGGTGTTGTCCAATTAGTTGTGCAGTTAAGACTGTGTAGAAAACATTAGGCAGTATTAGGTTGGTGCATACATCTGTAGCGTTTATGTTTTACATGTTCTAAGTTGCTGTGGGTTTATTTATTGATTGTAATTTTTTTTATTTGCAGTTCGCTGCTGCTATTTCAGTTTACACAAAACCTGTGTCATTTGGAAACTGTGAGTGGAGCTGTAGACAATAGAAAATGGAGAGCCAACTGGAGAAACCACAACATTTCCGAGATATTCTTCTGTTTGAATTCAGTAGAGAGGTGAAAGCAGCGTAGACAGCCAGAAACATTTGCGCAGTGTATGGGGATAATGCCATTGGATGACCATGGGAAGAAAATGATTTTGTCGTTTTAAGGAAGCTCGTTTTGACATTAGCGATTTTGCACATTCAGGAAGACCTTCAGTGTTTGATGACGATCGTTTAAGCGCATAAATCCACGATGATCTATGTCATTGTACTCGAGAACTGGCAAATGTGATGAACTATGATCATCCCACTATAATAAGGTTCAAAGATCGGGAGTATGGGTATTGCATGGTCTAAGCCGAAACATTCAAAATCAGAGGGTGTCCCTATTTACATCTCTGCCCGTTCGTCATCAACTGGCCGGTGAACAACACCGATCATTCCTAACCTGTATCGTTATTGGTGACAAGAAGTGCCGTCTTTGTGCTAACATAAGGAAAAGAATGGAATGGTTGAGCCCAAACAAATCAGCAACAACCCGCACAAAGAAGTGCGCGCATCCATAAAAGCTAATGTCACGCATATGATGGAACAGCGAAGATGTGGGTACTACGAATTGCTTCCCCGAGGTGTAACCATGGCTGCTGATATTTACTGTCAATAACTGAGAGGTCTTGCAGACGTACTCCAAGAACAACGACCAGGAAGACTGCGTGAATTGATGCTACTCCACGATAACGCCCGCCCGCATTCTGCTAGACTGAAAAAAAGAAAAAAAAAAGAAAGAAAGAAAAAACTATTGTGCAGGAGTTGGGAAGTCTTCCCGCATCCACCTTATTCACCTGATCCTGCACCCTCAGATTTCCACCACTCCCGCTCTCTATCGATCAATCAGCAAGGAACTTCCTTTGCGGATGAAAATAAGCTCATAAGCTCCGAACATAGCTCGACGAGTTCTTCGCCTGAAAACCACGTGATATCTACGTTACGGAATAGAAAAGTTACCCCAGGGTTGGCAGACTGTTGTAAGGACTGAAGTATAACATATTATTGATGACTTAAGTAACTCTTACGTAATTTATGAAAAAAAAGGTGCGAACTTACGCACCATCCCAATAAATTACGTGACATGTTTGCGGTAAGACTGCAGATGCAGAAAAAAAATAGCTAACACACTGAAGTGGTTAGATTTTGAGTTACCAATGATCACATTAACTGCACTTATACCCCTAACACTGTGTAGAAAGCATGCTTAGATGTAAGACAGGGCCAGATGACCCTAATCCTGCCAGACTGAATAAATAAATGAACGTCTAAAACCCTTATTCAGTTCTCGTTGTAGCATCCTTTCTTGTGGTTATAGTTCCTTTACAAAGACAGAGAGACGGTGAATGAAACGAGTTTGGCTGTCAGTGCGGCAACCACTGCCGTAGCAGGGTCTTATCGAAACATCTCTCACGAAACTCACGGCATTTATGTTTAGAAGTAAAGACCGCCAGTGGCAGAAAACTAAGTGTCTCAACACTTACAGAAAACACGGGAACTGCTAATGGGGGTAGCAAAGCAGAAATGTTGAACTCTTTTTCAGTGTTCTTTTACTAAGGAAGATACAGTAGTACTGCCCCAGTTTACACCTCGCACCTTTGTAAAAATTAGTAATACTGACGTTTGTGTCAGTGGCGTTGCAAAGCAGCTAAAATCGATACAATTAAACAATGTTACCTGTTAAATTATAAACAGAACTTAGAGCTGAGTTGGCTGTGGATTTAAATTAACGTACCATGGATACCTTCACCAAAAACGTCGCCCTGTGATTGGAAGAAAGCTCAGGTCACACGTATCAACAAGAAGAGTGGCAGATGTAGTCCACAACATTACGGACAAATTTCGTTGACACCCACCTAAGGTAGAATACTAGAACAGATTCTGAGCTCAAACGCAATGAGATATCTCGACTTCCTATAAGCCAAAAAGTATGGATTCAGAAAACATCAATCATGTGAAACGCAAGTTCCGTGTATGACGTCCTAAAGACCCAAGGATAAATACAGATGGATGCAGTATATCTTCACTTCCGAAAAGAATCTGACTAGGTACCACATCAAAGTTTATAAACAAAATTAAGGTTATAGGGGATATCAAACAACATTTTTGACTGGACTAATTTTTCATGGTACGGAGGACGTAACATACTATCTTGGATGGAGAATCGTCAACAGAATCAGAAATAACTTCAAGCTTATGCCCAGGGCAATGTGTTGACACCTCAGTTCTTCATGTTATATATTAACGGCCTGGCAGAGACTGCAAACTTTTAGCAGATAATTTCGTTACTTACAATGTTGTGCAATCTGAAAGAGCTGCATAAAGATGTAGCCAGGACTTGACAAGATTCCTAGGTGATACAAAGACTGCAAGCTTTGCAAGGATTGCAAGCTTTCTTAAAAAGTTAAGAAATACAGAATTTTGCTGTTCACAAAACGAAAAACGCAGGATTCTATGTCCACAGTGAGACGCCCACTAAACCCGCTAGGCAAAACTGGTGATTCCGATTGTGGAAAGGGCCAAATAAGGCGTCTGTCAGTCTCACTTGAAAATTGCAATTTATTGTAATTTAATAACACCTTTAAACCAAAACGGCACACAGTCGAACCTTTACAACTACAAGATTCAAAATCTAATTATATATGTGTCACTAGGCGGAAACCCTCAAGGTGAAAGTGGATAGAACAAACATATACAAGGTGCAATACAAACGGCTGAAGGCCACAATTAAATATCAAAATTTTAAAATATTCTACCATAATCTGTTAAGGCTGAAGGGTGCAATGTTTTCGCTTAAGGGAAAATTTAGAGAATAAGGCTTTAAGCGTCTGAAGCCCCACAGCTGATTTTCCAAAAGTTCAAAAGTACCTTAACCTTTAAGTTTTCAATAGGGGAACACACACTAAATAAAAAAGTAACGCAGCGACAATAACTAAATTTAAGAATAAGGTTTTAAGCGGCTGTAGGCCCACAATTAATTTACATAAATTGATTTGCATAAAACAATTTTTTTCTTTTAAAGCATTGGCTATAATAAATTACCAACAGATCATTAAACACCCATGAAAAGGACAGTATGGACAACGGCACTCAGACGCCTCCAGGGGCGGGGGAGGGTGGGGGGCTGCCCTTGAAACACCAACAGTCACTTAGGTGAGACAGGTGGTGGGCCCAACAACACTTGATCCATCGGTAACCCAACAGAGAGACAGTCACAGACCGACCGACCAAACGACTAGCTTGCCACCAATCGGTACATAAAAGCTCAAAGACGAAACTGTTACGGACGTGATTATCCACAATGAAATATGTATTAAGCTGTCAAAAGTACATACCATGTTGGACAACGACAACAGTTCAGGAAAGAATGCTGCCTGAAATTACGTTAGTGGCCAGGGCAGGTAACCGGAACACTAACGGTCACAAGCCGGAAAATCCCGCTGGTACACTTGAATTTGAAATAAAGTAATATAGCTAACTTAACCCAAAAGGAACACTGCCTGAATTTACATCAGTGGCCAGGGCGGGTAACCAGAACACTAACGCCCACAAGACATAATTCCGCTGGTGCACTTGAATTGTAGTGAACCAATATAGTTAATTTCACTGCACGGCGGTTCGAGTCCACCACTACAAACACTCAGTGTTGCTCACAGGAAAAGCTCCCCAACAGCGAACCACCGAAACGAACGACAACATGAGGCACAACATGGCTCGAGTACTTAACACACCACTCAACTTTGACGTCCTTGGTCGGTGAGCCACGAAGCTCGTAGCAATCGGACAGCTCCACACACACTCCGACACTGCGCACGGACCGCCAGCGGACCCAGCCGACTGCATCGCACGGAGATATCCTTGTCCCGCACCAACCGACCGACTGTCCGCAGAATGCTGACAACATAGTAATTAAGCACGCATGAAGACGAATCGGGAGTCGAAACACACACACACACACACACACACACACACACACACACACACACACACACGACTCATGAACGATCGTCGACCGGTAGAACGACCGACCAACGATCCACCAAGACCGTGGCCCAGCTCAAGTGATGCGTGTCGGCAATGGTCGGGCGAGCCACGTCGACGCAAACCTCACAGCTCCAACCCGACTGCACTAGTGCCGCATTGCAATGCCCCGACCGGAAGGTCCGGACTGCGCTCCAGACGCGTTCCAACTCACTAGCAGCCCGAAATCGTGATCCGAACTCGCTTACGACAGACAACGACCGGGAAGTAATAGCAGCCGCGCAAAGATAGTACGAGAGGGGATATACTGATAAGCGCTGCTAGCGCCGCTCACGGTCAGGCAAAGCAACAACTCAGTGACACCAGTGATTTAAATTAACGTAGTGAGGTGAAAGTAAAAAACAGGGTGTAAAATACATGATGGCGCGAACGTGAGCCACGCACGGCTTATATAGCATTAATGAATTACAACTAAAGTCAGGCAATTCATCCAAATATCTGTTTAACATTTTGTGAGGATAAGAAATAGAATGATGATGTAACTCCACTTGTAGGTAATTCAATCTCGGTTGTAAGGCATTATACTGCGAAAATGCAGTCATTCTACAAGGAAGACAGCTTTGCAAATCACTTGTGCGCCCCATCTTAGAGTGGTGTTTTGATGTATAGGACCCATATGTAATGAGACTCACAGGCAACCTGAACGTATACAAACATGGTTAGAACGAATGGTAACGGCTTTGTGTGACCCACGAGAGAACATCACGCAAATTCTGAAACTCATCAGATGAATTCACAATTGCGAATAATGAGTACCATCAGCTGTAGAATGGAATGACGACAGCGAAAATTTGTGCCGGACGGGGACTAGAACCCGGATTTCCCGTTTATCGCGACCGATCGCCTTACCATTTTTTTGTTATTGTCAGAATGACTTGGTACTATCATGACACTTCGGTAGACCATAACCAAATCATCATGTAATATAAGCTGGAAATGGGGGAAAAAATTAATTATGACAAAAGAATAATAAATACAAGGAGAAAAGAAAAAACCGAGAACATAGCCGACAAACCACAGCCAAGGAAAGAAGTATCAACAATTATTTTTATGTGGTTCTGTAGCAATTTTTTTAATTTTTTTAATTTTGTGGTTTTTATAGATTTTTATAGTTTGTAATATAATCTAAAAGCAGAAGGAAAACGAAACAAGACTACATTAGAAATAGCAAAAAAAGAAAAATCCCACGTTGACTGCAAGTGTTGTACACGCTCATGTGTATCTATACTTCACCTACACACATTTACAATTAGAACTGGAGCGATGCTGAGTCAAAACACAAAACAAAACGGACAGGTAAACCAAAAGAGGACAAGCCGAAGCAAATCAAATGGCAATACACATCACAAAGAAAAACACATATCATCAGAAAAAATAAATTAACCAACATCTTGCCGATGGAAAATAAGATTCAACATGTTGTCGAAGAGGTCTCGATATCGAGGCATTCGCAAGCATGTCCAATAGGCAGTGATCATGTACTGCATGAAGTCCATGCGATCTTCCCCCTCGCCTTCTACAAGGTAATGAACGAAGTGTCCCAGCAACCACATAACGATATGGGTTTGCGACCGTGGAAAGAAAGATGAGTCTGGGCGCAGTATGATGTCTGTAGAGTATGCGGCCTCAGAAGATCGAGTAAGGAATGTCAATTGTGTCCTGATCCAAGACCAGTTTGCCATATGACCTCCACAAGTAAAGCGATGTCGTATCGTATCGGGAGACGTACAACGACTACATAAATTCGTATCACTAAGCCCAATACGGAAAAGTTCTTTAATACCTTACATCACGAGAACAATACGGAAAAGTTATTTAATACCTTACATCACGAGAACGCTAGGTGCATCGGCAAAAATCTTAAGAGTGATATTGAACCAAACTGTCGTCGAGATTGTTTTGTAGTGATTCTCTTTCAACGAGGTTAGGGCAAGGGACTGCTTCCCAACGAGTCTTTAGGAACTTCATGGTGAGGACAGGTCACCATAAAATGTCAGCCCTTAAATAGCTGCAGGCCGTTGTGGCCGAGCAGTTCTAGGCGCTTCCGTCCGGAACCGAGCGACTGCTACGGTCGCAGGTTCGCATCCTGCCTCGGACATGGATGTGTGTGATGTCCTTAGGTTTAAGTAGTTCTAAGTTTTAGGGGACTGATGACCTCAGATGCTAAGTCCCATAGTGATCAGAGCCATTTGAAACATTTTGGACCTAAATAGCTCACCGCAAAATAGAAGTCACGAATGTGCTTTAACTTATACTTTATGCGACCAACATCAATCGAGGGTTCAAGACTAGCAGGACGGACACAGAGAAATAAACGATACGTGAACGTGTGAGTTTCTTGAGACATCGCCAAAATAGTACGTCGCACATACAGCATCACCGTCTTCCTTCGTATATCAGTCAGGTCCAGGCCCCCAAAGGAGCGAGGCACCGTGATCACCTCGTACCGTAAGCGAACTATATGTCTTTTCCATAAGAAACGCCCAGACAATTGTTGTAGTTTCTTCGCCATCATCGAGGGAAGCGGATAAACTTGAGCCACGTAATAAGCTTTGTAAAGATAGCAACCAACAACGACCAAAAGCACACGTAAAATTCCTTTGGGAGGCCATCTAGATCCGGGAAGTTTTGAGAAGACGATCCCACAATAAGTTTGTAAACTTCCTTAGGCTGAAAGGCAGCTAAGAGCGTTGCATTATGTTCAGGTGTAATTGTAGTATCCAAGATATTGACAAGTGGGTCGTAAAAGGTTTCATTTGACTCATCGAGGTCGTAAATGTCTACATAGTACTGGTGTAAGATACGCACTACGTCAGCTTGCGCGATTACGATACGTCCATCATTTGTCGTGAGAGAATGAATACAAGCGTGTCGGCGACGTGTCTGATGCCGAAACAAATGATATAAAGAAGTCAGTTCTTCCGTCAACAATGAACGCGGCCTCGATCGTATTTTCAAATCTTCCATTTGTATTCTCTTCAAGGTCAACAATTTTGCCTGTACCCGTCAAACATCCGCAATTCGCAGAGGGGAGTGATACGAAATAGCATAAAGTTCACGCAGATTGGAATAGTAATATTCATAAGTTCTCCGAAAGTCTCGCAGCACAGAAAGGTATAAAAGTTTGCCTGAGCCTCGGTTTTGCTAGCTGTGTCCACCAGTCAAGGGTAGAAGGGTATTTCCCAGTGGACCGTACACTACGCTCCCACACGACTCGCATCACGTCATCGAGAGAGGGGTCAGCTAGGTGAGCGATATTTAGCATCAACGGAGGGCGGAACAAGTTGAATGGTTGCCGTTCAAGATTGAGAGTTGTGACCACAGCACAGTGATCCGTTAAGGAAGCTGGGATGACTTCAACAGTAAGAATACTATCGCTCAGGCAGTCTGATAAGTAAAACCTATCTAACCTGCTACTAGAAGTCGCAGTAAAGTGGGTAAATTTAACTAACGTCGGGTATTTACAAATCCAGACGTCTTTTAGACGTAAGGAGAGGACCAATTCATGTAATTTACGAGAGAAATTAAAATTTGGAGATTGATCCGCAGGACACAATACACATTTAAAAATCACCAACCAACAGAATACCCGGAGGACTCTAACGCAACTTATCAGCACTATCCACTATATAAAAATTCGAACAATCCACTACGCCACCAGTGCCACAAGGAGCATATAAAAGAACCAAGATAAGATTAAAAAGTTGAAAACATATGCCCCTGCCAGAATGCAACATTTCAACCTCAGCAATAGGAACGCCTTTGCGAAAGAATAAGGCGGTCCCCGTAGAATATCCGGATGCTACACTGTAGATCATACGAAAACCAGGTAAGGAGAAATTACTAAATAACACCTCCTGTAAGAAGACTATGTCCGCACGTGAATCACAAATGAACTGACGCAGCGAAGCCAACCGCAATTCTGATTCCACATGATTAACATTTAAGCCGGCCTATGTGGCCGAGCGATTCTAGGCGCTTCAGTCTGGAACCGCGCGACCGCTACGGTCGCAGGTTCGAATCCTGCCTTGGGCATTGATGTGTGTGATGTCCTTAGATTAGTTAGATTTAAGTAGTTCTAAGTTCTAGGGGACGGATGACCTCAGATGTTAAGTCCCATAGTGCTCAGAGCCATTTGATTAACATTTAAGGAAAGGATCGTGTAGGCTTGGGTCATTTATCACATCTATACAGGGATGTACGGAACGTATTGAGCAGAATTAGGTAGACAGCTAAGCGTCAAGCTCCACTGGGGACTCCGCAGATGAGTCAGACATCGGGGGACCAGAACCCCCATCATCATAACCTTTTTTCTTAGATTTCTTAAGTGCCACCGCACGGCCAGGTTGTATACGCTGTTTCTATCGGCTACGTGTCATGGCGGCCTCTGCAGATGGAGATGTGGGAGGGGTCATAGGCACAGCCTCCTGTGCCTCAGAACAATACTACACATTGATCTTGCCAAAAGCCGAGAAGCGATTCTTCTTGGTGTTGTAGCTCTCTGGGGCACCCTGGGATGCTCTCTGGGTTCTCTGAGAGCTCAATAGATGGCAGCACAGTGAGTCACGTGACCTAGTGGCGCGTGACCTTGAGTGTGCGAGAGAGAGCGCATGGAGCTGCGAGCCCTAGTATTACTAGGCTCGCAGCGGGATAAAATCAAGTTTTTGCAGTCATTTCCGGCGCTCTTATCAATGGGCGCCCAGTCGTCCACATCTGCTGCGTGCGCCAGGACTGATGCTATATAAGGAGCACACTGTCCTGTCTAGCGCATTCACTCTTGTGTGAGTGAATAGCCACTGAGGCACTGCTTCTTACAATGGTTCGTAGACGTTGTTATCGTCGTCGCCGACGATTGCTCGTATACAAAACACTTGTAAATGTGGACGGCGCTCTAGGTGCTTCGACATCTTCCTCGAAGGGGAAAAAGAACGAAGTACGGGGAGTAGGTAAAACTGCTCAGTTTGTTCTTATCAATGGACCTACTTTATTTTGTGGCGCGAGGTTCAATTTCTCTTTAATGAAGAGTTCTACTTCTTCAGGTTTAGGTAATGGGTGGATTACTGTTGCTTTCGTTGCATGTAATAGTGCAGTTCCAGTCAATAAGGCGGAAGCATTCTGTGGAACTACCAATGCAACAGGTGATACTTGGTCGCTAATTTTATGCTCCTCAGGAGTTGTTGTAGGCGGCAAATTCGGGAAACCGTCGGCATCTGAGGACGAACGAGCAGGAGGACATTGCGTTGTCTCATACTGTAACAGACGACACAATGACAAAAGGGGGGGGGGGGGGGGGGGGGGAACTCTGCTCCCTCTTATCACACAGGCAACTCAGCAGGAGCCACTTCTCGAGCAGGAGGGATGCCGGAGATAACTTGTTCGCCACTCACCGTACCACGGGTGGGAGCCATCGTACCTTCGAGAGGAGCAGGGGACACAATAGATGAGGAGGAGGATGGGGCAGAAGACACAGCCTAATCCTCACTTTCACCATCTTGAGTGCGAAGTCGCTTGTTTGTCACTGTTACGGGTTCTATCCTGGGGGCAATAGGATCCTGAACCTGCCGCGGGGATAAAGGCGGAAATTCAGTTACACGATTATCATAACTGACTTTTTGTTCATTATGATCTAAAGCAGAAGTAGGTCCGACGTCGGGAGCGGAAACAATAAGATCAGCAACCGTCAATTTAGGACGCTGCATTAATGATTAATGAAGGCTTTAATACAAAAACCCTCCGAGGGCAGTTAGATAGAACGTGTCCACTTTCATTACACAGGAAGCAGGTTCCCTCGTGACCAGTATACATGACACGAACGCGATTACCACACACTAGTAAATGTGACGGAATATTGCGTCTGACATGCATTTCCACGGGACGAATTCCACTACAACACTGTAATCCGTGTTGAGTGGACCAACGTTCACGACGGACGTTTTTCACGTTACCATATGGAGTCAATATGTCCATTAGAAAGTTGTCATCAACCTCTGGCGCGAGGTTGAACACCCGAACAATGGTATAGTCAATTTCAGCATCTGCGAGTGACACCATACTAACGGAATTATCGCGATACTTGAACGGGACTTGAGAACCATGTCGCGACAATAATCTTTCAACGTGAAGGGGATCCATAAATTTCACGTAAAACACGTCCTCGTCTGCGTCAAAATTAGCGGTGTGCGCCTGATCAGAGTTCACGTGAATTGTAACGGCAAGCCAATCGTGGATTTCTAGAGACTTGAGCTGCACATGTCACGTTGTTTTATCGAAAGTGAAGCTCATAGTACCTTTTCGTGGAATAAACGAGAAAACCATGGTAGCCATAGCGGAGCGGCCGACGCCGCTGCAAGCAGATGAACACAAACAGACAGTAAGGCGGAGTGGAGACGCTACGACTCATTCGACAGACAGGACAACACTTTGAAAGATTACCGTCAAACCTCCTTGCCTAGAGACGCCAGATGAAAGTTGATGTCGTCAAACCCTGAATGAAAATTGCGCAACGGATAACTGGGGAGGGGAGCTTGAGAGCGCTACCTAGAGAGCGTGCCCTTTCTGTACGATACTAGGCTCACACGCTGATGTGTGGGTCCCTGCATTCTATGTCTTTTATTTTAAATAAATTCCTTTAACTTGACTCCTATGTGATTTTTAGGGTATGTTAAAGATTGACGACAATTGATTACCTATTTATTTTAAACATTATCACTCTACTTTAGAGCGCCTGCAGCAATTGTTCCAGTTTACAGATATTACACTTTTACACCTTACAGCTCGGGTATATTATATACTAATCTTCACGCACATTTCTACGGGCAAGAGGAACTGAGTTGGCCAAATGTATACCACAGAAGTCTCCCAATATTTTACATGGGTCATCCACTACGTGAGGAGGATAACGGGCAAACTGGGGACCAGACACATTTAACACAGGAGGTCAAATTTCCGAAATTAAACGAGAACATTCATTTCCTTACACAATCCGAAGCTGGAAATAAAAGAATTAGTGCAAATATTCTAATACATCTGCTTCACATGTGAACATCGAGGCAGACGCACTGAGGGCATGTCTGCTCACTTACCCGTCTTCTTTAACACTCCCAGAATATCGCGGCCACCCAGAGGTCTTCCTGGGCCTCGGTGGAGGGGATGGTCGAACCACTTGGCCGTGACCAACCTCTCCACCCCGAATCTTGTGACACTGGAACGTCTCTGACTTTTACCTGCCGGTGCTGTCTCTCTGATCCCTTACCCAGGAGTAAGGTTGGCACTATTATACTACAGAACTACTTCCCAACTAAGATTTGGCCACGCTTTATGGAAAGGTGTGAGGAGGATTAGGAAAGTTCATGTGCAGATTCACATTCACGTACAAGAAATGCATAATACACGACACATATAAATACGTATTATGAAGTCTGACATTTCTTTCCACCCGTCCACATGGGTTCTGTTGCACCCGCGGCCGGCCGCGTCGTGGAATTAAATTGGCGGCGGAGACGCCTCCGTTTGTATTTCCCAGTGCGAGCGAGCAGCGAAACCTGTTGCTTATGGAGCGCAGACTACTGTACCGTTTCAACTTAACGAGGAAAACTTCACACAAGCGATGCTGCGGCAAGTGAAATAAACAAGAACCTTCCCCTCCCCGCTCGAAGCGAAACTAGCCATTTGGCTATCCGTGCACGACTCACGGCCAGACCCAAACTTCCACATGTCGTCAACCATACGGCTACGATCTGTACTCACACATCAGTTATGTGTGTTCCCGTACAGATGTTATGTGTGTTCCCGGCATCCGCAGATGAATACGATATTGCAGTGGCGGTGTTATTCTGATGACGATACACTGCGGCGACCACAGCCGTTACTAAACACGTGAGATGAATTCACAATTGCAAATAATGTCTACCATCAGCTGTAGAATGAAATGACGACAGTAAAAATTTGTGCCGGACCGGGATTTGAACCCGGATTTCCCGCTCGCGATAAGCGGGAAATGCAGGTTCGAGTCCCGGTCCGGCACAAATTTTCTTGTAGGGTTATAAGGATCTTGAAGGGGGGATTAGACTACTGACATGAACAAAGGTATTTAAGCATTTATTCTTCCCACACTGAACACATTCAGCGAGAAGACACGCTAACATGGGATACCATGTCAAGATCATTCTGAATTGCGCTTCACAGTAGTTTTCAAAGTATGTACAGTAGATGTGCACCCTTCAGTAACTCATGGTCATCAACAATATCATCAATCATTATTTGAGATCCAAATGTATCCACACATTACAATCTTTGGGTATATATGGTCTCCTAGTATATTTTCTCACGTCAGCTAGTAGCCTTTCCTTAGGTCGTTACCTTGGTTTATTCTTATCTCTTAGAATCTAGTAGAGTACTTTCTAGATCCATCTGTCAAGCACTCCCCATTTGTCTGGTTACTTATCTCTCTCCCATTCAATTAACTTTTATTATAACAAAGTAAAGAAGTCCTCAACGTAAGGGGAGTTAAAGGTGAACTCTCAGCCACGAGCATCGGAAATGACCGATTCACAATGAGTTTTTCATTTTTCATACATGAACAAATCACTGTCTGAAGCAAAACAAGCGATAAGAAACAAAACAAGAGCTCATGACTGGCTCAAGATTGATTACCATATTTTTGGATCTGAAGTCCAACTCTAATCCATTTACTGATCAAACTACTTGCCATCTGCTCCTGCTTGTTCCCCTATCAGTTTCTTTTCTTGTCTCTATTAGTAAATCTCAAAATAAATCTGTGCATTAGTCCAGTTCCTTATTTTTTTTTTCCGGCCGCGGCGGTCTAGCGGTTCTAGACGCGCAGTCCGGAACCGCGCGACTGCTACGGTCGCAGGTTCGAATCCTGCCTCGGGCATGGATGTGTGTGATGTCCTTAGGTTAGTTAGGTTTAAGTAGTTCTAAGTTCTGGGGGACTGATGACCACAGATGTTAAGTCCCATAGTGCTCAGAACCATTTGAACCTTAATTTTTTGTATTTATTTATTTTTCTAGACAAATATTATGGATGTTTTTATTTTATCTTTAGACAACATTGGCCATACAGCAGTAATATTTACAACTGTTCAGAGTTAAGATAAAACTTTGAATTGAAATAAAGTGTCACAGTTAGCTTATCTTTGTGGACAGCACAATGTAACGAGGATATTATACTATGGACAAGTCTATTATTGTAATGATTTCATTTGAAGTAACCAATTTAAGATAGCTTGAGTCCACATATTCACATACAAGTTATTAATTTAAAAAATACACAGAGGAACAATTAACGATAAAGGTCGGTGTGCCGGCCAGCCTGGGTGTTGTGTTTAGGCGGTTTCCCACACCCATCTAACTGAATACCGGGCTGATATCCCAATACCGCCTCAGTTACATAGTCTACAAACATTTAGAAAACTTGTGCACGCTTTCACATTAATTACACTACACGGAGACAGTTGGGGTACAGAAATTCTGTCCAGGGGGTGTAATGGGATGACGATGGGAAGGACATCTGCCCATTTCTTAAATTAATCATCCCAAATTCGCTTATAACTATGCTAATATTGTGCAGATGCAGGACAAAGGCACAGGATATATAATTAAGGAACTGAACTACTACAGAGGTTCATTTTGAGAATTACTATCAAAAACAAGAAAATAAATTGATAAGATATCAAACAGGAGCAGATGATTAGTAGTTTGATCAGTAAATAGATTGGAGATGGACTTCAGATCCAAAAATATGGTATTCAATCCTGAGGCAGTGATGAGCTCTTGTTTTGTTTCTTATCGGTTCTTTTACTAACCGGGCTGGCTTCTTAAGATAACTTGAACCAAGTTTAAATCAGCATATCAGCTTCTTAGCTTCTTTAAAGCATTCTGCCATCACAGTGTGGTCATGTCGCTTTCGCATTAAAATTCTGTTTCTCACTGTCACAAATCAAACTCGCTAATACACACTGATTTTTATTGCAGAAACCTCAGCACCTCACTTTGAAAACTGCAGGCAACTTTTACTGTTCTGTTTATTTCTTTTCCATTCCCTCCAGTCAGTGTCTTCAGTTGCCTTCAATTTTTTTCATTATTGTATTGTGTGATTCTGATTTATGTACTGACTATAAAAACTTGGACTTCTTGTGCAATTTCCTATCTGTTGTTAGTTAGTGTACCATCTACCATATTAACAGATGACCTACTGTGTCTGCTCAGCGTAAGCTTCTGTGTTTCTTCCTCACACTGTTGTGCCTTAGCATAATTTCTGTGTACATGCCTAATTTATTTTATGTTCTACGCGGCGAGCTCAGAGCCAAGGAGCCCAGATCGGTGCCGGTGTGCCAATTGGAATGTCAACACGGCATACCGCCAATGTAGTGCGAGACAGGGAACCAGGCGAGAGTTGGAACATAGCCTCCGAGCGAGGGAAGCAAAACCGCAAATGCCGAATGCTACATAACAGAGCAGTATGAAGTAATACCTCTTAAACTTCAAGTGCCAGAGCCCAGTAGTAGAATGTTGCAGAAATACTTGCGCTCGGCGATCCAGAATCGTTACTCACTGCTTTCACTCCTCCTTTCATTTCTGTATTCAGCAACATCATTTCTCTGGCCTCTGCCCTCTTATGATTGACTCATACTGAGTCTTAGCGACGAGCAGTCATTGGTCAATCCGTTCCCTGCTACCGCTCACAGCATCTCTTGCTCCTTCCACATGATTTTCACGGTACAACAATGGCCTGGGAACCGCAGCTATTACCGCCCACAGGAGAGAAACTCTTGGCATCCACCGACACACCTCTATTACGGGTTTGCAAAAAAGCCTCGGAATTCTAGAAGCCACCATGGTTCCACAGCGACTCTAGTGGTCGCAAGGCGTCGTGACAAACATTTCCGAGAATGGGACCGATTCTCTGTATCCAGCGTTCCCAGGGCTCTCGGTACCGACCGAGTGGTCAATCCGCCTCTCCATCGCCGGAAACCACCATACAGCCAGTCACTCTCCTTGCAGCCGAAGCAGCAGGCTTCCCACCTGCTACCTTTGATTAAAGCATGTCCGATATCGAGCTTAACCTAATCTCAAGACTGTAGTATCACTAAATACGCCGTCACAAACGAATATAGCCTGTCACTCAGTCAAATATTGCTACTAATCTCAAATCAGTGCCCAAAAAATATTTTGACTAACCTTACTCTTGCAATTATCATACCTCTCCAACTACTTTCTGTTATTGAATTCGTTACAAATATAAACTGAGTAATGCGAAAAACAAATATTCTTGTGTATATTAAATTCCATTCCTTTCTCATAACGGATTTGGTCGATGTAACTGGTTTTCTATTACTTTTTTGACATAATTAATAGTGATTTGGCAAGTACGAGAAGTTTTGCATGTAATTTTTGCTCTACAAAAACTTTTAATCCCCAACGAATACACTTTACGTCTCAAATCAAAATAATAAGACACTTTAAACAACCGTCTTCTGTACCAGATGCTAAATGTAAACATGAACGTCATACTTAAACTGAAAAAAAGTGATTGAAATTTTAAATCAGCTTTGCCAGCTGCTCTCCCAAAAAAAAAAAAAAAAAAAAAAAGTGCAGCTTCTCACTCCAGGCATAGAAGTAAATCATATCCCAGTGACTTTAGGGGCAGCATTCTCATTTTTATGGTACGGCTGCACATCTGGATATAACCTAAGGCATAAACACTCATGAAACTCTCCAGGATGAGATTTTCACTCTGCAGCGGAGTGTGCGCTGATATGAAACTTCCTGGCAGATTAAAACTGTGTGCCCGACCGAGACTCGAACTCGGGACCTTTGCCTTTCGCGGGCAAGTGCTCTACCATCTGAGCTACCGAAGCACGACTCACGCCCGCTACTCACAGCTTTACTTCTGCCAGTATCTCGTCTCCTACCTTCCAAACTTTATAGAAGCTCTCCTGCAAGGAGCTTCTGTAAAGTTTGGAAGGTAGGAGACGAGATACTGGCAGAAGTAAAGCTGTGAGTACCGGGCGTGAGTCGTGCTTCGGTAGCTCAGATGGTAGAGCACTTGCCCGCGAAAGGCAAAAGTCCCGAGTTCGAGTCTCGGTCGGGCACACAGTTTTAATCTGCCAGGAAGTTTCACTCATGAAACTGTTACATCTAGTCTATACTAAATTTTCCTGGCTATTCCCGGTACTTCCTGAAAGTTATGTTTCACTTCCACGAATGATTCCTGCAGTTCACAACTAAGAAGATGTGTTAAACTGTCTCTATTCTACACTGATTGGCATCATACAAAGCGACTTCATCTGCTGCAGTTACTCCCAGGCCTGACATTTGTATCCCATGTTAGGGACCTAATAATAACACTGTGACGTGGTGACCGCTTGACCGCTTACATTATTTCTTTCTGTTGATTTCAAAAACTTCAAAACAACGTCCTTACCGTCTAAGTTCATATCTAACATTCCGTGAAATTTTCGATGGGAAACAAACTATCTCACCAAAGGTATCCGAACACCTCTCGCAATGTGTAATTGACCACTAGACGTCACGATGCAGGGAGTATTGTGTAGTCAAAATAGAAGTATTAGAAGGCGTCCTCCAAGCAGATCCCACAGTGAGATGGTATACAGATCATGCATTATGCTAACTCGGAATTCTACAAAGAATCCCACTGACATGACTCCTGTATGCAATATCTGACTTTTAATCCCTTGCTCCTGTTGAAGAATCGTGTCACACGAGGACGAACACCGCACATATAATAAGAATCAGTGTAATAAAAACACAAAAAAATACCCCAAAAGAAATACTGGGTTGAGGGGACTGGCTAGTAATTTTTAACTGAAACTTTGCTGATTGCCATGACAACCCTCAATTCAGTAATAAAAATGCAAATTAGTGGATAATGTGGGCCTGGAACCCGCAGTTCATGGCCCAGATAGGACGCCACCTTGTGTGTGTGCTCCCTTGCTGATATAATTTCGTACAACTATGTGCACAGCCTGTGAGACAAGGAACAAAAGAAATTCTACAAATATGGCGTATGTGCAGAGGACTGACCAGCAAATACTTGCCAGTCCTGAACAATAGAGCAAAACGAAAATGAATGGGGTACCAATCTGCATATTGTGAGAATGCAAATACATCGTAAATAATAGACACCAAATGAATACGTAACGAAACGCTAATTGTACTACACATAAATATGTTTCAGTTGTCATTTAAATATCATTGTGGCAGTAGAAACGGTGACATCGCTTGTTACTCTAGATAGACAGAACATGACTAAAATTGAAGCTAGATAAAGCTGTAGCAGTATTGCAGATATACAAAATTAAATGTGAAACTAGTGAAGAGAGAAAAAAAGAGAAGAAAATATGTAAAAATAAAATATAAGCATTTGCGTCTGGAATATACGAGAACAACTAGTATGAGTAGAATCACAGTATTGCAGAACTTGCATACATAATAATATGTGATTGTTGAAAAGAATATTGAATAGTCTTAATGAATGTGACCAATCATTAATAGACTCAGAAAAAAGAAGTGAAATATACATGTTCGTCAATGGGCTCAAATAGTAGGGAGATGAGGTTCTCATCGCAAATTTGATATCAAATTGAGATGCAAATTATTAAATTCATCAATTAATTGCCCCCACATTGACCACGCCAACCCCCACCTCCTGACAAACCCACCCCTTCACCTCGATGACATCATGTGTTTTTCTCAGCCTGCACTTGGGCCACAGCCTCCTCCTCTCCACATTCCCTCTCCCCATCCACCCTATGGCTGCCTTCAGGTAGTATTTTGTTACTGCATTGCGACACATCTCCGAACTACATACAGGTACTGCAGTCTGAATCAGATCTGCATTGCTCGGTGTGAATTCATGTCTATCACCCAAACATTGTTTCCCACCTTGGTATTTTGTACTATCCAACAGAGGAAACCTACGAACTATAAAAACTCCACTAACGTCATCCGTTAGAGAACTCAATAAGATATTACCACGTCCCTGTCTTCTGATATATCTCAAACAAATACAGTCTGCTTTCTGGCATTGACCATATGTGGCGATCCCATTAAATATTCAGGTATTGATTCAATGGAGCAGGTGGCTCGTGGTCAAAGTCAGTTCCACGGATTGGTGTAAAGTTTCATCAGCTGTACTGCAGGAGGACCACATCTAACACATTATCAATCACATGAGATGTTTCTTGTACTGTTCCTTCATAACCAGTTTAATACATTGTTTTTTCGTTTATAACACATCCAATCAGTGTACACCACCATACACTTTGTTTTTTCTACAATGACTTAGAGGTCTATCTCAGCTGTCATTAAGCCGACATTAACACATTTCGATCCTCTGGCTCTCATAGAAATCTGAACACCGCATGGCGTAAACTACACTGCTACCGCAACACAGACTGATAGAAATAAAACACAGAGGCGATGTTTGTCATCGACAACAATGTGGAAGACATCGCAACATATGAAAACTGGAAGAGTTTGCAGTATTGTAGAGCGCTTCCAACAGCTATTCGAAGGTGATGACCTGTACAGTTAATCTCATCTTCCCCATAGACAGGGTAGCGAATGTCTCGGTGTTCCACTTCGAAAAGCTTTGTTCCTCCATTTTGCAGTCATATACATGATTACTGTTTACCACTGAGTTTATCAGACTTAAACCACTCCCTAGTGTGTTCTCTAGGAGAGTGGATCGATGTTACATATATCACCTTTAATAGTGTGAGAGGGGGGAGGGGGTGTACTCGAGAGATGTGGTGTTAGGATGAAATCGCTATATTATCGTACACATGATCAAAGCTATCTAAGTTGAGACCACGACTTTTTTGTGCAAGAGGAATGATACTAGAGCTGTGGTGATGCTACTGTAAACAGCAATAAGGCTGTTACATCTCCTTTGGCTACTGATCGTGGTGCTTACTGCCTCCTAAAAAGTTGCTTCATCTTCGTGTACATTTTCCTGCAGCAGCACGGGTGTGGTACCTCAATGTACCAGCTATCGCAAATATTCAGGTCGGTTTTTCTTCGCTTTATTTCCTAGTGAGACATTGCTGCACACGTCAAAACCGATACTACTACTATTACTGATGATATGCACGACTGACATGATAAGTGTAATTGAGGCTATGTACATTTCCGACTTAAAAAGATGTATAAAATCCATTAACTTCCTTAAATTATGCATTCCCTTAAAGTAACATTCAAGCTTATTTCAGCAGGCAGATAGTAATTCTAACACGCTAGTACTTATTATAGGATGCATGTAGTAATCTTATCGTGGACATTATGCTTAACGTTATCTATTGATAAGAATAAGGTATTGTATGTCCTGTCAATGTGGTGCCGTTGATGTTGGCTCGTTGTCTCCTGAGGGAAAAAAAAGTAGGGTTAAGTTTTCTTCCTGTATTGTTCAACAACTAGACAGCCCGAAACTCATAGGCAGACAGCAGTAGTTCTGCAACTAGAAATACGTCGCCGACAATTGTAAGAAATGTGGTACTAATTTGCATTTTATTAAGCTAGTCATTGTGCTTCCGAGTGAATGACGTTGGGGAATGTGCGTAAGGCGATTTGTGTAGGATCAGTATCGGTTGCAGTCATTCGCAGCTGCCGAACAAACGACGCGTTTTGCAGAACTGAAGAACGGCACTCCACCCACAAGCAACATGAGCGTGGGTACCTGCCAGTTGAAAGACAATTAGTGGACAGGGCGTGGCTCTCCGCGTAGCAGCGAGGCCATAGGCATCGTTCATCAACAGAAAACTGTGATAGCATGCTTAGGTAGTGTGGGCCATTACGTCTATGGTGAGACTGCACCAGCACGATACCAAAGTAACAGGAAAAAGCGTCAGTTCCCGACGCTGTGTGCGTAGGGGAAACTGTAGAACGATTCCATAGAGACAAACTCTTCCTTGGGTGTTTTTCTGTGTCATATTTTCCCATTCCATATTCAGACTAACCGAAGCTAACAGGGGCAAGATAACTCATAAGAACATAAAATCTTAAACTCCCCACAACAATGAAAGAAAGAGAAAGAAAAATCAAGAGTCAGAATGTTTAAAACTAATCTAAAAGTAATGCTAAAATTACGGAAAACGTAGAACCCAGCCTACTATGTACACAAGGAAGCAAGATGTCATGCCTCATGCGTTACAATTTTCTAGGGGCGAGCAACTGTTCATTCTCGAAAACGTTCCACGTTTGATACATAATGTAGTCCTATCGACTTGTGGAACTTGATGTATTCCAGTTCCAGCGAATTCTCATGTGCCACTCTTCTGATGGAAAAGAATTTGTGGCACTTAAGCTGGGGCTTATTTGATAGACGGAATGATTTAACGAGAACTTTGTCTCCAACGTTCAATTTCCTATTGTGTGCTTTTCTGTAGACTCGTGTTTTCCTGTTGATCGCTGCCGCCTTTATGCGTTTGAGTGCCATCTCAACAAGATGCTCATGTTAGTCTTTATCCCTTGGAGGAAAGTCGGCAATTTTTCTAATCAGATCGACAGATTTTTTGTTCTTGAGGACATGAACAGGAGCAAAATAGGTAACGCCATGTTGTGTCTCATTAACCACATCCTGGAAATCCGTGATGAATATATCCGAAGTTGCACACTGTTTTGCGCAATATATTCGACATACGTTCCACAGATCCTTCCTAACGCGTTCAGAAGGGTGATGTGGCGACATGTACACTGTCTTTACCTTCTGTTTGAGCAACGTTTGCTTCCATAGTTTGGAACGGAACAGTGGGCCATTGTCTGTAATCAATTTTTCTACATGACAAGTAGTCTCATTGAAACGCCTTTGACATGGTTAATGCCGTAGCGCGTTTCAGTGGCGTCAGAGTTACGAATTTAGAAGTCAGCTCCAGAAATACCAAATGGGATAATTGCATAGATAGGTGCTGCAGACTCGTGGTGATGTGTTTGAACTTCTGCCATGATTTGTGTTCCGGCGTACCGAAAAGCGCCGGCACGAAGATGAAGAATGCAAGAGCAGCGAAGGCTGTGAGATGACGTCAGCCAATAGTACTCTGACTAGGACTGATCCACGACAGGAACGGCCTCTATCCGAAGAGAATATACGCGCAGCTCCTACCAGCCACGGCCAGACAGTAATACACCAGTACTAGCAGACCTGGACTAGAAACCACGCACATGAAGAAACAGTAGAGAGCCGTGATTAGTGATCCATATGACATTGAGTGATTATCTAAAAAGGCTGAAGGGAAGTCCTCGAAACTGATAGCACTTCTCCAAGACTAAAAAGACTGTATATTTTCTTCTTTCCTGGTAGAGCTCTATTTGCCAGAAGCTGCTGCTGGGTATGATATATGTAAATATCGACACACCATAAATGTTCTACAGCAGATCCTCAAGTCGTTCTGACCTATCGATTTCGATGTCAATAATTGTGTTTATCTGACGTGAATCTAGCACTAGCCAGATAGAACCGTCCTTTTGCTCCACTGCTTTTATTGGGTTGTTGTAGGTGAACTATCGGGTTCAATAACTCTGTCATCTAACATATATTCAGTTTCATTTGCCAGTTTGTCCCCATATACGTGCGAAATGACGTACGGCGCCACGAATTTCTTGTGAGGTTTGACCTCTAATTTGTACATGAAAATTTTTATAGGGCCTGGTTTAGACAAGAAGGCTTCATCGTTGTCACTATAACATTACAATAACGTCAATGGTCAGTGGTAGACACCATAGGAGGCTCGCTGAAATAATGCAAAGATACTATTCCCACATGTTGATTATTTTCGCAGGAAATTAGTGTGCTTACATGGTGTATCTACGTGCCGTATGTGTTACAAGAATTTTGCGTAGACGTAAAATACAATAGCTATATTTTCTCAAGAACAGCGACATTTAGCCATAGAAGTTGTTTTAGAATATCAGAATGTGAGAAAGTTTTAGAAATCTTTGTTATTTTTGGACGGACTACTTTGTGTGTCGGAATGTGGCGGAAGCAGCGCAACTGGTGAGGCGTCCAGGCACAAGTTTCTTGGGGTCTTTACCATTGGGGTAGCGCTGAACTGTGGATGTGACCACTTAACTGGAATAAAGTAATACGTTTTAAATCAGTTATTTTTTATTTAGCCTAACCAGTTGCATTAAGTGATCAAATATCACGTAACGCGAGTATTGGCAAGATGCTACGCGAAATCGTCCCTAGAGAGGGCCAATAAGTTTACAGAAAACAACGACAAGATTTTTCGTAGTGAGCGAGACCGTTTCCTATCCGGTGGCGTGTGTGTTGCAGTATGTTCACTTTTTGAATGACCACCTGGTGTATGACTTTCGCTCGTTCGGCCTAATCATTAACTTCGTTGCTGGACTGCTCGGAGGGCTGCGGTATCGATTCGAGTATGTCACCCACTTAGCACAGTTTAGAGCTGCTTGTGTGCAGCTGTGCTTTAATGGCCTGGTCTTCGAATCTGATTGTGATTTCGCGATCTTTTGTTAGAGTGACAGTACCTCTGCCAAAGTCTATCAGGCCAGATGGTCACTTAGGAAATTCATTCCGATGATCATTTGCCATAAGAGATTAGGCACCACTACTAAATTTGCCTCCAGTTGACGCCCCTGGTAGAGGAACTGTAGACGAGTTTGCAGGCCTACTTCAGTAGTCTTTAGGGCAATAGCACCTTCGGTGCGTTTCTTTGTCATGGCCAATGTGGGCCAAGCTTTCTCCTTACTACACAACCGACGAGCGCTTTGCGAGATGGCAGTAACATGGCTGCCGCTGTCGTCGGTAGCGTGTAACTGAACAGGACCGACTGTGATTGAGATGAAGGAGTGGATGACAATATTACTGTCCTCCTTCCTCTCAACCGCGAGTACATCCCATATGCCCTCATGGCCGATGAGATTATTTTGTTTTCTCCTGTTGTTGTTTGTTGTGTCGGAAATTTCGGGATGGCCTCGCGCGTCTTTGGCGTCAAGTGTGGTTGTTGGAGTTGTCAGAATTCCGGGTCGAGATAGGACCCCCAATTCGACGAGCTCGCCGTTCCGTTCAACGATGCGCTGGCCTTTAGTAATTATTGTTCGGTTGTAAATTTGTCCCTGGAAGCGACAATTCGTATTCGTCCTGTTACCTAGCAGACGATTGTGGTAACTACCGCTATTGTGGTTACCACTGTTTGTTATTGTTTTTTGAGTGTCGGCCTTTGTGGCCGAGCGGTTCTAGGCGCTTCAATCCGGAACCGCAATGCTGCTGCGGTCGCAAGTTCGAATCCTGCCACGGGTTGGATGTGTGTAATGTCCGTAGGTTAGCTAGGTTTAAGTAGTTCTACGTCTAGGGGACTGATGACCTCAGATGTTAAATCCCATTGTGCTTGGAGCCATTTGAATCATTTTTGTTTTTTGAGTAGTTATCTCGCCGTCCGACTGAATGTTATTCTGTCCGTTTTGTTTGTTGCAATCTCTTTTCTTGTGACGGTTAGTAACGATGGTTACCTCTTGCAAGAGGTGCCGGAACGTGTCGACATCATGGAAATGCCGTACCAAGGCCTGTTGATAGGTGAAAGACAGTTTCGAATAACAGATTCATGTGATGGATGCCCCCTCCGCATATGGAGAGTCGAGGAACTGAATTTTCGCATTAGTATTCTACCTCTTAATGAGAGACTTATATTGGGAAAATTCAAGGTCGCGGCACATCATAATCTCGTGTTTTACACGTGATCGTTCTGTTGGTGACCAGTAGAATGCTTTGAACTTTTCTATGAATGATTCGTATGAATCCCAGTATTCTGCCGCGTGACGCATCTTATCAGCAGCATCCCGACCATTGTACAAAAACTCTAATTTTGCCTACAATGACCAGGACGCGGGGAATGCGTTTTGGAACTGTCTCTGCCACGCGACGGGGTGTAATAGACCATCCTCTTTGAATGTTACGAATTTCCTAATAAATAGGTAGAGCTTGAAGTCAAGTGCAACATTTGCTGATGCATTCTGTAACTGCGTCTGCTGTTGGAAGTGTGTGTTTTCATGCTGGCCATTGGTAGCATGATGAATATGACTTCCCACTGGAATAGTACTGTCGCTGAGAGTCATGTGCAGTGCACCTCGAGTATTTTTCATTGGCTGAGGTGAGGGAGCACTCAGCGTAAATTGGTGGTGTTTTGACAAGCTAGTGTTACCGCTGCCCACCGTCTAATTGTTATGTTTTGTTTTGGATTCATTACAGCGCTTTACATAATTTCCTGATAGCGTCGGTTTGAGATTATTGTTAGAAAATATCGTGCCTTTTTATTTTTAGAAACTCTTGTTGTGTGTGCTGAAATGTAAGCCAAGGAAGGGCGACAAAAGTGGGCGTAGAATATAGTCGACGTACCGCCATGCTGTAAGGATACCTTGGATGTACCAAAGGGGTCCTGCTATGAAAAGAAATGGCAGGCGACAGTGAGAATGATATCCCACCACCGAGTGGGGCATTTCTAGACACGGCTTTGCTGGTCATCTGGGCTCATTTCGAAGCGGGACTGACCACTGAAGTCAGTTATAGTCCAGTCAATAACAGTACAGGCCGAAGACGTGTCTGGATTCGCTCCGGACAACAGTGCGATACCAACCTGACGGTCGCCCACCTTACGGCAGGACAACCAGGACAGATGGTCTGGAATGCCATTCCTTTCCTTACCAGGTATCTTTTGGTTGTTATCCGCGGCATCCTTATAGCACGGCGATACGTCAACTATGTTGTACGCCCGATTTGTTGGCCTGCATGGCTAGCCGTCCTGAACTTACATTTCAGTAAGGTAAGTCCCACCCGCACACCGCCGCGAGTTCCTACTGATTGTCTGCCTGCATGCCAAATCCTACCTTGCTCAGTTTCTACCCAATTGAAAACGTTTGGAGCATTATGTGCAGGATCCTCCAACCAGCTCGGTCTTTTGACGATCTAACGCGCCAGTTGGACTGAATTTGGCACGACATCCCCTAGAAGTACATCCAACAACTCTGTCAATCAATGTCAAGCCAAATAACTGCTTACGCAGGGGCCACAGGTGAACCAATGCTTTACTGACTTGCTCAATTTGCGAAGTTCTTTCTCTTGAATAAATAATCGAATTCTTTTCTGACATTGTAATCATTTGTTTGTCTGCACATATACATCACATCTACCGATTTCCGTTCCATTCAGATAATTCCTTCGTGATGCGTTGCTCTTTTCTGTGTTAGAGTGTATTACTGATGTATTTCTTCCTTTGTAGGGTTCATCGTAGTAGAGTGCCATTTTTCTGCAGAGACATGTGTAGGAGCGATGTGAACAGATTACGCTGTATGATACACATTAGGCACACGTTTTGCGTACATCTTTCACTCATTTTGTTCATTTTGGGTCCTCATTTGACCAACCCTCGATTCAGATTTTAAAATTTTCCAGTAATCAGTTTCATCCCTTACGGGTCACAAGAGTTTCCTTATTTAGGCTATATACTACTTCCTTCCTAATTAGTAGTTCATTGATTTCATTGACTTAACCACATACTTATTCTTCACTAAATACCCTTTCATCGTTTCGAAAGTTACTTTACACCGAGCCTTTTTTTCTTCTATTTGTTTCTGCATTACACACTTTCAAATTATTCCTACACTTTCTTAAATCCTTTCTGCTGAGCTTTCTTTGAATTCTCTCAACACAATTTCATGTAAGCCT